>NC_092333.1:398417500-400817500 GCF_046630445.1 Rutidosis leptorrhynchoides
TAAAATGAGTGTTTCTAAATACTTTTATTCAAAGTTTTCAAGATATATACATATATATATATATATATATATATATATATATATATATATATATATATATATATATATGTATATATATATATATATATATTACTTAACATGTTTTTATTTTTAAAAACATAAATTATCTTATATCTGTAATTTCAACAACTAAACACATAATATGTTATTAATATATATCAGATTATATATACGTATATATATATATATACATATTTATTTACAATTAGTTGTTCGTGAATCGTCAGGAATGGCCAAAGGTTAATTGAATGTATGACAATAGTTCAAACTTTTTGAGACTCTACATAATAGGCTTTGCTTATCTTGTCGAAATCCAATGAAGTTTAAGTTTAAATTTGGTCAGAAATTTCTGGGTCGTCACAGTACCTACCCGTTAAAGAAATTTCGTCCCGAAATTTGATCGAGGTCATCATAGCTAATAATAAAAATGTTTTCATGACGAATATGAGTTGATAAATAGAGTTTTATTACCATGGAGTATTATGGATGAAATAATTCGATTACTCGAAGAGTACGAGTGAAGATATCGCAAAAGAGTGAAATGAGTAAATATGAATTTGTCTTAACTTTTGACGTAGTCACAGTGGATTTTCGGAATTCAAGGAGTTTAAAAGAAAATCTTCGAAATCTATGAGATTTGATTCTTCGGTGAATAAGGAAATTAAGATCTCTATAATTAAATACGGTGATCTGCATCGCTTACTCTGTCTGATATTTCCATTATAAATTAAACTCTTCCGTTCCATTATTCTCACCATTCCTATACTTTCTTTCTTAGTTCATACATCCAAAAGATTGTGTAAATGCTTAATCCCATTCTAATCCTTGATATTTTCCTAATTATCATTTCTGTCATCCTTCTTTTCAATCTTCCACCAGAAAAATCTGTTTATTTCTACTATTACCTTGGAGTGATACTATTCTTAATTATACCGTGTCTTTATATTGCTATTCGTATTAATATCCACAGTTCGTAACCTCCGTGTTGTTATTGGGCTTTATATTTTCTCTTATATTTTGGAGCTCTTTGCCTTTTTATTCTCTTCTCGACCTCTAGTAAAGCGAGTAACGGTCCAGAATTCGTAAGTATGGAGTTTCGAATAAACATCATGTTCTAAACAA
The DNA here is from genome assembly GCF_046630445.1 of Rutidosis leptorrhynchoides. Classification (NCBI taxonomy): domain Eukaryota; kingdom Viridiplantae; phylum Streptophyta; class Magnoliopsida; order Asterales; family Asteraceae; genus Rutidosis; species Rutidosis leptorrhynchoides. The sequence continues at coordinate 398,418,683 of NC_092333.1, forward strand.
GAAAGAACGTATTAGCATGATTTGATTTGTCAAATTACCAGAATTACTGAGAATAGAACTATCAAGAATATATTTTCTTGATATGTTCAGAAGTTAAGCAGAATGAAAAAGTTATGTAACATGGCACGTGATGACGTTATGATCTGTGAATCATCACGTCCCATTAGAAACTCAGCATGACTTACTGTAATATAATCACGTTGATCAAGTGTCATTATATTATACTAACTCATGCTTCAATTCCCAACACTTCTCCAGAATTCATTCATAATTTATACTTAGATGTTACAGGATATTGAAAACTAAAACATTTTTTAATATGATGTAATACAGATAGCACGAAGAGGTATATAATTTCGGACGAAAATATTTATGAAAATATCTTTAGAAATATCGAAGATATTTATGATGATATATTGGAATTTCTAAGTTCGATGGTTGATGAAGAAAGATTTTTCGCAAGATTTTAACATGAGTACAGAGCAAGATATTGGTTGAAGGTTTCATTGGATCCAGAATTACCTGGATTCTTTTAATATAGGGTATGGTCCTTGTATTTGTCCTTGGTCTCCTTCGTGGTTAGCTCAATCCGTTTTCCAGTTCCAACTTTTCTGAGCTTTTCCAACATATTATTCTTTATCATCAAACTTCCGACGATTAAGATCGTTTACGGTTATCTACAGTTTATGCTGCTTCATTCAGCTTTTTAAAAGTTCAATGTATTGATTCGTAGGCTGGGTACTTTTCAAAATTTCAGAATTGAAAATCGTAATTCTAGGAGATAATTGTTATATGTATACATATAACTATTGATGTAGAAATGCTACGAGATTCGAAATACTGATTGCTGATTCTCGGTAATTGGTATGGCAATTATTGTTACAGGGTATAGATGAATACACGATGGGGTTTCAATGAATATAATGATTTTTTGAAAAGTCCAAATTCATTGAAGTTGCTGGTAAGTTTACTGCTAATGTGGTGGAATATAAACAGTTCCCCGATAACGATGACGGCAGGCAAACTTATATATCGAGGTTATAATAAGGCTAATCCGAATGGAAGTCGAAGTTGATTTGCTGAAGCTGTGACAAAATTGGCTAATTTGAAAAAGAGTTGCAATGATATTTTTGATAATAACAATGCCAAAGGAGCTAGCACAGATACGTGTTAAATGTTTACTCAGGTTCCAAGTGTTTTTAGGTGCATAACTATATGTATCAATCTCTTCTTCCGTAGATGAAGTGCGGTTGGTTCATCCTATCGATTGAAGTGTTTTCAAGAATCATGAAAGGTTTGAATGCAGATTGTAATCGTCAAGATACAAATGAGGTTTAAGATGAAATCAAGTGGCAAACTTGAAGAGATGTTTAGTTTCACATATTATAATCAATATTTTAATTTATTTAAATTTTCCAATGTTGGTAGTCCACAGTTGGTAGTCCACAGTTAGTAATTCAATAATTCATATATAGTTTAATATATAATATTCGAATTAATTAATACGTATTTGTGACCCATTGTATACATGTCTTAGACTCGATCACAACTCAAAGTATATATATTATTGCAGAATCAACCTCAACCATGTATAGCTAACTCAAACATTACTGAATATAGAGTGTCTATGGTTATTCCGAATAATATATATAGATATGTCGATATGATATGTCAAAACCCTGTATACGTGTCCCGATATTTAAAGTGCGTAAAATAAATAACAGAAATTAAATGACAATAAATAAAATTGTGAGAATTTAAATTGCGATAAATAAATTGCGATAATTAAATTGCGATAAATAGTTGGTTACAAACGATTACAAACGATTCACCATAGTTGGTTACATCGCGAGGTACTTGACCTCTATATGATACATTTTACAAACATTGCATTCGTTTTTAAAAGACAACCTTTCATTTACATCGAATGTTGACGACAAGCATACCATTTCATAATATATCCAACTATAATTGACTTAATAATAATCTTGATGAACTCAACGACTCGAATGCAACGTCTTTCGAAATATGCCATGAATGACTTCAAGTAATATCCTTAAAATGAGCTAATGCACAGCGGAAGATTTCTTTCATACCTGAGAATAAACATGCTTTAAAGTGTCAATCAAAAGGTTGGTGAGTTCATTAGTTTAACATAAATAATCATTTCCATCCTTTTAATAGACCACAAGATTTCATTTTTCAGTTCTCATAAATATACGTCCCATACATAGACACAAAAAATAATCATTCATATGGATTGAACACCTGGTAACCGACATTCACAATATGCATATAAGAATATCCCCATCATTCCGGGATCCTCCTTCGGACATGATATAAATTTCGAAGTACTAAAGCATCCGGTACTTTGGATGGGGTTTGTTGGGCCCGATAGATCTATCTTTAGGATTCGCGTCAATTAGGGTGTCTGTTCCCTAATTCTTAGATTACCAGACTATAAAGGGGCATATTCAGTATAATAATTCAGCCATAGAATGTAGTTTCATTTACTCGTGTCGATTTCGTAAAACAGTTATAAAAGCAGCGCATGTATTCTCAGCCCAAAAATATAAAGGGTAAAAAGGTAAATGAAACTCACCTAATGTATTTTGTAGTAAAAATACATATAACGACATTGAACAACTAAACAATGCAGGGTTGGCCTTAGATTCACGAACCTATATCATTTGTATATATATTAAAACGTATATTCGTAATCGGACAAATTTAAATATTATTATTAGTGAAATCGTTTTTATATCAATAACTTATATTCATTTTATAAAGTAAAAATATTAATTTCTGTTATGTTATATATAATTAGTATATATATATATATATATATATATATATATATATATATATATATATATATATATTCATTTGTTTGTTTAATCAGTATTTTAATAATTCAGTATAATATTTGAATGGATAGCATTAATGATAATACTAATATTAATAATAATGACAATAGTATTAATAATTCTATTGATGATAATATTAACGATAGTTTTTATAATAAATCTCATAATAATGATAATAAAAGTAGTTTTTAATAAAATGGATGATTTAATAGTAATGGTAATGAAAATAATAATTTTGATAATAATACTTAATACTAATCCTAAATGGTAATAATAATACTTATAATAACATTTGTAGTAAAAATAATAATAATCATAATGTTAATACTAATGTCTTTAATAATAATTATAGTTATGATAAATAATAATAATAAAAATGATACTTTTAATAATAATGATAGAAAAATGATAAATTAAATAATACCTTGAATAATATTAATAATAATAATAATAATAATAATGATAACTTTACTGAAATGATAATTTTTAATATTTTTAGTAATAAAAATAATAATAACATAACAATATTAGTAATAATAATAACTATAATGTCTAATATAATAATACTCTTACTAATAATGATTTTACTAATAATAATACTTCTAATAATAATATTAGTGATAATATCTAATTTGGATCATGACTTAATTATAGTTTTACTCATTTTCATATTTGTATTCATAATTCATAATTTATATGTATATATAATTATAATCCTTACAATAACTCTTATCATAATACTAACAATAATAATACTAAATAATAATACTTATAACACCAATAATAACACAATTAATAATAATCTTAATAATAACAATAATAAAATTAATAGGAATAATAATAATAACAATAAACAATAATAAAATTTGATAATGAGAGTTATACCCTCCTAAACGTCATCGAGCATAATCGTCATTCATCATCACCATCGTCCATGATCATCATGATCTTCATTATCGTCATCATCATACTCAAATCTTAATCATAAAATAAAAAAATAAAAAAGTTAATAATAGTTATGATAAAATAACAATAATAATCATAATAATAATAATGATAAAAGGTATACCATTATCATTATCATTTTCATGTTTCATTATCATTATTAACACATACACCACAGCATCATCATCATCATCATATCTTGGCATCATCATCATCATCTCTCGGCATCATCATCATCATCTCTCGGCATCATCATCATCTCATACACCATCGCCGTCCTTATGTATCATTCATCTCATCATCTTCTTTATGTCGCGAATCACCATCATCACCACCGAATGATCATCATACCACCACGTAACATAATTATCACCATCATTTAACCCTAATTAACATCATCTAACATCACGTTATCATGATCATCCTCTTCATCGTAACCATCATCATGATCATTCTTCATTTCTGTGTTCATCATCGTGACAACATCATCACCTCATCTTCACCGTCGTTACTAATATCCTCTTAACAGTTCGTCATCACAGACTCATCCTAATCTATTGTTCATCATCTTCTTCTTCTAACCTCGTTCAAATACTAGCAGCAAAACAGTAGCTCAACAATGGTGGTCCGAAGGTGGTGAGTTGATAACGAGGAAACCGTGGTTGTGGTGGGTTTCTATAGTGGGTTCAAGGATGAAAAGGTGGTGGTGGTGCTGTGAGGTAGTCGAACAACAAAAGTGGTGGTGTTAGCCGACGGTTATGGTGACCGGCAGAAGGGTGTGGCAGCGGCGGAGGTGAGGTGGTGGCGGTGTCTCTCCTCCTCCTCTCTTCCCGTAAACATATACATATATTACATATATATAGATATATATTATGTATTGTATATAAATATAATATTTATAATATTTAATATTAATAATAATAATAATTAAAACATAAGATATTGACAAGTGAATGATTGGAACATTATACAGTACGCACTCTGCCGACAGTTGATAGAGGATAGGTGTATCGTGTCCATTGCTAAACAGTTACGTATAAAAGTGTTCTTAAAAAAAAAACTTAAATTTTTAGATTAAACATATTTAATTATTTCACTCAATACATGTTTGAAACCTGATCAAAAAGGTTCGAAAATTATTTATTTTCTGTTCCGATTTATATGTACGGAGTACTAATATTTAAATTTAAAAAGGTAAAAATACATTTATCAAATTTAAAATCTTCGCAATCAATTTACAGTTTAGCTTTTATTTTAATCCAACATAAACTTATATTAAATCTATATGAACGCTAGCTAAATGACAACCGAGTATTACTGACGTTTAATAATTAAGCTCAAAATCGTTTATATTCCCTTTCTATATAAAAACAGTTTTTCAAATAGCAAAGTTGAATACTAAAACAATTATATTATATATTTTTAAACAAATAGATTTAATATAACTTTATATATTTACAAGTAATATTTATTTACATATTTATACATATATCTAAATATTTTATATTTTCCATCAATCGCATTTTATTTTATTTATTTTATAATATAAATCCTGGTAATCATACTATATAAAATTCTAAATTATATTTCAAATTATAAATAATTATTTAAATATATATATGATATCTATTTACAGATAGTTGTTCGTGAATCGTCGAGAATGGTCGAAAGTCAAACGAATATATGAAACAGTTCGAAATATTTGTGACTCAACATTACAGACTTTGCCTATCGTGTCGGAAATATATAAAGATTAAGTTTAAATTTTGTCGGAAATTCCCGGGTCATCACAGTACCTACCCGTTAAAGAAATTTCGTCCCGAAATTTGAGTGAGGTGGTTATGGCTAACAATAAAAATGTTTTCATGACCAATATGAGTTGATAATTAGAGTTTCATCATCATTGAGTACTATAGCCAAAACGATTCGATTATGTGAAGCGTACGAGTGAAGTTATTACAAAAGAGTGAAATAAGAAAGACAAGTTTCATCATAACTTTTGACTAGTCATGGTTGAATTCCGGAATTCAAGGGATTTAAAGAAAATCTTCGAAATCCGAAAGATTCGATTCTTCGGCGAATACGGAAATTATGATCTCTTTAATTAAATACGGTGATCTGCCTCGATTTCTCCGTCTGATATTTCCACTATAAATTTAAGCTCTTCCGTTCCATTATTCTCACCATTCCTATACTTTCTTTCTTAGTTCTTACATCCAAAAAAAAAAATATATGAAAATGCCTAATTCCGTTCTAATCCTTGTTAGTTTCCTAATTATCATTTCTGTCATCCTTCTTCTAATATTCCACCAGAAAAATCTATCTACTTCTGCTATTACCTTGGGGTGATACTATTCTTAATTGTACCTTGTTTTTATATTGCTATTCTTATTAATATCCATGGTTTGTGACCTCCGTGTTGTTATCGGGCTTTATATTTTATCTTATATTTTGAAGCTCTCTACCTTTTTATTCTCCTCTCGACCTCTAGTAAAGCGAGCAACGGTCCAGAATTCATAGGTATGGAGTTTCGAATTATCATAATATACAAAGTAGAAAGGAAAGGTAGTAGCACGATTTGTTTTGTCAAATTACCTGAATCACTGAGAATAGAACTATCAAGAATATATTTTCTTGATATGTTCAGAAGTTAAGCAGAATGAAAGAGTTATGTAACATGGCACATGATGACGTTATAATCTGTGAATCATCATGTTCAATTTAGAAACTCAGCATGACTTACTGTAATATAATCACGTTGATCAAGTGTCATTATATTATACTAACTCATGCATCAGTTCCCAACATTACTTCAATAACATTCATATTTTATGCTCAAAAGTTTACAGAATATAGAAACTAACAGTTTCTATATGATGTAATACTGATAGCACGAAGAGATTAATGATTTCAGATAAGAATAGTTATAAAAATATCTCCAGAAATATGGAGGATATTTATAATGAAAGATACGATAATATCTCGAAATATCTAAGATCAGAGGATGATAGAAAATATTGTCTGCAAGGGTTTAGAGTAAGGAGCAAGATATTCACTAAAGACTTTAGCAGACATTGAATCATTTGGATTCTTTAAAGTCAAACTTATTCTTTGTGATTTGTCCACGGCTTTCTTCATAGTTTCGCATAATCTACTTTTCTGTACTAAATTTTCTATTGAATGTTTCCAATATAATGATACACAGGAAGCACGAAGAGGTATATAATTTCGGACGAGAATATTTATGAAAATATCCTCAGAAATATCGAAGATATTGGTGATGATATTTTGGAATTTCTAAGTTCGATGGTTGATGGAGAAAGATTTTCCGCAAGATTTTAACATGACTTTGGAGCAAGATATTCTCTAAAGATTTCAACGGATCCAGAATTACCTGGATCCTTTGAATATAGGGTTTGGTCCTTGTATTTGTCATTGGTCTCCTTCATGGGTAGCTCAATCTGTTTTTCAATACCCAATTTTCTATCGAGCGTTTCTAACACTCCTTTCTTTATCATCAAACTTTTGGCCTGTTTAGACCATCTACCATTTTTCTGTTTCCTCTGCATTTAATGTTATGATATCTGAATCATCGGTTATTAATCCGAGGTGGTTTCAGGAGAATTGTGTTTTTAGATGATTAAACGCTGATGGTAATATGGTGGAATATGAAAGGTTCCCTGGTAACAATAAAAGAGCACGCGTATATATCAACGTTATAATAAGCTTGTTTCGTACGAAAAGTCGAAGTTGTCTTGCTGGAGCTGTGACAAAATTGGCTATTTTGAAGAAGAACTGCAAAGTTATTTTGGGTAATAATAACACTAAAGAAATCAGCACAGCTATGTGTTAAACGTTTACTCAGTTTCCGAGAGTTTTTCAAGTGCATAACTATATGCATCAATCTTTTCTCCCGTAGATGAAGTGCGGTTGGTTCATCCTATCGATTGAGGTGTTTTCAAGAATCATGAAAGGTTTGAACGTAGATTGTAATCGTCAAGATACAAATGAGGTTTAAGGTGAAATCAAGTGGCAAACTTGAAGAAATGTTTAGTTTCATATGTTATAATCAATATTTTAATTCATTTTAATTGTCCAATGTTATTAGTCCTCAGTCGATAGTCCACAGTTGACAGTCCAATAATTCATACATAGTTTAATATATAATATTCGAATTAATTAATACATATCGTGACCCGTGTACATGTCTCAGACTCGATCACAACTCAAACTATATATATTATTGTAGAATCAACCTCAACCCTGTATAGAGAACTCGATCATTACTGCATATAGAGTGTCTATGGTGATTCCAAATAATATATATAGATGCGTCGATATGATATGTCAAAACCTTGTATACGTGTCCCGATATTTAAAGTGCGTAAAAATAAATAACAGAAATTAAATGACGATAAATAAAGTGCGTAAAGTACATAATAGAAATTAAATGACGATAAAAATTGCGAGAATGTAAATTGCGATAATTAAATTGCGATAAATAAAATGTAATCAGTTAGCTAGGAACCATTAGCTAGGAACACTTAGCGTGGATTCTTAACAAAATTTTTCGTAGTTAAATTTGTTTGTTTCTATCAAATTTTTATTTCGTCAAATGTTTTCTTCATTATGCCACTTGTTGGATTCTGATAAATCAAAATCCAAATATGAAATTGGATGAAAATGGTTATTCTGTGGTGAACGGATTTGTATAACGGTGGATGTAAGTAGGATAGTAAACGACAGTTGAATCAGCTTTGAAGAATGTACAGTGTAACTTATTAATGTGAATCTTAAATATTCCCCGGGTATTACCTACCCGTTAAAATATTTTCATCATTAACAGTTGGTACAAAAGGATTTTTAATTACAATCTTTTCTGAAAACATATATACATATATATTTTCTTCGGATGTAATCATGGATTTAATGAGTCAATGTGATATTAAACTCATCAGATTTACGGCTAGAACTAGAGTACATAATCTCTAAAACATTAGAGATTACATAATCATCACGAAGGACGAACATAGTTTATGTAGAATGATTCGTAGAATGATGATTATGCTTGAGGTATAGATTGCGAGGTTGAGACGTGTGATGATGTTGTTGTTGTTGGTACTGGTTATGCTGCTGGTGCTGCTGATGGTGGTACTGTTGCTGTCGGTGCTACAAGTGTTGTTGGTGCTGAAGTTGGTGATGATGTTGGTGTAATAAGTATAGCTTGTAGATCACGCACCATTCTTGTCAGCTTTTCTATCCTACCCTCTATCATTTCTATCCATCCACTCATCTGGTTCGATAGATCTTGATTATCAATTCGAAGTTCTCTAACTTCTTCTAATATTCCCCTTTGATTGGTATTCGGAAGTAGAGGTTGAATATTTTCTGAGATTGCAGTAATGCGACCTTCGAGGTGGAAAACTTTAGCAAAAAGGGTGAATACAGTGTTGCGCATAGGTTCACCGATGAGTACATCGTTTTCTCCGATGTTAGGAGGTAAGTTTAGTTCGCGGTAGGGCTCACCTTCTTCATTTCTCCATCGAGTGAGTAAGTCTTGGACCCACCCCCATCTCCTCCAGAAAGAAAAATAACTAAATGGTTGAGGCACTTCTGGTTCATTGACTTCGGAGTCTGCTTCAATATACATCTCGAAATCGCTCCCGGAGTTAATGGAATCCAAGCTAGGTGTAGGATCCATCTCTCACGATCAGTTAAAGGGTTTTGATATGAAATGATTTTTGAATATCGAATGATATTCTAATTATATATAGAATATCTATACATACTTCCAAAGATCCCGTGAATTACGGAGAAAATTAAGGAAACGTGTCAGATAAAGTCTACAGTGTCAGATACGCTAAGATATGAATTAGCAGATACACTAAGATATGAATTTTGTCTATACACTATTCATGCAATCATTGCAATATGATGTGTCTAGACTAAGAATAGTGAGCAGGTAATTTCCTAAGGATGATAAACAGATAATTTCCGACACATATGATAAGCAAAACTTTTGACATGCAGACACGGTCGAAGTCTAGACTTACTAATGCATCCTAACGACTATCAGTTAGACACACTAATGCGAGACTTGGTTCACTAAGACCACCGCTCTGATACCAACTTTCATGACCCGTCCTAATCCATCCGGACAATGTCCATATCGATTACAAACGATTCACCATAGTTGGTTACATCGCGAGGTACTTGACCTCTATATGATGCATTTTACAAACATTGCATTCGTTTTTAAAAGACAACCTTTCATTTACATCGAATGTTGACGACAAGCATACCATTTCATAATATATCCAACTATAATTGACTTAATAATAATCTTGATGAACTCAACGAATCGAATGCAACGTCTTTCGAAATATGCCATGAATGACTTCAAGTAATATCCTTAAAATGAGCTAATGCACAGCGGAAGATTTCTTTCATACCTGAGAATAAATATGCTTTAAAGTGTCAACCAAAAGGTTGGTGAGTTCATTAGTTTAACATAAATAATCATTTCCATCCTTTTAATAGACCACAAGATTTTATTTTTCAGTTCTCATAAATATACGTCCCATACATAGAGACAAAAAATAATCATTCATATGGATTGAACACCTGGTAACCGACATTCACAATATGCATATAAGAATATCCCCATCATTCCGGGATCCTCCTTCGGACATGATATAAATTTCGAAGTACTAAAGCATCCGGTACTTTGGATGGGGCTTGTTGGGCCCGATAGATCTATCTTTAGGATTCGCGTCAATTACGGTGTCTGTTCCCTAATTCTTAGATTACCAGACTATAAAGGGGCATATTCAGTTTAATAATCCAGCCATAGAATGTAGTTTCATTTACTCGTGTCTATTTTGTAAAACAGTTATAAAAGCAGCGCATGTATTCTCAGCCCAAAAATATAAAGGGTAAAAAGGTAAATGAAACTCACCTAATGTATTTTGTAGTAAAAATACATATAACGACATTGAAAAACTAAACAATGCAGGGTTGGCCTTAGATTCACGAACTATATCATTTGTATATATATTAAAACGTATATTCGTAATCGGACAAATTTAAATATTATTATTAGTGAAATCATTTTTATATCAATAACTTATATTCATTTTATAAAGTAAAAATATTAATTTCTGTTATGTTTTATATAATTAGTATATATATATATATATATATATATATATATATATATATATATATATATATATATATCATTTGTTTGTTTAATCAGTATTTTAATAATTCAGTATAATATTTGAATGGATAGCATTAATGATAATACTAATATTAATAATAATGACAATAGTATTAATAATTCTATTGATGATAATATTAACGATAGTTTTTATAATAAATCTCATAATAATGATAATAAAAGTAGTTTTTAATAAAATGGATAATTTAATAGTAATGGTAATGAAAATAATAATTTTGATAAAATACTTAATACTAATCCTAAATGGTAACAATAATACTTATAATAACATTTGTAGTAAAAATAATAATAATCTTAATGTTAATACTAATGTCTTTAATAATAATTATGGTTATGATAAATAATAATAATAATAATAATGGTACTTTTAATAATAATGATAGAAAAATGATAAATTAAATAATACCTTGAATAATATTAATAATAATAATAATAATAATAATAATAATAATAATAATAATAATAATAATAATAATAATAATAATAATAATAATAATAATAATAATAATAATAATAATAATAATAATAATGATAACTTTACTGAAATGATAATTTTTAATATTTTTAGTAATAAAAATAATAATAACATAACAATATTAGTAATAATAATAACTATAATGTCTAATATAATAATACTCTTACTAATAAACATTATCATTTTCATGTTTCATTATCATTATTAACACATACACCACATCATCATCATCATCATATCTCGGCATCATCATCATCATATCTCGGCATCATCATCATCATCTCTCGGCATCATCATCATCTCATACACCATCGCCGTCCTTATGTATCATTCATCTCATCATCTTCTTTATGTCGCGAATCACCATCATCACCACCGAATGATCATCATACCACCACGTAACATAATTATCACCGTCATTTAACCCTAATTAACATCATCTAACATCACGTTATCATGATCATCCTCTTCACCGTAACCATCATCATGATCATTCTTCATTTCTGTGTTCATCATCGTGACAACATCATCACCTCATCTTCACCGTCGTTACTAATATCCTCTTAATAGTTCGTCATCACAGACTCATCCTAATCTACTGTTCATCGTCTTCTTCTTCTAACCTCGTTCAAATAGTAGCAGCAAAACTGTAGCTCAACAATGGTGGTCCGAAGGTGGTGAGTTGATAACGAGGAAACCGTGGTTGTGGTGGGTTTCGATAATGGGTTCAAGGATGAAAAGGTGGCGGTGGTGCTGTGAGGTAGCCGAACAACAAAAGTGGTGGTGTTAGCCGGCGGTTATGGTGACCGGCAGAAGGGTGTGGCAGCGGCGGAGGTGAGGTGGTGGCGGTGTCTCTCCTCCTCCTCTCTTCCCGTAAACATATACATATATTACATATATATATATATATATATATATATTATGTATTATATATAAATATAATATTTATAATATTTAATATTAATAATAATAATAATTAAAACATAAGATATTGACAAGTGAATGATTGGAACATTATACCGTACGCACTCTGCCGACAGTTGATAGAGGATAGGTGTATCGTGTCCATTGCTAAACAGTTACGTATAAAAGTGTTCTTAAAAAAAATCCTAAATTTTTAGATTAAACATATTTAATTATTTCACTCAATACCTGTTTGAAACCTGATCAAAAAGGTTCGAAAATTATTTATTTTCTGTTCCGATTTATATGTACGGAGTACTAATATTTAAACTTAAAAAAGTAAAAATACATTTATCAAATTTAAAATCTTCGCAATCAATTTACAGTTTAGCTTTTATTTTAATCCAATATAAACTTATATTAAATCTATATGAAGGCTAGCGAAATGACAACCGAGTATTACTGACGTTTAATAATTAAGCTCAAAATCGTTTATATTCCCTTTCTATATAAAAACAGTTTTTCAAATAGCAAAGTTGAATACTAAAACAATTATATTATATATTTTTAAACAAATAGATTTAATATAACTTTATATATTTACAAGTAATATTTATTTACATATTTATACATATATCTAAATATTTTATAGTTTCCATCAATCGCATTTTATTTTATTTATTTTACAATATAAATCCTGATAATCATACTATATAAAATTCTAAATTATATTTCAAATTATAAATAATTATTTAAATATATATATATATGATATCTATTTACAGATAGTTGTTCGTGAATCGTCGAGAATGGTCGAAAGTCAAACGAATATATGAAACAGTTCGAAATATTTGTGACTCAACATTACAGACTTTGCTTATCGTGTCAGAAATATATAAAGATTAAGTTTAAATTTAGTCAGAAATTCCCGGGTCATCACAGCGTACAGGTTCCCCGGTGAGTACATCGTTTTCCCCGATGTTAGGAGGTAAGTTTGGTTCACGGTAAGGTTCGCCTTCTTCATTCCTCCATCGAGTGAGTAAGTCTCAGACCCACCCCCATTTCCTCCAGAAAGAAAATAGCTAAACGGTGGAGACACTTCAGGTTCATTGACTTTGGAGTCTACTTCAATATACATTTCGAAATTGCTTCCGGAACTAATGGAATCCAAGCTCGGTATACTATCCATCTCTCACGATCAGTTAAAGGATTTTGATATGAAATGATTTTCGGATATCGGATGATATTCTAGTTACATAGAATACCTATACATAGTACAGAAGATCCCGTAAATTACGAAGGGAATTAAGGAAACGTGTCGGATAAAGTCTATAGTAATAGATACGCTAAGATATGAATTTTGTCTATACACTATTCATGCAATCAATGCAGTAAGATGTGTCTAGACTAAGAATGATAAGCAGGTAATTTCCTAAGGATGATAAGTAGGTAATTTTTGACACAAAATGATAAGCAAAACTTTTGACATGCAGACACGGTCGAAGTCCAGACTCACTAATGTATCTAAACAACTATCAGTTAGATACACTTATGCAAGACCTGGTTCGCTAAGATCACCGCTCTGATACCAACTTTAATGACCCGTTCCAATCCATCTGGACGAATACATTACATTTGGTTACATCGCGAGGTACTTATATATATATATATATATATATATATATATATATATATATATATATATATATATATATATATATATATATATATATATATATCCTCTATATGATACATTTTACAAACATTGCATTCGTTTTTAAAAGACATACTTTCATTTTATCAAAATTTGACGGCATGCATACCATTTCATAATATATCCAACTATAATTGTCTTAATAATAATCTTGATGAATTCAACGACTCGAATGCAACGTCTTTTGAAATATGTCATGAATGACTCCAAGTAATATCTCTAAAATGAGTAAATGCACAGCGGAAGATTTCTTTCATACCTAAGAATAAACATGCTTTAAAGTGTCAACAAAAAGGTTGGTGAGTTCATTAGTTTATCGTACTCAATCATTTCCATCATTTTAATAGACCACAAGATTTCATTTAATCAATAATCATACACTCGCAAGTGTTTAAAATTCATTCGTATGGATTGAACACCTGGTAACCGACATTAACAAAATGCATCTAGAATATCCCCAAACATATAAACATCGAAGTACTAAAGCAGTTCAAATTCTCTGACTGGGCTTGTCAAGGCCCATAGATCTATCTTAAGGATTCGCGTCAACTGGTGGCAATTATAATAAACACCAATTCTTAGGTTACCAAGTTCAACAAGGGCGATATCCGGTATAACAATTCAACCATAGAATGTAGTTTCGATTACTTGTGTCTATTTCATAAAATATTTATAAAAGCAGTGCATGTATTCTCAGTCCCAAAAATATATATTGCAAAAGCATTTAAAAAGGGAGCAAATAAAACTCACGATACTGTATTTTGTAGTAAAAATACATATGTCGACACTGAACAAGTGTAGGGTTGGCCTCGGATTCAAGAACCTATGTCATTTGTATATTCATTAATATATATAATCGTAATCGAACAATTTCGTATATTACAACTTTATATATTGTATATTTAATTTGTGTGTATATATATATATTTGAAAATAATTATTATTTGTATAGTTTTATATCTATATATTGTTAAAATACCTAATTGGTTATATATATGAATATTTATATAAAGATTGTTAATATAATTAATTCATATGTAATGTTACTTACAAATATATTTTTACATCAATAGTAATGAAAGTTGTGTTTGATTATAATGATAATATCAATAATAATAATAATAATAATAATAATAATAATAATAATAATAATAATAATAATAATAATAATAATAATAATAATAATAATAATAATAATAATAATAATAATAATAATAATAATAATAATAATACTGATGATAATAATAATTATAGTAGTAATAATAATAGTGATAAAAATAGCAATAATATCTCTAAAAATAATGCAAATAATAATAATAATAATCCTAATATTAATTGAAATGATAATTTTTTTTATAAAAATTTTTTTTAGTAATAATATTAATAATATTAATGATACTTATTTATACTAATGATAATAATAATTGTAATACTTATAACTATAATTATGATAATAATAATGCTAATGATAATCATAATAATATTAATCATAATAATAACAATACTAATAATAATAATAATAACAACAACAACAACAACAACAACAACAATAATAATAATAATAATAATAATAATAATAATAATAATAATAATAATAATAATAATAATAATAATAATAATAATAATAATAAGTTATAAAAACTAACTTATAACATGAATTCCAAAAAAAAAAAAAAAAATAGGCCACTGCAGGGCTCGAGAACCCGTGACCTCTTGAATCCCGACAAACATCCTAACCATTTCTCTGTCACGTATCATATGTCTATACTCATATTCGAATTTAGTTAAACCTACTTTTCTGCTTCCCCTTTTTCCCTCTTCTTCATTAACCCGTCAACTAAATCCTCACACTTATAATCATAAATTTATGTTCAATTAAGACTCGTAATATGATGTATAAATTAAACAGAAAACAATTTGTGTGGTAGTTGTTTGATTAACAGAAAACGAAAAAAAAAATATCATAACAGACCCGTTAGTATATTTCATCTTCTTCATGACTAAATTCATTTGAACACAGATCAAACTTGACTTATAATGTTTTTCATAATATATTTTAGGATTTATAAGTTATACAATAACAATTAGAAGTATTGTAATTAATTAACACAGAAAGGAATAAAAGAATTTTAAAACTAAACAGACCGGAAGAACACTTACTGAACTCAATCACCAATTCGAAGTTTTTGAATGTTTTAGACAATACTTCTAACATGAAAAAGATCACAAATCACACTTATAAACTTTCTATAACCTCAATTGAACTTGACACATCAAAACAGCTTCGAATTTCACAAAGAACGCATTGTTTAACTTTTTGTTTATAAACTTTGACTCCAAAATTGAAGCATGATAAGAAGAATTGGAATACCAAATTTTGCAGAAAGATTGTTTCGAAGATTCCTAACGAAACTGCATTTACACAATTTAAAATTTATTTCAAATTCGAATCTTTTGAAATTGTGGACACGAACATAGCAGACAACTGGTTCAGCATTGTTTTTATTTTAATTTTTCTGTTTCTCATCGATTAATAAAGGTTAAAGGGTTTATAACTGATAATGAGGATAGGTAATTGACTGATTTTTTTATATCATTGAGGAATATAATTGATTATAGCAAAAGGAGTCGACATAAAATATTCTTGCAGACAAAAATATGTAAAAGTGACAGAGACTTCCAACAGATTTTATATCTATAATTGTGAATTGATCACTGATTAGTACGACTGATTAAACAAGAAAACAATCATCTACAGTTCAAAAACGATTTGAAACTGAATTCGGATTTTTCTGTGTTTAAAATATATATATATACGGTATCTATTTATTTATATATATGTATATGTATGTTATTTATATATCTGTATATATATCTATGTATGTATTGTTAAATCTGTTTTTATACATCTGTAAATATATTATCTGTATTTTATTTCTAAACTTATTAATTAATAAATATAATTATAATAACACTCTTAATGTAACACAAAAAAAATATCACTTTATAATGATATAATAATAATGTTATTGATAATAATATCTACAATATTAATAATAATAATAATAATAATAATAATAATAATAATAATAATAATAATAATAATAATAATAATAATAATAATAATAATAATAATAATAATATTAATATTAATTTATAATGTTACTAATATTAATAATAATATCATTGGTAATAATAACATTAGCAATATAATAATATAACAAATTATATTTATCACACTTCATATCTTTATATCAAAATAATAATATTCTTAATACTGATTTTAATATTAGTAGTAATTTTTATAGTAATGAGGGTAATAACATTGATATAACCATTGTTATTATAATTATTTGTTGTGAACTTCGATAAGAAAATAAAACGAGTGTTTCTAAATACTTATATTCAAAGTTTTCAAAATATATATATAAATTTATTACTTAACAAGTTTTTATTTTTAAAAACATAAATTATCTTATATCTGTAATTTCAACAACTAAACACATAATATGTTATTAATATATATCAGATTATATATACGTATATATATACATATTTATTTACAATTAGTTGTTCGTGAATCGTCGGGAATGGCCAAAGGTTAATTGAATTTATGACAATAGTTCAAACTTTTTGAGACTCTACATAATAGGCTTTGCTTATCGTTTCGAAATCAAATGAAGTTTAAGTTTAAATTTGGTCAGACATTTCCGGGTCGTCACATTGCGCTTAAATTTTGACGTTACAAACAACGAGGCAGAGTATGAAGCATTATTAGCAGGAATCAATATAGCGCATAAATTGAATGTTACAAGATTGCGCGCATATGTGGATTCATAGCTGGTATCAAATTAGTTTAATGGATCTTTTGATTCCCATGATGCGTCTATGCAAAAGTACTTGCAATTGTTAAAAGATGCAGTTGCAATGTTTCAAAATTTTGAACTTGCGTAAATCTCGCGAAGTCAAAATAAAAAAGCAGATGCGCTAGTAAATCTCGCGAAGTCAAAATAAAAAAGCAGATGCGCTAAGTAAATTGGCGGCTCTTACTTTTTCGCACTTTCAAAAGCAAGTATGAGTTGAAGAATTGCACAACAAGGCAATTGATGGCTGTTTAGTTACCGCAGTAATTGAGGAAGTGCAAGCAAATTGGATGACTCCTTTGGAAAATTATTTGCGCAATCATGCATTGCCTGATGACAAGAAAGAGGCGCTTGGTGCGAATTCGAACGCCAATGTACATAATTGAGAATAAATTTTATATCACCAGAAGAGGCCGAAGTAATAGGTACATAATGGTTCATGCGCACTTCACTTAGGGTACAAAACAATTGCAGCCAAAATCATGCAAATGGGGTATTTTGGGCCATCAATGTATCGAGATGTGGCAAAGATAGTGAAGCGGTGTAAAAGTTGTCAAAGGCATGAACCATAAAATAGAAAACCAACGCATGAAATGATTCCCATTACTTCGCTGTGGTCGTTTTACAAGTGGGCAATTAACATTGTAGGACCGTTTCCGCGGGGTGCCGAAAGTGTGAAGTTTTTAATTGTTGCGATTGATGTTTTCACAAACTGGGTAGAAGCTAACGCACTAAGAACAATCACCGGGGGTTCAAGTGTGCAATTCTAAATTAAACATTCATGAAATAAGTAACAAATGCGCGAAAAGGCGATTGACAACAGAAAAAGTATATACCACAACTATCTGCATCTAATAAAATGGCGGAGCAATTAGTTCGCTGCAAGTGTGTTGAAATCTTTCCTATGTAGAGTGGGATGTTACCATATGGACGAATGAAAAGAGACGCCTTACACGTTTCTAGTAAGTCCTTACCAGCATTATCAAGAATGGGGTGATCATTTGCATTTTCAAAAAGCTCGGTGGTCCATCTAAGCGTCGATTTAAAACCGCGTGCAGCGGATTCATCGACGAAGAAAAATGATTTTTTCCAGATACCAATGGAGGCTTTAGGAGTTTTAATTACTCCTAAACGATATTTAAATGTAAACCATCATTGGTCGCTTGGTATGATGGTATTGAAATAGCCGAAAACATCAATTAATGGCACCGCTCTATTTGCATGAGAAAAAAGTTCAAAAATAATGATCTTCGCGATCGCGTATAGATGAAGTTGTCCAATTCCAATACTATACGCGTCACAAACGCCGAGGAAGAATCTGTTAAAGGAAATCGAAGATTTCCGTGGAACGTAGAGGCCTCATAAACCGCTACTTTTGAAGGCGGAGGATTGTTGGCACGCTCTTCAGAAGTTGGTGCCGACGGGGCGAATCTCGTAGTGTTCGGTAAATTTTGATAAGCTATACGATTTTTTTCATCTGAAATGTACGATGTGTAAGCATCTACTCCGGTGGCAGTAGAAGATGAGGGAGTTGACATATTGATTAATTGAATTTTCTACGGATTTATTTGCAATAACGGAACGAAAGCGTAAAGTGATTTGGAAAAAACGCAATCTTATTTATATCCTAAATGACTTCGTAAATAGTTTATTTCTAATAATCAAAACGTAGCGTAGGTACGCATATGTATATTCAAATCGCTAAAAGCAAAAGGACGCGAAACTGCTTTTAAGGAGCAACATGGATAGCGCGAGGCTCTAAGAATAAAGGATAGCTGAATTAAAAGATAGCGAGCATGTGTTCCGCAGTAATATAGCGGATTAAAAGATCTCGCATAAGTTTTAGCTCGCATACTGAGAGAAACCTATAAATAAGAAGTATGAAACCTCATTTGAAGGTTGTTGATCTTGGACCATACTTAAGCACATTATTGATATCTCGTGAACATGCCCGAGACGATGATGCTTTGAATACCCGAACAAGGTAAATGAATTAAAGATGGTGATTGATTGTCCGTTGTTGGCAAAAGACGATCATAAGGTTCCTCAAACATCACACAACCCCAAACCTCACTCTCATTGCACTCAACCTTGGTCTAATTTCTTAGGGAAAAAGGATCTAGGCTCGATCACATATATATACAACAAAAATCGAATTGATAATTAATTTTTTTTGAAAGGCAAGAAAACTTTTATAGAACACAAAGAAAGAGTACAAGAGGATCAAAACGAGAGCCCCCGACACAATATTACATAACAACACGAATATTACAAAGTGGGTTGCTAAGGGTGCAATGCTCAACTAAAAAACACCTCAAATATAACTACGTAAATAGACACTCGGATAATAGTAATAATTAATAATTTCAGGGATTATTATTATTTCAGGGATAACGTATGAGTATGCAAATTTGCATAAGCCACCCACCGAGATAGTTTATGGTTTATGATAAGGCTACGGGCTACCCAACTTATAGACAAAACACTTCAAGTAGTGAAGTTTAAAATATGGTTTGTATATATGCCTATTGCAGCCGGGAAATGCAAATTACAAAAATGGCTTTGAATAAAAAATAAATGTCCATTTTTTTAAAACTCTAATTCCTTGTTCACGTCGATGTTGTTTCCTAGTAACCCACTTCAAAAGTTTCAAACTTTACTTGAAATCAGTGTGTATTTTGAAGTATGTGAAGATGTTATTCTGATCTCAAATTGTTGACACTTCATCAAGGTATTTTTGATCTTGAAGTTTGAGGTCTTAAACAAAATAAAACACGATAAAGCTTAGCTTGTGAAGATCACGTGATACATTTAACCAGGTGTTATTAACTTAAGTTAAATCTTGGTATTATTCTTGTACAAATTTTAATTTTTGGTACAAATTTTGTAGACCATTGATATTTTTTCTATAATGAAATGAGAAAAAGGACAGAATAATGATTTCCGTGATTCTATTCTAAAAACGTGAGGTAGTAGTCAAAGTACAATGTAGGGGGTCAAAATTAGTATTTTTTTTTCTTTCTTTCCTTTCTTGAAAGTACAACCCATATGCCTCCCATTTCCTTGACTTTGACCACCACCCGAAAGGGACCATTCTATTCTATTGTACAGTAGAATAGTATTAACCAAATAACCACACACCAAAAATGTGACCTAAAAAACAACTAAAATTATTAGGGCGCCACCAACTGCCACGAAATCAAATTCATCTGTTATTCATGGATCATCAAATCAAATCAAATCTAAACAAGAAATTAAGCAGAATTCACAAGCCAAAGAAACACCATGTAAACCAAACAGACTCTAATACATACATATGGTTAATTTCATGACCAACCACAACAGCTGTTGGGGGACGAAGGCGGTATACGACCCGTTTGTCGAATGTATTCCGCCTGTGCAGCTGCCCGTGCAGCCTGCCTACTTTTTTGGGCTTCGGCTGCTGCCCTTTTTGCTTCCGATTTCTGTCTTGCTACTTCAATCTTTTTTAACATCTTTGCTTGAGCAACGGCTCTCCTTTGTTCAACTTCAGCCTAAAACATTATTAAAAATTGTTAACTAAATTTTTCAATGATACAAAGACATTAATAAGCACAACAATGCATATGACTAAATTTTCGACAATCTCTCCAATTTAAAACATAAATGTTTCAAAATAGATTTAACTCGCTTATGATCAGAGAACAGCATGAAATTAACTCAAGATGACATTATACTCTAGAAATGCTAATTTTCTACTACATACATGGATAAAAAGTATTTTGTTTCGACCCAACCTGACCCGCCCAAATAATGACTCACTTTCACCTAAGCTGCCATTAGAACATGCAAAAGCAGACATCAAATTACCTCTATTTTTCTCATTTCAGCTTCAAGTTTCGCCTTCTGCTGACTCTCCCACGCTTGGATTTTGATCTCTTCACGTATAAATCTGAACATACATTTTAATTTTAACTATTATATAAATAACATCAATAAAATACGACGAATTTTAGATATAACAATTAGAGATAGGTATATATACCTTGCATTATGTTTAGATTTTTCAGCATCTTCCCACGCAGCGGCCCGTTTCTCATATTCAATCCTCAACGACTCTTCAAAATTGTCGCTTTCAACACCCGACACGTTCTTCTCCTTATCTTCTTTACTTGCCCATGCAGCAATGTTCATCTTCCCTAGTTGAACCCCGAGCTGCAAAATTTCTTTTCGGGTCCTGAGTTTGAGTTCTTGTTCGGTCAAATTTTTTGGATCCCGTGAGCTATCATTGACGGTGTGTTCAATTGGTGTAGATGTTGGTTCTCTTCGAGGTGTAGATGGCATTGAAGAATTCGGACTAAAGATTGGGGTTGTAGCGCCAACAGGGGACGAAGTCATTGATGGTTCTTGACTCGGAATCGGTGTCATTTCGGTTCCCATGTCTCTCATTGATACAGATCTTACTTCAGGACAACCTACATTCATACTCGGTATCAAATTTACTCCTACACAAAATTTACTAGTAGTATATAAAGTTGCAAAAATCGCTACTCGGGGAGTACCCAGTCGAGACTTTTTGGAGAGTAACTCAGAAGTACTCGGCGAGTACTCGAATGTTGACCAAGTTTGACTTTGACCGATTTTGAGTGAGTTTTGAACAATTTTAACTGAATTTCCGAGTAGACCCGAGTTTTGACTTATTTTCCGAGTAATCCCGAGTTTTTTCTGAGTTTTGACCGAGTTTGACCATTTTTGACCGAGTACTCGCCGATTACTCCCCGAGTTTCATAAACCGAGTACTCATCGAGTAATCCCAAGTTCTGCAACACTGCTAGTATACAATACCATGACAACTCATTTGAAATATAAAATATATAGAAAGTACATATAAATAATTTACCCTGACTTCTACGAAGGCGCCCATACTTATATAACCGTATATAACAAACGTGTTTATAAGATGAAAATATAGATTTGTACATGCCCAAAAAGTTATGGGCTTGAACAATAACACTCAAGCTTATACTAGAGTAGAAACAAGATGTCAATAGTGATACTACTTACATACAATATATTTGGGTAATCCCAACCCCCTTGTTTGATTTCAACCCATATCAAAAGTTATACGCACACCCAACCCGCCCATTATGACACCTTAGTTATAACACTTCATAGCATATATAAATTAATGCCTTGCATTTAATCTAATTATCGAAACTAAAAAAAATGAATTTGCAATTTACCTGTTTTATCATCATTTGAACTCTGCCCACAATACGAATCCCTCGTGTTGATTTCCTTTAAATCTTTACTTTCAGAACACGGATCGCATAACTCGGTCCCTCCATTCATTTGATCTGAAGCAGGATGATGATGTGGCCCAGAATGTGTAAATGAAAACTTCTCTATACCCTTCTGTAATATAGGTTGACAAAAATCGACCCGTTTAACAGAGCTAACAGATTCAGATGAACCTCTAATCCCTCCCCAATTAGCTCGGTTTTGCATATTGTTTTTTGAATTATAATTCTGCATATTCTGTTTATTAATTATCCATTTCTCAGCATCATTCCATTTGGAAGACATAGGTCTCAACACAGATCTTGAAATAGAATTATGACTCGATCTTTCACCTTTATGAAACTCAAAGCTCGAAGAACTAGCATTACTATCATAATCAAGATTTTCATCTTCTAATGTTCTTAAAGGATGAACCGAACTCGAATTTCCGCAATCGGATTTTTGAAACTGGTTTGGTTTGACACGGCCCTCTTTTGACTGCCCAGGACCCTGATCAACTTGTGTGGTATCGAATGTAACCGACGAAATCCCCATGCTAGAAACTGCAAATTTAGGCCCAAAATCACAATCCGAAAACATGGTACCATACATCAATATCATAGTTTCTTTAAATTCAATCATTAACTTTATCTAGCTCCAAAACAGAATTTGAATTTTAGTCACAAAAAGTACATCTTCTACTTATGAAAAAACATACTTTATCAAAAGCTAAAGATGGCATCATTCCAAAATGGTCCAAATAGTTAAGGATGCTCAAAGTGAACTTTGCAACTTAAAAGATTAGAAAAATCCAAAAAAAAAATATATTAATTTTTTCACTTGCTTAAAGCCACAAATAGTTAAGATCATATCATAGTATTAAAAATAAAATGATAATTAACAAAAAAACTATAATAATTAAAATAAAGAAGATACCTTCTTCACTAGAGTTTGAAGCTAGTAAACTATTATTAACAAAATCTGAATCTTCAAGTTTAGATGGTGATGTTCTTGCAGAATTACTTTTTGATCCTCCTCCATCTTTCTTTCTATGACCCATTAACTTCATCCTTAATTTACTTGGAGATATTATTCCAACCTACATTCATTCAAATTCAAATATTATAATTAAAAAAAAAATCATCAAATAGTCAGAATAAAAAAAAAATACTTTATTACATAAATTCTCTTGATTAAATAATTTAAATAGAAAAATATATGTAACAATTAAGAGTCTTCAACCAATTATTATTGTAACCTGGAAAAAGTAACAAATACCTACACTAAATCAACAAAACCCTAGAAACGTTATTTTTTTAATTTATAATTTATAATTATATTTATATTACAGTTGATTTTATGTAAATGAAGTACGAAGGTTGCGTGAATATAGCGATAAAATGAGCAGACAGAATTTGTTGACTGTTTGAAGATTTTAAATAATAAAAAAAAAAAAGAATTGCAGAGTAATAAACAGTAAATAAAATTAACCTGAGGAAGTTTGTGATCATGAATGCGTTGGTACTCCATTATGTAGTAATAGATTCTGTATGTATTGTATTGTATGTATATAATCAATCAAATCGAGATTAATAGTAAAGTAGCAGCAACAAACAGTGACTGAATTAGACAGAAACACAAACAGAAAATTGGAAATGATGAAAATAAAATGGATTATATTTTATGAAAAGTTGGAGTGATGAGGGGGAGGAAGTGAGAAAAAGCTGACAATGAAAATGAAGGAATCACCAATTATTTAAGTACCGTAATATATGACGTCTCTGTTATAATATATAAATATAAATATATATATATATATATATAAATGGATAGTCAATTATTGATACACAAAAGTAATATTATTGTATTACCTAAACTTGTGATATTTTTGCTATAAATAGCCATGAATGCAAGCATTAAACTTGCACCATTTCTCACACTTACAAAGTGTTTCTTTCTTTCTCTCCATTATCATCTTTGTACTTACACTTCATTATTAGTATTCTTAATCAAGAATCAAACCAGTAAAGATATTTATAAGCCTACTGAATTATAACATCAAG
Source organism: Rutidosis leptorrhynchoides (assembly GCF_046630445.1). Lineage (NCBI taxonomy): Eukaryota > Viridiplantae > Streptophyta > Magnoliopsida > Asterales > Asteraceae > Rutidosis > Rutidosis leptorrhynchoides. The sequence continues at coordinate 398,444,015 of NC_092333.1, forward strand.
AATCAAACCACTAAAGGTAGTTATAAGCCTACTGAATTATAACACGTTATCAGCACGATAATCTTAATACTAAATATGGTTGGCTCTGCCACCTAAATGATATGTGGTCGGTTATACCACCTGAAAAATATATGGTCGACAATGTCGCCTAATTATTATTTATGTTACTAACATTTATATTTCTATTATCTAAAATTTATATGGTCGACACTGTCGCCTAATTATCATTTATGTTTACTAATATTTATATTTCTGTTATATAACATTTATTTATGATTGCTTACACATGGTCGACACGGTCGCCTACTTATCATTATATTATCTTAAATTTATGTTTAGTGTTTATATACTTATGAATATAAATTGACTCTAATTTATCATGTTGTTTGTTTTAATTTTTGATAATAGAAAATGTCGAATCTGGAAAAGCTTAAATTTACTCCTTTAGAATCAACTGGAAACAACTACATGCCATGGGTTATAAAAGTAAAAATGCATCTTAAATCAATGTGCATTCTTGAAACCGTAAATGAAAACAACACTTGTTCTGAAAAAGAACAAGCAACGGCATGTTGCTTTATTCATCAACATATTGATGAATGCTTATAAAATAATTATGTGACTGTAGAAGATCCTTATGTTTTATGGGAAGGTCTCAAAAGCAGATTCAATAATCAAAGAGAAATTTTACTTCCAGCTGCTATGGAACAATGGAGAACATTAAGGTTCCAAGACTTTAAGAAAGTAAATGAATACAGCTCAGCTCTGTATAATACATGTTCACAACTTAAATTATGTGGACATGAAATAAGTGATGCAGACATGATGGAGAAAACTTTCTCCACAATGAATGCTCCAAACATCACAGTGCAAAGAAATTTGAGAATGCTAAAGTTCAAAACATATCCTGAACTTAATTCATATCTCTTAGTTGCAGAGCAAAATGATGAGCTATTAATGAAAAATCAGCAATCACGTCCTACTGGTACACTTGCAATTCCTGAAGCAAATACTGCAAATAATTATAAACAGGGACAAGGACACAGGCAAGGTCGTGGTTATAATAACCATCACCATCATCATGCCAAAAGCCATAACTATGGTAGAAACCATCCTTATGGTAATGGTAATAGGCGTGGATGTGGTCGTGGTCGTGGCCGTGATGGTCAAAGAAATAATAATCCACGAAAATATAAATATCAACCACAAAACAAGCCCACTAAACAAGATGTTGAAGAAAATTCTTCTAAAAATTCTGAAGAATCTTGCTACATATGTGGTAGAATGGGCCACTGGGCTAATACTTGCCGAACATCTAAACATCTTGTTAAGATGTATCAGGATTCGCTGAAAGATAAAGAAAAGGAAGTAAACTTTGTGGATAACCTCGATCCAACAGTCACTGAGAAACCATCTGATTTATATGAAGATTTCTTGAATGTTTAAGTTGTTGTGTGTCTTTCGAAAAATAAACGATTTAATATCGTCTGTCTTTGTCATTATGTTTGCTAAATGTTTCAGTACTATCTATTTGCGTGTAAAATATTGTGTAATATTAATGTACTCACTATTTATTTCTTATATATGAAATTTAATATGAATTTTGCTAGAATACAACATCAATCAAGTGGTGGAGATCTCTGTATAGCAGACAGTGGAACTACACACACTATACTTAAATCTGAGAAATATTTTATTGATCTAAAACCAACGGAAGGAACTATACATACAATATCAGGACCTGCTAACTTGATAAAAGGGATAGGAAAGGCAAATTTCATACTACCAAATGGTACAAATTTTTTAATAAATGATGCATTATTTTCTCCCAAGTCAAGCAGAAATTTATTGAGTTTCTCCGACATATACCTTAATGGGTATGATTATCAGTCAGTGACAACAGAAAATGAGAAATATTTAAGTATCACTGACAAGAGCCATGTGGTTGAAAAACTGCCAAGACTTAGTTCTAGATTACATTATACACATATAAATGTACCAGAAACACATATGATAGTTAATGAAAAATATATTGATCCTGGTGTATTCAGTTTATGGCATAACCGATTAGGCCATTCAGGATCAACAATGATGAAAAGGATTATTGAATATACTCATGGACATCCACTAAAGGATAGAAAAATCCATCATGATACAATGGTTCCATGTACATCTTGCTCTCTTGGAAAATTGATAACTAGACCCTCACCACTTAAGGTTGAGAAAGAATCACCAATGTTTCTTGAAAGAATTCAAGGTGATATATGTGGACCAATTCATCCACCATGTGGACCATTTAGATATTTCATGGTTATAATAGACGCATCTAGCAGATGGTCTCATGTTTGTCTGTTATCAAGTCGTAATGTGGCATTTGAAAAATTTCTTGCCCAAATTATTAAATTGAGAGCACATTTTCCTGATTACACCATTAAAAAAGTGAGACTTGATAATGCTGGTGAATTTACATCTCAAGCATTTAATGACTATTGCATGTCTATAGGAATTGTTGTTGAACATTATGTTGCTCATGTGCATACACAAAATGGTTTAGCCGAGTCACTGATTAAACGTTTACAGTTAATCGCTAGACCATTGATAATGAGAACAAAACTCCCTGTATCTATATGGGGTCATGCAATTTTACATGCTGCTGCATTGATTCGCATCAGACCGAGTGCAAGTCATAAATATTCCTCCCTACAACTTGCTTTTGGTCAAGAGCCAAATATTTCCCACCTTAGAACATTTAGTTGTGCATTATATGTTCCAATTGCGACACCACAACGTACAAAAATGGGTCCTCAAAGGAGGTTGGGAATATATGTTGGATATGAAACATCTTCAATCTTAAGGTATATTGAACCTATGACAGGTGACGTTTTTACAGCACGTTTTGCTGATTGTCATTTTAATGAAACATTGTTCCCTAGATTAGGGAGAGAAATGAAAAATAAAGAAAATGATGTTTCATGGTGTAAACCTCAATTAAAGTATCTTGATCCTCGCACAAAAGAATGTGAGACAGAAGTTCAAAAGATAATGCATATACAAGGACTTGCAAATCAATTGCCTGATGCATTTACAGATACAAAAATGGTGACAAAATCATATATACCAGCAGTAAATACTCCAGCTAGAATTGAAATTCCAAAAGCTGGCAATAACGTCACTCATGAATCTTTGCCACGTCAGAAACGTGGAAGACCAATTGGTTCAAAGGATAAAAATTCTCGAAAAAGAAAATCAGCTGATAATGAGGTAAAAGAAAGTGTTCAAGAAGAACTACAAATCAGTACTCCTACTGCAGAGGAGATTGATGATGTCAATACAGAAATTGCAATCAATTATGCATATTCAAAAATATTATGGAACCGAAATGAAATGAAAAATCTTGATGAGAAATTTTCATTTAATGTTGCATATGACATCATGAATAACGATGATGATCCAGAACCAACATCTATGGTTGAATGTCAAAATAGACATGATTGGGCTCAATGAAAAGAAGCAATACAAGTTGAATTAGAATCACTCAATAAAAGAAAAGTTTTCGAATCCATCATTCTCACTCCTAAAGATGTGAAACCTGTAGGATACAGATGGATTTGTGTACGAAAAAGAAATGAGAAAAATGAAGTTACAAGGTATAAAGCTAGACTTGTAGCTCAAGGTTTTTCTCAAAGACCGGGAATTGATTATGAAGAAACTTATTCCCCTGTTATGGATGAAATTACTTTTAGATATTTAATCAGCCTGGCAGTTTCTAAAAATTTAAAAATGCATCTCATGGATGTTGTGACTGCTTATCTATATGGATCACTTGATAGTGATATATATATGAAGATACCTGAAGGATTTAAGGTACCAGAAGCATCAAATGCAAAACCCAAAGAAATGTATTCGATTAAATTACAAAGATCTTTATATGGGTTAAAACAATCAGGACGTATGTGGTATAACCGATTAAGTGATTACTTGATAAGCAAAGGGTATACAAATAACCTTACTTGCCCTTGTGTTTTCATTAAGAAAACAACATCCGGATATGTGATTATAGCTGTTTATGTTAATGATCTTAACATCATAGGTACAAATAAAGAGATCCATGAAGCCATTCAACTTCTAAAGAAAGAATTTGAAATTAAAGATCTCGGAAAAACCAAGTATTGCCTTGGTTTACAAATTGAGCATATGCCTAATGGTTTACTTGTACATCAAACAACATATACTGAAAAGATTTTGAAACGTTTCAATATGGACAAGGCAAAACCCTTAAGTACTCATATGGTTGTTAGATCACTCAATGTTGAAGCTGATCCATTTCGTCCATGTGAAGATCATGAAGATATTCTTGGACCAGAAGTACCATATCTTAGTGCAATTGGAGCTCTTATGTATCTTATAAATTGTACAAGACCTGACATTTCTTTTGCAGTTAATTTGTTGGCAAGGTTCAGCTCTGCTCCTACCAAAAGACACTGGAATGGGATCAAACACATATTTCGATACCTTCGAGGAACTACTGATTTAGGATTATTTTATTCTAACGAATCAAAACAAGATTTGGTTGGTTATGCTGATGCAGGTTATTTATCTGATCCACATAAAGCTAAATATCAAACTGGATATGTATTCCTAAATGGAGGTACTGCAATATCATGGCGTTCTCAAAAACAAACACTTGTTGCTACATCATCAAATCATGCCGAAGTGATTGCATTACATGAAGCTACTCGGGAATGTTTTTGGTTGAGATCAATGACACAAATTATTACTGATTCTTGTGGACTAGAACGCGATAAAAGTCCAACAATTATCTATGAAGATAATGCAGCTTGCATAGCACAGATGAAAGAAGGGTATATCAAAAGTGACCGAACCAAACACATACCTCCTAGATTCTTCTCATACACTCAAAATCTCATTAAGGACAACGAGATTGAAATGAGATATGTTCAATCCAGCAAAAACTCTGTCGATCTTTTCACGAAAGCACTTCCAACTGCTATTTTCAGAACACACGTTCATAACATTGGCATGAGACATGTTCAAAAGATGTAACAACTGAAGCGATGTCTACTTGAGGGGGAGTCGACTCCATGCTGCACTCTTTTTTCCTTAGCTAAACTTTTTTCCCACTGGGTTTTCTTTAGCAAGGTTTTTAACGAGGCAGTAACTTATAGTTGATCTTCAACAAACAAAATTGCTATCCAAGGGGGAGTGTTATAATATATATATATATATATATATATATATATATATATATATATATATATATATATATATATATATATATATATATATATATAAATGGATAGTCAATTATTGATACACAAAAGTAATATTATTGTATTACCTAAACTTGTGATATTTTTGCTATAAATAGCCATGAATGCAAGCATTAAACTTGCACCATTTCTCACACTTACAAAGTGTTTCTTTCTTTCTCTCCATTATCATCTTTGTACTTACACTTCATTATTAGTATTCTTAATCAAGAATCAAACCAGTAAAGGTAGTTATAAGCCTACTGAATTATAACATCAAGAATCAAACCACTAAAGGTAGTTATAAGCCTACTGAATTTTAACAGTCTTCGATTTAACGAAATACAATTTTTAATTTTAAAAAACCAAATGTCACAGGCATGTGTTTGGTACCGATTTTCTTGAGACAATTTAATTGTTACCTTCTAATTTTAGTAAACTCAAATTCTTAAATAATAATAATAATAATAATAATAATAATAATAATAATAATAATAATAATAATAATAATAATAATAACAATAACAATAACAATAATAAATATATAAATATAAATAATAATGATAATAATAATATGGCATAATAAAATTTAAAATAATAATAATAATAATAATAATAATAATAATAATAATAATAATAATAATAATAATAATAATAATAAGGTTTTAGTGTTGTAGAATTGTAGAGGGTAATTACGCTGACATGTCAATATTGTGGGAAGAGGGGCACTGTGACAGATGTTGTGTTGTGGTGTGAGTGATTTGATAGAATATAATTTGTAGTTGAGTAAAAAAGAAAAGAAAAATTAAAATTGTTAGCCAATCAAAATTGTGCACTCTCGTTGTTGATTGCGTGATTTGCCCTCTTAACACCACAACAGCCCCTAGCACAACAACCTCACAAGGGGTGTTGTGGATGTTGCGAGACAACAATGTCATTGAGCCCCATGATGAATGGTTAATGCTCTAATAGAATGTTTAACACTACGTTTACTAATGTCATACACGTGTCAAGAGATGTCTCACGCGTTTCAGTGGAAAATAATTTTATTTTATATCTTAAATTTTTATAATTATAATTCATATATCAACGATTGGTATCGACCTTTTATCAATGCAAAGACACACGCACACACACACACACACACACACACACACATACATATATATATATATATATATATATATATATATATATATATATATATATATATATATATATATATATATATATATATATATATATCTTTTTATTGAATGAAAACAAAATTTGTTTATAAAAGCAAATGAAAAGAAAGAATAAAGCTATAACAAAGTTATAAAAATAAAGAAAATGTATAGTATATAACTTTATCGCGCGTTACTGTGGTAAAATTGTTCATAACAATACATGATTTCACTATATAATTTATATAATTTTAACGGTTTACGATTACAATGCGCAGATTAATGATTTGTATAAAATTATATGCTTTTAAATTAATTATGCTCGTAGTGAATTAAACTGAAAACGATAATACACCGGTTCAACAATTGTATGCATATAAATCACTAATTAGTAATAGTATCTACTTTGATTTTATAACAAATAGAAAAAATAATAAAAATTATTTAAAAAAAGATTTTATAAAATAATAAAAAAACATTGTGATTAAAATATAAGTTACAATATTAGTGGTTGTCACCCATGCTTACAAATGGTTTACATTAACAAATTTTTAAGATCAGAATTGTAGTCTGAGTTAACTTTTTTGTTAAATTTAAGATATTTTTATGAGTTGTATATTAACTAATTAGTTGAATGACTTTTTTAAGTAAAAGAATTTATTATAAAGAATACATAACCTATATGTTTCTATATTTTTTTTTTTTTGAAAAGCAACTTTTATTAAAAAAACAAATTATACAAGTGGTGAGCAGAGGAATTGCACACACGACAAAATTCTCCAATGGAACACAATATATACTTTACAATGAAATACACGAAGACTTTTACACACAACTATATCTACTTCAACCCATGTCCCGATTATTTACGAGCGAGAAACAATACGTATTAGGATGATGTAACCATTGGTGCCACTCAATAGGTTTAAGCTTGGATCGATTATTCACCCATTCGAACGGTTTAACTTGAATCTCACTCAGCACCTTTGAAGAAGCCCAACAATCTTTTTGAAAAACTTTTAAGTTCCGATTCTTCCAAATGTAATAACCCATTACCCATTTAATAGCTTGCCAAATATCTTTGCGAATACCCGAAAGCCCATTTAAACTCGAACCTATAAACGAATTCTCAATAGTTGTGCTTGTAGGAAAAGATGCTCCCCACCATTTAAAGACACCCTCCCAAATATTTTTTACAAGTGCACAATCTACGATAGCGTGTCACACGGTTTCCGGCCCCCTATCGCACATCGGGCACATGATTGAGTCGAGCACTACACCCCTTTTCTCAAGTTCCATCCTTACCGGAATCCTTGACCTCAAAGTGCTCCAAATAAATATGCCATTTTTTTGTGGCAAGAGTTTATTCCGAAGAGTTTCAAGATTCAACGAGTTCCCGACTAGGAGGTTTTCATCAATTGTTTTGGAGATGTAGCCCGTAACATATACATTTTTTCCGTTAGCATTAAACGACCACAAACTATGACCTACACCGAACGATACACTTGAAGCAATTTTATATTAAATGTTATATTTTTTAATTCTAAAAGGAGTTTAATTGAAAATTAAGTATTTTTTATTGTTATTTAAAATAAGTAAATAATATTTTTTAAATAAACTAAGATGGTAAGATAGTAAGGTAGATAGAATTATGGGACGGGAAAAGTATATACGGAGTCGTTTGTTTTAATGAATTGGAACGCCGTCTATCCAAGCCCATAAATTCGCCAACGAAGACCATGACGGGAGTGAGATATTCGTCCATTGAGCAACTTTTGACCAGATTTGATGGCTAGTGTCACAATGTAGGAAGATATGATTTTCATCTTCAAAAGTTTCCTCACACAAACAGCATCCTGAATCCTCGATCTCTATACCACGAGCAATAAGATTTTTCTTCGTCGCGAGCCTGCAAAGCTTTAAGCGCCATATGAATATGTTGATTTTTATAGGAGCTTGATTGCAATGAGCTTGCGAGCCTTTGAAACAGAGAAAAGGTCACCGTTCCAAGTCCAATAATCACGAGTTTGCGATAATGTAACCGAATTAAGAATTTGATTAAGCTGTTGTAGATTCTCCACCTCAATACCATACTGAGGGCTTCTTCTCCAAAAATAGCTCCATGTATTATTGACCAATCGATCAGCAACAGATGAGTTATTATAAGAATCAAGCGCTAGAAGTCTAGGAAAACATGATGCAAGAGGGAGCCCATTGTGCCACGGGTCGAACCAGAATTTAGTCGTGGAGCCATTTCCTATGTTCAGACGAAGCAGTGAAGCATCTAGTAAGTAATGAGAGTGAAGCAAATCAATAGTTTTTGAAATGTGTAACAGACTCGTCCCGCATCGGTGGGAGAGGAAAACAAAGCACTCCTTATAAGGGTGTGGATACCTCTTCTGGTATGACGCGTTTAAAACCGTGCGGGTAGGTGCGATCCGGGGAATGTGTCCTGTCGGTGATCGGCCTGTGGCCCAAAGCGGACAGTATCATGCTTCCGAGCTGCTGCGCACTCTGACATGACGCGTTTTGAGGGTGTTTACCCGAGAAGCAAATCCGTGAGGTAGAAGTGCGATCCGGGGTTGTACTCGTGCGCGGGTAGCCCGTCGGTGATCGGCTTGTGTCCAAAGCGGACAATATCATACTACGGGCTGATGGTGATGTTACTTATGGTATCAGAGCTGGGGCCCGCATCGATGTGCACTGCGGGGACGCAGTGTCCCGAAGGGGGGGAGAGTTGTAACAGACTCGTCCCGCATCGGTGGGAGAGGAAAACAAAGCACTCCTTATAAGGGTGTGGATACCTCTTCTGGTATGACGCGTTTAAAACCGTGCGGGTAGGTGCGATCCGGGGAATGTGTCCTGTCGGTGATCGGCCTGTGGCCCAAAGCGGACAGTATCATGCTTCCGAGCTGCTGCGCACTCTGACATGACGCGTTTTGAGGGTGTTTACCCGAGAAGCAAATCCGTGAGGTAGAAGTGCGATCCGGGGTTGTACTCGTGCGCGGGTAGCCCGTCGGTGATCGGCTTGTGTCCAAAGCGGACAATATCATACTACGGGCTGATGGTGATGTTACTAAATGGAAGCCCACGTCCCGTGAGCGTTAGAAGCACATGGAATATTAGCGCCTTGACTTGATCCATGTATAGCCGTGATTAGTTGAGCCCAGCTTGCACTCTTATCCGATACGAACCTCCACCTCCATTGTTACTATCATCATTTACGCGACGCTCTGGAATATATGGAGATTGCGCAATAGTATCATTTTTGAGGACACAAAGTTTCGAAAAAGTCATGTGATCGACTCGATTGTGGTTTCAAGCTTCAATTGGATATGTGCTAGATTTAGTAAAACCTCTTGTAATTGGAACCAATGGTTGCAATATCCTTTACATTCCTTGTAATTTTTTTCTTGTATTTTTTCTAGCACTTTGCTAGTTTTTTCAATAAAATTTCAGCCGTTCGGAAAAAAAAAAAGTATATACGGAGTATATCTTATATCTTATATACAAACTAATAAAGAGTGATAAAATGATTTAAACACAATATTTTCAATTTCAATTAGACCGACATAAACTTCTACTGTATATATCAGCTAGTTGAATTGCTTTAAAAAAAAAAAAAAAAAAAAAAAAAAAAACTAGTTGAATTGTGGTAGCAATTACTCCGTATGAGAATGTTTTTAATGGAATGTTTGACCAACATTAGAGTTTGAAAAATTCGTGGACGCCATCTTCAACCCTTTCCCACTATTAGAACGCAATCATCGTTTCTCATCTTGATTGCTTTATACATCCTATCCTATTTAATATGTTCCTTCTTTAACTCCAACCAAATCAAAATTACAAAAATTACAATTTTTCTAATATAAACACATTAATTAGTTTATACTCTCTTCATCGTCAATTTATTATCCAATAAATAAAGATTATACTAAATTATTTTTCAACTTATATATAAAAATAAAGATTATACTAAATTATTTTTCAACTTATATATAAATAAGTAAATAAGAAAGATGATAAGAGCACTGGGAGTGGTGACTGTGGTCACATGGCATGTCAGGCGTGACTTGCTGAGTCAGAAAAAATTGGGAGTGGTGACCTATGTCAGTTGAGGTATGTCACTTATTAAAATAATATTATTTTTGTATATGAATATGCCTCAATTTACGTCGCGGAAGAGACTGACTTGCTTGGAACGGATGTTGGCGACGGACTGAGGGAGTGGTGTCACTTGTGACTAGGTGAGGGACGAGACATGTGACATACTCCACTCCCATTACTCTAAGGTAACATTGTATCATACTTTTAATGTATGAATTTAAAATAAAAATTACCCGATAAAAATTAGAAGTAAACTGTAAATTTAACAAAACATTACTTACATTTTACTGTATGTTTTTTATTTGAGGACAATAAAATTGAGACGGATAACGTAACAATAATGATTGATTGGCGGTGTAAATTAGTCGAGCTACTCGAGTTTGACTTGTTAAAAAATTGATTTGAGCCAAGCCATAACGAGCTCGAGTCCGAACATCAAATCTCGAGCTTGAACAGACGGCAAATTTAAACGAGCTTTTCTGCTCAGCCCTAGTTTAATCAACATAAAATTTTCTAGTGTACTAAACATTTTGATGTTTTTTTAATTTCTAGAGAAATTGATAAACAATAGATATCATTGCCTTAAATTAAACGAAGACATATCAGTAATTAATAATTGATGATCTCATAATTATCATTGAACCAAGATAAAGTTTCTTGACTAGTTTGATGGGGTTGTTACACTTCCTTTTGACTAATCTGTTGATGGGAGTTGTTACAAAACAAGTCTCTTTTGACCTTTCATTAAAATTAAATATCTTTGAGTTTGCAAGTCGTTTTTTTTACAACGGCAGTTGCACAAATACTCCGTAGTATATAATTGACTTTGTAAACCGTTTCGAATGGTTTATTATCATAAGCTAGTTATTGTTTGGTTAAACAAATTATTAAGTATGCTGGTCAAGTTGTCATCATAACATATTAAGATCTTCCACCGATAATTCAATGACTGGGAGTTAACTCTTTTCTTTAAAAGATATATCGAAAGCCATTTAAAGTTGCGGAAGTTCAAAAGCCCAGGGGTTTTAACATCAAAATTTTCAAGAAATTTTAGTGGTTAATCAAATATGATATATTTAAAACATTCGACTGGTTTTGGCATAACATGAAAATATCTCGCAAATGCAATGTTTCTTTCACCACTCTAATCCCCAAGAAAAGCAATCCCCTGGGCTTGAACGATTACAACACATTAGTCTTATCGGTAGTTATTATAAAATCTTTAGTTAAAGTCCTATATAACAAATTAGCAAAAGTTGATGATCATGCATATTGGGGGGGGGGGGGGGGGGGGGGTAAGGATCTTAGAACAAGGCCTTCCGGTCCTGCTACCGTGAATAACCCTGGCCGATATGATGATATCGGCGGGATGGCCAAGTGATTAAGTCCACCTCCGATCGCGGTCGCTGATCAGAAGGCCCCAAATAAGGTTGTAGGTGCTAGTTTAATAAAGAACTAACATGTTAACCTTGAGAAAACGAGAGATGATGCTAATAACGTAAAGTGTGTAGTAAACGATGATTACGTAATGTGATCGTGTGTAGAATGATAATTAGGGTTTGTGTATATATAGGCAAACCCTAATTCTAGAATCATCTACGATAGTCATAATCCTTTCCATAACAAACTCCCCCGAATCACGGAGACAATTATGGAAAAGATACCGACTTGATGACCAAGTAACCGCTGCACCGGGAACAAAGACATCTGATACATCCCCGCATGCCGCATACCGCATACAAAGTACACGCATACGCATGCTAACGAGCGCCCGCATACGTATAGAATGCGCATGCGGGTTGCGGTATCATTATGTCCCCCCAGTTTGATATTATATGACGCAAGACATATGATATCAAACTATTAAGCGTGAGAAAAAACAAGAAAACGGCTAGCATTAAATTTTTCGCGTGCGCCTCGATGCCATTAAATGCCTGTCACTGTTGCAGAAGCTCATTCGGCTGACAAGACGTAAAGTGACAGTTGGCAGGCGCGTGTTAGCCACGCGCGCAACATTGGGCACATCAAACTGACACCCACGCGCGTGCAAATATCGTCGAGCGTTGATTGCGTTACACGTGTACAGCCACGATGAAACTGTTTCACCCCATGACTCCCAATCCTCACTATAAATAGACGCCATTTGTTCTCATTTCTATTTTTCTGCCACTTTCTTCTCCGATACGCTGCAAAATCAAGTCCGAGCACATCCCACAAATTTCGGCCAACGTCAAAAGGTTAGTTGTTCTCCGATTACTTATAGAAAATGACTAAGGCTAACGAGACGTATGTAGATAGTGTAGCATCAATTATAGAGCAGAAACATATAGATTCCCTAGTTTAACAATACCCACCACTAGCACAGTATAACCCGGTGCCACCCTTGTTTGATTAACGTGCTCACAAACCGCCGGAGAAGAAGGTAGCCATATATGAGCATGCGTTCAAGCATGGCAATTTTAGGGTGCCTCCTTCCGACTTCTTTTTAGGCGTTTTAGATCATTTTGGCGTAGGGTTAGGGCAATTACACCCTTACGCAATAGGGAAGATTGTACTGTTTGAGATGTGGTGCGTTGCACTCAACAAGGTGCCCTTAGTGAAGGTGTTCTGCCACCTATACCGCTTAGCGAATCATCACAAGTCGTGGTTCACCTTCTTCGCTCGTCAGAACTTTACCAAAACCCCCAAATTGAACGCGGGTCAATGGAAAGAAACATTCTTTTTTATAGACCAAACTGTTGTTGGGCCCAATTTTCCGCAAACGATTATCTGGTGCGAAAACGTTGCAAAGGACGTGAACAAAACCCCCGCCCTTGATGATGAGGAAACAAAACTATTAGCGGAGTGCGCTAATACACAACTTGTGCACCGGTCCTATGGGAATGTGATGCTACGATTAGGAAACATATCCGCGCACTGGCCATGGGAGAACATGCGTCCGGCCATAATCGCACCGAATGACAAGGGTAGGAATAGTATAAATGCATATGAATATTTAACCACTAGCGTATACATACATGTTCTAACATTGCGCATATGTTTGCAGAGATGAAGATGAAGAAAGTGCTTACCGCAGAGGAGATTGCGGCCATCTCATTCTGCAAGCAGAATGTTAATGAGCCGCTTGAGCAGGAGAAGACTGGTGAGAATGAGGTGCAAGCACCTGCCACCTCGGGCAACAAGCGCAAGGCTGCCGAAGCCACCCAAACCAAGCAGAAGAAGAAGAAGCTAACTCCCAAACAGAGGGAGGACATGCAGAACGACAATTTTGTTCCCGTGGACCTGGCGTCTGCAGATCTACCTCCTCCTATCACCGGTAAGCATCTCCTTTGTGTCGTAAACATCGTACGATTAACTTCATGTGCTAACTAGTTATTAATTTGCATAGCACATTGAGGAGACGCACCAGACGCCGCCGCAGGCAAATCCGGACCTAGAGGCTACTGCCACGTCCAGGGACAGGGCGATACACCTTGACTCCGATTCTACACCAGTCCCACTGCCCGGTAGCTTCCGTTTGGCAAATCTGGCCCAGCTCACCCAGTCCTCCGCCGAAAATGCCGCAGAGCAGTCCGCCTTTCTGCAACAAATTTTTCCTGCTGAATTCCGCGAGCAACTATTCGCACTGCCCTTCAACCAAGCGCACAACGCCTTTATCCAGAACGACCTTGTGTTCTTTGGCATGTTTGCGGATCAAGCCCGCCGCTCCACTAACCTATACCAAGTGGCCGTGCGAAAAGAAACGGAGCTTGGATTGCTGCAGGCAGGGGTGGATCAGGTTAGAAAAGATAGGGATGCCGAAGAAAAGGCGCGCAAGGCGGTGGAGGCGACTGCGGCGGAAACAAAGACCGCGCTAATTGAGGAAAGGAAAAAGAACCGCGAGCTGGTAGGGGCGGTTGACCAGGCGAAGGGGGAGACGGAGCGCCTGCGGTTGGAACTGGAAAGGGTGCGCAGGGAGATGGACGACGCGGTGACTGGCCGCGAGCTGGCGGAGGCAGACTTATCAAAGCTTCGCACCTCCCTTCCTGTCATCGCGCAAAAGGTAATGGACTCGGGGCCCGTCATCGAAAAGTTCAACGCCTACTTCGATGCAGTGAAAGAGCATGACCGCAACAAGGTCATGCTTGAGGTGATCAAAGGATGCGACCTCACGCTACTGTACCCTGAAGTTGTGCGAAAAAATTTGAAAGAGGGTACAACTGAGGCGCTCCTAGAAGCAGAGCAGGCCATCCAGTCCATCCCGATCCCCTTAGTAGACGCTTTCGCTGCGGATCCCAATATGCCAATTGATGGGTTCCTCAAGGAGGATTTTTAGGTTTCGGCTTGTAACCGTTTGCGCCGTAAGTCCTATGCTTAGGCAGGCAATTGTAAATACAATTTTTGGGCCCTAAGTCCCATGTTGGGCAGGCACTTGAAACGATTTATTTGTAATAACTTAGTTTATATTATATATTATTGTGTTATGCATGCGCTATCTATTAATTGTTTATATATCGCGAATCAAAACAAAAGATGAACCGCATGCCCATGCGCATAGCTTTTCAAAACTCATGCGCATACACAGGTACTGCGTAAAATAAACCAACATTTTAGCAATTATTCCTTGAACAGTTTAGACTCAAAAGCTACTGCGTTATTGCTTTGTCATGTGCTAGAGGTGCACTTTAGCTGTATGGTAAGCA
Source organism: Rutidosis leptorrhynchoides (assembly GCF_046630445.1). Taxonomy (NCBI): domain Eukaryota; kingdom Viridiplantae; phylum Streptophyta; class Magnoliopsida; order Asterales; family Asteraceae; genus Rutidosis; species Rutidosis leptorrhynchoides. The sequence goes on from NC_092333.1 coordinate 398,459,240, forward strand.
ACGCAACTAAAAACAAACCAATGCTTTTACACTTAAGAGTTCCTCAAGCAAACCAATGCGAGAGTAATTACGCACAAGCAAATCAATGCTTGTATTTTTAAGTCAACTTGGCAGCCATCTAGTCTGCGTGGCGCTTGGCTAGGGGAAAGCCAATTCCCTTCGCCTGCCGTTAATGTCTAGCCTTGTAACCAAACAGGCTTCTGCCGCACGGGGGCTAGAGGTCAGCCCTTAAGTAGGCAGGAACCGCATACAAAAAAGAGAGAGACACAACAAAAGTATGCGCGAGTAAATATTTTAATTAGCATTAATCATGATTATAACCGCGACACATTCAAACGGACGAAAAATACATAGAAAAAATAATGTGCTAAAATAAATTGGAGTGATCAGGTCCATCCAGCTACATATAACATTTTTTCAACAACGTCGCGTGCCAAGTGCGTTTCACAGGTTTTCCATCTCATGTCTCGAGATGGTATGCCCCGGTGTTGCTTGCTTTTGCTACCTTGTATGGACCTTCCCAACGAGGTCCCAGTTTCCCAGTATCCTCCGCATGACTTGCGTCATTCTGATGCCAAACTAAGTCCCCGCACTTATAAGAGCGCGAACGCATGCGCTGATTGTAGTACTTTGTAATTTTCTGCTTATTATTGGCTTCGTTCACCACCGCAGAGAGTCTGCATTATTCAAGTAGATTAAGATTTTCCCGCAAAGCTTCTGAGTTATTTTGTTCGTCAAAATTCTGTATGCGGAACGTTGGCACCCCAATTTCTGCGGGTATAACAACTTCTGATCCATAGACCAAACTGAACGGAGTCTCACAAGTGCTTGCTTTGGGTGTTGTTCTATGCGCCCACAAAACCTATGGTAGTTCGTCCACCCAACCAATGCGGCCATGACCCAATCTAGCTTTGATTCCAGCTACTATATCCCGGTTGGTGACTTCGCACTGGCCATTCGCCTGCGGATGCGCGACAAAAGTAAAAGTTTGCTTAATATTAAGCTCCACACACCAACTACGAAAAGGATCCCCCGCAAACTGCGTACCGTTATCACTAACGATTTCATTTGGTATGCCAAATCGACAGGCAATGTCTTCCCATACAAAATTTCGCACTATTTTTCCTAAAATTGTTGCCATTGGTCGTGCCTCGACCCACTTCGTGAAAGAGTCAATTGCAACAATCAAAAATTTGATATTTCCTGCGTGCGCAGAGTATGCATAAGATACTGATGTAAATAGCTTATGGTACATAATAAATGATAACATTACCTCGGCCTTTTGGAAATGGTCCGACTATGTCAATTGCCCATTTGCAGAATGGCCATGGTGAGGAGACTGGTATCATTGGATGCGCAGGTGCCCTGCTGATAGGTACATGTATTTGGAAAGATTCGCATTGCTTAACTATTCGTGTGGTATCTGCGTACATAGTGGGCCAATAATAACCTAGCCGCATGATTTTTGACACAATAGACCTGTGCCCCAAATGTAGAGCGCATGCACCTTCATGCACCTCGCGTATAACCTCCTCTGCCTCTTTTGAACCAATGCACCTTAAGTGCGGTCCTAAGTAATTTTTTCAATATAGGACGTCACCCTCAAGGGCGTACAATGGTGCCTTGGTGCGGACTTTCTTTGCATCAACGGAATTCGCAGGTGAGGTGCCGTCCCACAGGAAAGCAATAATAGGTGTCATCCATGTTGAGCTGGATTCCTCAATAGGTGCCACTAAAGGCATAATAACAATGGACTTCGCATGCAGCTCTTCTATAAGAACTTTCTTCCCCAGATGATCAAAGGCCAAAGCAGTCAATTTGCTAAGCGCATTCGCCTTCTTATTTTGCCCCCGCATGACGTGGGAGATTTGAAAAGCCTCAAACTGGTTAGCGAGGTTATGAACAAGCGATAAATACTACTGCATGGCTATGTCATGCGCTTCGAAGTCTCCGCTGACTTGACTGTATACCAGCTTTGAATCCACATAAGCGTGCAAAATTTTAACATTTAACTTATGCGCAATACGCATACCTGCTAAAAAAGCCTCGTATTCTGCTTCGTTATTCGTAACAGCAAAATTAAACCGCAGCGCATATGTATGCTCTTCACCATCTGGGCCAGTTAAAATTACACCTGCGCCCGCGCCGGCTGCGCTGCAGGCACCATCGGTGTATATTTCCCATGATGACAAAGGTTGTACAGGCGTATCCTGATGCTCTGCCAATGCCTCAACATCCGCAGGTAACTCTGCTAGGTAATCCGCAATTATTTGACCCTTAACCGCGCTGCGCGAAGAAAAATTTATTTCATGTTCTCCTAACTCAACTGCCCATTTAGCCATTCGGCCAGAAATCTCAGGCTTGTATAACACCTGAAAGAAAAATGATTGTGTTAGTCAACACGGTAACCCAGGACATTGCCACAAATTAGGCATGTACCAACCTGCTTGATCGGTTGATCAGTTAGAACCACGATTGGATGTGCTTGAAAGTACCGGTGCAAACGCCGCGCCGTGTGGACTAGCGCATATACCAGCTTTTTTATTGGTGAATAGTTTACTTCGCTTGATGTCAGCGTCTTGCTTACGAAGTAGACCGGCATTTGCGTCTGAGAAAACCTCAGCGTTATATTTCTGCGAAATAAATAATGCATGTGAATAAAAGTGGATTACCTTTCCGCGATCTGCGATAAGAACAGAGCTGATAGCCTCTTTCGATGCCGCAAGGTACAGCGTAAACGTTTCTCCTGATACTGGTGCGGTGAGTGTTGGTAATTCAGCGAGTACCTTCTTCATCTCCTGAAAGGCTGATTCTGCTTCTTGAGTCCATACGAAGTCCTTTGTCTTCAAGCAATTCTTCAAAGTATTGAAGAATGGCAACTGTCGTTCTGCAGCTTTTGATAAAAACCGCGTGATTGCCGCAAGTTTCTCGGTTAGACTCTGCACATCTTTCTTTGTCCTTGGAGATGGTAAACTATCAATGGCCTCAATCTTTTTGGGATTCGCCTTGATTCCTCGCGCCGTTACTACATGACCTAGAAACTTTCCGTCCTCTTCCCCAAAACTGCATTTGAGCGGGTTAAGCTTCATGTTAATCCTGCGTAGAGACGCGAACGTTTCTAGGATGTCCGCGAGCATTTCTTCTTCGGTGTTACTTTTAATTACCAAGTCGTCGACGTATGCTTCAAGATTTCTACCAATTTGGTGCTTGAAGGTTGCGTCAATTACGCGCTGCTAAGTTGCGCCTGCATTCTTTAATCCGAAAGGCATCTTCGTATAACAATAAATACCCTGCGGCATATGAAAAGCAGTTTTGTCTTCATCTTCCGCAGCCATTAAAATTTGGTGATAACCCTTGTATGCATCTAGAAAACACTTGTACCGGAAACCTGACAACGATTCTACCTTCCAGTCTATCTCTGGGAGAGGGTAGTTGTCCTTGGGACATGCTTTATTAATGTCTTTAAAATCAACACACATCCGCCAATTACCGTCGGCCTTTTTCACCAACACAGGATTAGCAACCCATGTCTGATACCGCACTTTCCGCAGAATGTTTGCTTTAAGAAGGTTATCTACTTCTGCGTATAACCAATCACTGCACTTAAGAGCCATATTTCGCTTCTTTTGTCTAACGGGTGTGAGTGATGGATTAACATTCAACTTATGTTCCGCAATATCACGCGGAACCCCAGTCACGTCTGATTCTTGCCATGCGAAAACATCTGCGTTTGCGGATAATATTCCATGTAACTTAGCCTTGGTTTCAGCTGACAAGCCTGCGCCGATTTTGATACGCTTGTTCGAATGTAATCGATTAGCTATGACCGCACTGCTTGCAAGTTGTTCTCCCATGCTGGGAATGTCTATGGGCACAACTGAACCATACAACTCGGTTGTTTGATGTGACGCAATTGTGGCAACCCCTCCCTTCGTAGGAAACTTAATCAAGCCATGCACTACCGATGGTATAATGTTAAAACGTCATATGAAATTTCTCCCAAGCAGTGCATTGTACCGCAAAGATGAATGAACCACATAAAAGTCAACTAACTCATGTCTGATTAACTGCAGATTCTTATCATCTGCGAGCTCTACTATTAGTTCTATCCAGCCTAGCGGCCATGAGCTTTCTCCGGAGAACCCAGATAACGTAATATCAGACTGGCATAACTGCGTTTTAACTTCTGCAGGGAGGAAACGATAGCAATGCTCGTACATAATGTCAACGCCACTCCCGGTGTTAACATGCATGCGTTTAATTTGTACACCGCAAGTAGGGATGCGACACTTAATGATAATGGGCTCATTAACTGTGTCAATTGACATTACAAGAGGAAATGTGATTGGAAGAAGTTCCCAGTCCTGGTGATCATTCTACTTTCTCCGCTGGCTAACTTTCTCTGCGTTGACCATATTAATGGTTAAGTCGGCGTTTTTTGTTTTATCAACTTTTTGCCATGCGAAAGTTTTAGCCTTCGGCCCTTCCTCTGCGGCTTTTCCCTTGTCCTTCTTAGGTGGTTTTAGGTGATCCAATTTACCTGCGCGCAGTGCCTCGAGCACTCGTTCCATCAAGTTTTTACATCGATTAGTGTCATGACCATAATCATCATGGAATTCACAATACTTTGTTTTATCCCGCTTACCAAATTCTGTAAGCGGAGTTGGAACCGCAAAGGTCGCGCACACTGGTTCTGTTGCCAAAATTTCCTTCGGTGTTTTAGACAAACTTTTCAGCAACGCATAGTTCTGATTATTGATGCCGCGCTGGTTATTGTTTCGATAATTGCCACTTGATTTTCCTTTATCACTTCTGATAGGACCACCGCTAGGATACCTTCCGCGAGAGTTACTTTCGCGGTTTCGATCACGCGATCGATCATCATCGTCTTTCCTTTCATTACGCGAGCTGGCGGTGGGAATATCGTTATCTTCGCCACTCCGCATATAATCATGGCACTCTTGAAGTGCTTCAGCATAAGTTGTTGGCACCGTATGGCACAAACGCTTGACCAACGTTGGGTGCCGCTCTGAGTTTATACCATGTATGAGTCCGGAAATCTGTTCCTCTGGCTTGAGATCCGGTATACGCAGACACTCATTAGTATATCTTGTGAGAAATTCACCCAAAGATTCCTTGGATTTCTGCACAATATCATGACATTCGATATGAGTGCGTTTGCGTGGCTTCTGATTCTGATATTGCAGCAAGAACTTCGTCCGCAGATCCATGAAACCGGATATGCTACCTGATGGGAGTTTATTAAACCATTTGCGAGCAATGCCCTGCAGCGTCATGGGAAATATCTGACATGCAACCGGATCCACCCAACCTTGGGTGCGCATTGCGCCTTTGAAACGCTGCAGGAAGTCATCCGGATTAGTCAAACCATTATAAGTACCCAGTGTGTGGGGTATCTTTGGCGCTGATGAAAAGGGATATGCAGTTATATGCGGAGGAAACTTATCAAAAGTAGTTGGTAGCTCAAAAGTTGGTTTAACAGGGTCACCTTTGAGCCCTGCGAAGAAACGCTTCACCATATCCTGAACAAAATCAGGTTGCGAAAATAGGTGGATCATGTCAGGAGGTGCCGCCTGCATAAATTGGCTTGCGAGATTCGCCTGCCCCTGAATATTTTTCCACGGTTGCCCCGACGTTTGCGGATATAACCAAGGCTGATGCGTTGGAAAAGAAGGCAGGCTTACCAGCGCAGAGTATACGGGTAGCTGAAAAGGTGTCGAAACCTGCCTCGCAGATGCCTGCGAGACCTGAGGATATGCCGTTATAAGTCCAACCGTATGCGAAGTACTTTGCTATTCTGCGGTTATCGGCGTCCAATGAGAATTGTCATCTGGAATGACACCGAACCCCCAACTATTAAGTAATGCCTGCGCATCCGCAGGAGTCAAAAACTGCAAAATTGGACGCGGTGGTTGCCAAGGTTGTAACGGTGTAAACGATGAATTATGCTGAATACTCTGTGTCTGCAGAGGGATTGAAACCGTGGTACTATAAATAGGTACCTGGCCGCAGCATACCATGTGCGGGCCTACTGTTTCACCGCAGATGACCCTTGGATCCACCGAGGAAAAATCCAACCGCGTGGTTGTGACTGGCGAGTTTTCCCTTGGCGGTGTAATCCCATCTGGATATATCGGCTTATTCCTCTGAAAAGGCTCGCCGAATACAGGTGAAGGATATGGCGCATATCCTGCCCCCACAGTCATAGCTTGCGTCTGCTGATTACCAGACAGCGTGTTTTGATTATCTGTTTGAGTACGCTCCGATGAGTCCCCGGAAGTCATGATACTGTTGAAGGAAAAATTCAGAAAATTTGTGAATAATAAGCCTTATAATTCAAAACTTTAAAAGAAAAAACACGTCTTGAACTAGTTCGACTCTCAATGAAAGCACCACTTGATCATGCATATTTTTACCATAGGGCTAATATGCTTGTTCAATACGTAAGGGGGGGGTTAAGGATCTTAGAACAAGGCTCTCCGATTCGGCTACCGTGAATAACCCTGGCCGATATGATGATATCGGCGGGGTGGCCAAGTGATTAAGTCCACCTCCGATAGCGATCACTGATCAGAAGGCCCCAAATAAGGTTGTAGATGCTAGTTTAATAAAGAACTAACCTGTTAACCTTGAGAAGATGAGAGATGATGCTAATAACGTAAAGTGTGTAGTAAACGATGATTACGTAATGTGATCGTGTGTGGAATGATAATTAGGGTTTGTGTATATATAGGCAAACCCTAATTCTAGAATCATCTACGATAGTCATAATCCTTTCCATAACAAACTCCCCCGAATCACGGAGACAATTATGGAAAAGATACCGACTTGATGACCAAGTAACCGCTGCACCGGGAACAAAGACATCTGATACATCCCCGCATGCCGCATACCGCATACAAAGTACACGCATACGCATGCTAACGAGCGCCCGCATACGTATAGAATGCGCATGCGGGTTGCGGTATCATTAGTTGCTAAAAACATGCATTTGCGATGGGTAGGTACATTATTGATAATTTATCGCTAACGAAACCATAGATGATTTGAAAAGAAATAAAAAGATGTGTTTTGCATTAAAAATAGACTTCGAGAAAGCTTTTGACTGTCTAGATTGGGGTTTGGTGTTCAATATGATAAAAATAAGTGGTTCGGTGACAGATGGATAAATTGGATAAAGACATTCTTATCTACGGTCTACAACTCTATTCTCGTTAACAGTTCAGCTACTCGGGAATGCAAGCCTGAAAGAGGAGCGACAGGGTGATCCCTTAACCCCTTTCCTATATTATTATCTCTGAAGAAGGTTTCAACATGTTAGCTATGCGTACATTCAGTACGGGGCAAATCAAAGGAGTTAAGGTGTCACAAAACAAGATTATGGTATCTCATCTTAGTATGCAGATGACACCATATAATTTGGTGAATGGAATAGACATAATATCTCTAGCATCATGAAATTGCTAAAGTGTTTTTGAGCAACATTACGGACTCGAAGTAAATTATATGAAAATTTGTATCCTTGGCATAGGGGTCTCCCTAGAAGAAGTAGCAGATATGGGCATATGGCCAGTTTACTCGATTGCTCTCACAGTGCATTGCCACTTACCTACCGAGGCTTACCAATAGGGAATAAAATGAATAAATCTTCAACTTAGCAGCCTGTGGTAGAAAAATTTAAAGAGACTGTTGGATTGGAAGACTAAGGCTCCATTTGGATTACAAAATTCAATGGGATTCCGACGGAATGGAATTGAATTTAGACATGATGCGTGTTGATAATGCTAAAAACGAACATATATTTCATAGCATTATCCCTCAAGAAAGACAATATATATATATATATATATATATATATATATATATATATATATATATATATATATATATATATATATATATATATATATATATGTGTGTGTGTGTGTGTGTGTGTGTGTCAATAGGAGTTGCAATTGTTCTATTTACAAGTGATATTCGTTTAAATAATAAAAGGAGAAGACAAAAGACAGATTCGACGATTTAAAGACGCAAACGACCAAAAAGCTAAAAAGTAAAAAGTACAATCAAAGTGGTCCAAATTATTGATGAGAAACGTCTAAAAGTTACAAAAGTACGAGCCGCGAAACACAAAATACAAGATATTAAATTGTACGAAAGGACGTTCGAAAATTCGGAACCGGGACCAGAGTCAACTCTCAACGCTCAACGCAACGGACTAAAAATTACAAGTCGACTATGCACTTGAATATAATATAATATATAATTAATTATTAAAATTATATATATATTATATTATTATATAAAACCGTCGGCAAGCTAGGAGCCAAGAGTACATGAGCTGGAAAAAGAGGCTATGCGATCGCATGGCCTGGAGGCCTAAATCCCATGCGATCGCATGGTGAACAGTATCTGGTGACATCCTATAAATTTCGCGTGTTTTGGCCAGTTTAATGACATCTTTTCTCTATCTCTCTATCTCACGTATTTATATATATATATATATATATTGATGTTTCGCGAGGTGTATATAAAATACTATTAAATTTTACAAGAAAATACTATTAAATACGATACAAATTTACACAAGATATTTATTTATTTATAGAATGGATATACTTAAACCTTGCTACAACACTTATAGGCAGTGTACCTAATCGTACAGTAGTGTAGTTTTTAGTAAGTTCGGTTCGTTCCACAGGGAATCTTTTTAAACAAAGCTTAACGCTATATTAGTTTACTTTTATAAAAATGCAAATATATATATAAGTAATATTTTTATTATAAAGGGGGTTTTTACCGTTTAATAACCGGTTTGTCGATTTTAAAACTTTAGTCGCAGTTAAAACCAAATGTAAAATATTAAAAATAAATACAAGACTTAAATTAAAGCGTAAAGTAAATAACGATAATGAAATTACGAATAATAACAGTGCGATAAAATAAACTTGCGATAATTAAAAAGTACGATAATTAAAAGTGCAATTAAATACAATAACAATAAAAATGCGATAATTAGAAGTGCAATTAAATATAAAATAAAGGAAATTAAATATGAAATAAAAGAATTATGCTTATTTAAACTTCTGTAACCATGATGTTTGACGTGTTGATTTTAGTTTTATGCCCATGGGTTAATTGTCCTTTGTCCTGGATTATTTAATATATCCGTCTGGTTTTTGTCCATAACAGTCCATCAGTCATAAATATAAAGTGCGAGTGTCCTCGTCAAATTATCCTTATACCCGAAGTTAAATATTCCAACTAATTGGGGACTTAAACTGTAACAAGATTTTAATACTTTGTTTAATAATTACACCAGGATGTCGACTGAGTGTAACCCAAGGTTTTAATATTTTGTTATCAGTTATACCAAGTGTCCTTGTACATAATTTCACCCCTGTTTTAATTATTCTAGTGGCTATTAATCCATTCCCGTGTCCGGTTAAATGAACGATTATTCGTACATATAAATACCCCGCCCATCGTGTCCGATCGAGTGTATATGGTAATTTATAGGGACGCCCAATTGTAAATCTTTATATTAACATTAACAAACTATCATTTAGTTAAACAAATATAAAGCCCATTAATAGCCCATAGTCTAATTTCCACAAGTGTCGTTCTTTTGTCCAAACCTCAATCATGGTACAAAGCCCAATTACCCAATTTTAGTAATTAGCCCAACATCATGATTACTTCATTTTAATTAAGCATAATAATAACTTAGCTACGAGACATTAAATTAAAAAGGTTGAACATAACTTACAATGATTAAAAATAGCGTAGCGTTACATGGACAGAATTTCGACTTACACCCTTACAACATTTGCTAACATACCCTTATTATTAGAATTATAATTAAAATTAAAATTAAAATATAAATTATAAATATAAATATTACGTATATATTGAGAGAGAGATAGATATATGTTATGAAAAATGATCAGAATTCGGTTGGCTTTATAGGGAATTGAGTTCAGGTATACTCCGCGACTCGCGGCCCTTTTTGCCTTCAAACTCTGCGAGTCGCGGAGTTTGTAAATACAGCTCACTCCATTTTGGAGTCTTTCTTGCCGACGGTTTATTTTATTTATATAATATATAAATAATTATAAGAATTATTTAAATATTATATTATATTTACGTGCATAGTTGACTTGTAATTTTTAGTCCGTTGCGTCGAGCGTTGAGAGTTGACTCTGGTCCCGGTTCCAGATTTTCGAACGTCCTTGCGTACAATTTAATATCTTGTACTTTGCGTTTTGAATCTTGTACTTTTGTAATTTCGAGACGTTTCTTATCAATAATTGGAACCTCTTTGATTGTATTTTGTACTTTTGAGCTTTTTGGTCGTTTGCATCTTCAATTCGTCGAATCTGTCTTTTGTCTTCACCTTTTATTATTTAAACGAATATCACTTTTAAATAGAACAATTGCAACTAAAAGCTTGTCTTTCTTGAGGAATAATGCTATGAAATATATGTCATTTTTAGCATTATCAAATATTCCCACACTTGAGCGTTGCTTGTCCTCAAGCAATATCGTCTTGAAATACTAGAATCACTTCTTTATTCTTCACACTTTGTACATCAGTGATTTCTATACGGCGGTATAAACAATGGTAGTAACGATATGGTTTACAGTCCCACATGACTATAAAAGTTTAGATCCATTAAGGAAATTGGATCTTTATGAAAACATTTGATCTTTTGAAAATTAAATCTAGTTTTTACCCTAGATAAGTTTTCCGGAATAACCCTTTACCGGTGTTTGCAAAATATTTTTGTGGGTTTGGTGGGTTTCAGATTTGAAAATTTTAGCTCAAAACTTATGGTTTTGTGTCACCCACTTGCTAACCTTGTATTAGGAAAGCAACACGTCCAGTTTACTTGTCCCGTATATTACCTTTCGGTAAACTACCGTCCGGTTGTAAAGGAAAGCGTTGAACAAGCAACTGTTAAGGCAATGTCCCCTGACATGCTTTTAATTATGGTCTATAACGTGTCGGACGCAATTACTATCCTTGGTAGGAGCAATAGTAAAGCTCACCCTTATGATTTTTCGGTCTGGCACAAGGTCCTGTCTTTGACCACTATGCAACCACCGTTCTTACGGTTGACACCCGATTTAGTTCAGGTGACCTAATGAATTCCAGGTGAATTCCTAGGATTTTACGTTCAATGGTAATGAACGCATTGAAAATAGGGTTTTCAGAAAACAAATCGGTTTGTAATTTTGATCAAAATATTTTCTCGTTCAAGCTCGAGTTTAGATATCATTGAATTCCATGAGTTTGTAATTCTCAATCTTTAAGGTCAATCTCAAGGATTGAGTAATATCAGGCTTAAAAGCTGATTTTTGATCTTTTAAGGAGATTATCCTTTCTGGGGATCTGATTCATTAGTCTTATCCAGCTAATTTGCATGGTGCCCCCCATTGTACGAGATAAATCCTTCTCATGGTTAGGATAAATCTGACCACTTGGCGACCCTGTTTAATGCTGAGGTCCGTGGATTTCCTGCTGATTTTAGAGATGACTTTTCTAGATTTTTCGTCAACCTACAGCTGGTCTGGACGAAAACTTCTTGACCTAAATCAAGAAGCGCGTGTCTTTTTCGGAAGACTTTACTTCCTTTTAATGATGGAATTGATTCATCATGTAGATCCATCTCTTCTTTTCTTTCATCGGGTAAAACAGTTTAGTTTAGTCCAAAGCAAAAGTATTTTCAGTTATTTGTTACAGATATATGTGACATATGTTTAAGATAACTTGGTAAATTTTCCCAAACTTGGCTTTTATTTTCCTTTTTATCGTCCTCTATTCCATTTTAAATGAATTTTAACATTTTGGTTTGTTTCTCAATTTATGTCCTTTCCGAGGTTACAATAATTTCGGTGTTAAAACCTAGTTTTATCGTTCATAAATATGTATAAACATGATTTTGAGTTCATCTAATTGAAAATTTTGAAAAAGTTTACTAGAATTGGGTAGTCAGTATATAAGACTAGGGCTGTTCTTTATTATCAGAGAGCACTAGATTCTAATACAACTACTGCTTTACTAGTATTTTTAATGGTAACCCAGTGTTTAAGATAAAAATTTTAAAATCTGAAAGAATTTAACCCCTTCTCACACTTAAGATCTTGCAATGCCCTCATTTGCAAGAAATCAGTAACAATTTAAATTATTGAGGGTGATTTGTGTGAAAATGATTAAATTTTACCAAAGTTTCCAAATATATTGGCGTTTGTTTGCTGAATGATAAATGGTGCACATCATTTGTTCATTCCGTCTTGTTGTTATTTCACATATATTTTGCATCTTGTCGTCAAAATTAGTTGCTTTTGCTGAACTTAATGCCAGTCTTTGAAAATGCGTTGTTTTACCCTGTTGTGTACATAAGATAAACTGCAAACATATATACATATTTTTGAAGTTTGGTATATTACCCCACATTCAAAAATTATTAAAATCTAAGAATAAAAGTTAGAAAATTATAAAAACTATTACAATATTATCATAAGTATTAAACGTATAAACATTACAAATTACAAAATAAATAAAACTAAGTAGACTAAGGATGATACTGATACCAATAGGGGTTCCAAGCATAACCATAGGTGCTATAGAATGCTTCGACTGGGTTATACGTAGGATACGGTGGTTGCATCTCTATAGACCAGGGAGGGAATATGGGTTTTGGAGTAGGAATATAGTTTCTACCTATATGTTGGCAATGAGCTATGATTTGGTTTTGATGAACTTGCCAATCTTCAAATGCTCTCTGTCTAGCATTTTCGTAATCCTGTGAAGCTATAAACCTTTGCATTTCTTGCATTTCATTTCCCCTCCTACATTACCTTGCTGTTGGTTTCTCTCAACCTGTGGATGTCTACCATGGTATTGTACTGCGGCGTTATTTCGCCTCTTCAAAACTTTCTCACCATGGTATACATTTAAACCTATAGTATCGCGGGGTTCTGGTTCTTCGACTAATAATCCCCCCCGACTTATATCCACACCGAGATATTCAGCAATCAAAGTAATAAAAATACCACCTCCTATTATGCTATGCGGTCTCATCCCCCTAACCATAGCTGATAAATAATAACCCACACAATAAGGTATACTTACAGTGCTTTGTGGGTCTCGAATACACATATGGTAAAACAAATCCTGTTCATTTACCTTTTCCTTGTTCTTACCTCTTTGTGTAATCGAATTAGCTAAAAACCTATGAATTACTCTTAATTCAGCTCTATCTATATCCAAATAAGAGTAATTTCCCCCTTTGAATCGGTGATGGCTTGTCATTTGTGACTCCATACACCATGTGTATCAAAATTTTCATCTATCTTTCTACCATTTAGTATCAACCCTCTACAATCGGCAGATGCTAACTCCTCAGGCGTATATATACGTAAAGCCTGAGCCATGTCTAGTAAAGACATGTGGCACATCGAACCTCCTAACAAAAATCTAATAAAAGATCGATCGGTTAAACTAGCTACCCGATCATTTAATTCTATACTACACAACAATTCTTCACACCATACTTTATATACAGGTCTACGCATGGTGAATAAACGTACCCAGTCGTTAAAAGTAGAATTACCATACCTCTGTGCAAGTAATTCCCTAATTGGCCCGGCCAATTCTACAGCTTCTAATGGTCCCCATTCTATGACCCTCGGTACCTCAACAACTTTAGAATGAAGAGTATGCAAACCCCTTTGGTATTTTGGATAATCTATCCAAAGTCTGTCAAATCTCAGGTTTGGGTGCAAATCTTCCAAGTGCATATCAGAAAATGTCATGACTGGATGAGGTATATCTTGCTTGTAGTAGTTATCCACCTCCTGTTGTTCCGCATTCTCAGCAGGAGCATTGCGAGCTTGGGATGAAGATTTACCCCTTTCAGTCTGCAAAACACATCAAACACAATTTTTTTTGTGCATCCAAATATGCATTATTGTCAGCAAAATCATCAATCAAAATAATTACAATGACATGATCAATTTATATCAAACTTAATCTCATTTTCATATTTTCATCAAATCTACACTTTTTCAAATAAGCATATACGAAAATGTTCGCCAAGTTCATAAGCATTCAACTCAAATAACATGTCAAAATAATCATTACTAGCAACTAAACAAGTTTCAAATGGCATTATCTCTCAAAAATCAAGTTCATGATTTTTAAACTTGAAAAAGTCCACTTTAATTCTCAAAATCATGTTTAGGCTCAAAGTTTGGATCATTTAACTACCTAAACATGTTACACTACTTAATTTAGCAACAATTCATGACAAAAATCGGCCATAACCTGTTTATATCAAAAAGCCCCAAATTTGCTCAAGAAAACAAACCCTAGATTACTCAAAATTTGAAGTTTAATGCTTCTAATCATGTTAAATAGCATCAATCTAGGTTATACAAGCATAATACATAAACAATTTAAGCATAATTACACTAAAAAGCATCAAAATCAAATTGGGGAAAAAATTGCTCAAGAACACTAATTTTCGGATTAAATGGTGTTTAGGTGTAGAAATTTACCGTTTTTCTTGAGTAATTCCTTGATAGCATCCTTCTCAACATGATTTTAGTAAAAGATTTGATGATTAACGGTTAAAAATTGTGATTTTGAGGGTGTTTTTTCGGCTTTTTTCGCACTATTTTCGCTGTGTTTTTGTGGGTGTTGGGTTGGGGACTGATCAGTTCGTCCCTTATATTTTTTTTCTGTATTTCGGTCCCTCCGCGAGTCATGGGGTTTAAACCTTCAAACTCCGCGAGTCGCGGAGTTTGTTATTATTTTTTTTATATATATCTTATACTAATTAAAACAATTAAGTAATTAATTTTAAAATTTTGTTTCCCTTGTTATTTAGGACGAGGTCGTTTCGGATCGATGCCCTAGTCCGTCCTTCGACAAAATTTTAAAATTTGTCTTTTTGTAGCGATTGTTTTAAAAGCTACGATTTTTGGGTTTTTTAATGTTTTTGGCATACTTTAATTCAATAAGATTAAAAATAATGATAATAAAAGTTCTCGTCCCTCCCTTGGGTAAAGCAATTTCGGTTTAAAGACCTAGTCTTCAACTTACGACGAATTTTAAAAATCATATTTTTAACTTAATGAGATAAAGTAAATTTTTGTTTTTAAATTCACACCAAACTTAAATATAAAATTCAAAATTAATATTAAAAATTCACACCAAACTTAAAATTTGAAATGCATAAAATTAAAAATTCATATTAAAAATTCACACCAAACTTAATTTAAAAATTCATATTATAAATTCACACCAAACTTATATTAATTTTTCAAATATTTACAATTTTAAAAATATTGTTTTAACAAAGTTTACAATATTAATTTAAGATTTATATATTAATTTTAAAAACATGGTAAAAATAAAATTAAAAATCTTTTTGGCTTTTTATCCCACTTTAATCAATCAAATATTATCAAAAATATGCGCCCCTCTTTTCGGTAAAGTAATTTCGGTTCCAAGACCTAATTTAACTCATGACGAATTTTTGAAATATTTTGGGTTGATTGATTAAAGATATTTATACCTAAAGAATAAACGTTAAATTTCGCAGTGATGTAATAAATTTTTGAATGATATCAATAATTTCGGTCGCCAAACCTAATTTTATTTAATACCAATTTAATACTTTATAGCGAACAAATTAGCGTTTATTATCAAAAGGTTAAAAATAAAAAAAAAATAAAAACTGTACAAACATACCTGTGAAATAGATTTCTTAGTTATATGATCTATCCCATTCATAAGATAGTCGGTTTAATTGGTTCTCCATGGCTACATAGGCGTAACCTCGAGCATTCAGTGTCTTTTCTTCTAAACATATGAACGGTCCGTCTCTGCATAACGTAACAAATTCGGTGTTTGAATAGGTTTGATTATTTGAACATTTACCTCCATGTGACCATTTTCCGCATTTGTGACATCGTTCTAGGTGTCGTGCTCTTCTTTTCGCTGCGGATTTTGATTTCCCTTTACCAAATTGTAACTTATTATCTTCGCATCTGGATTCTTTTCTAACTCCTTCCAATCTTTCTCTGATTACTGATACTATTTCACTCGGTAGCGTGTCATTATTACGTTTAGTGATCAAAGCGTGTAGCATTAGACCATGGTTTAGTTCACAGGCAGTCTTCCATTTATAAAAACCTAAAAAAAATAAAAATTCAAAATGGGGGGAGAAGACTAGTTCTTTAGGGTCTGCTAGGGAAAGACCATTCGGGTTCCATTTTCGAGAACTACACGAAAACAGACAATCTAACTCTAACAGAAATACATATTATCCTTTAAAGACTTGATTCTCTCCACACTTAGTTAGCTGTGGTGTCGAAATTGTGATTAACTTCGTTGTCGACTTCCATCGGACTATCTATGTAGTGTTTAACTCTTTGACCATTAACTTTAAATTCAATCCCATTTGAATTTATTAATTCTATCGTTCCGTATGGGAAAACTCTTTTGACTATGAATGGTCCAGACCATCTTGATTTCAATTTTCCAGGAAATAGCTTGAATCGTGAATTGAAAAGAAGAACTCTGTCTCCTTCTTTAAATTCTTTTGAACTTCTGATTCTTTTATCATGCCATTTCTTCGTTCTTTCTTTATAGATTAACGAATTTTCGTATGCTTCATGTCTTAATTCTTCTAATTCGTTTAGTTGACTTAATCGTAGACGTCCGGCTTCATGTAAATCAAGATTACATGTCTTCAAAGCCCAAAATGCTTTGTGTTCAATTTCTACTGGAAGATGACATGCTTTTCCATAAACAAGTCTAAAAGGTGTGGTTCCAATTGGAGTTTTGTAGGCTGTTCTAAAAGCCCAGAGTGCATCCTCCAATTTAATGGACCATTCCTTCGGATTTGATCCTACGGTTTTCTCTAGAATACGTTTTAAAGCTCGGTTGGTATTTTCAAATTTTCCACTTGTTTGTGGATGATATGCGGTGGAGATTTTATGAGTTACTCCATATCTTTTAAGAACTTTCTCAAGTTGATTATTATAGAAATGAGTTCCCCGATCACTTATTAAAGCTTTCGGTGTTCCAAACCTTGCAAAAAGACGTTTTAAAAAGTTGACTACAACTCGTGCATCGTTAGTTGGGAGAGCTTGTGCTTCCGCCCATTTAGATACATAATCAATGGCTACGAGAATATAGAGATTATTATGAGATTTTGGAAATGGACCCATAAAGTCAATACCCCAAATGTCAAATACTTCACATACTTGGATGACATTTTGTGGCATTTTATCGCGTTGACTTATTTTTCCGGCCCTTTGACAAGCATTACAGGATTTGCAAAGAAGGTGTGCGTCTTTGTAAATTGTAGGCCAATAGAATCCAGCATCATAAACTTTTCTTGCTATTAGTTGAGGCCCATAATGCCCTCCTGTTGGTCCTGTGTGACAATGGTTTAATATTTTACTAACTTCATCTCCAAATACACATCGGCGTATTATTCCATCGGGACAACTTTTAAACAGATGTGGATCTTCCCAAAAATAGTGTTTTATATCACTGAAGAATTTCTTTCGTCTTTGGTACGATAATCCTTTTTCAAGGAATCCACATACTAAATAGTTTGCATAGTCTGCAAACCATGAAATTTCTTTATAATCTATCTTCAATAGATATTCATCAGGAAAGTTGTCTTGTATGGCCGATTCATTTAGAACTTTTAATTCGGGATTTTCAAGATGAGAAAGATGATCAGCGGCGAGATTTTCTGCTCCTCTTGTATCTCGGATTTCAATATCAAACTCTTGTAAGAGTAAGATCCAACGGATTAATCTTGGTTTAGCATCTTGTTTTGAAAATAGGTATCTAAGAGCAGAATGGTCGGTATAGACCACCGTTTTTGCTAGAACGAGATATGAACGAAATTTGTCAAAAGCAAAGACAATAGCAAGGAGTTCTTTTTCAGTAGTTGTATAGTTCGTTTGTGCTCCTTGTAACGTCTTACTAGCATAATATATAGGTTGAAATCGTTTTTCAATCCTTTGTCCCAAAACGGCTCCCATTGCAAAATCACTTGCATCGCACATTAGTTCAAATGGTAGATTCCAATTTGGTGTTATCATGATCGGCGCATTAGTGAGTTTCTCTTTAAGAATATTAAAAGATTTGATACACTCATCTGAAAAGATGAATGGAGCATCCTTTTCTAGGAGTTTATTCATAGGAGTGGCAATTTTAGAAAAATCTTTTATGAAACGTCGGTAAAAACCGGCATGCCCTAGAAAACTCCTAACTCCTTTAACATTGGTGGGATGTGGAAGTTTAGTAATTACATCTACTTTAGCTCTATCCACTTCAATTCCTTCTTTTGAAATTTTATGTCCAAGAACGATGCCTTCTTTAACCATGAAATGGCATTTCTCCCAATTAAGTACTAGATTTGATTGTTCGCATCTAATAAGCATTCGTTCCAGATTAACTAGACATGATTCAAATGTATCACCGAAGACTGAAAAGTCATCCATGAAAACTTCCATGCATTCTTCTATCATGTCGTGAAAAATCGCCATCATACACCTTTGAAAGGTTGCAGGGGCGTTACAAAGTCCAAATGGCATGCGTTTGTAAGCAAAAGTACCATAAGGGCACGTGAATGTGGTTTTCTCTTGATCTTCGGGTGCTATTGGAATTTGAAAATATCCGAAAAATCCATCTAGAAAACAATAGTAACTATTTCCGGCTAATCTTTCTAACATTTGATCAATGAAAGGTAAGGGAAAGTGATCTTTTCTGGTGGCGTCATTTAATTTTCTATAATCAATACACACACGCCATCCTGTTACAGTTCTATTAGGAATAAGCTCATTTTTTTCATTTGTAATGACAGTCATGCCACCCTTCTTAGGCACGCATTGAACTGGGCTTACCCATGGACTATCAGAGATTGGATAAATTAGACCTGCATCTAGCAGTTTAATAATCTCTTTCTTAACTACATCTTGCATATTAGGATTTAGTCTTCGTTGGCGTTGCACATACGTTTTATGACCTTCTTCCATAAGGATTTTATGTGTGCAATACGAAGGACTTATTCCTTTAATATCATGAATCTTCCATGCAATGGCTGGTTTATGAGCTTTCAACACAGAAATGAGTTGTGATTTCTCATTTTCAGTAAGAGAAGACGATATTATTACAGGTAATTCAGATTCACCATGTAAATAAGCGTATTCCAAATGGTTTGGAAGTGGCTTTAACTCTAATTTCGGAGGTTCTTCTATCGATGATTTATATCGATATCTGTCTTCTTCTTTTAGCATTTGAATTTCTTCTGTTGTTGGTTCATATCCATTAGCTATAAGTGTAGCTAACATTTCAGCTTCATCAATTGGTTCATTACCTTCTCCTAAAGAACATTCTCCTGTTCCTTGTAATTCTGGAAATTCTTCTAATAATTCTGCATGTGCATCTATAGTTTGAATATAATAACATGTATCATCTGCAGATTGCGGTTGTTGCATTGCTCTATCAACTGAAAAGGTAACACTCTCGTCCTCTATACTTAGGGTCAATTTCTTACCGAACATGTCTATCATTGCTTTAGCCGTATTTAAGAATGGTCTTCCTAATATGAGAGGAACTTGAGAATCTTCTTCCATGTCCAGAGCAACAAAATCTACTGGAAATACTAAAGTACCAACTTTAACTAGCATGTTCTCCATTATCCCTCTAGGATATTTTATTGATCTATCGGCTAGTTGTATGCTTATTCTGGTTGGTTTCAATTCTCCAAGGTCTAGTTTAGCGTATAGTGAATACAGCATTAGATTTATACTAGCACCTAAGTCTGCCAATGCTTCTATTGAACTAAGACTACCCAGAAAACATGGAATTGTGAAACTTCCTGGATCAGATAGTTTTTCTGGTATCTTATTCAACAGCACTGCTGAACAATTAGCATTCATGGTAACAGCCGAGAGTTCTTCCATTTTCTTTCTATTTGAGATTAGATCTTTCAAGAATTTAGCATATCTAGGCATTCCTGAAATCACATCAATGAAAGGAAGATTTACATTTATCTGTTTAAACATATCCAAGAATTTGGATTGCTCGGCTTCAAGTTTCTCTTTCTTCATTTTACTCGGGTAAGGAAAAGGTGGTTGGTATGGTTTAACATAAGGTTTAGCCTTAACTGTGTTATCTTCATTAACCTTTTCAACTACCGGTTCTTTTTCCCTATCTTGATCAGGTTGTGGTTCTTGTGGAGTAGGAATAGCTTCATCAAAAGTTACAGGTATTTCAGGTGGTTTAAGCGTTGTACCACTTCTTGCGGTAATGGCTTTAGCTGTTTCATTCCGGGGGTTAGCATTTGTATCACTAGGTAGACTTCCCGGTTTTCTTTCACCTATTAACCTTGCTAGGTTACTTACTTCTTGTTCCAGATTTTGAATAGAAGCTTGTTGATTTCTAAATGCTTGAGCATTTTGTTCATTAGTTTGTTTTTGAGATGTGAAAAACTGCGTTTGATTTTCAACTAGCTTCGTCATCATATCTTCTAAATTCGGCTTTTTATCATCGGTTTGTTGTGGTGGTTTGTTTTGAAAATTAGGTCTTTGCTGATTGTAAGTATTATTGGATACTTGTTGATTGCTAAGACCTTGTTGGTTGTTGTATGGAATATTTCGATTATAGTTTTGGTTTTGATTGTAAATCGGTCTTGGCGGTTGATAATTATTCTGATAATTATTTCCAGGCCTTTGGTTTATGTATGAAATATTCTCTCTTTGTTCCATTGTTAATTCAATACTGAGACAATCTTTTGTCAAATGTGGTCCTCCACATTGCTCACAACTAATTCGTATTGAGTGAATATCTTTAGTCATCTTTTCCATTCGTCTCTCGACAGTATCTATCTTTGCGGAAATGGAATCTAAGTCATAGCTAGAATCGGCTCTAGCTGCTTTAGATGATCTAACGATATCTTTTTCTTGGTGCCACTCATGTGAGTGGGAAGCAGTGTTATCAATAATTTTGTAAGCATCAGTTTCGGTTTTCTTCATAATAGAACCACCAGCTGCTATATCTATGTCTTTCCTTGTAGTGATGTCGCATCCTTGGTAGAATATTTGTACTATTTGACAGGTGTCTAAACCATGTTGCGGACATCCTCTTAATAACTTTCCAAATCTTGTCCACGCCTCATATAGAGTTTCATTCGGTTTCTGTGTAAACGTAACAATTTCTGCTTGATGTCTTACGGCTTTAGATGCAGGAAAGAATTGTTTAAGAAATTTTTCAACTAAAACGTCCCATGTATCAATCGCCCCTTCAGGTAATGATTCCAACCAATCTTTGGCTTCTCCCTTTAAAGTCCAGGGGAATAACATGAGATATATCTATTCATCCTTCACTTCTCGGATTTTAAATAGTGTGCAGATCCTATTAAAGGTACGTAGATGTTCATTTGGATCTTCCTTCGGCGCACCACTAAATTGGCATTGATTAGTCACCATATGTAGAATTTGTCCTTTGATTTCATAATCTGGCGCATTAATGTCTGGATGAGTAATTGCGTGACCTTGGCCAGTGCGTTTAGCTCTCATTCGGTCTTCCATACTTAAAGGTTCCAGATTCTCCATAATTGAATTTGTTGAATCAGAATCACTAGAGGATTCTGATTTTATGGTTCGTTCCTCAACAATCTCTGTTTGAATGATTGGTGGTTCCGGAGAAAAATTTAATGGTTCAGGATCTACGAATCATCCCTGAATATTCTCCGGATTCTCAATTGTGAGGTCGGGTTCAAAAAATGGATTATCGGAAATTTGAACTGGAGTACTTGGTCGACTGGATGACGATTCTAAAGAAAAATCAACGGTGGTAATATTTGCTAAATGTCTTGATCTAGTTACAGGTGGTGAACGTACAAAAAGTGGTGAACGTCTTGCTCGGTGCATTCACTGAATATCCTATTAGTTTTTAAAAGGAAAGAAAAATTATAATAAGTTATCCAATCAATAGACTTTTCTGATTTTGCCCACGTTTCGAATAGCCAAAATGAAAGGACCCGTTCATATACATTATAAACGATTCACAATAGTTGATTACATTGCGAGGTATTTGACCTCTATATGATACATTTTACAAACATTGCATTCGTTTTTAAAAGACAATCTTTCTTTACATCGAAAATTGACATGTATGCATACCATTTCATAATATCCAAACTATAAATGACCTAATCTGTCATTTACTTAATAATAATCTTTAATGAACTTCAACGACTCGAATGCAACGTCTTTTGAAATATGTCATGAATGACTCCAAGTAATATCTTTAAAATGAGCTAATGCACAGCGGAAGATCTCTTTCAAACCTGAGAATAAACATGCTTTCAAGTGTCAACCAAAAGGTTGGTGAGTTCATTAGTTTATCATAATCATTTATTTCCATCATTTTAATAGACCACAAGAATTTCATTTCCAGTTCTCATAAATATACGTCCCATGCATAGAGACAAAAATAATCATTCAAATGGTGAACACCTGGTAACCGACATTAACAATATGCATATAAGAATATCCCCATCATTCCGGGATCCTCCTTCGGACATGATATAAATTTCGAAGTACTAAAGCATCCGGTACTTTGGATGGGGTTTGTTAGGCCCAATAGATCTATCTTTAGGATTCGCGTCAATTAGGGTGTCTGTTCCCTAATTCTTAGATTACCAGACTATACAGGGGCATATTCAGTTTAATAATCCAACCATAGAATGTAGTTTCGATTACTTGTGTCTATTTCGTAAAACATTTATAAAAAATTTCGCA
Source organism: Rutidosis leptorrhynchoides (assembly GCF_046630445.1). Lineage (NCBI taxonomy): Eukaryota > Viridiplantae > Streptophyta > Magnoliopsida > Asterales > Asteraceae > Rutidosis > Rutidosis leptorrhynchoides. The sequence goes on from NC_092333.1 coordinate 398,482,106, forward strand.
TGTATTCTCAGCCCAAAAATATAAAGGGTAAAAAGGTAAATGAAACTCACCATACTGTATTTTGTAGTAAAAATACATATAACATCATTGAACAAGTGTAAGGTTGGCCTTGGATTCACGAACCTAAATTATTTATATATAATTATGTATTTGTCAATATTTGTCTAATACATTAAGTTAAGTCATAGTGTACCACAATCCTAATGCTCGAGTCTAGTATGCAAAGGTCGACAAAAATTAGTTTAACTCCAAATGATTTCAAAACTTTATAAATGTTTTATTATATAATTTAAATATCGTCGTTTTATATTTTTAAAATATTTTTTTTTTTTAAAGATTTAATAAAGTAAATAATATAATTCGTTTATAAATAAAATTTTATATTAAAATATACTTTTATATATCTTAAGTAATAAAACTTATAAAGTTCATTTAATATCATAAAAATACTGCGATAGATTCTATTAAGGTAGTTATATAATTTGTATTACATTTCTAGTTAATAATATAGTATTGATAATAATAATAAGTAACAGTCGTGTTATTTTGGAATAATAACAATTTGATAAAAAAATTAAGACAACGATATTAACGACGATAATAATCATTTTTACGAAATTTTAATTGACTATAACTTTTAATCCGTCCATCAAATCTATTTGGCATCTAAAGGAAAAGTTCTTAATTTTTTTCTAGCTTTTTAAGGACATGCAAATCTTATATCTTCCTTCAACTATAATATAACAACCTTTAAGATTCGGCATAACCTATCTAAGGGCACTATCAAATTTACAAGCATGCATAATCCTATTTTCTCGAGCACTAGTCAGGGATACACTATTAGTATGTAAAAATTAAATTAGGAGTACTCACGTATCAATATTGAGGTTCAATATTGTAGGACAGGTACGTAGACGCAATGGAGGTGACAAACACTAGTTTAACCTCACAAGCATACCCATGAACAATACCCATCACCTCCATAACCATAACTCATAATTTCCTTAGCTCTATCCCGCTCATAAAACCCGTTTTGAAATAACTCGCCCATGACCTCGTCGTAGTATTTTATGTATAATAATACTAATAATAATAATAATAATAACACTAACAATAATAATAATAAATATAATTATAGAGAGAGTGTGAGAGATAGATAGTTAGAAAACAATTATGATCGATCCTATATATATAGATTTATAAATAATATAATAATATAATATAATATTAATAAAAATTAAAAACATGTTGCATAGTGAGCCGCCACCAAAATATGTCGGCACAAGATTACACGTTTCGTGTAGATAGGTACACGATTCGTGTATGGTGTCTTCATGAAAGTTGTAGATTTTTGAGTTACGGTCGTTTGGACACCGGAATCACCCTTTTTCGAGTCAGTATGATTTAGTTATGATTTTTCTCGTGCAAGTGCGCAGGTTTAGTGATTTCCAACATTTTAACTTTCAATCTTGTGATGAAATGTTGTAGTCTTTTGGTGCTCATTAGAAATCTTTATTTTATATTTATTTTTATTTTTATATCATTGAAAATCCATAAAAATATTTTATAATCAAATTCTATTATATCGAAAAAAAATGTGTTTGTACTAAATTGAATAAATATAATTTAGTTTTCCAGAATTAGTTATATTCAAAATCATTCTTTAAAAGGTTTCATCTATATCGTAAAACGTCTTCAATATTAAGAAAACTAAATAATTAACCTACCAAGTGACACAAGTCAATCATTGCAAGGTACGCTTTTGATAATTAAACGAGACTCTCCGCTAACCTCTGTCTAATCCTCAATAATAACACTTTTGTTCTTACATGGAATCACTTTACTAAATATTCCGAATACCGTTAAAAGTAAGAGTTTTCTAATTCAAGTGGACCTCATAACAAAGACTCGTAATTATAATTCAATGTACCTGATAAATCAATCACTTGATATTATCTTTTAATCTCATTGATAAACTTACATCGAACAAATACGTTCAAGTAAAGTATTATTCACTAACTACTGTGATAGCATTTCTATGTTCATAAAATAGATCTCGTAGCTTATATTCATATCAACTAATTCGTTCAATGCTTTCAAGTCACATAATAATCTCATAATCTATTTTTGTATCACCAAGCTCTTAAATGTTTTATCAATATTTCTTAGCTTAAAAAAAAAATACACATATGTACATACACATACATTTCTATTTACACATTTTTGTTCGTGAATCGTCAGACATGGTCAAAGGGTAATTGATTACATGAATATAGTTTTCAAACTTTTCGAGACTCAACATTACAGATTTTGCTTATCGTGTCGGATACATATAAAGATTAAAGTTTAAATTTGATCGGAAATTTCCGGGTCACTACAGTACCTACCCGTTAAAAGAAATTTCGTCCCGAAATTTGATAGAGGTCGTCATAGCTAATAGTAAGAATGTTATTATGACGAATATAAGCTGATACATAGAGTTTTACCATGATTAAGAAGTACGGATAAAATAATTCGATTTCTCGAAGCGTATGAGTGAAGCTATCGTAAAAGAGCGAAATGAGTAAATGTAGATTTGTTTTAACTGATGACGTAGCTATGATTGATTTCTGGAATTTAAGGGATTTAAAGAAAATTTTCGTAATAAGATTTGGTTCTTCGGCGACTTAGGAAATCAGGATCTTCTTTGAGTAAATGTAATAATCTGTTCCGATTGCTCTGTCGGATATTTTTCTATAAATCCACCCTCTTTGTTTCCTTACAACTCACACCTTCTATTCTTTCTCCTCAGTTCATACTTTAAAACATTCGTCAATATGCTCCATCCCATTTTGATCCTTGATATACTCTTAATTTTTACATCTGTCATCCTTCTCTTTCATCTACCACCGGAAGATTTTATTTACTTCTACTATTATCTTGGGGTTATAGTGTTATTAATTTTTCCGTGCCTTTACGTGGCAATACGTATTGATATGCACGGTTTGTAGCTTCAGGGTGGTTGTTGAGTTTTATATCTTCCCTTATTTTTCGATGCCCCTGCATCTGTCTTCTATAATCATTGTCACCCATAATTAATATTCTCTTTTATTTGCTGCGGTTTATGCTCCAATTTCTAGTTTGGAGCTTCATTCTTTCGTTTCCTCTTCCCGTCCTCGAGTCAAGCGAGTAATGGTCCAGAATTTGCAGTTATGAATTTCGGAATGAACATAGTTAATGTTCTAAGAAGGAAATCTTAATGATGCGATTTTGACTTGTCAAATTACCAGAATATCCTGTAAAAGATCGAATCATCAAGAAATATTTTCTTGCTATGTTTAAGGATTAGATCGAATGTAAGAGTCGTGTAAATGGCACATGATGATGGTGCTGTGAATCATCACATCCCATTAGAAACTTAACATGACCTACTGTAATATAATGACGTTGATCAAGTGTCATTATATTATATTAACTCATGTATCAGTTCCCAACACTACTTCAAAAACATTCATATTCGAATTTTTCAGTATTTAGAAACTAACACAGTTTCTTTTTATGTTGCAGATATTACAGAGAGATAATTGATTTCAAATGAGAATACTTATGAAAATATCTTCAGAATTATCAAGGATATTTATAATGAAAGATACTATGATATCTTAGAATATTCAAGATATGATGATGATGAAGAATATTTGTCTGTGGAGATTTAGAATAAGAAATAAGGTGTTCGCTAACGAGTTCAGCAGGCACTGAATCATTTGGATCCTTTGAAGGCAGATTCAGTCTCTGTGATTTGTCCATGGCTTCCTTCATACTTTGCTCAATCCATTTTTCAGTACCAAATCCTTTCTTTTTCTGAGCTTTACCAACTCACTATCTTTTATCATCAAACTTTTGACCGTTTAAACCATCTACCATTTTTATGTTTCCTCTGCATTTAATGCAATAATATCTGAATCTCTGGTTATCAATCTGAGGTGGGTTCAGAAGAATCGTGTTTTAGATGATTAAACGCTGGTGGTAATATGGTGGAATATGAAAGGTTCCCCAGTAATAATGACGAAAGGGCAACGTATCTATCAGGGTTATAATAAGACTGGTCCGACTGAAAAAATCGAAGTTGACTTGCTGGATCCGTGACAAAATTGGCTACTTTGAAAAGGAATCGAAATGTTGTTCTTGCTAGAAGAATTCGACGCAGGTACATGTTAGATTATGACTTTGGTTTCGAGAGTTTTTCAGGTACAAAACTTCGGGTAACGTGTGGTTGGATCATCATCTCAATTGTTTATTATTTGAAGTGTCTTCTAGAATTTCGGAGGGTTTTGATTGCAGATTGTCATAGTCAATATCCAAATGATGAAATCGTCCTAAATCCCGAATGATTTCTCATATCCATCTTGTGTGTTACGATTAAAAGTGATGTGCTATCACAGTTTTGAAGTCAAAGTATAGCTTTGAAAAATATAAGGATCTAAGAGTGATGATTTTGGTTGTATCTCGAGTTGAATTCTGAAATTCCCAAAATCAGAATATGTAATTAGATTCGAATGAGTATGATTGTTTTGATTTCTATAGAAGAATGTATATTGGTTTAGTTGATGATTATTGAATCAGAATTGAAGAATGTAACATATTAATTGTGATTTTATATATCTCTCGGGTATTACCTACCCGTTAAAAAAATTTCACAAATAATATTTTGAACAAGAATTCTCATTACAATCTTTATGAAAATATATGTGGGTATATTTTCTTCAGATGTAGTACAAATTCAATGAGTTAATATCATACTAAGCTCATTTGATTTTCGGATTGAATTAGAAATGAATTTTCTCTAAAACATTAGAGATTACATAAACTTTGCGGAGTATTTCACTAATGTAATCAATGCTTCAATATTTATATGTATTTCCTTAGTGAATCATGCTGATGCTCATGGAACTCTTGCTAACTTCGCAAGATACGAATATTGTTTTCCCGTAAATTTCGGGTATATCAAAGATGAAAGTGTATAATCAAACATGTTATTGAATGATACACTTGATTTATTATGAAATAAAATTCATAGAGTTGAAGCAGAGATTGTAGTTAACAATGATTAAATTGTTAACGAAGAATGTACATCATAGCAAATTAGTAATATGAATTAACCAGATAGTTAAGTTCCATACATAATAGCTTAGTACAGAAAGATTTATTATGGTAAAAATTTTTTTTTATAGAATATACATATAAATTCTTCGGAGGAACTGAGTTAATACTTCATAACTCGTTGATACAATATACTTGTTATTAATTTGTAATGGTTTCCACAGTGATTCTTGAATTGGCGAAACTTGTGAGGTTAGAGGTGCTGACGATTCTAACAATGTTGACAGCATTGACTGTGTTGGTGAGGCTATTGGTACTGCTGATGATGTTGGTAAAACAAGTCTAGCTTGTACCTTACGCACCAGTCTTGTTAGGGTTTCGGTTCTTCTCTCTATCATCTCTGTCCACTCATCTGGTTTACGGTTAAGGCTGAGATAGATAATCTCTAAAACTTTAGAGATTACCTAATCACCACAGAATGTTTCTCCGATGAAGTTATGAATCAATACTTCATCGTTTGTTGTTGTTGGTACTCCTTGGTATCTTTGGTGCGTGTGACGTTGATATCCGATATACAGATTGGGATATTGAGGTGTGTGATGCGGATGTGATTGTTGGTGGTGGTAATGATCCTGTTGATGTTAATAATGGTGGTTGATGTTGATGTCGGTGATGCTGCTGGTGCTTTTAGTATTGAGACTTGCGATGTGGATGTTACTGGCGGTACTGGTTACGCTGCTGGTGCTGCTGATGGTGTTTGTAACCTTCGCACCGTATTCTCCAAAGCCACTACCCGAGCGCGAAGCTCGTTAACTTCTTCTATTACACCGGGGTGATCGTCGGTTCGGACGAGCGGATAAATATAATCAAGAATTTGGTGTAGTATATAATCGTGACGAGATACTCTGGAGATGAGAGAGAAAATGGTTTCTCGAACAGGTTCGCCGGTAAGTGCTTCAGGTTCATTGTCAATAGGGCAATTTGGTGGATGGAAAGGATCACCTTCTTCTTGTCTCCAATAATTGAGGAGGCTACGAACCCATCCCCATTTCATCCAGAATAGGTGATGACTGATTGGTTGATCTATTCCGGTCATACTGCTTTCAGAGCTGGAATGAGACTCCATATCGGAATAGCTGTCGTAATCTGAGGAATTCGAACTGGTTGAGGGATCCATCTCGTATGATCAAGGGAATGAATTTTTGATATGAAATAGATTATAGGAGTTAGATTTGATATCTTTCTATACATAATTTACATATGTATATATAATACCAAAATCCCATAAATTACGGAGAATCTTTGAAAAATGTCAGTCAAAGTTCACAGTATCAGATATGCTAAGATAAGAATTCGTCTATACACTATTATGCAATAAATGCAGGAAAGCGCGTCTAGACTTAAAAATGATAAGCAGGTAATTTTCGACACGAAATGATAAGCAAAACTTTTGACATGCAGACACGGTCGAAGTCCAGACTCACTAATGTATCCTAACGACTTATCAGTTAGACACACTAATGCAGACCTGGTTCGCTAAGACCACCGCTCTGATACCAACTGAAAGGACCCGTTCATATACATTATAAACGATTCACAATAGTTGATTACATTGCGAGGTATTTGACCTCTATATGATACATTTTACAAACATTGCATTCGTTTTTAAAAGACAATCTTTCTTTACATCGAAAATTGACATGTATGCATACCATTTCATAATATCCAAACTATAAATGACCTAATCTGTCATTTACTTAATAATAATCTTTAATGAACTTCAACGACTCGAATGCAACGTCTTTTGAAATATGTCATGAATGACTCCAAGTAATATCTTTAAAATGAGCTAATGCACAGCGGAAGATCTCTTTCAAACCTGAGAATAAACATGCTTTCAAGTGTCAACCAAAAGGTTGGTGAGTTCATTAGTTTATCATAATCATTTATTTCCATCATTTTAATAGACCACAAGAATTTCATTTCCAGTTCTCATAAATATACGTCCCATGCATAGAGACAAAAATAATCATTCAAATGGTGAACACCTGGTAACCGACATTAACAATATGCATATAAGAATATCCCCATCATTCCGGGATCCTCCTTCGGACATGATATAAATTTCGAAGTACTAAAGCATCCGGTACTTTGGATGGGGTTTGTTAGGCCCAATAGATCTATCTTTAGGATTCGCGTCAATTAGGGTGTCTGTTCCCTAATTCTTAGATTACCAGACTATACAGGGGCATATTCAGTTTAATAATCCAACCATAGAATGTAGTTTCGATTACTTGTGTCTATTTCGTAAAACATTTATAAAAAATTTCGCATGTATTCTCAGCCCAAAAATATAAAGGGTAAAAAGGTAAATGAAACTCACCATACTGTATTTTGTAGTAAAAATACATATAACATCATTGAACAAGTGTAAGGTTGGCCTTGGATTCACGAACCTAAATTATTTATATATAATTATGTATTTGTCAATATTTGTCTAATACATTAAGTTAAGTCATAGTGTACCACAATCCTAATGCTCGAGTCTAGTATGCAAAGGTCGACAAAAATTAGTTTAACTCCAAATGATTTCAAAACTTTATAAATGTTTTATTATATAATTTAAATATCGTCGTTTTATATTTTTAAAATATTTTTTTTTTTAAAGATTTAATAAAGTAAATAATATAATTCGTTTATAAATAAAATTTTATATTAAAATATACTTTTATATATCTTAAGTAATAAAACTTATAAAGTTCATTTAATATCATAAAAATACTGCGATAGATTCTATTAAGGTAGTTATATAATTTGTATTACATTTCTAGTTAATAATATAGTATTGATAATAATAATAAGTAACAGTCGTGTTATTTTGGAATAATAACAATTTGATAAAAAAATTAAGACAACGATATTAACGACGATAATAATCATTTTTACGAAATTTTAATTGACTATAACTTTTAATCCGTCCATCAAATCTATTTGGCATCTAAAGGAAAAGTTCTTAATTTTTTTCTAGCTTTTTAAGGACATGCAAATCTTATATCTTCCTTCAACTATAATATAACAACCTTTAAGATTCGGCATAACCTATCTAAGGGCACTATCAAATTTACAAGCATGCATAATCCTATTTTCTCGAGCACTAGTCAGGGATACACTATTAGTATGTAAAAATTAAATTAGGAGTACTCACGTATCAATATTGAGGTTCAATATTGTAGGACAGGTACGTAGACGCAATGGAGGTGACAAACACTAGTTTAACCTCACAAGCATACCCATGAACAATACCCATCACCTCCATAACCATAACTCATAATTTCCTTAGCTCTATCCCGCTCATAAAACCCGTTTTGAAATAACTCGCCCATGACCTCGTCGTAGTATTTTATGTATAATAATACTAATAATAATAATAATAATAACACTAACAATAATAATAATAAATATAATTATAGAGAGAGTGTGAGAGATAGATAGTTAGAAAACAATTATGATCGATCCTATATATATAGATTTATAAATAATATAATAATATAATATAATATTAATAAAAATTAAAAACATGTTGCATAGTGAGCCGCCACCAAAATATGTCGGCACAAGATTACACGTTTCGTGTAGATAGGTACACGATTCGTGTATGGTGTCTTCATGAAAGTTGTAGATTTTTGAGTTACGGTCGTTTGGACACCGGAATCACCCTTTTTCGAGTCAGTATGATTTAGTTATGATTTTTCTCGTGCAAGTGCGCAGGTTTAGTGATTTCCAACATTTTAACTTTCAATCTTGTGATGAAATGTTGTAGTCTTTTGGTGCTCATTAGAAATCTTTATTTTATATTTATTTTTATTTTTATATCATTGAAAATCCATAAAAATATTTTATAATCAAATTCTATTATATCGAAAAAAAATGTGTTTGTACTAAATTGAATAAATATAATTTAGTTTTCCAGAATTAGTTATATTCAAAATCATTCTTTAAAAGGTTTCATCTATATCGTAAAACGTCTTCAATATTAAGAAAACTAAATAATTAACCTACCAAGTGACACAAGTCAATCATTGCAAGGTACGCTTTTGATAATTAAACGAGACTCTCCGCTAACCTCTGTCTAATCCTCAATAATAACACTTTTGTTCTTACATGGAATCACTTTACTAAATATTCCGAATACCGTTAAAAGTAAGAGTTTTCTAATTCAAGTGGACCTCATAACAAAGACTCGTAATTATAATTCAATGTACCTGATAAATCAATCACTTGATATTATCTTTTAATCTCATTGATAAACTTACATCGAACAAATACGTTCAAGTAAAGTATTATTCACTAACTACTGTGATAGCATTTCTATGTTCATAAAATAGATCTCGTAGCTTATATTCATATCAACTAATTCGTTCAATGCTTTCAAGTCACATAATAATCTCATAATCTATTTTTGTATCACCAAGCTCTTAAATGTTTTATCAATATTTCTTAGCTTAAAAAAAAAATACACATATGTACATACACATACATTTCTATTTACACATTTTTGTTCGTGAATCGTCAGACATGGTCAAAGGGTAATTGATTACATGAATATAGTTTTCAAACTTTTCGAGACTCAACATTACAGATTTTGCTTATCGTGTCGGATACATATAAAGATTAAAGTTTAAATTTGATCGGAAATTTCCGGGTCACTACACAAAAGATGCAGCAGAGGGGCAGGATTCGTTTGGTCTCAATATAATTGAGGACTGTTTGGCTCCAATAACCCGGTTCACGTACAAATCCAACTATTACTACGAACCAGAAAATTTTGATGTCTATCAATTTAACCACTTAAAATAAATTTTCGTAATTTTAAGAAATTTAGATAAGAAGTAGAATAAAAATCCATGTCATAAAACTAGAATAGCGAGAAATAAGAAAGAAAAAGAGCGTGTCGAAAAAGGTCGAAAAAGAAAAATGGTTGAAAAATAAAAGGTGACGGAAAAATAAAAGAAACTTATAAAACTTAAAAATACTTGACTAACCTAACCTTATTACTACAACTAACTTAAAATTATAATCGCAAATTGAGATTACTAATTGGAATGATAATTGATACATAGGTAAAAGTCGTCTAAAAATATTAAAGCTTACAGGAAAAACTATATCCCAAATGGAAATAACTTAAAAAGAAACTAAAACTTAAAAAGGCGTCGCAAAATTCTAAAGCACCTAAATCTTAGTTTAAAGAAAAAGCACTTAAGGAATTCTACGGCAAAGCCTAAAAATCTAGAAGTAAAAATAACTATGGCAAAAACTAAGTTTAAAACTAAATATGAGCGAAAAATACAAATATTACGATAAAACAATTAAAAAGGGACAAAATATAAAAATATACAAAAAGTTGTAAAAAATACAATTTTTATAAAAATATTATTTTTATATTATTTTATTTATTAAAACTATTAATTTTACAATTTAATTAAACTAATTAAACAAAATAATAATAAAAACTAAAATAAATAATTAATTAAAACCTAATTAGGGTTTTATAATAATAATTATAATAATTACCCGTAATTAATGCCTGATTAGGGTTCTGTGTACCCGTGTCAGAGTGGCTCCGCGAGTTGCGGTGCCCGAAGCAGAAAACTCCGCGAGTCACGGGGTTCCAGAATTCAACTCAGGTACAGTTTTTTATTCGACGTGTTATTATTTTTTTTTTTCTGTTTTATATTTTTCTGTTTTAAAATCTAAATATTTATATAATAAAAACTTATATTTAAAAACTAAAATAAAAATAGAACTACTTTATAATTTTATAAATAAAAATTGTAAAACTAGATTTATATATATATTTTATTTTTTTTTCGGTTTTTTTTAAATAAAAATAAAATACTTAAATAAAACTTATATTAAAATAAAGAAACTTTATAAAACTTAAATATTTAATAAAATCTTAAAAATACTTATAATTTTGTTTTTCTTTTTATATTTTCGAATAATTAAAAACGTATTTTTATAAAAATGAATTTTAATAAAAGTAAACTAAAAATCTTTTTTTTATTATATATTAGCGTTGCGCTTCCGGCTTTTAAGCGATTCCCCGGCAGCGGCGCCAAAAATAACTTGATGTTTCGCGAGGTGTATATAAAATACTATTAAATTTTACAAGAAAATACTATTAAATACGATACAATTTTACACAAGATATTTATTTATTTATAGAATGGATATACTTAAACCTTGCTACAACACTTATAGGCAGTGTACCTAATCGTACAGTAGTGTAGTTTTTAGTAAGTCCGGTTCGTTCCACAGGGAATCTTTTTAAACAAAGCTTAACGCTATATTAGTTTACTTTTATAAAAATGCAAATATATATATAAGTAATATTTTTATTATAAAGGGGGGTTTTTACCGTTTAATGACCGGTTTGTCGATTTTAAAACTTTAGTCGCAGTTAAAACCAAATGTAAAATATTAAAAATAAATACAAGACTTAAATTAAAGCGTAAAGTAAATAACGATAATGAAATTGCGAATAATAACAGTGCGATAAAATAAACTTGCGATAATTAAAAAGTACGATAATTAAAAGTGCAATTAAATACAATAACAATAAAAATGCGATAATTAGAAGTGCAATTAAATATAAAATAAAGGAAATTAAATATGAAATAAAAGAATTATGCTTATTTAAACTTCCGTAACCATGATGTTTGACGTGTTGATTTTAGTTTTATGCCCATGGGTTAATTGTCCTTTGTCCTGGATTATTTAATATGTCCGTCTAGTTTTTATCCATAACAGTCCATCAGTCATAAATATAAAGTGCGAGTGTCCTCGTCAAATTATCCTTATACCCGAAGTTAAATATTCCAACTAATTGGGGACTTAAACTGTAACAAGATTTTAATACTTTGTTTAATAATTACACCAGGATGTCGACTGAGTGTAACCCAAGGTTTTAATATTTTGTTATCAGTTATACCAAGTGTCCTTGTACATAATTTCACCCCTGTTTTAATTATTCTAGTGGCTATTAATCCATTCCCGTGTCCAGTTAAATGAACGATTATTCGTACATATAAATACCCCGCCCATCGTGTCCGATCGAGTGTATATGGTAATTTATAGGGACGCCCAATTGTAAATCTTTATATTAACATTAACAAACTATCATTTAGTTAAACAAATATAAAGCTCATTAATAGCCCATAGTCTAATTTCCACAAGTGTCGTTCTTTTGTCCAAACCCCAATCATGGTACAAAGCCCAATTACCCAATTTAGTAATCAGCCCAACATCATGATTATTTCGTTTTAAATAAGCATAATAATAACTTAGCTACGAGACATTAAATTAAAAAGGTTGAACATAACTTACAATGATTAAAAATAGCGTAGCGTTACACGGACAGAATTTCGACTTACACCCTTACAACATTTGCTAACATACCCTTATTATTAGAATTATAATTAAAATTAAAATATAAATTATAAATATAAATATTACGTATATATTGAGAGAGAGAGATAGATATATGTTATGAAAAATGATCAGAATTCGGTTGGCTTTATAGGGAATTGAGTTCAGGTATACTCCGCGACTCGCGGCCCTTTTTGCCTTCAAACTCCGCGAGTCGCGGAGTTTGTAAATACAGCTCACTCCATTTTGGAGTCTTTCTTGCCGACGGTTTATTTTATTTATATAATATATAAATAATTATAAGAATTATTTAAATATTATATTATATTTACGTGCATAGTTGACTTGTAATTTTTAGTCCGTTGCGTCGAGCGTTGAGAGTTGACTTTGGTCCCGGTTCTGGATTTTCGAACGTCCTTGCGTACAATTTAATATCTTCTACTTTGCATTTTGAATCTTGTACTTTTGTAATTTCGAGACGTTTCTTATCAATAATTGGAACCTCTTTGATTGTATTTTGTACTTTTGAGCTTTTTGGTCGTTTGCGTCTTCAATTCGTCGAATCTGTCTTTTGTCTTCACCTTTTATTATTTAAACGAATATCACTTTTAAATAGAACAATTGCAACTAAAAGCTTGTCTTTCTTGAGGAATAATGCTATGAAATATATATTCGTTTTTAGCATTATCATATATATATATATATATATATATATATATATATATATATATATATATATATATATATATATATATATATGTATGTATGTATATTATAATTTTAATTTAAATTTTAATAATAATAAGGGTATGTTAGCGAATGTTGTAAGGGTGTAAGTCGAAATTCTGTCCGTGTAACGCTACGCTATTATTAATCATTGTAAGTTATGTTCAACCTTTTTAAATTAATGTCTCGTAGCTAAGTTATTATTATGCTTATTTAAGCTGAAGTAATCATGATGTTGGGCTAAATATTAAAATTGGATAATTGGGCTTTGTACCATAATTGAGGTTTAGAAAAAAGAACGACACTTGTGGAAATTAGACTATGGGCTATTAATGGGCTTTATATTTGTTTAATTAAATGATAGTTTGTTAATTTAATATAAAGATTTACAATTGGACGTACCTATAAATAACCATATACACTCGATCAAACACGATTGGCGGGATATTTATAAGTACTAATAATCGTTCATTTAACCGGACACGGGAATGGATTAATAGTTAATGGACTTATTAAAACAGGGGTGAATTATATACAACGACATTTGGTGTAATTATAGTTTAAGTCCCCAATTAGTTGGAATATTTGACTTCGGATATAAGGATAATTTGACGAGGACACTCGCACTTTATATTTATGACTGATGGACTGTTATGGACAAAAAACAGACGGACATATTGAATAATCCAGGACAAAGGACAATTAACCCATGGTAATAAACTAAAATCAACACGTCAAACATCATGATTACGGAAGTTTAAATAAGCATAATTCCTTTATTTCATATTTAATTGCACTTTTAATTATCGCACTTTAATTTATTGTCATTTTAATTATCGTAATTTTTAATTATCGCAATTTTATTCATTGTCATTTTATTTATCGCACTTTAATTAATGTCATTTACTTTACGCTTTAAATTAAGTTATTTTTATTTTTAATATTTTACATTAGGTTTTAACTGCGACTAAAGTTTTAAAATCGACAAACTGGTCATTAAACGGTAATAATAATAATACTACTTATATATATTTATATATTTACAAATATAGTTTTAAAAATATAGCGTTAAACTTGGCGAGTTCCCTGTGGACGAACCGGACTTACTAAAAACTACACTACTGTACGATTAGGTACACTGCCTATAAGTGTTGTAGCAAGGTTTAGGTATATCCACTCTATAAATAAATAAATAACTTGTGTAAAATTGTATCGTATTTAATAGTATTTTGTATACACCTCGCATAACATCAAGTATTTTTGGCACCGATGCCGGGGACTGCTTAAACGCCAGAAGCGAAACGCTATATAAAAAAAAAGATTCTTAGTTTACTTTCGTAAAAATACGCTTTTGTAAAAATACGTTTTAATTATTAAAAATACAAAAATATAAAAAGAAAAATAAAATATATATATTTTTAAGAATTGTTCAAAATATATAAATTATAAAGTATTTTTATTTCTATTTTTAGTTTGTAAAAATATAAGTTTTTATTTCATTTATAAATATTTTTTATAAATATTAAAATAGAAAAAAAATATAAAGTAATCGGGCCGAGAACTGTAGCAGCCCAACACCTGGCCCGAAACCCTACTTCATGTGACCGCATGAATTTATAACGCGAAGACCATGCGATCGCATGACTTGATTTGACAGGCCTGGTAACCTCAGCCGACAGATTAGGGTTAGGATTATTTAATAATTATTATTAATTATTTAGTTAATTAGGGTTTAGTTATTTTAATTAATTAGTTTTTAGTTTTAATTTGTATTTTTAGTATTAATTAGTTTTAATAAATTATAAAATTAATACTTTTATATAATAAATAATATAAAAATAATATTTTTATAAAAATTGTACTTTTTACAACTTTAAGTTTATTTTTATATTTTGTATCTTTTTATTTGTTTTAGCGTAATATTTGTATTTTTCGTTCGTATTTAGTTCTAAGTCATAGTTTTTGCCGTAGTTATTTTTATTTCTAGATTTTTAGGCTTTGCTGTAAAATCCCTTAAGTGCTTTTTCTTTAGACTAAGATTTAGGTGCTTTAGAAATTTGCGACGCCGTTTTATAAATTTTAGTACTTTTTAAGTTATTGCCGTTTTGGATATAGAATTTCTTTAAGCTTTAATACCTTTAGACGCAACTTTTAATTCTTAGTTTTTAGACTTTTAAGTTTCGACGCGCTACGTTCTTTTTATTATTTTTTGACCTTTTATTTTTTGACGTTTTTCGACGCGCTCTTTTTCTTTCTTATTTCTCGACGCTCTAGTTTTTAGGATATAGAATTTTCTATTTCTTCTCTAAAATTTCTTTAAATTTCAACGAAAAATTATTTTAAGTGGTTAAATTGATAGACATCCAAAATTTTCTGGTTCGTAGTAATAGTTGGATTTGTTAGTGACGAGTTGTGGGCTTCCGATTTAAAGGGTCCTGGCTACCTGCTACATCTATTGGCTATTCGAAACGTGGGCAAAATCAGAAAAGTCTATTAATTTGATAACTTATATAATTTTTATCTTTTATAACTAATAGGATATTCAGTGAATGCACCGAGCAAAACGTTCACCACCTTTCGTACGTTCACCACCTGTAACTCGATCAAGACATCTAGCAAATATTTCCGCCGTTGATTTTTCTTTAGAATCGTCATCCAGTCGACCAAGTACTCCAATTCAAATTTCTGATAATCCATTTTTTGAACCCGACCTCACAATTGAGAATCCGGAGGATATTCAAGGACAATTCAGAGATCCTGAACCACTAATCTTTCCTCCGGAACCACCAATCATTCAAACGGAGATTGTCGAGGAACAACCCATTAAATCAGAATCCTCTAGTGATTCAGATTCAACAAATTCAATAATGGAGAATCTAGAACCTCTAAGTATGGAAGACCGAATGAGAGCTAAACGTACTGGCCAAGGTCACGCAATTACTCAACCTGACATTAATGCGCCAGATTATGAAATCAAAGGACAAATCCTACATATGGTAACTAATCAATGCCAATTTAGTGGTGCGCAGAAGGAAGATCCAAACGAACATCTTCGCACTTTTAATAGGATCTGTGCTCTATTTAAAATTAGAGAAGTGGAGGATGAAAAGATATACCTCATGTTATTTCCCTGGACTTTAAAGGGAGAAGCCAAAGATTGGTTAGAATCATTACCTGAAGGGGCAATTGATACATGAGACGTTTTAGTTGAAAAATTTCTTAAACAATTCTTTCCGGCATCTAAATCCGTAAGACTTCAAGGAGAAATTGTTACGTTCACGCAAAAGCTAAACGAAACTCTATATGAAGCGTGGACAAGATTTGGAAAGTTATTGAGAGGATGTCCGCAACATGGTTTAGACACTTGTCAAATAGTACAAATATTCTACCAAGGATGTGACATCACTACAAGAAAAGACATCGATATAGCAGCTGGTGGTTCCATTATGAAGAAAACCGCAACTGACACTTACAAAATTATTGATAACACTGCTTCCCACTCACATGAGTGGCATCAAGAAAAATATATCGTTAGATCATCTATAGCAGCTAGAGCCGATTCTAGCCATGACTTAGATTCCATTTCTGCAAAGATAGATGCTGTCGAGAGACTAATAGAAAAGATGACTAAAGATATTCACTCAATAAGAATTAGTTGTGAGCAGTGTGAAGGACCACATTTAACAAAAGATTCTCTCAGTATTGAACAAACAATGGAACAAAGAGAGAATGTTTCATACATGAACCAAAGGCCTGGAAATAATTATCAAAATAATTATCAACTGCCAAGACCAATTTACAATCAAAATTAGAATTATAATCGAAATATTCCATACAACAACCAACAAGGTCCTAGTAATCAACAAGTATCCAACAATACTTACAATCAGCAAAGGCCTATTTTTCAAAACAAACCACCACAAACCGATGATAAAAAGCCAAATTTTGAAGACATGATGTCGAAGCTAGTTGAATCTCAAACTCAATTTTTCACATCTCAGAAACAGACCAATGAACAAAATGCTCAAGCATTTAGAAATTAACAAGCTTCTATTCAAAATTTGGAACAAGAAGTAAGTAACTTAGCAAGGTTGATAGGTGAAAGAAAACTGGGAAGTCTACCTAGTGATACAAATGCTAACCCCCGGAATGAAACAGCTAAAGCCATCACCACAAGAAGTGGTATTACACTTAAACCACCTGAAATGCCTGTGATTTCTGATGACGCTATTCCTACTCCACAAGAACCACAACCTGAGCAAGATAAGGAAACAGAACTGGTAGTTGAAAAGGTCAATGAAGATAACACAATTAAGGCTAAATCTTATGTTAAACCATACCAACCACCACTTCCTTACCCGAGTAAAATGAGAAAAGAGAGTCTTGAAGCCGAGCAATCCAAATTCTTGGATATGTTTAAACAAATAAATGTTAATCTTCCTTTCATTGATGTGATATCAGGAATGCCTAGATATGCTAAATTCTTGAAAGATCTAATCACAAATAGAAAGAAAATGGAAGAACTCTCGGCTGTTACTATGAATGCTAATTGTTCTGCAGTGCTGTTGAATAAGATACCAGAAAAATTATCTGATCCAGGAAGTTTCACAATTCCATGTTTTCTGGGCAGTCTTAGTTCAATAGAAGTATTGGCAGATTTAGGTGCTAGTATAAATCTAATGCCATATTCACTATACGCTAAACTAGACCTTGGAGAATTGAAACCAACACGAATAAGCATACAACTAGCCGATCCAGTAAAATATCCTAGAGGGATAACGGAAAACATGCTAGTTAAAGTTGAAACTTTAGTATTTCCAGTAGATTTTGTTATTCTGGACATGGAAGAAGATTCTCGAGTTCCTCTAATATTAGGAAGACCATTCTTAAACACGGCTAAAGCAATAATAGACGTGTTTGGTAAGAAACTGACCCTAAGTATAGAGGACGAGAGTGTTACCTTTTCAGTTGATAGAGCAATGCAACAACCGAAATCTGCAGATGATACATGTTATTATATTCAAACTATGGATTCACATGCAGAATTGTTAGAAGAATTTCCAGAATTACAAGGAACAGGAGAATGTTCTTTAAGAGAAGGAACTAAACCAATTGATGAAACTAAAATGTTAGCTACACTTATGGCTAATGGATATGAACCAACAACAGAAGAAATTCAAATGCTAAAAGAAGAAGACAGATATCGATACAAATCATCGATAGAAGAACCACCGACATTAGAGTTAAAGCCACTTCCAAACCATTTGGAATACGCTTATTTACATGGTGAATCTGAATTACCTGTAATAATATCATCTTCTCTTACTGAAAATGAAAAATCTCAACTCATTTCTGTGTTAAAAGCTCATAAACCAGCTATTGCAGGGAAGATTCATGACATTAAAGGTATAAGTCCTTCGTATTGCACACATAAAATCCTTATGGAAGAAGGTCATAAAACGTATGTGCAACGTCAACGAAGACTAAATCCTAATATGCAAGATGTTGTTAAGAAAGAAATTATTAAACTGCTTGATGCAGGTTTAATTTATCCAATTTCTGATAATCCATGGGTAAGCCCAGTTCAATGCGTACCTAAGAAGGGTGGCATGACTGTCATCACAAATGAGAAAAATGAGCTTATTCCTACTAGGACTGTAACAGGATGGCGTGTTTGTATTGATTATAGAAAATTAAATGACGCCACCAGAAAAGATCACTTTCCCTTACCTTTCATTGATCAAATGTTGGAAAGATTAGCCGGAAATAGTTACTATTGTTTTCTTGATGATTTTTTCGGATATTTTCAAATTCCAATAGCACCCGAGGACCAAGAGAAAACCACGTTCACGTGCCCTTATGGTACTTTTGCTTACAAACGCATGCCATTTGGACTTTGCAACGCCCCTGCAACCTTTCAAAGGTGCATGATGGCGATTTTTCACGACATGATAGAAGAATGCATGGAAGTTTTCATGGATGACTTTTCAGTCTTCGGTGATACATTTGAATCATGTCTAGTTAATCTTGAACGAATGCTTATTAGATGCGAAAAATCAAATCTAGTACTTAATTGTGAGAAATGCCATTTCATGGTTAAAGAAGGCATCGTTCTTGGTCATAAAATTTTAAAGGAAGGAATTGAAGTGGATAGAGCTAAAGTAGATGTAATTGCTAAACTTCCACATCCCACCAATATTAGAGGAGTTAGGAGTTTTCTAGGGCATGCAGGTTTTTACCGACGTTTCATAAAAGATTTTTCTAAAATTGCCACTCCTATGAATAAACTCCTAGAAAAGGATGCTCCTTTCATCTTTTCAGATGAATGCATCAAATCTTTTAATATTCTTAAAGAAAAACTCACTAATGCTCCGATCATGATAACTCCAAATTGGAATCTACCGTTTGAACTTATGTGCGATGCAAGTGTTTTTGCAATGGGAGCCGTTTTAGGACAAAGGATTAAAAAACGATTTTAACCTATTTATTATGCTAGTAAGATGTTACAAGGAGCAAAAACAAATTATACAACTACTGAAAAAGAACTCCTTGATATTGTCTTTGCTTTTGACAAATTTCGTTCATATCTCGTTCTAGCTAAAACGGTGGTCTATACTGACCATTCTTCTTTTAGATACCTATTTTCGAAACAAGATGCCAAACCATGATTAATCCGTTGGATCTTACTCTTACAAGAGTTCGATATTGAAATCCGAGATAAAAAGGTAGCAGAAAATCTAGCCGCTGATCATCTTTCTCATCTTGAAAATCCCGAATTAGAAGTTCTAAATGAATCGGTCATACAAGACAACTTTCCTGATGAATATCTATTGAAGATAGATTATAGTGAAATTCCATGGTTTGCAGACTATGCAAACTACTTAGTATGCGTATTTCTTGAAAAAGGGTTGTCGTACCAAAAATGAAAGAAATTCTTTAGTGATATAAAACACTATTTCTGGGAAGATCCACATTTGTTTAAAAGTTGTCTTGATGGAATAATACGCCGATGTGTATTCGGAGATGAAGCTAGTCAAATCTTAAACCATTGTCACACAGGACCAACAGGAGAGCATTATGGGCCTCAACTCACAGCAAGAAAAGTTTACGATGCTGGATTCTATTGGCCTACAATTTTCAAAGATGCACACCTTCTTTGAAAATCCTGTGATGCTTGTCAAAGGGCCGGAAAAATAAGTCAACGTGATGAAATGCCACAAAATGTCATTCAAGTATGTGAAGTATTTGACATTTGGGGTATTGACTTTATAGGTCCATTTCCAAAATCTCATAATAATCTCTACATTCTCGTTGCCATTGATTATGTATCTAAATGGGCGGAAGCACAAGCTTTCCCAACTAACGATGCACGAGTTGTAGTCAACTTCTTAAAACATCTTTTTGCTAGGTTTGGAACACCGAAAGCTTTAATAAGTGATCGGGGTACTCATTTTTGTAATAATCAACTTGAGAAAGTTCTCAAAAGATATGGAGTAACTCATAAAATCTCAACCGCTTATCATCCACAAACAAGTGGACAAGTTGAAAATACCAACCGAGCCTTAAAACGTATTCTAGAGAAAATCGTAGGATCAAATTCAAAGGAATGGTCCATAAAATTGGAGGATGCACTCTGGGCTTTTAGAACAAGCTACAAAACTCCAATTGGAACCACACCTTTTAGACTCATTTATGGAAAAGCATGTCATCTTCCAGTAGAAATTGAACATAAAGCATTTTGGGCTTTGAAGACATGTAATCTTGATTTACATGAAGCCGGACGTCTACGGTTAAGCCAACTAAACGAATTAGAAGAATTAAGACATGAAGCATATGAAAATTCATTAATCTATAAAGAAAGAATGAAGAAATGGCATGATAAAAGAATCATAAGTTCAAAAGAATTTAAAGAAGGAGACAGAGTTCTTCTTTTCAATTCACGATTCAAGCTATTTTCTGGAAAATTGAAATCAATATGGTCTGGACCATTCATAGTCAAAAGTGTTTTCCCGTACGGAACAGTAGAATTAATAAATTCAAATGGGATTGAATTTAAAGTTAATGGTCACAGAGTTAAACATTACATAGATAGTCCGATGGAAGTTGAAGATGAAGTTAATCACAATTTCGACACCACAGCTAACTAAGTGTGGGAAGGTTCGAATCTTTTTAGGGTAATATATATTTCTGTTAGAGTTAGATATTCTGTTTTCGTGTAGTTCTCGAGAATGGAATCCGAATGGTCTTTCCCTAGCAGACCCTAAAGAACTAGTCTTCTCCCCCCATTCTGAATTTTTATTTTTTTAGGTTTTACGAGATGAAGAATTCCTTTGATCTGAACCATGGTCTAATGCTACATGCTATGATTATTAAACGTAATAATGACACACTTCCGAGTGAACTGGTATCATTCATAAGAGCCAAAATGGACGGAGTAAGAAAAGAACTCAGAAAAGATCATCATAAGATACATTTTGGTAAAGGAAAATCAAAATCCGCAACAAAAAGAAGAGCACGACACCTTGAAAGATGTTATAAATGCGGAAAATGGTCACACAAAGGTAAATGTTCAAATAATCAAACATATTCAAACACCGAATTTGTTACTCTATGCAGAGAAGGACCGTTCATATGTTTAGAAGAAAAGATATTGAAGAATCGAGGTTATGCTTACGTAGCTATGGAGAACCAAATCACACGACTCTCTTATGAGTCGGCTAAAGCAGGTCTCTGAGAATTCTTTCTCACAGGTAAGTATGTACAGTTTTTATTTTTTTATTGCTTTTAACCTTTTGATAATAAACGCTGAATCGTTCGCTATAAAGTATTAAATTGGTATTCAATAAAATTAGGTATGCGTAACCGAAATTATTGATATCATACAAAAATTTATTACATCACTGCGAAATTTACCGTTTATTCTTAAGTTATAAATATCTTTAATCAATCAACCCAAAATATTTCAGAAATTTGTCAGGAGTAAAACTAGGTAATATAGCCGAAATTACTTTATCGAAAAGAGGGGCGTATATTTTTGATAATATTTGATTGATTAAAGTGGGATAAAAGACCAAAAAGATTTTTAATTTTTAATTTTTACCATGTTTTTAAAATTAATATATAAATATTAAATTAATATTGTAAGCTTTTGAAATCAATATATTTAAGTTTGTAAATATTTGAAAAATTAATATTTTTAATATAAGTTTGTATGTATAAAAATGATATTTATATGAATTTTTAATTTTATGCATTTTAAATTTAAGTTTGGTGTGAATTTAAAAACAAAAAATTTACTTTATTTCACTAAGTTAAAAATATGATTTTTAAAATTCGTCGTGAGTTTAAAACTAGGTCGTTGAACCGAAATTGCTTTACCCGAGGGAGGGACGAGAACTTTTATTATCATTATTTTTAATCTTATTGAATTAAAGTATGCCAAAAAAATTAAAATAACCCAAAAATCTTTGCTTTTAAAACAATCGCTTTAAAAACGACAAATTTTAAATTTTGTCGAGGGATGGACTAGGACAACTATCCGAAATGCCCTGATCCTAAAAAGAAACAAAATTTTTAAAATTTAATTAATTATTTATTTTAATAAGTATAAGGTTAAAAAAAAAAAAAAAAAAACAGGACCCCATGCGATTTCATGGGATTTGGCCTGTATATCCATGCGATCGCATGGAGGCCAATTTCTGGTCAGGTTACAAAGCTCATCGAGCTGCTGCTCTTTCACAAACACACACACAAATACGCAAATACCTCCCAAACTCTCTCAATTTTCATCAATTTTTCACCAAAATCAACCAAATTTCTCGCTATAATCCGCTCTAATCATGAATTTGATAAGAAGATTATCAAGAAGGGTAACAATTTCACCCCTAAACCTCTTTAAATTTGATTTTTAGTGTTCTTGAGCTATATTTTTCCTAATTTGATTTTGTTAATTTCTAGTGTAATTAAGTTAAATTGTTAGTATATTATGCCTGTATAACCTAGATTGATGCTATTTAACATGATTTGAAGGCAAAAACTTCAAAATTTTTAGGAATCTAGGGTTTGTGTTCTTGAGCAATTTGGGGCTTTTTGATATAAACAGGTTATGGCCGATTTTTGTCATGAATTATTGCTAAATTAAGTAGTGTAACATGTTTAGGTAGCTAAATGATCCAAACTTTGATCCTAAACATGATTTTTGAGAATTAAAGTGGACTTTTTAGGTATAAAATTCATGAACTTGATTAAATTGATGTAAATGAAATTTGAAACTTGTTTAATTGCTAGTAATGGTTATTTTAACATGTTATTTGAGTTGAATGCTTATGAACTTTGTAAACATTTTCATATATTCTTATTTGAAAAAGTGTAGAATTGTAAAAATTGTGAAAATGTGTATAAGTTTAATTTTGATTGAACATGTTATTGTAATTGTGTCAAGTTGTTATTTTGCTAACACTAATGCATATTTGGATGCACAAAATTTGTGTTTAATGTGTTTTGCAGAGATTTACTAATACTGATGGTGCATCATCATCATCTAGACAACCTGCTCCAGAACCTGAACCGGAAATGCAATATGAACCGGAGCAACAACAGGAACAACAACAACAACCTGATCAACACGTACCTTATTATGATCCGTAACAAGAATATATTGATGCCTACGTAGTATTTCTGATGCATCCGATAGTACAACACCCAACGATTCATGAAGAACAGTTGCATCCCAATTTGAGATTTGATCGAAGTTGGAGAGATTACCCGACATATCAAAGTAACAAATTCAAATTGGTAACAAAAAATGTAGAAGTGCCGAGGGTAATCGATTGGGAGCCTTTGAAAAGGGTCCAACTAGCTAACTCAGTTAGACAGCATTTGATCCAAAGGTATGGCAGCTCTTCTTTTCCCGATTGGGAACGTTTATTCACCATTACTAGGCCTATATATAAGGAATGGTGCGTTGAGCTTATGAGTACTATTTCACTTAATGCGGATGTAGTTAGGTTAGATGATAGAAGTTTTCTTAGATTTATACTTGGCCGTAGGATGTACAGGATGTCCATGCTGGACATGGCCAAGGCTTTACAGATATATACACCCGCTGAATTACTACTACCCGATTGTATG
The DNA here is from genome assembly GCF_046630445.1 of Rutidosis leptorrhynchoides. Classification (NCBI taxonomy): domain Eukaryota; kingdom Viridiplantae; phylum Streptophyta; class Magnoliopsida; order Asterales; family Asteraceae; genus Rutidosis; species Rutidosis leptorrhynchoides. The sequence goes on from NC_092333.1 coordinate 398,506,469, forward strand.
AATTTGATTTATCATGGTTAAAGGGTAGATAGGAATTTTGATGCTAACGCCGTCTGGAGGCGTATGTCAGATTATAATGTTTTTGGGCGGGCTGGAACACACTCCTACTTACATATTCACAGAGCCGAGCTTCGTATAATTCATAGATTTCTGGCTAACTCGATTACACAGAGAGGTCACAACAAGGAGAAAATGACCTTACATGATTTATTTTACCTTAAGTGTATTCGAGACCTAAGAGGCTTTGTTAATATCCCCTATTGTGTTGGTTTTTATTTGTCTAAGATAGTGGAAGGAATACAGGAAGGGGGAATAATAGGAGGAGGTATTTTTGTTACTCTCATTGGAGAGTATTTGGTGCAGATAGGGATCAAGGGGGTCCACTCTTGGTTTGTAGGGAACAGGATGATACTTTAGGATTGAAAGTCTATCAGGGTGCTAAGGTATTGAAGAGCAGACGCAATCAGGCAGTACCCTATGTTGGTCATCATCTATAGGTAGAGAGAGGTTCAGATGAGGAAATGGAGGAAGCAGATGATATTAGGGATGTCATTAGGGAGGCTATGACTGACGTCTACCAGCGTATAGATGAGGTAGAAATGACAAACCAGGATAGACATAATCGATACGAGCAGTGGCAAGCCCGGAATGAGTACGAGCATTCTAGGCAACGACAGCATGATAGATGGGACTATCATCAGCGTCAGATCATAAGTCAACTATCACCTCAGGATCACTACGTACCGACCCGACCCGCTTACTATTCTCCACACCAGCCCGAGATGAGACCACCATTTACTCTCTACGACCCTAACCAGGCCTACCAGTACACCTATCACCAACCATGGAACCCGACCGACGACATGAACTGGAACCCCTATCCAGATTGATATAGTTTTTGTTAGTGATTTCTATGATTTTTTTTATTATTTCTATTTATTTATGTTTAAACCTATGATATTGTGATACTTTTATTGTAATGTTTAATATTTTTATTATATTGTACTAATATTTCATATTTGATTTGAAAGTAAGATGTTAAGTCCCATTTTAAATTACCATGCATGTTATTATTTGTATGTATGTATATTGTCAATTGTACACAACAGGTTAAAACGGCGCATTTTCAAAGACTGGCATTAAGTTCAGCAAAAGCTACTAATTTTGACGACAAAACGAAAAAAAAATGTGATGTAATAACAAGACGGAATGAACAAATGATGTGCACCATTTATTATTCAGCAAACAAACGCCAATATGTTTGGAAACTTTGGTAAAATTTAATCATTTTTCTACGCTAATCACTCTCAATAATTTAAATTGTTACTGATTTCTTGCAAATGAGGGCATTGCAAGATCTTAAGTGTGGGAAGGGATTAAATTCTTTCGGATTTTTAAAATTTTAACTTATACACTTGGTTACCATTAAAAATACTAGTAACGCAGTAGTTGTATTAGAATCTAGTGCTCTCTGATAATAAAGAACAGCCCTAGTCTTATATACTGACTACCCAATTCTAGTAAAATTTTTCAAAATTTTCAAATAAAGGAATTCAAAATCATGTTTATACATATTTATGAACGGTAAAACTAGGTGTTAACACCGAAATTATTGTTACCTCGGAAAGGACATAAATTGAGAAACAACCCAAAATGTTAGAATTCATTTAAAATAGAATAGAGGACAATAAAAAGGCAAAGAAAGGAAAATAAAAGCCAAGTGTGGGAAAAATTTACCAAATTATTTAAAGCATATATCACATATTTTTGTACAAATAATTGAAGATACTTTTGTTTTGGACAAAATTAACCGTTTTACCCGGTAAATTGTAATATATTTGAAAGAAAGATGGATCTACACGATGAATCAATTCCATCATTAAAAGGAAGTAAAGTCTTCCAAAAAAGAAACGCGCTTCTTGATTTAGGTCAGGAAGTTGTCGTCCAAACCAGTTGTAGAGTCTACGAAAAATCTTAAAAAGTTTTCTCGAAAATCAGCTGGAAATCCACGGACCTCAGCATCAAACAGGGTCGCCAAGTGGTCAGACTTATCCTAACCATGAGAGGATCTGTCTCGTAAAATGGGGAGGTCGCCGTGCAAATTAGCTTGATAAGACTAATGAATCAGACCCCCAGAAAGGATAATCTCCTTTAAAGATCAAAAATCAGCTTTTAAGACTGATATTATTCAATCCTAGAGATTGACCTTAAAGATTGAGAATTACAAACTCATGGAATTCAATGATATCTAAACTCGAGCTTGAACGAGAAAATATTTTGATCAAATTACAAACCGATTTGTTTTCTGAAAACCCTATTTTCAATGCGTTCATTACCATTGAACGTAAAATCCTAGGAATTCACCTGGAATTCATTAGGTCACCTGAACCAAATCGGGTGTCAAGCGTAAGAACGGTGGTTGTATAGCATGGTCAAAGACAGGACCTTGTGCCAGACCAAAAAACTATAGGGTGATCTTTACTATTGCTCCTACCAAGGATAGTAATTGCATCCGACATGTTATAGACCATAATCAAAAGCATGTCACGGGACATTGCCTTAACAGTTACTTGTTCAACGCTTTCCTTTACAACCAGATGGTAGTTTACCGAAAGGTAATATACGGAGCAAGTATAATGGACGTGTTGCTTTCCCAATACAAGGTTAACAAGTGGGTGACACAAAACCATAAGTTTGAGCTAAAATTTTTAAATCTGAAACCCACCAAACCCACAAAAACAATTTGCAAACACCGGTGAAGGGTTATTCTAGAAAACTTATCTAGGGTAAAAGCTAGATTGAATTTACAAAAGATCAAATGTTTTCATAAAGATCCGATTTCCTTAAGGATCTACATTTTCATAGTCATGTGGGACTGTAAACCACATCGTTACTACCAATGTTTATACCGCCGTATAAAAATCACTGATGTACAAAGTGTGAAGAATAAAGAAGTGATTCTAGTATTTTTATTTTCAAGACTATATTGCTTGAGGACAAGCAACGCTCAAGTGTGGGAATATTTGATAATGCTAAAAACGAACATATATTTCATAGCATTATCCCTCAAGAAAGACAAGCTTTTAGTTGCAATTGTTTTATTTACAAGTGATATTCGTTTAAATAATAAAAGGAGAAGACAAAAGACAGATTCGACGATTTGAAGACGCAAATGACCAAAAAGCTAAAAAGTACATAGTACAATCAAAGTGGTCCAAATTATTGATGAGAAACGTCTAAAAGTTACAAAAGTACGAGCCGCGAAACACAAAATACAAGATATTAAATTGTACGAAAGGACGTTCGAAAATCCGGAACCGGGACCAGAGTCAACTCTCAACGCTCGACGCAACGGATTAAAAATTACAAGTCAACTATGCACATGAATATAATATAATATATAATTAATTATTAAAATTATATATATATTATATTATTATATAAAACCGTCGGCAAGGTAGGAGCCAAGGGTACATGAGCTGGAAAAAGAGGCCATGCGATCGCATGGCCTGGAGGCCTAAATCCCATGCGATCACATGGTGAACAGTATCTAGTGACATCCTATAAATTTCGCGTGTTTTGGCCAGTTTAATGACATCTTTTCTCTATCTCTCTATCTCACGTATTATATATATATATATATATATATATATATATATATATATATATATATATATATATACATACATATATATATATATATATATATACATATATATATATATATATATATATATATATATTATAATTTTAATTTTAATTTTAATTTTAATTTTAATTTTAATTTTAATAATAATAAGGGTATGTTAGCGAATGTTGTAAGGGTGTAAGTCGAAATTCTGTCCGTGTAACGCTACGCTGTTATTAATCATTGTAAGTTATGTTTAACCTTTTTAAATTAATGTCTCGTAGCTAAGTTATTATTATGCTTATTTAAGCCGAAGTAATCATGATGTTGGGCTAAATATTAAAATTGGGTAATTGGGCTTTGTACCATGATTGGGGTTTAGACAAAATAACGACACTTGTGGAAATTAGACTATGGGCTATTAATGGGCTTTATATTTGTTTAATTAAATGATAGTTTGTTAATTTAATATAAAGATTTACAATTAGACGTACCTATAAATAACCATATACACTCGATCGGACACGATGGGCAGGATATTTATAAGTACTAATAATCGTTAATTTAACCGGACACGGGAATAGATTAATAGTTAATGGACTTATTAAAACAGGGGTGAATTATATACAAGGACACTTGGTGTAATTATAGTTTAAGTCCCCAATTAGTTGGAATATTTGACTTCAGATATAAGGATAATTTGACGAGGACACTCGCACTTTATATTTATGACTGATGAACTGTTATGGACAAAAACCAGACGGACATATTGAATAATCCAGGACAAAGGACAATTAACCCATGGTAATAAACTAAAATCAACAAGTCAAACATCATGATTACGGAAGTTTAAATAAGCATAATTCCTTTATTTCATATTTAATTGCACTTTTAATTATCGCACTTTAATTTATTGTCATTTTAATTATCGTACTTTTTAATTATCGCAATTTTATTTATTGTCATTTTATTTATCGCACTTTAATTTATCGCACTTTAATTATTGTCATTTACTTTACGCTTTAAATTAAGTTATTTTTATTTTTAATATTTTACATTAGGTTTTAACTGCGACTAAAGTTTTAAAATCGACAAACCGGTCATTAAATGGTAAAAACCCCCTTTTATAATAATAATACTACTTATATATATTTATATATTTACAAATATATTTTTAAAAATATAGCGTTAAACTTGGTGAGTTCCCTGTGGACGAACCGGACTTACTAAAAACTACACTATTGTACGATTAGGTACACTGCCTATAAGTGTTGTAGCAAGGTTTAGGTATATCCACTCTATAAATAAATAAATAACTTGTGTAAAATTGTATCGTATTTAATAGTATTTTGTAGTAAAAATACTACTATTTTGTACCCCTTCGCTTTAACATCACGTGTCTATATTCAATTCCAATTCTGCCGGAATCCCATAGGATTCCGTGAGCCAAATGGGTCTAAGTATGCCTCTCTCTTAGTAGGCAGTTAACTCTCATAAAATATGTGGCACGGTAAATGATATCGGCTAAAAAGTCACGTTTTTACCCCCGGTATTGAGTTCCAAAAAGCCTAAAGTTCCAAATGTTATTGGCAAAATAATCGCTTTTTCGGTTAAATTTGATGATTAAGTAATTACGAAGACGATGAAAAAAGAATCAAGAGAATCAGAGCTAAAACGAAGATTCTAGAGCGAAAACGGTGAAAGACAAGAAATCAAGTTACGATCCAGGAAACATGCAGGACAAATGGATTGCTAAACAGCCTGCCACTATGGATACGGCCTGCCAAACGGCCTAGACAAACAGCCATAAAAAATAGGCTGACTTGCCAAACGGGCCTTGTAAACGGTTTGCCAAACGGCCTGCCAGCCGTTTGCAGGCATTTTTCTCTTCTATTTAAAGGCTTTTTGTTATCCATTTTCAACACACCTCTCTTCACTCTCTCACTACAATACACTTTCTCTCACTAGAGCTTTCAAGGCCTTCTCACCTCCTAGCGGCAAATTAAGTACCCGGAGGCGAGCACCGAAGATTGTAATAGGAGCGGTCTAGATGATGTCAGCACTTGTAATGGTCCAGATCTCGTTTATAAACGGTGAACGCTTTCCTTAATTTAATAAAGTTATTTTGTTACTTTAAGTTGCTTTCATCTTGCATGCTTATCTATCCGTTGCAAATGTTTATTATGTGTTGAATACTTTATCTGAAGCTTATGCTATTGTTATGCTGAAACCTTGACGGTTTAGAAGTCTAATTTACAGATCACCCTTTTCGCTTATTCACGTGGCTATAGCCTAGTATTAGGACTTGATCAACCTTAGGATACAGGTAAGTAGTTATGTGTGCTTAACGTCACAATAGGGATATAGTACCTACGTACAAATGATCATTTATTCGTCAGAGAAGAGCTGCCCATTTAGGTTGTGATTAGAGTAGGTAATATAGAGTTCAGTGAACACTGGCTTGCTCAAAAGCATGATTCACGTCAGAAGCAACGTTCTTAAGATGTTGTAAGATGATCCGGGGTTGAGTAAGTGATCGTAAAGGAGAGACCTCTAATCTAATTAGCAGTACCTTAGAATATCTAAGATTGCACATCTGTTAATGTTAAGGTATAGCTTAGTATTAAGTGGTGGGATATTACCATATTTAGACCAACTAGGATTAAGAAAAGGTGAGACTTTCCTTTAGGGATATACCACTTTATTCATGTACCTAGGATTCTATCCATAAGGTCTTTTAAACCTTCTAAGGTTAGCGTTGGGAGTAGGGATATCCGTCTTTTCCAGAATCTTCAAAGTCTAAACTCTTAGTGACAAATCGATTAGGTTCATGACCGAATTGATTGAGATTTAGTGTTTATTCTTAGAAGTTAAATTCTTGTGAAATTTGCCTATCAGGATCCTATTCTTCATGCCTATCCCTTTTTATCTTTATATCATCTTTAGTTATCCTTAATCTATCACCACTTGTCACTAGGGTCAACTATATAGGAACTTTTGTCCCACATTACTGAGCAAACATATAAAAATACGAACCTGAGTTATATTTACCACTTACTCGTTAAAAGGAAGACAAGTAGGTGAACTATAGCTAGGAAACCCAGCTAAATACAAATAATGAAACCACTACTCTATTTTGGTAACTGATTCTGACGTTTTGCGACCTAATGACACCGCACAAATAAAACCGCCTGTTTTAGTCATATCATTGTAGAGAAGAGTTTTTTGGCAACACTGCCGGGGACCGAATTTTCTGTTTGTTAAGGTAATCGTTGCATTCTGTCAGGATATCTGAGATTCTTGAGTGGTGTCTGAGAAACACGATTATACACGAACTTGGTTGTTAGATTTTCCAAACAGTATCCAATTATATTGGAACCAAAAGGATCCTGCCTCTCTGTTGTCAGCATGGCCACTTGTTTCTCAGATAAATTGATAAGAAACACACATGCTTAACAGACAGGGAGTTTGTCGGTATAGGATTTAAAGTCGCAATTATAGTAAACCCATTTAAAACTACAAAAACAAAAATATTAATTATGGTATTAATTTCTGTAGATTCCAGTTCAAACTTAACCGATTACGAAGAAAGTGTGAAAGGAAGTTACTCTCCCACGACTTCAGAAGCCGGAGAAGTTTTTCTTTATAAACATAAAAATGAAACAAGTCTGAACGCTGATGAGTCTCGTCAAGAATTGATTCTTGATCCTTGTAGTCCAAGAAGCCGGATAACTTCATCCGACTTAGAGATTTCATTGCTTTTAGATAAGTTTTACTCAAATGAACCAGGATTCGACCCTCTTCACGATCCAAAAGGGAGGCTCAGTCTTAATGAACTCCTCATTATGGAAGATGAAATACGGGAAGAATATCCAACTATTTTCAAATATCCAGACTTGTTTGAATATGTTCTGAAAGGAGAAACAACACATTGATAGCTCGGATCCTCCGTTTACTGGAAATCTGTTAAATCCTAGCAGAAGATGTCTATAGAGAATTCGTTAGGTACCTCTATTCCTCGAATTTCCCGTTTTCGAAATTTCAAATAAATTTATTAAAAGAGCTGTGTAGTCAAGTTCGTTCTCTTCACAAACTGTTAAAAGAATGTGGGGATGATATTTTTGTCAAGTATCGGGATGCAGAAATCAACCTCAAATTTGATTTAGAGTCATTTGTCAGTTTTCTATCCCATATCGATGATAAGAAATTTTCTCAAATTCATATCAACCGTTATGTCGCCGCAATGATTTCTGAAGTAGAAATTTGGATTGAAAGTAAAAAAACCTAACCCTATTTCAAGATGTGGAGATCGAGATTTCTTCTACTTTGATCCAGCCTCATTTCTCATAGAACGATTAATCGAAGTTTTTTCGGATTCAACCGCGAAAAGTAAACATCAAAATTTCTTCACAAAAAGAAAGGAAGTATATTCTAAACTCGTGCAAATCCTCACTATGTCAAAATTTCCATTTACAACTCCGCAAAGAAAGGTTATTCGAGAAATATCTGAAAACTTCAAATTTACTATCGGTGATCCTGACTGCGCGGAAGATCTTTTATTTTAAGACACAGTGTCAAAACTTCTTTTCGAACTTAATTATCGAGATACTGGACCTAGGGATGGAATTTCGAACATTAAGAAAGTTATAAGGGCTTTGGTTAAACTCATGGATGACATCGGAGATTTACAAAAGCGTGAGCGTAAAATGCTAAGTGATTTTGAAATATTTTCAGTACACTCCGCTGATTTACTCTGAATGGTCAAAGAAGCTTTAAATTTATCTTTCTTTTCGCGTCATTTCTGGAACTTAGTTGTGGAATCTGTGTAATTTGTGTTATTAATAAATTAAGAATTTTTATTTTACTCCGTCCAGTTGTCTTTTTCTTTTAATTTTTAGTTTAATTAATAAAAATATCGGATTAAAATCCGAAGTAAAATTTATAAATCCTTTATTAAGTTATTGATAAAATTTAAATTTTAAAAATGTAAAAAAAATTCGCGAGTCGGGCCGGGAAAATAAGCCCGTGAGTCACACGGGCCCATTTTTTTTTTCCTTTTCTTCTTTCTTCCCTTCTTTTTCTTCTTTCTTTTTCTCTTCTTCCTCTCTTCTTTTTCCCTTCGGCCGACGCAAGAACCATCACCACCATCACCATTTCTTGATCAATTTAGACAAATTAAGGCACTAATCTAAGTCTCCCATGGTTTGTAAACACGTTTCCGCTATCAATTTCGCACAAAAGGTACTCTTTCACGGTTAAAAATCAAGTTTTTACTTGAAGCCAAATTTTTGACTTTTGTAAAAATTCATGTTTTATGCTCAATTTTGATTCCCTATATGCTTAGTTAGACAATGTGATTGATATGTGTTAGTTTTTAGGTTCGATTGAGGCATTTTAGTACACTTTTAGCTTTCGATTCGTGAATTTGAATTTTAGGCTAGAAATTGGTGAAGTTTTTGGAAACTTGATGTTTTGCTAGCTCATTTAGGCTTAGTGATTCATCTAGAAACTAGCTTTGGAACAATTTAGGATTGTTTGATTGAAAATTGAAGTTTTGATAAAAGTATACGAAATTAGATTTTAGGTTTTTTCTATAGTTAAAACGTTTTTAAAACTTACTTGAAAATTAGTCTAAATTGAGATGTCATTGAATTACAATTAAAATTGGAGTCTAGTCTTTGATTTTTTTTATTTTGTACGTTTTGATCAATATGAATATTTTTCGATAAAAATGGTCTTAAACCTTGACTTAAGGACGTTATAGGCAAAGTTTGATGTTTAAAAATATTTAAGGTAATTAAAAATGGTCATTAGAATCATTGTATGCTTAAAAATCATCTTACTTTGATCGAAATTGCTTATTATGACTAACTCACTATAATTAATATTTTTTTAGCATTATTTGTTGCAATCACGGGTACGCTCCGAATTTTGCTTAGAAATAGATTTGTAATAAGTTTAGATATTGTTTGCGGTAATTTTGGCTATAATTTTCGATAGCAGGGATATGGAAAATGCCATTTTTAAAGCCCTCATTTCGAATTTTTTTCGAAAAATATAAGCATTTTCCATTCCTAAGTGTATATTAAGTCTTATTATTTTGGAACATAAACTATGTGTTTTGACTCTTGCAGTTGGCTAATTATCTACCAGAAGAATACGAGTTGCGCCACTTTATTCACGGGCAAGATAACCCGGCAGAATACGAGCCATTTGCGTAATTGGATAAATAGGAAAAAGAGCCCCAACAAGTATATCAACTGGGAAATAATGGAACAGTGCGGGTGGGCTGATGAGATAAGAGGAATCTTAAGTTTTACGGTGCATGGAAAAACTCACAGCGCATGGCAGAAGCTTTTTGAGATTAATGATCGGGTGTACCAGGAACCGTTTGCTGAGTTCATGGAAACATGGAATTTCGAAGCAAACGTCGACTCAGAGGAATACAACAGTCGTCCTTGCATCCATTTCCGCAACCAAAACATCATGCATCACCTAACCCTAGCACAGTTCGCCATTCACCTAGAACTGTACAAGATAACTCACGTTAACCGCTCGGTATTTAAAAGAGGATACACTACTTTGAACCCAATTGATCATCAAGCCTTTTGGCAAACCTACACCAATGACCAGGAATCCTTGAGGTCAAGTAAAAAGGCCTCAAATTTTATTAACCCCATTCATCGCATTCTCCACCACCTCATCGTCAAAACTCTTCATCCGAAAACCCAACATGGCAAAGCTGTCACCGTCAATGACATGCGCCTTATGCACGCCATGATCCACAACCAAAACATGCAGGTTGCATACCTTCTAGCTCAGGCATTCACCAACGAAAGGAACACACCGAGATCAGTTGCACCAGTCTTGGGAGCCGTTGTCACCAGACTTCTTCGCCGGATGCATATTTTGGGTAGTGTTGAGGGGTTAGGTTATCTAAGGATAACCGAGTCAGAAGAGATCGGGTATAAATTGCACACCTGGCAGTACATTCAGGTAGAGGATGAGCATTTGATAGTTGCAGCTAATCCAGAAATCCCAGACTCGGTAGATTGAACAGTGCCTGGGGTGAGAATTAGAGGATTTAGACCTGACTCAAGGACGAGGGATGGTAGGAGGCGACGATGTTCGTAGGAGCCGCGGGATGAGGATGATCCCACAATGCAGGGTAGCCCCACTGACACCCACCGACACTCATCAGTAGGTCAGGAGTATCGGCCGCACTTTGAGCTGTATCATTACCATATGGGGGATTTTCTCGGGCAGGAGAGGTGGTTCGCTGAGGCTGCTATCTTTCAGAATCTGGATCGTTTCACCATTATGCAGGCAGACAACTTAATGTCCCACCGTATCTTCACGACCTCCGTCTCCTCCTCAGCATCATTACACCCAGCGCACAGTCATTCCATCTCCACCAAGGGAACAGAGCGCAGGGGCCGAGGATTTGATCAATAGTATTTTTGGCCAAACCCACGTCAGCATCCACATAGATACATACACCGATGCTCAGACTAATGTATGGGATCAGGCTGCGAGTCAGTACATGGCTGAGGATGTTACGCAGGGTATGAGAGGAATGCGCATGAACCCTGATTGGGGTCGAGATCTGCAAGAAGGGCAGGGATGGTGTACAGGGCCTATGATTCATACCAGCACTTCATCGCTCAAAGGACTGATTGCTCGTTCAGAAGAGATTCGTTTCAGGATATCTTCAGGTGTGAACACCTCAGAGTTGGCACGACAGTTCACCACCGACGAGGAGATGGCTGACAAAGGACAATCGGCCCTTAGGAACCCGAAGCCGCCCCGCACGAGCGTGTCATACTCTCTTTCACCACACCAGCCAGATCAGCCATGATTCTCCCTATCATTATTTCATTTTATGATAATGATATCGGCCAAAAAGTCACGTTTTTACCCCCGATATTAGGCCCTAAATCCATAAAGATCCAAACTTTATCAAAAAAATAATTGCTTTGTCAGTTGATTTTGTTGATTAAGTAGTTACGAAGGCGATGCAAAAAGAATCAAGTAAAACGGAGCTAAAACGAAGAATCTAGAGCGAAAACGGTGAAAGACAAGAAATCAAGTTACGATCTAGTGAAATCAGCTGACCAGGCAAGCCAAACAGGCTGTCAAACGGCTTGCCTGTATGGAAAATGGCCTGCCATACAGCCACCACAAACGGGCAAGGCTGGCAAACGGGCTCAGCAAACGGCTTGTCAAACGGCCTGCCAGCCGTTTGCTGGCAAAATTCAAGTCTATTTAAAGGGGTCTTTCCATCCATTTCAACACACACTTAATTTACAATTCATTTTATATATTCAAGTTTTAGTTAGTTTCTAGTAGTAGCTAGCTTAGCTTTTATTTTCCGGAGGATATCCCGGCGAGTCCCTGCGATCTCGGGCAGATTTCTTTAGCCTTTTCAGGTTTTTATCCGAAACACTTGTCTTTTGTATTAAACATGTATTCTTACTTTTTATGTTTAATAATGTGTTCCGATATTACCATGTTAGCTTAATTAATCTGTATGTTTCCATGATAGAAGTTTGGGTTAGCGTAGTTATGTTAAATTAGTACGGTTACTATTATTGTTATGCTGAACTTGTGAGTCTGATAGATTTGTATGCTAGCATCTTAAGGATTGACCAACCTAGGTTGTGATCAGGACTTGTCCACCTATATGAACTCAACTACTTCATAGGATTAAGACCCCTGGTTATACTGCATCTGAAGATTCTACGAACTCGGTATGGCCGGATTTCCCAAGAGGCATCTAATGCGCTTTTAGGACACGGAACTTAGGAATTGAGACATGAATGACCTAGTATGCCTATTGACTGTTTCAAGGAAACCTCTTAGGAGCTGTTAAGATCTAGCTAGTACCTTAACTGTATGATCCAAACCTATTGCATGTTCTTGTTTGATTGTTGCCCTAGGATTAAGTCATATCAACTGTTTAGGTATCTGCTAGGTTTCTATCTGCTTTACTTTCAATATATCAACTGTAATGCTGTATAATATTTGATTTGGTTTGATCTCATTAGTATGATGAAATGGTTGTTAGTTTTCATTTAAGGTTTTGTCAACTTAACCCGATAGACTCCTTCCGTTTGTGATCAGTGTTCAATCAACATGACACGTTGTTATTCAGTTAACTAAACTGATAACGAGGGTTAGGATTAGAACTAAACTCACTAATAAACCTAGTGCATTACTAAGGATAACCTCCGAGGTATAGTTACCTTTCAATTATACAACCAAGTGACATACTTTTCACTACTCAACGAGAACTCTGAGAGTCTAGAGATAAATAGGTCTGTGTAATTGGCTCATCCAACCAGATCTACACCATTCTAATCATAGCTTTAACATCAACATAATTACCTTTCCCTAGCCCAAACTAATATCTTGGTCAACATTTCCCTGATCTGCATACTCCAAATATCCTTCCACTTTATTTACTTTTCCGCAATTAGGACCTTTAGCTTAAACAAACTACAATCTTTACCCAGGTAATTTAAATAAAAGACAATTATCCACTTGATCTTCAATTCGTTAAATCATTCAAAAACACGACCCTAGGTTAACTTACACCTTCTACATTAGAAAGATAAAAGTAAATTTAGGCCCCGCACAATATAAATAAAATAAAACCCTGTTTGCCATTCTGATCAGCTAATCCTGATGTCTTGCGACCTAACGACATCGCGAGAATAAAATCGTCTTTTTCATTCATATCATTGCAGTAACAAGTTTTCTGGCGCCGCTGCCGGGGAATCGAATATTTTAATTGTGAAAGGTTTTAAACAGACAAAAGTATTGGTGGTGGTGTCTAAGAAAGACATTTATACACGGACTTGGTTATTGGATTTTCCTAACAGTCTCCAATTGTATTGGAACCAAAAGGATCATGCCTATCCGTAGTCGGCCTGGCCACCAGAATACAAAGTAATGTGTAAGAAACCCTATCAATTGAAATATCCGATAAGGTTAGCGACCGAATTTCAAGAATAATTTTTTTTATTAAATTATCGATCCTTTCAGTCAATTAATATTTTCTAAAAGTTACTTTTAAGTCTTTCTAAAACAGAAAATCAAAAAATGGAACAACAAGATACCCTTGTTTCTATGCAAAAGTCATGCTTAGAAGAAAAATGAGGACCAATCACCTTAGGAACCGAAGGAACTCCTGAAATCAGTTCACATATGATCAAACTGGTCAGCATGATCTGTAAATTTCAAGGATTTTCAACTGACGATCCAAAATTTCACTTAAAAAAATTTATCAGTTTGGTTGACTCTTTTTAGAAGGAAGAAAACGAGAAAACCTTTTAAAACTTCATCTTTTTCAATATTCTATGTCTAAACGCGCTTCAACATGGTTTGATGAGCTTAAACCAAATTCAACACATTCATGGGAAGAATTAGCCACTAAGTTTTTAAACAAATTTTATCCACCTTCCCTGCAAACCTGTTTAAGAAATGACATCACAAACTTTTCTTAAAGAGAAAACGAGTCATTGTGTCTAGCATAGAATAGAGTAAAAGTGATGCTTAAAAGATGTCTGAATCATTCGTTAAGTCGGGCAGACATAATCTGCACGCTTTACAATGGCTTGACCAAAGATGATAAGTCTCTCCTAGACATGGCCTCTCAAGGCAATTTCATGTCACGAACAACAGACGAAGCATGTAATCTTTTGGACACAATTGCTGCACAACAGGAAGATTGGAACAATGAAGCTGCTGAGAAGGATGACATCTTCACTCATACTGTACAAATGCTAGAAACCAGGTTACAAGATCTCACCCTCACTCTTTAAAGTTTACCAATTCCTAAAAATACCGATGCTGTTAGAACCAATCTAAGGTATCCTTACCCTAGATGGGCATATAAACAGCAGAATAGCTCAGACCATAACATACTCCTCCTACTACACCAGCCTACTGTTCCCTCTAAGGAAACTTTAGTAGAATTTATGAAAAAGCAATACACCATAAACCTTCAAGTCATAGAATGTCAAAACAAGTTTGATACTTTGATAAAAACTTTTGAAGAATTGATAATCAATTTTTGGCTTACGCTTAAACGGTTAACCACTAAAGTTGAATTAGAGTATAGTGAGTCGATGCCCTAGTAGTCACCAGAGGTGGGAAGGAAACAACTGTTAACATACCCATACAAGATTTTTCTGATACGGAACCTGTGCCAATTGACCCAGTTGTCAATCCACCAGAACCTATCTCTCCTAAGGCCCCAGAAATCATTCCGCGCCCGCATACCTTTCCCAGGTAGGCTTAGGAAGGAAAAACAAGAACCACAATTTGCTAAGTATTGGGATATTATTAAGAATTTACATTTGAATGTACAACTAGTAGATGCTTTAGTTGAAATGCTAAACTGCGCTAAATTTTTCAAAGAACTACTTTTAAACAAAGAGAGATTAAGAGAGATAGTCAGCTTACCCTTAAGTGAAGAATGTTCATTAGTGTTACAACATGGTATTCTCCCTAAGTTAGGAGATACAGAAAGATTTACGGTACCTTGCTACCTGCAAGATGTCCAAATTAGCAATGCGTTAGAAGACTTAGGAGCCAGTGTAAACCTAATGCCCTATTCGTTATTCAAAAAGCTAGGATTAAAAGACTTACGACCAACCAGAATGACTATCCAACTCGCGGACAAATCAGTTAAGATTCCTCAAGGAATAGCTGAGGATGTCCTAGTCAGAGTGGATAAGTTTGCATTCCCCGTCGATTTCGTCATTATGGATATTGAGGAAGACACGAAGGTCCCACTCATACTTGGCAGAACATTCTTGAATACTGCCAAAGCCGTAATCGATGTTCATGAAAAATCGTTGAAATTAAGAGTTAGAAGTGAAGAAGTCACATTCAATGTCGACCGACTCATAAGCCACCCCCGCGAAGAAGATATCAATCTCACCGACTCTTTTCAAGAACTCGTCAACGAATATCTGGAGGATACCATGGCTATATGCAGTCAAGATCAAATTTCTAAGGATCCGTTCTTTACACCTCCTGAAGGAAATCTCGACGTCCATTCAGCCATAGATCCTGGTCAAAATAAATCTCCCCTCTCCGAAAGTAACTTTCTCGTCAAAACTATCCATATAGCACCACTAAGGCAAGGCATTCCCCTACCTATGTTAAGGAGAATACCGAATGAAGAAACATATTTCATTCCGGTATTTCATGAACCCCAGTCAAAAGAGGATTGTGTAGAGATTCCTAAACCAATCTTCGAAACTAAAGAAGACGTTTTCGAAGACGAAGCATTAAGAGGGACAATTTCAAGAACTAAAGAATAGATAGCATCAGTGACCGCTATTAAGGATAAAGAATCAGAACTTCAGGAGAGGTATTACTCGTTAGACAAAGCAGAAATAGCTAGAATGAAGCCATCTATCGAGGAACATCCGGAATTGGAATTGAAGAAGTTAACCGAACATCTGGAGTATGCATTCTTAGAAGGAGAATGACAACTCGCTGTAATCATTTCAAAATACCTCATGCCACATGAGAAGGCGAAATTGATTTAGTTTCTAAAATCACATAAGAAAGCAATTGCTTGGAAGATTTCCGACAAAAAAGGAATCAGTCCCAACTATTGCACCCACAAGATCTTCATGGAAGATGATTTCAAACCATCAGTTCATAGGCAAAGAAGGGTCTATCCAATGATTCAAGAATTCGTCAAGAAAGAAGTAATCAAACTTCTGGACGCCGGTCTAATCTATCCTATTTCCGATTCACCATGGGTCAGTCCTGTTCAAATTGTACCTAAGAAGGGAGGAATGACCGTAATCCAAAATGAGAATAATGAACTTATTCCAACACGGGAGGTCACCGGTTGGAGGGTTTGCATAGATTATCGTAACCTTAACGATGCAACCAAGAAAGATCATTTTCCATTACCTTTCATTGACCAAATATTAGAACGTCTTTCAGGAAATGAATTCGATTGTTTCCTTGATGGTTTTTGAAATGTCCCGTTCTTATTGATTAAAAACGTTCCATATTAATTGATTTCGTTGCGAGGTTTTGACCTCTATATGAGACGTTTTTCAAAGACTGCATTCATTTTTAAACAAACCATAACCTTTATTTCATCAATAAAGGTTTAAAAAAAGCTTTACGTAGATTATCAAATAATGATAATCTAAAATATCCTGTTTACACACGACCATTACATAATGGTTTACAATACAAATATGTTACAACAAAATAAGTTTCTTGAATGCAGTTTTTACACAATATCATACAAGCATGGACTCCAAATCTTGTCCTTATTTAAGTATGCGACAGCGGAAGCTCTTAATAATCACCTGAGAATAAACATGCTTAAAACGTCAACAAAAATGTTGGTGAGTTATAGGTTTAACCTATATATATCAAATCGTAACAATAGACCACAAGATTTCATATTTCAATACACATCCCATACATAGAGATAAAAATCATTCATATGGTGAACACCTGGTAACCGACAATAACAAGATGCATATATAAGAATATCCCCATCATTCCGGGACACCCTTCGGATATGATATAAATTTCGAAGTACTAAAGCATCCGGTACTTTGGATGGGGTTTGTTAGGCCCAATAGATCTATCTTTAGGATTCGCGTCAATTAGGGTGTCTGTTCCCTAATTCTTAGATTACCAGACTTAATAAAAAGGGGCATATTCGATTTCGATAATTCAACCATAGAATGTAGTTTCACGTACTTGTGTCTATTTTGTAAATCATTTATAAAACCTGCATGTATTCTCATCCCAAAAATATTAGATTTTAAAAGTGGGACTATAACTCACTTTCACAGATTTTTACTTCGTCGGGAAGTAAGGCTTGGCCACTGGTTGATTCACGAACCTATAACAATATATACATATATATCAAAGTATGTTCAAAATATATTTACAACACTTTTAATATATTTTGATGTTTTAAGTTTATTAAGTCAGCTGTCCTCGTTAGTAACCTACAACTAGTTGTCCACAGTTAGATGTACAGAAATAAATCGATAAATATTATCTTGAATCAATCCACGACCCAGTGTATACGTATCTCAGTATTGATCACAACTCAAACTATATATATTTTGGAATCAACCTCAACCCTGTATAGCTAACTCCAACATTCACATATAGAGTGTCTATGGTTGTTCCGAAATATATATAGATGTGTCGACATGATAGGTCGAAACATTGTATACGTGTCTATGGTATCTCAAGATTACATAATATGTAATACAAGTTGATTAAGTTATGGTTGGAATAGATTTGTTACTAATTTTCACGTAGCTAAAATGAGAAAAATTATCCAATCTTGTTTTACCCATAACTTCTTCATTTTAAATCCGTTTTGAGTGAATCAAATTGCTATGGTTTCATATTGAACTCTATTTTATGAATCTAAACAAAAAAAGTATAGGTTTCTAGTCGGAAAAATAAGTTACAAGTCGTTTTTGTAAAGGTAGTCATTTCAGTCGAAAGAACGACGTCTAGATGACCATTTTAGAAAACATACTTCCACTTTGAGTTTAACCATAATTTTTGGATATAGTTTCATGTTCATAATAAAAATCATTTTCTCAGAATAACAACTTTTAAATCAAAGTTTATCATAGTTTTTAATTAACTAACCCAAAACAGCCCGCGGTGTTACTACGACGGCGTAAATCCGGTTTTACGGTGTTTTTTCGTGTTTCCAGGTTTTAAATCATTAAGTTAGCATATCATATAGATATAGAACATGTGTTTAGTTTATTTTAAAAGTCAAGTTAGAAGGATTAACTTTTGTTTGCGAACAAGTTTAGAATTAACTAAACTATGTTCTAGTGATTACAAGTTTAAACCTTCGAATAAGATAGCTTTATATGTATGAATCGAATGATGTTATGAACATCATTACTACCTTAAGTTCCTTGGATGAACCTACTGGAAAAGAGAAAAATGGATCTAGCTTCAATGGATCCTTGGATGGCTCAAAGTTCTTGAAGCAAAATCATGACACGAAAACAAGTTCAAGTAAGATCATCACTTGAAATAAGATTGTTATAGTTATAGAAATTGAACCAAAGTTTGAATATGATTATTACCTTGTATTAGAATGATAACCTACTGTAAGAAACAAAGATTTCTTGAGGTTGGATGATCACCTTACAAGATTGGAAGTGAGCTAGCAAACTTGAAAGTATTCTTGATTTTATGAAACTAGAACTTTTGGAATTTATGAAGAACACTTAGAACTTGAAGATAGAACTTGAGAGAGTTCAATTAGATGAAGAAAATTGAAGAATGAAAGTGTTTGTAGGTGTTTTTGGTCGTTGGTGTATGGATTAGATATAAAGGATATGTAATTTTGTTTTCATGTAAATAAGTCATGAATGATTACTCATATTTTTGTAATCTTATGAGATATTTCATGCTAGTTGCCAAATGATGGTTCCCACATGTGTTAGGTGACTCACATGGGCTGCTAAGAGCTGATCATTGGAGTGTATATATCAATAGTACATACATCTAAAAGTTGTGTATTGTACGAGTACGAATACGGGTGCATACGAGTAGAATTGTTGATGAAACTGAACGAGAATGTAATTGTAAGCATTTTTGTTAAGTAGAAGTATTTTGATAAGTGTATTGAAGTCTTTCAAAAGTGTATAAATACATATTAAAACACTACATGTATATACATTTTAACTGAGTCGTTAAGTCATCGTTAGTCGTTACATGTAAGTGTTGTTTTGAAACCTTTAGGTTAACGATCTTGTTAAATGTTGTTAACCCAATATTTATAATATCAAAAGAGATTTTAAATTATTATATTATCATGATATTATGATGTACGAATATCTCTTAATATGATATATATACATTAAATGTCGTTACAACGATAAACGTTACATATATGTCTCGTTTCAAAATCATTAAGTTAGTAGTCTTGTTTTTACATATGTAGTTCATTGTTAATATAATTAATGATATGTTTACTTATCATAATATCATGTTAACTATATATATAACCATATATATGTCATCATATAGTTTTTTTACAAGTTTTAACGTTCGTGAATCACCGGTCAACTTGGGTGGTCAATTGTCTATATGAAACCTATTTCAATTAATCAAGTCTTAACAAGTTTGATTGCTTAACATGTTGGAAACATTTAATCATGTAAACATCAATCTCAATTAATATATATAAACATGGAAAAGTTCGGGTCACTACAGTACCTACCCGTTAAATAAATTTCGTCCCGAAATTTTAAGCTGTTGAAGGTGTTGACGAATCTTCTGGAAATAGATGCGGGTATTTCTTCTTCATCTGATCTTCACGCTCCCAGGTGAACTCGGGTCCTCTACGAGCATTCCATCGAACCTTAACAATTGGTATCTTGTTTTGCTTAAGTCTTTTAACCTCACGATCCATTATTTCGACGGGTTCTTCGATGAATTGGAGTTTTTCGTTGATTTGGATTTCATCTAACGGAATAGTGAGATCTTCTTTAGCAAAACATTTCTTCAAATTCGAGACGTGGAAAGTGTTATGTACAGCCGCGAGTTGTTGAGGTAACTCAAGTCGGTAAGCTACTGGTCCGACACGATCAATAATCTTGAATGGTCCAATATACCTTGGATTTAATTTCCCTCGTTTACCAAATCGAACAACGCCTTTCCAAGGTGAAACTTTAAGCATGACCATCTCTCCAATTTCAAATTCTATATCTTTTCTTTTAATGTCAGTGATGTTAAAGCAGAGGGGTATAAAATACTATTAAATTTTAGCAGAAAATACTATTAAATACGATACAATTTTACACAAGATATTTATTTATTTATAGAATGGATATACTTAAACCTTGCTACAACACTTATAGGCAGTGTACCTAATCGTACAGTAGTGTAGTTTTTAGTAAGTCCGGTTCGTTCCACAGGGAGATCTTTAAGCAAAGCTCAACGCTATATTAGTTTACTTTTATAAAAATACAAATATATATATAAGTAATATTATTATTATAAAGAGGGGTTTTTTTTTACCGTTTAATGACCGGTTTGTCGATTTTAAGATTTTAGTCGCAGTTAAAACCTAATGTAAAATATAAAATAAATACAAAACTTTAAATTAAAGCGTAAAGTAAATAACGATAATGAAATTGCGAATAATAAAAATGCGATAAAATTAAATTGCGATAATTAAAAGTACGATAATTAAAAGTGCGATTAAATAAAATAACAATAAATAAAAGTGCGATAATTAGAAGTGCAATTAAATATAAAATAAAGGAAATTAAATATGAAATAAAAGAATTATGCTTATTTAAACTTCCGTAATCATGATGTTTGACGTGTTGATTTTAGTTTTATGCCCATGGGTTAATTGTCCTTTGTCCTGGATTATTCAATATGTCCGTCTGGTTTTTGTCCATAACAGTCCATCAGTCATAAATATAAATTGCAAGTGTCCTTGTCAAATTATTATTATACCCGAAGATAAATATTCCAACTAATTGGGGATTCGAATTGTAACAAGGTTTTAATACTTTGTTTAATGAATACACCAGGTTATCGACTGCGTGTAAACCAAGGTTTTACTACTTTGTTAACAATTACACCAATTACCCTTGAATGTAATTTCACCCCTGTTTTAATTATTCTAGTGGCTATTAATCCATTCCCGTGTCCGGTTAAATGAACGATTATTCGTACATATAAATACCCCGCCCATCGTGTCCGATCGAGTGTATATGGTAATTTATAGGGACGCCTAATTGTAACTCTTTATATTAACATTAACAAACTTTCATTTAGTTAAACAAATATAAAGCCCATTAATAGCCCATAGTCTAGTTTCCACAAGTGTCGTTCTTTTGTCCAAACCCCAATTATGGTACAAAGCCCAATTACCCAATTTTAGTAATTAGCCCAACATCATGATTACTTCGTTTTAAATAAGCATAATAATAACTTAGCTACGAGACATTAATATAAAAAGGTTGAACATAACTTACAATGATTAAAAATAGCGTAGCGTTACACGGACAGAATTTCGACTTATACCCTTACAACATTCGCTAACATACCCTTATTATTAGAATTATAATTAAAATTAAAATATAAATTATAAATATAAATATATATTACTTATGAAGAGGAAGAGAAAAAAAGATGTTAAAACTCGTCAGAAAACTGGCTATTTATAGGACCTGACCAGCAATCTCAAACCATGCGACTCGCATGGTTTTGTGCTTCTGGCCATGCGAGTCGCATGGCCACCCTGGATTCAGCCAACTACTTTTGTTTTCTTCTTGCCGACGTAATATAATAATAATAATATATATAATATATAATTATATATAATTATATATATATTATATTATATTCTTGTGCATAGTAGACTAGATATTTTTGGTCCGTTGCGTCGGGCGTTTCTTCTTGGCTCAGGTCCCGGTTCCGGATTTTCGGACGTCCTCGCGTATTATTTTAAATCGCGTACTTTGCGTCTTGTAACTTGTACTCTTGTCATTTTGAGACGTTCCTCATCAATATTTTGAACCTTTTTGATTGTCTTTTGTTCTTTTGAGCTTTTTGGTCGTTTGCGTCTTCAAATCGTCGAATCTGTCTTTTGTCTTCACCTTTTATTATTTAAACGAATATCACTTGTAAATAGAACAATTGCAACTAAAAGCTTGTCTTTCTTGAGGAATAATGCTATGAAATATATGTTCGTTTTTAGCATTATCAAATATTCCCACACTTGAGCGTTGCTTGTCCTCAAGCAATATTGTCTTGAAATACTAGAATCACTTCTTTATTCTTCACACTTTGTACATCAGTGATTTCTATACGGCGGTATAAACAATGGTAGTAACGATATGGTTTACAGTCCCACATGACTATAAAAATTTAGATCCATTAAGGAAATTGGATCTTTATGAAAACATTTGATCTTTTGAAAATTAAATCTAGTTTTTACCCTAGATAAGTTTTCCGGAATAACCCTTTACCGGTGTTTGCAAAATATTTTTGTGGGTTTGGTGGGTTTCAGATTTGAAAATTTTAGCTCAAAACTTGCGGTTTTGTGTCACCCACTTACTAACCTTGTATTTGGAAAGCAACACGTCCAGTTTACTTGTTCCGTATATTACCTTTCGGCAAACTACCGTCCGGTTGTAAAGGAAAGCGTTGAACAAGCAACTGTTTAAGGCAATGTCCCGTGACATGCTTTTGATTATGGTCTATAACGTGTCGGACGCAATTACTATCCTTGGTAGGAGCAATAGTAAAGCTCACCCTTATAATTTTTCGGTCTGGCACAAGGTCCTGTCTTTGACCATGCTATGCAACCACCGTTCTTACGGTTGACACCCGATTTAATTCAGGTGACCTAATGAATTCCAGGTGAATTCCTAGGATTTTACGTTCAATGGTAATGAACGCATTGAAAATAGGGTTTTCAGAAAACAAATCGGTTTGTATTTTTGATCAAAATATTTTCTCGTTCAAGCTCGAGTTTAGATATCATTGAATTCCATGAGTTTGAATTCTCAATCTTTAAGGTCAATCTCTAGGATTGAGTAATATCAGTCTTAAAAGCTGATTTTTAATCTTTAAGGAGATTATCCTTTCTGGGGATCTGATTTATTAGTCTTATCCAGCTAATTTGCACGGTGCCTCCCCATTGTACGAGATAAATCCTTCTCATGGTTAGGATAAATCTGACCACTTGGCGACCCTGTTTGATGCTGAGGTCCGTGGATTTCCTGCTGATTTTAGTGATGACTTTTCTAGATTTTTCGTCAACCTACAGCTGGTCTGGACGACAACTTCATGACCTAAATCAAGAAGCGCGTGTCTTTTTCGGAAGACTTTACTTCCTTTTAATGATGGAATTGATTCATCGTGTAGATCCATCTCTTCTTTTCTTTCATCGGGTAAAACAGTTTAGTTTAGTCCAAAGCAAAAGTATTTTCAGTTATTTGTTACAAATATATGTGACATATGTTTAAAATAACTTGGTAAATTTTCCCACACTTGGCTTTTATTTTCCTTTTTATCGTCCTCTATTCCATTTTAAATGAATTTTAACATTTTAGTTTGTTTCTCAATTTATGTCCTTTCCGAGGTAACAATAATTTCGGTGTTAAAACCTAGTTTTATCGTTCATAAATATGTATAAACATGATTTTGAATTCATTTAATTGAAAATTTTGAAAAATTTTACTAGAATTGGGTAGTCAGTATATAAGACTAGGGCTGTTCTTTTTTATCAGAGAGCACTAGATTCTAATACAACTACTGCTTTACTAGTATTTTTAATGGTAACCAAGTGTTTAATATAAAAATTTTAAAATCCGAAAGAATTTAACCCCTTCCCACACTTAAGATCTTGCAATGCCCTCATTTGCAAGAAATCAGTAACAATTTAAATTATTGAGGGTGATTTGTGTGAAAATGATTAAATTTTTACCAAAGTTTCCAAATATATTGGCGTTTGTTTGCTGAATGATAAATGGTGCACGTCATTTGTTCATTCCGTCTTGTTGTTATTTCACATACATTTTGCATCATTGTCGTCAAAATTACTTGCTTTTGCTGAACTTAATGCCAGTCTTTGAAAACGCGTTGTTTTACCCTGTTTTGTGCATAAAATAGAATACATACAATACAAATATAATCATACATGCAATTTGAAATGGAACTTTGGCATCCCACTTTCAAACTATAAGAAAAATATTAGTACACAATAATAATAAAATATCCAACATTACATAAACATAATAAAATGTTAAGTGTTTAAAATAAACATAAAAATTACCAACTTATCTCATCTCTACTGATCAGGAGGTGGGTTAGGAGGAAAATTAGGATATGGATCCCAATTCATGTTCGCGTCCGGGTTCCATGGCTGATTATAGGTGTACTGGTATGCTGCGTCATAATCATATGAATCATAGGGTGGTCTCATCTCTGGCTGATGTGCGGGATAGTATGCGGGTCGGGTCGGATAATACATCTCACCAGGCTGCAACTGGCTTATAATTTGGCGCTGATGATAATCCCATCGGCCATGCTCTCGTTGCCGGGAATGCTCGTAGTCATTCCGGCGTTGCCATGCCTCGTACTGCATATGCCTATCATAGTTCGTCATGTATTCATCCTCCATACGAATACCTAAATCAAGAGCAGTCTCCCGAACAACTCCTATAATGTTGTTCGCCTCCTCCATCTCGTCATCCGAACCTCTCTCTACCTGTCGCTGAGGTCCCTCGTATCGATGTACCCGACCACGTCTCATCAATAATACCCTTGCACCGTGATAAAGGTTTGAACTTATGGTTTCACCTCCGTCCTCTATTTCGTTCATTGGACCCCCTTGGTGCTTATCTACACCTAAATACTCTCCAATGAGAGTAATGAAAATACCACCACCTATAATACTCCCCGATTTCATCCCCGAAACTACATTAGCGAGATAATAACCAACACAATAGGGAATGTTAACGAAACTCCTCGGGTCTCTAATACACTTGAGGTAGAACAAATCGTTTACGGTCAATTTCTCCTTATTCCTACCCCTTTGTGTGATTGTGTTTGCTAAGAATCTATGAATCACCCGGAGTTCAGCTCTGTCTATATCTAAGTATGTATGATTTCCACTGGCGTGAAATTCATTAAAGTGTGACATACGCCTCCAGACAGCGTTAACATCAAATTCCCTATCTACCCTTTCTCCTTGGGCAATCAGGCTATTACAGTCGGGGCTCAAAAGTTCAGCAGGGGTGTAAATCTGTAAGGCCCTAGCTAAATCTATCATGGACATTCTGTACATGCGTCCACCTAACAGAAATCTAATAAAGCTTCTATCATCTATCCTCCTAACATCACTGTTCAACTTAATAGTACTAAGTAATTCTATACACCATTCCCTATATATGGTTCTACGAATGGAAAATAGACGCATCCAATCGTTAAACTGAGAATTACCATACCTTTGCACCAATAATTGCCGAATCGGTTCGGCAAGGTCAACTGTTTCCAAAGGTACCCAGTCAATTGCCCTTGGCATTTCAACAACCTTATTGTAGAGAATGTGCATGTTCTTTTGATAATCTGGATACTCTATCCAACATCGATCAAATCTCAGATTTGGGTGTAACTGATCTTCATTAATGTCTAAGCTCAGAATCCTTTGATGTGGAGCGAATTGACGAAACTGATTCACGAATAATTGATCTTGATCGTGATAAGGAATATGTTGCTCCTCCTGTTCTTCTTCTTCTTGTTGCATATGTTGTTCTTGTTCATGAAACATTTGCGGTTCGGGCTCTGGTTGCCTGGACGATGATGCTCCTGAACCTCCAGTATCGGCTTTCTGCAAAACACATTAAACACAAAATTTGTGCATCCAAATATGCATTAGTGTTAGCAAAATAATAACTTGAAACAATTATGATGACCTGTTCAATTCATAACACATTTTATACACATTTTCTTAACAATAACAATTCTACACTTTTACATACGAAAATGTGTACAATGTTTTATCACATTTAAACTCTTAAACATGTCAACAATAATCATTATAGCAATTAAACACTTGTTACATGGCATTCAAATCAAACTAGTGTTCATTTTCATATTTTTGTCAAGTCTACACTTTGTCAAATAAGCCTATACGAAAAATGTACATCAAGTTCATAAGCATTTATCTCAAATAACATGCCAAAATAATCACTACTAGCAATGAGACAAGTTTCAAATGGCCTTTATATCAAATTATCCAAGTTCATGAATTTTTTAGACTTAAAAAGTCTACTTTAATTCTCAAAAACATGTTTAGGCTCAAAGTTTGGATCAATTAACTACCTAAACATGTTACACTACTTAATTTAGCAACAATTCATGACAAAAATCGGCCATAACCTGTTTATATCAAAAAGCCCCAAATTGCTCAAGAACACAAACCCTAGATTCTTAAAAATTTGAAGTTTTTAGCTTCAATTCATGTTAAATAGCTTCTATCTAGGATATATATGCATAATATAACATCAATTTAGCTCTAATTACACCTAAATTTAACAAAATCAAAATATAAATTTTCTAGCTCAAGAACACAAAAATTCGAATTTAAAGAGATTAGGGGTGAAATCTTTACCTTTCTCCTGAAGGGGTTGAGACTACTGAATCTAGGCATGATTATTGTGAAGTTTTGCAAGAAATTTGGTGAAAATTGGTGAAAAATTGAGAGAGTTTGGGAGAGTTTTCGTGTATATGTGTGTGTATTGTGAGAAAGAAGCAGAACTCGCTGAGCTTTTGATCCTGTCCAGTTTTTTACATCCATGCGAGTCGCATGGCTTAAGCCTTTCCCCCATGCGACTCGCATGGGGTGTAATTCCAGGTTTTTTTTTTTTTTTTTTTTTTTTTTTTTTTTTTTTTTTTTTTTTTTTTATAAACCTTAAACTTTTAAAACATAAAATTTAATAAAATTTTAAAAATTTTGTTTCTTTTTAAGACGAGGTCGTTTCGGGACGATGCCCTAGTCCGTCCCTCGACAAAATTTTTAAAATTTGTCTTTTTGTAGCGATTGTTTTAAAAGCTTAGATTTTTGGATTTTTTAATTTTTTTGGCATACTTTAAATCAAAAAGATTAAAAATAATGATAATAAAAGTTCTCGTCCCTCCCTCGGGTAAAGCAATTTCGGTTCAAAGACCTAGTCTTCAACTTACGACGAATTTTAAAAATCATATTTTTAAATTAATGAGATAAAGTAAATTTTTGTTTTTAAATTCACACAACTTAAATATAAAATTCAAAATTAATAAAAAAATAATCACACCAAACTTAATTTAAAAATTCATATTATAAATTCACACCAAACTTATATTAATTTTTCAAATATTTACAATTTTAAAAATATTGTTTATATAAAGTTTACAATATTAATTTAAGGTTTAAATATTAATTTTAAAAAACATGGTAAAAATAAAATTAAAAATCTTTTTGTCTTTTTATCCCTCTGTAATCAATCAAATATTTATCAAAAATATGCGCCCCTCTTTTCGGTAAAGTAATTTCGGTTCCAAGACCTAATTTAACTCATGACGAATTTTTGAAATATTTTGGGTTGATTGATTAAAGATATTTATACCTTAAGAATAAACGTTAAATTTCGCAGTGATGTAATAAATTTTTGAAGGATATCAATAATTTCGGTCGCCAACCTAATTTTATTTAATACCAATTTAATACTTTTTAGCGAACAAATTAGCGTTTATTATCAAAAGGTTAAAAATAAAAATAAAAATAAAAACTGTACAGACATACCTGTGAAATAGATTTCTTAGTTATATGATCTATTATATTCATAAGATAGTCGGTTTAATTGGTCTTCCATGGCTGCATAGGCGTAACCTCGAGCATTCATTGTCTTTTCTTCTAAACATATGAATGGTCCGTCTCTGCATAAAGTAACAAATTCGGTATTTGAATAGGTTTGATTATTTGAACATTTACCTCCATGTGACCATTTTCCGCATTTGTGACATTTTTCTAGGTGTCGTGCTCTTCTTTTCGCTGCGGATTTTGATTTTCCTTTACCAAATTGTAACTTATTATCTTTGCATCTGGATCCTTTTCTAACTCCGTCCATTCTTTCTCTGATTACTGATACTAATTCACTCGGTAGTATGTCATTATTTCTTTTAGTGATCAAAGCGTGTAGCATTAGACCATGGTTTAGTTCACAGGCAGTCTTCATTTCGTAAAAACCTAAAAAAATAAAAATTCAGAATGGGGGGAGAAGACTAGTTCTTTAGGGTCTGCTAGGGAAAGACCATACGTGTTCCATTTTCGAGAACGAAAACAGACAATCTAACTCTAACAGAAATACATATTATCCTTTAAAGACTTGATTCTCCCCACACTTAGTTAGCTGTGGTATCGAAATTGTGATTAACTTCGTTGTCGACTTCCATCGGACCATGTATGTAATGTTTAACTCTGTGACCATTAACTTTAAATTCAATCCCATTTGAATTTATCAATTCTATCGTTCCGTATGGGAAAACTCTTTTGACTATGAATGGTCCAGACCATCTTGATTTCAATTTTCCAGGAAATAGCTTGAATCGTGAATTGAAAAGAAGAACTCTGTCTCCTTCTTTAAATTCTTTTGAACTTCTGATTCTTTTATCATGCCATTTCTTCGTTCTTTCTTTATAGATTAACGAATTTTCGTATGCTTCATGTCTTAATTCTTCTAATTCGTTTAGTTGACTTAATCGTAGACGTCCAGCTTCATGTAAATCAAGATTACATGTCTTCAAAGCCCAAAATGCTTTGTGTTCAATTTCTACTGGAAGATGACATGCTTTTCCATAAACAAGTCTAAAAGGTGTGGTTCCAATTGGAGTTTTGTAGGCTGTTCTAAAAGCCCAGAGTGCATCCTCCAATTTAATGGACCATTCCTTCGGATTTGATCCTACGGTTTTCTCTAGAATACGTTTTAAAGCTCGGTTGGTATTTTCAACTTGTCCACTTGTTTGTGGATGATATGCGGTGGAGATTTTATGAGTTACTCCATATCTTTTAAGAACTTTCTCAAGTTGATTATTACAGAAATGAGTACCCCGATCACTTATTAAAGCTTTCGGTGTTCCAAACCTTGCAAAAAGACGTTTTAAAAAGTTGACTACAACTCGTGCATCGTTAGTTGGGAGAGCTTGTGCTTCCGCCCATTTAGATACATAATCAATGGCTACGAGTATATATAGATTATTATGAGATTTTGGAAATGGACCCATAAAGTCAATACCCCAAATGTCAAATACTTCACATACTTGGATGACATTTTGTGGCATTTCATCACGTTGACTTATTTTTCCGGCCCTTTGACATGCATCACAGGATTTGCAAAGAAGGTGTGCGTCTTTGTAAATTGTAGGCCAATAGAATCCAGCTTCATAAACTTTTCTTGCTGTTAGTTGAGGCCCATAATGCCCTCCTGTTGGTCCTGTGTGACAATGGTTTAAAATTTTACTAGCTTCATCTCCAAATACACATCGGCGTATTATTCCATCGGGACAACTTTTAAACAGATGTGGATCTTCCCAGAAATAGTGTTTTATATCACTGAAGAATTTCTTTCGTCTTTGGTACGATAATCCTTTTTCAAGGAATCCACAAACTAAGTAGTTTGCATAGTCTGCAAACCATGGGATTTCTTTATAATCTATCTTCAATAGATATTCATCAGGAAAGTTGTCTTGTATGGCCGATTCATTCAGAACTTCTAATTCGGGATTTTCAAGACGAGAAAGATGATCAGCGGCGAGATTTTCTGCTCCTTTTTTATCTCGGATTTCAATATCAAACTCTTGTAAGAGTAAGATCCAACGGATTAATCTTGGTTTAGCATCTTGTTTTGAAAATAGGTATCTAAGCGCAGAATGGTCTGTATAGACCACCGTTTTTGCTAGAACGAGATATGATCGGAATTTGTCAAAAGCAAAGACAATAGCAAGGAGTTCTTTTTCAGTAGTTGTATAGTTCGTTTGTGCTCCTTGTAATGTCTTACTAGCATAATATATAGGTTGAAATCGTTTTTCAATCCTTTGTCCTAAAACGGCTCCCATTGCAAAATCACTTGCATCGCACATTAGTTCGAATGGTAGATTCCAATTTGGTGTTATCATGATCGGCGCATTAGTGAGTTTTTCTTTAAGAATATTAAAAGATTTGATACATTCATCTGAAAAGATGAATGGCGCATCCTTTTCTAGGAGTTTATTCATAGGAGTGGCAATTTTAGAAAAATCTTTTATGAAACGTCGGTAAAAACCGGCATGCCCTAGAAAACTCCTAACTCCTCTAACATTTGTGGGATGTGGAAGTTTAGCAATTACATCTACTTTAGCTCTATCCACTTCAATTCCTTCTTTTGAAATTTTATGTCCAAGAACGATGCCTTCTTTAACCATGAAATGGCATTTCTCCCAATTAAGTACTAGATTTGATTTTTCGCATCTAATTAGCATTCGTTCCAGATTAACTAGACATGATTTAAATGTATCACCGAAGACTGAAAAGTCATCCATGAATACTTCCATGCATTCTTCTATCATGTCATGAAAAATCGCCATCATACACCTTTGAAAGGTTGCAGGGGCGTTGCAAAGTCCAAATGGCATGCGTTTGTAAGCAAAAGTACCATAAGGGCACGTGAATGTGGTTTTCTCTTGGTCTTCGGGTGCTATTGGAATTTGAAAATATCCGGAAAATCCATCTAGAAAACAATAGTAACTATTTCCGGCTAATCTTTCCAACATTTGATCTATGAAAGGTAAGGGAAAGTGATCTTTTCTGGTGGCGTCATTTAATTTTCTATAATCAATACATACACGCCATCCTGTTACAGTCCTAGTAGGAATAAGCTCATTTTTCTCATTTGTGATGACAGTCATGCCACCCTTCTTAGGTACGCATTGAACTGGGCTTACCCATGGACTATCAGAAATTGGATATATCAAACCTGCATCTAGCAGTTTAATAATCTCTTTCTTAACTACATCTTGCATATTAGGATTTAGTCTTCGTTGACGTTGCACATACGTTTTATGACCTTCTTCCATAAGGATTTTATGTGTGCAATACGAAGGACTTATTCCTTTAATATCATGAATCTTCCATGCAATGGCTGGTTTATGAGCTTTCAACACAGAAATGAGTTGTGATTTCTCATTTTCAGTAAGAGAAGACGATATTATTACAGGTAATTCAGATTCACCATGTAAATAAGCGTATTCCAAATGGTTTGGAAGTGGCTTTAACTCTAATTTCGGAGGTTCTTCTATCGATGATTTATATCGATATCTGTCTTCTTCTTTTAGCATTTGAATTTCTTCTGTTGTTGGTTCATATCCATTAGCTATAAGTGTAGCTAACATTTCAGCTTCATCAATTGGTTCATTTCCTTCTCCTAAAGAACATTCTCCCGTTCCTTGTAATTCTGGAAATTCTTCTAATAATTCTGCATGTGCATCTATAGTTTGAATATAATAACATGTATCATCTGCAGATTGTGGTTGTTGCATGGCTCTATCCACTGAAAAGGTAACACTCTCATCCTCTATACTTAGGGTCAGTTTCTTACCGAACACGTCTATCATTGCTTTAGCCGTGTTTAAGAATGGTCTTCCTAATATGAGAGGAACTTGAGAATCTTCTTCCATGTCCAAAACAACAAAATCTACTGGGAATACTAAAGTACCAACTTTAACTAGCATGTTCTCCATTATCCCTCTAGGATATTTTATTGATCTATCGGCTAGTTGTATGCTTATTCTGGTTGGTTTCAATTCTCCAAGGTCTAGTTTAGCGTATAGTGAATACGGCATTAGATTTATACTAGCACCTAAGTCTGCCAATGCTTCTATTGAACTAAGACTACCCAGAAAACATGGAATTGTGAAACTTCCTGGATCAGATAGTTTTTCTGGTATCTTATTCAACAGCACTGCTGAACAATTAGCATTCATAGTAACAGCCGAGAGTTCTTCCATTTTCTTTCTATTCGTGATCAGATCTTTCAAGAATTTAGCATACCTTGGCATTCCTGAAATTACATCAATGAAAGGAAGATTTACATTTATCTGTTTAAACATATCCAAGAATTTGGATTGCTCGGCTTCAAGTTTTTCCTTCTTCATTTTACTTGGGTAAGGAAGTGGTGGTTGGTATGGTTTAACATAAGGTTTAGCCTTAACTGTGTTATCTTCATTAACCTTTTCAACTACCGGTTCTTTTTCCTTATCTTGATCAGGTTGTGGTTCTTGTGGAGTAGGAATAGTTTCATCAGAAGTTACAGGTATTTCAGGTGGTTTAAGTGTTGTACCACTTCTTGTGGTAATAGCTTTAGCTGTTTCATTCCGGGGGTTAGCATTTGTATCACTAGGTAGACTTCCCGGTTTTCTTTCACCTATTAACCTTGCTAGGTTACTTACTTCTTGTTCCAGATTTTGAATAGAAGCTTGTTGATTTCTAAATGCTTGAGCATTTTGTTCATTTGTTTGTTTTTGAGATGTGAAAAACTGCGTTTGAGTTTCAACTAGCTTCGTCATCATATCTTCTAAATTCGGCTTTTTATCATCGGTTTGTTGTGGTGGTTTGTTTTGAAAATTCGGTCTTTGCTGATTGTAAGTATTATTGGATAATTGTTGATTGCTAGGACCTTGTTGGTTATTGTATGGAATATTTCGGTTATAATTCTGGTTTTGATTGTAAATCGGTCTTGGCGGTTGATAATTATTCTGATAATTATTTCCAGGCCTTTGGTTTATGTATGAAATATTCTCTCTTTGTTCCATTGTTAATTCAATACTGAGACAATCTTTTGTCAAATGTGGTCCTCCACACTGCTCACAACTAATTCGTATAGCATGAATATCCTTAGTCATCTTTTCCATTCGTCTCTCGAAAGCATCTATCTTTGCGGAAATGGAATCTAAGTCATGGCTAGAATCGGCTCTAGCTGCTTTAGATGATCTAATGATATCTTTTTCTTGGTGCCACTCATGTGAGTGGGAAGCAGTATTATCAATAATTTTGTAAGCATCAGTTTCGGTTTTCTTCATAATAGAACCACCAGCTGCTATATCTATGTCTTTTCTTGTAGTGATGTCGCATCCTCGGTAAAATATTTGTACTATTTGACAGGTGTCTAAACCATGTTGCGGACATCCTCTTAATAACTTTCCATATCTTGTCCACGCCTCATATAGAGTTTCATTTGGCTTCTGTGTGAACGTAACAATTTCTGCTTGAAGTCTTACGGCTTTAGATGCAGGAAAGAATTGTTTAAGAAATTTGTCAATTAAAACATCCCATGTATCGATCGCTCCTTCAGGTAACGATTCCAACCAATCTTTGGCTTCTCCCTTTAAAGTCCAGGGAAATAACATGAGATATATCTGTTCATCCTCCACTTCTCGGATTTTAAATAGTGTGCAGATCCTATTAAAGGTACGTAGATGTTCATTTGGATCTTCCTTCGGTGCACCACTAAATTGGCATTGATTAGTCACCATGTGTAGAATTTGTCCTTTGATTTCATAATCTGGCGCATTAATGTCTGGATGAGTAATTGCGTGACCTTGGCCAGTGCGTTTAGCTCTCATTCGGTCTTCCATACTTAAAGGTTCCAGATTCTCCATAATTGAATTTGTTGAATCGGTATCACTAGATGGTTCTGATTTAATAGTTCGTTCCTCAACAATCTCTGTTTGAATGATTGGTGGTTCCGGAGGAAAGTTTAATGGTTCAGGATCTACGAACCGTTCCTGAATATTTTCTGGATTCTCAATTGTGAAGTTGGGTTCAAAAAATGGATTATCGGAAATTTGAACTGAAGTACTTGGTCGACTGGATGACGATTCTAAAGAAAAATCAACGGCGGTTATATTTGTTAAACGATGTCTTGATCGAGTTACAGGTGGTGAACGTACAAAAGGTGATGAACGTCTTGCTCGGTGCATTCACAGAATATCCTATTAGTTTTTAAAAGGAAAGAAAAATTATAATAAGTTATCCAATCAATAGACTTTTCTGATTTTGCCCACGTTTCGAATAGCCAAAAGATGCAGCAGAGGGGCAGGATTCGTTTGGTCTCAATATAATTGAGGACTGTTTGGCTCCAATAACCCGGTCCACGTACAAATCCAACTATTACTACGAACCAGAAAATTTTGATGTCTATCAATTTAATTACTTAAAATAAATTTTCGTAATTTTAAGAAATTTAGATAAGAAGTAGAATAAAATTCTAAGTCCTAAAACTAGAATAGCGAGAAATAAGAGAGAAAAAGAGTTCGTCGCAAAAGGTGGAAAAAGGAAAAATGGTTGAAAAATAAAAGGTGACGGAAAAATAAAAGAAACTTAAAAATACTTAACTAATTTAACCTTATTACTACAACTAACTTAAAATTATAATCGCAAATTGAAATTACTAATTGGAATGATAATTGATACATAGTAAAAGGTGTAAAAATATTAAAGCTTACAAGAAAAACTAAATCCCAAATGGAAATAACTTAAAAAGAAACTAAAACTTAAAAAGGCGTCGCAAAATTCTAAAGCACCTAAATCTTAGTCTAAAGAAAAAAGCACTTAAGGAATTCTACGGCAAAGCCTAAAAATCTAGGAGTAAAAATAACTATAGCAAATACTAAGTTTAAAATTAATTATGAGCTAAAAATACAAATATTACGCTACAACGATTAAAAAGGTACAAAATATAAAAATATACAAAAAGTTGTAAAAAGTACAATTTTTATAAAAAATATTATTTTTATATTATTTATTTAATAAAAACTACTAATTTTACAATTTTAATAAAACTAATTAAATAAAATACATATATAAAGTAAAAAGTAAAAATAAAACTAAAATTAATAATAATAATAATGATTAAGTAATTAATAATAATAATAATAAATTAAAACCCGTGATTAGGGTTTTGTCCGTGTGTCAGAAACCCTCCGCGAGTCGCGGCAAATAAAGAGTAAAACCCCGCAAGTCGCGGGGTTCAGGAATTCTGTTGACAGGTAGTACTTTTTACGCGTTTTTCTTTTTTTATTTTTATTTATTTTTCTGTTTTCTGTTTTTAATTTAAATAAACGATTTTTAATAAAATTTATATTTTTATAAATTAAAATAAAGATAAAGAAACTTATAAAACTTAAATATTTAACAAAATCCTAAAAATACTTATATTTTTGTTTTTTCTTTTTATATTTTTGAATGATTAAAACGTAATTTTTACAAAAACGACTTTTAATAAAAGTAAATAAAAATTTTTTTTTTTTTTTTTTTTATTAGCGTTGCGCTTCCGGCTTTTAAGAGTTGCTCCCCGGCAGCGGCGCCAAAAATACTTGATGTTAAAGCAGAGGGGTATAAAATACTATTAAATTTTAGCAGAAAATACTATTAAATACGATACAATTTTACACAAGATATTTATTTATTTATAGAATGGATATACTTAAACCTTGCTACAACACTTATAGGCAGTGTACCTAATCGTACAGTAGTGTAGTTTTTAGTAAGTCCGGTTCGTTCCACAGGGAGATCTTTAAGCAAAGCTCAACGCTATATTAGTTTACTTTTATAAAAATACAAATATATATATAAGTAATATTATTATTATAAAGAGGGGTTTTTTTTTACCGTTTAATGACCGGTTTGTCGATTTTAAGATTTTAGTCGCAGTTAAAACCTAATGTAAAATATAAAATAAATACAAAACTTTAAATTAAAGCGTAAAGTAAATAACGATAATGAAATTGCGAATAATAAAAATGCGATAAAATTAAATTGCGATAATTAAAAGTACGATAATTAAAAGTGCGATTAAATAAAATAACAATAAATAAAAGTGCGATAATTAGAAGTGCAATTAAATATAAAATAAAGGAAATTAAATATGAAATAAAAGAATTATGCTTATTTAAACTTCCGTAATCATGATGTTTGACGTGTTGATTTTAGTTTTATGCCCATGGGTTAATTGTCCTTTGTCCTGGATTATTCAATATGTCCGTCTGGTTTTTGTCCATAACAGTCCATCAGTCATAAATATAAATTGCAAGTGTCCTTGTCAAATTATTATTATACCCGAAGATAAATATTCCAACTAATTGGGGATTCGAATTGTAACAAGGTTTTAATACTTTGTTTAATGAATACACCAGGTTATCGACTGCGTGTAAACCAAGGTTTTACTACTTTGTTAACAATTACACCAATTACCCTTGAATGTAATTTCACCCCTGTTTTAATTATTCTAGTGGCTATTAATCCATTCCCGTGTCCGGTTAAATGAACGATTATTCGTACATATAAATACCCCGCCCATCGTGTCCGATCGAGTGTATATGGTAATTTATAGGGACGCCTAATTGTAACTCTTTATATTAACATTAACAAACTTTCATTTAGTTAAACAAATATAAAGCCCATTAATAGCCCATAGTCTAGTTTCCACAAGTGTCGTTCTTTTGTCCAAACCCCAATTATGGTACAAAGCCCAATTACCCAATTTTAGTAATTAGCCCAACATCATGATTACTTCGTTTTAAATAAGCATAATAATAACTTAGCTACGAGACATTAATATAAAAAGGTTGAACATAACTTACAATGATTAAAAATAGCGTAGCGTTACACGGACAGAATTTCGACTTATACCCTTACAACATTCGCTAACATACCCTTATTATTAGAATTATAATTAAAATTAAAATATAAATTATAAATATAAATATATATTACTTATGAAGAGGAAGAGAAAAAAAGATGTTAAAACTCGTCAGAAAACTGGCTATTTATAGGACCTGACCAGCAATCTCAAACCATGCGACTCGCATGGTTTTGTGCTTCTGGCCATGCGAGTCGCATGGCCACCCTGGATTCAGCCAACTACTTTTGTTTTCTTCTTGCCGACGTAATATAATAATAATAATATATATAATATATAATTATATATAATTATATATATATTATATTATATTCTTGTGCATAGTAGACTAGATATTTTTGGTCCGTTGCGTCGGGCGTTTCTTCTTGGCTCAGGTCCCGGTTCCGGATTTTCGGACGTCCTCGCGTATTATTTTAAATCGCGTACTTTGCGTCTTGTAACTTGTACTCTTGTCATTTTGAGACGTTCCTCATCAATATTTTGAACCTTTTTGATTGTCTTTTGTTCTTTTGAGCTTTTTGGTCGTTTGCGTCTTCAAATCGTCGAATCTGTCTTTTGTCTTCACCTTTTATTATTTAAACGAATATCACTTGTAAATAGAACAATTGCAACTAAAAGCTTGTCTTTCTTGAGGAATAATGCTATGAAATATATGTTCGTTTTTAGCATTATCAGTCAGCGTAGCTCTTTTGTCGACTTTGGGCGGTTTTCAACCGTTGTTGAATTTGGATGATCTTCTCGGTAGTTTCTTGTATAATCTCCGGACCCGTAATCTGTCTATCCCCCACCTCACTCCAACAAATCGGAGACCTGCACTTTCTACCATAAAGTGCTTCAAACGGCGCCATCTCAATGCTTGAATGGTAGCTGTTGTTGTAGGAAAATTCTGCTAACGGTAGATGTCGATCCCAACTGTTTCCGAAATCAATAACACATGCTCGTAGCATGTCTTCAAGCGTTTGTATCGTCCTTTCACTCTGCCCATCAGTTTGTGGATGATAGGCAGTACTCATGTCTAGACGAGTTCCTAATGCTTGCTGTAATGTCTGCCAGAATCTTGAAATAAATCTGCCATCCCTATCAGAGATAATAGAGATTGGTATTCCATGTCTGGAGATGACTTCCTTCAAATACAGTCGTGCTAACTTCTCCATCTTGTCATCTTCTCTTATTGGTAGGAAGTGTGCTGATTTGGTGAGACGATCAACTATTACCCAAATAGTATCAAAACCACTTGCAGTCCTTGGCAATTTAGTGATGAAATCCATGGTAATGTTTTCCCATTTCCATTCCGGGATTTCGGGTTGTTGAAGTAGACCTGATGGTTTCTGGTGCTCAGCTTTGACCTTAGAACACGTCAAACATTCTCCTACGTATTTAGCAACATCGGCTTTCATACCCGGCCACCAAAAATGTTTCTTGAGATCCTTGTACATCTTCCCCGTTCCAGGATGTATTGAGTATCTGGTTTTATGAGCTTCTCTAAGTACCATTTCTCTCATATCTCCAAATTTTGGTACCCAAATCCTTTCAGCCCTATAACGGGTTCCGTCTTCCCGAATATTAAGATGCTTCTCCGATCCTTTGGGTATTTCATCCTTTAAATTTCCCTCTTTTAAAACTCCTTGTTGCGCCTCCTTTATTTGAGTAGTAATGTTATTATGAATCATTATATTCATAGATTTTACTCGAATGGGTTCTCTATCCTTCCTGCTCAAGGCATCGGCTACCACATTTGCCTTCCCCGGGTGGTAACGAATCTCAAAATCGTAATCATTCAATAATTCAATCCACCTACGCTGCCTCATATTCAGTTGTTTCTGATTAAATATGTGTTGAAGACTTTTGTGGTCGGTATATATAATACTTTTGACCCCATATAAGTAGTGCCTCCAAGTCTTTAATGCAAAAACAACCGCGCCTAATTCCAAATCATGCGTCGTATAATTTTGTTCGTGAATCTTCAATTGTCTAGACGCATAAGCAATCACCTTCGTTCGTTGCATTAATACACAACCGAGACCTTGCTTTGATGCGTCACAATAAATCACAAAATCATCATTCCCTTCAGGCAATGACAATATAGGTGCCGTAGTTAGCTTTTTCTTCAATAACTGAAACGCTTTCTCTTGTTCATCATTCCATTCAAATTTCTTCCCTTTATGCGTTAATGCAGTTAAGGGTTTTGCTATTCTGGAAAAGTCTTGGATGAACCTTCTGTAGTAACCAGCTAGTCCTAAAAACTGGCGTATGTGTTTCGGAGTTTTCGGGGTTTCCCACTTTTCAACAGTTTCTATCTTTGCCGGATCCACCTTAATACCTTCTTTGTTCACTATGTGACCGAGGAATTGAACTTCTTCCAACCAAAATGCACACTTTGAAAACTTAGCGTACAATTCTTCCTTCCTCAATACTTCTAACACCTTTCTCAAATGTTCACCGTGTTCTTGGTCATTCTTTGAGTAAATAAGTATGTCATCAATGAAAACAATGACAAACTTGTCAAGGTATGGTCCACACACTCGGTTCATAAGGTCCATGAACACAGCTGGTGCATTAGTTAAACCAAACGGCATGACCATAAACTCGTAATGACCGTAACGTGTTCTGAAAGCAGTCTTTGGAATATCATTTTCTTTCACCCGCATTTGATGATACCCGGAACGTAAGTCAATCTTTGAATAAACAGACGAGCCTTGTAGTTGATCAAATAAGTCGTCGATTCTCGGTAGTGGGTAGCGGTTCTTGATGGTAAGTTTGTTCAACTCTCGGTAGTCGATACACAACCTGAATGTACCATCTTTCTTCTTGACAAACAAAACAGGAGCTCCCCACGGTGATGTGCTTGGTCGAATGAAACCACGCTCTAAAAGTTCTTGTAATTGGCTTTGCAGTTCTTTCATCTCGCTGGGTGCGAG
Organism: Rutidosis leptorrhynchoides; assembly: GCF_046630445.1. Taxonomy (NCBI): domain Eukaryota; kingdom Viridiplantae; phylum Streptophyta; class Magnoliopsida; order Asterales; family Asteraceae; genus Rutidosis; species Rutidosis leptorrhynchoides. Next base: position 398,546,299 of record NC_092333.1, read on the forward strand.
TCTATAAGGAGCACGAGCTATTGGTGCAGCTCCTGGTACAAGATCTATTTGAAATTCAACGGATCGATGTGGGGGTAATCCCGGTAATTCTTTCGGAAATACATCGGGAAATTCTTTTGCAATGGGAACATCATTGATGCTCTTTTCTTCAGTTTGTACTTTCTCGACGTGTGCTAGAACAGCATAGCAACCTTTTCTTATTAGTTTTTGTGCCTTCAAATTACTAATAAGATGTAGCTTCATGTTGCCCTTTTCTCCGTACACCATTAAGGGTTTTCCTTTTTCTCGTATAATGCGAATTGCATTTTTGTAACAAACGATCTCCGCTTTCACTTCTTTCAACCAGTCCATACCGATTATCACATCAAAACTCCCTAACTCTACTGGTATCAAATCAATCTTAAATGTTTCGCTAACCAGTTTAATTTCTCGATTCCGACATATATTATCTGCTGAAATTAATTTACCATTTGCTAATTCGAGTAAAAATTTACTATCCAAAGGCGTCAATGGACAACTTAATTTAGCACAAAAATCTCTACTCATATAGCTTCTATCCGCACCCGAATCAAATAAAACGTAAGCAGATTTATTGTCAATAAGAAACGTACCCGTAACAAGCTCCGGGTCTTCCTGTGCCTCTACCGCATTAATATTGAAAACTCTTCCACGGCCTTGTCCATTCGTGTTCTCCTGGTTCGGGCAATTTCTAATAATGTGGCCTGGTTTTCCACATTTATAACAAACTACATTGGCATAACTTGCTCCGACACTACTTGCTCCGCCATTACTCGTTCCGACACCATTTGTTCCTTTCGTTCTATTAACCCCTGGTCCGTAGACCTCACACTTCGCCGCGCTATGACCATTTCTTTTACATTTGTTGCAAAATTTGGTGCAGAACCCCGAGTGATTCTTTTCACACCTTTGGCATAGTTGCTTCTGATTGTTGTTGTTGTTGCGGTTATTATTGTTGTTGGGATGATTGTTGTAGTTGTTGTTGTTGTTGTTGTTGGGCCGTTTGTTGTAGTTGCGATTGATGTTGCGATTGTTGGGATAATTGTTGCGATTATTGTTGTAATTGTTGTTGTTGTTGTATTGGTGATTCTTATCACCGTTTTCCTCCCACTTTCTTTTGACTTGCTTCACATTGGCCTCTTCAGCAGTCTGTTCTTTAATTCTTTCTTCAATCTGGTTCACTAGTTTGTGAGCCATTCTACATGCCTGTTGTATGGAGGCGGGCTCGTGTGAACTTATATCTTCTTGGATTCTTTCCGGTAATCCTTTCACAAACGCGTCGATCTTCTCTTCCTCATCTTCGAATGCTCCCGGACACAATAGGCACAATTCTGTGAATCGTCTTTCGTACGTGGTAATATCAAATCCTTGGGTTCGTAACCCTCTAAGTTCTGTCTTGAGCTTATTGACCTCGGTTCTGGGACGGTACTTCTCGTTCATCAAGTGCTTGAATGCTGACCACGGTAGTGCGTACGCATCATCTTGTCCCACTTGCTCTAGATAGGTATTCCACCATGTTAACGCAGAACCTGTGAAGGTATGCGTAGCGTACTTCACTTTGTCCTCTTCAGTACACTTACTTATGGCAAACACCGATTCAACCTTCTCGGTCCACCGTTTCAATCCGATCGGTCCTTCGGTTCCATCAAATTCCAAAGGTTTGCAGGCAGTGAATTCTTTGTAGGTGCATCCTACACGATTTCCTGTACTGCTAGATCCAAGGTTATTGTTGGTATGTAGCGCAGCCTGTACTGCGGCTATGTTTGAAGCTAGAAAAGTACGGAATTCCTCTTCATTCATATTCACGGTGTGTCGAGTAGTCGGTGCCATTTCCTTCAAAATAGTTAAATGGAACAAGTTAATCATACAGAATATTAAGAGTAGTTAATAGTATTTCGTAGCATAATATGAACTCATTTATAAAAGCTTTTTCTTCATATTAGCGTTTTATAAGTTTAAATCCGGGTAGTACCTACCCGTTAAGTTCATACTTAGTAGCTAATATACAATTCAACTACTACAATTCTATATGAAAAACTGATTATAATAATATTTCGCGTTCAAACTTTTATACAATATTTTACAAACTTACAATACCGCTTATTTTACATAAAGCATGAAATATAGCACACAATAACTTTGATACAAGATAGTTGTGAAGACAATTCTAGCTAGTACACAAGTCGTTCAGCAAAGGCAATAAAGACACGTAATTCATACGTCCAGAAACAAGTCATGCATTCTGGTTTTACTAAGACTACTTCCCATCCTTGGTCTTGTGCAACATAACCGTTATGGCCATTGATAAGACAGCGTGTTGTAACGTCATCAAAGGGACGAGGGTTACGTAATGTCCAACAGTCCCGTAATAATCTAAAAACCTCATTTCTTACCCCAATTACCGACTCCGTCACTTGTGGAAACGTTTTGTTTAATAGTTGTAGCCCGATGTTCTTGTTCTCACTTTGGTGAGAAGCGAACATTACTAATCCGTAAGCATAACATGCTTCTTTATGTTGCATGTTAGCCGCTTTTTCTAAATCACGAAGTCCAATATTCGGATATATTGAGTCAAAATAATTTCTTAACCCGTTGCGTAAAATAGCATTTGGGTTCCCCGCAATATATGCGTCAAAGTAAACACATCGTAACTTATGGGTTTCCCAATGTGATATCCCCCATCTTTCAAACGAAAGTCTCTTATAAACCAAGACATTCTTGGAACGTTCTTCGAATGTCTTACAAACTGATCTCGCCTTAAATAGTTGTGCCGAAGAATTCTGGCCGACTCTAGACAAGATTTCATCAATCATGTCTCCGGGTAGGTCTCTTAAAATATTGGGTTGTCTATCCATTTTGAGTTTTTAAACTGTAAAATAGACAAGAGTTAGATTCATAAAAAAAATACTTATTAATACAAGAAATTTTTACATATATCATAAAGCATAAGAACACTATATTCCATATATTACACCACACGAATACAACTATCTTATTCCGACTCGCTCGTTTCTTCTTCTTCGGTTTTGGTTCGTTTTGCCAAGTTTCTAGGGATATATGATGTTCCCCTAATACGAGCCGTCGTTGTCCACATTGGTTTAGAAAAACCTGGTGGTTTAGAGGTTCCCGGGTCATTGTTACAACTTAAGGACTTCGGGGGTTGACGATACATATAAAGTTCATCGGGGTTGGAATTAGATTTTTCTATTTTTATGCCCTTTCCCTTATTATTTTCTTTTGCCTTTTTAAATTCAGTTGGGGTAATTTCTATAACATCATCGGAATTTTCGTCGGAATCCGATTCATCGGAGAATTGGTAATCCTCCCAATATTTTGCTTCCTTGGCGGAAACACCATTGACCATAATTAACTTTGGTCGGTTGGTTGAGGATTTTCTTTTACTTAACCGTTTTATTATTTCCCCCACCGGTTCTATTTCTTCATCCGGTTCTGATTCTTCTTCCGGTTCCGATTCTTCTTCCGGTTCCGACTCTTCTTCCGGTTCCTCTTCGGGAACTTGTGAATCAGTCCACAAATCATTCCAATTTACATTTGACTCTTCATTATTATTAGGTGAGTCAATGGGACTTGTTCTAGAGGTAGACATCTATCACATAATATCAAACACGTTAAGAGATTAATATATCACATAATATTCATATGTTAAAAATATATAGTTTCCAACAAAAATGTTAAGCAATCATTTTTAAAGAAAACACGGTCGAAGTCCAGACTCACTAATGCATCCTAACAAACTCGATAAGACACACTAATGCAAATTTTCTGGTTCTCTAAGACCAACGCTCTGATACCAACTGAAATGTCCCGTTCTTATTGATTAAAAACGTTCCATATTAATTGATTTCGTTGCGAGGTTTTGACCTCTATATGAGACGTTTTTCAAAGACTGCATTCATTTTTAAACAAACCATAACCTTTATTTCATCAATAAAGGTTTAAAAAAAGCTTTACGTAGATTATCAAATAATGATAATCTAAAATATCCTGTTTACACACGACCATTACATAATGGTTTACAATACAAATATGTTACAACAAAATAAGTTTCTTGAATGCAGTTTTTACACAATATCATACAAGCATGGACTCCAAATCTTGTCCTTATTTAAGTATGCGACAGCGGAAGCTCTTAATAATCACCTGAGAATAAACATGCTTAAAACGTCAACAAAAATGTTGGTGAGTTATAGGTTTAACCTATATATATCAAATCGTAACAATAGACCACAAGATTTCATATTTCAATACACATCCCATACATAGAGATAAAAATCATTCATATGGTGAACACCTGGTAACCGACAATAACAAGATGCATATATAAGAATATCCCCATCATTCCGGGACACCCTTCGGATATGATATAAATTTCGAAGTACTAAAGCATCCGGTACTTTGGATGGGGTTTGTTAGGCCCAATAGATCTATCTTTAGGATTCACGTCAATTAGGGTGTCTGTTCCCTAATTCTTAGATTACCAGACTTAATAAAAAGGGGCATATTCGATTTCGATAATTCAACCATAGAATGTAGTTTCACGTACTTGTGTCTATTTTGTAAATCATTTATAAAACCTGCATGTATTCTCATCCCAAAAATATTAGATTTTAAAAGTGGGACTATAACTCACTTTCACAGATTTTTACTTCGTCGGGAAGTAAGGCTTGGCCACTGGTTGATTCACGAACCTATAACAATATATACATATATATCAAAGTATGTTCAAAATATATTTACAACACTTTTAATATATTTTGATGTTTTAAGTTTATTAAGTCAGCTGTCCTCGTTAGTAACCTACAACTAGTTGTCCACAGTTAGATGTACAGAAATAAATCGATAAATATTATCTTGAATCAATCCACGACCCAGTGTATACGTATCTCAGTATTGATCACAACTCAAACTATATATATTTTGGAATCAACCTCAACCCTGTATAGCTAACTCCAACATTCACATATAGAGTGTCTATGGTTGTTCCGAAATATATATAGATGTGTCGACATGATAGGTCGAAACATTGTATACGTGTCTATGGTATCTCAAGATTACATAATATGTAATACAAGTTGATTAAGTTATGGTTGGAATAGATTTGTTACTAATTTTCACGTAGCTAAAATGAGAAAAATTATCCAATCTTGTTTTACCCATAACTTCTTCATTTTAAATCCGTTTTGAGTGAATCAAATTGCTATGGTTTCATATTGAACTCTATTTTATGAATCTAAACAAAAAAAGTATAGGTTTCTAGTCGGAAAAATAAGTTACAAGTCGTTTTTGTAAAGGTAGTCATTTCAGTCGAAAGAACGACGTCTAGATGACCATTTTAGAAAACATACTTCCACTTTGAGTTTAACCATAATTTTTGGATATAGTTTCATGTTCATAATAAAAATCATTTTCTCAGAATAACAACTTTTAAATCAAAGTTTATCATAGTTTTTAATTAACTAACCCAAAACAGCCCGCGGTGTTACTACGACGGCGTAAATCCGGTTTTACGGTGTTTTTTCGTGTTTCCAGGTTTTAAATCATTAAGTTAGCATATCATATAGATATAGAACATGTGTTTAGTTGATTTTAAAAGTCAAGTTAGAAGGATTAACTTTTGTTTGCGAACAAGTTTAGAATTAACTAAACTATGTTCTAGTGATTACAAGTTTAAACCTTCGAATAAGATAGCTTTATATGTATGAATCGAATGATGTTATGAACATCATTACTACCTTAAGTTCCTTGGATGAACCTACTGGAAAAGAGAAAAATGGATCTAGCTTCAATGGATCCTTGGATGGCTCAAAGTTCTTGAAGCAAAATCATGACACGAAAACAAGTTCAAGTAAGATCATCACTTGAAATAAGATTGTTATAGTTATAGAAATTGAACCAAAGTTTGAATATGATTATTACCTTGTATTAGAATGATAACCTACTGTAAGAAACAAAGATTTCTTGAGGTTGGATGATCACCTTACAAGATTGGAAGTGAGCTAGCAAACTTGAAAGTATTCTTGATTTTATGAAACTAGAACTTTTGGAATTTATGAAGAACACTTAGAACTTGAAGATAGAACTTGAGAGAGTTCAATTAGATGAAGAAAATTGAAGAATGAAAGTGTTTGTAGGTGTTTTTGGTCGTTGGTGTATGGATTAGATATAAAGGATATGTAATTTTGTTTTCATGTAAATAAGTCATGAATGATTACTCATATTTTTGTAATCTTATGAGATATTTCATGCTAGTTGCCAAATGATGGTTCCCACATGTGTTAGGTGACTCACATGGGCTGCTAAGAGCTGATCATTGGAGTGTATATACCAATAGTACATACATCTAAAAGTTGTGTATTGTACGAGTACGAATACGGGTGCATACGAGTAGAATTGTTGATGAAACTGAACGAGAATGTAATTGTAAGCATTTTTGTTAAGTAGAAGTATTTTGATAAGTGTATTGAAGTCTTTCAAAAGTGTATAAATACATATTAAAACACTACATGTATATACATTTTAACTGAGTCGTTAAGTCATCGTTAGTCGTTACATGTAAGTGTTGTTTTGAAACCTTTAGGTTAACGATCTTGTTAAATGTTGTTAACCCAATATTTATAATATCAAAAGAGATTTTAAATTATTATATTATCATGATATTATGATGTACGAATATCTCTTAATATGATATATATACATTAAATGTCGTTACAACGATAAACGTTACATATATGTCTCGTTTCAAAATCATTAAGTTAGTAGTCTTGTTTTTACATATGTAGTTCATTGTTAATATAATTAATGATATGTTTACTTATCATAATATCATGTTAACTATATATATAACCATATATATGTCATCATATAGTTTTTTTACAAGTTTTAACGTTCGTGAATCACCGGTCAACTTGGGTGGTCAATTGTCTATATGAAACCTATTTCAATTAATCAAGTCTTAACAAGTTTGATTGCTTAACATGTTGGAAACATTTAATCATGTAAACATCAATCTCAATTAATATATATAAACATGGAAAAGTTCGGGTCACTACAGTTTTTCCGCATGATCTATGGGAAAGCCTGTCACCTTCCACTGGAACTAGAGTATAAAGCTCTCCGGGCAATAAAAACCTGTAACCTTGATCCTTCAGTAACCGCTGAGCATCGAAAGATGCAGATGAATGAACCCGCTGAATTAAGAGACCAAGCTTACGAGACATCATATATCTACAAGGAGCGAACAAAGCTGACATACGATGCAAAACTGATACCTACAAAGTTCGCTCCTGGAGATAAAGTTTTACTCTTTAATTCTCGATTCAAGAAGTTCGCTGAAAAATTTAGATCAATATGAAGTGGGCCATACAAAGTTATACATGCTTTTCCACACGGAGCCGTAGAATTAGAAGGACCTACTGGAAACTTCAAAGTCAACGGTAACCGATTGAAAGCTTATCTAGAAGACCACAACAAGGAGGAGCACCTCTTCTCCTTTGATCCATTCTGAAGACCTGACAAGAAAAGTCGAGCTGTAACGACTTGATAAAGAAAGCGCTCTTGGGAGGCACCCCTTGCTTATCCTTTTTATTTTATTAATTTTATTTCAAATTATTATCAGTCTACCAAAATATTATCTCTGTGCACTAACCCTAAGCACCATACTTGTGCTTAGTACTTACGAGTTTGTTGAATGTATTCAGGCAAAAATGCCAAGTTCAGGAGCTTCCTATTGTATTCCAGTTCGCAGGAGAAGGACTCCCAGAGTTTACCTATCAGAGAGCAGCACAAATCAGTTCAGGCCATCTACAGGACAGTTAGGTCCAAGGCATATGATCCTTGAGAGTGTTAAGGAGGACATCAGTACGGCACTGCCAACTCCTCCAGTATGACGCTCCAGGCTTTTAGCTTCGAGACCCGCCGAGTTCCCAAAGCTACTAAAGACACGTAAACCACAGACTGTGATTCATTATGGAGCCACCCTGAATGACCCAGGTGTTACGTGGGCATTACTTAGAGACCAGGAGAGACTTTACCGAGCTTTCAGACCATACCTTCATCGTGAAGGAATGCCCAAGGGTACTCTAGGCCCTTTGTCATTCATACTAGCATGTCATGTTCCACCAACACGACAAGCTACTCCTAGGCACTCCACTCCAGTCTCAGTCCATTCAGTCGCCTTAGTCGCCGTTCCAGCTCATGCTGCTCCCATCACGCCGCCTGTATTAGTTGTTTCGCCTGCTCCAGTCATTGAGACAGTCCCTATTAGTGAGCCACCCGGGGGCTGCCACTTAGTGACAGTACCTATCTCAGTAGAGCCACCCTTGGCCCAGGTTTTTGAGTTTACCGGGAACATCCCTGATGAGGAGCCATTTCCGAGCCTATCACACCTGGAGTTGCCATTAGACCTTTATCTTGACACACTTTTGAGTCCCGAGATGGATGCAGGATAGCCGCTTGAGTATTTGCCGAGGCTTGAGGATGACGATGATCTCTTCAGACCTAATGGATACTTCGAAGACACTGATTAACACATTGGTCAGGATAGTATTCCGTAGACTACTTTACTTTATTTTATCTTTTCAAAGTATTGTATAAAAAGTTATATATCTTGTGGAAATGCTACTCTCTTTTTGTTCTTCATGCAGAATTTTATCAAAGAGACTGGTCCTTTCCAGCACTAGGAGACCGACCGTAGGAAAGTCCAGCACTAGGAGAGTAACCTGACCATAGGGAAGTAATCTTTCCTCAAATCTCTTTCAATTATCACGCACTAAAATCTCTAAGTGTGGGGTCATCCCCGCAAATCTTGGAGATTCTAGAAACACTGTCCTTAATTTATAAAAATATTAAAATATTCTATTTCAGAGAACATTAGGGACAATGTTCTTCTAAGTGTTGGGTATTTGGGTAAAGGTTTAATGACAAGTAACCGTAAAATGCCCAAGTTTTGAAAAATTCTTTTGTCTAAAAGTGACTAGCAAAGAATATTTAGGTAATTTTGAAAAATTCTTACCTCGTTTTACCCAAAATATTCTATAAAATTGCTAGAAGTCAGTTTTCGGAACATTTACTAGAAGGGAACGTTTAAGCTAAAACTCATGATTTACGTCAAAAGGTTTCTGATAACGCCATTTTCGTACATATATTTTGGGCGTTATCTTGTTCCATTTGCTGGTATTTTGAAGACTTTGATTAAGATATCGAGTTATTTGAGTTCAAAATGAAGAAAGTGTCAAGATATGGTTCATTGGCTCATTATTGTTGATTTTATTGAAGATATAGCCAAAACGAAGTTAGAGTTGAAGATAAACGTGCCCCGGGTAAAAAAAATCAGTTTCCATCGCTTCAGGATGAGGTTTATCGCGTTTTGGTCATCGTTATACGTAATGAAGTGCATTAGAACACGACATGGAAAAAGGGCAATCTGACCATTCTATCACGTTTCAGGCTGTTATACCGCATCCTGGTGCATCGTGTTACGCGATGGGTTGTCTCGGATCGCGACATGGGTCGGTTTCAGCTGTTTTCCCAGCTCCTGTAAATAGACGAATTTTACCCCAATTTAGGGCATGCAGTTTTATTTACGAATTTTCTTTCACATCAACATTAATTACGAATTTATTAGCTTTTCTACATTGTTTTGCAAGGGTTAAATTTATTACATCAAGTTTGGTTAGTTTAATCTCTTATTTAACTTTTATAATTTTGTTCTTTATTCAATTCAATGTTCATGCTTATTTGTTCTTCTTATTTATTTGTTATTTGCTTTACCATGAGTAGCTAAATATTTAGTATTCGCTTAGATGCATGAACCTAGGTGATGGATTGCGATCTTTTGGTTAACAACAATTAATTTAAAATTACACAATTTTATGTCTAGCTAAGATCCACCGTTATTAAAGCTTATTGATTGTTAGATCACGGAAGTTATTGATTAACTAACGACATTTAAATTGATTAATAGCTTTTACTAGATTATTGAACGTGAATAATTTAGGAATACGTGAGATTTTATGAGGGACACCGATAATAAAATTAATCGTATAGTGGTTGAGCTTGAAATTAGTTGCAATAATTATGAGGTTGTAAGGGACACCAAACCAACCTAAGTTAGATTATAATCTTGAGTAATATTATTGTGAATTGGTTAGTAATTCTAGGTTAACGACAGTTATACTTAGGTTGCTAGTCTTAAACTGTAGGAATCGACAGATAAATACAGTGTCGCATCATTGTAATTGTTTACTTAACTAGTTTAATCGAGCAATCCTAGCCTAGGGAATTGTAGCTAAGTGGATATATTTGCTTCTTATTGAGTTAAGTTTAATTTACTTTCGAGTTTAATCAGTTTTACAACAAAACTCCCCTTTTAAATCTTAGAATAATTAATAGTTCAAGTTTTCAATTACCTGCTCTCTGTGGAACGAATTGGTCAAATACTTGTTTAATTACTACACAAACTGGTTATAGTTGCCTGTATTGTGTGATAATCGATAGGTATTTAGCTAATAATTTAGAGTACGAAATTACACATCAACTTTTTGGCGCCGCTGCCGGGGAGCGGTGTAATTATTGGAAATTTGGTTAAGCTTTGGATTATTCGATCCTTTTGTGAGAAGCAATTCTTGCAAAAGTTCCTTTTCTGTTATTTTTGTTTGATTTTACGCGCGGTTTTGTTTTGGTGTGATCGCAGGTTAGGTACCAATAACTCTGGAACCGTCTAGAGTTTACTACACACGCAGCAAAGCTAAAGAAGAACAGGAAATCGTCGAGGATTTCGCTGAGTTACCTTTTTATATTCCGGATTTTGAGTATATTAAGGAAGAAGTTAACATAGCTGAAGGAGCAGCAGGATAGACTATGGAAGCATTGATGAAAGCCACAAGGGCTGGTAACGGACATGCTATCAGGCAACCACCAGTCACTACAGATTTTGAAGTCAAGGGACGGATTCTTAATATGATAACTCACCAATGCCAATTCAGAGGTACACCGAAAGAGGATGCATTCGAGCATCTCTGTTCCCAAAAGCATTTGCAACTTGTTCAAGATTGCAAATATCGCGGACACAGTTATCTATTTGAGGGTTTTTCCTTGGTCTTTGAAAGATGACGCCAAGGATTGGTTAGACTCATTGCCTGAGGGTGAAATTGATAGTTGGACTACAATGGAAGATAAGTTTTTGCAACGTTTCTTTCCAGCTGCAAAGGCCGCTCAAATGCAGAGCGACATTAATCACTTTGTTCAGAAGCCACATGAGACACTTTATGATGCTTGGACACGGTTCGAAAAAATGTTACGTAATTGTCCTCAACACGGGTTGAACAACTTCAATAAGGTCTAAATTTTCTACAAAGGTGTTAATGTGCCGACAAGGAAAGAACTTGATATTGCTGCAGGTGGTTCTTTGATGAAAAAGACTCCGGATGACGCTTATGAAATCATCTCAGATACTGCCACGCATTCGTATGATTGGCATCAAGAATTAGATCTTTCTCGCTCTTCTTATGTTGCTAGTACATAAACTAGTGACGAGGTTGCTGCAGTTAAGGCTCAACTTGCGACTTTTAAGAGACAAATGGAGTCAATGACTAAAGAGATGCACGCTATGAAAGTGGGTTGTGAATTTTGCCAAGGACCGCATCTGACCAAAGATTGTGATCAAGCATCAATGGAGGAACAGGCTAATTATCTGGGTTATGTTAAGAAGGGTGATTTTGCCCTTAGTGAATTTCCGGGTGGAAGACAGTTTTTTTAATCAGGCGAATAACATGGGTGGTAACAATTATCAGAGTGGTAATCAGGTTTATCAGGGCAATCAGAAGGTATATCCGTACAGGCCGCCTGGGTTTAATAACAGAAATCAGCAAGCACCACCTAGGAATTTCCAGCAGCCTATGCCACCAGTTCAGCAGCCAGAGAATAAGATGCCTCCTTTGGAGAAATTGCTACGGGGTTTTATCATGAAAACAGATGAGAGTATCACTGCTTTGAGGCAAGATGGGGAATCTACAAAACAGCAAGTTAGAAATCAGCAGGCTTCAATTCAGAACTTGGAACGGGATGTGGGGCGTATTGCTCAATCTTTATCGGAGAGACCACCGGGTGCTCTCCCAGCTAATACGCAATCCAATCCCAACAACAAAGTGCCTGCTAGGAATGAACACGTGAATGCTATAACCACTCGAAGTGGTTTAGTGATTAACAAGGAGACTCCGAAGTTTTCTCCTATTGTTTCTTCTAATGTTTTGCAGGTACCTATTAATGAGGAACAAAAGGAGGAAGAGTCCGAGTTAGAAAAGTCGCCTGACGAAGAGAAAAAGGAAGATGATCCGCCAGAGATCATAACTAAATCACCGCCGTTGAAGGAATACAAAGCACCAATTCCTTACCCGAAAGCATTAAAAAAGGATAAGCTCGCTAGTCAATATCAGAAATTTGCAAACATGATTAAACAAATTAGCGTGAACATGCCACTCGCGGAAGTACTCCAGGGGATGCCTAACTATGGGAAGTTTCTTAAAGATCTAATCTCCAAGAAAAGTGAGTACCATGAGGTATCCGCCGCATTCCTCCATAAGGAATGTTCGACCATCTTGAAAAAGAGCAAGATGCCTCCAAAATTGGGAGACCCGGGTAGTTTTCTTATCCCTTGTGTTATGGGTAATTCGGAAGTGTACGATGCACTTGCCGACTTAGGTGCTAGTGTTAACCTTATGCCATATTCGTTATATCTTAAACTTGGCCTAGGAGACCTGAAACCTACAAGAATGGGGATTCGCTTAGTGAACCACTCTTTTGATACCCCCATTGGAATAGCCTAGGACATATTGGTAAAGGTTGAGTCACTTGTATTCCCAGTTGATTTCGTGATCTTAGAGATGAGAGAGGACACTAAGGTGCCCATTATTCTAGGTCGACCATTCCTTAACACCGCGGATGCTATCATCCACGTTTAAAAAGAACAACTTAGCTTAGGTGTTGGGAAAGAGAGGGTGATTTGTCACATTAATAAAGCCATGAGACACCCTATTTCAACCGATGATGAATGTTTTGCTATTGATGTTATTGACGATTGTGTTGAGCATGATTTGCAGGAATTATTAAGTGTAGACACGTCGGATGTAATCATGATGGGTGAAGTCAACGGTGACTTCGACCCGGAAGTTGAGTTGGAGGAATTGCTTAAAGAGGATGAGCTTAAAGAATCAGAATCATTTGAAACTATCCAGTTGAAAAATGAATTCCGTATCAAAACATCTCTCGAAGAACCACCCACCTTGGAGCTTAAGGAGCTTCCACCTCACATGGAATATGCTTATCTTCAAGGTACGTCCCAATTGCCGGTTATTATTTCTTCGACACTTATCGGCGACCAAAAGGGTCGGTTGGTTTCCGTTCTTAAATCCCACAAAAGGGCAATAGCGTGGAAAACCTCAGACATACCTGGCATAAATCCAGCCTTTTGTACTCATCGAATCCTAATGGAAGATGATTTTAAACCCGTGGTACAAAGGCAACGTTGTCTAAACCCGAATATGAAAGAGTTCGTTAAAAAAAAGGTGGTTAAATTGCTCGATGCCGGGTTAATTTATCCCATCTCGGACAGCCCGTGGGTAAGCCCTGTTCAAGTTGTGCCCAAAAAGGGAGGCACGACTGTATTTCTCAACGAGAAGGATGAACTTGTCCCTACTCGTACTGTCACGGGATGGAGAGTTTGTATAGATTATCATCGTTTGAACGACGCCACTAGGAAGGACCACTTCCCGCTTCCATTTATCGATCAAATTCTTGAGCGTTTAGTGAGGAGGGAGTTCTATTGTTTCCTAGATGGATTTTCAGGCTACTTTCAAATCCCCATTGATCCGAAGGACCAAGATAAAACCACATTTACTTGTCCTTTTGGTACCTTTGCTTATCGGCGAATGCCATTCAGGCTATGCAATGCCCCGAGCACCTTCCAAAGGTGTATGGTCGCCATCTTTCATGACATGATTGAGGACTTCATGGAAGTTTTCATGGACGATTTTTCTGTCTTTGGAGACTCTTTCGATTCGTGTCTTGCTAATCTTAAAAAAGTGCTCAAAAGGTGCGAGGAATCAAACCTTGTTCTTAATTGGGAGAAATGCCACTTCATAGTGAAGGAAGGCATTGTCTTAGGGCACAAAATCTCTCGTGCAGGTATTGAGGTTGATAAGGCCAAAATTGATGTTATCTCAGGCCTTCCCAAACCTACAAACGTTAGAGCCATTCGTAGTTTTCTTGGTCATGCGGGATTCTATAGACGGTTCATTAAGGACTTTTCTAAGATTGCCCGACCATTGACCAAACTCCTTGAGAAGGACGTTCCTTTCGACTTAAATATCGAATGCGAGAACGCTTTCAACTACTTAAAAGAGAAGCTCACACACGCTCCTATCATGGTATCTCTCGATTGGTCTCAACCTATCGAGCTTATGTGTGATGCTAGTGATTTTGAGCTAGGCGCGGTTTTAGGTCAACGCCATGTTAATCACTTTAAACCTATTTACTACGCGAGTAAGACACTTACGGGGGCTCAATTGAACTATACCACCACGGAAAAGGAGCTCCTTGCGGTCGTCTTTGCGTTTGATAAATTTAGGTCATATTTGGTGTTGTCTAAAACGGTCATTTACACCGATCATTCGGCCCTTAAGTACTTGTTCTCTAAATAAGATGCTAAGCCTAGACTCATTCGCTGGATTCTTCTTCACCAAGAATTTGACATTGAGATCAAGGATAAAAAGGGTGCCGAAAATTTAGCTGCGGATCATTTATCTCGTCTTGAAAATTCAAACCTAGAGGAACTCAATGAATCAGACATTCATGATACAATCCCCGATGAGTCCCTTGTGGGTATTGAAATTGAATTCGAAACTCCTTGGTTCGCCGATATTGCTAATTATCTAGCCGCGGGCATTCTTTCCAAAGGTTTAACTTACCAACAAAAGAAGAAATTCTTTGCGGATATTAAGTTCTACTTTTGGGATGCCCCATATCTTTTTCGAATTGGGGCAGATCAAGTGATTCGTCGTTGTGTTTATGGGAAGGAAGCTCAACAAATTCTAGAGCACTGTCACCAAGGACCCACAGGTGGGCATCTTGGAGCTAATTATACGGCTAAGAAAATCTTCGATTCGGGATTCTATTGGCCTACCATTTTCAAAGATGCTAGTGCCTTTATCAAAACTTGTGACGCTTGCTAAAGGGCGGGAAACATCTCCAAAAGAGATGAAATGCCCCAAACGAGTATTCAAGTTTATGAGATATTTGACATTTGGGGGATAGACTTCATGAGACCTTTTCCCGCATCCAACAAATTCAAATACATCCTTGTGGCAGTTGACTACGTGTCAAAATGGGCGGAGGCCAAAGCTTTGCCTACTATTGACGCAAGAGTCGTTGTTGACTTCCTTAAAAATCTCTTTTCGCCTTTCGGGCTTCCAAAAGCCTTGATTAGTGATCGTGGTACACACTTTGCAAATCAACTACTCGAGAAGGTTCTTAAAAAGTATGGAGTCACCCACCGTTTCTCCACGGCTTACCACCCTCAAACGAATGACCAAGTTGAGAATACTAACCGCGCACTAAAACACATTCTTGAAAGAACGGTGAAAAACAATCCTAAGATTTGGAACCGGAAGTTGAATGACGCGCTATGGGCATTTCGAACTGCGTATAAAATGCCCATTGGTACTACACCATTCCGTCTCATTTACGGAAAAGCGTGTCATTTGCCGGTTGAAGTGGAGCATAAGGCGTATTGGGCATTTAAACAGTGTAATACCGACCTTAATGAAGCGGGAGAACATCGGTTTTTGCAAATTTATGAACTTGAGGAATTGCGAAACCATGCTTATGAGAATTCGCGCATTTATAAGGAGAAAACGAAGTTATGGCATGATGCGCGTTTGAAGATGAGAAAAGAATTTGAACTGGGCGATAAAGTTTTGTTATTTCAATCTAAGTTCAAATTCTCCGCCGGAAAGCTTAGGTCACGATGGTCTGGTCCATTCGTGGTGAAAAAAGCTTTTCCGGCCGGGCACGTGGAATTGTTAGATAACGAGGGTAGAAGCTTTAAGGTGAATGGTCATAGGTTAAAATTGTATCACGAGGCATTCGATAACACCGAGAGGGTGGACCTCACCCTCTACCTGAAAGACGCATGAGCGTGGCCATGAGTCGAGAAAATGACTCGTTAAAAAATCAATTCGTGTAGAGTTTTGTATTTTTGTTTTTCTTTGTTAGATAATTTGTGTGAATTTTTGCTTTGTTTGATTGATATAATGAAAAAAATCCAAAAACAATATAAAACCTGAAAAAAAAAAAATTTTTGTCACGGACCGCGACGTACCCCCTCAAAACGCGACAGATTGATCAGTTTGGGACCCCATATGTTGTCGCGTTTGAAGCTTATTTGTCGCGTTGGAATCCAGTTTGTCGCGGAACGCGACAATTTGTCGCGAAACGCGACGCGTTCCAGCAGGTTGTGATTTATACGCTGTTACAGCCTTTTTCATCATCACCACTTAATTTCTTTTCATCTCTCTCGATTTTTCTGCTATCAATACACCATAACCCATCAATTAAACCTTCGATTTACTCACGAATCTTCATCTAATCAACACTAACAACATGGCTAGGGTATGAATTATCATCTTCTTGCTTGTTTTTTTTTTCTCATGCTTAATTTCGAATTTCATTAGGGTTTATGCGAAAAACAAGTGTGGGGGTGTGTTTATGTGTTATTGTTCAATTTTTATTGAAGATTATATATGCTTAACATGTTATTACTTCGATTTTCATGCCTATTGTTCTATAATTTCAGTCTTTGATTTCTAGGGCTCTTAGGTATGATTAATTTGGGGGTTTTGAATTTGTGAGTTAAATTGATATGTTTTGAATGTTGTAAGATTATTAGTTGAGTATAAATACCATGAATTCATGCTTAAATTGTCTAGATTTTGATTTTGATTTCTAGGGTTCATGTGTAATTGGGGATTTTGACTTGGTTGACTAGGTTTGACTCAGTTTGACTTTTGGATTGTGTTTAACATGTGCTGATGATATGTATGCTTTGACTACATGTTTTGCTTGTTAATTTATTTGGTTAAAGTTACATATATTGTTGAGAAGATGAGGTTCTTGAATTGATTTATGATTGACTCGATTTAACATCCATGCTTTGAATTGTTTATAACTGTGAGGATTTTCATGATGATTAATGATGTTACTTGGGAATTTATTATAAGTGTATGATAGTTGTTGGAGTTATATATGATTTATGCTTTTGGAGTGTTTTTAAGTGACAATTGACATTATGTGCCTTAGGTATATTTTTGAATGCAGGTTATAGCTAACGCTAACATGTCCTTTGGGATATATCCTTTTGTTTGTCATTGTGTTTGTTTTTCAGACAGGAGGACGTGGTAATGCTAGGGATGCTTCAAGTTCCGGTACTGCAGCCGGTGCAGCTCAGGAGGTTCAACCGCAACCTCCAATTCCTCAAACAGAATTACACGTGAATTTACGGTTTAATGGTCGATCGGAGGTTATTAAGCAAAGAAAGGCAGATGTTCAAGAATTGATTCGGAAAGAATTTGAACCGCATCGGGTGGTCGATTGGAATGTTTTACACCGAGGTGGTTTACATGCTACGGTTATGGAATATTTGCAGTTGGAATGGAGAAGTGCTGTGTATAATGATTGGGTTACTTTCTTTGGTATTCATGAAGTAGTTTACCGGGAGTTGGTTATTGAATTTTACGCTACATATGTGATGAACCTTCACCCTGAAAACGTTGATGATCCAACATTTATGACTTTTCGATTGGGTGGGGTTAACCGTTCTATGTCGTTATTTCAGTTGGCTACTTGTTTGGGAATTTATACCGATGAAGAACGCACACGAGTTAGTTTTCGAGATTATCTTTGGGGTGCTGAAAGGGTGATTGATATGATTGATCCTCGTGAATTTGATGCAGCAAGAGTTTGGGGGGAGATTGCTTCCGATTCTGAATGGAGCCCGAGTAATTATCCTTGTGTTAACATCATGGATCTCGCTCTTCGTGCAAGTCAACGAATGGTTTCGCATACTATTACACATCGAAGAAGTGGGAACGAGAAGGTCTCTTTACCGGACCTTTGGTATGTGAACCAATTCCGAACCAAAACACCTACTTCGATTGCTTATGGAGTGGCTTATTTTCTAAAACATCAGGGTAGTGGACTTCATTCTGCGGGAAGCCCGATTCGAGGTGGTCACTTTATCACGAGGATTGCGTCGGTTTTTGAAATTGATAGATCGGATATGGAGCGAATTATTACTGAAGCAGTTGTGTTAGGGGAAAATGTTTTTCGAGGAGCAAGAGTAATATCTATTGAGCATGGCCAGGTTATTCCATACAGGGTTCGACATCGTCGTCCCCGAGATGCGCAGGGGGCACAGGAGGAGGATGAAGAGATGGCCGAGGGTGGTCAAGATGCGGGTCAAGGTGTCGAGGGTCAACGTTTTACCAACCGGGATTTAATGGAACAAATGCGAACTATGCAGCTTTATAATGAGGAGACCCGAGCACGCTCGGAGAGTCAGATTGCATATGGCATTAGTGAAAGTGCGTATCATCACGATTGGCATTGACACAACATGGAGCTTGTTTCTCCTAATACCATCTTTACTCCTTATGGCACTCATATTCCAGGGACTCCGGAGTCGACAGGTCCTTATCGTGTGTATGATCGCACATCAGCTTGGGAGGATATGGTCCGACAAAGAGGAGCAGGTTCTAGTTCTCAGTATAATGCAGGTAACCAGGGAGATCAGTCAGGTGGTGGAGGTCCTTATGGTGGGCAGTATGATGGATCTTATGGAGGGTATAACGCTTGGTGATTGGATGAGTTGGTGATCGTGTGGTGACAAGAAAAAACAAAACTTTTTAATTTCATTTATTTGTTTTTTTTATTTTGGATGACTGTAATCTTAATTAGGATGATTGTAATTGCTAGTCGTACAACTTAATACTTTGGATTTTAAATGGGGCGTTTCGGTACCGTGGTGGTGCCACCCCATTAGTTATGGTTTGTGGTATGTATGTTTTCGTTTCAGGTTCCACGGTGGTTGTGCTTTATTATTTTTCAAAGTCTGGCATTAAGTTCAGCACCTTACTTGATTATGATGTTTTGGTGATCGAGTGGATGCCGATGTTCTTATGCTGGCAGTAAGTTCAACGCCATCGTGCACCGTGTTTCCACGATCTATGGATCTAAAAATCCGGGTTTTTCTTTTCTTTTCCCTTTTTCGCTATTTTGTCCTATCGAATTTATTTTTGTTAATCTGATTTCATGTAAATGAGGGCATTACATGATCTTAAGTGTGGGGGGGAGAGATAAATTCTCGCGGATTTTGAAATGTTTGCATGTTTTAATTGCCTAGTGGTCAAAATTTTTAAACTTTTTAAGGTTATAATTGAGATGTTTACCCATGAGAGCACCCGTAGTGATTAGGGGTTGACTTGGAATTTTTGGTTTTGGCCTATGAGATTTATTAGTTTTAAGCAAATTGTTAGTGGTTTGTTAATTATGAATGGACCTTTTTGACCATGACTTAGGAATTTTGAGTATATAAGTGCTTGAGGAAAGACAATTAATGAAAGGTGAAAGTTGAGAGGGATAAATGTTGGATAAATTTGGTTAAAAATGTTAAAAATTCAATCTTATTTTATTTAGTTTAGTATTTGTTTCAAAAATGACAATGCAACTTATTTGTGTCAAGAAATGAAGAATAACGGTATTTAGGGCTTTAGGGTATAATGCGAGAAAAATGGTTAAATTAGAGATTAGGATATAAATGGCTTCATATTTTGTGTTTATGACTTTTTGACTCTCTTAAAGAAGTGTTATACTCATAAGTGCTAGGTATGCAAGTTTGAAGAGGAAAAATCACAAATCTCTAACTCCAATGGACCCTTTAAGGGGTGACTGTTGCTGACTATGTTGTGAATGGTATTGCTTATTGTCATGAGTTAAAGACTTCCTACAACAAATCATTCATCATCATTGATCACATCATTATCCATCCGCTACATCATACATTGCGGGTTCTACAAAGTCACAAATCGAAGACGAGGAAGACATTCAAAGAGAGTATTATTGTTGAAAAAAAAAGCAGAAAAAAAGAAAAAAAAAGAATGCTTATGAGATCCGAGCTTAAGTAGTTGTTTCTAAGACTCGAGCCGATAGATCCTTTGGGGTGCTAGATCACCTAACCACCTAAGACCTTTTTCCGATTTGGGATCGGTTGGTTGAAGGTTCGCTACACGGGTCAAGGACGTTACTATCTCAAGGCAAGGTGATCATCTTTAGGTAGTTTTGGTTGTAGGTACTCGTCTCATACCTATGCAGCAGTGATCACCTTTGGCTCATGATGTGGGAAATACCTAGTAAGACTAGACCTTGGGGAGAGTTACCTTTGCGGGGTACTTTGGATAAGAGAGATGTGACCAGTATGTGGATAGCTTGCATATTTAGAAATTATCAGCATGAAATGGAATCAAGAGAGTTAAAAAGTTAAACGGATTTCCCTACATAAACACAGGTATGAATCTATTTATAACTGGATCTTTGATTAAATTGTGAAGTATTGGTATTTGCAATAGCGCCTTAAATATTGTTAGTAGGCTATCTTGATGCGAATAAGGGTCATGATTACAAATACTAAACCTTATAACGTAAGATTGTTTTTACCATTTGTAATCATTTTACACCAATTGTTATCCGAGTTATACCTATCTCATTAATAAACACAGTTGTAGAAACAACCCAAAAATGTGTGTTTCTTTTGACACGATGTGTAGGAATTTGAATGTTTATTGTTAATTAGTTATTGAGGTTGGAAAGTTAAGTCTTAAGGGTTGATTGATGCAAAGAAAAGAAGGATATTGAAAGCCTAGTAATGTGATTTTTAAGGGAAGCTAAGTGAAAAGAATTTAGGCTTTGAGATGAAAGGTTTGTGTTAAGAAGTAAAGTTGTTTTAACTTTTGAAGTTTGAGTTCTCAACCCAAATTGTCTTTACATCTCAATTCATGACCTACAAAATGTTTTATGAAAATTTGTTTGCGATAATGGCCACTTAGGGTATTGTTTTTGAAATGTGTTTTAATGAAAATGGGGGGAAGAAGGGGGGTGCGTTTGATGGTTTGTATGTTGTTTTTATAAGTGACAGGAATGTGAGGAATTGTTTGTGAGGAAATAAGCTTAATCATGAAAAGATGAAGAGTACGAGAGCTTGTGGAGGATTGACTTGAAGGCTTGAATCTTGCGAAATTTTGTTGAAGATTATACGTACAGTTATTGGTTCGAGATTGACTTGCTTGAGGACAAGCAAGGTTCAAGTGTGGGGGATTTTGATAACGCCATTTTCGTACATATATTTTGGGCGTTATCTTGTTCCATTTGTTGGTATTTTGAAGACTTTGATTAAGATATCGAGTTATTTGGGTTCAAAATGAAGAAAGTGTCAAGATATGGTTCGTTGGCTCATTATTGTTGATTTTATTGAAGATATAGCCAAAACGAAGTTAGAGTTGAAGATAAACGTGCCCCGGGTGAAAAAATCAGTTTCCATCGCTTCAGGATGAGGTTTATCGCGTTTTGGTCATCGTGATACGTGATGAAGTGCATTAGAACACGACATGGGAAAAAGGGCAATCTGACCATTCTGTCGCGTTTCAGGCTGTTATACCGCGTCCTGGTGCATCGCGTTACGCGATGGGTTGTCGCGGATCGCGACATGGGTCGGTTTCAGCTGTTTTCCCAGCTCCTATAAATAGACGAATTTTACCCCAATTTAGGGCATGCAGTTTTATTTACGAATTTTCTTTCACAGCAACATTAATTACGAATTTATTAGCCTTTCTACATTGTTTTGCAAGGGTTAAATTTATTACATCAAGTTTGGTTAGTTTAATCTCTTATTTAACTTTTATAATTTTGTTCTTTATTCAATTCAATGTTCATGCTTATTTGTTCTTCTTATTTATTTGTTATTTGCTTTACCATGAGTAGCTAAATATTTAGTATTCGCTTAGATGCATGAACCTAGGTGATGGATTGCGATCTTTTGGTTAACAACAATTAATTTAAAATTACACAATTTTATGTCTAGCTAAGATCCACCGTTATTAAAGCTTATTGATTGTTAGATCACGGAAGTTATTGATTAACTAATGACAGTTAAATTGATTAATAGCTTCTACTAGATTATTGAACGTGAATAATTTAGGAATACGTGAGATTTTATGAGGGACACCGATAATAAAATTAATCGTATAGTGGTTGAGCTTGAAATTAGTTGCAATAATTATGAGGTTGTAAGGGACACCAAACCAACCTAAGTTAGATTATAATCTTGAGTAATATCATTGTGAGTTGGTTAGTAATTCTAGGTTAACGACAGTTATACTTAGGTTGCTAGTCTTAAACTGTAGGAATCGACAGATAAATACAGTGTCGCATCCTTGTAATTGTTTACTTAACGAGTTTATCCTAGCCTAGGGAATTGTAGCTAAGTCGATACCTTTGCTTCTTATTGAGTTAAGTTTAATTTACTTTCGAGTTTAATCAGTTTTACAACAAAACTCCCCTTTTAAATCTTAGAATAATTAATAGTTCAAGTTTTCAATTACCTGCTCTCTGTGGAACGAATTGGTCAAATACTTGTTTAATTACTACACGAACTGGTTATAGTTGCCTGTATTGTGTGATAATCGATAGGTATTTAGCTAATAATTTAGAGTACAAAATTACACATCAATTTCTTTCGAAAAAATATGTCAAAGGCTACGCATGACAAAGCACAACCCCTGTAAAGACCCGTCCTAATCCATAAGAACGAATACAATAACATATGATTACATTGCGAGGTATTTGACCTCTATATGATACATTTTACAAACATTGCATTCTTTTTAAAAGACAAACTTTCATTTCAGTGAAAGTTGACAGGCATGCATACCATTTCATAATATCCAACTATAAATGATCTAATCTGTCATTTACTTAATCATAATCTTTACTGAACTCAATGACTTGAATGCAACGTCTTTTGAAATATGCCATGAATGACTCCAAGTAATATCTTTAAATTGAGCAAATGCACAGCGGAAGATTTCTTTCAATCCTGAGAATAAACTTGCTTTAAAGTGTCAACCAAAAGGTTGGTGAGTTCATTAGTTTATCATAATCGATCATTTCCATAATTTTAATAGACCACAAGATTTTCATAATTATAAACAAAACCTCTGGTCTGTATAAAGATAAAATCATTCATATGAATTGAACACCTGGTAACCGACATTAACTTTAATGCATAGAATATCCCCAAACAGAACCTCTCATCTGTATAATATAATCTCGAAGTACTAAAGCCATCCATAACCTGAATGAGGGTTGTTAGGCCCAATAGATCTATCTTTAGGATTCAGGTCAATTAGGAACAGAACCTCTCGTCTGCCTAATTCTTAGGTTACCAAGCTAAAAGGGGTGATATTTGATTTCGATAATCCAACCATAGAATGTAGTTTCGATTACTTGTGTCTATTTCGTCAAACATTTATAAAAGCAGCGCATGTATTCTCAATCCCAAAAATATATATAAAAAGGGAGTATTGAAACTCACAAAACTGTATTTCGTGGCAATAATGCATATGACGGCACTGAACAAGTGCAAGGTTAGCCTTGGATTCACGAACCTATATTAATTATATATATATTTATATATTGGTCAATAACTGTCTAACAATTTAGGTCAGGTCGTAGTGTATCGCAATCCTAATGCTCGAGACTAATATGCAAAAGTCAACAAAAGTCATTTTGACCAAAATGATTTCTAAAATCTATACATGATTAGTATATAGTTTAAATATAGTCGTTTTATATATTTAAATATTTTTAGTAGATTTTATTAGAGTAACTAATAAAAGTCATTTATTAATAAAAATTTTATATTAAAGTTTATATATGATAAAATATTCTTTCAGATATCTTAAGTAGTAAAATTTATAAAATTCACTTAATATCGTAAAACTATAGTGGTAGGTATTATTAATGTAATTATATTACGCGTGGTAAAAATATCTTTGTATCACATATTTATTTGATAAAATAATATTGATAATATAAATAAAAAATTTATTATTTTGTAATAATAATAATAATTATTATTAATCTATTAATAATGATAATAATTATCTTGATAATAAATAATAATCTTTTGTAGTAATACAAATGTTATAATAATATTTCTGATAAAAATATTAGATTCATATTAATGATAATAACAATGATAATAGTATTGTTGTTAATTTTAACGAAAATATAGGTTTTAAGATCTATACGATATTTTCAGATAAACATGATAATTTTTAATAATAATAAATAATATTATTTTATATGTAAATAATAATTCTGTTTGAAATGATAAATTTTAATAATAATAATACTAAAATGATAATAATAATTTCCCAATAGTATATTTTATCTTAATAATAATTACTATATAGTTATTATAATAAGAATCATAATAATATTTTATAAAAATAATAATAACAAAAATGATAAATTTTTAATAATAATCCTAAAATGACAAAGATAATAAAAATAATATTTTTATTAGAATTGATAATTTTAACAAATGTGATAATTTTAATATAAATGATACTTTTAATAGTAATAATAATAAAAATAATAGTTTTTATAAAAATGTTAACTTTTAATAATAACTATAGTAATAACAATAACAATAACAATATTAATGACAATACCTATATTGATAACAATAATGATAATAATAATAATAATAACAATAATAATAATAATAATAATCAAATAATTATAACGACAATAATATCGACGATGTAATAATAATCATTTTTAATAATAATAATACTAAAATTAATAATAATTCAGTTGACTATATCTTTTAAACCGTTCATCAAAACCACACGATTCTTAAATGAAAAGTTATTGATTTTTCGTAAGCTTTCCAACAACATGCATATCAGATACCTTATCTCAGTCGCATATGTAATAAATTCATAATTTATCATAAAATATCTAATGACAAAATTAAATATACAAGCATGCATAATCAAATATACTCGAGCACTAGTTAGGGATACACTATTAATATGTAAAAGTTAAGTTATGAGTGCTCACGTATCAATATTGAGATTCAATATTGCAGGAAAGTACGTAGACACAACAGAGATGATAAACACTAGATTGACCTCGCGAGCATACCCCCGACTATTACCCATAACCTCCATAGCTATAACCCATGATTTCCTTAGCCATATCCTACTCCAAAAACCCGTCTTGAAATAATTCACTCATGACCTCGTCGTAGTATTTTATGTATACTAATATTAATAATAATACTAATAATAATATTAAGATTAATAATAATAATAATAATAATAATAATATAAATTATATATATATATATATATATATATATATATATATATATATATATATATATATATATATATATATATATATATATATATATATATATATATATATATATAGAACTCGAGTGAGGTAAATGAGAAAACTGAATCCATAAACTGAAATCGTTCTGCTTTTAAAAGGATGTAGCCACACCTAACCCCTCATGCGATCGCATGAGAATGTGAGGGTGGCCTCATGCGATCGCATGAGCCACACTTTTGAGTCCAACACATTTTTTACAAGGCCTGCCGACACTTCCTTAATTATTATTATATATAAATTAATATTTAATCTATATAATTAATTATATATTATATTATATTTACGTATATAGTTAACTTGTGAAATTAGTTCCATTGTCTTGGACGTTGTCACTCGACTAATGTCTCGGGTTCGGTTAATCGAACGTTATTTTGTACGTTTAGAAAATAGCACTTTACATTTCGTGACTCGTACCCTTATCAAAATATATACTTAAATCATTAGTAAATCATATTACACGAAATTTAACTTATGCATTTGAGTGTTTTGGTCATTTGCTTTCGTAAATCATTTTCTCATTACTCATCAAAGTATAAAACGTTTTATATCTAAGTTAATATTATATTTTGTAATATATATATATATATATATATATATATATATATATATATATATATATATATATATATATATATCATGATTTAAAATTTAAATTTGTACACATTATATATAATTGATATATTTATCTAATAATATAATATTTAGTTATTCAAAAACTAATTTATATTTCAAAGTTCATTTTCTATAATTTAATCTTGTTTTAATAATAGAAATTATTATATCCAATAATGTTTTTAATATTATGAAAACTAATTAATTTAATTTACCAAGGGACACGAGTCAATCACTGTATAGCATGCTTTTAAAAATTAAACGGGAATCTCCACAACTTTTGACTAACTCTCGTTATTTGACACCTTGTCCTTAATTGAAGATCACTTTACCATTATTTCTGAATATCGTTAAAAAAAGAAAAGTTTCTTAAATTAAAGTGGACCTTCCAACAGAGACTCGTAAACATACAATGTATCTGATAGATCAATCATTGGATATTATCTTTTAATCTCGTCGATAAATATAATATTGGAACAAATATGTTTATGTATAGTATTATACATCTAATACTTTATTTACATTTTTAAGTTATAATATATATACACATATATATACAATCATATCCATTTAATTAATGGTTCGTGAATTGTCGGAACTTGGTTGAGGTTAAATGAATGTATGAACAAAATTTAATATTCTTGAGATTTAAACTTAACAAACTTTGCTTATCGTGTCGGAATAATATAAAGATAAAGTTTAAATTTGGTCGGAAATTTCTGGGTCGTCACAGTACCTACCCGTTAAAGAAATTTCGTCCCCGAAATTTGATCGAGGTTGTCATGGATAACAATAAGAATGTTTTCATGACGAATATGAGTTGGTAGATAGAATTTTATCATTATTGAGTAATATGGATAAAACAAATTATTTATGTGAAGCATACGAGTGATGTTTTCACAAAAGAGTGAAATGAGTAAGTGTAGATTCGTCGTATCTTTTGACGTAGATAAGATTGATTTCCAAGTTCAGGAGATTGGAGAAAATCTTCGTAATAAGATTTGATTCTTTGGTAATCAAGGGAATTAGGATCCGCTTTAAATGCGATCTTCTATTTTGATTGCCCTATCGGATATTTTACTATAAATTCACCCCCTTCGTTTCCTTACAACTCACACCTTCTATTCTTTCTCCCTCAATTCATACTTTAAAACATTCATCAATATGCTTCATCCAGTTCCGCTTCTTGATATATTCCTAACTTTCATATCTGTCATTCTTCTTTTTCATCTACTGCCAGAAGAATCTATTTACTTCTACTATACTCTTGGTTTTATAGTGTTTTTAGTTCTCCCTTATCTTTATATTACTATATGCATCGATATATATGGTTTGTAAATTCTGGGTTGTTGTTGACTTTTATATCTTCCCTTATATTTTAAAGCTCCTGCTTCTGTCTTCTATAATCATTGTCATCCAGAGTTAATGCTTGCTCCTATTTGCTGTGATTTATACTCTAATTTCTATTTCGGGGCTTCATTATTTTGTTTTCTCTTCTTGTGATTAAGCACCGCTTGTAATGGTCCAGAATTTGCAGATATGAATTTCGGAATGAACATAATTAATGTTCTGAGAAGAAAATTGTAATGGCACAATCTTAATTTGTCAAATTACCAGAATATCCCAAGAAAGACCGAATCATCAAGGAAAAATATTTTCTTAATATGTTTAGAGGTTAAGTAGAATATAAGAGTCGTGTAACATGGCATATGATGATGTTATGATCTGTGAATCATCACGTTCTATTTAGAAACTCAGCATGACTTATTGTAATATAATCACGTTGATCAAGTGTCATTATATTATACTAACTCATACTTCAGTTCCCAACACTACTTCAAAAACATTCATACTTTAAACTCGAAGGTTTCAGAATTTAGAAACTAAAATAGTTTCTTTTATGATATAAAATAGATAGCGCGAAGAGGTAAATGATTTCGGATAACAATCGTTATGAAGATATCTTCAGAAACATCGAAGATATTTATAATGAAAGATACGATGATATTTTAGAATATCTAAGATCAGAGGATGTTGAAGAATATTGTCCGCAAGGGTTTTAGAGTAAGGAGTAAGGTATTCGTTAATGACTTCAGTACATACTGAATCATTTGGATTCTTTGAAGGCAGGTTTAGTCTTTGTGATTTGTCCACAGCCTCCTTCATAGTTTGCTCAATCCGTTTTCCAGTTCCAAACCTTCTCTTTTTCTGAGCTTTGCCAACACACTATTCCTTATCATCAAACTTTTTACTGTTAAGGTCGTTTATAGTTTTTGCTGCTTCATCAGCATTTCGAGAACTATTCCGCAGTTCGGGGTGTTTTTCAGAAACTTCACATTCGAAGTATGTATGTCCGTTATATGTACACATATAAATGTTGGCGTAGACATGCTGCAAGATTTCAAAATACTGATTGCTAATTCCCGATGATTCGTATGGAAATTCTCATTACCAGATGCAGATGAATAAATGATGGGGTTTTGATAAATATAATGATTTTTCGGAAAAATCAAAGATCAGTGGAGTTGTTGGTAAGTTTATTGCTAATGTGGTGGAGCATAAACGGTTCTCCAGTAACGATGGCGAAAGGGCAACGTATATATTGAGGTTATAATAAAATTGTTTCAACTGTAAAGTCGAAGTTGACTTGCTGGAGCTGTGACAAAACTGACTACTTTGGAAATGAATTGATAAGTTATTTTAGCTAGTAAATGCCAAAGGGTCTGACATGGATACGTGTTAAACTATGATTTTGGTTTCAAGAGTTTTTCAGGTACATAACTGTGTGTAACAAATGGTTGGATCATCATCTCGATTGTTCATTATTTGAAGTGTCTTAAGGAATTTCGAAGGGGTTTGAACACCGATTGTAATCGTTAATACACACATGATGTTCTAGCACAGTTTTGAAGTCAAAGTATAACTTTGAAAGATGTAAGAATCTAAGAGTGATGTCTTCTGTTAAATCTTGACATGGATTTTGATTCGTCAAAATCAAAATATGTAATCAATTTTTGATGAGAATGGTTGTTTTGATTTTTATAAAAGAATGTATATTGTTGTGAAAGTAGTGAGTATAGTTGGTGATTGCTGAATCAGATTCGAAGAATGTAACATATTAATTGTGAATTTATATATATCTCTCGGGTATTACCTACCCGTTAAAAAAAATAATTTCACAGTTAATATTTTGTACAAAAATTTTATTACAGTCTTTATGAAAATATATAGGTGTATATTTTCTTCAGATGTAACATAGATTTAATGAGTTAATATTAAATTAAACTCATTTGATTTACGGTTGAAATTAGAATTAAATAATCCCTAAAACTTTACAAATTACATAACTTTTACGAAGTATTTCTTCAATGAAATTGAAATTATGAATCAATACTTCGTTATTTGTTGATGCATGATGTTAGTGTTCATGGATTTCTTATGAAATTCGCAAAGTACGAATGATGTTATCTGAAAAGTTTCGAGTACATCGATGATGAAAGTGTAAAATCAAACCTATATTTGAATAATACACTTGATTTATTATGAAATGGAATTCATTGAATTGAAACAGAGATCATAGTTAACGATGGTTAAGTTGTTAAGGAAGGATGTACATCATAGCATATTAGTAATATGAATTTAACCGAGTAATATCTACCCTTATTTAAATCATACATAATAGCTTAGTACGAAAAGATTTATTTTGATCTCAAAATTCATATGTATATAAATAAAATATACATATAATTTCTTCAGAGGGAATGAGTTAATACTTCATAACTCATTGATACAATATACTTTGTTGTTGATTTGTAATAATGTCCACGGTGATTCTTGAAATGGCGAAGCTTGTGATATTATAGGTGCTGTTGGTACTGACGGTGCTGGTGATGTTGACGATACTGTTGATGCTGTTGGTAAAACGAGTCTAGCTTGTAAATCGTGCACCATTCCGGTCAGGGTTTCTACTCTACTGTCTCTGTTCACTCATCTGATTTGTAATCAGAATCAGAATAATCTCTAAGATTTTGGAGATTACATAATCGCCGCAAAATCTTTCTTCAATGAAGTTATGAATCAATACCTCATCGTTTATTGTTGTTGGTATTCCTTAGTATCTACAAGGCGTATGTCGTCAATGTTCGTGGGACAGTTTATGATGTCAAAGCATGGAATGTGGATGTTATTGATGGTGGTAATGGTTCTGTTGACGTTGATGATGGTGGTACTGTTGATGTCGGTGTTACTGCTGGTGCTTGTAACCTTTGCACCATATTCTCCAATTCCGCTACTCGAGCGCGAAGCTCGTTGGTTTCTTCTACTATACCGGGATGATTGGCGGTTCGGACGAGCGGATGAATAAGATCTAGAATCTGGGATAGTATATAATCATGACGGGATACTCAGAAAATGAGAGAGTAAATTGTGTCTCGAACAGGTTCGCCGGTAAGTGCTTCAGGTTCTTCGCCAAGAGGGCAATGTGGTGGATGGAAAGGATCGCCTTCTTCTTGTCTCCAATGATTAAGGAGGCTACGAACCCATCCCCAATTCATCCAGAATAGATGATGGCTGATTGGTTGGTCCATTCCGGTCATACTGCTTTCGGAGCTTGAGTGAAACTCCATATCGGAATTCGAGGGACTTGAACTAGTAGAGAGTTCCATTTCGTAAGATTGAATAAAAGATTTTTCGATATGAAATGATTCCTGGCTATCGGATGGTGTTCTACTTACATGGAATATATATATATATATATATATATATATATATATATATATATATATATATATATATATATATATATATATACATATATATATATATATATATATATATATATATATATATATATATATATATATATATATATATAGAATAAAAGATTTTGTAGATTACGGAGGAATTTACGGAATATGTCAGGCAAAGTTTACAGTAACAGATACGCTAAGATATGAATTAGCAGATACGCTAAGATATGAATTTTGTCTATATACTATTCATGCAATCAATGCAGTAAGATGTGTCTAGACTTAAGAATGATAAGCAGGTAATTTCCGATAACAAATGATAAGCAAAACTTTTGACATGCAGACACGGTCAAAGTCCAGACTCATTAATGCATCCTAACAACTACCAGTTAGACACACTAATGCAAGACCTGGTTCGCTAAGACCACCGCTCTGATACCACAAGTAAAGACCCGTCCTAATCCATAAGAACGAATACAATAGCGTATGATTACATTGCGAGGTATTTGACCTCTATATGATACATTTTACAAACATTGCATTCGTTTTTAAAGACAAACTTTCATTTCATTGAAAGTTGACAGGCATGCATACCATTTCATAATATCCAACTATAATTGATCTAATCTATCATTTACTTAATCATAATCTTTACTAAACTCAACAACTTGAATGCAACGTCTTTTGAAATATGCCATGAATGACTCCAAGTAATATCTTTAAATTGAGCAAATGCACATCGAAAGATTTCTTTCAATCCTGAGAATAAACATGCTTTAAAGTGTCAACCAAAAGGTTGGTGAGTTCATTACTTTATCATAATCGATCATTTCCATAATTTTAATAGACCACGAGATTTTCATAATTATAAACAGAACCTCTCGTCTGCATAAAGATAAAATCATTCATATAAATTGAACACCTGGTAACCGACATTAACTTTAATGCATAGAATATCCCCAAACAGAACCTCTCGTCTGTATAATATAATCTCGAAGTACTAAATCCATCCATAACCTGAATGGGGGGTTGTTAGGCCCAATAGATCTATCTTTAGGATTCGCGTCAATTAGGAACAGAACCTCTCGTCAGCCTAATTCTTAGGTTACCAAGCTAAAAGGGGTGATATTCGATTTCGATAATCCAACCATAGAATGTAGTTTCGATTACTTGTGTCTATTTCGTCAAATATTTATAAAAGCAGCGCATGTATACTCAGTCCCAAAAATATATATAAAAAGGGAGTAATTAAACTCACAAAACTGTATTTCATAGCAATAATGCATATGACGGCACTGAACAAGTGCAAGGTTGGCCTTGGATTCACGAACCTATATTAATTATATATTTTTATATATTGGTCAATAACTGTCTAACAATTTAGGTCAGGTCGTAGTGTATCGCAATCCTAATGCTCGAGACTAATATGCAAAAGTCAACAAAAGTCATTTTGACCAAAATGATTTCCAAAATCTATACATGATTATTATATAGTTTAAATATAGTCGTTTTATATATTTAAATATTTTTAGTAGATTTTATTAGAGTAAATAATAAAAGTCATTTATTAATAAAAATTTTATATTAAAGTTTATATATTATAAAATATTCTTTCATATAGCTTAAGTAGCAAAATTTATAAAATTCACTTAATATCGTAAAACTATAGTGGTAGGTATTATTAATGTAATTATATTACGCGTGGAAAAAATATCTTTGTATCACATATTTATTTGATAAAATAATATTGATAATATAAATAAAAATTGTATTATTTTATAATAATAATAATTATTATTATTCTATTAATAATGATAACAATTATCTTGATAATAAATTATAATCTTTTGTAGTAATACAAATGTTATAATAATATTTTTGATAAAAATATTATATTCATATTAATGATAATAACAATGATAATAGTATTGTTGTTAATTTTAATGAAAATATAGGTTTTAAGATCTATACGATATTTTAAGATAAACATGATAATTTTTAATAATAATAAATAATATTATTATATATGTAAATAATAATTCTATTTGAAATGATAAATTTTAATAATAATAATACTAAAATGATAATAATAATTTCCCAATAATAAATTTTATCTTAATAATAATTACTATATAGTTATTATAATAAGAATCGTAATAATATTTTATAAAAATAATCATATCAAAAATGATAAATTTTTAATAATAATCCTAATATGACAAATATAAAAAAAATAATATTTTTATTAGAATTGATAATTTTAACAAATGTAATAATTTTAATATAAATGATACATTTAATAGTAATAATAATAAAAATAATAGTTTTTATAAAAATGTTAACTTTTAATAATAACTATAGTAATAACAATAACAATAACAATTTTAATGACAATACCTATATTGATAACAATAATGATAATAATAATAATAATAATAATAATAATAATAATAATAATAATAATAATAATAATAATAATAATAATAATAATAATAATAATAATAATAATAATAATCAAATAATTATAACGACGATGTAATAATAATCATTTTTAATAATAATAATAATACTAAAATTAATAATAATTCAGTTGACTATATCTTTTAAACCGTTCATCAAAACCACACGATTCCTAAATGAAAAGTTATTGATTTTTCGTCAGCTTTCCAACGACATGCATATCATATACCTTATCTCAGTCGCATATGTAATAAATTCATAATTTATCATAAAACATCTAACGACAAAATTAAATATACAAGCATGCATAATCAAATATACTCGAGCACTAGTCAGGGATACACTATTAATATTTAAAAGTTAAGTTATGAGTGCTCACGTATCAATATTGAGATTCAATATTGCAGAAAAGTACGTAGACATAACGGAGATGATAAACACTAGATTGACCTCGCGAGCATACCCCCGACTATTACCCATAACCTCCATAGCTATAACCCATGATTTCCTTAGCCATATCCTACTCGAAAAACCCGTCTTGAAATAATTCACTCATGACCTCGTCGTAGTATTTTATGTATACTAATATTAATAATAATACTAATAATAATATTAAGACTAATAATAATAATCTTAATAATAATAATAATATAAATTATATATATATATATATATATATATATATATATATATATATATATATATATATATATATATATATATATATATATATATATATATATATATATAGAACTCGAGTGAGGTAAATGAGAAAACTGAATCCATAAACTGAAATCGTTCTGCTTTTAAAAGGATGTAGCCACACCTAACCCCTCATGCGATCGCATGAGAATGTGAGGGTGGCTTCGTGCGATTGCATGAGCCACACTTTTGAGTCCAACACATTTTTTACAAGGCCTGCCTACACTTTCTTAATTATTATTATATATAAATTAATATTTAATCTATAGAATTAATTATATATTATATTATATTTACGTATATAGTTAACTTGTGAAATTAGTTCCATTGTCTTGGATGTTGTCACTCGACTAATGTCTCGGGTTCGGTTAATCGAACGTTATTTCGTACGTTTAGAAAACTAGCACTTTAAATATCTCAGTCGCATATGTAATAAATTCATAATTTTTCATAAAATATCTAACCACAAAATTAAATATACAAGCATGCATAATCAAATATACTCGAGCACTAGTCAGGGATACACTATTAATATGTAAAAGTTAAGTTATGAGTGTTCACGTATCAATATTGAGATTCAATATTGCAGGAAAGTACGTAGACGCAACGGAGATGATAAACACTAGATTGACCTCGCGAGCATACCCCCAACTATTACCCATTACCTCCATAGCTATAACCCATGATTTCTTTAGCCATATCCTACTCGAAAAACCCGTCTTGAAATAATTCACTCATGACCTCGTCGTAGTATTTTATGTATACTAATATTAATAATAATACTAATAATAATATTAATATTAATAATAATAATAATCTTAATAATAATAATAATATAAATGATTTATATATATATAGAGAGAGAACTCGAGTGAGGTAAATGAGAAAACTGAATCCATAAACTGAAATCGTTCGGCTTTTAAAAGGATGTAGCCACACCTAACCCCTCATGTGATCGCATGAGAATGTGAGGGTGGCCTCATGCGATCGTATGAGCCACACTTATGAGTCCAACACGTTTTTTACAAGGCCTGCCGACACTTTCTTAATTATTATTATATATAAATTAATATTTAATCTATATAATTAATTATATATTATATTATGTTTACGTATATAGTTATCTTGTGAAATTAGTTCCATTGTCTTGGATGTTGTCACTCGACTAATGTCTCGGGTTCAGTTAATCGAACGTTATTTCGTACATTTAGAAAACTAGCACTTTACGTTTCGTGAATCGTACCCTTATCAAAATATATACTTAAATCATTAGTAAACCATATTACACGAAGTGTAACTTATGCATTTGAGTGTTTTGGTCATTTGCTTTCGTAAATCATTTTCTCATTACTCATTAAAGTATAAAACGTTTTATATCTAAGTTAATATTATATATATATATATATATATATATATATATATATATATATATATATATATATATATATATATATATATATATATATATATATATATATATATATATATATTTATCATGATTTAAAATTTAAATTTGTACACATTATATATAATTGATATATTTATCTAATAATATAATATTTAGTTTTTCAAAAACTAATTTATATTTCAAAGTTCGTTTTCTATAATTTAATCTTGTTTTAATAATAGAAATTATTATATCCAATAATGTTTTTAGTATTATGAAAACTAATTAATTTAATTTACCTAGGGACACGAGTCAATCACTGTATAGCATGCTTTTGAAAAAAATTAAACGGGAATCTCCACAACTTTTGACTAACTCTCATTATTTGACACCTTGTCCTTAATTGAAGATCACTTTACCATTATTTCCGAATATCGTTAAAAAGAAAAGTTTCTTAAATCAAAGTGGACCTTCCAACAGAGACTCGTAATCATACAATGTATCTAATAGATCAATCATTGGATATTATCTTTTAATCTCGTCGATAAATATAATATTGGAACAAATATGTTTATGTATAGTATTATACATCTAATACTTTGTTTACGTTTTCAAGTTATAATATATATACATATATATACAATCATATGCATTTAATTAATGGTTCGTGAATCGTCGAAACTTGGTCGAGGTTAAATGAATGTATGAACAAAATTTAAAATTCTTGAGATTTAAACTTAACAAACTTTGCTTATCGTGTCGGAATAATATAAAGATAAAGTTTAAATTTGGTCGGAAATTTCTTGGTCGTCACAACCCCTACTCCCAAAAAGTGAGGACTCTTAGACCCAACGTATCTGTATGACCCATCAAATCTACAGTACTTTATCAATTCAATTGATGAGCGTTCCGGGTGTACGGTTTAAGTTAGAACTTGGTTTTGACATACGTTTCAAAGTCAATGGTTAGTAAGCGACATACGTGGTGCAGGTGCGATACTCCTTCCAAAATCATTATGAATAGAGAAGACAAAAAGCCATCCGTTTCCCGTTTCCACTCCACACAAATTTAACCCGACCAACTCACATAAAGAGTTGATGAATCAGAAATACTCACCCCAAATTCACTTCCAAAATACACCTTCATTCCCTTTCCTCTTAACTAAAGATCCAGAGATGAATAGAGAGATAGATCGATCAAATTCGCTTCAAAAGCACTTGTTAAAAGATTCCGAACCCCTGACTGTTTTTGATAGGTCAAAGTTATGAAGAAAGGGTATGCCAAATAAAAAATATGATGAAAGAGCAAAGTCTCTAAATAAAGGCAAGAAAAAAAAACCGAGAAGTAGCCCAAAGAAGGATTGTCGGAAGAGCCGAGAAGAATTCTAGACAAAAGTCTTAGCAAAATCCGCATCTTCCGAAGAAAACTCTTACGGAATTTAAGTCGTTCTCTATCCAAAAAAGGACACTCTGAAGAATCAAAGATCTGGACACCTTTTCACCTTTCCATAAATTCCTCAACCAACCCTATAACCCGTCTTCCTCTTGAAAGAATGCCTAGGAAGAAGATCAATGTCGTCCTTACTTAACCGGTGGAGATATCGATGCTTTACCAAGCCTATGATGAGAACTGTTATACGACTGGCTTCTACGTGACAATACAACTAGATTAGGGCACCCTAAACACCTGAATGATATGAGTGATCCGTTAGTGAGAAGCCTGGTCATGTATACTCTACATCTGAGAGTTGGAAAGTACGCCTTTTTCACTATGGACGCGATTGAAATCTAGCGACCAAAACCATCGAAGTTTGAAACTTTCTAAAATACTTTCAAAAGATGTGACGACTTCTGATGAAGGCATAATAAAAGGATCTAAGGGTGGGCAAGGGAGAATCTATTAAAAAGAACCTTATATTCTAGATTTTTGCTTGAGGATAAGCAAAGCTAAGTGTGGGGTATTTGATATTGGCCAAAAAGTCACGTTTTACCCCCGATATTAGGCCCTAAATCCATAAAGATTCAAACTTTATCAAAAAAAATAATCACTTTGTCAGCTGATTTTGTAGATTAAGTAGTTACAAAGGCGATACAAAAAGAATCAAGTGTGATGCCCCGTCCAAAACCTTTATGGTACGGATCATCAACAACAGGTCCATAACACGGTATAACACTATATGCTGTTTTAAAACAAGGTTTTGCATTCATAAAAAGATAACATTTTTCCAATGACAAATGTTTTACAAAAGTAACGTGCTTCTACCAATAGAAAGCATTAACAAAAGTACGTGACACTTAGGTCCTTACAAAACCATAGTTCGAATATAACATAAGTAGTGAATGCAAAGTAAAAAGTCCATAACTAGGAAACATCTCTAACAATGCAGAGTACAGTGGAAGTCTAACACAGCAAGTCTATTACAGCGGAAGCAATTTTATCTAAGCACCTGAGAAATAACATGCTTTAAAAAGTCAACACGAATGTTGGTGAGCTATAGTTTTATTGTAAACAATAAAGTAATGTAGACCACGAGATTTTGTATTCAAAACAGTATGAAAAGTATATGCTTAACCGTGGGCACTTGGTAACTAACTTAACAAATAAATATATAAATCACCCCCCTAAAAGTACACCTGGCAAGTGCGTTAAAATTGAAGAAGTATTAAACACCCGTTAAATGCTAGCGCGACAAGCTCGAGTGGGGATGTCAAACCCTATGGATCCATATCTAAGATTCGCGTTCACCGGTTCATAAACCAATGACTAAACGTTACCGAGCGAAGGGGAAAATTTGTGTTGTTATGTCACCCACACATATATTAAGTTTAAGTACTCGTGTCTAGTATTTAAAACATAAAAGCCATGTATTCTCAGTTCCAAAAATAGTTAAAGTAAAAAGGGAGCTATAACTCACAGTGAATGTACGGTAAAGTCGATACGAAAATGTAAGCAAGTAGTAAGTCGGTCGAAAAGGTCCTCAACCTAAGTCAATGGTTACTAAGTCAGTAAATCATCTCAAAAAGTTAAAAAGTAAGTAAGTTAAGTCTTAACTATCATCATTATCATCATACGTAAAAGATAAAGTAAGTTTTCAACAAGAATAGAGGTCGAAATGAAAAGCTGAATTAAAACAGCCGCTACGACCTCTACACCAACTAAAATGACGCGTGGTCAGTGGCCAAGGCTCCGTTTGTGAGTCCTTTTACCGTTGTCCGAAATTCAGATCCTAACTCGATGTCGTTTGACTGTGGCGACGGTCAAAGCGCGAGTAGGTCAGAAATTTCAGCACGTCGTTACGAAGGCGTAGTGAACTTCGGAAGACTATAAATCCCAAACCGTATATCGGATTTAGGCGAGTTTTAAACGAAAAGTTATCTACACAAACTGAACTTTCTGGAAATCAACTTTCCAGAAGCTCCAGGTGTAGTGACCCGAACTTTTCCATGTTTATATATATTAATTGAGATTGATATTTACATGATTAAATGTTTCCAACATGTTAAGCAATCAAACTTGTTAAGACTTGATTAATTGAAATATGTTTCATATAGACAATTGACCACCCAAGTTGACCGGTGATTCACGAACGTTAAAACTTGTAAAAACTATATGATGACATATATATGGATATATATATAGTTAACATGATACTATGATAAGTAAACATATCATTAAGTATATTTACAATGAACTACATATGTAAAAACAAGACTACTAACTTAATGATTTTTAAACGAGACATATATGTAACGATTATCGTTGTAAAGACATTTAATGTATATATATCATATTAAGAGATATTCATACATGATAATATCATGATAATATAATAATTTAAAATCTCATTTGATATTATAAACATTGGGTTAACAACATTTAACAAGATCGTTAACCTAAAGGTTTCAAAACAACACTTACATATAACGACTAACGATGACTTAACGACTCAGTTAAAATGTATATACATGTAGTGTTTTAATATGTATTTATACACTTTTGAAAGACTTCAATACACTTATCAAAATACTTCTACTTAACAAAAATTCTTACAATTACATCCTCGTTCAGTTTCATCAACAATTCTACTCGTATGCACCCGTATTCGTACTCGTATAATACACAACTTTTAGATGTATGTACTATTGGTATATACACTCCAATGATCAGCTCTTAGCAGCCCATGTGAGTCACCTAACACATGTGGGAACCATCATTTGGCAACTAGCAAGAAATATCTCATAAAATTACAAAAATATGAGTAATCATTCATGACTTATTTACATGAAAACAAAATTACATATCCTTTATATCTAATCCATACACCAACGACCAAAAACACCTACAAACACTTTCATTCTTCAATTTTCTTCATCTAATTGATCTCTCTCAAGTTCTATCTTCAAGTTCTAAGTGTTCTTCATATATTCTACAAGTTCTAGTTACATAAAATCAAGAATACTTTCAAGTTTGCTAGCTCACTTCCAATCTTGTAAGGTGATCATCCAACCTCAAGAAATCTTTTTTTCTTACAGTAGGTTATCATTCTAATACAAGGTAATAATCATATTCAAACTTTGGTTCAATTTCTATAACTATAACAATCTTATTTCAAGTGATGATCTTACTTGAACTTGTTTTCGTGTCATGATTCTGCTTCAAGAACTTCGAGCCATCCAAGGATCCGTTGAAGCTAGATCCATTTTTCTCTTTTCCAGTAGGTTTATCCAAGGAACTTAAGGTAGTAATGATGTTCATAACATCATTCGATTCATACATATAAAGCTATCTTATTCGAAGGTTTAAACTTGTAATCACTAGAACATAGTTTAGTTAATTCTAAACTTGTTCGCAAATAAAAGTTAATCCTTCTAACTTGACTTTTAAAATCAACTAAACACATTTTCTATATCTATATGATATGCTAACTTAATGATTTAAAACCTGGAAACACGAAAAACACCGTAAAACCAGATTTACGCCGTCGTAGTAACACCGCGGGCTGTTTTGGGTTAGTTAATTAAAAACTATGATAAACTTTGATTTAAAAGTTGTTATTCTGAGAAAATGATTTTTATTATGAACATGAAACTATATTCAAAAATTATGGTTAAAATCAAAGTGGAAGTATGTTTTCTAAAATGGTCATCTAGACGTCGTTCTTTCGACTGAAATGACTACCTTTACAAAAACGACTTGTAACTTATTTTTCCGACTATAAACCTATACTTTTTCTGTTTAGATTCATAAAATAGAGTTCAATATGAAACCATAGCAATTTTATTCACTCAAAACGGATTTAAAATGAAGAAGTTATGGGTAAAACAAGATTGGATAATTTTTCTCATTTTAGCTACGTGAAAATTGGTAACAAATCTATTCCAACCATAACTTAATCAACTTGTATTGTATATTATGTAATCTTGAGATACCATAGACACGTATACAATGTTTCGACCTATCATGTCGACACATCTATATATATTTCGGAACAACCATAGACACTCTATATGTGAATGTTGGAGTTAGCTATACAGGGTTGAGGTTGATTCCAAAATATATATAGTTTGAGTTGTGATCAATACTGAGATACGTATACACTGGGTCGTGGATTGATTCAAGATAATATTTATCGATTCATTTCTGTACATCTAACTGTGGACAACTAGTTGTAGGTTACTAACGAGGACAGCTGACTTAATAAACTTAAAACATCAAAATATATTAAAAGTGTTGTAAATATATTTTGAACATACTTTGATATATATGTATATATTGTTATAGGTTCGTGAATCAACCAGTGGCCAAGTCTTACTTCCCGACGAAGTAAAAATCTGTGAAAGTGAGTTATAGTCCCACTTTTAAAATCTAATATTTTTGGGATGAGAATACATGCAGGTTTTATAAATGATTTACAAAGTAGACACAAGTACGTGAAACTACATTCTATGGTTGAATTATCGAAATCGAATATGCCCCTTTTTATTAAGTCTGGTAATCTAAGAATTAGGGAACAGACACCCTAATTGACGCGAATCCTAAAGATAGATCTATTGGGCCTAACAAACCCCATCCAAAGTACCGGATGCTTTAGTACTTCGAAATTTATATCATATCCGAAGGGTGTCCCGGAATGATGGGGATATTCTTATATATGCATCTTGTTAATGTCGGTTACCAGGTGTTCACCATATGAATGATTTTTATCTCTATGTATGGGATGTGTATTGAAATATGAAATCTTGTGGTCTATTATTATGATTTGATATATATAGGTTAAACCTATAACTCACCAACATTTTTGTTGACGTTTAAAGCATGTTTATTCTCAGGTGAATATTAAGAGCATCCGCTGTTGCATACTAAAATAAGGACAAGATTTGGAGTCCATGTTTGTATGATATTGTGTAAAAACTGCATTCAAGAAACTGATTTCGATGTAACATATTTGTATTGTAAACCATTATGTAATGGTCGTGTGTAAACAGGATATTTTAGATTATCATTATTTGATAATCTACGTAAAGCTTTTTAAACCTTTATTTATGAAATAAAGGTTATGGTTTGTTTTAAAAATGAATGCAGTCTTTGAAAAACGTCTCATATAGAGGTCAAAACCTCGCAACGAAATCAATTAATATGGAACGTTTTTAATCAATAAGAACGGGACATTTCAGTTGGTATCCGAGCGTTGGTCTTAGAGAACCAGAATTTTGCATTAGTGTGTCTTATCAAGTTTGTTAGGATGCATTAGTGAGTCTGGACTTCGACCGTGTTTACTTGAAAAATGATTGCTTAATAAATTTTGTTGGAAACTATATATTTTTAACATGTGAATATTATGTGATATATTAATCTCTTAACGCGTTTGATATTATGTGATAGATGTCTACCTCTAGAACAAGTCCCATTGACTCACCTAATAATAATGAAGAGTCAAATGTAAATTGGAATGATTCGTGGACTGATTCACAAGTTCCCGAAGAGGAACCGGAAGAAGAGTCGGAACCGGAAGAAGAATCGGAACCGGAAGAAGAATCGGAACCGGATGAAGAAATAGAACCGGTGGGGGAAATAATAAAACGGTTAAGTAAAAGAAAATCCTCAACCAACCGACCAAGGTTAATTATGGTCAATGGTGTTTCCGCCAAGGAAGCAAAATATTGGGAGGATTACCAATTCTCCGATGAATCGGATTCCGACGAGAATTCCGATGATGTTATAGAAATTACCCCAACTGAATTTAAAAAGGCAAAAGAAAATAATAAGGGAAAGGGCATAAAAATAGAGAAATCTAATTCCAACCCCGATGAACTTTATATGTATCGTCAACCCCCGAAGTCCTTAAGTTGTAACAATGACCCGGGAACCTCTAAACCACCAGGTTTTTCTAAACCAATGTGGATCACGACGGCTCGTATTAGGGGAACATCATATATCCCTAGAAACTTGGCAAAACGAACCAAAACCGAAGAAGAAGAAACAAGCGAG
Source organism: Rutidosis leptorrhynchoides (assembly GCF_046630445.1). NCBI lineage: Eukaryota > Viridiplantae > Streptophyta > Magnoliopsida > Asterales > Asteraceae > Rutidosis > Rutidosis leptorrhynchoides. The sequence continues at coordinate 398,589,304 of NC_092333.1, forward strand.
TCGGAATAAGATAGTTGTATTCGTGTGGTGTAATATATGTAATATAGTGTGCTTATGCTTTATGATATATGTAAAAATTGCTTGTATTAATAAGTATATTTTTTTATGAATCTAACTCTTGTCTATTTTACAGTATAAAAACACAAAATGGATAGACAACCCAATATTTTAAGAGACCTACCCGGAGACATGATTGATGAAATCTTGTCTAGAGTCGGCCAGAATTCCTCGGCACAACTATTTAAGGCGAGATCAGTTTGTAAGACATTCGAAGAACGTTCCAAGAATGTCTTGGTTTATAAGAGACTTTCGTTTGAAAGATGGGGGATATCACATTGGGAAACCCATAAGTTACGATGTGTTTACTTTGACGCATATATTGCGGGGAACCCAAATGCTATTTTACGCAACGGGTTAAGAAATTATTTTGACTCAATATATCCGAATATTGGACTTCGTGATTTAGAAAAAGCGGCTAACATGCAACATAAAGAAGCATGTTATGCTTACGGATTAGTAATGTTCGCTTCTCACTAAAGGGAGAACAAGAACATCGGGCTACAACTATTAAACAAAACGTTTCCACAAGTGACGGAGTCGGTAATTGGGGTAAGAAATGAGGTTTTTAGATTGTTACGGGACTGTTGGACATTACGTAACCCTCGTCCCTTTGACGACGTTACTACACGCTGTCTTATCAACGGCCATAACTGTTATGTTGCACAAGACCAAGGATGGGAAATAGTCCTAGTAAAACCAGAATGCATGACTTGTTTCTGGACGTATGAATTACGTGTCTTTATTGCCTTTGCTGAACGACTTGTGTATTAGCTAGAATTATCTTCACAACTATCTTGTATCAAAGTTATTGTGTGCTATATTTCATGCTTTATGTAAAACAAGCGGTATTGTAAGTTTGTAAAATATTGTATAAAAGTTTGAACGCGAAATATTATTATATTCAGTTTTTCATATAGAATTGTAGTAGTTGAATTGTATATTAGCTACTAAGTATGAACTTAACGGGTAGGTACTACCCGAATTTAAACTTATAAAACGCTAATATGAAGAAAAAGCTTTTATAAATGAGTTCATATTATGCTACGAAATACTATTAACTACTCTTAATATTCTGTATGATTAACTTGTTCCATTTAACTATTTTGAAGGAAATGGCACCGACTACTCGACACACCGTGAATATGAATGAAGAGGAATTCCGTACTTTTCTAGCTTCAAACATAGCCGCAGTACAGGCTGCGCTACATACCAACAATAACCTTGGATCTAGCAGTACAGGAAATCGTGTAGGATGCACCTACAAAGAATTCACTGCCTGTAAACCTTTGGAATTTGATGGAACCGAAGGACCGATCGGATTGAAACGGTGGACCGAGAAGGTCGAATCGGTGTTTGCCATAAGTAAGTGTACTGAAGAGGACAAAGTGAAGTACGCTACGCATACCTTCACAGGTTCTGCGTTAACATGGTGGAATACCTATCTAGAGCAAGTGGGACAAGACGATGCGTACGCACTACCGTGGTCAGCATTCAAGCACTTGATGAACGAGAAGTACCGTCCGAGAACCGAGGTCAATAAGCTCAAGACAGAACTTAGAGGGTTACGAACCCAAGGATTTGATATTACCACGTACGAAAGATGATTCACAGAATTGTGCCTATTGTGTCCGGGAGCATTCGAAGATGAGGAAGAGAAGATCGACGCATTTGTGAAAGGATTACCGGAAAGAATCCAAGAAGATATAAGTTCACACGAGCCCGCCTCCATACAACAGGCATGTAGAATGGCTCACAAACTCGTGAACCAGATTGAAGAAAGAATTAAAGAACAGACTGCTGAAGAGGCCAATGTGAAGCAAGTCAAAAGAAAGTGGGAGGAAAACGGTGATAAGAATCACCAATACAACAACAACAGCAATTACAACAATAATCGCAACAATTATCCCAACAATCGCAACATCAATCGCAACTACAACAAACGGCCCAACAACAACAATAATAATAACAACAGCAACTACAACAATCATCCCAACAACAATAATAACCGCAACAACAACAACAATCAGAAGCAGCTATGCCAAAGGTGTGAAAAGAATCACTCGGGGTTCTGCACCAAATTTTGCAACAAGTATAAAAGAAATGGTCATAGCGCGGCGAAGTGTGAGGTCTACGGACCAGGGGTTAATAGAACGAAAGGAACAAATGGTGTCGGAATGAGTAATGGCGGAGCAAGTAGTGTCGGAGCAAGTTATGCCAATGTAGTTTGTTATAAATGTGGAAAACCGGGCCACATTATTAGAAATTGCCCGAACCAGGAGAACACGAATGGACAAGGCCGTGGAAGAGTTTTCAATATTAATGCGGCAGAGGCACAGGAAGACCCGGAGCTTGTTACGGGTACGTTTCTTATTGACAATAAATCTGCTTACGTTTTATTTGATTCGGGTGCGGATAGAAGCTATATGAGTAGAGATTTTTGTGCTAAATTAAGTTGTCCATTGACGCCTTTGGATAGTAAATTTTTACTCGAATTAGCAAATGGTAAATTAATTTCAGCAGATAATATATGTCGGAATCGAGAAATTAAACTGGTTAGCGAAACATTTAAGATTGATTTGATACCAGTAGAGTTAGGGAGTTTTGATGTGATAATCGGTATGGACTGGTTGAAAGAAGTGAAAGCGGAGATCGTTTGTTATAAAAATGCAATTCGCATTATACGAGAAAAAGGAAAACCCTTAATGGTGTACGGAGAAAAGGGCAACACGAAGCTACATCTTATTAGTAATTTGAAGGCACAAAAACTAATAAGAAAAGGTTGCTATGCTGTTCTAGCACACGTCGAGAAAGTACAAACTGAAGAAAAGAGCATCAATGATGTTCCCGTCGCAAAAGAATTTCCTGATGTATTTCCGAAAGAATTACCGGGATTACCCCCACATCGATCCGTTGAATTTCAAATAGATCTTGTACCAGGAGCTGCACCAATAGCTCGTGCTCCTTACAGACTCGCACCCAGCGAGATGAAAGAACTACAAAGCCAATTACAAGAACTTTTAGAGCGTGGTTTCATTCGACCAAGCACATCACCGTGGGGAGCTCCTGTTTTGTTTGTCAAGAAGAAAGATGGTACATTCAGGTTGTGTATCGACTACCGAGAGTTGAACAAACTTACCATCAAGAACCGCTACCCACTACCGAGAATCGACGACTTATTTGATCAACTGCAAGGCTCGTCTGTTTATTCAAAGATTGACTTACGTTTCGGGTATCATCAAATGCGGGTGAAAGAAGATGATATTCCAAAGACTGCTTTCAGAACACGTTACGGTCATTACGAGTTTATGGTCATGCCGTTTGGTTTAACTAATGCACCAGCTGTGTTCATGGACCTTATGAACCGAGTGTATGGACCATACCTTGACAAGTTTGTCATTGTTTTCATTGATGACATACTTATTTACTCAAAGAATGACCAAGAACACGGTGAACATTTGAGAAAGGTGTTAGAAGTATTGAGGAAGGAAGAATTGTACGCTAAGTTTTCAAAGTGTGCATTTTGGTTAGAAGAAGTTCAATTCCTCGGTCACATAGTGAACAAAGAAGGTATTAAGGTGGATCCGGCAAAGATAGAAACTGTTGAAAAGTGGGAAACCCCGAAAACTCCGAAACACATACGCCAGTTTTTAGGACTAGCTGGTTACTACAGAAGGTTCATCCAAGACTTTTCCAGAATAGCAAAACCCTTGACTGCATTAACGCATAAAGGGAAGAAATTTGAATGGAATGATGAACAAGAGAAAGCGTTTCAGTTATTGAAGAAAAAGCTAACTACGGCACCTATATTGTCATTGCCTGAAGGGAATGATGATTTTGTGATTTATTGTGACGCATCAAAGCAAGGTCTCGGTTGTGTATTAATGCAACGAACGAAGGTGATTGCTTATGCGTCTAGACAATTGAAGATTCACGAACAAAATTATACGACGCATGATTTGGAATTAGGCGCGGTTGTTTTTGCATTAAAGACTTGGAGGCACTACTTATATGGGGTCAAAAGTATTATATATACCGACCACAAAAGTCTTCAACACATATTTAATCAGAAACAACTGAATATGAGGCAGCGTAGGTGGATTGAATTGTTGAATGATTACGACTTTGAGATTCGTTACCACCCGGGGAAGGCAAATGTGGTAGCCGATGCCTTGAGCAGGAAGGACAGAGAACCCATTCGAGTAAAATCTATGAATATAATGATTCATAATAACATTACTACTCAAATAAAGGAGGCGCAACAAGGAGTTTTAAAAGAGGGAAATTTAAAGGATGAAATACCCAAAGGATCGGAGAAGCATCTTAATATTCGGGAAGACGGAACCCGGTATAGGGCTGAAAGGATTTGGGTACCAAAATTTGGAGATATGAGAGAAATGGTACTTAGAGAAGCTCATAAAACCAGATACTCAATACATCCTGGAACGGGGAAGATGTACAAGGATCTCAAGAAACATTTTTGGTGGCCGGGTATGAAAGCCGATGTTGCTAAATACGTAGGAGAATGTTTGACGTGTTCTAAGGTCAAAGCTGAGCATCAGAAACCATCAGGTCTACTTCAACAACCCGAAATCCCGGAATGGAAATGGGAAAACATTACCATGGATTTCATCACTAAATTGCCAAGGACTGCAAGTGGTTTTGATACTATTTGGGTAATAGTTGATCGTCTCACCAAATCAGCACACTTCCTGCCAATAAGAGAAGATGACAAGATGGAGAAGTTAGCACGACTGTATTTGAAGGAAGTCGTCTCCAGACATGGAATACCAATCTCTATTATCTCTGATAGGGATGGTAGATTTATTTCAAGATTCTGGCAGACATTACAGCAAGCATTAGGAACTCGTCTAGACATGAGTACTGCCTATCATCCACAAACTGATGGGCAGAGCGAAAGGACGATACAAACGCTTGAAGACATGCTACGAGCATGTGTTATTGATTTCGGAAACAGTTGGGATCGACATCTACCGTTAGCAGAATTTTCCTACAACAACAGCTACCATTCAAGCATTGAGATGGCTCCGTTTGAAGCACTTTATGGTAGAAAGTGCAGGTCTCCGATTTGTTGGAGTGAAGTGGGGGATAGACAGATTACGGGTCCGGAGATTATACAAGAAACTACCGAGAAGATCATCCAAATTCAACAACGGTTGAAAACCGCCCAAAGTCGACAAAACAGCTACGCTGACATTAAAAGAAAAGATATAGAATTTGAAATTGGAGAGATGGTCATGCTTAAAGTTGCACCTTGGAAAGGCGTTGTTCGATTTGGTAAACGAGGGAAATTAAATCCAAGGTATATTGGACCATTCAAGATTATTGATCGTGTCGGACCAGTAGCTTACCGACTAGAGTTACCTCAACAACTCGCGGCTGTACATAACACTTTCCACGTCTCGAATTTGAAGAAATGTTTTGCTAAAGAAGATCTCACTATTCCGTTAGATGAAATCCAAATCAACGAAAAACTTCAATTCATCGAAGAACCCGTCGAAATAATGGATCGTGAGGTTAAAAGACTTAAGCAAAACAAGATACCAATTGTTAAGGTTCGATGGAATGCTCGTAGAGGACCCGAGTTCACCTGGGAGCGTGAAGATCAGATGAAGAAGAAATACCCGCATCTATTTCCAGAAGATTCGTCAACACCTTCAACAGCTTAAAATTTCGGGACGAAATTTATTTAACGGGTAGGTACTGTAGTGACCCGAACTTTTCCATGTTTATATATATTAATTGAGATTGATATTTACATGATTAAATGTTTCCAACATGTTAAGCAATCAAACTTGTTAAGACTTGATTAATTGAAATATGTTTCATATAGACAATTGACCACCCAAGTTGACCGGTGATTCACGAACGTTAAAACTTGTAAAAACTATATGATGACATATATATGGATATATATATAGTTAACATGATACTATGATAAGTAAACATATCATTAAGTATATTTACAATGAACTACATATGTAAAAACAAGACTACTAACTTAATGATTTTTAAACGAGACATATATGTAACGATTATTGTTGTAAAGACATTTAATGTATATATATCATATTAAGAGATATTCATACATGATAATATCATGATAATATAATAATTTAAAATCTCATTTGATATTATAAACATTGGGTTAACAACATTTAACAAGATCGTTAACCTAAAGGTTTCAAAACAACACTTACATATAACGACTAACGATGACTTAACGACTCAGTTAAAATGTATATACATGTAGTGTTTTAATATGTATTTATACACTTTTGAAAGACTTCAATACACTTATCAAAATACTTCTACTTAACAAAAATTCTTACAATTACATCCTCGTTCAGTTTCATCAACAATTCTACTCGTATGCACCCGTATTCGTACTCGTACAATACACAGCTTTTAGATGTATGTACTATTGGTATATACACTCCAATGATTAGCTCTTAGCAGCCCATGTGAGTCACCTAACACATGTGGGAACCATCATTTGGCAACTAGCAAGAAATATCTCATAAAATTACAAAAATATGAGTAATCATTCATGACTTATTTACATGAAAACAAAATTACATATCCTTTATATCTAATCCATACACCAACGACCAAAAACACCTACAAACACTTTCATTCTTCAATTTTCTTCATCTAATTGATCTCTCTCAAGTTCTATCTTCAAGTTCTAAGTGTTCTTCATATATTCTACAAGTTCTAGTTACATAAAATCAAGAATACTTTCAAGTTTGCTAGCTCACTTCCAATCTTGTAAGGTGATCATCCAACCTCAAGAAATCTTTGTTTCTTACAGTAGGTTATCATTCTAATACAAGGTAATAATCATATTCAAACTTTGGTTCAATTTCTATAACTATAACAATCTTATTTCAAGTGATGATCTTACTTGAACTTGTTTTCGTGTCATGATTCTGCTTCAAGAACTTCGAGCCATCCAAGGATCCGTTGAAGCTAGATCCATTTTTCTCTTTTCCAGTAGGTTTATCCAAGGAACTTAAGGTAGTAATGATGTTCATAACATCATTCGATTCATACATATAAAGCTATCTTATTCGAAGGTTTAAACTTGTAATCACTAGAACATAGTTTAGTTAATTCTAAACTTGTTCGCAAATAAAAGTTAATCCTTCTAACTTGACTTTTAAAATCAACTAAACACATTTTCTATATCTATATGATATGCTAACTTAATGATTTAAAACCTGGAAACACGAAAAACACCGTAAAACCAGATTTACGCCGTCGTAGTAACACCGCGGGCTGTTTTGGGTTAGTTAATTAAAAACTATGATAAACTTTGATTTAAAAGTTGTTATTCTGAGAAAATGATTTTTATTATGAACATGAAACTATATTCAAAAATTATGGTTAAAATCAAAGTGGAAGTATGTTTTCTAAAATGGTCATCTAGACGTCGTTCTTTCGACTGAAATGACTACCTTTACAAAAACGACTTGTAACTTATTTTTCCGACTATAAACCTATACTTTTTCTGTTTAGATTCATAAAATAGAGTTCAATATGAAACCATAGCAATTTTATTCACTCAAAACGGATTTAAAATGAAGAAGTTATGGGTAAAACAAGATTGGATAATTTTTCTCATTTTAGCTACGTGAAAATTGGTAACAAATCTATTCCAACCATAACTTAATCAACTTGTATTGTATATTATGTAATCTTGAGATACCATAGACACGTATACAATGTTTCGACCTATCATGTCGACACATCTATATATATTTCGGAACAACCATAGACACTCTATATGTGAATGTTGGAGTTAGCTATACAGGGTTGAGGTTGATTCCAAAATATATATAGTTTGAGTTGTGATCAATACTGAGATACGTATACACTGGGTCGTGGATTGATTCAAGATAATATTTATCGATTCATTTCTGTACATCTAACTGTGGACAACTAGTTGTAGGTTACTAACGAGGACAGCTGACTTAATAAACTTAAAACATCAAAATATATTAAAAGTGTTGTAAATATATTTTGAACATACTTTGATATATATGTATATATTGTTATAGGTTCGTGAATCAACCAGTGGCCAAGTCTTACTTCCCGACGAAGTAAAAATCTGTGAAAGTGAGTTATAGTCCCACTTTTAAAATCTAATATTTTTGGGATGAGAATACATGCAGGTTTTATAAATGATTTACAAAGTAGACACAAGTACGTGAAACTACATTCTATGGTTGAATTATCGAAATCGAATATGCCCCTTTTTATTAAGTCTGGTAATCTAAGAATTAGGGAACAGACACCCTAATTGACGCGAATCCTAAAGATAGATCTATTGGGCCTAACAAACCCCATCCAAAGTACCGGATGCTTTAGTACTTCGAAATTTATATCATATCCGAAGGGTGTCCCGGAATGATGGGGATATTCTTATATATGCATCTTGTTAATGTCGGTTACCAGGTGTTCACCATATGAATGATTTTTATCTCTATGTATGGGATGTGTATTGAAATATGAAATCTTGTGGTCTATTATTATGATTTGATATATATAGGTTAAACCTATAACTCACCAACATTTTTGTTGACGTTTAAAGCATGTTTATTCTCAGGTGAATATTAAGAGCTTCCGCTGTTGCATACTAAAATAAGGACAAGATTTGGAGTCCATGTTTGTATGATATTGTGTAAAAACTGCATTCAAGAAACTGATTTCGATGTAACATATTTGTATTGTAAACCATTATGTAATGGTCGTGTGTAAACAGGATATTTTAGATTATCATTATTTGATAATCTACGTAAAGCTTTTTAAACCTTTATTTATGAAATAAAGGTTATGGTTTGTTTTAAAAATGAATGCAGTCTTTGAAAAACGTCTCATATAGAGGTCAAAACCTCGCAACGAAATCAATTAATATGGAACGTTTTTAATCAATAAGAACGGGACATTTCACCAGGAGTCAGATCAGACCCGGAAAAATATATTCAAATGCTCCGGTGAGTTTCTTGGTGTTTGATGATTATCACGGTTCTCATCCTTGATGCGTATAAGCCTCAAGTGTACAACTCGTTTATGTTTTAGCATCATTTTGACCAAGTTTTAACCATCAAAACACAATGTCAAGACTAATAAAAGAAGTACAACTCATTTAAGAGTTTTAGAAGGATGATGAACCAAAGTTACATCAAGTTCTTAGTTTTGACACAAGTACAAGTTCTAATTGGAATTTTAAGCTATAAACTTGGATTCAAACTAAACAAGCAAGACCTTAAGTTATAGAACTTAGATCTTAGCTAAATATTGAAGACCTTAAACTAGAAAGTCTAGATCTTATGTTCTAGGTGAACCCTAAGTTATAGAACTTAGACTTTCAACTTTTACAAAACCTTAAGTTATAAAACTTAGAATTTTACAACATAGAATGAATATAAGCTAGTGAGCTTTTGTTTTAACAAGTTAGATGACCATAAGTTACATAACTTAGATCAAACAAAATAATGATGAAACCCTAAGCTAGAAAGCTTGAATCTCTTAACAATACTTATGAGACTTCAAGCTTGAAAAATTGTATATTTGTTTAATGAAAACTCAAGTTACAAAATTGAAGTAAAACAAATTAAAGAAGATCATAAGTTAATAAACTCGATCTTTTAACAATCTTTTTGTAGAAACCTCAAGCTAGAAAGCTTGAATTTCTAATGTTCTTGAAGATCCTTAAAGCAAAAAGCTAGATCTACAAGTTACATGAAGATCATAAACATAAGTTTTGATCCTTTAACAAAAATAAAGAGATCTTAAGTTATGAGCTTAGATCTAACAAAATTAATGAAGATTCAAAGCTAGAGAGCTTGAATCCTTCATGTTCTTGAAGATTTTCAACTAAGGTTTGAATCTACAAGATATAACAAGATTAAAAAGCTAAAAAGCTTGATCCCTTGATGATGATGATGATTTCGATTATGAAAGAAAAATAAGAAAAGAAATTCAAGAAAACTTACAAGTTTTCTTAAGCTTTTTAGAGTAAGAAACTAGAGAGAAAACTAGAGAGAATGATATGTGTGTTTTGAGAAATGAGATGAAGTTTGAAAATAAATGAAGGTGGTGGTGGTGGGTTTAAGGCCGACGGTCATGGGGGTGTGGGGGGGGGAGGGCATTTGGCTTGGCATGGGTGGTGGTACAAAGTGATGTGTGCATATTGGCTAGCATGGAGCATGAGGTTAAAATTTGTAAGTAATGGTACATAAGCATGCTAGTAATCTTGTCTTATATCTTAATAGGTCTTGTCATATGTCTTAATGGATCATAAGTCTATTAAGATGGGCTAACATACTAGTCCATTAGCTAGAGTAGGGTGGGCCTTTGATAAACTAAGTCCATTAAGGTGATAAGCCCATTAATACTAACTAGTGTGCATTAATAAAACACTAAACGTAATTAAGCAATCAACAAGCTAAGTAATTGTCATTAACAAATAACAATTAGGATTAAGTAGTCATAACACTCCAATTATGACAAAAGTTTAACGTGTACCAAGTACGTATCTCTTTCTAAACGACTAGTGACACTAATTGTGACGCCCCGTACAAAACCATCCTGTACGAATCGTCAACAACAGGTCCATTACACGGTACAATACTACATGGTGTTTTAATATACGTTTTGCATTCAAATAGGGTAACGTTTTACAAAAGATAACATGACACAAAGTTCGTTACAAGCCATTATTCAAACAACATAAGTGGTGAATGCAAGATAAAAGTTCCATGATTGAGACATCTCTAAGTAATGCAGCAGAAGTCTAACATAGCGAGTCTGTAACAGCAAGTCTATAACATAAAGACAACAAGTCTAACAGCGGAAGAAACAACGTCTAAGCACCTGAGAAATACACGCTTAAAAGTCAACACGAATGTTGGTGAGCTATAGTTTGTGTTCAGTAATGTAATGTAGACCACGAGATTTTGTATTCCAAAACAGTATGAAAAGTATATGCTTATTCGTGGGCACCCGGTAACTAACTTAACGTAATAGTAATACCCCCTAAAAGTACAATTGGCGAGTGCGTATGTCCTCGAATTATCAAACACCCGTTAAATATTAGCGCGACTAGCCCGAGTGGGGATGTCAAACTCTATGGATCCATATCTAATATTCGCGTTCACCGGTTCAAAAACCAATGATTAAACGTTACCGTGCTAAGGGGAATGTTTATGCCGTTATATAACCCACACATATGTAAAGTTTAAGTACTTGTGTCTAGTATGCAAAACATAAAAGAGCATGTATTCTCAGTCCCAAAAATAGTAAAGTAAAAAGGGAAGCTATAACTCACAGTGAATAAGTAGTAAAAGTCGATGCGAAAAGTATGCAGGTAGTAAGTCAGTCCGAAAGATCGTCAACCTAAGTCAAAGGTCACTAAGTCAGTATTTTATCCCAAAAGGTTTAAAATTACGTAAGTAAAGTCCTAGACATCAACATCGTCATCATCATTCGTAAAAGATAAACTAAGTTTTCAACAGGAATAGAGATCGAAACAAAAGGCTGACTTCGGACAGCTGCTACGATCTCTATATAAAACAAAAATAAGCGTGGTCAGTGGCCAAGGCTCCGTATGTGAGTCCTCTAACCTCTGTCCAATTTTCAGAACCTAACTCGTCTTCGTTTGACCGTGGAGACGGTTTAAGTGCGAGTAGGTCAGAAATTTCAGCACGTCGTTACAAAGGCGTAGTGACTTTCGGAAGGCTATAAATCCTAAACCGTATATCGGATTTAGGCGATGCCTAAACGAAAAGTCATCTACTAGAAATGAAATATATGAAAATCAATTTTCCAGATGTCCAGGAGTCTGATCAGACCCCGAAAAATAGCAAACAATGCCCCGGTGGGTTTCTTGGTTGTTGATGCTCATCACGGTTCTCATCCTTGATGCGTGTAAGCTTCAAGTGTACAACTCTTTGATGTTTTAGCATCACTTTGACCAATTTTAAACCATCAACACACAACTAAGAGTAAAATCTATCATTCGACAAGTTTGAACATCAAGATTGCCTCTTTATTGCATAAACCCAATAAAGCTTCAACCTTTGTCCTTTTTACACAAGTTTATGCATCTTCATCATATGTGATGATGAAGACTTGATATTTATCATCACAACAAACACAAAAAGGTTTCAAGTAAGTGAGATCTACAATAATAACTTAGATCTTAAATATTAAGAAAACCCTAAGCTAGAAAGCTTGGATCTTTACAAGATTAATGAGACCATAAGCAAGAAAGTTAAGATCTAAAGAAAGTAATGAGACCATAAGCTAAAAAGCTAAGATCTTTAACAAAATAATGAAACCTAAGCTAGAAAGCTTGGATCTTTCATGTTCTTGAAGATCCTTAAAGTAAAAGACTAGATCTTCAAGTTACATAAAAATCATAAACACAAGTTTTGATCTTTATAACAAAATAAAGAAATCATAAGCTAGATCTAACAAGTAAATGAAGATTCAAAGCTAGAAAGCTTGAATCTTTCATATTCTTGAAGGATTCAAACCCAAGTTTGAATCTACAAGATGTAACAAGATCAAGAAGCTAAAAAGCTAGATCTCCACATGATGATGATGATGTCGACTACAAGAAGAAGAGAAGAAGAAGAATAAAACTTGAAACTTACAATTTTTAGAGTGAGAAACACTAGAGAGAGAATAAGAGAGTAAGTGTGTGAAATGTGAATGAGATCAAGTGTGAAATGTGAGGAATTAGCATGGTATTTATAGGAGGTGATGGGGTGGCATGGTGGTGGTGGCCGTAGGTTATGGGGGGGACAAGGGGGATAAACTTTTACTTTTTGGTTAATGGTTGTCTAAAGTTGGTGCTTATGTTGGGATCCCATGCAACAATTGTGATTATGGTTAATAAAAATGCTAGTATGTTCCCTCTAATAAATGGGCATTTGTCTTACATTTATATGGGTCATAAACTTATTAAAATTGGGCTAATTAAATAGTCCATTAGCTAGAGTAGGGTGGGCTTGAGTCCAACAAGGTAGAAAGTCCAACAAGACTAACTAGTGAGCATAAATAAATTACTAAGCGTAATAAAGCAACCAAAAGCCCAAGTAATTGTTATTAGAAAATAACAATTAGTATTTCATAGTAGTAATATTCCAATTACGACCAAAGTTAAACGTGTACCAAAACATATAGATCGTTCTCAACGTCAAGTGACACTAACGGTCGTAAAAGCATTCGAGGATCAAGTTAAGTAACTAAGTACTTAATGGCACGTTGTATGGTATAAACGAAGGTAATTAATCATGAAATAAGATCTAGAATGTAATATAGCTCAGTACACACAAATAAGTAGTTTCGCAGAAAGTAACAAGCACAAAAGCAAGTCGAAAAAGTTGGGTCGTTACATTACCCACCTGTTAATGAAAATTTAGTCCCGAAATTTTAAGCTAAGGTAGACGGTAGAGTTGTGAAGGGGTGAGGATACTTCTGCATCATCTGATCCTCTCACTCCCACGTAAACTCAGGTCCTCATTTAGCATTCCAACAAACTCGAACAATTGGAATCTTGTTGCGTTTCAAGGTTTTAACTTCACGATCCATAATTTTAACAGGTTCTTCTACGAAGTGAAGTTTGTCATCAATCGTAAGATCCTCAAGTGGTATGACAAGTTCTGGTTCTGCAAGACATTTCTTCAGATTTGACACGTGAAAAGTGGGATGAACAGCACTCAACTGAGTCAGAAGATCCAAACGGTAAGCAACGGGTCCAACACGCTCCAAAACTTCAAAAGGACCAATATATCATAGATTTAGCTTCCCACGCTTTGAAACGGATTACACCTTTCCAAGGTATGACTTTCAACATCACTCGGTCACTTATTTGGAATTTGCGATCTTTACGCTTAAGATCGTCATAGCTCTTTTGACGATCGCGGGCCGTCTTGAGCCTCGCTTGAATTTGAACAATCTTCTCGGTAGTTTCATGGACGAGTTCAGGTCCGGTGATTTGCTTTTCACCTACTTCGGCCCAACAGATAGGAGAACGACATATGTGGCCATACAAGGCTTCGAAAGGTGCGGCCTTAATACTTGCGTGATAGCTATTGTTGTAAGAGAATTCGGCTAGCGAAAAGTGCTTCTCCCAAGCTTTCCCGAAATCAATTACACAAGCACGCAACATGTCCTCCAGGGTTTGAATCGTGTGTTTGCTCTGTCCATTGGTTTGCGGATGATACGCAGTACTCATATCTAAACGTGTTCCCAAAGCTTCTTGTAAAGAACGCCAAAATCTAGAAGCGAAACGGGCATCTCGGTCTGAAATAATCGATAAGGGTACACCGTGTCGAGATACAACTTCCTTTATGTATAGTTGCGCGAGTTTCTCCATCGTATCAGTTTCCTTCATGGCTAGGAAGTGTGCAGATTTGGTAAGACGGTCAACGATAACCCAGATGGTATCATAACCGCCTACCGTCTTCGGTAGCTTTGTGATGAAGTCTATTGTTATTCCTTATCATTTCCATTGCGGGATTTCTGGTTGCTGAAGTAATCTAGATAGCCTCTGATGTTCGGCTTTGATCTTAGAACAAGTTAAGCAGTTTTCGACGTAAGTCGCAACATCCTTCTTGAGGTTTGGCCACCAATATTGAACCTTGAGGTCGTGGTACATCTTACCAGCTCCTGGATGAATCGAATACCTTGACTTATGAGCTTTATCTAGAATTAGGCTTCGTAAATCTCCATAACTAGGCACCCAAATTCTTCCGACAAAGTATCGGAGTCCAGTCTCCTTGACCTCGAATCGAGAAACGAGAATGTTCAAGTGCTCTTGAGAAATATTCTCTTTCTTGAGAACTTCCTCTCGAGCTACACGGATTTGGCTATAAAGATTTATGTGAATGGTGACGTTCAAGGCTCGGACACGAAGTGGTACCATTCTTTCCTTTCAGCTCAAGGCATCGACTACAACATTTACCTTGCCAGGGTGGTAACGAAGTTCACAATCGTAGTCGTTCAACGTCTCGATCCACCATCGCTTCGCATATTCAATTGCTTCTGATCGAATATGTGTTGGAGGCTCTTGTGATCGGTGAAGATAGTACTCTTGGTTCCATACAGATAGTGTCTCCACAGTTTGAGTGCAAAGACCACGGCTCCAAGCACAAGATCGTGAGTTGTGTAGTTTCGCTCGTGAATCTTCAGTTGTCGAGAGGCGTAAGCGATAACCTTCTTCCGTTGCATCAATACACACCCAAAACCTTGTCGGGAAGCATCGCAATACACAACGGAATCATCACTTCCTTCAGGAAGGGATAGAATAGGAGCAGTGGTTAACTCCTGCTTCAGGGTTTGGAATGCCGAATCTTGCTCGGTTCCCCAAACAAACTTCTTCCATTGTGAGTTAACGCAGTCAAAGGACGCGCAATCAGAGAGAAACCTTCGATGAATCGATGATAGTAACCGGCGAGGCCTAAAAATTGACGGATATGAGTAGGAGTAGTGGGGGTTTCCCACTTGCTGATGGCTTCGATCTTAGCGGGATCAACCTTAATACCCTGATCGCTCACGATATGACCAAGAAATTGGACTTCCTTCAACCAAAATTCACACTTGGAGAATTTGGCATAGAGTTGCTCTTGTCTCAAGAGTTCAAGCATGAGTCAAAGATGTTGCTCATGTTCTTATTCACTTTTGGAATAGATGAGGATATCATCTATGAAAACAATAATGAATTTATCCAGGTACTGCTTGCATACGCGATTCATGAGATCCATAAACACGGCAGGTGCATTGGTTAAACCGAATGGCATACTAGAAACTCATAGTGGCCATAACGAGTTCGGAACGCAGTCTTCAGCACATCACTCTACTTCACCCTTGATGTTGTAGGGATGGGGTACGAAATAGTATTATTTTTAGTACGAAATACTATTAAATATGCTACAATTTTACACAAGTTATTTATTTATTTATCGAGTGGATATACTTAAACCTTGCTACAACACTTATAGGCAGTGTACCTAATCGTATTATAGTATAGTTTTTAGTAAGTCCGGTTCGTTCCACAGGGAAAGCTCGAGAAGTTTAACGCACACAAAATAGAAAAATAGAAAAATATATATCTATAAAGTAGTAGTATTATTATTATATAAAAGGGGGGGTTTTTACCGTTTAATGACCGGTTTGTCGATTTTAAAACTTTAGTCGCAGTTAAAACCAAATGTAAAATATTAAAAATAAATACAAGACTTAAATTAAAGCATAAAGTAAATAACGATAATGAAATTGTGAATAATAAAAGTGCGATAAAATAAACTTGCGATAATTAAAAAGTACGATAATTAAAAGTGCAATACAATAACAATAAAAATGCGATAATTAGAAGTGCAATTAAATATAAAATAAAGGAAATTAAATATGAAATAAAAGAATTATGCTTATTTAAACTTCCGTAATCATGATGTTTGACGTGTTGATTTTAGTTTTATGCCCATGGGTTAATTGTCCTTTGTCCAGGATTATTTAATATGTCCGTCTGGTTTTTGTCCATAACAGTTCATCAGTCATAAATATAAAGTGCGAGTGTCCTCGTCAAATTATTCTTATACCCGAAGTTAAATATTCCAACTAATTGGGGACTTAAACTGTAACAAGATTTTAATACTTTGTTTAGTAATTACACCAGGATGTCGACTGAGTGTAACCCAAAGTTTTAATATTTTGTTATCAATTATACCAAGTGTCCTTGTACATAATTTCACCCCTGTTTTAATTATTCTAGTGGCTATTAATCCATTCCCGTATCCGGTTAGATGAACGATTATTCGTACATATAAATACCCCGCCCATCGTGTCCGATCGAGTGTATATGGTAATTTATAGGGACGCCCAATTGTAAATCTTTATATTAACATTAACAAACTATCATTTAGTTAAACAAATATAAAGCCCATTAATAGCCCATAGTCTAATTTTCACAAGTGTCGTTCTTTTGACCAAACCCCAATTATGGTACAAAGCCCAATTACCCAATTTTAGTAATTAGCCCGACATCATGATTACTTCGTTTTAAATAAGCATAATAATAACTTAGCTACGAGACATTAATATAAAAAGGTTGAACATAACTTACAATGATTAAAATTAGCGTAGCGTTACACGGACAGAATTTCGACTTACACCCAAACGATCTCTATCATAAATCTTATTATTATCATAATTTAAAATTAAAATTAAGTTTATTGTTATATCTTATTAAGTTAACATTATGATAGAGATATAGAATATAGATATTGATATTTGATATTAAGGGGAAAGATATAGAAATAGAAAGATAGATTTAGGATAGAAAAATGTGTGCGTAAAATACATCGACAATCATCGCCTTTTATAGGCAAAATATGAAATTGAATTTTCATTTACGACCCCTGAACTATGCTCAATTAACAACTTTTTATTATTTAATATTATTCTTATTATGAATTATTTAAATATTATATTTTATTCTTGTGCATAGTTGACTCGTAATTTTTACACCGTTGCGTCGAGCGCTGAAAGTTGGTTCATGCCCCGGTTCCGGATTTTCGAACGTCCTTTCGTACAATTTTATATCGTGTACTTTGCGTTTTGTAACTTGTACTCTTGTCATTTTTAGACGTTCTTCATCAATAATTTGAACCTTTTTGATTGTATCTTGTACTTTTGAGCTGTTTGGACCTTTGTGTCTTCAATTCGTCGTTTTCGCCTTTTGTCTTCGCACTTATTTAATATAAACGAATATTACTTGAAAATGGAACAATTGCAACTAAAATCTTGTATTTCTTGGGGAATAATGCTATGAAATATATGTTCCTTTTTGGCATTATCAATATTCCCACACTTGAGCGTTGCTTGTCCTCAAGCAATATAGTCTTGAAAAACACTTGAATCACTTCTTTATTCTTCACACTTTGTACATCAGTGATTTCAATATGGCGGTATGAACAATGGTAGTAACAATGTAACCATGGTTAAAGGTGGGTGTGTCATCCACAGTTGCCTCGGGTTTAGGTCAACGACACTTGCAATCAAATAGCCGATTTACTTTCGGTTTCCAAAGCAAAGTGCACATTTGAAAGGCGGTTTACAGTCCCACATGACTATAAAAATGTAGATCCTTAAGGAAATTGGATCTTTATGAAAACATTTGATCTTTTTAAAATTCAAGCTAGATTTTACCCTAGACAAGTTTTCTGATTTGATCCATCATTGGTGTTGCAAAATATATTTGTGGATCAATATTTTGGCTAAAACTTTTAGGCTCGTGTAATCCACTGCTATCCCGGTATCGAATAGCACACATCCAGTTTACTTGTTCCGTATATTACCTTTCGGTAAACTACCGTCCGGTTGTAAAGGAAAGCGATGAACAAGAAACTGTTAAGGCAATGTCTAATGACATGCATTTGTTCATGGTCTAATTACGTGTCGGATGCTAGTACTATCCTTGGTAGGAGCAATAGTAAAGATCATCCTATGATTTTTCGGTCTGGCACAAGGTCCTGTCTCCGACCATGCTATGCAACCACCGTTCTTACGGTTGACACCCGATTTAGTTCAGGTGACCTAATGAATTCCAGGTGAATTCCTAGGATTTTAAGTTCAACGGTAATGAACGCATTGAAAATAGGGTTTTCAGAAAACAAATCGGTTTGTAATTTTGATCAAAATATTTTCTCGTTCAAGCTAAAGTTTAGATATCATTGAATTCCATGAGTTTGTAATTCTCAATCTTTAAGGTCAATCTCTAGGATTGAGTAATATCAGTCTTAAAAGCTAATTTTTACTCTTTAAGGAGATTATCCTTTCTGGGGGTCTGATTCATTAGTCTTATCAAGCTAATTTGCACGGCGTCCTCCCCATTTTACAAGATAAATCCTTCTCATGGTTAGGATAAATCTGACCACCTGGCGACCCTGTTTGATGCTGAGGTCCGTGGATTTCCAGCCGATTTTAGTGATGACTTTTCTAGATTTTTCGTCAACCTACAGCTGGTCTGGACGACAACTTCATGACCTAAATCAAGGAGCGCGTTTCTTTTTCGGAAGACTTTACTTCCTTTTAATGATGGAATTGATTCATCGTGTAGATCCATCTCTTCTTTTCTTTCATCGGGTAAAACAGTTTAGTTTAGTCCAAAGCAAAAGTATTTTCAGTTATTTGTTACAGATATATGTGACATATGTTTAAGATAACTTGGTAAATTTTCCCACACTTGGCTTTTATTTTCCTTTTTATCGTCCTCTATTCCATTTTTAAATGAATTCTAACATTTTGGTTGTTTCTCAATTTATGTCCTTTCCGAGGTAACGATAATTTCGGCTCAATGACCTAGTTTTCATCGTTCATAAATATGTATAAACATGATTTTGAATTCATTTTGTTGAAAATTTTGAAAAATTTACTAGAAGTGGGTAGTCAGTATATAAGACTAGGGCTGTTCCTTGTTATCGGAGAGCACTAGATTCTAATACAACTACTGCGTTACTAGTATTTTTAATGGTAACCAAGTGTTTAAAATAAAAATTTTTTAAAATCCGAAAGAATTTAACCCCTTCCCACACTTAAGATCTTGCAATGCCCTCATTTGCAAGAAATCAGTAACAATTTAAATTATTGAGGGTGATAAGCGTAGAAAAGTGATTAAATTTTACCAAAGTTTCAAACATATTGTTGTTTGTTTGTTGAATGATAAATGGTGCACGTCATTTGTTTATTCCGTCTTGTTTGTTATTTCACACATATTTTGCATCTTGTCGTCAAAATTACTTGCTTTTGCTGAACTTAATGCCAGTCTTTGAAAACGCGTTGTTTTACCCTGTCTTGTAAGATAAACTACAAACAAATATATACATACTATTTTTTTTATTTATAAAACCTTTAACTTATAAAACAAATATTAATTAATTTTAAAAATTTGTTTCTTTTAAGAATGAGGGCGTTTCGGAACGATGCCCTAGTCCGTCCCTCGACAAAATTTTAAAATTTGTCATTTTCAAGCAATTGTTTTAAAAGCTTAGATTTTTGGATTTTTTAATTTTTTTGGCATACTTTAAATCAATAAGATTAAAAATAATGATAATAAAAGTTCTCGTCCCTCCCTCGGGTAAAGCAATTTCGGTTCAATGACCTAGTCTTCAACTTACGACGAATTTTAAAAATCATATTTTTAACTTAATGAGATAAAGTAAATTTTTGTTTTTAAATTCACACAATTTAAATATAAAATTCAAAATTAATATTAAAAATTCACACCAAACTTAAAAATTTGAAATGCATAAAATTAAAAATTCATATTTTAAAAATTAAAAATTCACACCAAACTTAATTTTAAAAATTCATATTATAAATTCACACCAAACTTATATTAATTTTTCAAATATTTACAATTTTAAATATATTGTTTTTACAAAGTTTACAATATTAATTTAAGATTTATATATTAATTTTAAAAATATGGTAAAAATAAAATTAAAAATCTTTTTGGCTTTTTATCCCACTTTAATCAATCAAATATTATCAAAAATATGCGCCCCTCTTTTCGGTAAAGTAATTTCGGTTCCAAGACCTAATTTAACTCATGACGAATTTTTGAAA
Source organism: Rutidosis leptorrhynchoides (assembly GCF_046630445.1). Classification (NCBI taxonomy): domain Eukaryota; kingdom Viridiplantae; phylum Streptophyta; class Magnoliopsida; order Asterales; family Asteraceae; genus Rutidosis; species Rutidosis leptorrhynchoides. Next base: position 398,610,022 of record NC_092333.1, read on the forward strand.
TATTTTGGGTTGATTGATTAAAGATATTTATACCTTAAGAATAAACGTTAAATTTCGCAGTGATGTAATAAATTTTTGAATGATATCAATAATTTCGGTCGCCAAACCTAATTTTATTTAATACCAATTTAATACTTTATAGAGAACAAATTAGCGTTTATTATCAAAAGGTTAAAAATAAAAATAAAAATAAAAACTGTACAGACATACCTGTGAAATAGATTTCTTAGTTATATGATCTATCCCATTCATAAGATAGTCGGTTTAATTGGTTTTCCATGGCTACATAGGCGTAACCTCGAGCATTTAGTGTCTTTTCTTCTAAACATATGAACGGTCCGTCTCTACATAAAGTAACAAATTCGGTATTTGAATAGGTTTGATTATTTGAACATTTACCTCCATGTGACCATTTTCCGCATTTGTGACATCTTTCTAGGTGTCGTGCTCTTCTTTTCGCTGCGGATTTTGATTTTCCTTTACCAAATTGTAACTTATTGTCTTCACATCTGGATTCTTTTCTAACTCCGTCCATTCTTTCTCTGATTACTGATACTAATTCACTCGGTAGTATGTCATTATTACGTTTAGTGATCAAAGCGTGTAGCATTAGACCATGGTTTAGTTCACAGGCAGTCTTCATTTCCTAAAAAAATAAAAATTCAGAATGGGGGGAGAAGACTAGTTCTTTAGGGTCTGCTAGGGAAAGACCATTCGGGTTCCATTTTCGAGTACTACACGAAAACAGATAATCAAACTCTAACAGAAATACATATTATCCTTTAAAGACTTGATTCTCCCCACACTTAGTTAGCTGTGGTGTCGAAATTATGATTAACTTCGTTGTCGACTTCCATCGGACCATGTATGTAATGTTTAACTCTGTGACCATTAACTTTAAATTCAATCCCATTTGAATTTATTAATTCTATCGTTCCGTATGGGAAAACTCTTTTGACTATGAATGGTCCAGACCATCTTGATTTCAATTTTCCAGGAAATAGCTTGAATCGTGAATTGAAAAGAAGAACTCTGTCTCCTTTTTTAAATTCTTTTGAACTTCTGATTCTTTTATCATGCCATTTCTTCGTTCTTTCTTTATAGATTAACGAATTTTCGTATGCTTCATGTCTTAATTCTTCTAATTCGTTTAGTTGACTTAATCGTAGACGTCCAGCTTCATGTAAATCAAGATTACATGTCTTCAAAGCCCAAAATGCTTTGTGTTCAATTTCTACTGGAAGATGACATGCTTTTCCATAAACAAGTCTAAAAGGTGTGGTCCCAATTGGAGTTTTGTAGGCTGTTCTAAAAGCCCAGAGTGCATCCTCCAATTTAATGGACCATTCTTTCGGATTTGATCCTACGGTTTTCTCTAGAATACGTTTTAAAGCTCGGTTGGTGTTTTCAACTTGTCCACTTGTTTGTGGATGATATGCGGTGGAGATTTTATGAGTTACTCCATATCTTTTAAGAACTTTCTCAAGTTGATTATTACAGAAATGAGTACCCCGATCACTTATTAAAGCTTTCGGTGTTCCAAACCTTGCAAAAAGATGTTTTAAAAAGTTGACTACAACTCGTGCATCATTAGTTGGGAGAGCTTGTGCTTCCGCCCATTTAGATACATAATCAATGGCTACGAGTATATATAGATTATTATGAGATTTTGGAAATGGACCCATAAAGTCAATACCCCAAATGTCAAATACTTCACATACTTGGATGACATTTTGTGGCATTTCATCACGTTGACTTATTTTTCCGGCCCTTTGACATGCATCACAGGATTTGCAAAGAAGGTGTGTGTCTTTGTAAATTGTAGGCCAATAGAATCCAGCTTCATAAACTTTTCTAGCTGTTAGTTGAGGCCCATAATGCCCTCCTGTTGGTCCTGTGTGACAATGGTTTAATATTTTACTAGCTTCATCTCCAAATACACATCGGCGTATTATTCCATCGGGACAACTTTTAAACAGATGTGGATCTTCCCAGAAATAGTGTTTTATATCACTGAAGAATTTCTTTCGTCTTTGGTACGATAATCCTTTTTCAAGGAATCCACATACTAAATAATTTGCATAGTCTGCAAACCATGGGATTTCTTTATAATCTATCTTCAATAGATATTCATCAGGAAAGTTGTCTTGTATGGCTGATTCATTTAGAACTTCTAATTCGGGATTTTCAAGACGAGAAAGATGATCAGCGGCGAGATTTTCTGCTCCTCTTTTATCTCGGATTTCAATATCAAACTCTTGTAAGAGTAAGATCCAACGGATTAATCTTGGTTTAGCATCTTGTTTTGAAAATAGGTATCTAAGAGCAGAATGGTCGGTATAGACCACTGTTTTTGATAGAACGAGATATGAACGAAATTTGTCAAAAGCAAAGACAATAGCAAGGAGTTCTTTTTCAGTAGTTGTATAGTTCGTTTGTGCTCCTTGTAATGTCTTACTAGCATAATATATAGGTTGAAATCGTTTTTCAATCCTTTGTCCTAAAACGGCTCCCATTGCAAAATCACTTGCATCGCACATTAGTTCAAATGGTAGATTCCAATTTGGTGTTATCATGATCGGCGCATTAGTGAGTTTCTCTTTAAGAATATTAAAAGATTTGATACACTCATCTGAAAAGATGAATGGCGCATCCTTTTCTAGGAGTTTATTCATAGGAGTGGAAATTTTAGAAAAATCTTTTATGAAACGTCGGTAAAAACCGGCATGCCCTAGAAAACTCCTAACTCCTCTAACATTGGTGGGATGTGAAAGTTTAGCAATTACATCTACTTTAGCTCTATCCACTTCAATTCCTTCTTTTGAAATTTTATGTCCAAGAACGATGCCTTCTTTAACCATGAAATGGCATTTCTCCCAATTAAGTACTAGATTGGATTGCTCGTATCTAATAAGCATTCGTTCAAGATTAACTAAACATGATTCAAAAGTATCACCGAAGACTGAAAAGTCATCCATGAAAACTTCCATGCATTCTTCTATCATGTCGTGAAAAATCGCCATCATGCACCTTTGAAAGGTTGCAGGGGCGTTGCAAAGTCCAAATGGCATTCGTTTGTAAGCAAAAGTACCATAAGGGCACGTGAATGTGGTTTTCTCTTGGTCCTCGGGTGCTATTGGAATTTGAAAATATCCGGAAAATCCATCTAGAAAACAATAGTAACTATTTCCGGCTAATCTTTCCAACATTTGATCAATAAAAGGTAAGGGAAAGTGATCTTTTCTGGTGGCATCATTTAATTTTCTATAATCAATACACACACGCCATCCTGTTACAGTCCTAGTAGGAATAAGCTCATTTTTCTCATTTGTAATGACAGTCATGCCACCCTTCTTAGGCACGCATTGAACTGGGCTTACCCATGGACTATCAGAGATTGGATAAATTAGACCTGCGTCTAGCAGTTTAATAATCTCTTTTTTAACTACATCTTGCATATTTGGATTTAGTCTTCGTTGGCGTTGCACATACGTTTTATGACCTTCTTTCATAAGGAATTTATGTGTGCAATACGAAGGACTTATTCCTTTAATATCATGAATCTTCCATGCAATGGCTGGTTTATGAGCTTTCAACACAGAAATGAGTTGTGATTTCTCATTTTCAGTAAGAGAAGACGATATTATTACAGGTAATTCAGATTCACCATGTAAATAAGCGTATTCCAAATGGTTTGGAAGTGGCTTTAACTCTAATTTCGGAGGTTCTTCTATCGATGATTTGTATCGATATCTGTCTTCTTCTTTTAGCATTTGGATTTCTTCTGTTGTTGGTTCATATCCATTAGCTATTAGTGTATCTAACATTTCAGCTTCATCAATTTGTTCTGTTCCTTCTCCTAAAGAACATTCTCCTGTTCCTTGTAATTCTGGAAATTCTTCTAATAATTCTGCATGTGCATCTATAGTTTGAATATAATAACATGTATCAACTGCAGATTATGGTTGTTGCATTGCTCTATCAACTGAAAAGGTAACACTCTCATCCTCTATACTTAGGGTCAGTTTCTTACCGAACACGTCTATCATTGCTTTAGCCGTGTTTAAGAATGGTCTTCCTAATATGAGAGGAACTTGAGAATCTTCTTCCATGTCCAAAACAACAAAATCTACTGGAAATACTAAAGTACCAACTTTAACTAGCATGTTCTCCATTATCCCTCTAGGATATTTTATTGATCTATCGGCTAGTTGTATGCTTATTTTGGTTGGTTTCAATTCTCCAAGGTCTAGTTTAGTGTATAGTGAATACGGCATTAGATTTATACTAGCACCTAAGTCTGCCAATGCTTCTATTGAACTAAGACTACCCAGAAAACATGGAATTGTGAAACTTCCTGGATCAGAGAGTTTTACTGGTATCTTATTCAACAGTACTACTGAACAATTAGCATTCATAGTAACAGCCGAGAGTTCTTCCATTTTCTTTCTATTCGTGATCAGATCTTTCAAGAATTTAGCATATCTAGGCATTCCTGAAATCACATCAATGAAAGGAAGATTTACATTTATCTGTTTAAACATATCCAAGAATTTGGATTGCTCGGCTTCAAGTTTCTCTTTCTTCATTTTACTCGGGTAAGGAAGTGGTGGTTGGTATGGTTTAACATAAGGTTTATCCTTAACTGTGTTATCTTCATTAACCTTTTCAACTACCGGTTCTTTTTCCTTATCTTGATCAGGTTGTGGTTCTTGTGGAGTAGGAATAGTTTCATTAGAAGTTACAGGTATTTCCGGTGGATTAAGTGTTGTACCACTTCTTGTGGTAATGGCTTTAGCTGTTTCATTCCGGGGGTTAGCATTTGTATCACTAGGTAGACTTCCCGGTTTTCTTTCACCTATTAACCTTGCTAGGTTACTCACTTCTTGTTCCAGATTTTGAATAGAAGCTTGTTGATTTCTAAATGCTTGAGCATTTTGTTCATTGGTTTGTTTCTGAGATGTGAAAAACTGCGTTTGAGTTTCAACTAGCTTCGTCATCATATCTTCTAAATTTGGCTTTTTATCATCGGTTTGTTGTGGTGGTTTGTTTTGAAAATTAGGTCTTTGCTGATTGTAATTGTTATTAGATACTTGTTGATTGGTAGGACCTTGTTGGTTGTTGTATGGTATATTTCGGTTATAATTCTGGTTTTGATTGTAAATCGGTCTTGGCGGTTGATAATTATTCTGATAATTATTTCCAGGCCTTTGGTTTATGTATGAAATATTCTCTCTTTGTTCCATTGTTAATTCAATATTGAGACAATCTTTTGTCAAATGTGGTCCTCCACACTGCTCACAACTAATTCGTATTGAGTGAATATCTTTAGTCATCTTTTCCATTCGTCTCTCCACAGCATCTATCTTTGCGGAAATGGAATCTAAGTCATGGCTAGAATCGGCTCTAGCTGCTTTAGATGATCTAACGATATCTTTTTCTTGGTGCCACTCATGTGAGTGGGAAGCAGTGTTATCAATAATTTTGTAAGCATCAGTTTCAGTTTTCTTCATAATAGAACCACCAGCTGCTATATCTATGTCTTTTCTTGTAGTGATGTCGCATCCTTGGTAGAATATTTGTACTATTTGACAGGTGTCTAAACCATGTTGCGGACATCCTCTTAACAACTTTCCATATCTAGTCCACGCCTCATATAGAGTTTCATTTGGCTTCTGTGTGAACGTAACAATTTCTGCTTGAAGTCTTACGGCTTTAGATGCAGGAAAGAATTGTTTAAGAAATTTGTCAACTAAAACATCCCATGTATCGATCGCCCCTTCAGGTAACGATTCCAACCAATCTTTGGCTTCTCCCTTTAAAGTCCAGGGAAATAACATGAGATATATCTGTTCATCCTCCACTTCTCGGATTTTAAATAGTGTGCAGATCCTATTAAAGGTACGTAGATGTTCATTAGGATCTTCCTTTGGCGCACCACTAAATTGGCATTGATTAGTCACCATATGTAGAATTTGTCCTTTGATTTCATAATCTGGCGCATTAATGTCTGGATGAGTAATTGCGTGACCTTGGCCAGTGCGTTTAGCTCTCATTCGGTCTTCCATACTTAAAGGTTCCAGATTCTCCATAATTGAATTTGTTGAATCGGTATCACTAGATGATTCTGATTTAATGGTTCGTTCCTCAACAATCTCTGTTTGAATAATTGGTGGCTCCGGAGGAAAGTTTAATGGTTCAGGATCTACGAACCGTTCCTGAATATTCTCTGGATTCTCAATTGTGAGGTTGGGTTCAAAAAATGGATTATCGGAAATTTGAATTGGAGTACTTGGTCGACTGGATGACGATTCTAAAGAAAAATCAACGGCGACAATATTTTCTAAATGTCTTGATCTAGTTACAGGTGGTGAACGTACAAAAGGTGGTGAACGTCTTGCTCGGTGCATTCACTGAATATCCTATTAGTTTTTAAAAAGGAAAGAAAAATTATATAAGTTATCCAATCAATAGACTTTTCTGATTTTGCCCACGTTTCGAATAGCCAAAAGATGCAGCAGAGGGGCAGGATTCGTTTGGTCTCAATATAATTGAGTACTGTTTGGCTCCAATAACCCGGTCCACGTACAAATCCAACTATTACTACGAACCAGAAAATTTTGATGTCTATCAATTTAACCACTTAAAATAAATTTTCGTAATTTTAAGAAATTTAGAGAAGAAGTAGAAAAAAAATCTAAGTCCTAAAAACTAGAATGGCGAGAAATAAGAGAGAAAAAGGGTGCGCGTCGAAAAGTGTCGAAAAATGAAAAAGACGAAGAGTGGTTTGTAAACACGCGGTTAATCCAACCTTATAACTATCACTATCTTAAAATTAAAACTACAAATAGAGATCACTAATTGGAATTGTAATTGATACATAGGTAAACGGCGTCGAAAGATAAATAAAAATAAGAAAGTAGCACGAAAAATAGCGTCGCAAAATTTTAAGGCACCTAAATTTTAATCTAAAGAAAAAGTACTTAAGGGATTTTACGGCAAAGCCTAAAAATCTAAAAATAAAAATAACTACGGCAAAAATAAACTTAATACTAAAAGTTGCGACTATAGTCTAAAAAAAACTAAAGGTAATAAAACTTAAATTTTTTTTTTTTAAAATTTTTTTTTTTTAGTACAATACTTACAACTAATAAAAAGAAAATATTACGGAGTAGGCAAAAATGGGTTGGCAGAATCTTTCTTTGAATGCTTTGAACTTGTAAATCACATGGGGTTGAATATTGGTTTTTGTGTGTGATTCATTGAATTTTGTGTAGGTAGTCACAAGTCCCAGTGAACTAGCTAGCCTACTGATCCTATCACTCTTTTATTTTTATTTATATTTTAATTTTTTTTTACGGTAGATTTTTGGGAGTAGTTGGCCATAGGGTGTCACCAAATTGTACGATTTAAATGTAGACCATTTAAAGAATTAGAAATCAAAAATTGTCACCAAATTGCTTCTTACTTGCTTTCTACTTTATGTTGGCCGAGATAACCCACAATTGGAACAAGCCAATTGAAATCCCTTTTTGTGATTTTTTTTTAATAGAAACAAGCAATTATTGGTTTAAAATATTGTTTGATTGAATAACTACAAACAATGGCGGAACTTGACTCCGACTCGAGAGGGGGCGAAACTAATTGAATGGGGTAAAAAACTAATCGAAGGGGGGGCAAACACTAAAAAAAAACCTTATTTTTTCGTAAAATTTTTTTTTTTTTTTTTTTTAGTGTAACTTTTTTTTTAAAAATTTTTTTTTTAGTACGAAATACTATTAAATATGCTACAATTTTACACAAGTTATTTATTTATTTATCGAGTGGATATACTTAAACCTTGCTACAACACTTATAGGCAGTGTACCTAATCGTATTATAGTATAGTTTTTAGTAAGTCCGGTTCGTTCCACAGGGAAAGCTCGAGAAGTTTAACGCACACAAAATAGAAAAATAGAAAAATATATATCTATAAAGTAGTAGTATTATTATTATATAAAAGGGGGGGTTTTACCGTTTAATGACCGGTTTGTCGATTTTAAAACTTTAGTCGCAGTTAAAACCAAATGTAAAATATTAAAAATAAATACAAGACTTAAATTAAAGCATAAAGTAAATAACGATAATGAAATTGTGAATAATAAAAGTGCGATAAAATAAACTTGCGATAATTAAAAAGTACGATAATTAAAAGTGCAATACAATAACAATAAAAATGCGATAATTAGAAGTGCAATTAAATATAAAATAAAGGAAATTAAATATGAAATAAAAGAATTATGCTTATTTAAACTTCCGTAATCATGATGTTTGACGTGTTGATTTTAGTTTTATGCCCATGAGTTAATTGTCCTTTGTCCTGGATTATTTAATATGTCCGTCTGGTTTTTGTCCATAACAGTTCATCAGTCATAAATATAAAGTGCGAGTGTCCTCGTCAAATTATTCTTATACCCGAAGTTAAATATTCCAACTAATTGGGGACTTAAACTGTAACAAGATTTTAATACTTTGTTTAGTAATTACACCAGGATGTCGACTGAGTGTAACCCAAAGTTTTAATATTTTGTTATCAATTATACCAAGTGTCCTTGTACATAATTTCAACCCTGTTTTAATTATTCTAGTGGCTATTAATCCATTCCCGTGTCCGGTTAGATGAACGATTATTCGTACATATAAATACCCCGCCCATCGTGTCCGATAGAGTGTATATGGTAATTTATAGGGACGCCCAATTGTAAATCTTTATATTAACATTAACAAACTATCATTTAGTTAAACAAATATAAAGCCCATTAATAGCCCATAGTCTAATTTCCACAAGTGTCGTTCTTTTGTCCAAACCCCAATTATGGTACAAAGCCCAATTACCCAATTTTAGTAATTAGCCCAACATCATGATTACTTCGTTTTAAATAAGCATAATAATAACTTAGCTACGAGACATTAATATAAAAAGGTTGAACATAACTTACAATGATTAAAATTAGCGTAGCGTTACACGGACAGAATTTCGACTTACACCCAAACGATCTCTATCATAAATCTTATTATTATCATAATTTAAAATTAAAATTAAGTTTATTGTTATATCTTATTAAGTTAACATTATGATAGAGATATAGAATATAGATATTGATATTTGATATTAAGGGGAAAGATATAGAAATAGAAAGATAGATTTAGGATAGAAAAATGTGTGCGTAAAATACATCGACAATCATCGCCTTTTATAGGCAAAATATGAAATTGAATTTTCATTTACGACCCCTGAACTATGCTCAATTAACAACTTTTTATTATTTAATATTATTCTTATTATGAATTATTTAAATATTATATTTTATTCTTGTGCATAGTTGACTCGTAATTTTTACACCGTTGCGTCGAGCGCTGAAAGTTGGTTCATGCCCCGGTTCCGGATTTTCGAACGTCCTTTCGTACAATTTTATATCGTGTACTTTGCGTTTTGTAACTTGTACTCTTGTCATTTTTAGACGTTCTTCATCAATAATTTGAACCTTTTTGATTGTATCTTGTACTTTTGAGCTGTTTGGACCTTTGTGTCTTCAATTCGTCGTTTTCGCCTTTTGTCTTCGCACTTATTTAATATAAACGAATATTACTTGAAAATGGAACAATTGCAACTAAAATCTTGTATTTCTTGGGGAATAATGCTATGAAATATATGTTCCTTTTTGGCATTATCAACCCTCAACTCGTGATAACCTGATCGTAAATCGATCTTGGAGTAAACACTGGATCCTTGTAGCTGATCAAAAATATCGTCAATCCTGGGAAGGGATACCGATTCTTGATCATCAACTTGTTCAGTTCACGATAATCTATACACATGCGGAAAGATCCGTCCTTCTTCTTCACGAACAAAACAGGTGCGCCCCAAGGCGATGAACTCGGTCGGATAAATCTACGGTCTAGTAGTTCCTATAGTTGGCTCTGCAACTCTTGCAGTTCGGAAGGTGTAAGTCGATATGGTGCATGAGCTATAGGTGCAGCTCCTGGAACTAGATCAATCTGAAACTCCACTGACCTCGGTGGGGGTAATCCGGGCAATTCTTCTGGAAAGACGTCGGGAAATTCGTTCACAATTCTCACATCATCCACGCTTTTCTCCTCAGTTTCTAACTTCTTCACGTGCTCCAAAACAAAAAAACGCCCCTTTTGCATAACCTTCTGTGCCTTCATGCAACTAATAAGGTTCAGCTTCGGGCTACATTTATCTCCGTAAACAATCAGGGGCTCACCATCTTAGCGAGGTATACGAAGAATCTTCTCACCATAGATAACTTCGACTCTTATCTTGGACAACTAGTCCATACCGATTATCACATCAAAGCTTCCCAACTTAATGGGTATCAAATCAATCTCAAAATCCACACCAGCTAAATTTATGATACCTCCTCGGCCAATTTGGTCAACTTTCTCAAGTTTTCCATTGGCTACTTCGAAAAGTATACTCTCATCCAAAGGCACTAACGACCAATCTATATTAGAGCAAAAGTGTCTACATACATAACTCATATCGGCACCGGTATCAAACAGGACGGAAGCTAATAGGTTATTGATATTGAATGTACCTGTAACCAAGTCAGGATCTTCACGGGCATCTCTGGCATTCTTGTTGAAGACTCTTCCACGTGCTGGCCCGCCATCCTTCTTCTTGTTAGGACACTCATTCCTGTAGTGGCCCTGCTGACCGCACTCATAGCCCTTTCTTGGCCCACTTGGGTTTGTCCTCACAGCTGGGGCAGTGATCTTACAATCTCTGCCGATGTGTTCAGTCCTTTTACACTTCTCACACACAACGTTGCAGCATCCAGCGTGATGCTAGTAGCATCGCTTACACTGAGGAAGACTACCTTTGTAGTTAGGGTTAGAGCTAGGGTTCGGGTTAGAATTCCTCCAGTCGTTGTTTCCCTTAAAACTCTCATACCTCTTAGTCAGGTTCTGGTAAAAACCTTTTCCCTTACTTTTGTCCCACTTACGTTTCCCATTACTAGCTCCTGATTCTGATTTCGCCTTCTCTGGCTCCTGGCGGGTAATTTGATTAATCAGGGTGTGCGCCATATGCATAGTTTTTGGGACACTCACTAGTTTCGATGAAGTGACATTTCCTTGAATGTCCTTGGAGAGTCCCCACAGATACCTCTCCATCCGCTTGTACTCCGGAGTAACCATTGTGGGGCACATCAACGCTAACTCCAAGTACCTTCGGTTATAGCCATCAAGGTCAGTTCCTACCACTTTCAGTTCCCAAAACTCCTCTTCCATTTTCTGAATTTTGGTTCTAGGGCAGTACTCCTCGATTATAGCCCTCTTAAACTCCTCCCATTGTGTAGCGTAAGCTTCGTCAATTTCTCGCACCTGGGTGAGCGTATTCCACCAAGTCAAAGCGCCATCCGACAAAGTGCAGGATGCGAACTTAGTCTTATTCCCTTCGGAGCAGTTACTCACACGAAACACAGCTTCCAACTTCTCAAACCATCTCGTCAGCCCAACTGGCGCTTCTGTTCTACTGAAATTGTGGGGCTTGCAGCTCTGGAATTCCTTGAAAGTACACTCATTCTGGAAGTTCGGGTTAGCCGGTGGAGCTTGGGGGTTGGCATTCGCCATAGCTGCGGCTACTCGACCGGCTATCATCTCCTCAAGCTGTGCTGCGGTGCGGATTTCTCTTGGACCTCTTCCGTTAGCCATCGATCTTCCAAACAAAAATTTCAACTTAAGTCAAAATCCATTAACCAACAACGTCACGAAATACGGTAAACACCATGGAAGCAACACAGTATACGATAACTAAGCATGGCAACAAGTAGCAGGTAGCACAAAAGCCAACATGTAATAAAACGCCATACAATAGATCAACAACAGTAGTTCCATTCATAATAAGAAGATTGCATACAACAGCATAAGGTTTGTACAATACATAAACGAAAAACAGGAAACTACAACGGAATACATAAAGAAATCTAATACAACAGTCCTAGGGTGATGGTGGATAAATGATGTCCATCAGGTAGGACATCTGGTCCTCGAGCTCAGTTACCCGAGCACAGAGGGCATGCACTTCCTTGTCAGTTCCTCGACGATAGGAGATGCTGGTGGGGTAGGTAGGGCAGGTGGTGCAGATGGTGCCTGTGGTGCAGATGGTCCAGATAATGTGGATGTAGTACTAGAAGTAGACGGCTCTGAGTGGGCAACCTTACGCACAAATGGATTGGCAGGATACGGTACAACCCTTTTATGGGCGATGACCCTAACCAACTGTCCATGTGCGTTCACGAACGGCTTACCTCCATTAACCCCTGGAATAACAGTACCACCGAAGTGGTACCACTTCTTCAGCGGGGTAGAGGGTGGCGGCATGGGCTCCTCCTCGAGATCCTCCTCAGAATCCTCCTCGGAATCCTCCTCGCTGGTGTCATCGGATGATGATCCCTCTGAATCGTCAAAAGGTAGTGCGGGTACGTCACGGGCGGGAGAAAGTGTCTGGCCGGTGGTCATAAGTCGATATCTGACAGGTGTAATCAGTACGACACGTCCGTCAGCGGTGCGTCTAGCCCAATGTCCATGCTCGTTACAGAAGGGACCGTCTCCGTTTCCCCCCAGGGATCACAGTACCAACAGAATGGTGCTGTGGTTCCGGGAGTCTAGGGCTGGATGGTGCTGGAATCTCCTCGGGATCCTCGTCTCCGTCTGAGACGTCCATCAGGTCAAGTGCGTGTCCACTATCTCCAGAAGACGAATCGCCAGAGTCGTCGGAGGGTAGTGGTGAGTCAGCAACAATAGTAGGCGAGGTAGCAGACGTATCTGAGTTACTCTCGAAGTCAAAGGTCATGGGCAACATGTCTGACATCTGAACAAGGAAAAATAACTTTTTCTATGTCTGTAAGACATATAACAAGCACGTAATCAGGCACTACAGCATCCTAGCAGTACATAGCATGGCAATCATAACAGTATTAAACAGAAGTAACATGCAATCAAAGGCAGATAGTAACATGCAGTAGCGAGAAAGTAGAAGCATACAGCAAGTTCACATAGCAGTAAAGGTAAGCAGTAGCATGCAGCAGTAGTAAGCAGTAACAAGTAAACGAGCAAGTTGTAGATAAATCCTATTAGCAAATCCTACTCGGATCAGTCAAGACTTACTAATGCAACCTAATTCCCTACAATCGATGCTCTAATACCAAATGTGACGCCCCGTACAAAAGAATCAAGTATGAATCGTCAACAATAGGTCCATTACACGGTACAATACTATATGATTTTTTAAAAAAAGTTTTGCATTCAAAAAGGGTAACGTTTTACAAAAGATAACATGACACAAAGGTCGTTACAAGCCATTATTCAAACAACATAAGTGGTGAATGCAAGATAAAAGTTCCATGACTGAGACATCTCTAAGTAATGCAGCGGAAGTCCAACACAGCGAGTCTGTAACAGCAAGTCTATAACACCAAGACTGCAAGTCTAACAGTGGAAGCAACAACGTCTAAGCACCAGAGAAATACACGCTTAAAAGTCAACACGAATGTAACGACCCGGCTTTTTCGACTTGCTTTTGTGCCTTGTGTTTTTGCGAAACTGCGTATTTGTGCGTACTGTGTTACTTTATACTCTGGAAACTTGATTTACGTGGTTTACTTCCATTTATATGTTAAAACGTGCCTTAGAGTACGTAGGATACATAACTTGATCATTGGAAGCCTTTATAACCGTTAGTGTTATTTGACGTTTCGAATAAACCGCGAACTTGCGTGCACGTTTAACTTTTGTCATAATCGGAATATTATGACTGAGAAATATTAATTATTATTTTATAATAATAATTACCTGGGTTTTTGGATGCTTAATTACACGTAGTAATTTAATTATGCACAATAATTAGTCTTGTTGGACTTTCTACCTTGTTGGGCTCAAGCCCACCCTACTCTAGCTAGTGACCCAATTAATTAGCCCTTGTCCATGTCATCAATCCTTGTCAAATTCCTTGCTTATAAATACTAGCCCTTGTCCATGTCATCAATCCTTGTCAAATTCCTTGCTTATAAATACTAGCCCTTGTCCATGTCATCAATCCTTGTCAAATTCCTTGCTTATAAATACTAGCCCTTGTCCATGTCATCAATCCTTGTCAAATTCCTTGCTTATAAATACTAGCCCTTGTCCATGTCATCAATCCTTGTCAAATTCCTTGCTTATAAATACTAGCCATTTACCTCTCATTCAAATCACTTGCTCATTTTGGTTTTCACACACACTTGTTCTTTCTTTCTTTCCTTTCTAGTATTGCTTGTTGACGACCTTTCGGACCGACTTACTACTTGCGTACTTTCATTACCGACTTTACCGCTTTTATCACTGTGAGTTATAGCATTCCCTTTTATACTTTAACTTATTTTGGGAACTGAGAATACATGCGGATTTTATGTTTTACATACTAGGCACGAGTACTTAAACTTATATATGTGTGGGTTATACAACGGCATAAACATTCCCTTTAGCTCGGTAACGTTTAATCATCGGTTTTTGAACCATGAACGCGAATCTTAGATATGGATCCATAGGGTTTGACATCCCCACTCGGGCTAGTCGCGCTAGCATTTAACGAGTGTTTAATACTTCGTAAACATACGCACTTGCCAAGTGTACTTTCAGGGGGTGATATTATATTTAAACGTTAAGTTAGTTACCGAGTGCCCACGGTTGATCATATACTTAAACATACTGATTTGGATTACTATTTTGAAATGCTCGTTGTAGCACTGAAATCTCGTGGCCTACTTACATTACTGTTATACTTAAACTATACCTCACCAACCTTTGTGTTGACGTTTTTAAGCATGTTTTTCTCAGGTGCTTAAGGTTGCTTCCGCTATTGTACTAGTCTTGCTGTAGACAACCCGCTGCTTTAGAGATGTCCCGCATGAACGTTTACTTTTGCATACAAACTTTATTACAATTATTATTTGCTTCTACTTAGTGAAGCATGTTTTTGGGTTGTAAAACATTCGATGTTGGTTATGATATCACTATTTATATGAATGCAAACTTCTTTTGAAATCGCATATAGTACTTAACCTTGTAATGATCCTGTTGTTGATGGTCCGTACATGATGATTTAGTACGGGGCATCACATTTGGTATCAGAGCATTGGTTGTAGGGAATTAGGTTGCATTAGTGAGTCTAAGACCGACCCGAGTAGGATTCACTAATAGGACTAATCTACAACTTGTTAGTTTACTTGTTTTCGCTGAACTTACTGCATGCTGCTTACTTTTACTGCTATATGCCGTATGCTACTACCTGTTTTCACTATTGCATGCTATTATCTGCTTTCGATTGCATGCAACTGTGTTATATTACTGCATGTTACCGTTTACTACTACTGCCTGTCACTGCTTACTTCTACTGCTGTATGAACTTACTGCATGCTACCGTTTCCTTTTACTGCTATGTAAACTCGCTGTATGCCTTTGTTTACTCTCGCTACTGCAAACTAGTATATGCTTTTAACATGTTACCTCGGTATGATACTGTTACTATTTCCATGTTACGTGCTGTCGTAAACGATCTAGGCTGCTGTAGTTGATATGCCTGATTACACTCTTGCTACATGCCTATTGTTCGCTATACCGACTTGGAGAACTCATCCTTCCGAGTTCAGATGTTTTCCCGAACTACTTTCCCACTCGTCTAACCATAAGAACTAATAGTGTAATCGACCTGTTACTACTGCTCCACCGTTCCAGAGATCAAAACATTACTTCACGCGATCTAGAAGATTGTACAGTTGACACATACCCTGTACGCTTTTGTGACCGTCACTTAACTCTTTCATTCCTTACCACAGCTCGACGGTCTAACGACACTTCTGGACTTAGGTCCCTAACACTTCTATATTTAGGCATTGAAGAAGTCGGGAAGGCATTCCCTTTAACGAGGTCATAGTGTCTTCTACTGATGCTCAGCCATACCCACGGACTTGGGAGTCGCCTCGAGACATATCGTATCACTACTTGCTACACGTACAACTCGGTACGAGACCCAGATTGAATTTCTAGAAAGGAATCTAACGATGTTACTTGAACCTGAATATTTTGAAGAAATTTCGGAGCACTTAGGCATTGATGCATGACCTGTGGAGCTTACGTATCCACACCGAGAAACCGTGAGATTGATTATGTAGATTTTATTTTAAGACAACACAGGTAAAGCACCGTTAGATGAAATTGAGTAGAACTTGAAGTGATCACGTCACATTGACAATATGAAGTGATATTGGAATGAACATACGATTTAGTACAATATAATGATGCCAGGCCAGCGTGATTATATTGAAGTAAATCATGCAGAAGTTCCAATGTTACTACATGAGGAATATGAGGTGGTCCGGGGAAAATTTTGGCAGGGATCACTTGAGCATACGCATTATAGTCTGTTAAGGGTAGGGAAGGAATAACCACGTAGCCCAGATACTGTACAAGAGGGGCCTTGATTACAGAATTGATAACCCGAAAATTTGTTATAGATATCGACACCCTGGGCATTTAATGAAAAAGTTCTTATATAGGAAAAACTTTAAACTTACCTGCGGTAAAGAAATCATTATGGAAACTTGCATGGATCCTGATTCTTGTTAGGGTACATTTCGGCACAACGTTTTATTGTTTCGAAGTTGTTTAATACTAGAATGATAGAAACCTTACATCTAAGAACCTTAGCATTATCATGAATAGTAAACCATCAACAACAATGGGAATTAAGTATTCTATAGGACACAAGTAAATGGTAAACTGAGGAAGATAGAGGAATAATTTAAGGTAGTACTTTAAGATTAACAGGTGGGTCATTGGAGATGACCTCGTATTAACCAAACTTGGAAGTTTTAATGTAGTAGTTGAAAAGGGATTAGTTACCTACGTACAGGCATACGCTATTCGAAAATATTGATAGAATTTTTCACAGTAGTACAGTAAGATTTGATTTGGGATGAACTTTAAGCTTAACCTAATACTCATCGAGCCAGGAAGCTTTGATGAAATAGTTGGAACGAACTGACTTTCAAGGAGGAAAGCGGAATTTATTTATAATGGGAAAAATTTATTTGTATACCTCGCAAGAATGGTGAAACTATTATGGGGAGAGATGTAGCCCGAAAACGGAACCTTATTAGTTACATGACAACACCCCGAAATCCCACAATGGAAATGGGAAGAAATTCATCATTAACTACCAGAGACGGTATGCGGATAGGACATCATCTGGGTTATTATTGACCATCTCGCCAAAACTGCTCACTTTCTAGCCATGAAAGAAACCGATACAATGGACAAACTTGCACAGCAATACTTAAAGGAAATTGTATTCCGTCACTTCAGCAATTCAAATTCTATATTGAGGATTACCCAAGAATCTCATTTGATACTCATTCTTACGCAACTCTAAATCCTAATTTATTACGAGGAATTTCTTATTCGATGATAACCACAACCTCATCCTTCTCACTTCAATATTAGTCATACCAGTTCGAAATTTTCCTAAAATCAATGAGTGGTTAACCCTCATCCTCATACTGTCCCATTCGTACCTCACTCATAAGCAACAGCTTCACACTTAGGCATTTTTGGTCAAGGGACTTATGCCCTACTAATAGTTGTCAATCTCATCTAAATTTAATAGTTTTTATTACCTCAAATATCACTCGAAATTTTCAAAAGTCTTTTACTCGATTCTCATCAATCTTTTCCAACTTGTAACCTCCGAAATATGAAAAATTTTGTTTGCCAAAATTTTACACACATTATTTTACTGTGCTATCCTCTCAAAGCTTTATAAAAATAAATTTATTTTATCTGCCATTCATGCAAATTTTTGAAATCGTATCCGTTATGTAAAATAAAGTAAATGATTACTTATTTTTGACAAATACATATGAAACTTTACTTTCACTTTTACAAATCAAATCTTTTATTCAGAAGATATTATACTTTGAACGGTACGTGTTGTACATAACCCTAATTTACTAAGAACTTCGTTTCTTCTCTTGCATTGTCACCATAAACAATTTCTATAAAACTTTTGTTGCGTATTATACAAAACTTTTCGTGTTATTCGTATCCAAGTCATCTTAAAAGCTTTATAACCGTCGAAATCGAAAGATTCATGTGTATGTGATAAAGGCACTGACTACCACGTCATGCAAGGCCTTCGGGCATCCGCTAACACTTAAACCATTCAAAACTATTACGTTACCCCATGTATTTATTTCACCACACGTGTTGGAACAATGCTCTTTCTTACATGGCTCTAAGTCCTGACTCATTCCAAGAAATTCTCATTTAGTGGTATTAATACCATCATTATTCCAGCTTTAATACTAGTCATAACCTGTTTGGCACTTTGCAAATTCAAGAAGCAATTAACTTCTCATCCTCGTGCTTTATCCTTCGTACCTCACTTTTAGCAACGGCTTCGCACGTAAATATTTTTGGCCCAAAGACTTGTGTCCTGATAATTACCAAAACTACATTTATGTCATTAGTTTTCATTACCTAGTAACTGGTCACCCGAGGATTCCAAGCTTTTTTTTTCACTCAATCTTTTTCAACTCGTAACCTTTGAAATACGAAAAACTATGTTTATCAATTTTTTTTATTACACGTTGTTTATTTGTGCTAAAAACTTTTCGGTCACAAGATTTACAGACAATGAAAGTACTAAAAACTTTTCGGTCACTTAAACGATTTATAAAATCATATATGTATAAATTTATACTTACTTAATTTGATACTAAGTTATATCTTCAAAATATTTAAAAAAACGCTCCTTTACCGAGTTATTCAACTTAAGTCAAATAGTTTTAAGCAAAATGGTACACGTTGTACCTACTCCTAAATTTACTAGGAACTTTGTTCCGTCTACGTTGTCACAACAAGCGTTTAAAGGTTTTGTTTTTCAAAACCCCCTTAGTTGATTTTATTAAAAGTTTTCATATTAGACTACACCATGTATGGATCACACTTTTCTCGCCCTCCGTTAGAGATGAAACTTACTATTAAGATCTTTGTTAAAAAAAAAAAAAAACCCTTGAGCCACTTTGGATGGCGGTTTTATAAAATTTGTGAGAAAATCTTTGTGCCCATAAAATGTTCTTTTAAAAGCTAAACATGACAAAAACGCTGGCCGATAAATCAATTTTTTTTAGGTACACTCATTGGCCACCCTATTGTAGGAAAGGTACTAGGTGGGTTACTGTTCTCAATACTTCACGGCAAATCACAACGCCCTCTTAAAACTCATCTCTATGAATCAGTATGTTGAGACACAAGAATCATATTTGGAGATTCTTTTCACTCGGAGTAAACCATTCGTTAGAACCAAGGGTTCACGTATCTTCTCATCCGCACAACCCCTTAAGTACACGGATAAATTCGGAACAAACCACTCGAAGAGTTCACTCTCGATTCAAAGACCACACCTTTCGTACGACTTTCCTTCGAAAATGTAATATAAGATACTTTGAGAACCTATGAATCTTGTTATCCCTTGGGAGGGGACTGCTTAAAACATTTACGACACTGATGTGGATACTCTATATGTTCCTTCCTTCATTGGTTGCAACTGTATGTTGCTCTAGTTAACGTTAACCCTACTTCAACATGTAACTGAAAGGATGAAGTTACATTACAGAACTGTGCTTTCATTTCATCCAAGGGTAGGTTCACCTGCAGTATGGTAAACTAGGTGATTTTCCTCATTGTTCGTTCAGACCGTTCTGAAGGCACTATGAATAATTATGGCTTGCAAGTCCGATTGATCACTTTTAGCTAAAATCTCAATTCACTTATTCAAATGAAACGTTCTTAAATATCGAGTTCCTATGCCTATGGCCTCCTTTCGAAACCAAGAGATTGGTAAAATCCGTGGCTAACGCTATCCAGACATCAAATCGCATGGTTGTAATCACTATGTTTTCCATTCTACCGTCAGCTTATATTACGACATTTACGCTCAATGTTTTAGATGAGCTTGGAATCATTCATGATGCATTTCACGCATCCAACTTACCGAAGATGCCTGTAAGCCTAGACACACCATCTTTCTTTTTGTAGATATACATTCAGATGACATACTCAGGTTAATCGGAAATGGAATCGATTTGTTGATCTCTTAGGACAAGAGACTTAATTAATGGCATGTACCCATTCTTACTTTCATACACCGAAATACCTTTCAGGGTAAATAACTTACTTCTGAGCCCACGGGTCTCACGGAACTTTGATACACCCCTCTTAATCGATTACGGTACCATTTTTTTTCACTCCTCAAATTTCGGGACGAAATTTCCATTAACAGGTGGGTAATGTAACGACCCGGCTTTTTCGACTTGCTTTTGTGCCTTGTGTTTTTGCGAAACTGCGTATTTGTGCGTACTGTGTTACTTTATACTCTGGAAACTTGATTTACGTGGTTTACTTCCATTTATATGTTAAAACGTGCCTTAGAGTACGTAGGATACATAACTTGATCATTGGAAGCCTTTATAACCGTTAGTGTTATTTGACGTTTCGAATAAACCGCGAACTTGCGCGCACGTTTAACTTTTGTCATAATCGGAATATTATGACTGAGAAATATTAATTATTATTTTATAATAATAATTACCTGGGTTTTTGGATGCTTAATTACACGTAGTAATTTAATTATGCACAATAATTAGTCTTGTTGGACTTTCTACCTTGTTGGGCTCAAGCCCACCCTACTCTAGCTAGTGACCCAATTAATTAGCCCTTGTCCATGTCATCAATCCTTGTCAAATTCCTTGCTTATAAATACTAGCCCTTGTCCATGTCATCAATCCTTGTCAAATTCCTTGCTTATAAATACTAGCCCTTGTCCATGTCATCAATCCTTGTCAAATTCCTTGCTTATAAATACTAGCCCTTGTCCATGTCATCAATCCTTGTCAAATTCCTTGCTTATAAATACTAGCCCTTGTCCATGTCATCAATCCTTGTCAAATTCCTTGCTTATAAATACTAGCCCTTGTCCATGTCATCAATCCTTGTCAAATTCCTTGCTTATAAATACTAGCCCTTGTCCATGTCATCAATCCTTGTCAAATTCCTTGCTTATAAATACTAGCCCTTGTCCATGTCATCAATCCTTGTCAAATTCCTTGCTTATAAATACTAGCCATTTACCTCTCATTCAAATCACTTGCTCATTTTGGTTTTCACACACACTTGTTCTTTCTTTCTTTCCTTTCTAGTATTGCTTGTTGACGACCTTTCGGACCGACTTACTACTTGCGTACTTTCATTACCGACTTTACCGCTTTTATCACTGTGAGTTATAGCATTCCCTTTTTACTTTAACTTATTTTGGGAAGTGAGAATACATGCGGATTTTATGTTTTACATACTAGGCACGAGTACTTAAACTTATATATGTGTGGGTTATACAACGGCATAAACATTCCCTTTAGCTCGGTAACGTTTAATCATCGGTTTTTGAACCATGAACGCGAATCTTAGATATGGATCCATAGGGTTTGACATCCCCACTCGGGCTAGTCGCGCTAGCATTTAACGAGTGTTTAATACTTCGTAAACATACGCACTTGCCAAGTGTACTTTCAGGGGGTGATATTATATTTAAACGTTAAGTTAGTTACCGAGTGCCCACGGTTGATCATATACTTAAACATACTGATTTGGATTACTATTTTGAAATGCTCGTTGTAGCACTGAAATCTCGTGGCCTACTTACATTACTGTTATACTTAAACTATACCTCACCAACCTTTGTGTTGACGTTTTTAAGCATGTTTTTCTCAGGTGCTTAAGGTTGCTTCCACTATTGTACTACTCTTGCTGTAGACAACCCGCTGCTTTAGAGATGTCCCGCATGAACGTTTACTTTTGCATACAAACTTTATTACAATTATTATTTGCTTCTACTTAGTGAAGCATGTTTTTGGGTTGTAAAACATTCGATGTTGGTTATGATATCACTATTTATATGAATGCAAACTTCTTTTGAAATTGCATATAGTACTTAACCTTGTAATGATCCTGTTGTTGATGGTCCGTACATGATGATTTAGTACGGGGCATCACAACGAATGTTGGTGAGCTATAGTTTGTATTAAGTAATGTAATGTAGACCACGAGATTTCGTATTCCAAAACAATATGAAAAGTATATGCTTATCCGTGGGCACCCGGTAACTAACTTAACGTAATAGTAATACCCCCTAAAAGTACACTTGGCGAGTGCGTACGTCCTCGAATTATCAAACACCCATTAAATGCTAGCGCGACTAGCCCGAGTGGGGATGTCAAACCCTATGGATCCATATCTAATATTCGCGTTCACCGATTCAAAAACCAATGATTAAACGTTACCGTGCTAAGGGGAATGTTTATGCCGTTATATAACCCACACATATGTAAAGTTTAAGTACTCGTGTCTAGCATGTAAAACATAAAAGCGCATGTATTCTCAGTCCCAAAAATAGTAAAGCAAAAAGGGAAGCTATAACTCACAGTGAATAAGCAGTAAAAGTCGATGCGAAAAGTATGCATGTAGTAAGTCGGTCCGAAAGGTCGTCAACCTAAGTCAAAGGTCACTAAAACAGTATTTTGTCCCAAAAGGTTTAAAAGTACGTAAGTAAAGTCCTAGACATCATCATCGTCATCATCATTCGTAAAAGATAAACTAAGTTTTCAACAGGAATAGAGATCGAAACAAAAGGCTAACTTCAGACAGCTGCTACGACCTCTATATAAAACAAAAATAAGCGTGGTCAGTGGCCAAGGCTCCGTATGTGAGTCCTATAACCGCTGTCCAATTTTCAGAACCTAACTCGTCTTCGTTTGACCGTGGAGACGGTTTAAGTGTGAGTAGGTCAGAAATTTCAGCACGTCGTTACAAAGGCGTAGTGACTTTCGGAAGGCTATAAATCCTAAACTGTATATCAGATTTAGGCGATGCCTAAACGAAAATTCATCTACTAGAAATGAACTATCTGAAAATCAATTTTCCAGAAGTCCAGGAGTCTGATCAGAGCCCGAAAAATAGCAAACAATGCCCCGGTGGGTTTCTTGGTGCTTGATGCTCATCACGGTTCTCATCCTTGATGCGTGTAAGCTTCTAGTGTACAACTCTTTGATGTTTTAGCATCACTTTGACCAATTTTCAACCATAAACACACAACTAAGAGTAAAATCTATCATTCGACAAGTTTGAACATCAAGATTGCCTCTTTATTGCATAAACCCAATAAAGCTTCAACCTTTGTCCTTTTTACACAAGTTTATGCATCTTCATCATATGTGATGATGAAGACTTGATATTTATCATCACAACAAACACAAAAAGGTTTCAAGTAAGTGAGATCTACAATAATAACTTAGATCTTAAATATTAAGAAAACCCTAAGCTAGAAAGCTTGGATCTTTACAAGATTAATGAGACCATAAGCAAGAAAGTTAAGATCTAAAGAAAGTAATGAGACCATAAGCTAAAAAGCTAAGATCTTTAACAAAATAATGAAACCTAAGCTAGAAAGCTTGGATCTTTAATGTTCTTGAAGATCCTTAAAGTAAAAGACTAGATCTTCAAGTTACATAAAAATCATAAACACAAGTTTTGATCTTTATAACAAAATAAAGAAATCATAAGCTAGATCTAACAAGTAAATGAAGATTCAAAGCTAGAAAGCTTGAATCTTTCATGTTCTTGAAGGATTCAAACCCAAGTTTGAATATACAAGATGTAACATGATCAAAAAGCTAAAGGCTAGATCTCCACATGATGATGATGATGTCGACTACAAGAAGAAGAGAAGAAGAAAAATAAAAATTGAATGAGAAAGACTAGAGAGAGAATAAGAGAGTAAGTGTGTGAAATGTGAATGAGATCAAGTGTGAAATGTGAGGAATAAGCATGGTATTTATAGGAGGTGATGGGGTGGTATGGTGGTGGTGGCCGTGGGTTATAGGGGGGACAAGGGGGACAAACTTTTGCTTTTTGGTTAATAATTGTCTAAAGTTGGTGCTTATGTTGGGATCCCATGCAACAATTCTGATTATGGTTAACAAAAATGGTAGTTTGTTCCCTCTAATAAATGGGCATTTGTCTTACATTTATATGGGTCATAAACTTATTAAAATTGGGCTAATTAAATAGTCCATTAGCTAGAGTAGGGTGGGCTTGAGTCCAACAAGGTTGAAAGTCCAACAAGACTAACTAGTGAGCATAAATAAATTACTAAGCGTAATTAAGCAACCAAAAGCCCAAGTAATTGTTATTAGAAAATAACAATTAGTATTTTGTAGTAGTAATATTCCAATTACGACCAAAGTTAAACGTGTACCAAAACATATAGATCGTTCTCAACGTCAAGTGACACTAACGGTCGTAAAAGCATTCGAGGATCAAGTTAAGTAACTAATTACTTAATGGCACGTTGTATGGTAGAAACGAAGGTAATTAATCATGAAATAAGATCTAGAATGTAATATAGCTCAATACGCATAAATACGCATTTTCGCAGAAAGTAACAAGCACAAAAGCAAGTCGAAAAAGTCGAGTCGTTACACTAATGGTCATAAATGCATTTGAGGATCAAGTTAAGTGATTAAGCACTTAATAACACGTTTTAAGATATTAACAAAAGTAATTAACATGGATAGTGATCCCAGAATATTATCTAGCTCAGTACGTATATATACGCAGATTCGTGAAAGTATAAAGCATAAATATAAGTCGAAAAGGTCGGGTCGTTACATTACCCACCTATTAAAGAAAATTTTGTCCCGAAATTTTAAGTTGAGGTAGACGGCATGGTTGGGAAGAGGTGAGGATATTTCTGCATCATCTGATCCTCTCGCTCCCAAGTAAACTCGAGTCCTCGTTTAGTATTCCAACGGTCTCGGACGATTGGAATCTTGATTTGCTTCAAGGTATTGACCTCGCGGTCCATGACCTCAATAGGTTCTTCCACGAAGTGGAGTTTGTCATCAATCGTAAGCTCATCGAGGGGTATGACAAGTTCTGGTTCGGCAAGACACTTCTTCAGGTTCGATACGTGGAAAGTGGGATGAACGGAGCTTAATTAAGTCGGAAGATCTAAACGATAAGCAACGGGTCCAACACGTTGCAAGATTTCAAAAGGACCAATATATCGCGGATTTAGCTTTCCACGCTTTCCGAAACTGATTACACCTTTCCAAGGTGCGACTTTTAACATTACGCGATCACCCACTTGGAATTCGAGATCTTTACGTCTAATGTCGGCATAGCTCTTTTGACGATTACGGGCCATCTTAAGCCTTTCTTGGATTTGAACGATCTTCTCGGTTGTTTCATGGATAAGTTTAGGTCCGGCGATTTGTTTATCACCCACTTCGGCCTAACAAATAGGAGAATGACATTTGCGGCCATATAAATCTTCGAAAGGTGCGGCGTTAATACTCGAGTGGTAACTATTGTTGTAAGAGAATTCGGCTAGAGGAAAATGCTTTTCCCAAGCTTTTAACACAAGCTCGTAACATGTCTTCCAAGGTTTGAATCGTGCATTCGCTTTGTCCTTCAGTTTGTGGGTGATATGCGGTACTCATGTCTAAACGTGTTCCCAAGGCTTCTTGTAAGGAACCCCAAAATCAAGAAGCAAAACGGGCATCTTGGTCGGAAATAATTGATAAGGGTACACCGTGACGGGATACAATTTCCTTTATGTACAGTTGTGTAAGTTTGTCCATCTTATCGGTTTCTTTCATGGCTAGGAAGTGAGCGGATTTGGTGAGACGGTCAATAGTATCCTAAATGGTATCATAACCGCCTACCGTTTTTGGTAGTTTCGTGATAATGTCCATCATTATTCTTTCCCACTTCCATTGCGGGATTTCGGGTTGTCGAAGTAACCCGGATGGCCTTTGATGTTCAGCTTTGACCTTGGAACAAGTTACACACTTTTCAACATAAGTAGCAACGTCCTTTTTAATGTTCGGCCACCAATATTGTTCTTTGAGATCGTGGTACATCTTACCGGCCCCGGGATGAATCGAATACCTTGACTTATGGGCTTCGTCTAGAATAAGGCTTCATAAATCCCCCTAACTAGGCACCCAAATTCTTCTGGCGAAATATCGGAGCCCGGTCTCTTTAACCTCGAATCAAGAGACGAGAACGTTTAAGCGTTCGTGAGAAATATTTTCATCTTTGAGAGCCTCATCTTGGGCTATACGGATTTGGCTATTGAGATTTGTATGGATGGTGATGTTTAAGGCTCGGACACGAAGAGGTTCCATTCTTTCCTTTCGGCTCAAGGCATCGGCTACTACATTTGCCTTCCCGGGATGGTAACGAAGTTCATAATCGTAATCGTTCAATGTTGCGATCCACCGTCATTGTCTCATGTTTAATTGCTTTCGACCAGAGATGTGTTTGAGGCTTTCGTGGTCGGTGTATACGATACTTTTGGTTTCATAAAGATAGTGTCTCCACATTTTGAGTGCAAAGACAACTGCTCCAAGTTCGAGATCGTGTGTCGTGTAGTTTCGTTCATGAATTTTCAATTGTCGAGAGGCATAAGCAATAACTTTCCTTCGTTGCATCAATACATACCCAAAACTATGTTTCGAGGCATCGGAATATACAATAAAATCATCATTGCCTTCGGGAAGAGATAAGATAGGAGCGGTGGTTAACTTTTTCTTTAAGGTTTGAAACGCCGTCTCTTGTTCTGCCGCCCAAATGAATTTCTTTCCTTTGTGAGTTAACTCGGTTAAAGGACGTGCAACCAACGAGAAACCTTCGATGAATCTATGATAATAACCGGCGAGGCCTAAAAATTGACGAATATGAGTAGGAGTAGTGGGAGTCTCACAATTACTTATGGCTTTGATTTTTGCGGGATCGACTTTAATACCTTGATCGCTTACAACATGACCAAGAAATTGAACTTCCTTTAACCAAAATTCACACTTGCAGAATTTAGCACAGAGTTGTTCTTGTCTCAAGAGTTCAAGCACGAATTGAAGGTATTGTCCGTGTTCTTCTTCGCTTTTTGAATAGATTAAGATGTCATCTATGAATACGATAACGAATTTGTCTAGATACGGCTTGCACACGCGGTTCATAAGATCCATAAACACAGCAAGTGAGTTAGTCAAACCAAATGGCATCACAAGAAACTCATAATGACTATAACGAGTTCGGAACGTAGTCTTAGGGACATCGCCCTCCTTCACCCTCAACTGGTGATAACCTGATCGCAGATCAATCTTGGAGTAAACGCTTGATCCTTGCAGTTGATCGAATAGATCATTAATCCTGGGAAGGGGATACTAGTTCTTGATTGTCAACTTGTTTAGTTCGTGATAATCAATACACATACGGAAAGATCCGTCCTTCTTCTTTACGAACAAAACGGTCTAGCAATACACAACTTTAAGAACTTGGTCGAATAAATCTACGGTCTAGCAATTCTTGTAGTTGACTCTGCAACTCTTGCATTTCGGTTGGTGCAAGTCGATAAGGTGTGCGAGCTACAGGTGCAGCTCCTGGCACTAGATCAATCTGAAACTCCACTGATTGCGGTGGGGGTAATCCCGGCAACTCTTCTGGAAAAACTTCATGGAATTCGTTCAAAATCGGTACATCCTTCACGGTTTTCTCCTCAGTTTCTAACTTCTTCACATGCGCCAAAATAGCAAAATGCCCTTTTCTCACGAACTTTTGTGCCTTCATACAACTAATAAGGTTAAGCTTTTGGCTACATCTCTCCCCGTAAACTATTAATGGCACACCATTCTCGTGAGGTATACGAATAATCTTCTCTCCACAAACAACTTTTGCTTTTACCTTAGACAGCCAGTCCATGCCGATTATCACGTCAAAGCTTCCTAACTTAATGGGTATCAAATCAATCTTAAAATCCACACCAGCTAAGTTTATTATACTTCCGCGACAAATTTGATCAGCTTTCTCAAATTTCCCATTAGCCACCTCAATAAGATATTTCTCATCTAAAGGGACTAATGACCAATCTAACTTAGAGCAAAAATGTCTACACATATAATTCCTATCGGCACCAGTATCAAACAAGACAAAAGCTAATAGTTTATTGACAGTGAATGTACCTGTAACCAAGTCAGAATCCTCGCGGGCATCTCTGGCATTCATGTTAAAGACTCTTCTACGTGCAGGCCCGCCATCCTTCTTCTTGTTAGGACACTCATTCTTAAAATGACCCTGTTGGCCGCACTCGAAGCACTTTTTTGGCGCATTCGGATTTGATATGGCCAAAACGGGCGGTTTTATTTGTGCGGTGTCGTTAGGTCACAACACGGTAGAATCAGCTACCAAAAGAGAGTAAGAGTTTTATCATTTATATTTAGTTAGGGTTCCTAGCTATAACTCACCTACTTGTCTTCCTTTTAACGAGTAAGTGGTAAATATAACTCAGGTTCATATTTTTGTATGTTTGCTCAGTAGCGTGGGACAAAAGTGCCTATATAGTTAACCCTGGTGACAAGAAGTGATAGATTAAGATTAACTAGATAAAACAGTAATTGAACTTGTAAAGATAGAGATAGATAGGTATGGAGAATAGAATTTTGATGGGGAATTATCACAAGAGTCTAACTTCCTAGGATAAAAACTAAACCTCAATCAACTGGGTTATGAACCTAACTGATTTGTCACTAAGAGTTTAGGCCTTGAAGATTCTGGCTAAGACAGATTTCCCTACTCCCAATGTTAACCTAAAGGGTTTAAACAACCTTATGGATGGAATCCTAGGAGCATGAACAAAGTGGTATACCCATAAAGGAAAGTCTCAGCTTTTCTTAATCCTAGTTGGTCTAACTAAAGCAATATTCCACCACTTAATACTACGCTATTCCTTAACATTAACAGACGTGCAATCTTAGATATTCTAAGGTACTGCTAATTAGATTAGAGGTCTCTCCTTTGCGATCACTTATTCAACCCCGGATCATCTTACAACATCTCAAGAACGTTGCTTCTGACGTGAATCATGCTTTTGAGTAAGCTAGTGTTAACTGAACTCTTATGTTTCCTACTCTATCACAACCTAAATGGGTAGCTCTTCTGACGAATAAATGATTATTCGTACGTAGGTACTATATCCCTATTGTGACGTTAAGCACACATAACTACTTTCCTCGTATCCTAGGGTTGATTAGGTCCTAATACTAGGTTATAGCCACGTGAATAAGAGGAAAGGGTGATCCGTAAATAAACTTCTAAACCGTCAGGGTTTCAGCATAACAATATGATAAGTTTCAGATAAAGTATTCAACATATAATAAACATTTTTAACAGATAGATAAGCATGCAAGATGAAAGAAACTCAAGATAACAAAATAACTTCATTAAATTAAGGAAAGCGTTCACCGTTTACAGACGAGATCTGGGCCATTACAAGTGCTGACATCCTCTAGACCGCTCCTATTACAATCTTCGGTGTTCGCCTCCGGGTACTTAATTTCCCGCTCGGAGGTGAGAAGGCCTTGAAAGCTCTAGTGAGAGAAAGTGTATTGTAGTGAGAGAGTAAGGAGAGGTGTATTGAAATTGGATGACAAAAAGCCTTTAAATATACTTGGATTTTCCCTGCAAATGGCTGGCAGGCCGTTTGGCAGGCCGTTTGCAAGGCCCGTTTGCCAGACCAGCCCGTTTGCAGGGGCCGTTTGCCCTGGCCGTTTAGCAGGCCGTTTATGCCGTTTGTGAGCCAGGAAAGGTGTTTGGCAGGCCATTTGATAGGCCGTTTGGCAGGCCATTTGGCTTACCTGGTCAGCTGATTTTCCTGGATCGTAACTTGATTTCTTGCCTTTCACCGTTTTCGCTCTAGAATCTTCGTTTTAGCTCCGTTTCTCTTGATTCTTTTTGCATCGTCTTCGTTATTACTTTACCTACAAATTTAACCAAAAAAGCAATTATTTTGATGACAAATTTTTGAACTTTATGCTTTTGGGGCTCAATATCGGGGGTAAAAACATGACTTTTTAGCCGATATCAGGATTCGCTTTCACAGCTGGAGTGTTGATCCTACAATCCTTGTCGATGTGTCCCGTCCTCTTACATTTCTCACACACCACATTGTAGTACTCAGTATGATGCTTATAGCATATCTTGCACTGAGGAAGGTTACCTTTGTAGTTTGGATTAGGGTTCCTCCCGTCATTGTTTCCCCTAAAGTTCTCATGCCTCTTGGCTGGATTCTGATCAATACCTTTACCCTTGTTTCCATCCCATTTGCACTTCCCATTACTTGCTCCATACTCTGATTGCACCTTCTTTGGCTTTTGGCGGATAACCTAATCCATCAAGGTGTGCAACATGTGCATAGCTTCCTGGACAGTCCATGGTTTTGAAGAAGTGACATTTTCCGGAATGTATTTGGTAAGTCCTCACAGATACCGCTCCAACCGTTTGTACTCGGGAGTAACCATTGTGGGGCACATTAAAGCTAACTCTAAGAATCTCCGATTATAACCATCAAGGTCAGTTCCCACGACCTTTAATTCCCAAAATTCTGTCTCCATCTTCTGAATTTCGGTTCTAAGGCAGTATTCCTCTATCATCGCCCTCTTGAACTCTTCCCATGGTGTTGCATATGCTTCATCAATTCCCAGAGCCTGGGCGAACGTGTTCCACCATGTCAGAGCGCCATCCGACAGCGTACAGGATGCGTACTTAGTCATGTTCGCGTCAGAGCAGTTGCTAACCCAAAATACCGATTCTAACTTTTCAAACCATCTTGTTAACCCAACTAGTCCTTCCATTCCACTAAAAATTTGTGGCTTGCAACTCTGAAATTCTTTGTAAGTGCACCCATTCTGAACATTTTGGTTAGCCATCGGAGTTTGTGCAGGGGCTGGCATTCACCATAGCTATGGCCACTCGAGCAGCCACCATTTCCTTAATTTGCACTGCAGTGGGTGATGATGTAGCGTGAGGGTACGAAATACTATTATTTTTACTAGGAAATACTACAAAATATGACACAAGTTTTATTAATTTACGGATGGGATATACCTAAACCTTGCTACAACACTATAGGCAGTGTACCTAATCGTAGAGTAGTGTAGTTTTTAGTAAGTCCGGTTCGTTCCACAGGGAGCTAGTGATTACGTACTATATTTTTATAAAACTATATTTATGTAAATATATATATATATATATAAGTAGTAATATTATTATAAAAGGGGGGTTTTACCGTTTAATGACCGGTTTGTCGATTTTATATTTTTAAGCGTAAAGATAAATGACAATAATTAAAGTGCGTAAAATAAATAAATGACGATAAATAAAATAACAATAAATAAAATTGCGATAGAATATGAAATAAAAGGATTATGCTTATTTAAACTTCCGTAATCATGATGTTTGACGTTTTGATTTTAATTAATTGTTACTCGGGTTAATTGTCCTTTGTCATGGTTTATTTGATACCTATCTGGTTTTTATCCATAATAGTCCATCGGTCATAAATATAAAGTGCGAGTGTCCTCGTCAAATTACCCTTATACCCGAAGTCAAATATTCCAACTAATTAAGGATTTAAACTGTGACGCAGTTATCACTTCTGTCAACAATTACACCAGTTATCACTGTATGTAATCTACCCCTGTTTTGATTAGATATGAATATTAATTTACCCACTTGATCAGTTTGAATAATCAATTACCCAACCCGAATAATTAATTAAATGATTATAATAGATTCCATATGAACGTCACTAAATAGGACAACCATAATCATTATTAATTATTAGGATAATTAATTTGAAGATAGGTTCGACAGACTCCAATGAGTTGTCACTCAATTAGACAATACCCCCCATCTATTAATAGTCAATAGTCCAATTTCCACAAGTGTCGGTCTTTTGCCCAAACCTTAATTATGGTACAAAGCCCAATTACCCAATTTTAGTAATTAGCCCAACATCATGATTACTTCGTTTTAAATAAGCATAATAATAACTTAGCTACGAGACATTAATATAAAAAGGTTGAACATAACTTACAATGATTAAAAATAGCGTAGCGTTACACGGACATAATTTCGACTTACACACTCAAACGATCTCTATCATAAATCTTATTATTATCATAATTTAAAATTAAAATTAAGATTATTGTTATATCTTATTACATTAACATTATGATAGAGATTTTTAGATATTGATATTGATAATAGATTTTTAGGATAGAAAAAGGGATGCTTTTAAATTGATCGATAATCATCGCCTTTTATAGGCAAAATATGAAATTAAATTTTCATTTACGACCCCTGAACTATGCTAAATTAACAACTTTTTATTATTTAATATTATTCTTATTATGAATTATTTAAATATTATATTTTATTCTTGTGCATAGTTGACTCGTAATTTTTACACCGTTGCGTCGAGCGTTGAGAGTTGACTCATGTCCCGGTTCCGGATTTTCGAACGTCCTTGCGTACTATTTTATATCGTGTACTTTGCGTTTTGTAACTTGTACTCTTGTCATTTTTAGACGTTCTTCATCAATAATTTGAACCTTTTTAATTGTATCTTGTACTTTTGAGCTTTTTGGACCTTTTTGTCTTCAATTTGTCGAATCTGCCTTTTGTCTTCGCACTTATTTAATATAAACGAATATCACTTGAAAATGGAACAATTGCAACTAAAATCTTGTCTTTCTTGGGGGATAATGCTATGAAATATATGTTCCTTTTTAGCCTTATCAATATCCCCACACTTGAGCGTTGCTTGTCCTCAAGCAATATAGTCTTGAAATACTAGAATCACTTCTTTATTCTTCACACTTTGTACATCAGTGATTTTGATATGGCGGTATAAACAATGGTAGTAACGATATGGTTTACAGTCCCACATGACTATAAAAATTTAGATCCATTAAGGAAATTGGATCTTTATGAAAACATTTGATCTTTTGAAAATTCATTCTAGCTTTTACCCTAGATAAGTTTTCTGATTTGATCCATCATCGGTGTTGCAAAATATATTTGTGGATCAATATTTTGGCTAAAACTTTTAGGTTCGTGTAATCCACTGCTATCCCGGTATCGGAAAGCACACATCCAGTTTACTTGTTCCGTATATTACCTTTCGGTAAACTACCGTCCGGTTGTAAAGGAAAGCGATGAACAAGAAACTGTTAAGGCAATGTCCCGTGACATGCAGATGATTATGGTCTTATTAACGTGTCGGATGCTAGAACTATCCTTGGTAGGAGCCATAGTAAAGATCATCCTATAATTTTTCGGTCTGGCACAAGGTCCTGTCTCCGACCATGCTATGCAACCACTGTTCTTACGGTTGACACCCGATTTGGTTCAGGTGACCTAATGAATTCCAGGTGAATTCCTAGGATTTTACGTTCAATGGTAATGAACGCATTGAAAATGGATTTTCAGAAAACAAATCGGTTTGTATTTTTGATCAAAATATTTTCTCGTTCAAGCTCGAGTTTAGATATCATTGAATTCCATGAGTTTGAATTCTCAATCTTTAAGGTCAATCTCAAGGATTGAGTAATATCAGTCTTAAAAGCTGATTTTTAATCTTTAAGGAGATTATCCTTTCTGGGGATCTGATTCATTAGTCTTATCAAGCTAATTTGCACGGTGCCCCCCCATTGTACGAGATAAATCCTTCTCATGGTTAGGATAAATCTGACCACCTGGTGACCCTGTTTGATGCTGAGGTCCGTGGATTTCCAGCCGATTTTAGTGATGACTTTTCTAGATTTTTCGTCAACCTACAGCTGGTCTGGACGACAACTTCATGACCTAAATCAAGAAGCGCGTGTCTTTTTCGGAAGACTTTACTTCCTTTTAATGATGGAATTGATTCATCGTGTAGATCCATCTTTCTTTAAAATATATTACAGTAAACCGGGTAAAACTGATTAGTATCGTCCAAAGCAAAAGTACCTGCAATAATTCTTATACAAAAATGTGATAGATAGTTTTTAATTGAATAACTTGGTACATTCTCCCCACACTTAGCTTTTATTTATTCTTTTCTTTGCCTTTTTATTCTCTTCTATCCCATTTTAAATGAATTCAAGCGTTTTGGGTTGTTTCTCAATTTATGTCCTCGAGGTAACAATAATTTCGGCATTAACACCTAGTTTTATCGTTCATAAATATGTATAAACATGATTTTGAATTCATTTAGTTGAAATTTTTTTCAAATTTTCACAAAATTTGGCAATTAAAACAAGTGTAAACCCGAAAGAATTTATAACCCTTCCCCACACTTGAGATCTTGCAATGCCCTCATTTGCAAGAAATCAGTAAAAATTTAAATTCATGAGGGTGATTAGTGTAGAAACATGATTAAAAATACCGAGTTTGCAAACATATTGTTGTTATTTCACATTTGATATTTTGTTTCTTGTCGTCAAAATTAGTACCTTTTTCTGAACTTAATGACAGTCTTTGAAAGTGCGTTATTTTACCCTGTTTTGTATATAACATAAAATACAAACATACATAATTTTGAAGTTGGGTATATTACCCCACGTTCAAAAATTTATAAAATCTAATATTTTTTTTTGCATACTTTAAATCAATTAAATTAAAAATAATGATAACAAAATTTCTCGTCCCGCCCTCGGTTAAAGTAATTTCGGTTCAACTACCTAATCTTCAACTCACGACGAATTTTAGAAATCATTTTTTTACTTAATGAAATAAAGTAAATTTTGGTTTTAAATTCACACAAAACTTAAATTTAAAAAGCATATTAATTTCATATAAAACCTACAAAATAAAAAAAATCAGAATGGGGGGAGAAAACTAGTTCTTTAGTGTCTGCTAGCGGAAAAGACCAATCGAATTCCATTCTCGGAACTACACGAGAACAGAACAACTAACTCCAAACAGCATTTTCTTTTTAAATTATTTGAATCTCCTCACACTTAGGTAGATGTGGTGTCGAAATTGTGATTAACTTCATCGTCAATTTCTCTTGGACCATAATCAACTTGCATATCTGTGACTTTTGCTTTAAGCCAGTGACCAGCTTTTTCCGTAATATCCACAAATTCAACTAGCTTCACTTTTTCTTTAGGCGACAGATTGGATACTAACCGGTTATATAACTTAAAGTTTTCCT
The DNA here is from genome assembly GCF_046630445.1 of Rutidosis leptorrhynchoides. Classification (NCBI taxonomy): domain Eukaryota; kingdom Viridiplantae; phylum Streptophyta; class Magnoliopsida; order Asterales; family Asteraceae; genus Rutidosis; species Rutidosis leptorrhynchoides. The sequence continues at coordinate 398,645,216 of NC_092333.1, forward strand.
TACTTTTAGCATCAATAACCTGTTTAAAAAGTTTCTTCATTGAACTGTTAATAACGGGGTTATTTAATTTCGTATCAACTATGAGGTTCTTTATTATCAAGTCATCATTAGGTGTTACTTCATTTTCCCCACACTTAGGCGTTCTATTATTGTTAAGCATTACCGTTGGAGTTGGTAAAACAACATGGTTCTTATCAATCGTTTTTGTCGGTTCAACGGTTTTGGTTTGTGGATATTTAGACTGTCGAATCATAAAGGTGATCGATTTCTCATCATTACTAAGTGTCATTCTACCCTTTCTTACATCAAATAACGCCCCGGTGGACGCTAAGAATGGTCGACCTAAAATTAGAGGAACGTTTGAGTCCTCTTCTATGTCAATGACAATGAATTCGAATAGAAAGGTTAAATTACCTACTTGAACGTGTAGGTTGTCAGCAATTCCAATTGGGTGCTTAATGGTTTGATCAAGGAGTCGAACACTCATATCTGTTGGAGTTAACTCACCTACACCTAATCTCTTATATAATGAAAGAGGCATAACACTCACACTTGAACCTAAATCTGCTAGTGCATCATACATGACACAGTTACTAAGTAGACAAGGAACAATAAATTCACCCGGATCACCTACCCTAGGTGGAGGATTTGGTGGAACTGTCTTCACCGGGTTTACTTCTACTGTTTTTGTTTCTTGCATTTTTTTATTCTTCTTCTTCTTCTTTCCAGAGGTATCACAAACTTTATTACCTATTACTTGCTCATACTCAACTCCTTTTCTTGGAAACGGGATGGGTGGTCTGTATGGTGCCACCACTGGCTTTACATACTCGGGTGGTGGTGGTGGTGTAACTTCTTCATTGTTACTTACATCTAAAACTTTCCATCTTCTGGTATTGGTTTTTCAGAATTTGTTGATATCATGTTAACATTTTCATTCCGAGGATTTACTTCATTATTACTCGGTAGCTTTCCTTGTTCCCTTTCACTCATCAATCTAACAAGAGTACCTACTTGTTTTTCTAGATTCAAAATGGAAGCTTGTTGAGTTCTAAATGACTGATCAAACCTCTCATTCGTTTGGGTTTGAGTTTCAATAAATTGTGTTTGAGATTCAACTAGCTTAAATACCACTTCTTCCAGATTTGACTTCTTCTCGTCGGTTTGTTGTGGTGGTTTATACAAGCCAGGTCTTTGTTGATTGAAAGTGTTGTTTTGAGTTGGTTGGTTATTCGGACCTTGTTGGTTATACGAGTTATTGTCGGGTCCTTTTGGATTGTAAAGAATGTTTTGATTTCGATTGAAGTTTGGCCTTGGCGGTTGATAATTATTCTGATAACTATTTTCCAGCCTTTGGTTCATGTAGACAACATTCTCACGTTGTTCCATCGTTTGTTCAATGTGACAGTCTTTCATTAAGTGTGGTCCACCGCATTGCTCACAACTAATTCGTATTGCGTGAATATCTTTATTCATCTTTTCCATTCGTCTCTCGAAAGCATCTATTTTTGCGGAAACGGAATCAAAGTTATGGCTAGAATCGGCTCTAGCTGCTTTAGATGAACGATATATATCTTTCTCTTGGTGCCACTCATGAGAGTGGGAGGCTGTGTTATCAATAATTTTGTAAGCTTCAGTTGCGGTTTTCTTCATAATGGAACCACCAGCTGTTATGTCGATGTCTTTTCGTGTAGCAACGTTGACACCTTGGTAGAATATTTGTACTATTTGATAAGTGTCTAAACCGTGTTGAGGACATCCTCTCAACAACTTTCCAAATCTTGTCCACGCCTCATATAGAGTTTCATTTGACTTTTGTGTGAACGTAACAATTTCTCCTTGAAGTCTCACGGCTTTAGATGCCGGAAAGAATTGTTTAAGAAATTTTTCAACTAAAACATCCCATGTGTCAATCGCCCCTTCAGGTAACGATTCTAACCAATCTTTGGCTTCTCCCTTTAAAGTCCAGGAAAACAACATGAGATAGATCTGCTCATCTTCCACTTCTCGGATTTTGAATAGTGTACAAATTCTTTTAAACGTACGAAGGTGTTCGTTAGGATCTTCATTCGGTGCACCACTGAATTGGCATTGGTTAGTTACCATGTGTAGAATTTGTCCTTTGATTTCATAATCTGGCGCATTAACTTCTGGCTTAATAATGGCGTGACCTTGGCCCGTGCGTGTGGCTCTCATTCGATCTTCCATACTTAGAGGTTCCGTTACTTCCATAATTGAATTTGTTGAATACGAATCACTAGAGGATTCTGATTTAATGGTTTGTGGCTCAGGAGGAATAATTAGTGGTTCAAGATCTTGGAATTGTCCTTGAATAAGCTCCGGGTTCTTAATTGTGAAGTCGGGTTCAAAAGATGGATTATCGGAAATTTGAGTTGGAGTTCTTGTTCGACTAGATGACGATTCTAAAGAAAAATCAACGGCGACAATATTTGCTAGATGTCTTGATCGAGTTACAGGTGGTGAACGTATGAAAGGTGGTGAACGTTTTACTCGGTGCATTCACAGAATATCCTATTAGTTTTTAAAAGGAAAGAAAAATTATATAAGTTATCCAATTAATAGACTTTTCTGATTTTGCCCACGTTTCGAATAGCCAAAAGATGCAGCAGAGGGCAGGATTCGTTTGGTCTCAATATAATTGAGTACTGTTTGGCTCCAATAACCCGGTCCACGTACAAATCCAACTATTACTACGAACCAGAAAATTTTGATGTCTATCAATTTAACCACTTAAAATAAATTTTCGTAATTTTAAGAAATTTAGATAAGAAGTAGAATAAAAATCTTATCCTAAAACTAGAATAGCGAGAAATAAGAAAGAAAAAGATTGCGCGTCGAAAAAGGTCGAAAAATAAAAGGTCGACAAATAGGCGTCGAAAAATAAAAATAAGAAAGTAGCGCGAAAAACGGCGTCACAAAATTCTAAAGCACCTAAATCTTAGTCTAAGGAATAAGCACTTAAGGGATTTTACGGCAAAGCCTAAAAATTCTAGAAGTAAAAATAACTATGGCAAAACTAAACTTAATACTAAAAGTTGCGACTATAGTCTAAAAATCTAAAGGTAATAAAACTAAAAAAAACATTTTTTTTTTATAGACAAAATCTTAAAAAAATATATATATATTTTTTTTTTAATATTTTTTTTTTACGTTTTTTTTTTTTTTTTTTTTTTTTTTTTTTTACGTTTTTGTTTTTTTTTTTATGTTTTTTTTTTTACGTTTTTTTTTTACGTTTTTTTTTTTTTTTTAAAAACGATTTTTTTTTTACAAATTAATAATTTTTTTATAATTATTATTTTTTTTCAAAACTTTTTTTTTTTTAATTCATTTACTATTCATGAATAGTAAATGAAAAGAAATTAATTAATTTACTATTCACATGAAAGCGATATGATAGAAATTATTAATTACAAGTTACATAATATACCCCTAAAGTATTTAATAAATACGACTTTTTAAAACTTTACGTATCAAATTTTGATTCTAAAATATTATTATATTATTATATTCTATTTCAATATTATTATATTATTATATTCTATTTCAATATTATTATATTATTATATTTTATTTCAATATTATTATAATTAAAAATATAGCGTTTTAGCGCTCCCCGGCAGCGGCGCCAAAAACTTGATGATGTAGCGTGAGGGTACGAAATACTATTATTTTTACTAGGAAATACTACAAAATATGACACAAGTTTTATTAATTTACGGATGGGATATACCTAAACCTTGCTACAACACTATAGGCAGTGTACCTAATCGTAGAGTAGTGTAGTTTTTAGTAAGTCCGGTTCGTTCCACAGGGAGCTAGTGATTACGTACTATATTTTTATAAAACTATATTTATGTAAATATATATATATATATATATATATAAGTAGTAATATTATTATAAAAGGGGGGGTTTTACCGTTTAATGACCGGTTTGTCGATTTTATATTTTTAAGCGTAAAGATAAATGACAATAATTAAAGTGCGTAAAATAAATAAATGACGATAAATAAAATAACAATAAATAAAATTGCGATAGAATATGAAATAAAAGGATTATGCTTATTTAAACTTCCGTAATCATGATGTTTGACGTTTTGATTTTAATTAATTGTTACTCGGGTTAATTGTCCTTTGTCATGGTTTATTTGATACCTATCTGGTTTTTATCCATAATAGTCCATCGGTCATAAATATAAAGTGCGAGTGTCCTCGTCAAATTACCCTTATACCCGAAGTCAAATATTCCAACTAATTAAGGATTTAAACTGTGACGCAGTTATCACTTCTGTCAACAATTACACCAGTTATCACTGTATGTAATCTACCCCTGTTTTGATTAGATATGAATATTAATTTACCCACTTGATCAGTTTGAATAATCAATTACCCAACCCGAATAATTAATTAAATGATTATAATAGATTCCATATGAACGTCACTAAATAGGACAACCATAATCATTATTAATTATTAGGATAATTAATTTGAAGATAGGTTCGACAGACTCCAATGAGTTGTCACTCAATTAGACAATACCCCCGATCTATTAATAGTCAATAGTCCAATTTCCACAAGTGTCGGTCTTTTGCCCAAACCTTAATTATGGTACAAAGCCCAATTACCCAATTTTAGTAATTAGCCCAACATCATGATTACTTCGTTTTAAATAAGCATAATAATAACTTAGCTACGAGACATTAATATAAAAAGGTTGAACATAACTTACAATGATTAAAAATAGCGTAGCGTTACACGGAAAGAATTTCGACTTACACACTCAAACGATCTCTATCATAAATCTTATTATTATCATAATTTAAAATTAAAATTAAGATTATTGTTATATCTTATTACATTAACATTATGATAGAGATTTTTAGATATTGATATTGATAATAGATTTTTAGGATAGAAAAAGGGATGCTTTTAAATTGATCGATAATCATCGCCTTTTATAGGCAAAATATGAAATTGAATTTTCATTTACGACTCCTGAACTATGATAAATTAACAACTTTTTATTATTTAATATTATTCTTATTATGAATTATTTAAATATTATATTTTATTCTTGTGCATAGTTGACTCGTAATTTTTACACCGTTGCGTCGAGCGTTGAGAGTTGACTCATGTCCCGGTTCCGGATTTTCGAACGTCCTTGCGTACTATTTTATATCGTGTACTTTGCGTTTTGTAACTTGTACTCTTGTCATTTTTAGACGTTCTTCATTAATAATTTGAACCTTTTTAATTGTATCTTGTACTTTTGAGCTTTTTGGACCTTTTTGTCTTCAATTTGTCGAATCTGCCTTTTATCTTCGCACTTATTTAATATAAACGAATATCACTTGAAAATGGAACAATTGCAACTAAAATCTTGTCTTTCTTGGGGGATAATGCTATGAAATATATGTTCCTTTTTAGCCTTATCAGTGGGCATTCCCCTTGGACCTCTCCTTGCGGCCATTGATCTTCCAAATAAAAATTTCGACTTAAGTTAAAATCCATTATTCAATAATTAATAATGTCATAGTATATGGTAATCAATTATTCAATCAACACAATACTTGTTAACTAAGTATGGCAAACTAGTTACTGATATCATAAAACCATCATACAATATCTTAAAGAAAACATCGTACAATTAATCAAATAACATTAGGTTCCATACATAATAAGAAGAAGTCACATACAACTCCATAAGTTTTCGTACAATACTCGAATGAAATCATGAAACTTCTAATGGAAATACATAATGAAATCTAGTACATAAGTCCTATAGAGATGGAGGATAAATGACGTCCATCAGGTGGGACACCTGGTCCTCGAGCTCAGTCACCCGGGCAAGTAGGGCACGCACTTCCCTCATCAGATCCTCGATGGTGGGAGGTGCCGGTGGGGCAGGTGGTGCAGGTAGAGCAGATGGTGCAGGTGGTGCTGATGTAGCACCAGAAGTAGATGGCGCATTACGGGCGACCTTACGCACAAATGGATCAGGAGGTATCAGCACGACCCGCTTACGAGGGGTGATCCTAACCAACTGTCCCTGTGCGTTCACGAATGGCTTGCCCCCATTTACCTCGAGAATAACGGTACCATCGTAGTGGTAACGCTTCTTCGGCGGGGTAGAGGGTGGCGGTACAGGCTCCTCTTCGGGGTCCTCCTCAGAATCCTCCTCAGGATCCTCCTCACTAATCTCGTCTGATGATGAACTGTCTGAGTCGTCTGAGGGTGGTGAAGGTACATCACGTGTGGGAGAATATGTCTGGCCGGTGGTCATGATCCGATGTCTGCCAGGTGGAATCGACACAACCCGCCCGTCGGTGGTGTATCTGACCCAGTGTTCACGCTCGTTAAGAAATGGACGGCCCCCGTTTATCCCAGGGATCACGGTACCACCGGAATGATACTGTGGCCCCAGGAAACTAGGGCTGGGTGGAGCTGGGATCTCCTCGGGATCCTCATCACTGTCAGAGATGACCATCAGGTCAGGCGAGTGACAACTATCCCTAGAAGATGAATCACCGGAGTCGTCGGAGGTTAGTGGTGACGGAATAGGTGAGTCAACAACAACAGTCGGCGAGGTAGCAGACGAGTCCGAATCACTCTCCAAGTCAATAATCATAGGCGGTATGTCCAACATCTGAACAAGGAAAAATAACTTTTTTCATGTCAGTAAGACATATAGCATGCATGTAATCAGGCATAATAACAACAGCAGCCTACATCATCTACAGCAGTACATAGCATGACAATAATAGTATCATACAGCAGTATCATGCAATCAAAAGCAGATAGTAGCATGCAGTAGTAGAAATAAACAGTAGTATACGACAATAACATATAGCAGTAATAGTAAACAGTAGCATGTAGTAGTTCCGTATAATCAAGTAAACGATCAAGTTGTAGATTAGTCCTATTAGTGAATCCTAATCGACTTGGTCAAGACACACTAATGCAGCCTAATTCACTACAACCAATGCTCTGATACCATCTATAACATCCTAGGTAACACGTTCCCCGTAGCATGATATTTTTCGCTTTGACAGTAGGCGCACGGATTTCTCTTGGCGACCAAAGACGACGAGCAATTTCGCAGGAGGTCACCCATCCTGGTAGTGCTCTCACCTGAGCAGGCTTAACTGCAGAATTCTCATGGGATCTACTGTGCTTGTGGTCCCAAAACACGTCATGCTAGGAAAGGTCTCCACACCCTTATAAGGCATGCTTCGTTCCCCTCTCCAACCGATGTGGGACGGATGTGTCACGGATGTTACAATCCTTCCCCCTAATGGGATACAGCGTCCTCGCTGTGCACGTTTGGTCTGGGGCCTAGCTCTGATACCAAATGTAATGCCCCGTCCAAAACCTATATGGTACGGATCATCAACAACAGGTCCATAACACGGTATAACACTATATGCTGTTTTAAAATAAGGTTTTGCATTCATAAAAAGATAACGTTTTTCCAAAGACAAATGTTTTACAAAAGTAACGTGCATCTACGGATAGAAAGCATTAACAAAAGTACGTGACACTTAGGTCATTACAAAACCATAGTTTGAATATAACATAAGTAGTGAATGCAAAGTAAAAATTCCGTGACTAGGAAACATCTCTAATAATGCAGAGTACAGCGGAAGTCTAACACAGCAAGTCTATTACAGCGGAAGCAATTTCATCTAAGCACCTGAAAAATAACATGCTTTAAAAATTCAACACTAATGTTGGTGAGCTATAGTTTTATTGTAAACAATAAAGTAATGTAGACCACGAGATTTTGTATTCAAAACAGTATGAAAAGTATATGCTTAACCGTGGGCACTTGGTAACTAACTTAACAAAGAAATATATAAATCACCCCCTAAAAGTACACTTGGAAAGTGCGTTAAAATCGACGAAGTTATTAAACACCCGTTAAATGCTAGAGCGACTAGCTTGAGTGGGGATGTCAAACCCTATGATCCATATCTAATATTCCGGTTCATAAACCAATGACTAAACGTTACCGAGCTAAGGCGAAAATTTGTGCCGTTATGTCACCCACACATATATAAAGTTTAAGTACTCGTGTCTAGTATGTAAAACATAAAAAGCGCATGTATTCTCAGTCCCAAAAATTGTTAAAGTAAAATGGGAGCTATAACTCACAGTGAATGTATGTTAAAGTCGATACGAAAACGTAAGCAAGTAGTAAGTCGGTCCAAATGGTCCTCAACCTAAGTCAATGGTTACTAAGTCAGTAAATCGTCCCAAAAAGTTTAAAAGTAAGTAAGTTAAGTCTTAAGTATCATCATTATCATCATACGTAAAAGATAAAGTAAGTTTTCAACAAGTATAGAGGTCGAAACGAAAAGCGGAATTCGAACAGCCGCTACGACCTCTACACCAACTGAAATGACGCGCTTTCAGTGGCCAAGGCTCCGTTTGTGAGTCCTCTTACCGCTGTTCGAAATTCAGATCCTAACTCAATGTCGTTTGACCGTGGATACGGTCAAAGCGCGAGTAGGTTAGAAATTTCAGCACGTCGTTACGAAGGTGTAGTGAACTTCGGAAGACTATAAATCCCAAACCGTATATCGGATTTAGGCAAGTCTTAAATGAAAAATCATCTACACAAACTGAAATTTCTCGAAATCAACTTTCCAGAAGCTACAGGAGTCAGATCAGACCCGTAAAAACAGATTCAAGTGCTCCGGTGGGTTTTTTGGTGTTTGATGCTTATCACGGTTCTCATCCTTGATGCGTATAAGCCTGAAGTGTACAACTCGTTGATGTTTTAGCATCAAACCAAGTTTTAACCATCAACACACAATGTCAAGACTAAGAAAAGAAGTACAACTCATTTAAGAGTTTTAGAAGGATGATGAACCAAAGTTACATCAAGTTCTTAGTTTTGACACAAGTACAAGTTCAAATTGGAATTTTAAGCTATAAACTTGGATTCAAACTAAACAAGCAAGGCCTTAAGTTATAGAACTTAGATCTTAGATAGATATTGAAGACCTTAGACTAGAATGTCTAGATCTTATGTTCTAGGTGAAACTCTAAGTTATAGAACTTGGACTTTTAACTTTTACAAAACCTTAAGTTATAAAACTTAGATTTTTACAACATAGAATGAATATAAGCTAGTGAGCTTTTGTTTTAACAAGTTGGATGACCATAAGTTACATAACTTAGATCAAACAAAATAATGATGAAACCCTAAGCTAGAAAGCTTGGATCTCTTAACAATACTTATGAGACTTCAAGCTAGAAAGCTTGTATCTTTGTTTAATGAAAACTCAAGTTACAAAACTGAAGTAAAACAAATTAAAGAAGATCATAAGTTAATAAACTTGATCTTTTAACAATCTTTTTGTAGAAACCTCAAGCTAGAAAGCTTGGATTTCTAATGTTCTTAAAGATCCTTAAAGCAAAAAAAGCTAGATCTACAAGTTACATGAAGATCATAAACATAAGTTTTGATCCTTTAACAAAAATAAAGAGATCTTAAGCTATGAGCTTAGATCTAACAAAAGTAATGAAGATTCAAAGCCAGAGAGCTTGAATCCGTCATGTTCTTGAAGATTTTCAACTAAGGTTTGAATCTACAAGATATAACAAGATCAAAAAGCTAAAAAGCTTGATCCCTTGATGATGATGATGATTTCGATTATGAAAGAAAAAGAAGAAAAGAAATTTAAGAAAACTTACAAGTTTTCGTAAGCTTTTTAGAGTAAGAAACTAGAGAGAAAACTAGCGAGAATTGTGTGTGTGTTTTGAGAAATGAGATGAAGTTTGAAAAAAAAATAAAGGTGGTGGTGGTGGGTTTAAGGCCGACGGTCATGGGGTATGGGGGGACAATTTGGCTTGGAATGGGTGGTGGAACAAAGTGAAGTGTGCATGTTGGCTAGCATGGAGCATGAGGTTAAAATTTGTAAGTAATGGTACATAAGCATGCTAGTAATCTTGTCTTATATCTTAATGGGTCTTGTCTTATGTCTTAATGGATCATAAGTCCATTAAGATGGGATAACATACTAGTCCATTAGCTAGAGTAGGGTGGCCCTTTGATAAACTAAGTCCATTAAGGTGATAAGCCCATTAATACTAACTAGCGTGCATTAATAAAACACTAGGCGTAGTTAAGCAATCAACAAGCTAAGTAATTGTCATTAAGAATTAACAATTAGGATTAAGTAGTCATAACACTCCAATTATGACAAAAGTTTAACGTGTACCAAGTACGTATCTCGTTCTAAACGACTAGTGACACTAATGGTCATAAATGCATTCGAGGATCAAGTTAAGTGATTAAGCACTTAATAACACTTTTTAAGATATTAACAAAAGTAATTAACATGGATAGTGATCCCAGAATATTATCTAGTTCAGTACTTACATATACGCAGATTCGTGAAAGTATAAAGCATAAATATAAGTCAAAAAATTCGGGTCGTTACATCAAGTAAAACGGAGCTAAAACGAAGAATCTATAGCGAAAATGGTGAAAGACAAGAAATCAAGTTACGATCCAGTGAAATCAGCTGACCAGGCAAGCCAAACGGCCTACCAAATGGGCTACCAAATTGCTTGCCTGTATGGCAAACGGCCTGCCATAGGGACAGCACAAACTAGCATTGCAAACGGACAAGTCTGGCAAACGGGCTCAGCAAACGGCTTGCCAAATGGCCTGCCAGCCGTTTGCTGGCAAAATTCAAGTCTATTTAAAGGGCTCTTTCCATCCATTTCAACACACACTCAATTTACAATTCATTTTATATTTTTAAGTTTTAGTTAGTTTTCAGTAGTATCTAGCTTAGATTTTATTTTCCAGAGGATATCCCGGCGAGTCCCTGCGATCTCGGGCAGATTTTTTCAGCCTTTTCAGGTTTTTATCCGAAACGCTTGTCTTTTGTATATACATATATTCTTACTTTTTATGTTTAATAATGCATTTCGATATTACCATGTTAGCTTAATTAATCTATATGTTTCCATGATAGAAATTTGGGTTAGCGTAGTTATGTTAAATTAGTACGGTTACTATTATTGTTATGTTAAACTTGTGAGTCTGATAGATTTGTATGCTAGCATCCTAAAGATTGGCCAACCTAGGTTGTGATCAGGACTTGTCCACCTATATGAACTTAGATACTTCATAGGATTAAGACCCATGGTTATACTTGTAGTGACCCGAACTTTTCCATGATTATATATATTAATTTAGATTGATATTTATATGATTAAATGTTTCCAACATGTTAAGCAATCAAACTTGTTAAGACTTGATTAATTGAAATATGTTTCATATAGACAATTGACCACCCAAGTTGACCGGTGATTCACGAACGTTAAAACTTGTAAAAACTATATGATGACATATATATGGATATATATATATAGTTAACATGATACTATGATAAGTAAACATATCATTAAGTATATTAACAATGAACTACATATGTAAAAACAAGACTACTAACTTAATGATTTTTAAACGAGACATATATGTAACGATTATCGTTGTAAAGATATTTAATGTATATATATCATATTAAGAGATATTCATACATGATAATATCATGATAATATAATAATTTAAAATATCATTTGATATTATAAATATTGGGTTAACAACATTTAACAAGATCGTTAACCTAAAGGTTTCAAAACAACACTTACATGTAACGACTAACGATGACTTAATGACTCAGTTAAAATGTATATACATGTAGTGTTTTAATATGTATTTATACACTTTTGAAAGACTTCCATACACTTATCAAAATACTTCTACTTAATAAAAATGCTTACAATTACATCCTCGTTCAGTTTCATCAACAATTCTACTCGTATGCACCCATATTCGTACTCGTACAATACACAGCTTTTAGATGTATGTACTATTGGTATATACACTCCAATGATCAGCTCTTAGCAGCCCATGTGAGTCACCTAACACATGTGGGAACCATCATTTGACAACTAGCATGAAATATCTCATAAAATTACAAAAATATGAGTAATCATTCATGACTTATTTACATGAAAACAAAATTACATATCCTTTATATCTAATCCATACACCAACGAGCAAAAACACCTACAAAAACTTTCATTCTTCAATTTTCTTCATCTAATTGATCTCTCTCAAGTTCTATCTTCAAGTTCTAAGTGTTCTTCATAAATTCTACAAGTTCTAGTTACATAAAATCAAGAATACTTTCAAGTTTGCTAGCTCACTTCCAATCTTGTAAGGTGATCATCCAACCTCAAGAAATATTTGTTTCTTACAGTAGGTTATCATTCTAATACAAGGTAATAATCATATTCAAACTTTGGTTCAATTTCTATAACTATAACAATCTTATTTCAAGTGATGATCTTACTTGAACTTGTTTTCGTGTCATGATTCTGCTTCAAGAACTTCGAGCCATCCAAGGATCCGTTGAAGCTAGATCCATTTTTTTTCTTTTCCAGTAGGTTTATCCAAGGAACTTAAGGTATTAATGATGTTCATAACATCATTCGATTCATACATATAAAGCTATCTTATTCGAAGGTTTAAACTTGTAATCACTAGAACATAGTTTAGTTAATTCTAAACTTGTTCGCAAACAAAAGTTAATCCTTCTAACTTGACTTTTAAAATCAACTAAACACATGTTCTATATCTATATGATATGCTAACTTAATGATTTAAAACCTGGAAACACGAAAAACACTGTAAAACCGAATTTACGCCGTCGTAGTAACACCGCGGGCTGTTTTGGGTTAGTTAATTAAAAACTATGATAAACTTTGATTTAAAAGTTGTTCTTCTGGGAAAATGATTTTTCTTATGAACATGAAACTATATCCAAAAATCATGGTTAAACTCAAAGTGTAAGTATGTTTTCTAAAATGGTCATCTAGACGTCGTTCTTTCGACTGAATTGACTACCTTTACAAAAACAACTTGTAACTTATATTTCGGACTATAAACCTATACTTTTTCTGTTTAGATTCATAAAATAGAGTTCAATATGAAACCATAGCAATTTGATTCACTCAAAACGGATTTAAAATGAAGAAGTTATGGGTAAAACAAGATTGGATAATTTTTCTCATTTTAGCTACGTGAAAATTGGTAACAAATCTATTCCAACCATAACTTAATCAACTTGTATTGTATATTATGTAATCTTGAGATACCATAGACACGTATACAATGTTTCGACCTATCATGTCGACACATCTATATATATTTCGGAACAACCATAGACACTCTATATGTGAATGTTGGAGTTAGCTATACAGGGTTGAGGTTGATTCCAAAATATATATAGTTTGATTTGTGATCAATACTGAGATATGTATACACTGGGTCGTGGATTGATTCAAGATAATATATATCGATTTATTTCTGTACATCTAACTGTGGACAACTAGTTGTAGGTTACTAACGAGGACAGCTGACTTAATAAACTCAAAACATCATAATATATTAAAAGTGTTGTAAATATATTTTGAACATACTTTGATATATATGTATATATTGTTATAGGTTCGTGAATCAACCAGTGGCCAAGTCTTACTTCCCGACGAAGTAAAAATCTGTGAAAGTGAGTTATAGTCCCACTTTTAAAATCTAATATTTTTGGGATGAGAATACATGCAGGTTTTATAAATGATTTACAAAATAGACACAAGTACGTGAAACTACATTCTATGGTTGAATTATCGAAATCGAATATGCCCCTTTTTATTAAGTCTGGTAATCTAAGAATTAGGGAACAGACACCCTAATTGACGCGAATCCTAAAGATAGATCTATTGGGCTTAACAAACCCCATCCAAAGTACCGGATGCTTTAGTACTTCGAAATTTATATCATATCCCAAGGGTGTCCCGAAATGATGGGGATATTCTTATATATGCATCTTGTTAATGTCGGTTACCAGGTGTTCACCATATGAATGATTTTTATCTCTATGTATGGGATGTGTATTGAAATATGAAATCTTGTGGTCTATTATTATGATTTGATATATATAGGTTAAACCTATAACTCACCAACATTTTTGTTGACGTTTTAAGCATGTTTATTCTCAGGTGATTATTAAGAGTTTCCGCTATCGCATACTTAAATAAGGACGAGATTTGGAGTCCATGCTTGTATGATATTGTGTAAAAACTGCATTCAAGAAACTTATTTTGTTGTAACATATTTGTATTGTAAACCATTATGTAATGGTCGTGTGTAAACAGGATATTTTAGATTATCATTATTTGATAATCTACGTAAAGCTTTTTAAAACCTTTATCTATGAAATAAAGGTTATGGTTTGTTTTAAAAATGAATGCAGTCTTTGAAAAACGTCTCATATAGAGGTCAAAACCTCGCAACGAAATCAATTAATATGGAACGTTTTTAATCAATAAGAACGGGACATTTCAGTTGGTATCCGAGCGTTGGTCTTAGAGAACCAGAATTTTGCATTAGTGTGTCTTATCGAGTTTGTTAGGATGCATTAGTGAGTCTGGACTTCGACCGTGTTTACTTGAAAAATGATTGCTTAACAAATTTTGTTGGAAACTATATATTTTTAACATGTGAATATTATGTGATATATTAATCTCTTAACGCGTTTGATATTATGTGATAGATGTCTACCTCTAGAACAAGTCCCATTGACTCACCTAATAATAATGAAGAGTCAAATGTAACTTGGAATGATTCATGGACTGATTCACAAGTTCCCGAAGAGGAACCGGAAGAAGAATCGGAACCGAAAGAAGAATCGGAACCGGAAGAAGAATCGGAACCGGATGAAGAAATAGAACCGGTGGTGAAAATAATAAAACGGTTAAGTAAAAGAAAATCCTCAACCAACCGACCAAGGTTAATTATGGTCAATGGTGTTTCCGCCAAGGAAGCAAAATATTGGGAGGATTACCAATTCTCCGATGAATCGGATTCCGACGAGAATTCCGATGATGTTATAGAAATTACCCCAACTGAATTTAAAAAGGCAAAAGAAAATAATAAGGGAAAGGGCATAAAAATAGAGAAATCTAATTCCAACCCCGATGAACTTTATATGTATCGTCAACCCCCGAAGTCCTTAAGTTGTAACAATGACCCGGGAACCTCTAAACCACCAGGTTTTTCTAAACCAATGTGGAAAACGACGGCTCGTATTAGGGGAACATCATATATCCCTATAAACTTGGCAAAACGAACCAAAACCGAAGAAGAAGAAACGAGCGAGTCGGAATAAGATATTTGTATTCGTGTGGTGTAATATATGTAATATAGTGTGCTTATGCTTTATGATATATGTAAATATTGATTGTATTAATAAGTATTTTTTTTATGAAGCTAACTCTTGTCTATTTTACAGTATAAAAACACAAAATGGATAGACAACCCAATATTTTAAGAGACCTACCCGGAGACATGATTGATGAAATGTTGTATAGAGTCGGTCAGAATTCTTCGGCACAACTATTTAAGGCGAGATTAGTTTGTAAGACATTCAAAGAACGTTCCAAGAATGCCTTGGTTTATAAAAGGCTTTCGTTCGAAAGATGGGGGATATCACATTGGGAAATCCATAAGTTACGATGTGTTTACTTTGACGCATATATTGCGGGGAACCCAAATGCTATTTTACGCAATGGGTTAAGAAATTATTTTGACTCAATATATCTGAATATTGGACTTCGTGATTTAGAAAAAGCGGCTAACATGCAACATAAAGAAGCATGTTATGCTTACGGATTAGTAATGTTCGCTTCTTACCAAAGTGAGAACAAGAACATCGGGCTACAACTATTAAACAAAACGTTTCCACAAGTGACGGAGTCGGTAATTGGGGTAAGAAATGAGGTTTTTAGATTGTTACGGGACTGTTGGACATTACGTAACCCTCTTCCCTTTGACGACGTTACAACACACTGTCTTATCAACGGCCATAACGGTTATGTTCCACAAGACCAAGGATGGGAAGTAATCCTAGTAAAACCAGAATGCATGACTTGTTTCTGGACGTATGAATTACGTGTCTTTATTGCCTTTGCTGAACGACTTGTGTACTAGCTAGAATTATCTTCACAACCATCTTGTATCAAATTTATTATGTGCTATATTTTATGCTATATGTAAAATAAGCGGTATTGTAAGTTTGTAAAATATTGTGTAAAAGTTTGAACGTGAAATATTATTAAAATCAGTTTTTCATATAGAATTGTAGTAGTTGAATTGTATATTAGCTACTAAGTATGAACTTAACGGGTAGGTACTACCCGAATTTAAAATTATAAAATGCTAATATGAAGAAAAAGCTTTTATAAATGAGTTCATATTATGCTACAAAATACTATTAACTACTCTTAATATTCTGTATGATTAACTTGTTCCATTTGACTATTTTGAAGGAAATGGCACCGACTACTCGACACACCGTGAATATGAATGAAGAGGAATTCCGTACTTTTCTAGCTTCAAACATAGCCGCAGTACAGGCTGCGCTACATACCAACAATAACCTTGGATCTAGCAGTACATGAAATCGTGTAGGATGCACCTACAAAGAATTCACTGCCTGCAAACCTTTGGAATTTGATGGAACCGAAGGACCGATCGGATTGAAACGGTGGACCGAGAAGGTCGAATCGGTGTTTGCCATAAGTAAGTGTACTGAAGAGGACAAAGTGAAGTACGCTACGCATACCTTCACAGGTTCTGCGTTAACATGGTGGAATACCTATCTAGAGCAAGTGGGACAAGACGATGCGTACGCACTACCGTGGTCAGCATTCAAGCACTTGATGAACGAGAAGTACCGTCCCAGAACCGAGGTCAATAAGCTCAAGACAGAACTTAGAGGGTTACGAACCCAAGGATTTGATATTACCACGTACGAAAGACGATTCACAGAATTGTGCCTATTATGTCCGGGAGCATTCGAAGATGAGGAAGAGAAGATCGACGCGTTTGTGAAAGGATTACCGGAAAGAATCCAAGAAGATATAAGTTCACACGAGCCCGCCTCCATACAACAGGCATGTAGAATGGCTCACAAACTAGTGAACCAGATTGAAGAAAGAATTAAAGAACAGACTGCTGAAGAGGCCAACATCAATCGCAACATCAATCGCAACTACAACAAACGGCCCAACAACAACAACAATAACAACAACAACAGCAACTACAACAATCATCCCAACAACAATAATAACCGCAACAACAACAACAATCAGAAGCAGCTATGCCAAAGGTGTGAAAAGTATCACTCGGGGTTCTGCACCAAATTTTGCAACAAGTGTAAAAGAAATGGTCATAGCGCGGCGAAGTGTGAGGTCTACGGACCAGGGGTTAATAGAACGAAAGGAACAAATGATGTCGGAATGAGTAATGGCGGAGCAAGTAGTGTCGGAGCAAGTTATGCCAATGTAGTTTATAATAAATGTGGAAAACCGGGCCACATTATTAGAAATTGCCCGAACCAGGAGAACACGAATGGACAAGGCCGCGGAAGAGTTTTCAATATTAATACGGCAGAGGCACAGGAAGACCCGGAGCTTGTTACGGGTACGTTTCTTATTGACAATAAATCTGCTTACATTTTATTTGATTCGGGTGCGGATAGAAGCTATATGAGTAGAGATTTTTGTGCTAAATTAAGTTGTCCATTGACGCCTTTGAATAGTAAATTTTTACTCGAATTAGCAAATGGTAAATTAATTTCAGCAGATAATATATGTCAGAATCGAGAAATTAAACTGGTTAGCGAAACATTTAAGATTGATTTGATACCAGTAGAGTTAGGGAGTTTTGATGTGATAATCGGTATGGACTGGTTGAAAGAAGTGAAAGCAGAGATCGTTTGTTACAAAAATGCAATTCGCATTATACGAGAAAAAGGAAAACCCTTAATGGTGTACGGAGAAAAGGGCAACACGAAGCTACATCTTATTAGTAATTTGAAGGCTCAAAAACTAATAAGAAAAGGTTGCTATGCTTTTCTAGCACACGTCGAGAAAGTACAAACTGAAGAAAAGAGCATCAATGATGTTCCCATTGCAAAAGAATTTCCTAATGTATTTCCAAAAGAATTACCGGGATTGCCCCCACATCGATCCGTTGAATTTCAAATAGATCTTGTACCAGGAGCTGCACCAATAGCTCGTGCTCCTTACAGACTCGCACCCAGCGAGATGAAAGAACTGCAAAGCCAATTACAAGAACTTTTAGAGCGTGGTTTCATTCGACCAAGCACATCACCGTGGGGAGCTCCTGTTTTGTTTGTCAAGAAGAAAGATGGTACATTCAGGTTGTGTATCGACTACCGAGAGTTGAACAAACTTACCATCAAGAACCGCTACCCACTACCGAGAATCAACGACTTATTTGATCAACTACAAGGCTCGTCTGTTTATTCAAAGATTGACTTACGTTCCGGGTATCATTAAATGCGGGTGAAAGAAGATGATATTCCAAAGACTGCTTTCAGAACACGTTACGGTCATTACGAGTTTATGGTCATGCCGTTTGGTTTAACTAATGCACCAGCTGTGTTCATGGACCTTATGAACCGAGTGTGTGGACCATACCTTGACAAGTTTGTCATTGTTTTCATTGATGACATACTTATTTACTCAAAGAATGACCAAGAACAAGATGAACATTTGAGAAAGGTGTTAGAAGTATTGAGGAAGGAAGAATTGTACGCTAAGTTTTCAAAGTGTGCATTTTGGTTGGAAGAAGTTCAATTCCTCGGTCACATAGTGAACAAAGAAGGTATTAAGGTGGATCCGGCAAAGATAGAAACTGTTGAAAAGTGGGAAACCCCGAAAACTCCGAAACACATACGCCAGTTTTTAGGACTAGCTGGTTACTACAGAAGGTTCATCCAAGACTTTTCCAGAATAGCAAAACCCTTGACTGTATTAACGCATAAAGGGAAGAAATTTGAATGGAATGATGAACAAGAGAAAGCGTTTCAGTTATTGAAGAAAAAGGTAACTACGGCACCTATATTGTCATTGCCTGAAGGGAATGATGATTTTGTGATTTATTGTGACGCATCAAAGCAAGGTCTCGGTTGTGTATTAATGCAACGAACGAAGGTGATTGCTTATGCGTCTAGACAATTGAAGATTCACGAACAAAATTATACGACGCATGATTTGGAATTAGGCGCGGTTGATTTTGCATTAAAGACTTGGAGGCACTACTTATATGGGGTCAAAAGTATTATATATACCGACCACAAAAGTCTTCAACACATATTTAATCAGAAACAACTGAATATGAGGCAGCGTAGGTGGATTGAATTATTGAATGATTACGACTTTGAGATTTGTTACCACCCGGGGAAGGCAAATGTGGTAGCCGATGCCTTGAGCAGAAAGGACAGAGAACCCATTCGAGTAAAATCTATGAATATAATGATTCATAATAACCTTACTACTCAAATAAAGGAGGCGCGACAAGGAGTTTTAAAAAAGGGAAATTTAAAGGATGAAATACCCAAAGGATCGGAGAAGCATCTTAATATTCGGGAATACGGAACCCGGTATAGGGCTGAAAGGATTTGGGTACCAAAATTTGGAGATATGAGAGAAATGGTACTTAGAGAAGCTCATAAAACCAGATACTCAATACATCCTGGAACGGGGAAGATGTACAAGGATCTCAAGGAACATTTTTAATGGCCGGGTATGAAAGTCGATGTTACTAAATACGTAGGAGAATGTTTGACGTGTTCTAAGGTCAAAGCTGAGCATCAGAAACCAACAGGTCTACTTCAACAACCCGAAATCTCGGAATGGAAATGGGAAAACATTACCATGGATTTCATCACTAAATTGCCAAGGACTGCAAGTGGTTTTGATACTATTTGGGTAATAGTTGATCGTCTCACCAAATCAGCACACTTCCTGCCAATAAGAGAAGATGACAAGATGGAGAAGTTAGCACGACTGTATTTGAAGGAAGTTGATAATGCTAAAAACGAACATATATTTCATAGCATTATTCCTCAAGAAAGACAAGCTTTTAGTTGCAATTGTTCTATTTACAAGTGATATTCATTTAAATAATAAAAGGTGAAGACAAAAGACAGATTCGACGAATTGAAGACGCAAACGACCAAAAAGCTCAAAAGAACAAAAGACAATCAAAAAGGTTCCAATTATTGATAAGAAACGTCTCGAAATTACAAGAGTACAAGATTCAAAACGCAAAGTACAAAATATAAAATTGTACGCAAGGACGTTCGAAAATCCGGAACCGGGACCAGAGTCAACTCTTAACGCTCGACGCAACGGACTAAAAATTACAAGTCTACTATGCACAAGAATATAATATAATATATAAATAATTATATTAATTATTTATATTTTATATTTATATATAAAATCCGTCGGCAAGAAAGACTCCAAAAGATGTGAGCTGTAATTTTAATCTCCGCGACTCGCGGAGTTTGAAGAGGATTTTGCCGCGAGTCGCGGAGCCCCAAAAATCAAAAATCCCTATAAAGCCAACCGAATTCTGATCAAAATTCATATCCATCTTTTTCTTCCTCATTCATACGTAAAATTTATATTTATATTTATAATTTATATTTTAATTTTAATTATAATTCTAATAATAAGGGTATGTTAGCGAATATTGTAAGGGTGTAAGTCGAAATTCTGTCCGTGTAACGCTACGCTATTTTTAATCATTGTAAGTTATGTTCAACCTTTTTACATTAATGTCTCGTAGCTAAGTTATTATTATGCTTATTTAAAACGAAGTAATCATGATGTTGGGCTAATTACTAAAATTGGGTAATTGGGCTTTGTACCATAATTGGGGTTTGGACGAAAGAACGACACTTGTGGAAATTAGACTATGGGCTATTAATGGGCTTTATATTTGTTTAACTAAATGAAAGTTTGTTAATGTTAATATAAAGATTTACAATTGGGCGTCCCTATAAATTACCATATACACTCAATCGGACACGATGGGCGGGGTATTTATATGTACGAATAATCGTTCATTTAACCGGACACGGGAATGGATTAATAGCCACTAGAATAATTAAAACAGGGGTGAAATTACATTCAAGGGTAATTGGTGTAATTGTTAACAAAGTAATAAAACCTTGGTTTACACGCAGTCGATAACCTGGTGTATTCACTAAATAAAGTATTAAAACCTTGTTACAATTCGAATCCCCAATTAGTTGGAATATTTAACTTCGGGTATAATAATAATTTGATGAGGACACTCGCACTTTATATTTATGACTGATGGACTGTTATGGACAAAAACTAGACGGACATATTGAATAATCCAGGACAAAGGACAATTAACCCATGGTCATAAAACTAAAATCAACACGTCAAACATCATGATTACGGAAGTTTAAATAAGCATAATTCTTTTATTTCATATTTAATTTCCTTCATTTTATATTTAATTGCACTTCTAATTATCGCACTTTTATTTATTGTTGTTTAATCGCACTTTTAATTATCGTACTTTTTAATTATCGCAATTTTATTTTATCGCACTTTTATTATTCGCAATTTCATTATCGTTATTTACTTTACGCTTTAAATTAAGTCTTTTATTTATTTAATATTTTACATTAGGTTTTAACTGCGACTAAAGTCTTAAAATCGACAAACCGGTCATTAAATGGTAAAAACCCCCCTTTATAATAATAATATTACTTATATATATATTTGTATTTTTATAAAAGTAAACTAATATAGCGTTGAGCTTTGTTTAAAGATTTCCCTGTGGAACGAACCGGACTTACTAAGAACTACACTACTGTACGATTAGGTACACTGCCTATAAGCGTTGTAGCAAGGTTTAAGTATATCCATTCTATAAATAAATAAATATCTTGTGTAAAATTGTATCGTATTTAATAGTGTTTTCCTAGTAAAATATAAACTATTTTATATACACCTCGCATAACATCAAGTATTTTTGGCGCCGCTGCCGGGGACACTCTTAAACGCCGGAAGCGCAACGCTAATATAAAAAAAAAAGAAGATTTTTAATAGTATTTTATTAAAATTCGTTTTTGTAAAAATACGTTTTAATTATTCAAAAATATAAAAAGAAAAACAAAAATATAAGTATTTTTAAGATTTTGTTAAATATTTAAGTTTTATAAGTTTCTTTATTTTTAGTTTAGTTTATAAAAATATAAGTTTTATTTTAATATCTTTTATTTATTTAAAAACAGAAAACAGAAAATAAAAAAAAAATAAAGAAAAAAACGCGTCGAATATTTAAATCTGTCAACTGAATTTCTGAACCCCGCGACTCGCGGGGTTTGAAGCATTAAATACCGCGACTCGTGGAGATGCTCTGACACGAGACAGAACCCTAATTCAGCATTTATTACGGATTATTAATTATTATTATTATTAACCCTAATTATTATTAATATTATAATTAAGTTTTATTTTAATTTAAGTTTTATTTAATTTATATTTTAGTTTATTAAGTTTAATTAAATTGTAAAATTAATAGTTTAATAAAATAAATAATATAAAAATAATATTTTTATAAAAATTGTAATTTTTACAACTTTTTGTATATTTTTATATTTTGTCCCTTTTTAATCATTGTAGCGTAATATTTGTATTTTTAGCTCATAATTAATTTTAAACTTAGTTTTTGCTATAGTGATTTTTACTCCTAGATTTTTAGGCTTTGCCGTAGAATTTCTTAAGTGCTTTTTCTTTAGACTAAGATTTTGGTACTTTAGAATTTTGCGACGCCTTTTTAAGTTTTAGTTTCTTTTTAAGTTATTTCCATTTGGGATTTAGATTTTCCTGTAAGCTTTAATATTTTTAGACGACTTTTACTATGTATCAATTATCATTCCAATTAGTAATTTCAATTTGCGATTATAATTTTAAGTTAGTTATAGTAATAAGGTTAGGTTAGTCAAGTATTTTTAAGTTTTTATAAGTTTCTTTTATTTTTCCGTCACCTTTTATTTTTCAACCATTTTTTTTCTTTTTCGACCTTTTTCGACGAACTCTTTTTCTCTCTTATTTCTCGCCATCCTAGTTTTTAGGACTTAGAATTTTTATTCTACTTCTTATCTAAATTTCTTAAAATTACGAAAATTTATTTTAAGTGGTTAAATTGATAGACATCAAAATTTTCTGGTTCGTAGTAATAGTTGGATTTGTACGTGGACCGGGTTATTGGAGCCAAACAGTCCTCAATTATATTGAGACCAAACGAATCCTGCCCCTCTGCTGCATCTTTTGGCTATTCGAAACGTGGGCAAAATCAGAAAAGTCTATTGATTGGATAACTTATTATAATTTTTCTTTCCTTTTTAAAACTAATAGGATATTCAGTGAATGCACCGAGCAAGACGTTCATCACCTTTTGTACGTTCACCACCTGTAACTAGATCAAGACATTTAGCAAATATAACCGCCGTTGATTTTTCTTTAGAATCGTCATCCAGTCGACCAAGTACTTCAGTTCAAATTTCCGATAATCCATTTTTTGAACCCAACATCACAATTGAGAATCCGAAAAATATTCAGGAACGGTTCATAGATCCTGAACCATTAAACTTTCCTCCGGAACCACCAATCATTCAAACAGAGATTGTTGAGGAACGAACCATTAAATCAGAATCATCTAGTGATACCGATTCAACAAATTCAATTATGGAGAATCTGGAACCTTTAAGTATGGAAGACCGAATGAGAGCTAAACGCACTGGCCAAGGTCACGCAATTACTCATCCAGACATTAATGCGCCAGATTATGAAATCAAAGGACAAATTCTACACATGGTGACTAATCAATGCCAATTTAGTGGTGCGCTGAAGGAAGATCCAAATGAACATCTACGTACCTTTAATAGGATCTGTACACTATTTAAAATCCGAGAAGTGGAGGATGAACAGATATATCTCATGTTATTTCCCTGGACTTTAAAGGGAGAAGCCAAAGATTGGTTGGAATCGTTACCTGAAGGGGCGATTGATACATGGGATGTTTTAGTTGACAAATTTCTTAAACAATTCTTTCCTGCATCTAAAGCCGTAAGACTTCAAGCAGAAATTGTTACGTTTACACAGAAGCCAAATGAAACTCTATATGAGGCATGGACAAGATATGGAAAGTTGTTAAGAGGATGTCCGCAACATGGTTTAGACACCTGTCAAATAGTACAAATATTCTACCAAGGATGCGACATCACTACAAGAAAAGACATAGATATAGCAGCTGGTGGTTCTATTATGAAGAAAACCGAAACTGATGCTTACAAAATTATTGATAACACTGCTTCCCACTCACATGAGTGGCACCAAGAAAAAGATATCATTAGATCATCTAAAGCAGCTAGAGCCGATTCTAGCCATGACTTAGATTCCATTTCCGCAAAGATAGATGCTGTGGAGAGACGAATGGAAAAGATGACTAAGGATATTCACTCAATACGAATTAGTTGTGAGCAGTGTGGAGGACCACATTTGACAAAAGATTGTCTCAGTATTGAATTAACAATGGAACAAAGAGAGAATATTTCATACATAAACCAAAGGCCTGGAAATAATTATCAGAATAATTATCAACCGCCAAGACCGATTTACAATCAAAACCAGAATTATAACCGAAATATTCCATACAACAACCAACAAGGTCCTAGCAATCAACAAGTATCCAATAATACTTACAATCAGCAAAGACCGAATTTTCAAAACAAACCACCACAACAAACCGTTGATAAAAAGCCGAATTTAGAAGATATGATGACGAAGCTAGTTGAAACTCAAACGCAGTTTTTCACATCTCAAAAACAAACTAATGAACAAAATGCTCAAGCATTTAGAAATCAACAAGCTTCTATTCAAAATCTGGAACAAGAAGTAAGTAACCTAGCAAGGTTAATAGGTGAAAGAAAACCGGGAAGTTTACCGAGCGATACAAATGCTAACCCCCGGAATGAAACAGCTAAAGCCATTACCACAAGAAGTGGTACAACACTTAAACCACCTGAAATACCTGTAACTTCTGATGAAACTATTCCTACTCCACAAGAACCACAACCTGATCAAGATAAGGAAAAAGAACCGGTAGTTGAAAAGGTTAATGAAAATAACACAGTTAAGGATAAACCTTATGTTAAACCATACCAACCACCACTTCCTTATCCGAGTAAAATGAAGAAAGAAAAACTTGAAGCCGAGCAATCCAAATTCTTGGATATGTTTAAACAGATAAATGTAAATCTTCCTTTCATTGATGTGATTTCAGGAATGCCAAGATATGCTAAATTCTTGAAACATCTAATCTCAAATAGAAAGAAAATGGAAGAACTCTCGGCTGTTACTATGAATGCTAATTGTTCAGCAGTGCTGTTGAATAAGATACCAGAAAAATTATCTGATCCAGGAAGTTTCACAATTCCATGTTTTCTGGGTAGTCTTAGTTCAATAGAAGCATTGGCAGACTTAGGTGCTAGTATAAATTTAATGCCGTATTCACTATACGCTAAACTAGACCTTGGAGAATTGAAACCAACAAGAATAAGCATACAACTAGCCGATAGATCAATAAAATATCCTAGAGGGATAATGGAGAACATGCTAGTTAAAGTTGGTACTTTAGTATTTCCAGTAGATTTTGTTGTTTTGGACATGGAAGAAGATTCTCAAGTTCCTCTCATATTAGGAAGACCATTCTTAAACACGGCTAAAGCAATGATAGACGTGTTCGGTAAGAAACTGACCCTAAGTATAGAGGATGAGAGTGTTACCTTTTCAGTTGATAGAGCAATGCAACAACCACAATCTGCAGATGATACATGTTATTATATTCAAACTATAGATGCACATGCAGAATTATTAGAAGAATTTCCAGAATTACAAGGAACGGGAGAATGTTCTTTAGGAGAAGGTAATGAACCAATTGATGAAGCTGAAATGTTAGCTACACTTATAGCTAATGGATATGAACCAACAACAGAAGAAATTCAAATGCTAAAAGAAGAAGACAGATATCGATATAAATCATCGATAGAAGAACCTCCGAAATTAGAGTTAAAGCCACTTCCAAACCATTTGGAATACGCTTATTTACATGGTGAATCTGAATTACCTGTAATAATATCGTCTTCTCTTACTAAAAATGAGAAATCACAACTCATTTCTGTGTTGAAAGCTCATAAACCAGCCATTGCATGGAAGATTCATGATATTAAAGGAATAAGTCCTTCGTATTGCACACATAAAATCCTTATGGAAGAAGGTCATAAAACGTATGTGCAACGCCAACGAAGACTAAATCCTAATATGCAAGATGTAGTTAAAAAAGAGATTATTAAACTGCTAGATGCAGGTTTAATTTATCCAATCTCTGATAGTCCATGGGTAAGCCCAGTTCAATGCGTGCCTAAGAAAGGTGACATGACTGTCATTACAAATGAGAAAAATGAGCTTATTCCTACTAGGACTGTAACAGGATGGCGTGTATGTATTGATTATAGAAAATTAAATGACGCCACCAGAAAAGATCACTTTCCCTTACCTTTCATAGATCAAATGTTGGAAAGATTAGCCGGAAATAGTTACTATTGTTTTCTAGATGGATTTTTCGGATATTTTCAAATTCCAATAGCACCCGAGGACCAAGAGAAAACCACATTCACGTGCCCTTATGGTACTTTTGCTTACAAACGCATGTCATTTGGACTTTGTAACGCCCCTGCAACCTTTCAAAGGTGTATGATGGCAATTTTTCACGACATGATAGAAGAATGCATGGAAGTATTCATGGATGACTTTTCAGTCTTCGGTGATACATTTAAATCATGTCTAGTTAATCTGGAACGAATGCTAATTAGATGTGAAAAATCAAATCTAGTACTTAATTGGGAGAAATGCCATTTCATGGTTAAAGAAGGCATCGTTCTTGGACATAAAATTTCAAAAGAAGGAATTGAAGTGGATAGAGCTAAAGTAGATGTAATTGCTAAACTTCCACATCCCACAAATGTTAGAGGAGTTAGGAGTTTTCTAGAGCATGCCGGTTTTTACCGACGTTTCATAAAAGATTTTTCTAAAATTGCCACTCCTATGAATAAACTCCTAGAAAAGGATGCTCCATTCATCTTTTCAGATGAATGTATCAAATCTTTTAATATTCTTAAAGAAAAACTCACTAATGCACCGATCATGATAACACCAAATTGGAATCTACCATTTGAACTAATGTGCGATGCAAGTGATTTTGCAATGGGAGCCGTTTTAGGACAAAGGATTGAAAAACGATTTCAACCTATATATTATGCTAGTAAGACATTACAAGGAGCACAAACGAACTATACAACTACTGAAAAAGAACTCCTTGCTATTGTCTTTGCTTTTGACAAATTTTGATCATATCTCGTTCTAGCAAAAACGGTGGTCTATACCGACCATTCTGCTCTTAGATACCTATTTTCAAAACAAGATGCTAAAACAAGATTAATCCGTTGGATCTTACTCTTACAAGAGTTTGATATTGAAATCCGAGATAAAAGAGGAGCAGAAAATCTCGCCGCTGATCATCTTTCTCGTCTTGAAAATCCCGAATTAGAAGTTCTAAATGAATCAGCCATACAAGACAACTTTCCTGATGAATATCTATTGAAGATAGATTATAAAGAAATCCCATGGTTTGCAGACTATGCAAACTACTTAGTTTGTGGATTCCTTGAAAAAGGATTATCGTACCAAAGAAGAAAGAAATTCTTCAGTGATATAAAACACTATTTCTGGGAAGATCCACATCTGTTTAAAAGTTGTCCCGATGGAATAATACGCCGATGTGTATTTGGAGATGAAGCTAGTAAAATATTAAACCATTGTCACACAGGACCAACAGGAGGGCATTATGGGCCTTAACTAACAGCAAGAAAAGTTTATGAAGCTGGATTCTATTGGCCTACAATTTACAAAGACGCACACCTTCTTTGCAAATCCTGTGATGCATGTCAAAGGGCCGGAAAAATAAGTCAACGTGATGAAATGCCACAAAATGTCATCCAAGTATGTGAAGTATTTGACATTTGGGGTATTGACTTTATGGGTCCATTTCCAAAATCTCATAATAATCTATATATACTCGTAGCCATTGATTATGTATCTAAATGGGCGGAAGCACAAGCTCTCCCAACTAACGATGCACGAGTTGTAGTCAACTTTTTAAAACGTCTTTTTGCAAGGTTTGGAACACCGAAAGCTTTAATAAGTGATCGGGGTACTCATTTCTGTAATAATCAACTTGAGAAAGTTCTTAAAAGATATGGAGTAACTCATAAAATCTCCACCGCATATCATCCACAAACAAGTGGACAAGTTGAAAATACAAACCGAGCTTTAAAACGTATTCTAGAGAAAACCGTAGGATCAAATCCGAAGGAATGGTCCATTAAATTGGAGGATGCACTCTGGGCTTTTAGAACAGCCTACAAAACTCCAATTGGAACCACACCTTTTAGACTTATTTATGGAAAAGCATGTCATCTTCCAGTAGAAATTGAACACAAAGCATTTTGGGCTTTGAAGACATGTAATCTTGATTTACATGAAGCCGGACGTCTACGATTAAGTCAACTAAATGAATTAGAAGAATTAAGACATGAAGCATACGAAAATTCGTTAATCTATAAAGAAAGAACGAAGAAATGGCATGATAAAAGAATCAGAAGTTCAAAAGAATTTAAAAAAGGAGACAGAGTTCTTCTTTTCAATTCACGATTCAAGCTATTTCCTGGAAAATTGAAATCAAGATGGTCTGGACCATTCATAGTCAAAAGAGTTTTCCCATACGGAACGATAGAATTAATAAATTCAAATGGGATTGAATTTAAAGTTAATGGTCACAGAGTTAAACATTACATACATGGTCCGATGGAAGTCGACAACGAAGTTAATCACAATTTCGACACCACAGCTAACTAAGTGTGGGGAGAATCAAGTCTTTAAAGGATAATATGTATTTCTGTTAGAGTTAGATTGTCTGTTTTCGTGTAGTTCTCGAAAATGGAACCCGAATGGTCTTTCCCTAGCAGACCCTAAAGAACTAGTCTTCTCCCCCCATTCTGAATTTTTATTTTTTTAGGTTTTTACAAAATGAAGACTGCCTGTGAACTAAACCATGGTCTAATGCTACACGCTTTGATCACTAAACGTAATAATGACATACTCCCGAGTGAAATAGTATCAGTAATCAGAGAAAGAATGGACGGAGTTAGAAAAGAATCCAGATGCGAAGATAATAAGTTACAATTTGGTAAAGGAAAATCAAAATCCGCAGCGAAAAGAAGAGCACGACACCTAGAACGATGTCACAAATGCGGAAAATGGTCACATGGAGGTAAATGTTCAAATAATCAAACCTATTCAAATACCGAATTTGTTACTTTATGCAGAGACGGACCGTTCATATGTTTAGAAGAAAAGACACTGAATGCTCGAGGTTACGCCTATGTAGCCATGGAAAATCAATTAAACCGACTATCTTATGAATGGGATAGATCATATAACTAAGAAATCTATTCCACAGGTATGTCTGTACAGTTTTTATTTTTATTTTTTTTTATTTTTAACCTTTTGATAATAAACGCTAATTTGTTCGCTAAAAAGTATTAAATTGGTATTAAATAAAATTAGGTTTGGCGACCGAAATTATTGATATCATTCAAAAATTTATTACATCACTGCGAAATTTAACGTTTATTCTTAAGGTATAAATATCTTTAATCAATCAACCCAAAATATTTCAAAAATTCGTCATGAGTTAAATTAGGTCTTGGAACCGAAATTACTTTACCGAAAAGAGGGGCGCATATTTTTGATAATATTTGATTGATTAAAGTGGGATAAAAAGACAAAAAGATTTTTAAATTTATTTTTTACCATATTTTTAAAATAAATATTTAAATCTTAAATTAATATTGTAAACTTTATAAAAACAATATATTTAAAATTGTAAATATTTGAAAAATTAATATAAGTTTGGTATGAATTTATAATATGAATTTTTAAAATATGAATTTTTAATTTTATGCACTTCAAAAATTAAGTTTGGTGTGAATTTTTAATTTTTAATTTTTTATTTTGAATTTTATATTTAAGTTGTGTGAATTTAAAAACAAAAATTTACTTTATCTCATTAAGTTAAGAATATGATTTTTAAAATTCGTCGTAAGTTGAAGACTAGGTCTTTGAACCGAAATTGCTTTACCCGAGGGAGGGACGAGAACTTTTATTATCATTATTTTTAATCTTATTGAATTAAAGTATGCCAAAAACATTGAAAAAACCCAAAAATCTTAGCTTTTAAAACAATCGCTACAAAAAGACAAATTTTAAAATTTTGTCGAGAGACGGACTAGGACATCGATCCGAAACGACCTCGTCCTAAATAACAAGGGAAACAAAATTTTAAAATTAAGTACTTAATTGTTTTAATAAGTTAATGATTATAAAAAAAAAAAAAAAAAAAAAAAAAAAACTCCGCGAGTCGCGGAGTTTGAAGTGCAAAACCTCCGCGAGTCGCGGAGAGGTCGGATTACAGAAAAAAAAATAAAGAGCTGCAACAGCTCAGTTTCATACTCCTCAACTCAAACAACCTGCGAAAACTGCACCCGAAAAACCCGAGAAAAAACCCCAAAAATCCCAATTTTTAACCGTTAATCACCAAATCTTTTGCTAAAATCATGTTGAGAAGGATGCTATCTAAGAATTACTCAAGAAAAACGGTAAATTTCTACACCTAAACACCATTTAATCCGAAATTTGGTGTTCTTGAGCTATTTTTTCCCCAATTTGATTTTGATGCTTTTTAGTGTAATTAGGCTTAAATTGTTTATGTATTATGCTTGTATAACCTAGATTGATGCTGTTTAACATGATTAGAAGCCTTAAACTTCAAATTTTGAATAATCTAGGGTTTGTGTTCTTGAGCAATTTGGGGCTTTTTGATATAAACAGGCTATGACCGATTTTTGTCATGAATTGTTGCTAAATTAAGTAGTGTAACATGTCTAGGTAGTTAAATGATCCAAACTTTGAGCCTAAACATGATTTTGAGAATTAAAGTGGACTTTTTCAAGTCTAAAATTCATGAACTTGATTTTTGAAAGATAATGCCATTTGAGACTTGTTTAATTGCTAGTAATGATTATTTTGACATGTTATTTGAGTTGAATGCTTATGAACTTGGCGAACATTTTCGTATATGCTTATTTGAAAAAGTGTAGATTTGATAAAAATGTGAAAATGAGCTTAAGTTTGATATAAATTGATAATGTCATTGTAATTATTTTGATTGATGATTTTGCTGACACTAATGCATATTTGGATGCACAAAAATTGTGTTTGATGTGTTTTGCAGAATGAAAGGGGTGAATCTTCATCCCAAGCCCGCAATGCTCCTGCTGAGAATTTGGAACAACAGGAGGTGGATAACTACTACAAGCAGGATGTACCTCATCCAGTCATGACCTTTTCCGATATGCACTTGGAAGAGTTGCACCCGAACCTGAGATTTGACAGACTTTGGATAGATTATCCAAAATATCAACGGGGTTTGCATACTCTTCATTCCAAGGTTGTTGAGGTACCGAGGGTCATAGAATGGGGACCCTTAGAAGCTGTAGAATTGGCCGGGCCAATTAGGGAATTACTTGTATAGAGGTATGGTAATTCTTCTTTTAATGACTGGGTATGTTTATTCACCATACGTAGACCTGTATATAAAGTATGGTGTGAAGAATTGTTATGTAGTATAGAGTTGAATGATCGGGTAGCTAGTTTAACCGATCGTTCTTTTATTAGATTTTTGTTAGGCGGTTCGATGCGCCACATGTCTTTACTGGACATGGCTCAGGCTTTACATATATATACGCCTGAGGAGTTAGCGTCTGCCGATTGTAGAGGATTGATACTAAACGGTAGAAAGATAGATGAGAATTTTGATACACACGGTGTGTGGAGTCAAATGACAAGCCATCACCGTTTCAAAGGGGGAAATTACTCTTATTTGGATATAGATAGAGCCGAATTAAGAGTGATACATAGGTTTTTAGCTAATTCGATTACACAAAGGGGTAAGAACAAAGAAAAAGTAAATGAACAGGATTTGTTTTACCATATGTGTATTCGAGACCCACAAAGCGCTGTAAGTATACCATATTGTGTGGGTTATTATTTATCAGCTATGGTTCGGGTTTTTATTACTTTGATTGGTGAATATCTCGGTGTGGATATAAGTCGGGGGGGATTATTAGTAGAAGAACCAGAACCCCGCGATACTATAGGTTTAAATGTATACCATGGTGCGAAAGTTTTAAAGAGACGAAATAATGCCGCAGTACGATACCATGGTAGACATCCACAGGTGGAGAGAAACCAACAACAAGGTAATGTAGGAGGGGGGAATGAGATGCAAGAAATGCATAGGTTTATAGCTTCTCAGGAATACGAAAATGCTAGACAGAGAGCATTTGAAGATTGGCAAGTTCATCAGAACCAGATCATAGCTCATTGCCAACATATAGGTAGAAACTATATTCCTACACCGAAACCCATCTTCCCTCCTTGGTCTATAGAGATGCAGCCACCATATCCTACGTATGACCCTGCCGAAGCATTCTATAGCACTTATGGTTATGCCTGGAACCCCTATTGGTACCAATATCATCCTTAGTTTACTTATTATTTTTTTTTATTTTGTAATTTGTAATTATTGATACGTTTAATACTTTTGTTAATATTGTAATCATTTTTATAATTATCTAACTTTTATTCTTAGATTTTAATAATTTTTGAATGTGGGGTAATATACCAAACTTCAAAAATATGTATATATGTTTGCAGTTTATCTTATGTACACAACAGGGTAAAACAACGCATTTTCAAAGACTGGCATTAAGTTCAGCAAAAACAACTAATTTTGACGACAAGATGCAAAATATATGTGAAATAACAACAAGACGGAATGAACAAATGATGTGCACCATTTATCATTCAGCAAACAAACGCCAATATATTTGGAAACTTTGGTAAAAATTTAATCATTTTCACACAAATCACCCTCAATAATTTAAATTGTTACTGATTTCTTGCAAATGAGGGCATTGCAAGATCTTAAGTGTGGGAAGGGGTTAAATTCTTTCGGATTTTAAAAATTTTTACTTTATACACTTGGTTACCATTAAAAATACTAGTAAAGCAGTAGTTGTATTAGAATCTAGTGCTCTCTGATAAAAAAAGAACAGCCCTAGTCTTATATACTGACTACCCAATTCTAGTAAAATTGGTCAAAATTTTCAATTAAATGAACTAAAAATCATGTTTATACATATTTATGAACGATAAAACTAGGTTTTAACACCGAAATTATTGTTACCTCGGAAAGGACATAAATTGAGAAACAAACCAAAATGTTAAAATTCATTTAAAATGGAATAGAGGACGATAAAAAGGAAAATAAAAGCCAAGTGTGGGAAAATTTACCAAGTTATCTTAACATATGTCACATATATCTGTAACAAATAACTGAAAATACTTTTGCTTTGGACTAAACTAAACTGTTTTTACCCGACGAAAGAAAAGAAGAGATGGATCTACACGATGAATCAATTCCATCACTAATAGGAAGTAAAGTCTTCCGAAAAAGACACGCGCTTCTTGATTTAGGTCATGAAGTTGTCGTCCAGACCAGCTGTAGGTTGACGAAAAATCTAGAAAAGTCATCACTAAAATCAGCAGGAAATCCACGGACCTCAGCATTAAACAGGGTCGCCAAGTGGTCAGATTTATCCTAACCATGAGAAGGATTTATCTCGTACAAAGGGGGGGCACCATGCAAATTAGCTGGATAAGACTAATGAATTAGATCCCCAGAAAGGATAATCTCCTTAAAGATTAAAAATCAGCTTTTAAGACTGATATTACTCAATCCTAGAGATTGACCTTAAAGATTGAGAATTACAAACTCATGGAATTCAATGATATCTAAACTCGAGCTTAAACGAGAAAATATTTTGATCAAAATTACAAACCGATTTGTTTTCTGAAAACCCTATTTTCAATGCGTTCATTACCATTGAACGTAAAATCCTAGGAATTCACCTGGAATTCATTAGGTCACCTGAACTAAATCGGGTGTCAACCGTAAGAACGGTGGTTGCATAGTGGTCAAAGACAGGACCTTGTGCCAGACCGAAAAATTATAAGGGTGAGCTTTACTATTGCTCCTACCAAGGATAGTAATTGCGTCCGACACGTTATAGACCATAATCAAAAGCATGTCACGGGACATTGCCTTAACAGTTGCTTGTTCAACGCTTTCCTTTACAACCGGACGGTAGTTTACCGAAAGGTAATATACGGGACAAGTAAACTGGACGTGTTGCTTTCCTAATACAAGGTTAGCAAGTGGGTGACACAAAACAGCAAGTTTTGAGCTAAAATTTTCAAATCTAAAACCCACCAAACCCACAAAAATATTTTGCAAACACCGGTAAAGGGTTATTCCAGAAAACTTATCTAGGGTAAAAACTAGATTTAATTTTCAAAAGATCAAATGTTTTCATAAAGATCCAATTTCCTTAATGGATCTAAATTTTTATAGTCATGTGGGACTGTAAACCATATCGTTACTACCATTGTTTATACCGCCGTATAGAAATCACTGATGTACAAAGTGTGAAGAATAAAGAAGTGATTCTAGTATTTCAAGACAATATTGCTTGAGGACAAGCAACGCTCAAGTGTGGGAATATTTGATAATGCTAAAAACGAACATATATTTCATAGCATTATTCCTCAAGAAAGACAAGCTTTTAGTTGCAATTGTTCTATTTACAAGTGATATTCGTTTAAATAATAAAAGGTGAAGACAAAAGACAGATTCGACGAATTGAAGACGCAAACGACCAAAAAGCTCAAAAGAACAAAAGACAATCAAAAAGGTTCCAATTATTGATAAGAAACGTCTCGAAATTACAAGAGTACAAGATTCA
Organism: Rutidosis leptorrhynchoides; assembly: GCF_046630445.1. Taxonomy (NCBI): domain Eukaryota; kingdom Viridiplantae; phylum Streptophyta; class Magnoliopsida; order Asterales; family Asteraceae; genus Rutidosis; species Rutidosis leptorrhynchoides. The sequence continues at coordinate 398,680,284 of NC_092333.1, forward strand.
AAACGCAAAGTACAAAATATAAAATTGTACGCAAGGACGTTCGAAAATCCGGAACCGGGACCAGAGTCAACTCTTAACGCTCGACGCAACGGACTAAAAATTACAAGTCTACTATGCACAAGAATATAATATAATATATAAATAATTATATTAATTATTTATATTTTATATTTATATATAAAATCCGTCGGCAAGAAAGACTCCAAAAGATGTGAGCTGTAATTTTAATCTCCGCGACTCGCGGAGTTTGAAGAGGATTTTGCCGCGAGTCGCGGAGCCCCAAAAATCAAAAATCCCTATAAAGCCAACCGAATTCTGATCAAAATTCATATCCATCTTTTTCTTCCTCATTCATACGTAAAATTTATATTTATATTTATAATTTATATTTTAATTTTAATTATAATTCAAATAATAAGGGTATGTTAGCGAATATTGTAAGGGTGTAAGTCGAAATTTTGTCCGTGTAACGCTACGCTATTTTTAATCATTGTAAGTTATGTTCAACCTTTTTACATTAATGTCTCGTAGCTAAGTTATTATTATGCTTATTTAAAACGAAGTAATCATGATGTTGGGCTAATTACTAAAATTGGGTAATTGGGCTTTGTACCATAATTGGGGTTTGGACGAAAGAACGACACTTGTGGAAATTAGACTATGGGCTATTAATGGGCTTTATATTTGTTTAACTAAATGAAAGTTTGTTAATGTTAATATAAAGATTTACAATTGGGCGTCCCTATAAATTACCATATACACTCAATCGGACACGATGGGCGGGGTATTTATATGTACGAATAATCGTTCATTTAACCGGACACGGGAATGGATTAATAGCCACTAGAATAATTAAAACAGGGGTGAAATTACATTCAAGGGTAATTGGTGTAATTGTTAACAAAGTAATAAAACCTTGGTTTTTACGCAGTCGATAACCTGGTGTATTCACTAAACAAAGTATTAAAACCTTGTTACAATTCGAATCCCCAATTAGTTGGAATATTTAACTTCGGGTATAATAATAATTTGATGAGGACACTCGCACTTTATATTTATGACTGATGGACTGTTATGGACAAAAACCAGACGGACATATTGAATAATCCAGGACAAAGGACAATTAACCCATGGGCATAAAACTAAAATCAACACGTCAAACATCATGATTACGGAAGTTTAAATAAGTATAATTCTTTTATTTCATATTTAATTTCCTTCATTTTATATTTAATTGCACTTCTAATTATCGCACTTTTATTTATTGTTGCTTAATCGCACTTTTAATTATCGTACTTTTTAATTATCGCAATTTTATTTTATCGCACTTTTATTATTCGCAATTTCATTATCGTTATTTACTTTACGCTTTAAATTAAGTCTTTTATTTATTTAATATTTTACATTCGGTTTTAACTGCGACTAAAGTCTTAAAATCGACAAACCGGTCATTAAACGGTAAAAACCCCCCTTTATAATAATAATATTACTTATATATATTTGTATTTTTATAAAAGTAAACTAATATAGCGTTGAGCTTTGTTTAAAGATTTCCCTGTGGAACGAACCGGACTTACTAAGAACTACACTACTGTACGATTAGGTACACTGCCTATAAGTGTTGTAGCAAGGTTTAAGTATATCCATTCTATAAATAAATAAATATCTTGTGTAAAATTGTATCGTATTTAATAGTGTTTTCCTAGTAAAATATAAACTATTTTATATACACCTCGCATAACATCAGAAGTCGTCTCCAGACATGGAATACCAATCTCTATTATCTCTGATAGGGATGGCAGATTTATTTCAAGATTCTGGCAGACATTACAGCAAGCATTAGGAACTCGTCTAGACATGAGTACTGCCTATCATCCACAAACTGATGGGCAGAGCGAAAGGACGATACAAACGCTTGAAGACATGCTACGAGCATGTGTTATTGATTTCGGAAACAGTTGGGATCGACATCTACCGTTAGCAGAATTTTCCTACAACAATAGCTACCATTCAAGCATTGAGATGGCGCCGTTTGAAGCACTTTATGGTAGAAAGTGCAGGTCTCCAATTTGTTGGAGTGAAGTGGGGGATAGACAGATTACGGGTCCGGAGATTATACAAGAAACTACCGAGAAGATCATCCAAATTCAACAACGGTTGAAAACCGCCCAAAGTCGACAAAAGAGCTACGCTGACATTAAAAGAAAAGATATAGAATTTGAAATTAGAGAGATGGTCATGCTTAAAGTTGCACCTTGGAAAGGCGTTGTTCGATTTGGTAAACGAGGGAAATTAAATCCAAGGTATATTGGACCATTCAAGATTATTGATCGTGTCGGACCAGTAGCTTACCGACTTGAGTTACCTCAACAACTCGCGGCTGTACATAACACTATCCACGTCTCGAATTTGAAGAAATATTTTGCTAAAGAAGATCTCACTATTCCGTTAGATGAAATCCAAATCAACGAAAAACTTCAATTCATCGAAGAACCCGTCGAAATAATGGATCGTGAGGTTAAAAGACTTAAGCAAAACAAGATACCAATTGTTAAGGTTCGATGGAATGCTCGTAGAGGACCCGAGTTCACCTGGGAGCGTGAAGATCAGATGAAGAAGAAATACCCGCATCTATTTCCAGAAGATTCGTCAACACCTTCAACAGCTTAAAATTTCAGGACGAAATTTATTTAACGGGTAGGTACTGTAGTGACCCGAACTTTTCCATGATTATATATATTAATTTAGATTGATATTTACATGATTAAATGTTTCCAACATGTTAAGCAATCAAACTTGTTAAGACTTGATTAATTGAAATATGTTTCATATAGAAAATTGACCACCCAAGTTGACCGGTGATTCATGAACGTTAAAACTTGTAAAAACTATATGATGACATATATATGGATATATATATAGTTAACATGATACTATGATAAGTAAACATATCATTAAGTATATTAACAATGAACTACATATGTAAAAACAAGACTATTAACTTAATGATTTTTAAACGAGACATATATGTAACGATTATCGTTGTAAAGACATTTAATGTATATATATATATATATCATATTAAGAGATATTCATACATGATAATATCATGATAATATAATAATTTAAAATATCATTTGATATTATAAATATTGGGTTAAAAACATTTAACAAGATCGTTAACCTAAAGGTTTCAAAACAACACTTACATGTAACGACTAACGATGACTTAACGACTCGGTTAAAATGTATATACATGTAGTGTTTTAATATGTATTTATACACTTTTGAAAGACTTCCATACACTTATCAAAATACTTCTACTTAACAAAAATGCTTACAATTACATCCTCGTTCAGTTTCATCAACAATTCTACTCGTATGCACCCATATTCGTACTCGTACAATACACAGCTTTTTGATGTATGTACTATTGGTATATACACTCCAATGATCAGCTCTTAGCAGCCCATGTGAGTCACCTAACACATGTTGGAACCATCATTTGACAACTAGCATGAAATATCTCATAAAATTACAAAAATATGAGTAATCATTCATGACTTATTTACATGAAAACAAAATTACATATCCTTTATATCTAATCCATACACCAACGAGCAAAAACACCTACAAACACTTTCATTCTTCAACTTTCTTCATCTAATTGATCTCTCTCAAGTTCTATCTTCAAGTTCTAAGTGTTCTTCATAAATTCTACAAGTTCTAGTTACATAAAATCAAGAATACTTTCAAGTTTGCTAGCTCACTTCCAATCTTGTAAGGTGATCATCCAACCTCAAGAAATATTTGTTTCTTACAGTAGGTTATCATTCTAATACAAAGTAATAATCATATTCAAACTTTGGTTCAATTTCTATAACTATAACAATCTTATTTCAAGTGATGATCTTACTTGAACTTGTTTTCGTGTCATGATTCTGCTTCAAGAACTTCGAGCCATCCAAGGATCCGTTGAAGCTAGATCCATTTTTTTTTCTTTTCCAGTAGTTTTATCCAAGGAACTTAAGGTAGTAATGATATTCATAACATCATTCGATTCATACATATAAAGCTATTTTATTCGAAGATTTAAACTTGTAATCACTAGAACATAGTTTAGTTAATTTTAAACTTGTTCGCAAACAAAAGTTAATCCTTATAACTTGACTTTTAAAATCAACTAAACACATGTTCTATATCTATATGATATGCTAACTTAATGATTTAAAACCTGGAAACACGAAAAACACTGTAAAACCGAATTTACGCCGTCGTAGTAACACCGCGGGCTGTTTTGGGTTAGTTAATTAAAAACTATGATAAACTTTGATTTAAAAGTTGTTATTCTGGGAAAATGATTTTTCTTATGAACATGAAACTATATCCAAAAATCATGGTTAAACTCAAAGTGTAAGTATGTTTTCTAAAATGGTCATCTAGACGTCGTTCTTTCGACTGAAATGACTACCTTTACAAAAACGAATTGTAACTTATATTTCTGACTATAAACCTATACTTTTTCTGTTTAGATTCATAAAATAGAGTTCAATATGAAACCATAGCAATTTGATTCTCTCAAAACGGATTTAAAATGAAGAAGTTATGGGTAAAACAAGATTGGATAATTTTTCTCATTTTAGCTACGTGAAAATTGGTAACAAATCTATTCCAACCATAACTTAATCAACTTGTATTGTATATTATGTAATCTTGAGATACCATAGACACGTATACAATGTTTCGACCTATCATGTCGACACATCTATATATATTTCGGAACAACCATAGACACTCTATATGTGAATGTTGGAGTTAGCTATACAGGGTTGAGGTTGATTCCAAAATATATATAGTTTGAGTTGTGATCAATACTGAGATATGTATACACTGGGTCGTGGATTGATTCAAGATAATATATATCGATTTATTTCTGTACATCTAACTGTGGACAACTAGTTGTAGGTTACTAATGAGGACAGCTGACTTAATAAACTTAAAACATCAAAATATATTAAAAGTGTTGTAAATATATTTTGAACATACTTTGATATATATGTATATATTGTTATAGGTTCGTGAATCAACCAGTGGCCAAGTCTTACTTCCTGACGAAATAAAAATCTGTGAAAGTGAGTTATAGTCCCACTTTTAAAATCTAATATTTTTGGGATGAGAATACATGCAGGTTTTATAAATGATTTACAAAATAGACACAAGTACGTGAAACTACATTCTATGGTTGAATTATCGAAATCGAATATGCCCCTTTTTATTAAGTCTGGTAATCTAAGAATTAGGGAACAGACACCCTAATTGACGCGAATCCTAAAGATAGATCTATTGGGCTTAACAAACCCCATCCAAAGTACCGGATGCTTTAGTACTTCTAAATTTATATCATATCCGAAGGGTGTCCCGAAATGATGGGGATATTCTTATATATGCATCTTGTTAATGTCGGTTACCAGGTGTTCACCATATGAATGATTTTTATCTCTATGTATGGGATGTGTATTGAAATATGAAATCTTGTGGTCTATTATTATGATTTGATATATATAGATTAAACCTATAACTCACCAACATTTTTGTTGACGTTTTAAGCATGTTTATTCTCAGGTGATTATTAAGAGCTTCCGCTATCGCATACTTAAATAAGGACGAGATTTGGAGTCCATGCTTGTATGATATTGTGTAAAAACTGCATTCAAGAAACTTATTTTGTTGTAACATATTTGTATTGTAAACCATTATGTAATGGTCGTGTGTAAACAGGATATTTTAGATTATCATTATTTGATAATCTACATAAAGCTTTTTAAAACCTTTATCTATGAAATAAAGGTTATGGTTTGTTTTAAAAATGAATGCAGTCTTTGAAAAACGTCTCATATAGAGGTCAAAACCTCGCAATGAAATCAATTAATATGGAACGTTTTTAATCAATAAGAACGGGACATTTCAATACTGTATCTGAAGATTCTATGAACTCGGTATGACCGGAGTTCCCGAGAGGCATCTAACGCGATTTTAGGAAACGGAACTTAGGAATTGAGACATGAATGACCTAGTATGCCTATTGACTATTCCAAGGAAACCTCTTAGGAGCTATTAAGATCTAGCTAGTACCTTGAATGTATGATCCAAACCTATTGCATGTTCTTGTTTGATTGTTGCCCTAGGATTAAGTCATATCAACTGTTTAGGTATCTGCTAGGTTTCTATCTGCTTTAATTTCAGTATATCAACTATAATGCTGTATAATGTTTGATTTGGATTGATCTCATTAGTATGATGAAATGGTTGTTAGTTTTCATTTAAGGTTTTGTCAACTTAACCCGACAGACTCCTTCCGTTTGTGATCAGTGTTCAATCAACACGGCACGTTGTTATTCAGTTAACTAAACTGATAACGAGGGTTAGGATTAGAACTCGACTCACTAATAAACCGAGTGCTTTACTAAGGATAACCTCTGAGGTATAGTTACCTTTCAATTATACAACCAAGTGACATACTTTTCACTACTCAACGATAACTCTGAGAGTCTAGAGATAAGGAGGTCTGTGCAATTGGCTCATCCAACAAGATCTACACCATTCTAATCATAGCTTTAAAATCAACATAATTACCTTTACCTAGCCCAAACTAATATCTTGGTCAATATTTCCCTGATCTGCATACTCCGAATATCCTTCCACTTTATTTACTTTTCCGTAATTAGGACCTTAGCTTAAACAAACTACTATCTTTACCCAGGTTATTTAAATAAAAGACAATTATCCACTTGATCTTCAATTCATTAAACCATTCATAAACACGGCCCTAGGTTCACTTACACCTTATACATTAGAAAGATAAAAGTAAATTTAGGCACCGCACAATATAAATAAAATAAACCCCTGTTTGCCACTCTGATCACTTGATCCTGACGTCTTGCGACCTAATGACATCGCGAGAATAAAACCGTCTTTTTCAGTCATATCAGATAACCTGTGATGTTATAATACACTATTACTTTATTGTTGTACGCCCAACCTTGGGCATAACTATTGTTTACATTTTAAGTTTATATGATAAGGTAGAATAAATTGCATGAATAAATGTCACAAACAAATGATGATCGAGACCATACAAGATGAGAGCACGACTTGGAGCAAGGACGCACTGAACGAAAATGGCGCCAGCACGCGATTATAAGAAACCATAATCGGTGAACCATCCATACATACCTTGCGACCATAGGGGAGTACTACGTCTTCATCACTTTTTCAATAGAATATACACAATATACTAGACCACTTTAAACACTAAGTGTGGGATTAGCAACCCCATCAACATAAACTTTTTAATAACAAAACGCCTTTTTCTAAACATAAGTATGGGATACGCCGTATCCTTAACATTGAGGACAATGTTATTTTAAAGTGTGGGATAGCAAATATTGCACATAACAATTCTCGCAAAATCCTAAAGTGTTTATAAAACTAAATTTTTCAAAAATTTGAAACTTTTCGAGCTATAAAACACTTAGGATTACAAAATTCTATAAATGATCAAAAAACTTTTGTTACAAAATAGATAAAAGAGTAAAAAAAAAAAGGTCAAAAACTTTTTGCGAAAACCAAACCAAATTTTCCAAAAGAGCATTGCATAACGAAAGACGCAATTTGACCCATTATAATGTTGTAAGGCACCCCAAATAAGGCCCGACAGGCACTCATTTTTAGTGCTTCACTATATTTTCGTTGAGTGCGTCGATGTTAGCATCTCTGAATCAGAACTTTCTCTTGATCTATATTTCAGAATCACACCTTTTGACGAGAATTACTAGGTTAGAAACCTCGGTTATTCGTGAAGACAAAACACCCCCATCACATACCTTTATTTTCATTTTCACTCCAAGCCACCACAAATCCATCTACCATTACCTATTCTTTTCATTCACTTCATAAATAAAGAAATAAATCCCGATGAAATCATCACTTCCGAAAAATCCTCTATAAAACCGCATTTGAAAAATGTGAGCATCCAAGTCAATTATCAAGGAGACCGCCAATAAAAGGAGACCTCGAAGAGAAAAGCAAAAGATGCTTGTCAATTATCCAAATCAATTTCCGGTTTAGGTGTCCTGGCCCAGCACAAGCACACCATCCCTGAACAAGCACGATGTCCCGGAACAAGCACGTTATCCCAGAATAAGTGCGTTTTCCCGAAACAAGCACATGATCCCGGAGAAAACACAAAAACAAGCTATACGCCATGTCAGCCCACGAATCTAGGAAAGTTTGTTAGTATCTGCTTGTTATTCCCATGAAAGGGACATGTGCCACGTCAACCTTCGGGATTAGCAAAGTTTGTTATAACCATGAAAGGGACATGTGCCACATCACCATTCCCTCATAACAACTATAAATGCACGAACAAGATCATTCATTTGTAACACTGGATGCATTAATGTTACTCTGTCTAAATTAATTACAGTAACATCTCTCCAGCTAGCAATACAATTCCGATAAGGACTCTGGTCGTTATCAGAGTTAATCTTCACTCTAAGATATTAACTTATTCGATTCGAATCGAATAAGGTTAATCCCATCGATTATTTTACTCCCTTGATGTGACAACCCGAAAATTTCTGACCAAATTTAAACTTTAATCTTTATATGTTTCCGACACGATAAGCAAAGTCTGTAACATTGAATCTCAAAATTTTGAAACTACATTCATGTAATCAATTACTCTTTGACTGTGCTCGGTGATTCATGAACATTTATGTGTATATAGATATGTGTATATAATATATAGCATATTAATTAAAAACGTTAACAAAGTATTGAATATATGATACTTTACATGAACGTATTTGTTTCGATATATGATGGAAATTATAAGGTAATATTAAGTGTTTGATTTATTAGATATATTAAGATATGATTTTGGATCTTTATCATAAGGTCCACATTGAATTGTGATATCTTTTTCTTTTAACGGTATTCGGAAAATTGGTAAAGTTGATTTGCATGTAAGAACAAAAGTGTCATTCTTGAGGATTAGACAAAGGTTAGTGGAGATTCCAGTTTAATTTTCAAAAGCATACTTTACAGTGACTGCCTCGTATCCCTTGGTAATTTAATTATTTAGTTTTCATATTATTAAAAACATTATTTGACATAATAACTTTTATTATTTAAACGAGTTTAAATTATATAAAACGAACTTTGAAATATAATTAGTTTTAAAAAACTAAATATTATATTAAAATAATATTCCAATTATATATATATATATATATACATATATATATATATATATATATATATATATATATATAAATTGTATTCCTAAATTAAGATATATATATATATATATATATATATATATATATATATATATATATATATATATATTACAATATTAATATAGTCATAAAACGTTTTATATATAGTGTACCGACAAATGTAAAAGTTATACTTCGAGTGATATAGTGTATCGACAATTTAAGTCTAATTATTTATAAAGGTACATGTCGGCTAATGTAAAGTGCTAGTTTTCTAAGCGTACGAAAATACGTTCGAAAAACCGAAATCGAGACATAAGTCGAGTGATAACGTACGAGTCATGGGAACTAAAATTACAAGTTAACCATGCACGTGAATTTAATATAATATATAAATAATTATATAAATTATATATAATATATATATAATAATAATATAAGTGTCGAAAGGCTAAATAATTCGAATGTGGCCATCTTCACTTAGCCATGTGATCGCATGGCTATACCATTCAAACACCATGCGATTGCATGGTGGTTAGGTGGGAGAAATGCCTTTAAAAGTCGATCGAAGCTGGTTTCTGAATTCATTCAGTTATCTCTCGCACACACACACTATATTTATATTTTTTATTATTATTATTATTATTATTATTATTATTATTATTATTATTATTATTATTATTATTATTATTATTATTATTATTAATCGTATTATTATTATTAGTAGAAGTATTATTATTAGTACTAGTATACATAAAATACTACGACGAGGTCATGAGCGAGTTATTTCAAAACAAGCTTTTCGAGAAGGATAGAGCTAAGGAAATTATGGGTTATAGCTATGGAGGTTATGGGTATTGTTCGGGGGTATGCTCGTGAGGTCAATCTAGTGTTTATCATCTCCGTCGCGTCTACGTACTTTCCTGCAATATTGAATCTCAATATTGATACGTGAGCATTCATATCTTATCTTTTATATATTAATAGTGTATCCCTGACTAGTGCTCGAGTATATATGTCTATGCATGCTTGTATATTTAATTTCGTCGTTAGATAGTATATAATGAATCACGAATTTAATACATATATTACTGATATAAGGTATAAGATATGCATGTCGTTGGAAAACTGGCGAAAAATTAATAACTTTTCATTTAGAAAGCGTATGATTTTGATGAACGGATTAAAAGATATCGTCAATTGAATTATCTATAATTTTAAGTATTATTGTTAAAATGATTATTATTATTATTATTATCGTTATCGTTATCGTTATCGTTATCGTCGTTATTATCGTTATTATTATTATTATTATTATCTAATAATCAATAATAATAATAATAATAATAATAATAATAATAATAGTAATAATAATAATAATAATAATAATAATAATAATAATAATAATAATAATAATAATAATAATAATAATAATAATATTATTATTATTATTATTATTATTAAAATAATTAATATTTTTATCAAAACTATCATTTTATTATTTTTATCGTCATTATTATTGTTGGTCCCTTGATTAACAACAGGAGTATTGTAGGGGGGAGGGGTGAATACAATTTCTTTTAATTAACTAACTAATTAAACACGGTTTAGTATTCAAGCATGTAATGTAAGTAGAGTCAAAGGTAAATTTTCAACTGTTATTCTTTATTGATTAAATCACAAAGAATTACAACTATCCTTGGCGGAATGATAGTTGGTTGATGCAGATTTACCTATGTATAGCTATGAGGATAAACTTAAAGCTATTACACGTTTTGGACTCTAAATAACAAAACCCACACCACTAGTTATTACAATAGTGGATACAACAATTTATAGTAGTCATATTAACCGTGTAATGGTTCTATTGTCCATTGTTACATAGGATGTATGTACTTGTGGGGAAAACTGCATTAGAGAGCGTGCTCTCCTCTTTCCTCTTTGGTAGTTATTTGTAGGAACAACCCAATTCGGTTTGGCACCACTATTCGTTTAAACATATAGAATGTTGTGTTCCCTAGGCATTGACAAAGTATAACACAAGTCTGCACATGTGTTAAACTTCTGCATTCCCACGTGATCTTGTAAGGTCACTTGTTAGCCACCGACTCGTGTCCTTTCCTGTTCAACTTTGTCTTTGGCTTCTGTTAAATAGTACAATTGATGTAGACCACTCAGGAAACCACCATGCTTGTAATGGAGCATGGCTTTCTTGTGTTGTATGCTACTTACCAGGTTTACTGGTTCTTCTTATGCTGAGTCACTTGATATTCTTGAATTGCTGGGTACTCATCCTGTGCTGATTCAAAGAATACACTCTACCTTGTGCTGGTAGGCTAGGCAGCATACTAAACACTAGACACGGCAATACTTGCTGTCTATACATAAACAAACTTGTGCTAGCTGTACATAACATTTTAGTGTAAATAAATTACAGTTTTGTCATAATTAAATCCTTAATTATTTTGGGGACTCAACAATCTCCCCCTATTTGATGATGACAAAACTTATGACATTTAGAGAAACAATAAAGCTAGCACAGAGGGACCTATTGAAAAATAGGCAGTAAACTTGTCCCTTTTTAAGTTTGTTTTGGTATCTTTTGCTGAGTTATCTATATCTTATAATTTGATATGATTTTGAAGATAAACTCATTTCACTTTCATTACAACAGAGTATATACAGTAATTGCAAGAACATCATAATGAAAAATGAAATAAACAAAAGATACAATTTGAGCACTAGAGGGCTATCTATCTTTATCTTTATCTAATTCATCTTCAGATAGCTCCTCTTGTTTGATTTTCCAGGCTTCAGGAAATAGGATAGGTATATCAGCAGGGTCAAATATAGGGATATGAGGAGGTAGAATGATGGGATCTCTTCTTTGTGGGCCTTCACCAGCAGATTTCTTTCATTTAGGTTTTTGAGAGAGTACTTCTTCGATGTTTACTACTGGTGCATTCCTAAATTTTGTTGCTTTGTTGAAGAGCTCTTGGAGTTCTGGCTTCAATGTCTTTTTAATACCACTTTCAGCTTTACCAATGAAGTACACCAATATCTCTATCCATTCACTGAATCCTAGGGATCGTAACTCATCATAGTTTATCCTTTCTTGAACATTATTCTCCCTGCTGACATTGAAAGCTCTTTTTGAGCCTCTGTGCACTTTGATGATCTTGCTGGGATTTGATCTTCTGTTCATCACATCACCATACCTGCTCCTATAATAATGATCAGATAGTTCTATGGTTCGTTCAGTTTCTATAGGAGCAGTAGCAGGTGCTTTCTCAGCAGCTTCTAGTTCATCAAAGGCCTTATCCTGTTCCTTGACAATGGATTTAACTAATTTGAGGGACTCAGCCACTTGCTTTCTATCAGTAGCCAATTTGTCTTCTTCTTCCTGAAGCCTTAACCTCTCAGTGAGTTCAGCATCAGCAGCCTCCCTTCTTTGCCTTTCAGCTTTTAAGCCCAACAGATAATCATCGGCAGTAATTTTCAGGGATTTTGCTGTTTCAATCATCTTTCTACCCTCTTCAGTTCTAAGGGCAGCACGATACTGCCTTAGATCCATTCCCAGCTGGCGAGCCTCTTGAAATTGAGCTTTCTCCTCATCAGTAGAGAGCCTTTGACCACTGTTATTTAAATATACACCAATTTCAATGCCATAAGTCAAGGCAGTGATGTAGAATGGCTGATCAAGAGGATGATGCAGCAATCTAACTTGGTGTATCCTTTCATTAATAGCTGATTGTCTTTGCTCAAGCAATTCTGGTACAGTGATCTCCAACCTGTAAGCCTCTCTTTCATCTGGATTCATTCTTAATAGATCTGGCTCACCACGGGCAACTGATTCATCTTCCCAAGTAGTGTGTTTATCATGATGTTTTGGGGAAGATGGAGGTTACATGATTGATTCTGCAATGCCAGAAGAACTTACTGGAAACTGATTAACACGATTATCCTGTGTTCTGTTAAAATAAGTGAGGGTTCGGGGAGAGATAGGTGATTGAACAAATAAGTGATCTCCTCTACCCCAGACTGTAAAGTCAGCAGGATTAGCCGTATCATCATCTTGATTAGCACCCAGCTCAACCACCTTTGATGGGTCTTCAACACTTGTAGCACCCAGCAGCACACTTCTGGCTGGGTCTTCATTCACAGCACTCCTTGCTGTGTCTTCAGTACCAGCTGACTGATTAGTATCAGCTGGCATACCTGCCACAGTATCTTCATCAGCTGCCTCAAATAGGGGTCCTTTCCTTAGGGGCTGGTTGTCCCTAGGAGCAGATTTCACCCTTTGTCTGTCAATTGGAATGGGTTCAGCTGATGGTTCTTGTGTTGATACTAGTTCTTGTGGAGGCAGATAGGGAAAAATAGCAAGATGCTCCCCCTTAACATCATCAACATCAAAGTCTATTATTTCAGCTGGCTGTTGTTATGTAGCTTGCTGAGCTGAAGATGCTGGTCGAGAAGATGAGCTAGTTTCTAATATTGCATCTAGCCATTTCATGAACACGTCCGCTCTTACTCCTCCTGACCCAGTAGATTGCAGATAATCTTTCATTTCTTCAGGGGTCATTCTCTTGATCCTGTCTACTCGCTCAACATACAACTTTGCCTTTTTCTTGTCATACTTAACCATGAACTTAGCATTTCTTTTACGAGCATCTCTTTTGTACCTTTTAATGCTGATTAGTTCATCATTAATATCCAACTTGTCTGGGTCCAGGCTTCTTCTATGTTCAATTCTATGATGTTTATGAGCAACATAAGCCTCCCGTTTGGCATTAAAGGCATCATTTAAATCTTGCTGTCTCTTCTGATGTCTCTCCAGTTTTCTTTTCATTTTCCTTTCAATCGTTTGAGAGACAACAAAAGATTTAGTAACAGCCAGCTCAAAAATATCACTGGGCTTACTGCCAGAACCAATATCATCCACTTTTGTGGCAGACACACTGGGTTAAGATTCACCAGCTGCCTGTACACCAGCTTCAGTATGAGCGTTGCTGGGCTTAGTGTCAGCACCTTGATCAGTACTAGTACCATCATCATCACCATCTCTCCTTTGCTATTTAGGAGCCTTTTCATGCTCATGCTCCCCCTCAGATTGTTTTCTCTTTTTGGACTTCTTTTTAGACTTCTTCTCCCCTTTTTTGTCATCAGCAGGGGCAGAAGGGTAATCAGGGGAAACATGTGCATCAAGGTCACTATCTGACTCAGGAACTGAAAATGCAAAGTTGTTCTAGTCAACATCAACAGGAGAAAGATGGGCACCAGGATCTACACCATATTGTCAGAGACACAGATTGGAAGTTCTAACTTCATTTCTTGCAACACCCATGGCCATTTGATTAACAGTGGCCCTAACATATGCTTGTAGGGCAGCCATTTTTTGCATAGTCTCTACCAATTGAAGATAAGCAGAGATAGGAACCATATTAGCCATTTGATGCTCCTGCGAATCCAACCTCTCTGCCAATACCCGATTCTCTTCATTAAGAAAAAGATTCCTTCGATTAGCAGTATCAAGATCAGTTTGAAGACGGACAATATGATCATCATATTCATTATGAGGGATGATTCGCCTCTTGAGGTCCTCCTCTTCTTTAAATTGTTTGACAATAGCATCCACCGCTAGATTAGCAAAAGTACATATTTGTTTGAGCTGGTTTTCAATGGTAGAAGTGGTAACCTCCCCAGCTCTGCGTATGGCCTCAGTCATTCTATCAACAATAGCAGAGAAAATGGTGCTTTGGAGATCTGCCGTAACCTCGGATAATGTCTTATAGAAAGCCAGAGTGGAGATGGCAGCTACCTCATCAGCATTAAAACAGCTGGTTGAGGGACTATCACTAGAAGCTAATGTAGAAGTACCTTCGTGGGGTGGTGGAGGTAGAAGGTCAGAATCTGACTCGTCACCATGATCACCATTATTTTTACCTTCACCCGAAGGTTTAGAACCACTGGTATTCTTGTCAGCATCATTATCAGCATCATCAGTTTGATCCACTGGTTTATCTTTGGAACTAGTCATATTATCATGAGTGAATGGTACTCCCTTACCAGTACCTTTATCAGCATCAACATTAGATGAAGAAGATGATGAGGAAGAAGCTGATGAATCAGAAGGTACTGGCGAATCAGTGACATTCTGCATAACACATTTACCAGTAGTAGGATCTATGATGAACTTGAAAGGCCTCCATGTACCAGGCCATGGAGAAGCAGCTGGAGCCATACCAAAGTAGTGATAGTATGGCTGCTCATTAACTTGTTGTAGCGTGGCCAACCTCTCATATATCTCTTCTCTTGCTGGTCGATCCAGCTGAGATAATAGCTTAGTCAGCTCCTCTTCTAATAATTTACTGGCTAAGACTATAGCACTTTGGGGATCAATGGTCAGCTAATCCACCAGCAAGGCAACTCTGGAAGTGATGGAAGCTCCTCTATAGATGAAGTTAGGTACAACTTCATCGGGATCTGGTACCTACCACACATATGGTTTCTTTTCAGCAGAAGCAGTAGCCTGAGAAGAATCAATGGTGGCAGTAGCAGAGGTACCAGCATCCATAGTGGGTTCCGTAGAACCAGTGACATGTGCAGTATAGGAAGCATGTGCTGCGAGAAGCTCATCAGTAAGCATCACGTCATATTAGTCACTACCTATGATAATATCCTCAATAGAAGCAGTTAGAGAAGTAACAGTGGTAGTGCCAGAAATATCAATATCAAGAACCTTTTTAACAATATTATCAATGACCTTTTCAAGTGCAGGAGGAGGTTCCATTATCATCTTCTCAACCACTACAGAATTAGTGGTTGAAGCAGCAATACCAGAGACAGTAGGAGGAGTAGCAGAAATATCAGCAGTAGCTAACTCCTCATTATTAGTAAGAACAGTGGAACCAGCAACCACATTGTCTCCAGTAGAGCCAGCAGCAGTAGAAGCAATAGTACCAGTAGCAGTACCACCAGTAGACAAATAAGTGCTCACCACCAACAGTAGCAGAAATGGAGAGCTCATCAGTAGAAACAATAATATCCTTTTCTTGCTCCCCCTCTGCCTGTTCATCTACCCTGCTAAGAACTGAAACAAAAGAACATTTTATGTTAACAACTGTAGAATCAAATAAATTTGACTCAACAATTGCATCTGTTGTTGGTCTCTGGGGACAGACTGGTGATTTAGTCAGCCCTTCGATTGAGACAGAGTTAGGTGTCTGTAAGTACAGCTGTGACTCTGCTGACTCATTGGTAACACATGTTGACCCAGATAGTGTAAGAGTTCTAGCTGGTAATGATGTAGGAGTGAGACTCTTAGCAGGATCCATGTAACATTTAGGCTGTGTAGTGTCCTGAGCTGATTCAACATGATGAGGAACCAGCTCAAGACTGCTTTGGAGGTCAGTTATGTTCTCTGCTGGTTGTACTGTCAGCAGAGGATATTGCATGATGTTCTTTTTAGAAAAATGTGGAAGTGCCTGGTAAGAAGATTATGGGTTGCTACTCTTCTTAACACTAGTTTTAAAACCAGTCAGCTTGGGAGAAAAGGTTGTGTCTTTAACTCCAATTTCATTTTTCAAGTCAGCAGTTAAAAGATTTTTAATTAAGTTAGAGATTTATGCTGTTTGGTCTAGAGATGCACCAGGTTCCACAGCAGCTTTCTTTGCAGAAGCAGCAGTTGAGACTGGGGCAATCCCTCTTGTGGTTTGCTTAGAGCCAGCTTTAGCTCGTTTGGATTTGCATGTTACCAAGAAATAGTTAAGCAACGGATTCCAATACTAGAAGTGGGTAGTCAGTATATAAGACTAGGGCTGTTCTTTATGATCAGAGAGCACTAGATTCTAATATAACTACTGCTTTACCAGTATGTGAGACGGTAGCTGTACTAGTTGAGGTAGCTGGCTTCTTCCTTTTCACAGCTGGCTTTCGCTGAGGTCCCTCCTCCTCAGCCGGTGCAACACCAGAGGCAGTCGTAGGGGCAACTCCACCTTGAGCAGCGAGATACTCAAGCATTGCTGGTGTCAAAGCAGCATATGGAGCAGTATGTTTATCCTTTGAAATCCCCCTTGCTTTAGAGGCAGGTCAAATGATTCATCAGCAATCTGCTGGTAAGCTTCACCCAGCTAATTTTCAAACACAAGGCTCAAGAACCTTGGAAAGGGGATTAGATGTGTTCGTTTGGGTGCAAGCACCATTTCCCTTAACCTGAGGTAGATCTTAGCTGCGTAGTCAATGTTCCTATTGAACAGCAAACCATGACCAATTTTGAGCTCAAAATCTGAGAACTGATCAAAACTACCAGACTTTTGGCTGATGCACTGGGTTAGCAATCCAAAGAAGTAATACCATAGCGGTGGCATGTTCTTCCTTAGTGGTGTATAAGCAACTGGACCAGCATAACCAATCATTTCCAGCACTTCCCTCCTCAAATCATCGCTCGTCGGTGAAGTAAGAAATGGACCACCGGGTAATTGAAGGGCATGTCGGAGGGCATCAACAGTGATCGAGCAATTGAGGGTTTCAGTCACCATGCCACGAATACAAGGAGAATTCTGTTGAGTGGTGGCCATGGTGGTAGTATACCAAAATCTCGCTAAACAGGCCGGATAGAGGCGAAAAGGAACTCCGGTGATGGATCTCGCCAAGGGGCATCGCCTGATGTTGTCAATCAAAGCCTCATAGCCAATGTTGGCTTTAGACTTGGGAATAGAGAGAGCGTGTCCTGCATTACCTCTAGAAAGGTGAATCAGTGCATGGTCCGGTACATTAGCAGCCCTGATCAGATTGGGGTGAAGATTGACTAGTGGACCCTGTACGATTTATTCCTCAACGACCGGCGGAGGTTTCTGTAGTGACCCGAACTTTTCCATGTTTATATATATTAATTGAGATTGATATTTACATGATTAAATGTTTCCAACATGTTAAGCAATCAAACTTGTTAAGACTTGATTAATTGAAATATGTTTCATATAGACACTTGACCACCCAAGTTGACCGGTGATTCACGAACGTTAAAACTTGTAAAAACTATATGACGACATATATATGGATATATATATAGTTAACATGATACTATGATAAGTAAACATATCATTAAGTATATTAACAATGAACTACATATGTAAAAACAAGACTACTAACTTAATGATTTTTAAACGAGACATATATGTAACGATTATCGTTGTAAAGGCATTTAATGTATATATATCATATTAAGAGATATTCATACATGATAATATCATGATAATAAAATAATTTAAAATCTCATTTGATATTATAAACATCGGGTTAACAACATTTAACAAGATCGTTAACCTAAAGGTTTCAAAACAACACTTACATGTAACGACTAACGATGACTTAACGACTCAGTTAAAATGTATATACATGTAGTATTTTAATATGTATTTATACACTTTTGAAAGACTTCAATACACTTATTAAAATACTTCTACTTAACAAAAATGCTTACAATTACATCCTCGTTCAGTTTCATCAACAATTCTACTCGTATGCACCCGTATTCGTACTCGTACAATACACAGCTTTTAGATGTATATACTATTGGTATATACACTCCAATGATCAGCTCTTAGCAGCCCATGTGAGTCACCTAACACATGTGGGAACCATCATTTGGCAACTAGCATGAAATATCTCATAAAATTACAAAAATATGAGTAATCATTCATGACTTATTTACATGAAAACAAAATTACATATCCTTTATATCTAATCCATACACCAACGACCAAAAACACCTACAAACACTTTCATTCTTCAATTTTCTTCATCTAATTGATCTCTCTCAAGTTCTATCTTCAAGTTCTAAGTGTTCTTCATATATTCTACAAGTTCTAGTTACATAAAATCAAGAATACTTTCAAGTTTGCTAGCTCACTTTCAATCTTGTAAGGTGATCATCCAACCTCAAGAAATCTTTGTTTATTATAGTAGGTTATCATTCTAATACAAGGTAATAATCATATTCAAACTTTGGTTCAATTTCTATAACTATAACAATCTTATTTCAAGTGATGATCTTACTTGAACTTGTTTTCGTGTCATGATTCTGCTTCAAGAACTTCGAGCCATCCAAGGATCCGTTGAAGCTTGATCTATTTTTCCCTTTTCCAGTAGGTTTATCCAAGGAACTTAAGGTAGTAATGATGTTCATAACATCATTTGATTCATATATATAAAGCTATCTTATTAGAAGGTTTAAACTTGTAATCACTAGAACATAGTTTAGTTAATTCTAAACTTGTTCGCAAACAAAAGTTAATCCTTCTAACTTGACTTTTAAAATCAACTAAACACATGTTCTACATCTATATGATATGCTAACTTAATGATTTAAAACCTGGAAACACAAAAAACACCGTAAAACCGGATTTACGCCGTCGTAGTAACACTGCGGGCTGTTTTGGGTTAGTTAATTAAAAACTATGATAAACTTTGATTTAAAAGTTGTTATTCTGAGAAAATGATTTTTAATATGAACATGAAAGTATATCCAAAAATTATGGTTAAACTCAAAGTGGAGGTATGTTTTCTAAAATGGTCATCTAGACGTCGTTCTTTCGACTGAAATGACTACCTTTACAAAAATGACTTGTAACTTATTTTTCCGACTATAAACCTATACTTTTTCTGTTTAGATTCATAAAATAGAGTTCAATATGAAACCATAGCAATTTGATTCACTCAAAACGGATTTAAAATGAAGAAGTTATGGGTAAAACAAGATTGGATAATTTTTCTCATTTTAGCTACGTGAAAATTGGTAACAAATCTATTCCAACCATAACTTAATCAACTTGTATTGTATATTATGTAATCTTGAGATACCATAGACACGTATACAATGTTTCGACCTATCATGTCGACACATCTATATATATTTCGGAACAACCATAGACACTCTATATGTGAATGTTGGAGTTAGTTATACAGGGTTGAGGTTGATTCCAAAATATATATAGTTTGAGTTGTGATCAATACTGAGATACGTATACACTGGGTCGTGGATTGATTCAAGATAATATTTATTGATTTATTTCTGTACATCTAACTGTGGACAACTAGTTGTAGGTTACTAACGAGGACAGCTGACTTAATAAACTTAAAACATCAAAATATATTAAAAGTGTTGTAAATATATTTTGGACATACTTTGATATATATGTATATATTGTTATAGGTTCGTGAATCAACCAGTGGCCAAGTCTTACTTCCCGACGAAGTAAAAATCTGTGAAAGTGAGTTATAGTCCCACTTTTAAAATCTAATATTTTTGGGATGAGAATACATGCAGGTTTTATAAATGATTTACAAAATAGACACAAGTACGTGAAACTACATTCTATGGTTGAATTATCGAAATCGAATATGCCCCTTTTTATTAAGTCTGGTAATCTAAGAATTAGGGAACAGACACCCTAATTGACGCGAATCCTAAAGATAGATCTATTGGGCCTAACAAACCCCATCCAAAGTACCGGATGCTTTAGTACTTCGAAATTTATATCATATCCGAAGGGTGTCCCGGAATGAAGGGGATATTCTTATATATGCATCTTGTTAATGTCGGTTACCAGGTGTTCACCATATGAATGATTTTTATCTCTATGTATGGGATGTGTATTGAAATATGAAATCTTGTGGTCTATTATTATGATTTGATATATATAGGTTAAACCTATAACTCACCAACATTTTTGTTGACGTTTTAAGCATGTTTATTCTCAGGTGATTATTAAGAGCTTCCGCTATCGCATACTTAAATAAGGACGAGATTTGGAGTCCATGCTCGTATGATATTGTGTAAAAACTGCATTCAAGAAACTTATTTTGTTGTAACATATTTGTATTGTAAACCATTATGTAATGGTCGTGTGTAAACAGGATATTTTAGATTATCATTATTTGATAATCTACGTAAAGCTTTTTAAACCTTTATTGATGAAATAAAGGTTATGGTTTGTTTTAAAATGAATGCAGTCTTTGAAAAACGTCTCATATAGAGGTCAAAACCTCGCAACGAAATCAATTAATATGGAACGTTTTTAATCAATTAGAACGGGACATTTCAGTTGGTATCCGAGCGTTGGTCTTAGAGAACCAGAATTTTGCATTAGTGTGTCTTATCGAGTTTGTTAGGATGCATTAGTGAGTCTGGACTTCGACCGTGTTTACTTGAAAAATGATTGCTTAACAAATTTTGTTGGAAACTATATATTTTTAACATGTGAATATTATGTGATATATTAATCTCTTAACGCGTTTGATATTATGTGATAGATATCTACCTCTAGAACAAGTCCCATTGACTCACCTAATAATAATGA
Source organism: Rutidosis leptorrhynchoides (assembly GCF_046630445.1). Classification (NCBI taxonomy): domain Eukaryota; kingdom Viridiplantae; phylum Streptophyta; class Magnoliopsida; order Asterales; family Asteraceae; genus Rutidosis; species Rutidosis leptorrhynchoides. The sequence continues at coordinate 398,701,924 of NC_092333.1, forward strand.
AGAGTCAAATGTAAATTGGAATGATTCGTGGACTGATTCACAAGTTCCCGAAGAGGAACCGGAAGAAGAGTCGGAACCGGAAGAAGAATCGGAACAGGAAGAAGAATCGGAACCGGATGAAGAAATAGAACCGGTGGGGGAAATAATAAAACGGTTAAGTAAAAGAAAATCCTCAACCAACCGACCAAGGTTAATTATGGTCAATGGTGTTTCCGCCAAGGAAGCAAAATATTGGGAGGATTACCAATTCTCCGATGAATCGGATTCCGATGAGAATTCCGATGATGTTATAGAAATTACCCCAACTGAATTTAAAAAGGCAAAAGAAAATAATAAGGGAAAGGGCATAAAAATAGAGAAATCTAATTCCAACCTCGATGAACTTTATATGTATCGTCAACCCCCGAAGTCCTTAAGTTGTAACAATGACCCGGGAACCTCTAAACCACCAGGTTTTTCTAAACCAATGTGGAAAACGACGGCTCGTATTAGGGGAACATCATATATCCCTAGAAACTTGGCAAAACGATCCAAAACCGAAGAAGAAGAAACAAGCGAGTCGGAATAAGATAGTTGTATTCGTGTGGTGTAATATATGTAATATAGTGTGCTTATGCTTTATGATATATGTAAAAATTTCTTGTATTAATAAGTTTTTTTTTTATGAATCTAACTCTTGTCTATTTTACAGTATGAAAACACAAAATGGATAGACAACCCAATATTTTAAGAGACCTACCCGGAGACATGATTGATGAAATCTTGTCTAGAGTCGGTCAGAATTCTTCGGCACAACTATTTAAGGCGAGATCAGTTTGTAAGACATTCGAAGAACGTTCCAAGAATGCCTTGTTTATAAAAGGCTTTCGTTCGAAAGATGGGGGATATTACATTGGGAAATCCATAAGTTACGATGTGTTTACTTTGATGCATATATTGTGGGGAACCCAAATGCTATTTTACGCAATGGGTTAAGAAATTATTTTGACTCAATATATCCGAATATTGGACTTCGTGATTTAGAAAAAGTGGCTAACATGCAACATAAAGAAGCATGTTATGCTTACGGATTAGTAATGTTCGCTTCTCACAAAATGAGAACAAGAACATCGGGCTACAACTATTAAACAAAACGTTCCCACAAGTGACGGAGTCGGTAATTGGGGTAAGAAATGAGGTTTTTAGATTGTTACGGGACTGTTGGACATTACGTAACCCTCGTTCCTTTGACAACGTTACAACACGCTGTCTTATCAACGGCCATAACGGTTATGTTCCACAAGACCAAGGATGGGAAGTAATCCTAGTAAAACCAGAATGCATGACTTGTTTCTGGACGTATGAATTACGTGTATTTATTGCCTTTGCTGAACGACTTGTGTACTAGCTAGAATTATCTTCACAACCATCTTGTATCAAATTTATTGTGTGCTATATTTCATGCTATATGTAAAATAAGCGGTATTGTAAGTTTGTAAAATATTGTGTAAAAGTTTGAATGCGAAATATTATTATAATCAGTTTTTCATATAGAATTGTAGTAGTTGAATTGTATATTAGCTACTAAGTATGAACTTAACGGGTTGGTACTACCCGAATTTAAACTTATAAAATGCTAATATGAAGAAAAAGCTTTTATAAATGAGTTCATATTATGCTACGAAATACTATTAACTACTCTTAATATTCTGTGTGATTAACTTGTTCCATTTGACTATTTTGAAGGAAATGGCACCGACTACTCGACACACCGTGAATATGAATGAAGAGGAATTTCGTACTTTTCTAGCTTCAAACATAGCCGCAGTACAGGCTGCGCTACATACCAACAATAACCTTGGATCTAGCAGTACAGGAAATCGTGTAGGATGCACCTACAAAGAATTCACTGCCTACAAACCTTTGGAATTTGATGGAACCGAAGGACCGATCGGATTGAAACGGTGGACCGAGAAGGTCGAATCGGTGTTTGCCATAAGTAAGTGTACTGAAGAAGACAAAGTGAAGTACGCTATGTATACCTTCACAGATTCTGCGTTAACATGGTGGAATACCTATCTAGAGCAAGTGGGACAAGACGATGCGTACGCACTACCGTGGTCAGCATTCAAGCACTTGATGAACGAGAAGTATCGTCCCAGAACCGAGGTCAATAAGCTCAAGACAGAACTTAGAGGGTTACGAACCCAAGGATTTGATATTACCACTTACGAAAGACGATTCACAGAATTGTGCCTATTGTGTCCGGGAGCATTCGAAGATGAGGAAGAGAAGATTGACGCGTTTGTGAAAGGATTACTGGAAAGAATCCAAGAAGATATAAGTTCACACGAGCCCGCCTCCATACAACAGGCATGTAGAATGGCTCACAAACTAGTGAACCAGATTGAAGAAAGAATTAAAGAACAGACTGCTGAAGAGGCCAATGTGAAGCGAGTCAAAAGAAAGTGGGAGGAAAACGATGATAAGAATCACCAATACAACAACAACAGCAATTACAACAATAATCGCAACAATTATCCCAACAATCGCAACATCAATCGCAACTACAACAAATGGCCCAACAACAACAACAACAACAACAACAACAGCAACTACAACAATCATCCCAACAACAATAACAACCGCAACAACAACAACAATCAGAAGCAGCTATGCCAAAGGTGTGAAAAGTATCACTCGGGGTTCTGCACCAAATTTTGCAACAAGTGTAAAAGAAATGGTCATAGTGCAGCGAAATGTGAGGTCTACGGACCAGGGGTTAATAGAACGAAAGGAACAAATGGTGCCGGAACGAGTAATGGCGGAGCAAGTAGTGTCGGAGCAAGTTAAGCCAATGTAGTTTGTTATAAATGTGGAAAACCGGGCCACATTATTAGAAATTGCCCGAACCAGGAGAACACGAATGGACAAGGCTGCGGAAGAGTTTTCAATATTAATGCGGCAGAGGCATAGGAAGACCCAGAGCTTGTTACGGGTACGTTTCTTATTGACAATAAATCTGCTTACGTTTTATTTGATTCGGGTGCGGATAGAAGCTATATGTGTAGAGATTTTTGTGCTAAATTAAGTTGTCCATTGACGCCTTTGGATAGTAAATTTTTACTCGAATTAGCAAATGGTAAATTAATTTCAGCAGATAATATATGTCGGAATTGAGAAATTAAACTGGTTAGCGAAACATTTAAGATTGATTTGATACCAGTAGAGTTAGGGAGTTTTGATGTGATAATCGGTATGGACTGGTTGAAAGAAGTGAAAGCAGAGATCGTTTGTTACAAAAATGCAATTCGCATTATACGAGAAAAAGGAAAACCCTTAATGGTGTACGGAGAAAAGGGCAACACGAAGCTACATCTTATTAGTAATTTGAAGGCACAAAACTAATAAGAAAAGGTTGCTATGCTGTTCTAGCACACGTCGAGAAAGTACAAACTGAAGAAAAGAGCATCAATGATGTTCCCATTGCAAAAGAATTTCCCGATGTATTTCCGAAAGAATTACCGGGATTACCCCCACATCGATCCGTTGAATTTCAAATAGATCTTGTACCAGGAGCTGCACCAATAGCTCGTGCTCTTTACAGACTCGCACCCAGCAAGATGAAAGAACTGCAAAGCCAATTACAAGAACTTTTAGAGCGTGGTTTCATTCGACCAAGCACATCACCGTGGAGAGCTCCTGTTTTGTTTGTCAAGAAGAAAGATGGTACATTCAGGTTGTGTGTCGACTACCGAGAGTTGAACAAACTTACCATCAAGAACCGCTACCCACTACCGAGAATCGATGACTTAATTGATCAACTACAAGGCTCGTCTGTTTATTCAAAGATTGACTTACATTCCGGGTATCATCAAATGCGGGTGAAAGAAGATGATATTCCAAAGACTGCTTTCAGAACACGTTACGGTCATTACGAGTTTATGGTCATGCCGTTTGGTTTAACTAATGCACCAGCTGAGTGTGTGGACCATACCTTGACAAGTTTGTCATTGTTTTCATTGATGACATACTTATTTACTCAAAGAATGACCAAGAACACGGTGAACATTTGAGAAAGGTGTTAGAAGTATTGAGGAAGGAAGAATTGTACGCTAAGTTTTCAAAGTGTGCATTTTGGTTGGAAGAAGTTCAATTCCTCGGTCACATAGTGAACAAAGAAGGTATTAAGGTGGATCCGGCAAAGATAGAAACTGTTGAAAAGTGGGAAACCCCGAAAACTCCGAAACACATACCCCAGTTTTTAGGACTAGCTGGTTACTACAGAAGGTTCATCCAAGACTTTTCCAGAATAGCAAAACCCTTGACTGGATTAACGCATAAAGGGAAGAAATTTGAATGGAATGATGAACAAGAGAAAGCGTTTCAGACATTGAAGAAAAAGCTAACTACGGCACCTATATTGTCATTGCCTGAAGGGAATAATAATTTTGTGATTTATTGTGACGCATCAAAGCAAGGTCTCGGTTGTGTATTAATGCAACGAACGAAGGTGATTGCTTATGCGTCTAGACAATTGAAGATTCACGAACAAAATTATACGACGCATGATTTGGAATTAGGCGCGGTTGTTTTTGCATTAAAGACTTAGAGGCACTACTTATATTGGGTCAAAAGTATTATATATACCGACCACAAAAGTCTTCAACACATATTTAATCAGAAACAACTGAATATGAGGCAGCGTAGGTGGATTGAATTATTGAATGATTACGACTTTGAGATTTGTTACCACCCGGGGAAGGCAAATATGGTAGCCGATGCCTTGAGCAGGAAGGACAGAGAACCCATTCGAGTAAAATCTATGAATATAATGATTCATAATAACCTTACTACTCAAATAAAGGAGGCGCAACAAGGAGTTTTAAAATAGGGAAATTTAAAGGATGAAATACCCAAAGGATTGGAGAAGCATCTTAATATTCGGGAAGACGGAACCCGGTATAGGGCTGAAAGGATTTGGGTACCAAAATTTGGAGATATGAGAGAAATGGTACTTAGAGAAGCTCATAAAACCAGATACTCAATACATCCTGGAACGGGGAAGAGTACAAGGATCTCAAGAAACATTTTTGGTGGTCGGGTATGAAAGCCGATGTTGCTAAATACGTAGGAGAATGTTTGACGTGTTCTAAGGTCAAAGCTGAGCATCTGAAACCATCAGGTCTACTTCAACAACCCGAAATCCTGGAATGGAAATGGGAAAACATTACCATGGATTTCATCACTAAATTGCCAAGGACTGCAAGTGGTTTTGATACTATTTGGGTAATAGTTGATCGTCTCACCAAATCAGCACACTTCCTGCCAATAAGAGAAGATGACAAGATGGAGAAGTTAGCACGACTGTATTTGAAGGAAGTCATCTCCAGACATAAAATACCAATCTCTATTATCTCTGATAGGGATGGCAGATTTATTTCAAAATTCTGGCAGACATTACAGCAAGCATTAGGAACTCGTCTAGACATGAGTACTGCCTATCATCCACAAACTGATGGGCAGAGTGAAAGGACGATACAAACGCTTGAAGACATGGTACGAGCATGTGTTATTGATTTCGGAAACAGTTGGGATCGACATCTACCGTTAGCAGAATTTTTCTACAACAACAGTTACCATTCAAGCATTGAGATGGCGCCGTTTGAAGCACTTTATGGTAGAAAGTGTAGGTCTCTGATTTGTTGGAGTGAAGTGGGGGATAGACAGATTACAGGTCCGGAGATTATACAAGAAACTACCGAGAAGATCATCCAAATTCAACAACGGTTGAAAACCGCCCAAAGTCGACAAAAGAGCTACGCTGACATTAAAAGAAAAGATATAGAATTTGAAATTGGAGAGATGGTCATGCTTAAAGTTGCACCTTGGAAAGGCGTTGTTCGATTTAGTAAACGAGGGAAATTAAATCCAAGGTATATTGGACCATTCAAGATTATTGATCGTGTCGGACCAGTAGCTTACCGACTTGAGTTACCTCAACAACTCGCGGCTGTACATAACACTTTCCACGTCTCGAATTTGAAGAAATGTTTTGCTAAAGAAGATCTCACTATTCCGTTAGATGAAATCCAAATCAACGAAAAACTTCAATTCATCGAAGAACCCGTCGAAATAATGGATCGTGAGGTTAAAAGACTTAAGCAAAACAAGATACCAATTGTTAAGGTTCGATGGAATGCTCGTAGAGGACCCGAGTTCACCAGGGAGCATGAAGATCAGATGAAGACGAAATACCCGCATCTATTTCCAGAAGATTCGTCAACACCTTCAACAGCTTAAAATTTCGGGACGAAATTTATTTAACGGGTAGGTACTGTAGTGACCCAAACTTTTCCATGTTTATATATATTAATTGAGATTGATATTTACATGATTAAATGTTTCCAACATGTTAAGCAATCAAACTTGTTAAGACTTGATTAATTGAAATATGTTTCATATAGACAATTGACCACCCAAGTTGACCGGTGATTCACGAACGCTAAAACTTGTAAAAACTATATGATGACATATATATGGATATATATATATATAGTTAACATGATACTATGATAAGTAAACATATCATTAAGTATATTAGCAATGAACTACATATGTAAAAACAAGACTACTAACTTAATGATTTTTAAACGAGACATATATGTAACGATTATCGTTGTAAAGACATTTAATGTATATATATCATATTAAGAGATATTCATACATGATAATATCATGATAATATAATAATTTAAAATCTCATTTGATATTATAAACATTGGGTTAACAACATTTAACAAGATCGTTAACCTAAAGGTTTCAAAACAACACTTACATGTAACGACTAACGATGACTTAACGACTCAGTTAAAATGTATATACATGTAGTGTTTTAATATATATTTATACACTTTTGAAAGACTTCAATACACTTATCAAAATACTTCTACTTAACAAAAATGCTTACAATTACATCCTCGTTCAGTTTCATCAACAATTCTACTCGTATGCACCCGTATACGTACTCGTACAATACACAGCTTTTAGATGTATGTACTATTGGTATATACACTCCAATGATCAGCTCTTAGCAGCCCAAGTGAGTCACCTAACACATGTGGAAACCATCATTTGGCAACTAGCATGAAATATCTCATAAAATTACAAAAATATGAGTTATCATTCATGACTTATTTACATGAAAACAAAATTACATATCCTTTATATCTAATCCATACACCAACAACCAAAAACACCTAAAAACACTTTCATTCTTCAATTTTCTTCATCTAATTTATCTCTCTCAAGTTCTATCTTCAAGTTCTAAGTGTTCTTCATATATTCTACAAGTTCTAGTTACATAAAATCAAGAATACTTTCAAGTTTGCTAGCTCACTTCCAATCTTGTAAGGTGATCATCCAACCTCAAGAAATCTTCGTTTCTTACAGTAGGTTATCATTCTAATACAAGGTAATAATCATATTCAAACTTTGGTTCAATTTCTATAACTATAACAATCTTATTTCAAGTGATGATCTTACTTGAACTTGTTTTCGTGTCATGATTCTGCTTCAAGAACTTCGAGCCATCCAAGGATCCATTGAAGCTATATCCATTTTTTCCTTTTCCAGTAGGTTTATCCAAGGAACTTAAGGTAGTAATGATGTTCATAACATCATTCGATTCATATATATAAAGCTATCTTATTCGAAGGTTTAAACTTGTAATCACTAGAACATAGTTTAGTTAATTCTAAACTTGTTCGCAAACAAAAGTTAATCCTTCTAACTTGACTTTTAAAATCAACTAAACACATGTTCTATATCTATATGATATGCTAATCTAATGATTTAAAACCTGAAAACACGAAAAACACCGTAAAACCGGATTTACGCCGTCGTAGTAACACCGCGGGCTGTTTTGGGTTAGTTAATTAAAAACTATGATAAACTTTGATTTAAAAGTTTTTATTCTGAGAAAATGATTTTTATTATGAACATGAAACTATATCCAAAAATTATGGTTAAACTCAAAGTGGAAGTATGTTTTCTAAAATGGTCATCTAGACGTCGTTCTTTCGACTGAAATGACTACCTTTACAAAAACGACTTGTAACTTATTTTTCCGACTATAAACCTATACTTTTTCTGTTTAGATTCATAAAATAGAGTTCAATATGAAACCATAGCAATTTGATTCACTCAAAACGGATTTAAAATGAAGAAGTTATGGGTAAAACAAGATTGGATAATTTTTCTCATTTTAGCTACGTGAAAATTGGTAACAAATCTATTCCAACCATAACTTAATCAACTTGTATTGTATATTATGTAATCTTGAGATACCATAGACACGTATACAATGTTTCGACCTATCATGTCGACACATCTATATATATTTCGGAACAACCATAGACACTCTATATGTGAATGTTGGAGTTAGCTATACAGGGTTGAGGTTGATTCCAAATATATATAGTTTGAGTTGTGATCAATACTGAGATACGTATACACTGGGTCGTGGATTGATTCAAGATAATATTTATCTATTTATTTCTGTACATCTAACTGTGGACAACTAGTTGTAGGTTACTAACGAGGACAGCTGACTTAATAAACTTAAAACATCAAAATATATTAAAAGTGTTGTAAATATATTTTGAACATACTTTGATATATATGTATATATTGTTATAGGTTCGTGAATCAACCAGTGGCCAAGTCTTACTTCCCGATGAAGTAAAAATCTGTGAAAGTGAGTTAGAGTCCCACTTTTAAAATCTAATATTTTTGGGATGAGAATACATGCAGGTTTTATAAATGATTTACAAAATAGACACAAGTACGTGAAACTACATTCTATGGTTGAATTATCGAAATCGAATATGCCCCTTTTTATTAAGTCTGGTAATCTAAGAATTAGGGAACAGACACCCTAATTGACGCGAATCCTAAAGATAGATCTATTGGGCCTAACAAACCCCATCCAAAGTACCGGATGCTTTAGTACTTCGAAATTTATATCATATCCGAAGGGTGTCCCGGAATGATGGGGATATTCTTATATATGCATCTTGTTAATGTCGGTTACCAGGTGTTCACCATATGAATGATTTTTATCTCTATGTATGGGATGTGTATTGAAATATCAAATCTTGTGGTCTATTATTATGATTTGATATATATAGGTTAAACCTATAACTCACCAACATTTTTGTTGACATTTTAAGCATGTTTATTCTCAGGTGATTATTAAGAGCTTCCGCTGTCGCATACTTAAATAAGGATGAGATTTGGAGTCCATGCTTGTATGATATTGTGTAAAAACTGCATTCAAGAAACTTATTTTGTTGTAACATATTTGTATTGTAAACCATTATGTAATGGTCGTGTGTAAACAGGATATTTTAGATTATCATTATTTGATAATCTACGTAAAGCTTTTTAAACCTTTATTGATGAAATAAAGGTTATGGTTTGTTTTAAAATGAATGCAGTCTTTGAAAAACGTCTCATATAGAGGTCAAAACCTCGCAACGAAATCAATTAATATGGAACATTTTTAATCAATAAGAATTGGACATTTCAGTTTCTGTTCTGGTTGTTGTTGCTGTGGTTGGTGTTCCTCCGGTTTGTATTATGTGGGTGGTGATTGTGGATGTTGTTGTTCTTGGTCTGCCATTGATGAAATCGTTGAAGATGGATGTATGAAAGATATGAAGATTTGTGATTTTTAGAGAGAAGAGTGTGTTTTTGAAAGGTAAATCAAAGAGTTAATAACCGAAGGTTATTATGTGGAGTTGAATGCCTTATTTAACCTTTCAGATTGGTGGAAAAAGTGCAGGAGAGAGAAAATGGCAACTGTCATCTGCAGGCGCGTGGGCAGATGTGACAGACTGACACGTTTTCAAGGGGACACAGACTGTTGACATGATGTTTAATCAGCTTGAACACTCATACCTCCCATTAAGCATTAAATGTAGTAGATTTCAAATCAATTTGAAGTTAAAAACCATAAGATAAATTTTGTATTAAATACAAAAATTCTTTGTGACATTTAATATGTAATGAATTTAATTTTAAATCATTGGGAGTAAATGAGTTTCAGATTTAAGGTATCATTTAAGTATTGTGAGCTATTTATTATTTCATTTTGAACATTGAATAACCATGATATAAAAGACCTTGTTGTGTTGATTGTTTGACATGTAGGCAGTAAGTGAATGAAATTTTGACTTACTGGTTTGTCCTACATGTTGTAGAGTCAGCACACCAACAAAGTTGCCTTTTATTTTAAAGTTCAAGCATACCCAGCTCCGAGATGAGATAGTTAAAACATTTCTCATCTAAGGGCTTTGTGAAAAGATCTGCTAACTGCTGGTCTATTGAAATAAAATGTAGCTCCACATCTCCTTTTTGAACATGATCCCTTATGAAATGATATTGAATGTCAATGTGCTTAGTTCTTGAATGCATCACAGGATTGTTGGTAATAGCAATAGCACTTGTGTTATCACAGTAGATTGGAGTCTTTGTAACATGAACACCATAGTCCTTCAGCTGGCTTTGCATCCATAGTACTTGAGCAGTACAACTACCAGCAGAAACATATTCTGCCTCAGCAGTAGATGTGGACACAGTATTTTGCTTTTTGCTCGTCCAGCTGACAAGCCTACCACCCAGTAACTGGCAACTACCAGTAGTACTTTTCCTGTCTATTTTACACCGTGCAAAGTCAGCATCTGAATACCCAATTAGCTCAAAATCCTTGTCTTTGGGATACCAAAGACCACGTTTAGCAGTACCTTTCAGATACTTAAATATTCTTTTTACTTCCAGCAAGTGTGACTCTTTAGGATCAGCTTGATATCTGGCACAAAGACATGTGGCAAACATAATATCTGGTCTGATGGCTGTAAGATAAAGTAGGGACTCAATCATACCTCTATATTCAGTGATATTGACTGGTTCACCATTGAGATCAGCATCTATTTTAATAGATGCTGCCATTGGGGTCCCTATATCTTTTAAACAGGCCAGACCAAATTTCTTTAACATATCTTTGATATATTTATCTTGACTTATAAAAATTCCATCATCAAGTTGTTTAATTTGCAATCCTAAAAAGTATTGCAAATCTCTTTGTAAGCTCATTTCATATGTCTTTGACATAAGTTTTGAAAAATCTTGACAATGTTTCTCATTTTTATATCCATAAATAATATCATCCATATATATCTGTACCAGCAAGAGATCACCATCTATATCTTTTGAGAACAGAGTGGTATCAATTGTTCCAACTTTAAAACCTATACCAGTGAGATACACATGCAGTGTCTCATACCATGCTCTTGGTGCCTGTTTGAGGCCATAAAGAGCTTTGTCTAGCTTGTAGACATGGTCTGGATATTTACTGCTTACAAAACCAGGAGGCTGTTTGACATAAACTTCTTCTTGCAGCTTCCTATTTAGAAATGCAGATTTAACATCCATCTGGAATACCCTAAAGTTCATCTTAGCAGCATATGCTAAGAATAATCTGATAGCTTCCATCCTAGCCACTGGAGCATATGTCTCTCCATAATCCAATCCTTCTTCCTATTTGAAACCCTGAGCTACCAATCTAGTTTTATTTCTGATCACGATCCCATCTTCATCCATCTTATTCTTGAAGACCCACTTGGTACCAATGATCTTCTTAGTTTCATCATCAGGTTTAGGTACCAATGTCCAAACCTTATTCCTATCAAACTGGAAGATCTCTTCTTGCATAGCTCCTTCCCAGCTTGGATCTTTGATAGCTTCATCAGGACATGTAGGTTCAATGGTAGACACAGAGTTTACATGCATACAAAAGTTGCTGGTTGCATGTCTTCTTCTTTTAACACCACTTGCCAGATTACCAATAACTTGTTCAATTAGATGCTCCTTTGTGCATTTAGTGTTATGAATATGTGAGCTTGTTGTGGAACACACAGCATCTTGATCATCAACTGGCTCAGAGGAATGAACAGCAGTTGGAGACAGCTGTTCATTATGAGTGTAGCCAGTACCAGCTTGGGATCCTTTAGAACCAGTAGACCTATGCTCCAGTTGTAAAACTTTAGTAGAGCCAGTAGGTCCACATGGTTTAGACACAGATGGAACAGAATGTTCCATCTCATCATCAGAGAACCTAGCAACATAGAATGGTGAGGGATTTGCTGCTGGTTCTTCTGCGTCATCAAGAGCTTGCTGAGTAGGCTCTTCAAACATTAACTCTTCATCTTCTTGACTAGTAGATGAAATAGGGGCAGTTTCATCAAATGTAACATTAATGGATTCTTCAAAACAACCCCTTCTTTTATTGAAAACCCTATATGCCTTTGACATGTTGGAATATCCCAAGAATATACATTCATCAGCCTTAGCATCAAACTTGCCTAGCTGATCCCTATTGTTTAGAATGAAACAGGGAGTGCCAAATACATGAAGAAATGAAATTGAGGGTCTTCTGCCTTTGAGAACTTCATAAGCAGTTTTCTGATGTCTTTTCACAATTAAAGATCTATTCTGGGTAATACATGTAGTGTTCACAGCTTCTGCCCAATATGAATTTTTCAGCCCAGACTCAGCTAACATAGATCTTGCTGCTTCAATGAGAGTTATGTTTCTTCTTTCTACAACACCATTCTATTGAGGTGTTCTCAGAGCAGAAAAGTTCTGTGAAATACCTTTGTCATCACAAAATTCTCCCAATGTTGCATTTCTGAATTCTGTACCATGATCACTTCTAAGCTGCTTCACCAGTTGCCTATTCAGTAGTTCCATTCTTTTGATAAAATTGATGATTTCATCAGAAGCTTCACTCTTTTGCTTTAAAAAGAATACCCAAGTGTATCTAGAATATTTATCAACAATTACCAGTGTATACTTCTTCCCACTACAGCTGGCTATATTAACAGGACCAAAGAGATCCATATGAAGTAGGTGAAATGGTTTCTCAACAGATGAAATCTGCTTTGACTTGAATGAGGCATGGTGATGCTTCCCTTTTTCACAACCAGGACACAATCTGTCCTTCACATAAGTCATTGTAGGTAGTCCAGACACCAAACTTTTACTAGATAACTTATGAATATCTTTGAAGTTGAGATGTGAGAGTCTCTTGTGCCATAACCACTTAAGGTTGTCTGCTGCCTTTGAATAAAAACAAGTATCAGTTGTTGTGACTGTTGTGTTCATGTCAATTTGATACATGTTCTCATGTCTTTTTGCTGTCAGCAGTGGCTTCCCTGTCTTATCAAAAATAGTGCCAATCTTCTTTCTGAACTAGACTATCTTACTTTTGCTTGTCAGTTGGCTTATGCTGAGTAGATTATGTTTAAGCCCAATGACATATGCTACATTTGAAAATGTAACATTCCCATTTATTAAAGTACCAAAACCCTTTGTGTAACCCAACGAATTATCTCCATATGATACAACTAGACCATCCTTTTCTTGATAGTCCATCAGCAGGGACTTACATCCGATCATATGTCTCGAACAACCACTATCGAGATACCAGATTTGCTTGTTTTGAATGCCCTGCACAGTAGCTAAGAGATTAGTTCTTTTTGGGAATCCATCCAAGGATGGGTTCTGGAAGGGTCATCTTTGATGATCTCTTCCTGTCTGCTGGTTTTCTTGAAGAGGCAACAGCAGATGGGGTTAGGGTTAAAGTACACCGGTTGGCTAAGTGAAACTTGCTGCCACATTTGTAGCATTTTCTCACGTTTGGTCTCGGTGACCGGTCATACACTGAGTAAATGGGTGCAGTAAGATTGGGTCTACTTTCAGATATGGCAGTTATCAGCTGGTCAAGCTTGACAGTCATTATCTCAGTGATAGATGACCCAACACTTGATTCCACAATTTAGTTCACTTTAGCTTTTCTCTTAAGGGCAACTTTCCTTTTAGAACTAGTACCATAATCATGGTATACTGCTTTGCCTTTGTTCGATGAGTCAGTGTGGAAAGTTACTGACCCGTCAGCTGATGTTGGTCGATTATTGTGAATCTTGATTGATGCCTTTGACTTGCCAGTATTGTATTTTGCTAGCTTGTCATCAACTACTGATTTACCAGTACAATTTTCATCAGCTAGCTCAGCATTGGTGGAATTTGAACACGAAGGAGAATCAATTGATTTTAACTTTCTTTGATTATTTTCAGTGATTTCCCTTTTAATGCGTCTTTCCTTTGGAGTCATATAGTAGATGCTAGAGGGATCAGTAGTTTCATCAATTGAAGTACTGGTTTCCTTGGCTTTTACTTCATCCTCCAAAATTTCTTTCATGGACGGTGGTAGGGTCACAGTAGGTCTGACAAACTTATTTGTTAAGACCGTTTTACCCTTAACTATCTTGGAAAAGGTATTTGGCAAGACAGCTTCAGGATCTATTTCAAGAATGGGGTCCATGTAAGTAACTTCTGCAAGAGCAGCAGCAGCAGCATAGTCACCAGCAAAGAAAGCCTCAACTTGGACATGCACCTGCTCATTTACACACTTAGCTATGCGTTGAGCAGATGTACACCATGAAGCAACAACCTTCTTGAGGTCGTTTAGCTGGTTCTTAACATCTGCTGCCTCAACGTGAAGAGACTTTAAAGCAAAATTTTGTTTTTCAAGTTTTGAAATTTCATCCTTCAAGATCTTGATTTCATCAATTTTGCTTTTAAGTTTATCATTTAAAGATTTGTTATCATTTTTTAAAACTTCTTCACGTTTACTGCCTCTACATAAATCAACTCTTAGGTAGTCAAACATTTCAGCTTTTTCATCATCAGTATAAGTTCAAAAATTATCAACCTTATACAGCATTTCAGATTTCCATTGAGGTGAATCCTTTTTCCGATCAGCTTCCCTCATATCAGGCAAAAACATACTATCATTATCATCCTAATCAGACTCCTCGACCTCCTTTGCCATCAAACACAGCTTTTTACCAGAAGCATAACCAGCATCATCATCATCAGTATCGCTGTCAGAAGACGAAGAAGAGCTGGTTTCATCCCAATCATGATGCTCAGCAACTAGAACCTTTTCTAGCTTCTTTCCCTTCTTATCAGTCTTTGCACTTTCCTTCATCTGGGCCTTCATAGCTTTGTACTTGTTCTTGTACTTATCAGCTTTTGAGAAGGAGTTAGCATGTGATGATGAAGGTTTCCTGGACATGCATTCAGCAGCAAAATGTCCAACCTTCCCACAATTAGACATGCATTCAGCAGCAAAATGTCCAACCTTCCCACAATTGTAACACTCAGATTTAGGACCCTTGACAGATTTGTTGATATAGCTAGCACTTGGTTTCTTACTCCCTTTGTATGGCTTGCTGGTTCTATTACGATTGAACCTTTTGAACTGCCTAGCCAGCAAAGCCATACCTTCAGCAAACCCTTCCACATCATCTTCATCATCATTGCTTTCTTCAGACCCAGTACCACTATTCACCTCATCTTCAGCTGACTCATCTTCTGCCATCAACTTTTGAACCAGTAAAGTTTTTTGAGCTTTCTTTTTAGCAGCAGCAATACGAGCAGTATCATCAGTTTTTGAGGATTTTGAGGTGGTGGGGGCAGACTTAAAGTTTTCTTTTAAATTAAGTTCAAGTTTAGCTTCTGCCTTCTCATGGTTCCAAAGTGTACCATAGAGAGAGGACATGTTAAAGTTCTTTAAGGTCTGGGTGGTTCTTAAGGGGTCAGTGACATGTTTTCATTTAGTAGGTAGTGAGTTAATGAATTTGTTTACTTGTTCAAAATCAGTATATGTGATTTTTAAAGTAAGTAGGTCAGCAACTAAGGAGTTAAACCTAATGAAGGTTTGCTTAAGGGTCTCATTCTTATAGGCAAAGAACATTTCATACTCTCTTTTCAAAGCAATAATCTTGTTTTGCCTAACCTCATCCATGCCTTCATAAGTGACATCTAGATAGTCTAACATAAGCTTAGCATTCAGCTTTCCCTTAATCAGTTAGAACAGGTGGTTAGGTAAAGTTATAGCTAACAGAGTTCTGATCTTAGGGTCAAGTCCAACACGACGTTTGTCCTCAGCATCCCATCTGGCTGGAGTGAAAATAACCTCTCTGCCAGGAACGGCAGAAGTGTCAGTAATAGCTGGGATGCTATCAATAGTCTCAGTTGGGTCAAATGGACCATCTGTGGCAATACTAGGCATAAGTGGGTCAATAGATTCCAGGTGAAGCATGAACCTTGCCTTCCAAGTTTCATACTCATCTTCATCAAATTTGGGTGGTCTATTGGATGAGTCATTTTCAAGGTAAGCTGTATTTGAGTATGCAGCCATGAGAGAATTCAGATCCAAGATATTAAATTATCAAGACTGAAGCTTTGATACCAGTTGTTGGTCCCTTGATTAACAACAGGAGTATTAGAGAATGGGGGGGGGGGGGGTGAATACAATTTATTTTAATTAACTAACCAATTAAACACAGTTTAGTATTCAAGCATGTAATGTAAATAGAGTCAAAGGTAATTTTTTAACTGTTATTCTTTATTGATTAAATCACAAAGAATTACAACTATCCTTGGCGGAGTGATAGTTAGTTGATACAGATTTACCTAGGTATAGCTATGAGGATAAACTTAAAACTATTACACGTTTTGGACTCTAAATAACAAAACCCACACCACTAGTTGTTACAGTAGTAGATACAACAATTTATAGTAGTCCTATTAACCGTATAATGGTTCTATTGTCCACTGGTACATAGGATGTCTGTACTTGTGGGAACAACTGCATCAGAGAGCGTGCTCTCCTCTTTCCTCTTTGGTAGCTATGCATGCTTGTATATTTAATTTTGTCGTTAGATAGTATATAATGAATCATGAATTTAATACATATATTACTGATATAAGGTATAAGATATGCATGTCGTTGGAAAGCTGGCGAAAAATTAATAACTTTATCGTTATCGGTATCGTTATCGTTATCGTTATCGTCATTATTATTATTATTATCTAATAATCAATATTATTATTATTATTATTATTATTATTATTATTATTATTATTATTATTATTATTAAAATAATTAATATTATTATCAAAACTATCATTTTATTATTTTTATCGTCATTATTATTATTAAAAGTATCGTTATTATTATAATTATCATGGTTGTTAGAAAATATCATTATAAATCTTAAAACTTATATTTTCATTTAAATTATCATTTTTATTATTATTATTAGTATTATTAATAACAACAATATTATTAACATTGTTAATATCATTAACATGATTATAATATTTTTATCATTATTAGTAATATTATTATTATGACATTAGTATTATTATAAAAGGTTATTATTAATTATCAAAATTATTATTATCATTAGTAAATATAAATTATTATTATAATTAATATTATTATTATCACAAAATAATACAACTTTTACTCATTATTATTATTAATTTTATTTTATCAAATAAATCTGTGATACAAAGATATTTTTATGACACGTAATATAATTACATTTATAATATATACCACTATATTTTTATGATATTAAGTGAGCTTTATAAATTTTATTACTTAAGATATATAGAAGTATATTTTTTTTATCATATATAATTTTTAATATAAAATTTTTATTAATAAATGACTTGTATTATTTACTCTAATATAATCTGATAAATATATATTATATATATAAAAAGACTATATTTAAGTCATATAATAAACATGTATAAAATTTTGGAAGCCATTTTGGGTCAAATTGACTTTTGTCAACTTTTGCATATCAGTCTCGAGCATTAAGATTGTGATACACTATGACTTGACATAAATTGTTAGACAGTTATTGACCAATATATAATTATATATACATAATATAGGTTCGTGAATCTGAGGCCAACCTTGCATTTGTCAATGCCGTCATATGTATTTTTACTACGAAATACAGTATTGTGAGTTTCATTTGCTCCCTTTTTAAATGCTTTTGCAATATATATTTTTGGGACTGAGAATACATGCGCTGTTTTATAAATGTTTTAGGAAATAGACACAAGTAATGGAAACTACATTCTATGGTTGGATTATCGAAATCGAATATGCCCCTTTTTAGCTTGGTAGCCTAAGAATTAGGAAAATGGCCCCTAATTGACGTGAATCCTAAAGATAGATCTATGGACCTTGATAAGTCCCATTCGGGTTACGAATGCTTTAGTACTTCACTTTATCATATCCGATGAGAGTCCCGGAATGATGGGGATATTCTATATGCATCCTGTTAGTTCGGTTATCAAGCGTTCACCATATGAATGATTTTTATCTCTATGCAGTGCGAAATGCCTGATATGAGATGATGTTTGTGAGAAATGGAAATGAAAATCTTGTGGTCTATTAAATTAATGGAAATGATTGTTTATGATAAACTAATGAACTCACCAACCTTTTGGTTGACACTTGAAAGCATGTTTATTCTCAGGTATTAAAGAAATATTTCGCTGTACATTTGCTCATTTTAAAGATATTACTTGAAGTCATTCATGGCACATTTCAAAAGATGTTGCCTTCAAGTCGTTGAGTTCAATAAAGATTATTATTAAGTAAATGACTGATTAGGTCATTTATAGATTGGATATTATGAAATGGTATGCATGTCTGTCAACTTTCGATGAAATGAAAGTTTGTCTTTTAAAAACTAATGCAATGTTTGTAAAATGTATCATATAGAGGTCAAATACCTCACAATGTAACCATATATTATTGTATTCATCCTTATGGATTAGGACGGGTCGCTACATATATTGTATCAGAGCGGTGGTCTTAGCGAACCAGGTCTTGCATTAATGTGTCTAACGGATAGTTGATAAGATGCATTAGTGATATTGCTTTAAACATACATATATTTCGACGCAATATCATTTATATTTCATCGGCTTTTACCGAAACGAAGACATTCAAATGCATAATTCACAAGAAAAACGACAAAAGTAAACACGAGCTTGAAGTTTGAAGAAACGACGATAAAACAAGGATAAAATGACGGATTTAAACCAAATATATATCAAGATAATGTTTACCCGAATGCAAGTTCAAGATGATCGAAGAAAAAGAGTTCAAAAGAAAGTTGCAAGTCGATATACGTCAACACGGGGTGAACAAAGAACAAACGAAAAAAATAAAAATTAGAAAACTGTCGTTTACTCTTACGCTTATCGCGTACTTACCTACGCGAAATGCGTAGTATTTTAGCCCTACGCGGATCGTGTGGTGTTCTACGTAAAACACGTATTGTTGAGTCCAGATTCAGATCTAATTACAAATGGGACGATTGCTTTTGAGTATATTATTATTACTTTTATAGCTTTACAGAGGAACACAACCAACTTCACCTACTACTTTGAAGAGAAAAAAAATATAATACGGAGTAGAATCAGTACATATAGAGGAGTAATACAGAGTGCAGAAGAGAACACAATTTACACAGTACACAAATCCATATACAACAACATTTACATCAAGATGATCGAAGAAAAAGAGTTCAAAAGAAAGTTGCAAGTCGATATACGTCAACACGGGGTGAACAAAGAACAAACGAAAAAAATAAAAATTAGAAAACTGTCGTTTACTCTTACGCTTATCGCGTACTTACCTACGCGAAATGCGTAGTATTTTAGCCCTACGCGGATCGTGTGGTGTTCTACGTAAAACACGTATTGTTGAGTCCAGATTCAGATCTAATTACAAATGGGACGATTGCTTTTGAGTATATTATTATTACTTTTACAGCTTTACAGAGGAACACAACCAACTTCACCTACTACTTTGAAGAGAAAAAAAATATAATACGGAGTAGAATCAGTACATATAGAGGAGTAATACATAGTGCAGAAGAGAACACAATTTACACAGTACACAAATCCATATACAACAACATTTACATCAATCAATTATTTTAGCTACTGTATTTTATTTTCAAGTACTCCGTATTAATTTCAGTTTCAAGATTCAATTTTTAGGATAGTTTCAGATTTAAGGGTGTATTGTTCGTGATTAAGGGTATTATTGTACGAGTGCAAGGGGTGTTGTTGTAATTTTCTACCTTTTAAAGTAAATGAAAGTGAAGATTTTCGTAAGTATATCCTATTAAAATTATCGTTATCAATTTTTATCGTTATTATTATGTTTGTATATTTATATTTTCATGTTTACCTTAGTATAATGAGTAGCTAATTTCCCTAGTGTTTGCTTAGATGTAGAGCCGCTAGTGAAATGGATTGTTATCATTTGTAAAATTAAAATGTAACTTAAGTATTTTTAGATTGAGCCTAATTAAAAGAACCATTATTATGTACCTGGATATTTAACCCTTGTCACTTAATTTATTAGATTCAAATAACGAAAGTTATTTTTATCTATATAAATTAAGCTTCAACATTAAAAGTGATCTAGACGAACTTATGAATAATTTACTAACACTAAATTAGAAATAAAGTTCGGTGGTTTGGGTAATATCACTAGTCATATAATAGTGAAATTGTAAAAAGGGAAACCGTTATGATTTGGGTTTTGGCGAAAGTCAAAACTGGGTTGGGTCTCAATTTAAATACTTGGGGAATAGTAACTATCTAAAATAAGATCCGATGAAAATTAGATTGAATTTAGTTAGTCATAACTTTATATTTATTCGAAAGAAAAATATAAAGTTTTATACTAAAACGTTTTAATATGACTTAAACTCAAAACAATCCATGGATCTATAGGTGACACATTTAAGTAAACACTCCCATTTATTTATATATTGTAAAATACTTATTATTATTATTATTATTTACGTATTATTATTATTCACTTAAAATAAAAATAGACATCAAAATATTCGAATTTGTACCAGTACTGTTTGTCACATCGTATATAACTTACGCGTGTCATGTATACATCACACGAAACGCGTACATTCAAAACTATACGCGGAACGCGTATACATGTACGCGAATCGCGTACGTATAATTTCAGCACTGTTCCGTATTTTATTTATTTTCTAAAGTTTAAATTACATATTTCATTATTATATTAATTAATTTATAATTAGAATTAATTATTATAAGTTCCTTTAATACATGTTTTTAATCTTACTAAAATTTATTATTTAGTAATTTAAATAAATTTGTATTATAATTTATTGCTCAAAACAAAATTCTAATCAATTAGTTTTATTAAGAATTATTATTTTATTAATTATCATTTAGTAATAAACTTGTTTTATCACAATTAGTATAGTTTCAATTAATTCACTTTTAAGTTAATAATTATAAATAATGAAATCTTGTAATATTAATTAATAAGTAGTTCAATTAAATATAAGAATAAGTTATATTTTATTATTATGTTATGCTAAATTCCTAATCCAAAACCCCCTTTAAATAATTTTAACTTCAAAGACTATTAAAAACCATTAAACACTGTCTCCCTGTGGAACGAACCGGATTTACCAACAAACTGAACTACGCGGATAGGACTAGTTGCCTATATGTGTGAAATCAACCTGAATTCATTAAAACACCATATATACAATAAAACAATTCGTGTAACAAAGTAACTCAAATCCGTTCATAAAATAAAGGTACTGTAAAAATGCATCAACTTTTTTGGCGCCGCTGCCGGGGAACAGTTACGTTTAAAAGATTTTAATAGACTTTAGGTTATTCGATCAACTTTTGTAGGAATTCATTCTTAGAAAAGCTTTTGGTGTTATGATTTCATAATAGAAACTAATGCATGAATTTACGTTCCTCCAACACTGAATTAACTACTCCATATCCTGCACCCGAAAGAGAATTTCACGAACGTTTAAGAGCTCAAGAAGTAGAGTCTCTTGCTGAGGATTTAGAATCACTTTCATTAGATTCTAACTCTGACCCAGATATTCAACAAATCATAGAACCAGTTATTAAAGAAGAAGAAGAAGAAGAAGAAGAAGAAGAAGAAGAAGAAGAAGAAGAAGAAGAAGAAGAAGAAGAAGAAGAAGAAGAAGAAGAAGAAGAAGAAGAAGAAGAAGAAGAAGAAGAAGAAGAAGAAGAAGAAGAAGAAGAAGAAGAAGAAGAAGAAGAAGAAGAAGAAGAAGAAGAAGAAGAAGAAGAAGAAGAAGAAGAAGAAGAAGAAGAAGAAGAAGAAGAAGAAGAAGAAGAAGAAGAAGAAGAAGAAGAGATGGCTGTTACAAATCAAACGATGGAAGTATTAATGAAGGCGACATGAACAGGTCAAGGCCACACAATTATCCAACCTATGATGACTGACGGCTTTGAAATAAAAGGTCAATTCCTTCACATGGTGACTAATACATGCCAATTCGGTGGAGCTCCAAATGAGGATGCTAACGAGCATCTTCGTAAGTTTGTAAGCATTTGCAAGCTATTCAAAATTAAGGATGTCTCCGATGAAGTCGCATGTTTGAAAATCTTTCCATGGTCCCTAAAAGACGATGCAAGAGATTGGCTAGACTCATTACCAGAAGGTTATATCGAAGACTGGAATGATATGATGGACAAGTTTTTGTCAGAATTCTTCCCTGCTTCAAAAGCAGCCAAAATGCAAAGTGATATAAACCACTTCAAACAAAAGCTTAATGAGACTCTTTATGAAGCTTGGACCCGATTCAACAAAATGCTTAGGGTATGTCCTCAACACGGGTTGAATACATTACAAAAAGTCCAAATATTATATAAAGGAGTCAATGTGGCTACTAGAAAAGATATAGATGTTGCAGCTGGAGGTTCGATCATGAAGAAAACACCGGAAGACGCTCACACTATCATTGCCGAGATAGCAGCACATTCTCATAATTGGCATCAAGAGATAGAATTCTCTAGATCATCAACTATTGCTAATATCGAAAGCAATGATGAAATTGCTTCTTTAAAAGCTCAAATGGCAAATCAAGCAAGGCAAATTGAGAAAGTAACCAAGGAAATGCATGCTATCAGGGTAGGATGTGAACTGTGCCAAGGTCCCCATCTTACCAGAGATTGTGATCAAGCAACAATGGAAGAGCAAGCAAATTTTCTAGGTTACTTGCGAAAAGGTGAAATGAATTTCAATGATTTTCCAGCGATAGAAGCAAATAACCGAAAATATCCTCCAATTAACAACTACCAAGTGGGAGGACCTTCAGGTTTAAATAATAATAACTATCAAGGAGGAAATCCGGTTTACCAAAATAACCGAAATTTCCAAAATCAAAATCAAAATCAAAGAAATGCACCACCAGGTTACAATAACCTAAACAACCGAAATCAACCTTAACGAATTTATCAAAATAATTTCCAACACAATCAACCACAACCACAAGCACTTATGCAACCACAACCCGAAAAGAAATCCGGTTTAGAAGATCTCTTAAGAGATTTTATGGTTAAGCACGAGCAAACTGCGGAAATTCAAACTTAACAACTTCGAAATCAACAAGCTACGATTCAGAATTTAGAAAGAGATGTTGGAAGGATCTCACAGTTACTATCAGAGAGGCCACCAGGCGCTCTCCCCTCAAATACTCAAGTGAATCCCAACAACAATCAAACAAGGAATGAGCATGTAAATGCTATAACTACTAGAAGTGGTTTAACTGTTAACCCAGAAACTAGTAAGACCTCAGAAGTTCCTTTATCTTCTTCTAGTTTACAAGAACCTGTTAATATAGATGAGCATGTTGAGAAAGAACAAGAGAAAAATGATCCACCTGAGATCATATCAAAGAATGGTGAAAAACCGCCAGTGAAGGTGCACAAGGCAACTATTCCATACCCAAAGTCATTAAAGAAAGACAAACTCGCGAGCCAATATTAGAGATTTGCAGATATGATCAAGCAAATTAGCATTAACATGCCACTCGCGGAAGTTCTTAGGGGTATGCCAAATTATGGAAGGTTTATCAAGGATCTCATAGTCGATAAAGGTAAATATGAAGAAGTTTCAACCACATTCCTCAATGAGGAATGCTCAACAATTTTGCAAAAGAAAAAGATGCCACCGAAACTCGAAGATCCTGGTAGTTTCATTATTCCGTGTCTGATGGGAGATTCAGTAATGTACGATGCATTAGCTGACTTAGGCGCAAGTATCAATCTTATGCCAAACTCCTTGTACTTAAAACTAAACCTAGGAGATCTAAAACCAACTAGGATGTGTATACGCCTAGCAGATAGAACTTTTAACTATCCTATTGGTATTGCCGAAAACCTACCAGTTAAAGTCAATCATTTAATCTTTCCTGCCGACTTCGTTGTCCTTGAAATGGAAGAAGATAGCAAGGTTCCCCTAATTCTAGAGCGACCATTTCTAAATACCGCTGACGCAATTGTGCGTGTTAAAGATAAAAAGCTTAGTCTAGGTGTAGGGGAAGATAGAGTTACCTTAAACATAGACAAAGCTATGAAACAACCTATCTCCTCCGATGACGAATGTTATAAGTTAGACATTGTTGATTGTTGTGTCAAAAAAGAATTGCAAGAATTACTAAATATAGACACCTCGAACTTCACCTCAATGAGTGAAAGTGATGAATTTGATGTAGAACTTGAACTTGACGAATTGTTGAAAGTAGTCATCGATGAAGATTGCTGTGAAGAAGAAATTTCCATGGAAGATGAACCCTTTGAAGAAATTACCGATGGTAACAGGTTCCGAATAAAATCTTCCTTGGAAGAACCAAAAACCTTGGAACTTAAAGAACTCCCAGAATATTTGGAGTATGCTTATCTCCAAGGTACATCACAATTACCTGTTATAATTTCATCAAAACTCTCAGATGACGAAAAGGGTAGGTTAATGTCCATTCTAAAAACTCACAAGAAAGTAATTGCTTGGAAAACAACCGATATTCTAGGGATTAACCCCGCTTATTGTACTCATAAGATTCTAATGGAAGAAGATTTTAAACCCGTGGTACAAAGACAACGAAGGTTAAACCCTAACATGAAAGAAGTTGTCAAAAAGGAGGTTATCAAGTTACTTGATGCCGGGTTAATATACCCTATATCCGATAGCCCATGGGTTAGTCCTGTTCAAGTGGTACCTAAGAAAGGGGGTACAACTGTTATTCTTAATGATAAAAATGAACTCGTTCCTACAAGAACAGTCACTGGTTGGAGAGTCTGTATAGACTACCGTCGTTTAAATGACGCCACAAGGAAAGATCATTTCCCTCTTCCTTATATTGACCAAATGCTAGAACGTTTAGCAGGAAAAGAGTACTATTGTTTCCTTGATGGATTCTCCGGTTATTTTCTAATTCCCATTGATCCAAAAGACCAAGACAAGACAACTTTTACTTGTCCATTTGGTACGTTCGCATACCGACGAATGCCGTTCGGATTATGCAACGCGCTAGGCACCTTTCAAAGGTGTATGATGGCAATATTTCACGACATGATAGAAGGAAGTATGGAAGTCTTTATGGACGATTTCTCTGTTTTTGGAGACTCCTTAGATTCATTCCTTTCAAACCTCGAGCGAATGTTAATTCGTTGTGAGGAATCAAATCTTGTTTTAAATTGGGAAAAATGCCACTTCATGGTGAAGGAAGGCATTGTTTTAGGACACAAGATTTCTCGAGATGGAATGGAAGTAGACAAAGCTAAGATCGATGTAATCTCAAAGCTTCCTCCTCCAATTAACGTTAAAGGAATTCGTAGTTTCTAAGGTCATGCGGGATTCTATCGACGATTCATAAAGGATTTTTCCAAAATCGCTAGACCCATGACTAAACTTCTCGAGAAAGATAGTACATTCGACTTCAATGACGAATGCTTACAAGCTTTCTCCATTCTAAAAAATAAACTTACGAATGCACCCATTATGGTATCACCCGACTGGTCCAAACCTTTCGAGCTAATGTGTGATGCTAGTGATTTCGCGATGGGAGCTGTTTTAGGTCAACGTCAAGATAACAAATTTCAACCAATCTACTACGCAAGTAAAACACTTACAGGAGCTCAGTTGAATTACACAACTACTAAGAAGGAGCTTCTTGCAGTAGTTTTCGCTTTCGATAAGTTTAGATCTTACTTAGTGTTATCTAAAACAATTGTTTATACCAATCATTCAGCCCTAAAGTACTTATTCAAAAAGCAAGATGCTAAACCTAGACTAATTCATTGGATTCTTCTCCTACAAGAATTCGGCATTGAAATTAAGGATAAAAAAGGAGCTGAAAATCTCGCTGCAGATCACTTATCCCGTCTTGAAAATCCTAATTTAGAAACACTCGACGAATCTGTTATTCACGATAATTTTTCGGATGAGTTCCTTATGAGAATTGAAACAGAAGAAGAAATTCCATGGTTTGTGGGCTATGCTAATTATCTAGCCGCAGGAATTCTTGTTAAAAATCAAACTTATCAGCAAAAGAAGAAATTCTTTGCTGATCTGAAGTTTTACTTCTGGGAAAGCGCTAACCTCTTTCGTATAGGGGCTGACCAAGTTATTCGTCGATGTGTATACGGCAAAGAAGCGCAACAAATTCTAGAGCAATGTCATGAAGGACCGGCTGGTAGACATTTCGGACTAAGCTATACAGCCAAAAAGGTTTTTGACTCAGGTTTTTACTGGCCTACAATTTTTAAAGATGCACACAATATGGTAAAAACTTGTGATGCTTGTCAAAGATCTGGAAATATATCCAAGAGAGACGAAATGCCACAACAAAGCATCCTAGTATGCGAAGTATTCGACATTTGGGGTATTGACTTCATGGGTCCATTCCCCGCTTCCAACAAATGCAAATACATTCTCGTGGCAGTCGATTACGTTTCTAAATGGGCTGAAGCAAAAGCCCTACCCACTAACGATGCTCGAGTTGTTGTTGGCTTCCTTAAAAATCTTTTCTCGCGTTTTGGGATTCCAAAAGCATTAATCAGTGATCGTGGAACTCATTTTACAAATCAACTACTCGAGAAAGTGCTTAAAAAGTACGGAGTTAATCATCGTTTTTCAACTTCTTACCACCCTCAAACGAGTGGCCAAGTTGAAAACACAAACAGAGGTCTTAAACGAATTTTAGAAAGAACGGTTAAAAATAATCCAAAAATTTGGCATCGAAAACTAGATGATACGCTTTGGGCATTTAGAACCGCATTTAAAACACCCATTGGTACTACACCTTTCCGATTAATTTATGGTAAGGCGTGTCATCTACCTATCGAAGTTGAACACAAGGCATACTGGGCTCTGAGAGAATGTGATACCGACCTTGTGAAAGCCGGAGAAAACCGATTCTTGCAACTGAATGAATTAGATGAATTAAGACTACAAGCGTATGAAAACTCTAAAACATACAAGGAGAAAACTAAAAGATGGCATGATGCACGATTAAAAGAAAAGAAAGAATTTGAACAAGGGGATAAAGTATTAGTATTCCAATCACGTTTTAAGTTTTCACCTGGGAAACTTAGATCCCGGTGGACTGGGCCATATATAATAAAATAAGTTTTTCCATCTGGATATGCAGAATTATATAGCAAAGACGGTGGAACTTTCAAAGTGAACGGTCATCGACTCAAATTATACTTTGAAGGAATCAATACTACGGAAAGAGACGAGATCACCTTCTACCCTAAGGACAAGTAAATTCAGGGTAACTTTAAGGTTTTCAACTCCATTCTCGAACTTTATTTTCATCTTTAAGAGTGGGGTTTGTTCGGTCTTTCCCTAGCAGATACTAAAGAACTAGTCTTCTCCCTCCATTCTACCTTTTTATTTTTTATTTTCGTTATTATTTATTGTTTATTTTCAAGATGCGCAATCAATATGTCTACAACCATTTCCTTTTGATGTGCGATAAAATTTTACCAAGTGATGTGGTATTAGATATAAAGAATAGATGCGATCAGGCGAGTAAAGAAATAAGGCAAAAACTTAACGA
This sequence comes from Rutidosis leptorrhynchoides, assembly GCF_046630445.1. Lineage (NCBI taxonomy): Eukaryota > Viridiplantae > Streptophyta > Magnoliopsida > Asterales > Asteraceae > Rutidosis > Rutidosis leptorrhynchoides. The sequence goes on from NC_092333.1 coordinate 398,729,814, forward strand.
GAAAAATTATGCCAAAGGAAAATCAAAATCAGCTAAGAAACGTCGAGCGCGTCATTTGGGCAAGTGTGTAAAATGTGGAAAACCATCTCATTACGGAAATTGCCCAAAGAACCAGACGGACTCTAATTACGAGTACGTAACCTTGTGCCGAGAAGGGCCTTTTAAATGTTCAGTGGAAAACCTCTTAAACCAACGAAGTTACACCTACGAAGCGATGGGGAGCGAAATGATGCGACTCCACTACAAGGCGAGTCAACGCGGTTTCACAATCTAATTCTTTTTCTCGCCAATTGTGTGTTTGTGCATTTTTGTGTGTTTGTGCATTTTTGTGTGTTTATATTTTGGTGTGTTTTAGTTTGTATTTGTTTGTTGTTTGTTTTTTTTTTTTTTTTAAAAGTCTACCATTTAAAATTGATAAAACTTGAGTTTAACCTGTTTTCATTGAAAACGATAATGTTAAGTGTAACAACTGAATTGTCATTCTTCAAATTGCACAAAATTAATTGTTGAATTCATAATATATCTTTTAAATAGTAAACCACAAAATCAAAAGAAAAATTAAAACTATTAAAAATATACTTTTTTATCAATAACCGTAAAGATATATAACTTGTAAACTTTTGTCGTGGGTAATGATAGGTGTAACAACCGAGATTGTCTCTACCTAGTTGATAGGGAACAAAGTTTTAAGTTTGAAAATTAGTTGGTTTGAAAGTATATAAAAAAATAGAGTGTATTTTAAATTCATTTAATTTTTATTTTTCATGTACTTGTTTTTAATTTTAAAATATTAATTTTCTTTTAATTTAAAAATTTAAAAAGAAAAAAATAGAGTGTTTTGTTTTTAAGTTGTTTTTGAAAAATATTAAAAATTTAACTTTTAAAGAATTAAATTTTATAAGTTGAATTTGAAAATTTATAAACGGATAAAGACTAGGTATAACAACCGAAATTTCCGTTACAACAAATATAAATTTAAAATTGATATTTTGAAATTTAATTACTTATAAAGTTGGAAAAAAAAAATGGTGAACCTGACGTGAACAATTTATTTTTATATTTGTTTTTGTAAAAATAATTTTTATGGTGTGTTAATTTACTTTTACTTTTATATATTTTATACAAAAACTTTTAGTGTGGGGTAAAATTTTTGTACTACTAAAGTACAACCCCATCTCGTTTGTGATTGACATATTTGTTGACAGGTACTTACGATGATGAGATTCGACATAGCGAAACACGAAAGCATTATTGTGATAAAAAGGATTGGCTATGTTCATACAATAAGCATTTTACAATCTCCAATTGCTTAACAAAGGAAGTTCTAAATACTTTACACCTCTTGTCCTCTCAAATTTATACAATTTAATCTGATTTTATGTAATGAGGGCATTACATAATCTTAAGTGTGGGGTGGGAGTATATAAATTCTCGAGAACTTATAATTTAGTGGTTTTTATGAAAATTTTTACAATTTTTAAACAAATATAACTAATCAATTTTTAAGGTAATTACAAGCAATTAAAGATTAGGTGCCAAAAATCGAAATTATTGTCTCCATACATTAAAAATACATAAGTTTATTTGATTAAAATATTTAAAAGAAAACCAAGTATAAAAGAATTTATAAACCCATATGTTTAGAACCATTTATCACATGTTTCTATGAAGTTTATTGCAGATATCATTGCTTTGGAATGTATAAACCTGAATATCTCATTAAGGAAGTAAAGTCTTCCAAAATGACACACTTGCTAACTTATGTTAGAAGATGTAGTCCAGAACAGCTGTAGGTTGACGAAAAATCTTGAAAAGTCATCTCTATCATCGGCTGGAAATCCACCTCACCTCAGTATCAAACAGGGTTTTTGGTGGTCAGACTTATCCTAACCATGAGATGGATCTGTCTCGTACAATGGGGGGGCACATTACAAATTAGCTTTTAAGACTAATGAATCTAATCCCCAGATGGATGATCTCCGTAAAGATCAACCGCATCTATGTTTGACCACGGTCAACATACATATGCCATAACAAATTTTGGTGTGCAAACTCATGGTTCACCGATGATATTTGGACACGATATAATTTTATTCTAAAACTTATGCTATTTTATGAATTATATTGTGTAAAACCATTTTTAGGACATTCGGTTTCAAGTTCCATGATACTTCAATTATGGGGGCGGATAGCTTGCTAATCGCCGACTGAGACTACGGTTTTCAGTTACCCTCAACCGGAATTTGAGGTTAAAACCGAAAAACGTGTCTAGTGTAAAAACTAGCATGCCATTTTATAAAATCTTAAAACGTTTTCACAAGGTCCAATTTTCCCTAAGGATCCAAATTTTTAAACCTTAATCACGAGTTTCTACTTTGTTTCTGTTGTCAGAATTTCATTTCGTGCGGTGTGCGTGTGATCCAATAAATATTGTGTAGTGTTTCCAACTTATTCCATATATCGTGTGTTTCATTTCGTGTAGCGTGTGTTGTGTGATTTAATGTTCGATATGAAAAAAATATGTAATGTTCCGATTCTATCTAAAAGATGTAATTGCTTGAGGACAAGCAATGTTCAAGTGTGGGGTATTTTGATATTGCTTTAAACATACATATATTTCGACGCAATATCATTTATATTTCATCGGCTTTTACCGAAACGAAGACATTCAAATGCATAATTCACGAGAAAAACGACAAAAGTAAATGCAATATCATTTAAATTTGTATTATAATTTATTGCTCAAAACAAAATTCTAATCAATTAGTTTTATTAAGAATTATTATTTTATTAATTATCATTTAGTAATAAACTTGTTTTATCACAATTAGTATAGTTTCAATTAATTCACTTTTAAGTTAATAATTATAAATCATGAAATCTTGTAATATTAATTAATAAGTAGTTCAATTAAATATAAGAATAAGTTATATTTTATTATTATTTTATGCTAAATTCCTAATCCAAAACCCCCTTTAAATAATTTTAACTTCAAAGACTATTAAAAACCATTAAACACTGTCTCCCTGTGGAACGAACCGGATTTATCAACAAACTGAACTACGCGGATAGGACTAGTTGCCTATATGTGTGAAATCAACCTGAATTCATTAAAATACCATATATACAATAAAACAATTCGTGTAACAAAATAACTCAAATCCGTTCATAAAATAAAGGTACTGTTTCAACGCATCAATTAGTAAGTCTGGACTTCGACCGTGTCTGCATATCAAAAGTTTTGCTTATCATTTTTGTCAGAAATTACCTGCTTATCATCTTAAGTCTATACGCGTCTTACTGTATACATTGCATAGATAGTGTATAGACAAATTCATATCTTTACATATCTATTACAGTAAACTCTGTCTGACATCTTTCAAAAATTTCTTCGTAACTTATGGGATCTTGGTATTATATATACATCTGTAAAATATGTATTGAAGAATACCGAACTAAATCCTATAATCTATTACATATCAAAATTCATTTCCCTGATCGTACGAGATGGATCCCTTGACTAGTTCAAGTTCATCGGATTCTGATATGGAGTTTCATTCGAGCTCCGAAAGCAGTGTGACCGGAATGGATCAACCAATTAGCCATCATCTATTCTGGATGAATTGGGGATGGGTTCGTAGCCTACTTAATCATTGGAGACAAGAAGAAGGTGATCCCTTCCATCCACCACATTTCCCTCTTGGCGAAAAACCTGAAGCACTTACCGGCGAGCCTGTTCGAGACACCATTTTCTCCCTTATTTCCAGAGTATCTCGGAACGATTATATACTATCTCAAATTCTAGATCTTATTCTCCCGCTCGTCCGAACCACCAATCATCCCGGTGTATAGAAGAAGTCAACGAGCTTCGCGCTCGAGTATTGGCCTTGGATAATATGGTGCAAAGATTACAAGCACCAGCAGCATCACCGGCATCAGCAGTACCACCATCATCAACACCAACAGTACCATTACTGAAAGGACCCGTCCTAATGCATCTGGACGAATACATTACATTTGGTTACATCGCGGGGTACTTGACCTCTATATGATATATTTTACAAACATTGCATTCGTTTTTAAAAGATAAACTTTCATTTCATCGACAGTTGATGGCATGCATACCATTTCATAATATATCTAACTATAATTGACTTAATAATAATCTTGATGAACTCAACGACTCAAATGCAACGTCTTTCGAAATATGTCATGAATGACTCCAATTAATATCTCTAAAATGAGCAAATGCACAGCGGAAGATTTCTTTCATACCTAAGAATAAACATGTTTTAAAGTGTTAACCAAAAGGTTGGTGAGTTCATTAGTTTAACATAAATAATCATTTCCGTCATTTTAATAGACCACAAGAATTTCATTTCCAGTTCTCATAAATATACGTCCCATGCATAGAGACAAAAATCATTCATATGGATTGAACACCTGGTAACCGACATTAACAAGATGCATATAAGAATATCCCCTATCATTCCAGGAAATCCTTCGGACATGATAAAACAACATCGAAGTACTAAAGCATCCGGTACTTTGGATGGGGTTCGTTAGGCCCAATAGATCTATCTTTAGGATTCGCGTCAATTAGTAGATCGGTTTACTAATTCTTAGGTTACCAAGAAAAAAGGGGATATTCGGCTTCGATCATTCACCCATATAATGTAGTTTCAATTACTTGTGTCTATTTCGTAAAACATTTATAAAAATTGCACATGTATTCTCAGCCCAAAAATATAAAGGGTAAAAAGGCAAATTAAACTCACCATACTGTATTTTGTAGTAAAAATACATATGACGACATTGAACAAGTGTAGGGTTGGCCTCAGATTTACGAACCTATATCAATTATTTATATTAACACATATAATAGTAATCAAATAATTTCATTTATTAATCTTATAATATTTATATATTAAGTGTTGTAGTTATATGAAATTTATTATAAAACCTAATTAATACATATATATTTTATGTATATTTTATATCTTAAATTATATATTATCTATATTTATTTTGTATATATATTCAAAGTAATTAATATTTATACATATGATTATATATATATATATATATATATATATATATATATATATATATATATATATATATATATATATATATATATATATATATATATATATATATTTATATTTATATATTTATATTTATATTTATATTTATATTTATATATAATTAGTATTTTATCAAAAATCAATAATTTGTTATAAAATATGTTCAATATATAATTATATGTAGTATTAATATAAGTATACTTTTATATACATAATATTTATTTGTTATGAAAATAATGATAATGATAATGATAATAATAATAAGAATAATAATAATAATAATAATAATAATAATAATAATAATAATAATAATAATAATAATAATAATAATAATAATAATAATAATAATAATAATAATAATAATAATAATAATAACAATAATAATAATAATAAAAATAATAATAATAATAATAATAATAATAATAATAATAATAATAATAATAATAATAATAATAATAATAATAATAATAATAATAATAATAATAATAATAATAAGTAAAACTACCTCAAGAAAAAGTTCCAAAAATAATGCCTATGCCCAGGCTCGAACCCGAGACCTCTCGATTAAACTAAAACGTCCCTAACCAGTTGAGTTGATCTGTCTTTCTGTTTTATTTCACTAACCAAAACTATAAAACCCGTTTTGTTTTCTTTTCCTCTTCTTCCCCAAAAACAATCCTACTGGAAACAGAAGTATATACAATAGCAATTGCAGCTACAGTCCACCATGGTTTCGATGTGTGTTGTGTTGGGTATCGAATTAAAACAAGAACATACTATCATAGAGCAATCATCATCAACACCTAAACATCACGACACATCATCATCATCTTTCATTATCATATGTATCATCATCATCACTATGATCATTATCATCTCATCTTCATCAACACCACGTTACCCTCACTGATTCATATTAATCCTCGCGTTTTATTATCATTATCATGTTAATGTATCATCTTAATTATTATTATCGTTTTCATTTTCATTTTTCCATTATCAGCTTTATCATAATCAAAACTGTCTAGCTACATCATCATTATTACTATATCATCATCATCTTAATACTCATGATTATCATAATAATCAACTTATCATTTTCATACGCCATCACCATTCTATATCACTATTTTTCCAGCCTTCTCGGCCCATTAACACAAGCAGGGACACAGCCCACTTAAAATATAATTGATCTACTAGCAGCCCGGTCCAATAACAAATGACTCAAGATAAATTTAAAAAAAAAATTCGGTTTACAACAGGAACAAACACAAGTGGTAACAGCCTGTAATGCTTATCTTTATCACCATCATATTTAATCATTGACCCTACTCATCATCACTTTTATATCATTTAATAGTATCAATCGGTTTATCATTAATTTACATCATCAATTCTTTCGATGAACAGAAAAAGAAGAAGAACATGGCAGAGTAAACAACACGATAATTATAGAAGTAAAAAGGATGTTTGCAGGTGACTGTTGTTCGTTGTTTGCAGGTGGGTACAGTAGCAATAAAAACTGAAAGTAACTAGGCATAATAGCAGCAAGGTGGTAACAAAGGTGATGGCGGTTTTGGTTTAAATAAAAATAGAAAGTAAGAGTAACTGCAGCTGCAGTTATAGCTGCTACATAGAACAAAAGGAATACTTAACTGTAGTAGTTAAATGATGGTAGTTGAATGTGATCACGTTGCAGCTGAAACAGTGAACGTTCCAATAATCTCTAATGGTAATGGGTTTAGTGTTTGTTGGTTTATAATTAAGGTGGTGGTAGTGTTCTGGTCTCGGTTCAGAAACAAAAATGTACACTGTAAATATGGTGACCAAAGATGTTGTTGTAAATCAAAAATAGTATTACAGAAAGTGAGGGTATTGGGTTTTGTGGTGGCTATTTTGGATGGTTTTTGCAGTAGATACCTGGTGGTTTGAAAGGAAATAGAAAACATATCACGCAGTAGTTGTTTGCAATCTAAATGGGTTTAATTGATGATGGCGGATTATGGTGTTTCCTTGATTTTGTTAAACAGAAACAGTTGTGGTCGAGCTTGTTATGTATATGTGTATATATATATATACTAGATAGGTGGTGTTGGTGTACTCACGAAAAGAAACAGAAATTTATGGTGATATTCGAGGAAGAAGGTGGTGATTGTGTTGGTGGTTCTCAGCTATGACTCTAGCCGAAAGTGGTGATGGAGTGGAGTTCAATCTAGCTTTTATATATATATATATATATATATATATATATATATAAGCTTGTATATATGTATATAGATAGAATTATAGCGTAGATAGATAAAATAGATGGAAGTGGGTTTTGTTTGATCGAGAACAAAATCATCAAGTAGCTATGGCTATTGGTGATGGTTTGGCCGTTTGATTGTAACAAAAAATAATATCAAGTGTTTGTTCTTGTTGGTGATATGTGGTTGTCGGCTGAAGAAGTAGAAGTAGAAGTTGGAGGATGGTTGCCGGATGTTCAAGGGTGAAGGGTGGTGTGTGCTCTAGCTTCTAATATATCTATATGTGTATATGTAATATATATATATATATATATATATATATATATATATATATATATATATATATATATATATATATATATATATATATATATATATAAGATTTCAAGATGTAAGAAAGTAACATAATAATAAATAAATAAATACAATCCAACTCAATCGTGCCTATACAGTAAGATGAATATGGTAGCAGCCCTAGGTAACCCCACTTGGGGTTTGTATTCTATCAAATTGCAAGTCACAAAAGAAGGATGCTTTTGTTTGTGTAACAAACTTTAACAAAAGAACCAACAAAATGAATATAAACACAGTAATATCTAAGATTTTTAATAAATCGGATCTTTGCCAAAATGTGATTTTAATAATAATAATATAATGATTATAATAATAATTTAATCAACCATGAATCCAGTTAATCTTATTTGAAATCTTATGCCTACAGTTTTCACAGACTACTATTTCGTATCCCGTTGATAATTAGTGGCGGATAAAAGTATTCGAAAAAATCCCAAATTTTTACAGTAATTATATTTATTTATTTTGATCATTATGGTATAAAATTTGAGCATAAATTATTAAATAAAAATTACATTAATTATTCACTCCCAACCCCTAAGTAAAATATAAAAGGTTTTAAAATTTGACAAACAACTTCTAAATATATTATTAATAAGCCTAAAATTTATAAAACTCATTTTTGGATCACCTTTTATTTTAAAATCATATAAGTTTAAATTTAACTTACTTAATATCAATCGAAACATCAAACGAGTATTACAATCATTTAATATTTATTTTTAATATACTTTATTTATATATATAGAGATATATCTTAAATAATAATTATTATAATATCCTATTTTTATTTTAATAACAACAATATATAATACTTCAAATTATATTTCCAATTATTATTTATATATATACATTTATACACACATATCTATTTACAATTAATTGTTCGTGAATCGTCAGTAATGGTCGAAGGTTAAAATAAATACATGGACAAAGTTCAAAATTTTAAGACTCGACATTACAGACTTTGCTTATCGTGTCAAAATTAAATAAGAATTAAGTTTAAATTTGGTCAGAAATCTCCGGGTCGTCACAGTACCTACCCGTTAAAGAAATTTCGTCCCGAAATTTGAGTGAGGTCATCATGGCTAACAATAAGAATGTTTTCATGACGAATATGAGTTGATAAATAGAGTTTTATCATTATTGACTAATACAGATAAAACAATTCGATTATTCGAAGAGCACGAATGAAGCTATCACAAAAGAGTGAAATGAATAAGTCTTGTCTGGTGACGTAGTCACGGTTGATTTCCGTAAATCAAGGAATTTAAAGAAAATCTTCAAAATCTAAAAGATTTGATCCTTCGGCGAGTAAGGACATTAAGATCTCTATAATTAAATACGGTGATCTGCCTCGATTACTCTGTCTGGTATTTCCATTATAAATTAAACTCTTCTGTTCCATTATTCTCACTATTCCTATACTTTCTTTCTTAATTCATACATCCAAAAGATTGTGAAAATGCTTAATCCCGTTCTAATCCTTGATATTTTTCTATTTATCACCTCTGTTATCCTTTTTTTCAATCTTCCACCAGAAAAATCTGTTTACTTCTACTATTACCTTGAGGTGATACTATTCTTAATTATACCGTGTCTTTATATTGCTATTCGTATTAATATCCACGGTTTGTAATTTCGGTGTTGTTATTGGGCTTTATATTTTCTCTTATATTTTGGAGCTCTTTGCCTTTTTATTATCTTCTCGACCTCTAGTAAAGCGAGTAACGGTCCAGAATTCGTAAGAATGAAATTTCGAATGAACTTAATGTTCTAAATAAGAAAGAACTTAATCGCACGATTTGATTTGTCAAATTACCTGAATCACTGAAAATAGAACTATCAAGAGTATACTTTCTTGATATGTTCAGAAGTTAAGCAGAATTAAAGAGCTATGTAACATGGCACATGATGACGTTATGATCTGTGAATCATCACGTCCCATTAGAAACTCAGCATGACTTACTGTAATATAATCACGTTGATCAAGTGTCATTATATTATACTAACTCATGCATCAATTTCCAACACTACTTCAAAATCATTCATAATTCAAACTCGAATTTTTTAAGAAATTTAGAAACTAAGGTAGTTTCCTTTATGATGTAATATAGATAGCACGAAGAGATAAATAATTTCGGACAAGAATATTTATGAAAATATCTTCAGAAATATCGAAGATATTTATGATGATATTTTGGAATTTCTAAGTTCGATGGTTGATGAAGAAAGGTTTCCCTCAAGATTTTAACATGAGTACGGAGCTAGATATTCGTTGAAGGTTTCATCGGATCCAGAATTACCTGGTTTCTTTGAATATATGGTATGGTTCTTGTATTTGGCCTTGGTCTCCTTCATGGTTTGCTCAATCTGTTTTTCAGTACCAAATTTTCTATCGAGCGTTCCTAACACTCCTTTCTTTATCATCAAACTTTTAACCGTTTAGACCATCTACAATTTTTCTGTTTCCTCTGCATTTAATGCTACGATATCTGAATCATTGGTTATCAATCCGAGGTGATTTCAGGAGGATTGTGTTTTTAGATGATTAAACGCTGATGGTAATATGGTGGAATATAAAAGGTTCCCTGGTAACAATAAAAGAGCACACATATATATCAAGGTGTTAATAAGGTTGTTTCGAACGAAAAGTCGAAGTTGACTTGCTGGAGGTGCGACAAAATTTGCTACTTTGAAAGGGATTACCAAATTATTTTGGATAATAATAACACTAAAGAAATTAGCACAGCTATATGTTAAACGTTTACTCAGTTTTCGAGAGTTTTTCAGGTGCATAACTATAAGAATAAATCTTTTCTTTCGTAGATGAAGTGCGGTTGGTTCATCTTCTCAATTGAGGTGTCTTCAATAATCATGAAAGGTTTGAACGCAGATTGTAATGGTCAAGATACAAATGAGGTCTAAGATAAGATCAAGTGGCAAATTTGAAGAAATATTTAGTTTCATATGTTATAATCAATATTTTAATTCATTTTAATTGTCCAATGTTATTAGTCCACAGTCGATAGTCCACAGTTAACAGTCCAATAATTCATATATAGTTTAATATATAATATTTGAATTAATTAATACGTATCGTGACCCGTGTACATGTCTCAGACTCGATCACAACTCAAAGTATATATATTATTTAAGAATCAACCTCAACCCTGTATAGCTAACTTGATCATTACTGCATATAGAGTGTCTATGGTTATTCCAAATAATATATATAGATGCGTCGATATGACATGTCAAAACCTTGTATACGTGTCCCAATATTTAAAGTGCATAAAATAAATAACAGAAATTAAATGACGATAAATAAAATTGCGAGAATTTAAATTGCAATAATTAAGTTGCGATAAATAAATTGCGATAAATATGTATATAGATAGAATTATAGCGTAGATAGATAAAATAGATGGAAGTGGGTTTTGTTTGATCGAGAACAAAATCATCAAGTAGCTATGGCTATTGGTGATGGTTTGGCCGTTTGATTGTAACAAAAAATAATATCAAGTGTTTGTTCTTGTTGGTGATATGTGGTTGTCGGCTGAAGAAGTAGAAGTAGAAGTTGGAGGATGGTTGCCGGATGTTCAAGGGTGAAGGGTGGTGTGTGCTCTAGCTTCTAATATATCTATACGTGTATATGTAATATATATATATATATATATATATATATATATATATATTTATATATATATAAGATTTCAAGATGTACGAAAGTAACATAATAATAAATAAATAAATAAAATCCAACTCAATCGTGCCTATACAGTAAGATGAATATGGTAGCAGCCCTAGGTAACCCCACTTGGGGTTTGTATTCTATCAAATTGCAAGTCACAAAAGAAGGATGCTTTTGTTTGTGTAACAAACTTTAACAAAAGAAACAACAAAATGAATATAAACACAGTAATATCTAAGATTTTTAATAAATCGGATCTTTGCAAAAATGTGATTTTAATAATAATAATATAATGATTATAATAATAATTTAATCAATCATGAATCCAGTTAATCTTATTTGAAATCTTATGCCTACAGTTTTCACAGACTACTATTTCGTATCCCGTTGATAATTAGTGGCGGATAAAAGTATTCGAAAAAATCCCAAATTTTTACAGTAATTATATTTATTTATTTTGATCATTATGGTATAAAATTCGAGCATAAATTATTAAATAAAAATTACATTAATTATTCACTCCCAACCCCTAAGTAAAATATAAAAGGTTTTAAAATTTGACAAACAACTTCTAAATATATTATTAATAAGCCTAAAATTTATAAAACTCATTTTTGGATCACCTTTTATTTTAAAATCATATAAGTTTAAATTTAACTTACTTAATATCAATCGAAACATCAAACGAGTATTACAATCATTTAATATTTATTTTTAATATACTTTATTTATATATAGAGATATATCTTAAATAATAATTATTATAATATCCTATTTTTATTTTAATAACAACAATATATAATACTTCAAATTATATTTCCAATTATTAATTATATATATACATTTATACACACATATCTATTTACAATTAATTGTTCGTGAATCGTCGGTAATGGTCGAAGGTTAAAATAAATACATGGACAAAGTTCAAAATTTTAAGACTCGACATTACAGACTTTGCTTATCGTGTCAAAATTAAATAACAATTAAGTTTAAATTTGGTCAGAAATCTCCGGGTCGTCACAGTACCTACCCGTTAAAGAAATTTCGTCCCGAAATTTGAGTGAGGTCATCATGGCTAACAATAAGAATGTTTTCATGACGAATATGAGTTGATAAATAGAGTTTTATCATTATTGACTAATACAGATAAAATAATTCGATTATTCGAAGAGCACGAATGAAGCTATCACAAAAGAGTGAAATGAATAAATGCATACTCGTCTTGTCTAGTGACGTAGTCACGGTTGATTTCCGTAAATCAAGGAATTTAAAGAAAATCTTCAAAATCTAAAAGATTTGATCCTTCGGTGAGTAAGGACATTAAGATCTCTATAATTAAATACGGTGATCTGCCTCGATTACTCTGTCTGGTATTTCCATTATAAATTAAACTCTTCTGTTCCATTATTCTCACTATTCCTATACTTTCTTTCTTAATTCATACATCCAAAAGATTGTGAAAATGCTTAATCCCGTTCTAATCCTTGATATTTTTCTATTTATCACCTCTGTTATCCTTCTTTTCAATCTTCCACCAGAAAAATCTGTTTACTTCTACTATTACCTTGAGGTGATACTATTCTTAATTATACCGTGTCTTTATATTGCTATTCGTATTAATATCCACGGTTTGTAATTTCGGTGTTGTTATTGGGCTTTATATTTTCTCTTATATTTTGGAGCTCTTTGCCTTTTTATTATCTTCTCGACCTCTAGTAAAGCGAGTAACGGTCCAGAATTCATAAGTATGAAATTTCGAATGAACTTAATGTTCTAAATAAGAAAGAACGTACTCGCACGATTTGATTTGTCAAATTACCTGAATCACTGAGAATAGAACTATCAAGAGTATACTTTCTTGATATGTTCAGAAGTTAAGCAGAATTAAAGAGCTATGTAACATGGCACATGATGACGTTATGATCTGTGAATCATCACGTCCCATTAGAAACTCAGCATGACTTACTGTAATATAATCACGTTGATCAAGTGTCATTATATTATACTAACTCATGCATCAATTTCCAACACTACTTCAAAATCATTCATAATTCAAACTCGAATTTTTTAAGAAATTTAGAAACTAAGGTAGTTTCCTTTATGATGTAATATAGATAGCACGAAGAGATAAATAATTTCGGACAAGAATATTTATGAAAATATCTTCAGAAATATCGAAGATATTTATGATGATATTTTGGAAATTCTAAGTTCGATGGTTGATGAAGAAAGGTTTCCCTCAAGATTTTAACATGAGTACGGAGCTAGATATTCGTTGAAGGTTTCATCGAATCCAGAATTACCTGGTTTCTTTGAATATATGGTATGGTTCTTGTATTTGGCCTTGGTCTCCTTCATGGTTTGCTCAATCTGTTTTTCAGTACCAAATTTTCTATCGAGCGTTCCTAACACTCCTTTCTTTATCATCAAACTTTTAACCGTTTAGACCATCTACAATTTTTCTGTTTTCTCTGCATTTAATGCTACGATATCTGAATCATTGGTTATCAATCCGAGGTGATTTCAGGAGGATTGTGTTTTTAGATGATTAAACGCTGATGGTAATATGGTGGAATATAAAAGGTTCCCTGGTAACAATAAAAGAGCACACATATATATCAAGGTGTTAATAAGGTTGTTTCGAACGAAAAGTCGAAGTTGACTTGCTGGAGCTGCGACAAAATTTGCTACTTTGAAAGGGATTACCAAATTATTTTGGATAATAATAACACTAAAGAAATTAGCACAGCTATATGTTAAACGTTTACTCAGTTTTCGAGAGTTTTTCAGGTGCATAACTATAAGAATAAATCTTTTCTTCCGTAGATGAAGTGCGGTTGGTTCATCTTCTCGATTGAGGTGTCTTCAAGAATCATGAAAGGTTTGAACGCAGATTGTAATCGTCAAGATACAAATGAGGTCTAAGATAAGATCAAGTGGCAAATTTGAAGAAATGTTTAGTTTCATATGTTATAATCAATATTTTAATTCATTTTAATTGTCCAATGTTATTAGTCCACAGTCGATAGTCCACAGTTAACAGTCCAATAATTCATATATAGTTTAATATATAATATTTGAATTAATTAATACGTATCGTGACCCGTGTACATGTCTCAGACTCGATCACAACTCAAAGTATATATATTATTTAAGAATCAACCTCAACCCTGTATAGCTAACTTGATCATTACTGCATATAGAGTGTCTATGGTTATTCCAAATAATAGATATAGATGCGTCGATATGATATGTCAAAACCTTGTATACGTGTCCCAATATTTAAAGTGTATAAAATAAATAACAGAAATTAAATGACGATAAATAAAATTGCGAGAATTTAAATTGCAATAATTAAGTTGCGATAAATAAATTGCGATAAATAAAATGTAATGCGGAATTAACAGTTAGCTAGGAACAGTTAGCTAGGAATAGTTAGCGTGGATTCTTAACAAAATTTCTCATAATTAATTTGTTTGTTTCTAACAAATTTTATTTTGTCCAATGTTTTCTTCATTATGCCACTTGTTGGATTCTGATAGATCAAAATCCAAATATGAAATTGAATGAAAATGGTTATTCTGTGGTGAACGGATACGTATATCTGTGGACGTAAGTAGGATAGTAAATGACTGTTGAATCAGATTTGAAGAATGTACAGTGTAACTTATTAATGTGAAATCTAAATATTCCTCGGGTATTACCTACCCGTTAAAATATTTTCACCATTAACAGTTTGTACAAAAGGATTTTTATTTACAATCTTTATGAAAACATATATACATATATATTTTCTTCAGATGTAATCATGGATTTAACGAGTCAATATGATATTAAACTCATTTGATTTACCGTTAAAACAAGAATATATAATCTCTAAAACGTTAAAGATTACATAATTGCTATGTCGAACAAAGATAAATGATGTAGAACGTCATGTAAAACGATGATTATGTTTGAGGTATATATTGTGGTGTTGAGGCGTATAATGCGGATGTTGTTGTTGGTGGTACTGGTATTGATGTTGCTGGTACTGTTGGTGCCGGTGATGTTGCTGAAGCTGGTATGTTTTGCACCATATTTTCCAAGGCTACAATTCGGGCGCGAAGTTCGTTTATTTCTTCTATTATTCCGGGATGATTGTCGGTCAGAATGAGCAGATGAATAAGGTTTAGAATTTTAGATAGAATATAATAGTGGTGAGATATTCGGGAAATGAGGGTGAAAATGGTGTTTCAAACTGGTTCGCTGATAAGTGCTTCAGGTTCATCGCCAAGAGGTAAATTCGGTTGGTGAAAAGGATTGCCTTCTTCGTGTCTCCATTGATTAAGTCGACTACGAACTCATCAGATGAATTGGGGATGGATGATTGGTTGATTCATTCTGGTGACACTACTTTCAGAGCTTAGGTGAAACTCCATATCGGAATAGCTGTCGGAATTCGAGGAATTCGAACTGGTTGAGGGATTCATCTCGTACGATCAAATGAAGGATTTTCGATAAGAAATAGATTATAGGATGTAGATTAGTACCCTGCAATACATAATTTACATATGCATATATAATACTAAAATTCCATAAGTTACGGAGGAATTTACGGAAGCTGTCGGGCAAAGGTAATAGTAACAGATACGCTAAGATATGAATTAACAGATATGCTAAGATATGAGTTTTGTTTATACACTATCTAGGCAATAGAGGTAGTAAGATATGTCTAGACTTTAAGGATGATAAGCAAATAATTTTCGACACTAAATGATAAGCAAAACTTTTGACATGCAGACACAGTCGAAGTCCAGACCCACTAATGCATCTAAACAACTATCAATTAGACACATAAATGCAAGACCTGGTTCGCTAAGACCATCGCTCTGATACCAACTGAAAGGACCCATCTTAATCTATCTGGACGAATACATTACATTTGGTTACATCGCGAGGTACTTGACCTCTATATGATATATTTTACAAACATTGCATTCGTTTTTAAAAGACAAACTTTCATTTCATCGACAGTTGATGACATGCATACCATTTCATAATATATCCAACTATAGTTGACTTAATAATAATCTTGATGAACTCAACGACTCGAATGCAACGTCTTTAGAAATATGTCATGAA
Source organism: Rutidosis leptorrhynchoides (assembly GCF_046630445.1). Taxonomy (NCBI): domain Eukaryota; kingdom Viridiplantae; phylum Streptophyta; class Magnoliopsida; order Asterales; family Asteraceae; genus Rutidosis; species Rutidosis leptorrhynchoides. The sequence continues at coordinate 398,746,322 of NC_092333.1, forward strand.
TGACTCCAAGTAATATCTCTAAAATGAGCAAATGCACAGCGGAAGATTTCTTTCATACCTAAGAATAAACATGTTTTAAAGTGTCAACCAAAAGGTTGGTAGTTCATTAGTTCAACATAAATAATCATTTCCGTCATCTTAATAGACCACAAGAATTTCATTTCCAGTTCTCATAAATATACGTCCCATGCATAAAGACAAAAATCATTCATATGGATTGAACACCTGGTAACCGACATTAACAAGATGCATATAAGAATATCCCCTATCATTTCGGGAAATCCTTCGAACATGATAAAACAACATCGAAGTACTAAAGCATCCGGTACTTTGGATGGGGTTCGTTAGGCCCAATAGATCTATCTTTAGGATTCGCGTCAATTGGTAGATCGGTTTACTAATTCTTAGGTTACCAAGCAAAAAGGGGCATATTCGGCTTCGATCATTCACCCATATAATGTAGTTTCAATTACTTGTGTCTATTTCATAAAACATTTATAAAAATTGCGCATGTATTCTCAGCCCAAAAATATAAAGGGTAAAAAGGCAAATGAAATTCACCATACTGTATTTTGTAGTAAAAATATATATGACGACATTGAACAAGTGTAGGGGTAGCCTCAGATTCACGAACCTATATCAATTATGTATATTAACACATATAATAGTAATCAAATAATTTCATTTATTAATCTTATAATATTTATATATTAAGTGTTGTAGTTATATGAAATTTATTATAAAACCTAATTAATACATATATTTTATGTATATTTTATATCTTAAATTATATGTTATCTATATTTATTTTGTATATATATTCAAAGTAATTAATATTTATACATATGATTATATATATATATATATATATATATATATATATATATATATATATATATATATATATATATATATATATATATATATATATATATATATATATATATATATATATATATATATATATATTTATTTATTTATATTTATATAATTAGTATTTTATATATATATATATATATATATATATATATATATATATATATATATATATATATATATATATATATATATATATATTATATAATTAGTATTTTATCAAAAATCAATAATTTGTTATAAAATATGTTCAATATATAATTATATGTAGTATTAATATAAGTATACTTTTATATACATAATATTTATTTGTTATGAAAATAATGATAATGATAATAATAATAATAATAATGATAATAATAATAATATAATAATAATAATAATAATAATAATAATAATAATAATAATAATAATAATAATAATAATAATAATAATAATAATAATAATAATAATAATAATAATAATAATAATAATAATAATAATAAGTAAAACTACCTCAAGAAAAAGTTCCAAAAATAATGCCTATGCCCAGGCTAGAAACCCGAGACCTCTCGATTAAACCAAAACGTCCCTAACCAGTTGAGTTGATCTGTCTTTCTGTTTTATTTCACTAACCAAAACTATAAAACCCGTTTTGTTTTCTTTTCCTCTTCTTCCCCAAAAACAATCCTACTGGAAACAGAAGTATATACAATAGCAATTGCAGCTACAGTCCACCATGGTTTTGATGTGTGTTGTGTTGGGTATCGAATTAAAACAAGAACATACTATCATAGAGCAATCATCATCAACACCTAAACATCACGACACATCATCATCATCTTTCATTATCATATGTATCATCATCATCACTATGATCATTATCATCTCATCTTCATCAACACCACGTTACCCTCACTGATTCATATTAATCCTCGCATTTTATTATCATTATCATGTTAATGTATCATCTTAATTATTATTATCATTTTCATTTTCATTTTTCCATTATCAGCTTTATCATAATCAAAATTGTCTCGCTACATCATCATTATTACTATATCATCATCATCTTAATACTCATGATTATCATAATAATCAACTTGTCATTTTCATACGCCATCACCATTCTATATCACTATTTTTCTAGCCTTCTCGGCCCATTAACACAAGCAGGGACACAACCCACTTAAAATATAATTGATCTACTAGCAGCCCGGTCCAATAACAAATGACTCAAGATAAATTTAAAAAAAAATTCGGTTTACAACAGGAACAAACACAAGTGGTAACAGCCTGTAATGCTTATCTTTATCACCATCATCTTTAATCATTGACCCTACTCATCATCACTCTTATATCATTTAATAGTATCAATCGGTTTATCATTAATTTACATCATCAATTCTTTCGCTGAACAGAAAAAGAAGAAGAACATGGCAGAGTAAAGAACACGATAATTATAGCAGTAAAAAGGATGTTTGTAGGTGACTGTTGTTCGCTGTTTGCAGATGGGTACAGTAGCAATAGAAAAAGAAAGTAACTAGGCATAGTAGCAGCAAGGTGGTAACAAAGGTGATGGCGGTTTTGGTTTAAATAAAAACAGAAAGTAAGAGTAACTGCAGCTGCAGTTGTAGCTGCTACATAGAACAAAAGGAATACTTAATTGTAGTAGTTAAATGATGGTAGTTGAATGTGATCACGTTGCAGCTGAAACAGTGAACGTTCTAATAATCTCTAATGGTAATGGGTTTGGTGTTTGTTGGTTTATAATTAAGGTGGTGGTAGTGTTCTGGTCTCGGTTCAGAAACAAAAACGTACACTGTAAATATGGTGACCAAAGATGTTGTTGTAAATCAAAAACAGTATTACAGAAAGTGAGGGTATTGGGTTTTGTGGCGGCTATTTTGGATGGTTTTTGCAGTAGATACCTGGTGGTTTGAAAGGAAATAGAAAACATGTCACGCAGTAGTTATTTGCAATCTAAATGGGTTTAATTGATGATGGCGGATTATGGTGTTTCCTTGATTTTGTTAAACAGAAACAGTTGTGGTCGAGCTTGTTATGTATATGTATATATATATATATAGACTAGATAGGTGGTGTTGGTGTACTCACGAAAAGAAACAGAAATTTATGGTGATATTCGAGGAAGAAGGTGGTGATTGTGTTGGTGGTTCTCGGCTATGACTCTAGCCGAAAGTGGTGATGGAGTGGAGTTCAATTTAGCTTTTATATATATATATATATATATATATATATATATATATATATATATATATATATATATATATATATATATATATATATATATATATATATATATAAGCTTGTATATATGTATATAGATAGAATTATAGCGTAGATAGATAAAATAGATGGAAGTGGGTTTTGTTTGATCGAGAACAAAATCATCAAATAGCTATGGCTATTGGTGATGGTTTGGCCGTTTGATTGTAACAACAAATAATATCAAGTTTTTGTTCTTGTTGGTGATATGTGGTTGTCGGCTGAAGAAGTAGAAGTAGAAGTTGGAGGATGGTTGCCGGATGTTCAAGGGTAAAGGGTGGTGTGTGCTCTAGTTTCTAATATATCTATATATTTCCGACACGATAAGCAATATTTGTTAAGTTAAATTTCAAGAATTTTAAACTATGTTCATACATTCATTCAACCTCGACCAAGTTCCAACGATTCACGAACCATTAAACGAATATGATTATATATGTATATGTGTATATATATTATAACTTGAAATGTAAACAAAATATTAGATTAAATACTTTATATAATTGTATCTGTTTCAAAATGTTTTTCAATGGAATTAGAAGATAAGATCAAATGATTGAATTATCAGATATATTGAATTATGATTACAAGTCTCTGTTGAAAGGCCCACGTTGATTTGAGAAATCTTTCCATTTTAACAATATTTAGAAAATGGTAAAGTGATTTATAAATAAGAACAAATTGTCAATCATTGAGAACTAGACAAAGGATATTGGAAGATTGAATCTCATAAAGACTCGATTGATCTATTTAGTTTCAAACGTACAAAAACGTTTTCAGTTTAAAAAGAACTTTATTATTAAAACGTATATAACTTTTATAAATATCTAGAACCACTTTTGACAACTCATTACTTAACTAGTATGATAAAGATAACGATATTTATATTTTATTTTATTAAACGATTTAAATTAATATTATATATATTTATACGCGTATTATACGTACATAGTTTTATACTTTTACTATACTTAAACTTTACCTTTACTTTATTTTTACTTTACTTTAACTTTAATAATTCACTTTAATAATTCATACTTTAATAATTCACTTTAATAATTTATACTTTAATAATTCACTTTAATAATTCATACTTCAATAATTCACTTTAATAATTCAAAAATCTATTATAAATAGAATTTAATAGGTTTTATTATTTCATAGAAACTTGAAAATATTTTTCTATAAACTCTCTCAATCGATTTACATATATATATTTACTCCGTATTATTTCAAGATATTATTAGTATACATAAAATATTACGACGGAGTGCTGTCCGAGTGATTTCGAAATTGTTTTTCGAGTAGGATAGGATTAAGGAAATTATGGGTTATAGCTATGGAGGTGATTGAGTATGGTTCATGGGTATGCTCGTGAGGTCATTATAGTGTTTATTATTTCCGTTGCGTCTACGTACCTTTCCTGCAATATTGAATCTCAATATTGATACGTGAGTACTCATAATTTAACTTTTACATACTAATAGTGTATCCCTGACTAGTGCTCGAGTATTTAGGATTATACATGCTTGTACTTTTGATATTGCCCTTAGACAGGTTAGGTTGAATCTTGAATTAGTTACACTTGCGGTTGAGATAAGGTATAAGATATGCATGTCCTTGGAAAGCTAGCGAAAAATTAAGAACTTTTCCTTTAGATATCGAATGGTTTCGATGAACGGATTAGAAGTTATAATAAATTGAATTTTCGATATTTTTATTAAAATGATTATTATTATCGTCGTTTTTATCGTCGTTCTAGTTTTATCTTATTATTATCATTATTATTATCTTTATCAATAAAAGGGATTTATCATTAAAAATTGTTATTTTTTTATTATTACTATCGTTATTATCGTTAAAGTTATAATTAGTATTATTATTATTATTATTATTATCCAATTATTATTATTATTATTATTATTATTATTATTAGTATTATTATTATTATTATCATTATTAATATATATATCATTATTTAAAAATAGTTATTGTTATTGTTATTATTATTATTACTATATTATCATTAAGATAATTATTAGTATTATCGTTAATAATGTTATAGTAACTATCATTATTAATATTAGTGTAATTAAAACAAATATTTGTAACACCTTATTATTTTGATTACTATTATTATCATTATTATGAACACGATATAAAAGACGATTAAAAGCTATTAAACGAAACGATTAGGAAATAATGAGTAAGAGTATCATGATGAAATTAAAATATTATAAGATATTGATTTAGATAAAATTATAGTTCTTATATTTTTATCATTACTATTATTATTAAAAGTATCGTTAGTATTAAAACTATCATTTTAACAAAAATTATCATTTTAATAGACATGTCATTGTTACTATAAAATATCATTATTATTATTATTTTAAATAAAATTATTATTTTAAAGATAATATTAAAAATTATCGTAAATATTAAAGTTATCATAATTAGAATTATCGTTTTATCATAATGTCATCTTAGTAATTATAAATATTGATATTTTTATAATAATAATTATTATTACAAAATAATACAACTTTTTTACTTACTATCATTATAGATATTATTTTATCAAATAAATATGTGATACAAACATATTTTACTACGTGTAATAACTTACTTTAATAATACCTATCATATTATCTTTATGATATTAAATTAACCCTATAAATTTTATTACTTAATATATATAAAAGTATATTTTATTATATAAATTTAATATAAAATTTTATTTATTAATAAATAAATTATATTATTTACTCTAATAAATCTTTTAAAAATATTTAAAAATATAAAACGACGATATTTAAACTATATATTAATTATGTATAGATTTTTGGAAATTATTTTGAGTCAAATTTACTTTTGTTGAATTTTGCATATTAGTCTCGAGCATTAGGATTGTGGTACACTATGACTTGACCTAATTTGTTAGACAAATATTGACCAACACATAAATATATATAATTAATTTAGGTTCGTGAATCCGAGGCCAACCTTGCACTTGTTCAATGACGTTATATGTATTTTTACTACGAAATACAGTATGGTGAGTTTCATTTGTCTTTTTACCCTTTATATTTTTGGGACTGAGAATACATGCGCTTTTATAAATGTTTGACGAAATAGACACAAGTAATTGAAACTACATTCTATGGTTGAATTATCGAAATCGAATATGCCTCTTTTTATTAAAGTCTGGTAATCTAAGAATTAGGGAACAGACACCCTAATTGACGCGAATCCTAAAGATAGATCTATTGGGCCTAACAAACCCCATCCAAAGTACCAGATGCTTTAGTACTTTGAAATTTATATCATGTCCGAAAGAGGATCCCGGAATGATAGGGGATATTCTTATATGTATCTAGTTAATGTCGGTTACCAGGTGTTCACCATATGAATGATTATTTTTGTCTCTATGCATGGGACGTATATTTATGAGAACTGGAAATGAAATTCTTGTGGTCTATTAAAATGATGGAAATAAATGATTATGATAAACTAATGAACTCACCAACCTTTTGGTTGACACTTTAAAGCATGTTTATTCTCAGGTGTTAAAGAAATCTTCCGCTGTGCATTTGCTCATTTTAAAGATATTACTTGGAGTCTTTCATAGCATATTTCGAAGAACGTTGCATTCGAGTCATTGAGTTCATCAAAGATTATTATTAAATCAATTTATAGTTGGATAGTGGATATTATGAAATGGTATGCATGCCTGTCAATTTTCGATGTAAAGAAAGTTTGTCTTTTAAAAACTAATGCAATGTTTGTAAAATGTATCATATAGAGGTCAAATACCTCGCAATGTAATCAACTATTGTGAATCGTTTATAATGTATATGAACGGGTCCTTTCAGTTGGTATCAGAGCGGTGGTCTTAGCGAACCAGGTCTGCATTAGTGTGTCTAATTGATAAGTCGATAGGATGCGTTAGTGAGTCTGGACTTCGACCGTGTCTGCATGTCAAAAGTTTTGCTTATCATTTTGTGTCGAAAATTAACTAATTATCATCCTCAGGAAATTACCTGCTTATCATTTTTAGTCTAAGACACGTCTTGCTGCATTGATTGCATGAATAGTGTATAGACAAAAAATTCATATCTTAGCATATCTGCTAAATCATATCTTATCGTATCTGTTACTTTAAACTTTGCCTGACATATCCCGCAAAGTCCTCCGTAATCTACGAAATCTTTTGATCTATATATATATATATATATATATATATATATATATATATATATATATATATATATATATATATATATATATATATATATATATATATATATATATATATATATTCTATGTAATTAGAATATCATCCGTTAGCCAAAATCATTTCATATCGAGAAAAAAAAAATCCTTTATCCAATCATACGAAATGGAATTCGTCATCAGTTCAAGTCACTCAGATTCCGAAATGGAATCCCATTCAAGCTCTGAAAGCAGTGTGACCGGAATAGATCAACCAATTAGTCATCACCTATTCTGGATGAATTGGGGATGGGTTCGTAGCCTCCTCAATCATTGGAGACAAGAAGAAGGTGATCCTTTCCATCCACCACATTGCCCTCTTGACAAAGAACCTGAAGCACTTACCAGCGAACCTGTCCGAAACACCATTTTCTCGCTCATTTCCAGAGTATCTCGTCACGATTATATATTACATCAAATTTTAGATTTTATTTATCCGCTCGTCCGAACCGACAATCACCCCGGTGTAATAGAAGAAGTCAACGAGCTTCGCGCTGGGGTAGTGGCTTTGGAGAATATGGTGCAGAGATTACAAACACCAGCAGCAGCATAACCAGTACCACCATCATCAACGCCAACAGTACCATTACCACCTCCAACCACAACCGCGTCGTAAACTTCAACTTCACAATCTGTCCCACGAGCATCAACGTCATACGCACCATAGATACCAAGGAGTACCAACAACAATAACTGATAAAGTATTAATTCATAACTTCATTGGAGAAACATTCCGCGGCGATTATGTAATCTCTAAAGTCTTAGAGATTATCTAATCTAGCCCTAACCATAAATCAGTTAAGCGAACCAAAATGATAGAAGGAAGAGTAGAAACCCTGACAAAAATGGTGTGTGATTAACAAGCTAAACTTGCTTTACCAACAGCATCAACAGTACCGTCAGCGTTACCAGCATCGTCAGTACAGTCAACATCCGAATCAACAATACCGATAACATCACAAACTCCGTCAGTTCAAGAATCACTGTGGACATCATTACGAATCAATAATGTGTATATTGTATCAACGAGTTATGAAGAATTAACTCATTCCCTCTGAAGAAATTATATGTATATTATATATATATATATATATATATATATATATATATATATATATATATATATATTTTTGAAATAAATCTTTCCGTGCTAAGCTATTGTGTGTGAATCTTAACTACTCGGTTAATTCATATTACAAATATGCAATAATGTACGTCCTTCGGCCGCAACTTAACCAGCGTTAACTACAATCTCTGTCGCAATTCAACAAATTCCAATTCATAATAAATCAAGTATATATTTGATTTTACACTTTCATCATCGATGTACCCGAAACTTTTCAGATAACATCATTCGTACTTTGCGAAATTCACAAGAATTCCATGAACCGAACATCATACATCAACAAATAACGAAGTATTGATTCATAATTTTAATGTCATTAAAGAAATACTGCGTAAAAGTTATGTACTTTTTAAAGCCTTTAGGGATTATTCAATTCTAGTTTCAACAGTAAATCAAATGAGGTTAATTTAACATTAACTCATTAAATCTATGTTACATCTGAAGAAAATATACATATATATATTTTCATAAAGACTGTAATAAAATTCTTTTGTACAAAATATTAACTGTGAAATTTTTTTTTAACGGGTAGGTAATACCCGAGAGATATATAAATTCACAATTAATATGTTACATTCTTTGAATCTGATTCAGCAAATCATCCATTATACTCCCTACTTTCACAATAATATACATTCTTTTATAGAAATCAAAACAACCATACTCATTCAAAATTTAATTACATATTCTGATTTTGAAATCTCAAAATTCAACTTGAGATATGACCAAAATCATCACTCTTAGATCCTTACATCTTTCACAAGCTACATTTTGACTTCAAAACTGTGTTAGAATATCAAATGTATGTTAACGATTACAATCTGTGTTCAAACCCTTCGAAAATTTCTGAAGACACTTCGAATGATGAGCAATCGAGATGATGATCCAACCACATGTTACCCACAGTTATGTACCCGAAAAACTCTTGAAACCAAAGTAAAAGTTTAAACAACATATCCGCGTCAGATTCTTTGGCATTTATTAGCAAAAATAACTTTGCGACTCCTATTCAAAGTAGCCAGTTTTGTCACAGCTCCAGCAAGTCAACTTCGACTTTTCAGTCAGACTAACCTTATTATAACCTTGATATATTCACCATCGTTACCAGGGAACCTTTTACATTCCACCACATTATTAGTAGATGTACCAACAACTTCATTACCCTTTGACTTTAGCCTCTCCAAAAAGTCATTATAATTATTCATTGAAATCCCATCATTTACTCATTCATATCTTGTAATGAGAATTGCCATACGAATCATTGGGAATTAGCAATCAGTATTTTGAAATCTCGCAGCATCTCTACGCCAACAGTTATATGTGTATATATAACGTCTATCTTCTGGAATTAATTTGAATGTGAAGTTTCTGAAAAACACTCCGAACTACGAATTGGTTCTCCGAAAATGGAAAAAAAAAATGCTGATGAAGCAGCAAAAACTATAAACGACTTTAAATGGTAAAAGCTGGATGATAATGATGAAGTGTACTGGCAAAGCGCAGAAAAAGAGAAGTTTTGGAACTGGAAAACTGATTGAGCAAAGTAGGAAGGAGGCTGTGGACAAATTACAAAGACTGAACCTGACTTCAAAGGATCTAAATGATTCAGTACCTGCTGAAGTCATTAACGAATACCTTGTTCCTGACTCTAAACCCCTGCGAACAATATTCTTCATCATCCACTGATATTAGAAATTCTAAAATATCATCATATCTTTCATTATAAATATCCTCCATATTTCTGAAGATATTTTCTTAATTTTGCTTATTTGAAATCATTTACCTCTTCGCGCTATCTGTATTACATCATAAAAAAAACTATTTTAGTTTCTAAATTCTGAAACATTCAAGTTTAAAATAGGAATATTTTGAAGTAGTGTTGGGAACTGAAGCATGAATTAGTATAATATAATGACACTTGATCAATGTGATTATATTACAGTAAGTCATGCTGAGTTTCTAAATGGAACGTGATGATTCACAGATCATAACATCATCATGTGCCATGTTATACGACTCTTGTATTCTATTTAACCTCTAAAATATCAAGAAAATATTTCTTGATGATTCGGCCTTTTCTAAGGTATTCTAGTAATTTGACAAGTCAAGATCGTGCCATCACAATTTCCTTCCTAGAACATTAACAATGTTCATTCCGAAATTCATAACTGTGAATTCTGGACCATTACAAGCGGTGTTTAATCGCAAGAAGAAGAAACAAAAGGACAAAACTCCGAAATAGAAATTGGGGTATAAATTGCAGCAAATAAAAGAGAGCATTAACTGTGAATGATAATGATTATAGAAGACAGAAGCAGAGACTTTGAAATATAAGGGAACATATAAAGCCCAACGACAAACCAGAAATTATAAACCATATATATATCGATGCATATAGCAATATAAAGACAAGGGAGAACTAGAAACACTATAAACCTAAGAGTATAGTAGAAGTAAATAGATTCTTCCGGTGGTAGATGAAAAAGAAGAATGACCGATATGAAAGTTAGAAGTATATTGAGAATCAGAACTGGATGGAGCATATTGATGAATACTTTAAAATATGAGTTGAGGGGGAAAGAATAGAAGGTGATGAAACATGACTAGGAACTTAGAAATCAATAGATTTAACTCACACAATGGCAGAATAAGTGAATCAAACCCTCTAGTGAATAGGTTAAGTTTTTTTTTTTATTAATTTAGTCAAACCACAACTAAATCAAGTGTGATTAGATCAACACCTAGAGCTATTATTCACCACCTGGGTGATTTGGACTGAGAGAGAATCGGAGGAGCTCACTAGATCTGAGTGTGTGTAACAAATGAGAGGCTTAACCTAAAATGAAGAACATAAGACTTCATATACCCCTGCTGTTGACTCACCTATACGATTCATTCATCACACGTACGAGTTGGCTTCATCAGCCGTACGGGTGATTACTCACTCGTGTCTTCTCATTTAGGTTGTAATTATGACTTAGATCAGCATCAACCGTGCATATGAGCTTGTCAGCAGTACTAGTGAGGCTTCACTCGTACGTCTGACTAAGTCTAACATAGTTAAACATCTAAATCTCGTTCCTGCAGTTCCTGTAACCACATACAAACACGGATAGGATAATAACGAGCAATCATGGTGGCCTATAAACTGTTGTACCTGCAATGGATGTGGGTAGATGTCTAGGGACTTGCATAAAATGCATCAACAGAAGGTGTGAGTTGTAAGGAAACGAAGGAGGTGAATTTATAAGAAAATCTTCGAAAGAACAATTAAAATGGACGATCACATTTAAAGAGGATCCTAATTCCCTTGAGTACCGGAGAGTCAAATCTTATTAAGAAGATTTTCTTCAAATCCCTTAAAATTTGGGAATCAATCATATCTACGTCAAATGATAAGATGAATCTACACTTACTCATTTCACTCTTCTATGTTATCTTCATTCGTACTCTTCATATAAATGGATTGTTTATCCAAATTATTCGCTGATGATAAAACTCTAATTTTCAGCCCGTATGCATCATGAAAACATACTTATTATCATTCACGACCTTTCCACTCAAATTTTGGAACGAAATTTCTTTAACGGATAGGTACTGTGACAACCCGGAAATTTCCAACCAAATTTAAACTTTAATCTTTATATGTTTCTGACACGATAAGCAATATTTGTTAAGTTAAATTTCAAGAATTTTAAACTATGTTCATACATTCATTCAACCTCGACCAAGTTCCAATGATTCACGAACCATTAAACGAATATGATTATATATGTATATGTGTATATATATTATAACTTGAAACGTAAACAAAATATTAGATTAAATACTTTATATGATTGTATCTGTTTCAAAATGTTTATCAATGGAATTAGAAGATAAGATCAAATGATTGAATTATCAGATATATTGAATTATGATTACAAGTCTCTGTTGAAAGGCCCACGTTGATTTGAGAAATCTTTTCATTTTAACAATATTCGGAAAATGGTAAAGTGATTTATAAATAAGAACAAATTGTCAATCATTGAGAACTAGACAAAGGATAGTGGAAGATTGAATCTCATAAAGACTCGATTGATCTATTTAGTTTCAAACGTACAAAAACGTTTTCAGTTTAAAAAGAACTTTATTATTAAAACGTATATAACTTTTATAAATATCTAGAACCACTTTTGACAACTCATTACTTAACTAGTATGATAAAGATAACGATATTTATATTTTATTTTATTAAATGATTTAAATTAATATTATATATATTTATACGCGTATTATACGTACATAGTTTTATACTTTTACTATACTTAAACTTTACCTTTACTTTATTTTTACTTTACTTTAACTTTAATAATTCACTTTAATAATTCATACTTTAATAATTCACTTTAATAATTCATACTTTAATAATTCACTTTAATAATTCATACTTTAATAATTCACTTTAATAAATCAAAAATCTATTATAAATAGAATTCAATAGGTTTCATTATTTCATAGAAACCTGAAAATATTTTTCTCTAAACTCTCTCAATCGATTTACATATATATATTTACTCCGTATTATTTCAAGATATTATTAGTATACATAAAATATTACGATGGAGTGCTGTCCGAGTGATTTCGAAATTGTTTTTCGAGTAGGATAGGATTAAGGAAATTATGGGTTATAGCTATGGAGGTGATTGAATATGGTTCATGAGTATGCTCGTGAGGTCAATATAGTGTTTATCATTTCCGTTGCGTCTACGTACCTTTCCTGCAATATTGAATCTCAATATTGATACGTGAGTACTCATAATTTAACTTTTACATACTAATAGTGTATCCCTGACTAGTGCTCGAGTATTTAGGATTATGCATGCTTGTACTTTTGATATTGCCCTTAGACAGGTTAGGTTGAATCTTGAATTATTTACACTTGCGGTTGAGATAAGGTATAAGATATGCATGTCCTTGGAAAGCTAGCGAAAAATTAAGAACTTTTCCTTTAGATATCGAATGGTTTCGATGAACGGATTAGAAGTTATAATCAATTAAATTTTTGATATTTTTATTAAAAATGATTATTATTATCGTCGTTTTTATCGTCGTTCTAGTTTTATCTTATTATTATCATTATTATTATCTTTATCAATAAAAGGGATTTATCATTAAAAATTGTTATTTTTTTATTATTACTATCGTTATTATCGTTAAAGTTATAATTAGTATTATTATTATTATCCAATTATTATTATTATTATTATTATTATTATTATTATTATTATTATTATTATTATTATTATTATTATTATTATTATTAGTATTATTATTATTATTATTATCATTATTAATATATATATATATATATCATTATTTAAAAATGGTTATTGTTATTGTTATTATTATTATTACTATATTATCATTAAGATAATTATTAGTATTATCGTTAATAATGTTATAGTAACTATCATTATTAATATTAGTGTAATTAAAACAAATATTTGTAACACCTAATTATTTTGATTACTATTATTATCATTATTATGAACACGATATAAAAGACGATTAAAAGCTATTAAACGAAACGATTAGGAAATAATGAGTAAAAGTATCATGATGAAATTAAAATATTATAAGATATTGATTTAGATAAAATTATCGTTCTTATTATTTTTATCATTACTATTATTATTAAAAGTATCGTTAGTATTAAAACTATCATTTTAACAAAAATTATCATTTTAATAGACATGTCATTGTTACTATAAAATATCATTATTGATATTTTTATAATAATTATTATTATTACAAAATAATACAACTTTTACTTACTATCATTATAGATATTATTTTATCAAATAAATATGTGATACAAACATATTTTACTACGTGTAATAACTTACTTTAATAATACCTATCATATTATCTTTATGATATTAAATTAACCCTATAAATTTTATTACTTAATATATATAAAAGTATATTTTATTATATAAATTTAATATAAAATTTTATTTATTAATAAATAAATTATATTATTTACACTAATAAATCTTTTAAAAATATTTAAATATATAAAACGACGATATTTAAACTATATATTAATCATGTATAGATTTTTGGAAATTATTTTGAGTCAAATTTACTTTTGTTGAATTTTGCATATTAGTCTCGAGCATTAGGATTGTGGTACACTATGACTTGACCTAATTTGTTAGACAAATATTGACCAACACATAAATATATATAATTAATTTAGGTTCGTGAATCCGAGGCCAACCTTGCACTTGTTCAATGACGTTATATGTATTTTTACTACGAAATACAGTATGGTGAGTTTCATTTGTCTTTTTACCCTTTATATTTTTGGGACTGAGAATACATGCGCTTTTATAAATGTTTGACGAAATAGACACAAGTAATTGAAACTACATTCTATGGTTGAATTATCGAAATCGAATATGCCTCTTTTTATTAAAGTCTGGTAATCTAAGAATTAGGGAACAGACACCCTAATTGACGCGAATCCTAAAGATAGATCTATTAAGCCTAACAAACCCCATCCAAAGTACCGGATGCTTTAGTACTTCAAAATTTATATCATGTCCGAAGGAGGATCCCGGAATGATAGGGGATATTCTTATATGTATCTAGTTAATGTCGGTTACCAGGTGTTCACCATATGAATGATTATTTTTGTCTCTATGCATGGGACGTATATTTATGAGAACTGGAAATGAAATTCTTGTGGGGTATTAAAATGATGGAAATAAATGATTATGATAAACTAATGAACTCACCAACCTTTTGGTTGACATTTTAAAGCATGTTTATTCTCAGGTGTTAAAGAAATCCTCCACTGTGCATTTGCTCATTTTAAAAATATTACTTGGAGTCTCTCATAGCATATTTCGAAGAACGTTGCATTCGAGTCATTGAGTTCATCAAAGATTATTATTAAATCAATTTATAGTTGGATAGTGGATATTATGAAATGGTATGCATGCCTGTCAATTTTCGATGTAAAGAAAGTTTGTCTTTTAAAAACGAATGCAATGTCTATAAAATGTATCATATACAGGTCAAATACCTCGCAATGTAATCAACTATTGTGAATTGTTTATAATGTATATGAACGGGTCCTTTCATATATATATATATATATATAAGATTTCAAGATGTAAGAAAGTAACATAATAATAAATAAATAAATAAAATCCAACTCAATCGTGCCTATACAGTAAGATGAATATGGTAGCAGCCCTAGGTAACCCCACTTGGGGTTTGTATTCTATCAAATTGCAAGTCACAAAAGAAGGATGCTTTTGTTTGTGTAACAAACTTTAACAAAAGAAACAAGAAAACGAATATAAACACAGTAATATCTAGGATTTTTAATAAATCGAATCTTTGCAAAAATGTGATTTTAATAATAATAATAATATAATGATTATAATAATAATTTAATCAATCATGAATCCAGTTAATCTTATTTGAAATCTTATGCCGACAGTTTTCACAGACTACTATTTCGTATCCCGTTGATAATTAGTGGCGGATAAAAGTATTCGGAAAAATCCCAAATTTTTACAGTAATTATATTTATTTATTTTGATCATTATGGTATAAAATTCGAGCATAAATTATTAAATAAAAATTACATTAATTATTCACTCCCAACCCCTAAGTAAAATATAAAAAGTTTTAAAATTTGACAAACAACTTCTAAATATATTATTAATAAGCCTAAAATTCATAAAATTCATTTTTGGATCACCTTTTATTTTAAAATCATATAAGTTTAAATTTAACTTGCTTAATATCAATCGAAACATCAAACGAATATTACAATCATTTAATATTTATTTTTAATATACTTTATTTATATATAGAGATATATCTTAAATAATAATTATTATAATATCCTATTTTTATTTTAATAACAACAATATATAATACTTCAAATTATATTTTCAATTATTATTTATATATATACATTTATACACACATATCTATTTACAATTAATTGTTCATGAATCGTCGGTAATGGTCGAAGGTTAAAATAAATACATGGACAAAGTTCAAAATTTTAAGACTCAACATTACAGACTTTGCTTATCGTGTCAAAATTAAATAAGAATTAAGTTTAAATTTGATCGAAAATCTCCGGGTCGTCACAATTACCACCACCAACAACAATCTCCGCATCCCACACCTCAACATCACAATTTGTACCTTGAGCATCAACATCATACGCACTGTTGGTACCAAGGAATACCAACAACAATAACCGATGAAGTATTGATCCATAATTTTATTGAAGAAACATTCTGCAGCGATTATGTAATCTCCAAAGTCTTAGAGATTATCTATTCTAGCCTTAACCATAAATCAGATGGGTGGATCGAAATGATAAAAGGAAAAGTAAAAACCCTGACAAGGAATGGTGCATGATTTACAAGCTAGACTTGTTTTACCAGCAGCATCAACAGTACCGTCAGCATCACCAGCACCGTTAGTGCCGTCAGCATCGTTAATATCAGCAACATCTACCACATTACAAGCCCGCAGATTCATAATCACCGCAAACATCATCACTAATCAACAACAAGTATGTTATATCAACGAGTTATAAAGTATTAACTCATTTCCACTGAAGAATTTATATGTATATCTTATATATATAAGTTTTGGAAACCATAGCATATCTTTTTGTACTAAACTATTATGTATGAATTAAATAAGGGTAGATACTACTCGGTTAGTTCATGTTACTAATATGCTATAATGTACATCCTTCGTTAACAACTTAACCATCGTTAACTACAATCTTTATTTCAATTCAATGAATTCCATTGCATAATAAACCAAGTGTATTATTCAATTATATGTTTGATTTTACACTTTCATCTTCGATATACTTGAAACCTCCTAGAAAATATCATTCATATCTTGCGAAGTTCGCAAGAATTCCACGAGCACCAACATCATTTACCGAAGAAATATCAATAAAAATGAATAATGAAGTATTGATTCATGATTTCATTTACGTTGAAGAAATAATCCGCGAAGATTACGTAAATTCTAAAGCTTTAAAGAGTATTCATTTCTAATTCTAGCCGAAAATCAAATGAGTTTAATTTAATATTAACTCATTAAATCTGTATTACATCTGAAAAAATATACATATATCTTCATAAAGACTGTAATAAAATTCTCTTGTACAAAATATTAACTTGTGAAACTTTTAACGGGTAGGTAATACCCGAGAGATCAGAACAACCATTCTCATCCAGATTCAGTTACATATTCTGAACAGATCAGAATCCAAATCGAGATATAGCCGATACCATCACTTCTAGATTCCTACATCTTTCAAAGCTATACTTTGACTTCAAAATTGTGCTAGAACATTACTACTATTCATTAAACCCATAAAATAATTTTTGTATCATTCAAAATTCTTTACAATCTACATTCAAACCCTTAATGAATCTTGAAAAAATCTCAATTAAGAAAAATCAAGATGATGATCCAATCACATGTTATCCACAATCATGCATCTGGAAAACTCTCGAAACTTAAATAGAAGTTTAACACAAATCCGTAAGCCATTATTATCAAAAATAACTTTGCAATCCCTCTTCCAAAGTAGCAAATTTTGTCACAGCTCCAACAATACACTTCGACTTTTCATCCGAAGTAGCCTTATTATAACCCTGATAGATATTATTATCTTTTTGTTACCGGAGAACCTTTTATATTCCACCACATTATAAACAGATGTACCAGCAAATTCGTTACTCTTTGACTGAAGTCTCTCCGAAAAATATCTATATTTATTCATTAAAACCCTAGAATATACTCATCCACATCTTGTAACGAGAATTGTTATACCAATTACTGGGAATCAGTAATCAGTATTTTGAATCTCGCAGCATTTCTACTCCAACAGTTATATATATACATATAGCGTCTACCTCCAAGACTTACATACTTCGAATGTGAAGTTTCTGAAAAACACCCTAAACTGCGAACTAGTTCTCGAAATTTTGAAAAATGTTGATGAAGCAGCAAAAACTGTAAACGACCTTAACAATAAAAAGTTTGATGATAAAGAATAGCGTATTGGTAAAGCTCAGAAAAAGAGAAGGTTGGAACTGAAAAACGGATTGAGAAAATTATGAAGGAGGGTGTGGACAAATCACAAAGATGAAACCTGCCTTCAAAGAATCCAAATGATTCAGTATCTACTGAAGTCATTAACGAATACCTTGCTCCTAACTCTAAACCCTTGCAGACAATATTCTTCATCATCCTCCGATACTAGAAATTCTAAGATATCATCGAATCTTTCATTATAAATATCCTCGATATTTCTGAAGATATTTTCATAAATATTCTTATCTGAAATCATTTATCTCTTCGCACTATCAGTGTTACATCATAAAGGAAACAGCTTTAATTTCTAAATTCTGAAAGATTCGAATTTAAAATATGAATGTTTTGAAGTAGTGTTGTGAATTGAAGCATGAGTTAGTATAATATAATGACACTTGATCAACGTGATTATATTACAGTAAGTCATGCTGAGTTTCTAATGGAACATGACGATTCACAGACCATAGCGTCATCATATGCCATGTTACACGACTCTGGTATTCTATTTAACCTCTAAAATATCAAGAAAATATTCCTTGATGATTCGGTCTTTTCCGGATATTTTGGTAATTTGACAAACCAAAATCGTGCCATTACAATTTTCTTCTTAGAACATTAACTATGTACATTTCGAAATTCATATATGCGAATTCTGGACTATTACATGCGGTGCTAAATGACAAGAAGAGAAAACAAAAGAATGAAACTCCGAAATATAAATAGGAGTATAAATCGCAAAAAATAGAAGAGATCATTAACCGTAGATGTCAATAATTATGGAAAGACGGATGCAAGGAAGGATTCGGAAAATCACTACCCCAAGAGCGAAGTAGAAATAAATAGATTCCTCTGGTGGGAGTTGGAATTAAAGGATGATTGTTGTGATAATCAGAATAAGATCAAGGATCGGAACTGGATGAAGCATTTCCACAATCTTTTGGAATATGATGTGAGAGAGAAAGAATAGAAGGTGTGAGTTGTAAGGAAACGAAGGGGGTGAATTTATAGTAAAATATCCGACAGAGCAATCAAAACAGATGACCGCATTTAAAGCGAATCCTAATTTCTTTGATTACCGAAGAATCAAATCTTATTACGAAGATTTTCTCCAAATCTCTTGAACTTGGAAATCAATCCTATCTATGTCAAAAGATATGACAAATCTACACTTACTCATTTCACTCTTTTGTGATAGCTTCACTCGTACTCTTCCCAAAATCAAGTGGTTTTATCCATATTACTCAATGATGATAAAACTCTATTTATCAACTCATATGTGTCATGAAAACCTACTTATTGTTAGCCATGACCATCCCAGTCAAATTTCGGGACGAAATTTCTTTAACGGGTAGATACTGTGAGAACCCAGAAATTTTCGACCAAATTTAAACTTTAATCTTTATATGTTTCCGACACGATAAGCAAAGTCTGTAATATTGAATCTCAAAATTCTGAAACTACATTCATGTAATCAATTACCCTTTGACTGTGCTCGGCGATTCACGAAAATTTATGTGTATATAGATATGTGTATATAATATATAGCATATTAATTAAAAACGTTAACAAAGTATTGAATATATGATACTTTACATGAACGTATTTGTTTCGATATATGACGGAAATTATAAGGTAATATTAAGTGTTTGATTTATCAGATATATTAAGATATGATTTTGGACCTTTATCATAAGGTCCACGTTGAATTGTGATATCTTTTTCTTTTAACGGTATTCGGAAAATTGGTAAAGTTGATTTACATGTAAGAACAAAAGTGTCAATATTGAGGATTAGACAAAGGTTAGTGGAGATTCCCGTTTAATTTTCAAAAGCATACTTTACAGTGACTGCCTCGTGTCCCTTGGTAATTTAATTATTTAGTTTTCATATTATTAAAAACATTATTTGACATAATAACTTTTATTATTTAAACGAGTTTAAATTATATAAAACGAACTTTGAAATATAATTAGTTTTGAAAAACTAAATATTATATTAAATTAATATTCCAATTATATATATATATAAATTATATTAATAAATAAAGATATATATATATATATATATATATATATATATATATATATATATATATATATATATATATATATATATATATAGTCATAAAACGTTTTATATATATATATTTTAATAAACATCGAGAAGTTAATTTACAGAAGCAAATGACCACAACACTTAAATGTAAAAGTTATACTTCGAGTGATATAGTGTATCGACAATTTAAGTGTAACTATTTATAAAGGTACACGTCACGTAATGTAAAGTGCTAGTTTTCTAAGCGTACGAAAATACGTTCGAGAAACCGAAACCGAGACATAAGTCGAGTGACAACGTACGAGTCATGGGAACTGAAATTACAAGTTAACCATGCATGTGAATTTAATATAATATATAAATAATTATATAAATTAAATATAATATATATATAATAATAATATAAATGTCGGCAGGCTAAATAATTCGAATGTGGCCATCTTCACTTAGCCATGCGATCGCATGGCTATACCATTCAAACAACATGCGATCGCATGGTATGGTTAGGTGGGAGAAATGCCTTTAAAAGTCGATCGAAGCTGGTTTCTGAATTCATTCAGTTATCTCACACACACACACACACTATATTTATATTTATTATTATTATTATTATTATTATTATTATTATTATTATTATTATTATTATCATTATTATTATTATTATTATTAATCGTATTATTATTATTAGTAGTAGTATTATTATTAGTACTAGTATACATAAAATACTACGACGATGTCATGAGCGAGTTATTTCAAAACGAGCTTTCGAGAAGGATAGAGCTAAGGAAATTATGGTTTATAGCTATGGAGGTTATGGGTATTGTTTGGGGGTATGCTCGTGAGGTCAATCTAGTGTTTATCATCTCCGTCGCGTCTACCTACTTTCCTGCAATATTGAATCTCAATATTGATACGTGAGCATTCATATCTTATCTTTTATATATTAATAGTGTATCCCTGACTAGTGCTCGAGTATATATGTCTATGCATGCTTGTATATTTAATTTCGTCCTTAGATAGTATATAATGAATCACGAATTTAATACATATATTACTGATATAAGGTATAAGATATGCATGTCGTTAGAAAGCTGGCGAAAAATTAATAACTTTTCATTTAGAAAGCGTATGATTTCGATGAACGGATTAAAAGATATCGTCAATTGAATTATCTATAATTTTAAGTATTATTGTTAAAATGATTATTATTATTATTATTATTATCGTTATCGTTATCGCTATCGTTATCGTTATCGTTATCGTCGTTATTATTATTATTATCTAATAATCAATATTATTATTATTATTATTATTATTATTATTATTATTATTATTATTATTATTATTATTATTATTATTAAAATAATTAATATTATTATCAAAACTATAATTTTATTATTTTTATCGTCATTATTATTATTAAAAGTATCGTTATTATTATAATTATCATGGTTGTTAGAAAATATCATTATAAATCTTAAAACTTATATTTTCATTTAAAGTATCATTTTTATTATTATTAGTATTATTAATAACAACAATATTATTAACATTGTTATTATCATTAACATGATTATAATATTTTTATCATTATTAGTAATATTATTATTATGGCATTAGTATTATTATAAAAGGTTATTATTAATTATCAAAATTATTATTATCATTAGTAAATATAAATTATTATTATAATTAATAATATTATTATCACAAAATAATACAACTTTTACTCATTATTATTATTAATTTTATTTTATCAAATAAATATGTGATACAAAGATATTTTTATGACACGTAATATAATTACATTTATAATATACACCACTATATTTTTATGATATTAAGTTAGCTTTATAAATTTTATTACTTAAGATATATAGAAGTATATTTTTTTTATCATATATAATTTTTAATATAAAATTTTTATTAATAAATGAGTTGTATTATTTACTCTAATACAATCTGATAATATATATATATATATATATATATATATATATATATATATATATATATATATATATATATATATATATATATATATATATATATATATATATATATATATATATATATATATATATATATATATAACGACTATATTTAAGTCATATAATAAACATGTATAAAATTTTGGAAGCCATTTTGGGTCAAATTGACTTTTGTCAACTTTTGCATATCAGTCTCGAGCATTAAGATTGTGATACACTACGACTTGACCTAAATTGTTAGACAGTTATTGACCAATATATAATTATATATACTTAATATAGGTTCATGAATCTGAGGCCAACCTTGCATTTGTCAATGCCGTCATATGTATTTTTACTACGAAATACAGTATTGTGAGTTTCATTTGCTCCCTTTTTTAAATGCTTTTACAATATATATTTTTGGGACTGAGAATACATGCGTTGTTTTATAAATGTTTTACGAAATAGACACAAGTAATCGAAACTACATTCTATGGTTGGATTATCGAAATCGAATATGCCCCTTTTTAGCTTGGTAGCCTAAGAATTAGGGAAATGGCCCCTAATTGACGCGAATCCTAAAGATAGATCTTTGGACCTTGACAAGTCCCATTCGGGTTACGAATGCTTTAGTACTTTGATTTATCATATCCGATGAGAGTCCCTGAATGATGGGGATATTCTATATGCATCCTGTTAGTTCGGTTATCAAGCGTTCACCATATGAATGATTTTTATCTCTATGCAGTGCGAAATGCCTGATATGAGATGATGTTTATGAGAAATGGAAATGAAAATCTTGTGGTCTATTAAATTAATGAAAATGATTGTTTATGATAAACTAATGAACTCACCAACCTTTTGGTTGACACTTGAAAGCATGTTTATTCTCAGGTATTAAAGAAATCTATGCATTTGCTCATTTTAAAGATATTACTTGGAGTCATTCATGGCATATTTCAAAAGATGTTGTATTCAAGTCGTTGAGTTCAATAAAGATTATTATTAAGTAAATGACAGATTAGGTCATTTATAGATTGGATATTATGAAATGGTATGCATGTCTGTCAACTTTCGATGAAATGAAAGTTTGTCTTTTAAAAACGAATGCAATGTTTGTAAAATGTATCATATAGAGGTCAAATACCTCGCAATGTAACCATATATTATTGTATTCGTCCTTATCGATTAGGACGGGTCGCTACACTTGAAATTCAGATTTCAAATCGGGGTTTGCACAATTATTGGAGTTAAAACATTCGATCCACTCTTTTCTACAAATCAAGCACTCAAATCCGAAATCTATTCATCCATTACGATTTTGGTTTGATCAATAAGCAACTACATCACATGACTGCCGTTAATTGGAATTGGGTCAAGACGCCTAGTGGACGTGCATCAGGTGAATTGTGTGATTTATTCACCATTCTTACTTGTGTCTCGCTTAATAATAGGGCGGACACTAGGAATTTGACATTGGATACTAACGATTCATTGTCGACAAAGAAGCTGGCTAATCTCATCGATGAACATAAGCTTATAGCAGCACAAACCTCTACCGAAACTATATGTAACACAGTCACTCCAAGGAAAGTCGGCATTTTTGTTTGGAGAGCAAAGAATCTAAGACTACCAACGCGTTCCAAACTCGGCAAGAGGGGTGTCGATCTTGACACTCTTTTGTGTCTGATTTGCAAATTTGATATTGAATTAGTCGAACGTATAGTCAGCTTGTACAATGCAAGTTTGTTTCTCAAGTATGGGCTAAGTTCTAAAATGGTGGAATATTGACAATCAGATTATCTATAGCATTCAACGAATCATTTTTTGTGTAATCCTGATATTATTAAATCGGATTCAGGAAAAACTATTGGGCAAGCCACAAGATGGGTCGGAGGATATACAATTTTGGAAGCATAGAAATCTCAACCCATTTCGCAAACTATTTTTTTCTAGTTAAAAAAAAACAAAACCTGAATTTAATATAACTTCACAAACCAACTGTTAGAAATAGGGTATGATTTGAATGTCCGAATTGATTCTTGAATCGTGTATTCATTTTCTCTATAAAGTATTTTGACCCAATGATTGCGTTGGTTCCACGAAATCTTTACATGGATAAGATAAGAACGCAATTAGTGTTTTAGCAATAAAATCACTAATTAAATTGTCAGAGATGATGTGTGATTTCCGGTTGTTGTGTATGAATGCAGAATGCCAAAAAACGGATAAAAAAATTCTTAAATTGGCAGTTAGGAAATGAAAGGGTGTAACCCTTCATTTAGGCGGGGAAAATCTGTTATACGAAAAGGTATAACACTTGGCTGAAAATCTATTGGAATAACCTCTTGGACCCCGCAAGGGGGCGCGGCCCCTTGACCCCCGCAATTTACGCGACAATTAGTAGCTAACTCTTACCGGCGTGTACTCCACACTATCCGAACCCGTTGTTAAGTATAACTGGCTACTCATGCATTCAAGTAAATCCCAGAACTAAAATGAATGTTAGATGACACTAAATCACCAACACCAACTGACGAGATATGACTGAATCTCTACAACCTTTGGCGAAGAGTCCCATCAGATCAAAAAGGATCACGGGTCGATTGTCGACTTTTTTTTCTTTTTTCTTAAATCAAGAACTCATAGACATCCATGTGTATCCATTCATCAACTTTTTCAAAAAAATGTTACAACTTTCACGGTACGAAAAGGATGAACATTCAATATTAGTTGTTGCCTATGCTTAACCATGAAAAAACAGTTGGATATAAATGTACGATACCGTTTCCTCGTATCCAACTTATAAACTGCTAGAAAGAAGTTTCAGGTGAAGCATAACCTCTTCTTTGAGTTGATCTCTTCTTAATTTCCCAGACGTTGTCAACGGAAATTTCTTATTCCACCTTATAAATATTTTGGGAACTTTGAAACTGCAAATTCATATAAACCAGAAATTCAACATAAATCTGCACAGCAACGAATAGAATATATATATCAACAGTAGTTTGAACAATAATTACCCGCTCAAATTATTTGCTCTACAAAATTGCTGTAGTTTTTCACTTGATATCGATCGTTCTTTATCTGTAACTGAGTCATCTGCACTCGCTTCTACCCATTTCCAGTTATCGTGTAATTTGATACACGCAACCACCATCTCCGTCAAACGCACATCTGGAAGTCCAATGACTGCAACCTCAAATATTCCAGGATGTTTTAACACGACGGTTTCTACCTACATTGACAACTTTTTTTTTAATAATTTTTTATATTTTAATTCTTAAAAAATTCGTAATGAGTTCAATGCTTACCTCTTCAGGATAAATGTTTTCGCCTCCACTTTTGATTCTCCCTTTCATGCGTCCGATAAGCCATAAATTACCATCATCATCTATTCGTCCGATATCACCAGTTTCATGCCAGCCACCATTTTTACAATCTTCGTTCGTTGGATTTTGGTTCCAGTAGCCAATCATTAAGTGGGGTCCCCTTGTTAGTATCTGCCCAATATCAGTGGGACCCTCAGTGCTGATTTTTAACTCAACGTGTGGTGCTGGCTTTCCTACACAAACACCCTCCAACTGGTACACCGTACTTAGCTTTCTTGCTTCGTTTGTAGGATCGTTAAGGGTCAAAAAAGTTAGAGAAGAGCAACCCTCTGTCATCCCTTTTATAAAAACACACTAAAAATCAGAAAAGAAAACTGAGCTCGATTCAACATCTAAATTGGATGAACAAAAACAGAAATATAAATATAAACCAACCGTAAGCGGTAAAAAGGCTAGCTTGAGAGAAGATGTCGGTTGCATCTTCGATTAGTTTGGTTGAAAGGCTACCACCACCATTTAAAATCTTGTTAACCATAGGTAATGTTTGTGTATCCTTTGTCCTGAATATCTGATACAAGATTAATATATAATTACTTTTGAATAAATATTTATCTATATCTATATATGATAAATAAATACCTGATTAAAGAGATGATATCAGACATAATTGCGGGAACTGTTATAAAAGAAGTCACAAGATACTTTTCAATTGCTTGAAGAGCCGATTTTGCTTCAAATTTGGCCAACAACACGTGACGTCCTCCTACCATTAGCATGGCTAAAGCCGACGATAGTCCACCCACGTGGCCTAGTGGAGCTGTATGCAAATACACCTGCATTTTTAGAGAGCAGCAAACATAGATAAAAAATTTCGAGGATGATTTTCAAAATAGTATTTTTTGAGCGATATTTCACGTCAAGTTAAATGGAAAAATATGAAAACGTGTATGTACATCGTGCTCGTTGTAACCAATAGCAGCGATCTTGGCTAGAGATTGTACACTCAAAGCTGAATGGCTTAACATGACACCCTTTGGCCTCCCGGTAGTCCCTACATACAAAATTAGTGAATACACACTGCATATTAGAAAAAATAATAATAAAAAATAAACTTGGGCCCAAAAGGGAACAACAAAAAAAAAAAGAAAAAAAAAAGTCCACTGCGCATATGAGACATAATGAAAAACATTATCGAAAAACCGAGTACCTGAAGTGAAACATATGATTGCTGTGCCATTGGAAGTTGAAGAGTAGTCGAATGAATGTGATCTTGGAGATGGCTTTTTTAGCTTGTTGGTGGTTAAAACTGCCAAAAAAATGATATAATAACGTGAAATTTCAACAACTTTTGCTGTTATAAGTTTATAACAAAAAAGTTACATACTGTTCTCTGTAGAACTGTATTTAATATCGGCGTCCATGAGAATGTGCCATTTTATAGACGGAACAGAACGAAGTTGGAACTCTGAATGCCAGTTTGATTTGTATTCGTCATCTGTCACCAACATAATCGGTTTCACATCGTCCATAGCAATTAAAGCCTCTTCCAAGCTCTAAAAATGTTTAAAACTTAAAATCATATGAAAAAAGTGAAAATTTTAATAGATGTACTATAGTCGGTAAATTAGAGAAATTGTAGAATAGTTAATGAGTCTTGCTTACCCATCGGTAGTTGAGGGTCGCAGCTATTGCCCCAATAAACGTTATGGCCAATAACCACTCCAAATATAAATCACTGAAATGATTACTTGATTATATCATTATATAGGCAATAATATATTGGTGCTAATTTGAAATATTAATGTTAACATCCAACACAGTATCAATTAACGGCTGCTTGAAATTGCAATAAAAGTACAAAGTAGCATCTTTCTAGCTATATACAAATTACAATTTGACAATACTCATTTTATTATTTACAACATATATAATGATAATAATGAAAATGGCTAATATCGAATTCTGGTAATTACATCTAAATATTCTACATTTTAAAATTTAAATATTAAATCAAGTACTGTACACATAACATCTAAACTCTAAAATTTATTTCAGTTTTCATGACAATACTATTCGAGTTTCACGAATATTACAACCGATATCTGTTTCGGCATGTCAACATAATTCACAACATTTATATTTCTGTAATTTTAAAATTTATGCAGAGAATGATGAATGATTTTGATTAGAAACAGAAATTCAAACCTAGAACGTCTGATATCATTCGTGACAATTTCTTATTTAAAAGGTACAATCATAATTGAAATTTTATAATCAATATAATATAATAATATAATTAGCAGTAGCAGAAGTAGACAATAATAATAATAATAATAATAATAATCTGAATCTAGTTATATACAAAAAGTAACAAAAACAGAGTAAGTTCAAGGAACCTGTTGAAAGCAGAAATGGCTACAATGTCTCCGGGTTTAACACCGAGTTGGATGATTCCATAAGCAAGTTCCAAAACTGAGTCAACAAACTGTTGACCGGTTTTAACTCTTGTGCCGTAGATTGTGATCGGAGAATTACGCCGGAAAGTTGATAGTCTGCTCAAACACTGACAAATATGATGATGATGATGATGATGATGATGATGATGATGATTATGAGATGCGTTTGAGTCGCAGTTGCTGATGCTGCTGCTCATTTTGTGAATTTGAATGGATAATTGGATAGTGTAATCTAACGGTGTTATCTAAAGACATAAAAGGGTATTTTTGTCACAGTGTTTTTTAGTTTATTTTAATTTAATTTATAATTTCATATATAAATCATCATAAATCATAAATCATCATCATCATCATCATCATATCATCATATCATCATATCATCATATTCATATATATATATATATATTACTCTAATAACTTCTAATTCTAATTCTATTGTCCTAAACAAAAAAAACACGTATAAAAACATTATTATTACTACTTTGTATATTTAATCAGTTTTAGTTTTAGTTCTTATTGTTTACCTATTTTTTTTTATCTTAAACGTATGTATTAAAACATAAAATAACAACATAAAATAAATTTGAATTTCACTTCAACCCACCATAGCTAACCACCACACACCACCACCTTGCCGCCTGTATTTCTTCTTCTCCATTTTAATTCTTCTTTCAATTCTTCAATATTTTTACCCCAGCAACCACCATTTCCATTTTCAGCCACAAGGTGAACTTTTCTCCTCTCTGCCTGCCGTCCCCATATTCATCCGGCAATTTCAACCACTCCGGTCTGCACCATCTTTTCCGGCCAGTCTCCTGGCTGATGATGGTATGACCCATATGTCGAAGCCTAATGGCTTTTCGTCTTCAGCGTCGTGTGATCCTCGAGTTACTTCGTTTTTGATTTTTAATTTCCCGGAATCATGGACTCGGGTTGATTGTCGGAAAGTCTACGAGAAGTATGGTGCTCTTATAGATGTATATTTCGCTCGGAAGAGATTGTCGAGTGGACAACGATTTGGTTATGTTCGTTTTCAAGGTATTACCGAGATCGATTCTTTTTCCAAGGTCTTGAATTCCATCCAAATAAATGGAAGATGGATCCGTGCCTATAAGGCTTTGGAGAAGAACAGTGAAGGGGTAGAATTTCAACATTACAGATTTCGTGAAAAGAAAAATGACGACCTTCCCCCCTGCAGAAATCAAGAACCCATCCCGAACATTGATGGATTAGAAGATTTTCCTCCGGCTCCTTGGAACCGGGGCCAATCTAACCCAGTTAAATGGGGGAACACAAACACTACTGCCTCATCTGCAAATCTCGACTCCAAGTCGTTTAAATGGCCTGCAACTAATCGTATTGAAATTAAGATTGGAGGTAAAAACTTCGAGTTTAACCTACCTGAGTAGGTGAGAAATCACAACCTCGTTTTTAGTTTCAACAATGATCGTGTTTCATGGACGTTGATCAATGTCAATGATTCTCCGGTAATGGCTAATTGTGGGAACGTCTCGAAGGAACCCCACGGCATCCCTAGCGTGGGAGATTCGAATTCGTCGGGTACGGGGGAAAAGGTTGATTTTCAATCGATGACGGACCAAAACTCTAATGTGACAGCGACGTGTGTAGGAAATAATTTTAAATCAAGCGAAGATATATCAATTGGGCAAGTTGAAGATGGTGTTGGGTCACCAGAAATCGTGGCTGACCTTGAAGAAGGGGAATTCATTCCTTCTCCGTCAGACGGTTTTTCGGATTCTGTCTCCTCACCGGATCTAGTGTCCAACGTTTTTCCGGTGACAGGTGATGATCGGGTTTCGAGGAAAGAGAAAGAGAAAGATATCGAGATTAGCAATAGTGTTGCAGGTATCAAGAACTCGCGTGAAGTTGGGTGTACCAAGGAACCAGTGGATAATTCGGTTGCCCCAATGCAGTTTCAAAATCAAATTGGAGTTGGGCCTGAACATGAGCTTAATGGGCCAATTCAGTTTAATGAGTCTAAGGTGGGATGTAATTCAAACGGACTAGTCCCTCCTCCAGCAGTGAATGGAAACGTTTCGGGTGAGAAGATTTATGTCGACTCAAACGAGGTTATCGCCTGTCAATCATCCACTGCTGTAGCTCGTTTTCGTGGCAAGAGGAAAAAAGTCCATCCCCTAATTAAAAGTCATTTCATTAAACATGTGTGGAAAATGAGTAACATGAAGCGTTGTCAACGTCGGGAAAACTTTCGATGGCAAGATCGATTTTTCATAGATAATGTGATGAAAAATTCGATAGAGGACGAGGATGATGATGATTGCTGCTCTTGTTGTTCTTCATGTGCGTCCTCGGAGTCGGATACTTAGTTGCCCGACCTGTCGTGGTGTGCGTCATTTTTTGTCCTCGCGTTTTTGTGTTTTATTATTTATGTCAGTCCGTTTTGTTGTGAGTTTTTAGTTGGGTGTAGTCGTGGATGTAGTTTCGTGCTTTTTGCTTCTAGCTCCTTGCTAGTTCATTTCGTGTAATTTTTCATAATTAATAAAATTAACTTGCCTTTCAAAAAAAAAAAATAACTTTACCTTATTTTTTATATTCTTTGTATTAGATTTTTTTTTTTTTTTTTTTTGCAAAAATATTAATATGTATATATATATATAAAAGATCCGAGGATCCGGTGGTACAATATTGAGCAGATCATATGGATCTGTTGAGAAATTAATTGGTCACAAGTGACCAAAACACATTAACTCTCGCTATGTTCGTTCTAAGTACTATGAACGACTACAATGAAACAAGCGAGCACAATTGGAATAACACAAGAATTACATACAAACAATATCACCAATCCTAAACCTAAAACATACACATAAACCCGATCCCGTATCCAACCCCGCACCAACACTCCTCAAAAACCGCAAATTCAAATCATTTACCGGACAACCCAAGAACACCTAACTCGAGGCCTATTTGAACACTTAATTTAGGATATAATAAAAATAAAAACTAGTGATCAATAAATTAAGAACAGTAGT
Organism: Rutidosis leptorrhynchoides; assembly: GCF_046630445.1. Taxonomy (NCBI): domain Eukaryota; kingdom Viridiplantae; phylum Streptophyta; class Magnoliopsida; order Asterales; family Asteraceae; genus Rutidosis; species Rutidosis leptorrhynchoides. Next base: position 398,777,843 of record NC_092333.1, read on the forward strand.
AAATAGTACAGTAATAGTAGCACGGCAATGTTATAGTTTGACTAAAAAGCCATAAGTCAACTATTGACACGGTAACGATCATATAAAAAGCCATAAGTAAAGTTATTTGAAACTTTACTTTTCTAAATCATTTTTTTATAACTTTTCTAATGGTTGTCATTGAGGAATTAAGATATGCAATTATTTTCTTGTACCGCTGAATTGAATAACCACTCATTCTCTAGAATAATCAACAAAAAAAACCACCAATTCTTACTCAATTTATTCTTTAAAGACAACCCTTAGATTTTACTTATTAAACTTTATAAATTGAAATCTTCTTTAAAACAAAACAAAACAAAACATACATATATCAGAATATAAGTAATTTGACATCCATTGAGAGGTCTCATCCATACACACACATTATGCATGTATAAGAAAGTATTAAATGGGCTTGGTGTTTGAAGGGGAACTTGTGAACAGACAAATAAAATAAAACTGACCAAAATCCCATTTGTAAATTTTCAAAGCTTTATTTTCTTCCTGTAGCGGTTTTAAAAACCGAAAAAGAATCAAAGATGTATCCTAGCAATTGTTCAATAACCAAAAAACATATCCTATAACCTATATATGTCTACCATATCTTAGATTCTTAACTTCTGATGCTGATTTCTATTTTAAGAAACCAAAAAAAAAAAAACCAATTCTATAACCAAAAAGATGTTGCCCAAAATTTCAAGAAACAGCAGCATCTTTTGTATTCTATGTTATTCAGTTAAGTTTGCTCCTCCAGTACTCCACACATTTACGCTCGTGATCAAGAGCCTCAATCGCCTGATAGACAAAAAAATAATCATTCAACATCTAATTTAACATTCCAGATTCATATATCTACTCATTAGTTATAAATATATTACACATACATATATCAAACATAAATAGCTCAAACATTCAACCAAATTTAATTATAATAACAATTAAAATTAACCTAATTTTGACCTACCTTGACTTTGACCGACTCAACCCGACTTTACTAACTTTGAGCAACTTTGATACGACTTTTTAACGTTGACCGTATTTTTAGAGTTTACGGGCAAACGGGACACCAAAATGACTAGTCAGCTGACTTTTGCAACACTCCTCAAAAATCCATTCTACCTTAAAACTTTTAAGTTTCTATTGTATGTATCAAATATTCAAAAAAATGTTATTGCAAGTATCCAACAACATATATAATGAGCCACGTTATCTAACCGTTAGATACATACAACAAAAATAACTGAAAGCTTGATATGTAGTATGGAAGTAACTGCTAAAGTTTGATACTTTTTTGGAACACTTCCAAAACTTTAGAATAAAAAAAAAATCATAAAACAAAATACTATCTACATACCTGAATAACAGGTGGCGAAGATAACCCAAACATTTCAAGCCCATTAACACTACGCAACGGTTTTAATGCGTTATTTTCCAACTTAACAATCTCTCGATTTAGCCTTTCGAGAAGCAACTTCCAGCACTTATCTGCGGACAAATCGATAAAACTCTCACTAGGACACTCTTCCAAGAAAACCTAATATTTCATCACAAAAACAACAAAGTTACTAATGAGTGGTTTAAATCATAAGTTAAAACTAATAATAAAGAGATAAATAAAAAATGCAATTAAAGGTTAATTAAACCTTAAATACAGGACCAATGAGCCCGCCATCATTAATTTCCGCTATGTAGTCGCTCATAACCATTGGGTTCAAAAAACTAAAATATTTTACTCGGCTTCGGTATCCTAGAAATGAAAACTAAAGTTAAAACAACAAATCAACTAATTGAATAAACGAGAATAGTGAGATTATGATGCTACAACAAACCTTTCGGGAATATCGCTTGCGTATTACACCATAATTTTCCAAATGCTAAAGATCCAATATTTATAACTTGGCCACAAACTTTACCAACGTTTGAATCATGATTATTTGATAAATTGCTGGTTTCCTCTTTTATTGGATACTTTATTTGATATAATTCAAGGTTTTTTGACGCCCATTTTTGCAGAGCACCTGATATACCCTCGAGTGAGTCAACAATCATAGTTAATTCGTCGAAACTATAGCGGAGATACACAGAATGTTGATCCGGTTCACACGAACATAAAAGATGCGCGTGTTTTAAACACGAGAAACGAGTAGAATTGCACTTGCATGTAACAGCAGACATGTGTAAGTCATAAAAACATAGAAAACATTCTTTCTCGTTTGTCGTATCGAAGTCGTCTTCCATTTTATGAAACTGAAAACCGGCATCTAGTTGTTCAATCCTTTTTACCTCCATTTCGACTCTCGCCTGAAATATCATAAGGTAGAGAAAAAAATAATTAGAACCCAACAACCAACATTAAAACAAAAAAGCACCATTATATTTATATTTATATTTATATTTATATTTCAAACAATCAGCAAAATGTGTTTTGGGTCAACCCAACCCGAACCGACCCCGAGTTTTTTCCTCATGTATAAAAGCACCCATTTCGACCCGTGACCCGCCCATCTTCCCATTTATTGGTTTCTTAGATAATTTACCTTTACGGAATTCGTAAGTATCCCCGCCTTTCCACAAACGCGTTTCCATCTTTCATTCTCGGGATCAACTTTATTTAGAACCAAAAGCTCCCATAAAGCCCTGACCGCTTCCCGAGCTGACACTAATAGCAACTTGTCATGAGATATAGACGTCTTGCGTCGTTGCTCGCCGTAAAGCTCAACGGCACTTTGCCCATGTTGTAGCCAATCAACCGGCGCCACATTGACAGCCTCGGCACAATTAAAACCGCAATTGAATCCGGCATGATATGCCCTTGGGAACGTAACAATGAAGTCTCCCGAACATTGTGTGGCACGATATACAGGTACACCCTCGGTTTTAAGAACGTTAGGGGATAACTGTGTAACAAGTTGATGGAGTAGATCTGGTTGTTCGTCGAATAAATCAGGTAGATGCTTCCGCATCGCATCCTCCAAGGCTGTCGCGTGGCTTCCGGGTACACCGTACCATATTTTTGGGTCACCGAAATGCATGTAGTTTACCGAGTAAAGGTGGTGATCTTCAACATGCTTTTCATATACCAAAAAAAAAAAAAAAAAAAAAAAAAAAGTCAGGTATCTCATTTAACAATAACAACTTCACAAAAAAAAAAAAAAAACACAAATCATATAGAGGAAAAAAAGGGAAAATAGCACATAAAGGCTACTTAAACCCACTTCTATTTAAGGTAGAATATTTCAGTTTTGCTAACGACAACCCCTAGGGTTGTTATTAACGCGCTTTAAACAATTGTACATTCATGTAACCGCCACCACTAAATTCACTAAATTAATAAGTGACCGCTATGTACAACTGCTTAAAGCGCGTTAACGCGACACCTCTAAAAGAGTAAGAGGTGTCATTAGCAAAATCCTATAAATTTATATTATTTTTCAATTTAAGGTACGGAGCTCGTTTTTACCCAACAAAATGACGAGAAGCACATGCCAACGTATAACCACGGAACCAAAACTCCCGAGATATCACATCCTTCGAAAGCTAACACGGACCCCGGAAGGCGGGGGAGGTTATTCAAATTCCATCCCGACTTCACGTATTTATTCACCTCATTATTTTCAACGCACGCGCTTTTCGGAAAACCGCTCTCGAATACACCCGTCTCGAGATCCGCTCCATAGTACACCTCAACCTCATCCGTTGGTTGTTCGATTATTCTCCAATATTCACCCTCAATTTCGTTAATTGACGGTCCCAAATCTTCCTTATTCTCATCACACCCATCTACAATTCTTTTCGAGCTTTCATCGTATATCCCAAAATAATGTTTCTTGAAATTAACCGCAAAATCTACAAACTCTTGAAATGTGAAATCCGAACCAGATCGAAACCCAAATTTATCATTATCATTGTCAGAAGAAGCATTTGAATCGGTATTCATCCTTCTTGCTCCAACTTTTGTAGAATTTCGTTTACGTTTTCGCCCTCTTTTTTTCTTCATTGGCTCCCGATTTTGTAGTAAGTCGATTTGTTGAATTCTTGTAGAAAATTTAGCATGATGCCAAAAATTTTCTTTGATTAGTGAACATGGTGGTTTCCAAGAAGCCGGAGGGACGATCCTACATATACCGTATGCTTCTGCTAAAGGTCGTATCTTTGATATGTAACCAAGTGTATCTTCAAACTCCTAATCAATTAATAATTGGATAAATAACACAAAAAGTATGATTTTCATGTCAATAGAAAAATAAAGAGTATATAAAATGTTACCTCATGGGTCGGATAAAATACCGGAGCTTCATCTACGTTAGGCCTACAAGCCTCAGAGGGATCCCATCTAGCTGTCACCTGCATTCATGAAAAAATTATATTTTTATAGAATTTGTGACATGTTTTATATAAATTTAAATTTATATTATATAATGCAAGCATAAGTTCTTACCTTTTGATGTCGAGGACTTACTGATGAATCGTTACTGTGATAGTCTTTTGGGGTGTTATTAGAAGACTGATCCTACAGAATAACATTTAAATAAGATGCCAAATTGTTTACCTCATAAGTATGAAATATCATATTGCACTGAAGTAAGCATTAAAAAGCCTTTCAGTAGCTCATTGACCCATAATAGACTGTCATGCATTTAAAATAAACTTCGGTAACGTTTTACTCAATTGACCCGTTTGACAAATTTGAGATATTTTTTAATGTGACCACTTTGAGGTCAAACACAACCCAAATCGACTTATACATGTTGGGGGTGCAAACCAAAGTCCCACATTGGTCATGAGACAAAACAAATGTATGTATATAAGTCTAAGGGAAAGTCCCTCTATCACCAATTGGTTTTAGAAAAGGATGGACTCTTGGGCTTATATTGCAGGACATTGTGTTTGGGCTATACGATCCTTACAATACATAAGTAATTGGGTCAAAATTGCCACCATTACTGAAACCTGTGATATGAGATTGATGCAGCTCAAATTTGCTAATTGTTCTCCAACTCTAACTAACTAAATCAATTATCAATTATAAGTTTTATTAAAATTGCCACCATTACTGAAACCTGTGATATGAGATTGATGCAGCTCAAATTTGCTAATTGTTCTCCAACTCTAACTAACTAAATCAATTATCAATTATAAGTTTTATTGTAAAAAACTATGTCTGCAAATGTTTCAAAGAACAAAAAGACACCAAAATGCAAGGAATATTTAATTATTACTCCCTCCGTCCCAGATTAATTGTCCCCAGACAAAAAACACACAGTTTTAGAAAATCCCACTAACTTTATTTCTCCACCAATGAAATATCTTCTCTCTCCAGATCCACCAATGAAATATCTCCTTTCCTTTCTATTTATGGAAGTAGACAATTAATTTGGGACATCCCAAAATGGAATACTGGACAATAATTTAGGGACTGAGGGAGTAATAATTATGCATATAAAAGAAATAACCCTTTTTTGCTTGTCAGTTGAAACTTGGGCTCCAGAGATCGAATCAGACGGTTGTAATCTGGTTAAACTTCTACGTCTAAGGGTCGAATTAGTGTCCAATTCTTCATTCATGATTGTTGCCATGGTGTATCACTCGTTCAGAACCTATCATAAAAGACATACATGTACTGAATTAAAATCTTCAACTTTGATCAAGTAAAGTAGAGGTGGCAAATGGGTGGGTCAGGTAACGGATCAAAACACATTAGGATTACAGAAAACATAATAGTTGATCATTTTAAATTAATTACAAAACAATTGTAAATCCATGCTACATGTACATATATACACATAAACAATCATCCAAACATACATGCGCACGCATATACACAAATTAACGCACATATCGCCCAAATTTAGAGTATTTTATATATGGTGTATGATTAGTATATATATTTTGTGTGTTGACCCGCGTAAGTTGTTCCGATCGGCGTATTGATTGGTTCTTCAACAACACATACTATTTATGGGCTTGGATACTATACTCGGAAAAGTAAATTCATTGACGACGCAAAAAATAGGAAGAATATAAATACCTATCCATTATTAATAATAACATAACATGCAAGCTAAACAATTCGGAAGTTTTAGAATCTAAAATTACATCATTTGGGAACGGTCCCACCTTAGATGATGATCCGACATAAGAATGAGAACTCGATCATGACTACTCATAATCTAACCAAGAGATTCTAAGATCATTTACGCATATAATTACTTAAAATTTTAGAATGGAATCAATTAACAACACTTTGATTATATATATAAACAAAATAGAGATAGAAAATTTATACCAAATAATATGAGCAACAAAGATAAGTATGCAAATTGCCAAAGCTTTTACAACAAAGGTAATTTATATGAATGAAAGGTGTGAAAATATAGTGATTCTTTAAATGGGATGCATGTTTTTCATGAACTCGGAGCGTTACATAGTTTTTATAATAAATTATGTGAAATGACCATCTTACACTTGAACATGTGACCCAAAAGATCATTCCTAAGGTATATCTGTGCAGGATGACCGACATGCTAACGTAACGAAAAGCAATTTTTATATACAATAAATAAATAACGGGCCCACATATTTAATACATCAAGCGTTTTCGCACAAACAACCTGGCTACATTAAGAAAATAATTGATCTTGTACATTCACATTCTTTTAGTTTCATGTTTTTATGTAAAATTAAGTTCACACAAAAGTAACATACTCTTAATCTTGATTTTTATCTTACTTAAACTATAAAGAGAATAGTGCAATATTCAAATGATTACACATTCAGATTGTAGGGTGATGGAAGTTAGCAAGAGTTAGATAATTTTATATTTATCTCAATAATTACATCTACTACATTTACCATCAACTATCAACTACTAACCTACATATTAACGTCTAAATGTCAATCCTAAATCCTAAGTAATCTAATAATCGTTGTCAGATACGCCTAATTTTAAACAAACACGAGATGTTAAACACAATCAAATTGACAATGCCAGCCTCTGCTAGTAACAAAATCCTATTCAATATAGAAAATAAACAATTTTAATCAATAATCTAAAGCATATAATTTTCCATTCTATCCGAATCACAAAATCAACAATGAAAGGATCAATCTTATATGCATCAAATAAGACAATACAAACACATGTTCTATAGTCATTTTATTATAATACAAAATAATAGAATGTAAAACAATGTGCTATAAGATTTAATCACAATGATTGCAATATATGAATAAAGAAACTATTAGTACATATAGAGATCTACTTCTACAAGGAGACAAAATTATATATACTTTATATATGTCATTAAAAATTTAAACAATTATTAACATGTAAATATAGAATCAATAGAAAGAACCCTAACCTGATTGATAAGAAAAAAATGTTGACAATTGGATAATTTTCTGATGACAATATGAATATGAATTTAGAATGCCAACCCAATTCCCAAAATTGTTAAAAACTGCCAAGAAAAATGGTGAAATTGAATGAAATTAGGGGGAATTGATTAAAATAAAACTATAAAATTGAAAGATTGAACCCAGTCAAGACTAACAAAACACCAATTAAAACAAATCCCAGAAAACAAATAGCTTAAATTGTTTTATTCAAAATTAAAGAATCAATTTTTTTTATAAATCATAAGAAATAAATAAGTTGATTTTGGATGATGATAATGTTAAACTCTACTCTGTTTCCATGAAATTCGTTAATGTGGAGAGAAAAGAATGGTAAAAAAAATAAAGAATTCCCAACAATTAAATTAAAATAAAGAATATATTTATATTCCAAAATTAAACAGAAAAAATAAGAGTATTAAATTATATAATTATAATTGTTACTTACAATAAAAAAAACTAAGATATGGGAATATTATTTTTCTTGGTGAGCAGTGTATCGCTCGGGTAACATACAAGAAACAAAATATGCGAAATTTGATGAATGAAAAATGGAAATTTGTGAAACAACAAGAAAGAGTCAAACGGCAAAAACGAAATATGAAAAAAGAAAATATAAAGAGGAAGCCCAAAGAGACCCACGTTTTAACTGAAATCTGTTGAAACAACAGAACAATGTTTATATACTCCATCTTTACATTATATTTGTGCCGCAAAGAATTGAGGGGTCCACTGCTTTTCAAAACCGCCTCAATTTTAATTATAATATTATTAGAATATTATATATTATATATTATATTATTATTATTATACCAGTTATAATCCCATACATCCATTAATTTGTTTGAAATTCAAGGGACTAATGAGAGCGCGACATGTGACGCGAAAATCACATGTGATTGAAAAAAAAATTTCAAATTTTTTTTAAAAAAAATTTTTTTTTTTCTAAATTTTTTTTACAATCACATGTGATTCTGCATGTCAATCACATGTGATTATGCATGTAAAATCCAATCACATGTGATTGTACAATTCAATCACATGTGATTCTGCAGGTAAATCACATGTGATTGTAAAAAAAAAAATTCGAAAAAAATTATTGTTTCGAAAAAAAAATTTTAAAAAAAAATTTCGAAAAAAAAAAAATTGAATTTTTTTCAATCACATGTAATTTTCGCACATGTCGCGCTCTCATTAGTCCCTTGGATCTCAAGTTAATTTATGGATTCAAATGAATATTACTCTATATTATTATACCTACATACTAAAAGCCGTAGAGGTTTTCGTCGTTACCGTTATATCGGCTTGTCGTTTTACGTTTGCGTTCACATTACAAACGGTCCCTCAACTTCAGCTATATTTACATAACGGCCCCTCAAGTTTACACTTTTTCGGGAGTAAAAAGTGTAAATACATAATTTTATTAAAATAAAAGAAACTAATTCCACCCGAATTTATAACGGGCCCTATCTTCTCGCTTAGTGCGAGTTAAATTTCGAGACCACCGTTCAACTCGAAAAAATCTTACGAACCCAACGGGACTAACTATACGCGAAACAGACACTTCTCAAAAAACGCTAAACACCTCGGGTTATCTTGAATACATATACATACACTTATGATAAACAACCCAAACTACCTACATCATATCGATGGTTATGTTTCCATTTTTTACACAATCTTCGTGACGTTAAAAATGCATATGTCATTAGGTATACTAGGTACTAACTACGTGTAACCAAAAACACCTGTAGCAAAGCGTTTTTATTTCCATAAATACATAACGCTACGTTAACTATGACTATGTAACCCGAAAGGCACTGCAGCATCGCGCAGGACACATTTCTAGTTTAATTTAAACTTAAAGAGTTATACTCCGTAATAAAGAGGGAGTTTGATAAAATAATATATGATTAAATGTAGAGTGGTTTAAATTTTAAATGATTTAAAGGTTTTAGTTGATCTTAATTCATAATGTCGATAACATGTTTGAAAATCATTTTAAATATTTATTTTTGGCAAAAGAACATAAACTAAAATTAGGAATTTTTCAAACGGACACATTTATACATAGAAAGTAAATATCTACCACAGTGTAATTCAATGTACGACATAAATATTAAAAGATAACGACGATCGTTGTAATTTCATGAAAACTACAAGGACAATGTGTATGATTTTCAAAAGGTAAGGATGATAGGTGTAATTTCATGTAAACCAAAACGATTATTGGTATTTTACCTTCAAAAGTATGTAGAATAGATAGATTTGTTATTATTATATTATTATACTCATTAATACGGAGTAATAAATATATATAACCAACCTCATCTATAAGTTTCTTTTTTCTCAAAAGGGTCTAATAATTCTACACCCCATACATATTCTTCAGCTGAGGCATTTATTTTCACCGAGTTTTCGTCATGTTCTTTCATACTTTTGGTGGTGTCTAGATACTCTTCCGGTGGTTTCGTTGAGACCACTATTCGTTTCTTTAGTGACTCGGGGGACGGAAAATCTTTCATAGCTCTGCCTTTGAAATATGTTTGATTCCTCTGTTGCGTAATAAAGTACGCTGAGACTACAAACGCCATTTTAGCTTCCACCACATGAGCAACTTTTCGATGGAAACCCATCAATAAGTTTCCAATAATATCCATTCCACTCTTTCGATCCAATTTGGAATAGGATCAGTTATTTGGACTTATCCCACACTTTGATTCCAATTTGGAACTGATCATTCCACTTTGATGTAATCGTAAATACATACTAGTTGGAGGTGCTTTTTATCTTGCCTTTTCTTTTGTTGGAAGTACTAGCGGTCTCTGTTAAGGGTATTGCGTCGGAGATCTCGTGTTAAGCAACGGAAACAATTCCTTCGTCGGAGTCAGGAGTCGGTTAAAATGGTACTGGAGTAAACTTTTCTTTCATACCATGTAGAACATCCAAGTCAAGAACGCCTTTAAGATTCATATCTGCAAAGAAACAAATAGAGGAGAAAAAATTGAAGCATACATATATGTTTCAAATTAAGTTTCTACTAAGGCCATTATAAACAACTATGGAGATAGTATCTTTACTTCTCATGCTTTTCTAATTTCGCCAAGCGCCAAAACTTTTTCATTATAGACACGTGGTGGAAGCGTGATATCAACAACATTATTAAAGATAGTTTTATCGTTATCCGACAAAGTAGGAGCCTTACCATAACCGAAACTATAATTTTGTACCCAAACACGAACACCAAACCACCCTCTTTACGGATAATTGAAGAATCACCAAAAAACGTTCCTCTACATCCATGAAGCGATGTGCACAGGACGTGGGGCATGTGTGTGCGCGCGTGCAGAATCAACCTTTAAATTTATAAGCCTATACTACTGTGACTTCACACACACCTGCGGACAACATTCCCGGTTAATGTAGCAAAGTAATGATAAGTACAAGTTCGTCCCAAGAGATGTAGGAGAGTCAAAAGTCAAAAGTTGGTGAATTTTGATAACTTATTTCTTAGGAAATATAAATAATAAATAATGATTATTATTTGGAGGTTTGTTTGTATTTACAGAGCAATAATGATTGTAAATTTAAAAGATAAACAATTAAAGCGAGGGTGCTTGCTTGCTTTGGGATTATTTCCTAACATTCGGATTTTGGATTAAGAACAATATTTTGATTAACTTTAAATGATAGAACATATGTAACGATGCGGTTAATCATTACTCAATAAGCAATAACGGTTAAAGACCGATCGTTAAAGTGACTAATTCCAAACTAGGGTTCAATCGCATAAACAAACTAATGGGACCTAATCGCGATTTAACATGGGTGAGTAAATCATATTGCTAAGTGCGTGTACAAAAGCAATATCACAACTCTAAGTTTTTTGCAATTCATGATTCACATACAAGTTTAACTATGTTCTTGTGATTAAATCAACTTAGTTAATCCATCTAGAATTACATGTTTAAAATACTATTGAAGCTAATTTTTTCAGTCATTAGTGTACGTGTACTAACGCAAAACAACTAACTAAGCATGCAAACATGAATTAGAACCTCGAACAGTGGGTCAATTAGTTTAGGCCAGAATGAAAATTTATTAGAACGCATTCGAAAATCAAATTTAAGTCCTATGTCCTTGATCAGTCGCTGGTTGGCTTCACCCAGCCGTTGCTGGCCTAAAGAACAAACAGAGCCACCGCTGGCCACAGACAGCTGTCAACTGGTTCATGTTTTTTTCCAGACTTTTTCTTGCCCTCTGTTCTTGACTGTTCCGTCAGATGATCGTAGACAGCCGCAAGATGGCAACCAAAATAGACATTATCATTCGGTGAACCATAGAAATTTGTTGAAATAATTATGGTTTATTCAGGGCTACGACCACCGGATGGACTTGTAAAAAAATGATTTGAATTTAGTATTCATCCTTTTTACCTAAACCAACACACAATGGTGTTTCTAGCCCATAATCAGAACGTTAATCATAATTTAACACTTAAAATTCATAAAATTAATGAAAATAAATAAACAAGTTATACCTTTTAAGAAAATGAAGAAATGAAGATCATAAAGAAATGCAACTTTATTGATGTTGAAAATCAAACTACAACTTCTCAAAGTAATTCAAGAACAATGCTTGAATTGGAATTATAATCTAACTTAACTTTAAACTTTTTTTTTATTTTTTTATTTTTTTTTTATTTTTTTTGTTTTTTGTTTTTTTTACTTAACTTTAAACTTGAAATGAAGAAAAAAGATAGAATTATAAAGATACTATTGAAAGACTGATACTGAAAAGTGTAAAAAGTAACCCTTGACTGTGACCAGAGTGTTTCTATTTATAATCAATTCCAGCCGGTGACTGGCAGTTTCAGTTGGCGGCTAAGGTCTTCCGTTAAAGGGTCGGTCAGACAGCTGATGTTGGTTGGGCGGTGGCTGATGTAGGTTGTCCGGAGATAGCTTCGGCTAAGGTCTTCCGTTAAAGGGTCGGTCAGACAGCTGATGTTGGTTGGGCGGTGGCTGATGTAGGTTGTCCGGAGACTGAAGCTATCTGCAAAGATTTGACTCGTTTAATGCAGGAAGTCTGTCTGCGGCTGAGGAAGTGGGTGGGCGGATGCAGACGAAGAATCTGGGATGTCCATTAGTGCATTTAAAACTCCGGTTGTTTCTTGATTCAGCTTGCGGCTGAGGTGGCTCGGTAGAGGCTGGAGTGATATTTTATTCTGGATTTCGCTCTTATGGACTTTTTGTTGACTTGAATTTGACCATCGACAGCCGGCGGCTACAGTAACTCAGTCGGCGGTTGGGGCTTCAATTCTTGGATTTCACAGATTTTTACTTCGTCGGTGTAGCGACCCCGACAAATCGTCAAGTGACGGCGTCGACTACGTAGGTCCCATTACATGGTCATAAGTCTTTAAGACAACGTTTGACCAAAATATGTCGCATTCATTTCAATGTAAAAGGGTGTTTCAAGTTTACAAAAAGAAGTTCGAAGGCTAGTTACATTACAATGTTAAACGTACAATTGAAACCTATGCGACACAATTTAAAAGTAGCCAAAAAGATGCTCCAAATATGCATGTATACTCGACATCCAAGCAAGTATCAAAAGAGTGCGGAAGCATGTATCACTTAAGCATTCAAAACCTGAGAAAAACATAGAGGAATCTGTCAACGAAAACGTTGGTGAAATCATAGGTTTAGTAAATGAGTATGTAAGTAAAATAAGTTGAACCACAAGTTATAGTATAAGTCGATTTTCCGAATCGTTTGAATTCCATAAGTATTGTTGTTTACCGAGCACCCAATTATCAAAGCTTAACCGTATCATTTACCTCAGCATAAAAGTGTTAGAACATACACCGTACCAGAATATATTTCATTCGCTTAACGGTAGCGAACCGTCCGAATGAGGGTTAGTCAAACCCGTATGGATCCACACAACATAGTCTCGCTTACACCATCTGATGTAATTAATGATAATTGAATTGAGGATTTTCGTTCAAACTCTTCCGTATCTTTGTATTCACAATTGTGTTCAATGTATAAAAGTATGAAAAATATATATACGTGTGAAATGTATATAAGTACGTAATGTATGTGTTTCTCAGCCCACGATTTAAAAGTATAAAAGTTGTTGAAAAGTGGGACTATGATCTCACCTCGAGTGCACGAGTATAAAAGTACTTCACAAAGTAAACGTGTGCATGAAAGTTGCTTAGCCTTGACCTAAACAAGTAAGTTGTATCAATTAATCGGTTACGACACAAGGTCGGGTGAAATGTGTTCAATTAGTCCTATGGCTCGTTACGACTCGAAAAGTATAGCATGTGAATCACGTTGTCAAGTTTCATGCAAGAATCAAGTATAAAATAAAGACTAGAACGATTGCATAAGTGTTTAGTTAAGTTTGACTAAAAGTCAAACTTGGTCAAAGTCAAAGTCAACGGGGTCGGGTCGGGTATCCGACAATTTTTCTAAGTTATATAATCATATATGAGCATGTTGGCCAAGTTTCATGTTAATCGGAGGTCCGTAGCATATCAAACATTTTACGTCAAATGACCAAGCAAAACAGCCCATTTTAGTGTATCAGGACGGTGTCCCAAAATCAGGACGGTGTCCCAATATGAAGAGTGGGACGGCATCCCAAAATCAGGACGGCGTCCCAAATTGAAGAGTGGGACGGCGTCCCAAAAATCAGGACGGCGTCCCAATGGGCATTCAGGTCCTGTTTGCAGAAAAACACAAGTGCACGACCCAAACTTCAAACAATCACAATTTATGATCCGCAAACAATTAGAACATGTATTTTATATCACCGGAAAGCTCTTTCGACAAGGAACGCAACTAAGCACTTTTCATCAAGCAAAAACATCATATACAATAACCAAAATCTCGTCAAGTGATCAATAGAGGTTTATTTTCAAGTTTCAAGTTCATCAATTGCAATTTAAGTTTCGGGAATCCAATTTATACATATGATATGCCGTTTTGAAGGTAATGAAACATGTAATACAACTAAACACTTATCAATAACATTAACAAGCATTCAACGCATCAAAAGTTCGTTTTAAGAGTTGTCAAACCCTAACCAAAACCTCAAAATCACTAATCATGTTAATGTAAGGTTTTCATGTCAATCAACACACCAAAACGAAGCTATTGAAGTAACTAACACTTTGAACACACAAACATTAACATCTAAACACATTTCATCATCCAAAATCAAAGATTAAGCATACACTTTTCATTTTCAAGCTAGTTACACCAAAACATCAAGATCGAGCATACAAATCATATATTCATGTTATACACGAGCCATAGACACTAACTAACAACATATCAAGTCAAAAACATGAATTTGAGAAATCTAGAGTTTTAAAAATGTTACCCAAAATCAGTGTAGTTAGTATCAAATCGTAGAGGATGACGAGAGGATTAAGAATATGTAGTCGGATTTGTTGTGAGCTTCCAAGATCAAAATTAGATGATGAATTTTGTGTTTGTGTTCTTGAGAGAAAAGGAAGAAAGAAAAAGAGGAAGAAGATGGTGAAATGAAGTGTGTGGTGGTGAGGAGTCACTAGTTAGCCAAGTTTACCCGAGTGGCGAGATTAGTCCCTCAAGTTTGTTGTCGGGTGCGGGAAATAACCAAACGAATATTTTTAAGACGCAAGTTAACGAGAGATGTTATAATCGAGTAACGGGATTATCATGAACACTAGTTAACGAAGTGCACGAGTATAGGTGACGAGGGATGTTATTTAAAAAAAAAAGACGGTGTTAAAATAATTTAACGGAAAAAACGCGGGATGTTACAGTCGGGAAGTAAGACTTGGCCACTGGTTGATTCACGAACCTATAACAATATATACATATATATCAAAGTATGTTCAAAATATATTTACAACACTTTTAATATATTTTGATGTTTTAAGTTTATTAAGTCAGCTGTCCTCGTTAGTAACCTACAACTAGTTGTCCACAGTTAGATGTACAGAAATAAATCGATAAATATTATCTTGAATCAATCCACGACCCAGTGTATACGTATCTCAGTATTGATCACAACTCAAACTATATATATTTTGGAATCAACCTCAACCCTGTATAGCTAACTCCAACATTCACATATAGAGTGTCTATGGTTGTTCCGAAATATATATAGATGTGTCGACATGATAGGTCAAAACATTGTATACGTGTCTATGGTATCTCAAGATTACATAATATACAATACAAGTTGATTAAGTTATGGTTGGAATAGATTTGTTACCAATTTTCACGTAGCTAAAATGAGAAAAATTATCCAATCTTGTTTTACCCATAACTTCTTCATTTTAAATCCGTTTTGAGTGAATCAAATTGCTATAGTTTCATATTGAACTCTATTTTATGAATCTAAACAGAAAAAGTATAGGTTTATAGTCGGAAAAATAAGTTACAAGTCGTTTTTGTAAAGGTAGTCATTTCAGTCGAAAGAACGACGTCTAGATGACCATTTTAGAAAACATACTTCCACTTTGAGTTTAACCATAATTTTTGGATATAGTTTAATGTTCATAATAAAAATCATTTTCTCAGAATAACAACTTTTAAATCAAAGTTTATCATAGTTTTTAATTAACTAACCCAAAACAGCCCGCGGTGTTACTACGACGGCGTAAATCCGGTTTTACGGTGTTTTTCGTGTTTCCAGGTTTTAAATCATTAAGTTAGCATATCATATAGATATAGAACATGTGTTTAGTTGATTTTAAAAGTCAAGTTAGAAGGATTAACTTTTGTTTGCGAACAAGTTTAGAATTAACTAAACTATGTTCTAGTGATTACAAGTTTAAACCTTCGAATAAGATAGCTTTATATGTATGAATCAAATGATGTTATGAACATCATTACTACCTTAAGTTCCTTGGATAAACCTACTGGAAAAGAGAAAAATGGATCTAGCTTCAACGGATCCTTGGATGGCTTGAAGTTCTTGAAGCAGAATCATGACACGAAAACAAGTTCAAGTAAGATCATCACTTGAAATAAGATTGTTATAGTTATAGAAATTGAACCAAAGTTTGAATATGATTATTACCTTGTATTAGAATGATAACCTACTGTAATAAACAAAGATTTCTTGAGGTTGGATGATCACCTTACAAGATTGAAAGTGAGCTAGCAAACTTGAAAGTATTCTTGATTTTATGTAACTAGAACTTGTAGAATTTATGAAGAACACTTAGAACTTGAAGATAGAACTTGAGAGAGATCAATTAGATGAAGAAAATTGATGAATGAAAGTGTTTGTAGGTGTTTTTGGTCGTTGGTGTATGGATTAGATATAAAGGATATGTAATTTTGTTTTCATGTAAATAAGTCATGAATGATTACTCATATTTTTGTAATTTTATGAGATATTTCATGCTAGTTGCCAAATGATGGTTCCCACATGTGTTAGTTGACTCACATGGGCTGCTAAGAGCTAATCATTGGAGTGTATATACCAATAGTACATACATCTAAAAGCTGTGTATTGTACGAGTACGAATACGGGTGCATACGAGTAGAATTGTTGATGAAACTGAACGAGGATGTAATTGTAAGCATTTTTGTTAAGTAGAAGTATTTTGATAAGTGTATTGAAGTCTTTCAAAAGTGTATAAATACATATTAAAACACTACATGTATATACATTTTAACTGAGTCGTTAAGTCATCGTTAGTCGTTACATGTAAGTGTTGTTTTGAAACCTTTAGGTTAACGATCTTCTTAAATGTTGTTAACCCAATGTTTATAATATCAAATGAGATTTTAAATTATTATATTATCATGATATTATCATGTATGAATATCTCTTAATATGATATATATATATATATACATTAAATGTCTTTACAACGATAATCGTTACATATATGTCTCGTTTAAAAATCATTAAGTTAGTAGTCTTGTTTTTACATATGTAGTTCATTGTTAATATACTTAATGATATGTTTACTTATCATAGTATCATGTTAACTATATATATATATATCCATATATATGTCATCATATAGTTTTTACAAGTTTTAACGTTCGTGAATCACCGGTCAACTTGGGTGGTCAATTGTCTATATGAAACATATTTCAATTAATCAAGTCTTAACAAGTTTGATTGATTAACATGTTGGAAACATTTAATCATGTAAATATCAATCTCAATTAATATATATAAACATGGAAAAGTTCGGGTCACTACAGTACCTACCCGTTAAATAAATTTTATCCCGAAATTTTAAGCTGTTGAAGGTGTTGACGAATCTTCTAAAAATAGATGCGGGTATTTCTTCTTCATCTGATCTTCACGCTCCCAAGTGAACTCGGGTCCTCTACGAGCATTCCATCAAACCTTAATAATTGGTATCTTGTTTTGCTTAGTCTTTTAACCTCACGATCCATTATTTCGACGGGTTCTTCGATGAATTGGAGTTTTTTGTTG
The DNA here is from genome assembly GCF_046630445.1 of Rutidosis leptorrhynchoides. Lineage (NCBI taxonomy): Eukaryota > Viridiplantae > Streptophyta > Magnoliopsida > Asterales > Asteraceae > Rutidosis > Rutidosis leptorrhynchoides. Next base: position 398,795,732 of record NC_092333.1, read on the forward strand.
ATTTGGATTTCATCTAACGGAATAGTGAGATCTTCTTTAGCAAAACATTTCTTCAAATTCGAGACGTAGAAAGTGTTATGTACAGCCGCGAGTTGTTGAGGTAACTCAAGTCGGTAAGCTACTGGTCCGACACGATCAATAATCTTGAATGGTCCAATATACCTTGGATTTAATTTCCCTCGTTTACCAAATCGAACAACGCCTTTCCAAGGTGCAACTTTAAGCATGACCATCTCTCCAATTTCAAATTCTATATGTTTTCTTTTAATGTCAGCGTAGCTCTTTTGTCGACTTTGGGCGGTTTTCAACCGTTGTTGAATTTGGATGATCTTCTCGGTAGTTTCTTGTATAATCTCCGGACCCGTAATCTGTCTATCCCCCACTTCACTCCAACAAATCGGAGACCTGCACTTTCTACCATAAAGTGCTTCAAACGGCGCCATCTCAATACTTGAATGGTAGCTGTTGTTGTAGGAAAATTCTGCTAACGGTAGATGTCGATCCCAACTGTTACCAAAATCAATAACACATGCTCGTAGCATGTCTTCAAGCGTTTGTATCATCCTTTCGCTTTGCCCATCAGTTTGTGGATGATAGGCAGTACTCATGTCTAGACGAGTTCCTAATGCTTGCTGTAATGTCTGCCAGAATCTTGAAATAAATCTGCCATCCCTATCAGAGATAATAGAGATTGGTATTCCATGTCTGGAGACGACTTCCTTCAAATACAGTCGTGCTAACTTCTCCATCTTGTCATCTTCTCTTATTGGTAGGAAGTGTGCTGATTTGGTGAGACGATCAACTATTACCCAAATAGTATCAAAACCACTTGCAGTCCTTGGCAATTTAGTGATGAAATCCATGGTAATGTTTTCTCATTTCCATTCCGGGATTTCGGGTTGTTGAAGTAGACCTGATGGTTTCTGATGCTCAGCTTTGACCTTAGAACACGTCAAACATTCTCCTACGTATTTAGCAACATTGGCTTTCATACCCGGCCACCAAAAATGTTTCTTGAGATCCTTGTACATCTTCCCCGTTCCAGGATGTATTGAGTATCTGGTTTTATGAGCTTCTCTAAGTACCATTTCTCTCATATCTCCAAATTTTAGTACCCAAATCCTTTCAGCCCTATACCGGGTTCCGTCTTCCCGAATATTAAGATGCTTCTCCGATCCTTTGGGTATTTCATCCTTTAAATTTCCCTCTTTTAAAACTCCTTGTTGCGCCTCCTTTATTTGAGTAGTAAGGTTATTATGAATCATTATATTCATAGATTTTACTCGAATGGGTTCTCTGTCCTTCCTGCTCAAGGCATCGGCTACCACATTTGCCTTCCCCGGGTGGTAACGAATCTCAAAGTCGTAATCATTCAACAATTCAATCTACCTACGCTGCCTCATATTTAGTTGTTTCTGATTAAATATGTGTTGAAGACTTTTGTGGTCGGTATATATAATACTTTTGACCCCATATAAGTAGTTCCGCCAAGTCTTTAATGCAAAAACAACCGCGCCTAATTCCAAATCATGCGTCGTATAATTTTGTTCGTGAATCTTCAATTGTCTAGACGCATAAGCAATCACCTTCGTTCGTTGCATTAATACACAACCGAGACCTTGCTTTGATGCGTCACAATAAATCACAAAATCATCATTCCCTTCAGGCAATGACAATATAGGTGCCGTAGTTAGCTTTTTCTTCAATAACTGAAACGCTTTCTCTTGTTCATCATTCCATTCAAATTTCTTCCCTTTATGCGTTAATGCAGTCAAGGATTTTGCTATTCTGGAAAAGTCTTGGATGAACCTTCTGTAGTAACCAGCTAGTCCTAAAAACTGGCGTATGTGTTTCGGAGTTTTTGGAGTTTCCCACTTTTCAACAGTTTCTATCTTTGCCGGATCCACCTTAATACCTTCTTTGTTCACTATGTGACTGAGGAATTGAACTTCTTCCAACCAAAATGCACACTTTGAAAACTTAGCGTACAATTCTTCCTTCCTCAATACTTCTAACACCTTTCTCAAATGTTCACCGTGTTCTTGGTCATTCTTTGAGTAAATAAGTATGTCATCAATGAAAACAATGACAAACTTGTCAAGGTATGGTCCACACACTCGGTTCATAAGGTCCATGAACACAGCTGGGGCATTAGTTAAACCAAACGGCATGACCATAAACTCGTAATGACCGTAACGTGTTCTGAAAGCAGTCTTTGGAATATCATCTTCTTTCACCCGCATTTGATGATACCCGGAACGTAAGTCAATCTTTGAATAAACAGACGAGCCTTGTAGTTGATCAAATAAGTCGTCGATTCTCGGTAGTGGGTAGCGGTTTTTGATGGTAAGTTTGTTCAACTCTCGGTAGTCGATACACAACCTGAATGTACCATCTTTCTTCTTGACAAACAAAACAGGAGCTCCCCACGGTGATGTGCTTGGTCGAATGAAACCACGCTTTAAAAGTTCTTGTAATTGGCTTTGCAGTTCTTTCATCTCGCTGGGTGCGAGTCTGTAAGGAGCACGAGCTATTGGTGCAGCTCCTAGTACAAGATCTATTTGAAATTCAACGGATCGATGTGGGGGTAATCCCGGTAATTCTTTCGGAAATACATCGAAAAATTCTTTTGCAATGGGAACATCATTGATACTCTTTTCTTCAGTTTGTACTTTCTCGACGTGTGCTAGAACAGCATAGCAAACTTTTCTTATTAGTTTTTGTGCCTTCAAATTACTAATAAAATGTAGCTTCGTGTTGCCCTTTTCTCCGTACACCATTAAGGGTTTTCCTTTTTCTCGTATAATGTGAATTGCATTTTTGTAACAAACGATTTCTGCTTTCACTTCTTTCAACCTGTCCATACCGATTATCACATCAAAACTCCCTAACTCTACTGGTATCAAGTCAATCTTAAATGTTTCGCTAACCAGTTTAATTTCTCGATTCTGACATATATTATCTGCTGAAATTAATTTACCATTTGCTAATTCGAGTAAAAATTTACTATCCAAAGGCGTCAATGGACAACTTAATTTAGCACAAAAATCTCTACTCATATAGCTTCTATCCGCACCCGAATCAAATAAAACGTAAGCAGATTTATTGTCCATAAGAAACGTACCCGTAACAAGCTCCGGGTCTTCCTGTGCCTCTGCCGCATTAATATTGAAAACTCTTCCGCGGCCTTGTCCATTCGTGTTCTCCTGGTTCGGGCAATTTCTAATAATGTGGCCCGGTTTTTCACATTTATAACAAACTACATTGGCATAACTTGCTCCGACACTACTTGCTCCGCCATTACTCGTTCCGACACCATTTGTTCCTTTCGTTCTATTAACCCCTGGTCCGTAGACCTCACACTTCACCGCGCTATGACCATTTCTTTTACAATTGTTGCAAAATTTGGTGCAGAACCCCGAGTGATACTTTTCACACCTTTGGCATAGCTGCTTCTGATTGTTGTTGTTGTTGCAGTTATTATTGTTGTTGGGATGATTGTTGTAGTTGCTGTTGTTGTTGTTGTTGTTGTTGTTGGACCGTTTGTTGTAGTTGCGATTGATGTTGCGATTGTTGGGATAATTGTTGCGATTATTGTTGTAATTGCTGTTGTTGTTGTATTGGTGATTCTTATCACCATTTTCCTCCCACTTTCTTTTGACTTGCTTCACATTGGCCTCTTCAGCAGTCTGTTCTTTAATTCTTTCTTCAATCTGGTTCACTAGTTTGTGAGCCATTCTACATGCCTATTGTATGGAGGCGGGCTCGTGTGAACTTATATCTTCTTGGATTCTTTCCGGTAATCCTTTCACAAACGCGTCGATCTTCTCTTCCTCATCTTCGAATGCTCCCGGACATAATAGGCACAATTCTGTGAATCGTTTTTCTTACGTGGTAATATCAAATCCTTGGGTTCGTAACCCTCTAAGTTCTGTCTTAAGCTTATTGACCTCGGTTCTGGGACGGTACTTCTCGTTCATCAAGTGCTTGAATGCTGACCACGGTAGTGCGTACGCATCGTCTTGTCCCACTTGCTCTAGATAGGTATTCCACCATGTTAACGCAGAACCTGTGAAGGTATGTGTAGCGTACTTCACTTTGTCCTCTTCAGTACACTTACTTATGGCAAACACCGATTCGATCTTCTCGGTCCACCGTTTCAATCCGATCGGTCCTTCGGTTCCAACAAATTCCAAAGGTTTGCAGGCAGTGAATTCTTTGTAGGTGCATCCTACACGATTTCCTGTACTGCTAGATCCAAGGTTATTGTTGGTATGTAGCGCAGCCTGTACTGCAGCTATGTTTGAAGCTAGAAAAGTACGGAATTCCTCTTCATTCATATTCACGGTGTGTCGAGTAGTCGGTGCCATTTCCTTCAAAATAGTCAAATGGAACAAGTTAATCATACAGAATATTAAGAGTAGTTAATAGTATTTCGTAGCATAATATGAACTCATTTATAAAAGTTTTTTCTTCATATTAGCGTTTTATAAGTTTAAATTCGGGTAGTACCTACCCGTTAAGTTCATACTTAGTAGCTAATATACAATTCAACTACTACAATTCTATATGAAAAACTGATTATAATAATATTTCGCGTTCAAACTTTTACACAATATTTTACAAACTTACAATACCGCTTATTTTACATATAGCATGAAATATAGCACACAATAAATTTGATACAAGATGGTTGTAAAGATAATTCTAGCTAGTACACAAGTCGTTCAGCAAAGGCAATAAAGACACGTAATTCATACGTCCAGAAACAAGTCATGCATTCTGGTTTTACTAGGATTACTTCCCATCCTTGGTCTTGTGGAACATAACCGTTATGGCCGTTGATAAGACAGCGTGTTGTAACGTCGTCAAAGGGACGAGGGTTACGTAATGTCCAACAGTCCCGTAACAATCTAAAAACCTCATTTCTTACCCCAATTACCGACTCCGTCACTTGTGGGAACGTTTTGTTTAATAGTTGTAGCCCGATGTTCTTGTTCTCACTTTGGTGAGAAGCGAACATTACTAATCCGTAAGCATAACATGCTTCTTTATGTTGCATGTTAGCCTCTTTTTCTAAATCATGAAGTCCAATATTCGGATATATTGAGTCAAAATAATTTCTTAACCCAATGCGTAAAATAGCATTTGGGTTCCCCGCAATATATGCGTCAAAGTAAACACATCGTAACTTATGGATTTCCCAATGTGATATCCCCCATCTTTCGAACGAAAGCCTTTTATAAACCAAGGCATTCTTGAAACGTTCTTCGAATGTCTTACAAACTGATCTCGCCTTAAATAGTTGTGCCGAAGAATTCTGACCGACTCTAGACAAGATTTCATCAATCATGTCTCCGGGTAGGTCTCTTAAAATATTGGGTTGTCTATCCATTTTGTGTTTTTATACTGTAAAATAGACAAGAGTTAGATTCATAAAAAAAAATACTTATTAATACAATCAATTTTTACATATATCATAAAGCATAAGCACACTATGTTACATATATTACACCACACGAATACAACTATCTTATTCCGACTCGCTTGTTTCTTCTTCTTCGGTTTTGGTTCGTTTTGCCAAGTTTCTAGGGATATATGATGTTCCCCTAATACGAGCCGTCGTTTTCCACATTGGTTTAGAAAAACCTGGTGGTTTAGAGGTTCCCGGGTCATTGTTACAACTTAAGGACTTCGGGGGTTGACGATACATATAAAGTTCATCGGGGTTGGAATTAGATTTCTCTATTTTTATGTCCTTTCCCTTATTATTTTCTTTTGCCTTTTTAAATTCAGTTGGGGTAATTTCTATAACATCATCGGAATTCTCGTCGGAATCCGATTCATCGGAGAATTGGTAATCCTCCCAATATTTTGCTTCCTTGGCGGAAACACCATAGACCATAATTAACCTTGGTCGGTTGGTTGAGGCTTTTCTTTTACTTAACCTTTTTATTATTTCCCCCACCGGTTCTATTTCTTCATCCGGTTCCGATTCTTCTTCCGGTTCCGATTCTTCTTCCGGTTCCGACTCTTCTTCCGGTTCCTCTTCGGGAACTTGTGAATCAGTCCACGAATCATTCCAATTTACATTTGACTCTTCATTATTATTAGGTGAGTCAATGGGACTTGTTCTAGAGGTAGACATCTATCACATAATATCAAACGCGTTAAGAGATTAATATAGCACATAATATTCACATGTTAAAAATATATAGTTAAAAATATATAGTTTTCAACAAAATTTGTTAAGCAATCATTTTTCAAGTAAACACGGTCGAAGTCCAGACTCACTAATGCATCCTAACAAACTCGATAAGACACACTAATGCAAAATTCTGGTTCTCTAAGACCAACGCTCGGATACCAACTGAAATGTCCCGTTCTTATTGATTAAAAACGTTCCATATTAATTGATTTCGTTGCGAGGTTTTGACCTCTATATGAGACATTTTTCAAAGACTGCATTCATTTTAAAACAAACCATAACCTTTATTTCATCAATAAAGGTTTAAAAAGCTTTACGTAGATTATCAAATAATGATAATCTAAAATATTCTGTTTACACACGACCATTACATAATGGTTTACAATACAAATATGTTACAACAAAATAAGTTTCTTGAATGCAGTTTTTACACAATATCATACAAGCATGGACTCCAAATCTCGTCCTTATTTAAGTATGCGACAGCGGAAGCTCTTAATAATCACCTGAGAGTAAACATGCTTAAAACGTCAACAAAAATGTTGGTGAGTTATAGGTTTAACCTATATATATCAAATCATAATAATAGACCACAAGATTTCATATTTCAATACACATCCCATACATAGAGATAAAAATCATTCATATGGTGAACACCTGGTAACCGACATTAACAAGATGCATATATAAGAATATCCCCATCATTCCGGGACACCCTTTGGATATGATATAAATTTCGAAGTACTAAAGCATCCGGTACTTTGGATGGGGTTTGTTAGGCCCAATAGATCTATCTTTAGGATTCGCGTCAATTAGGGTGTCTGTTCCCTAATTCTTAGATTACCAGACTTAATAAAAAGGGGCATATTCGATTTTGATAATTCAACCATAGAATGTAGTTTCACGTACTTGTGTCTATTTTGTAAATCATTTATAAAACCTGCATGTATTCTCATCCCAAAAATATTAGATTTTAAAAGTGGGACTATAACTCACTTTCACATATTTTTACTTCGTCGGGAAGTAAGACTTGGCCACTGGTTGATTCACGAATCTATAACAATATATACATATATATCAAAGTATGTTCAAAATATATTTACAACACTTTTAATATATTTTGATGTTTTAAGTTTATTAAGTCAGCTGTCCTCGTTAGTAACCTACAACTAGTTGTCTACAGTTAGATGTACAGAAATAAATCGATAAATATTATCTTGAATCAATCCACGACCCAGTGTATACGTATCTCAGTATTGATCACAACTCAAACTATATATATTTTGGAATCAACCTCAACCCTGTATAGCTAACTCCAACATTCACATATAGAGTGTCTATGGTTGTTCCGAAATATATATAGATGTGTCGACATGATAGGTCGAAACATTGTATACGTGTCTATGGTATCTCAAGATTACATAATATACAATACAAGTTGATTAAGTTATGGTTGGAATAGATTTGTTACCAATTTTCACGTAGCTAAAATGAGAAAAATTATCCAATCTTGTTTTACCCATAACTACTTCATTTTAAATCCGTTTTGAGTGAATCAAATTGCTATGGTTTCATATTGAACTCTATTTTATGAATCTAAACAGAAAAAGTATAGGTTTATAGTCAAAAAAATAAGTTACAAGTCATTTTTGTAAAGGTAGTCATTTCAGTCGAAAGAACGACGTCTAGATGACCATTTTAGAAAACATACTTCCACTTTGAGTTTAACCATAATTTTTGGATATAGTTTCATGTTCATAATAAAAATCATTTTCTCAGAATAACAACTTTTAAATCAAAGTTTATCATAGTTTTTAATTAACTAACCCAAAACAGCCCGCGGTGTTACTACGACGGCGTAAATCCGGTTTTACGGTATTTTTCGTGTTTCCAGGTTTTAAATCATTAAGTTAGCATATCATATAGATATAGAACATGTGTTTAGTTGATTTTAAAAGTCAAGTTAGAAAGATTAACTTTTGTTTGCGAACAAGTTTAGAATTAACTAAACTATGTTCTAGTGATTACAAGTTTAAACCTTCGAATAAGATAGCTTTATATGTATGAATCGAATGATGTTATGAACATCATTACTACCTTAAGTTCCTTGGATAAACCTACTGGAAAATATAAAAATGGATCTAGCTTCAACGGATCCTTTGATGGCTCGAAGTTCTTGAAGCAGAATCATGACACGAAAACAAGTTCAAGTAAGATCATCACTTGAAATAAGATTGTTATAGTTATAGAAATTGAACCAAAGTTTGAATATGATTATTACCTTGTATTAGAATGATAACCTACTGTAAGAAAAAAAGATTTCTTGAGGTTGGATGATCACCTTACAAGATTGGAAGTGAGCTAGCAAACTTGAAAGTATTCTTGATTTTATGTAACTAGAACTTGTAGAATTTATGAAGAACACTTAGAACTTGAAGATAGAACTTGAGAGAGATCAATTAGATGAAGAAAATTGAAGAATAAAAGTGTTTGTAGGTATTTTTGGTCGTTGGAGTATGGATTAGATATAAATGATATGTAATTTTGTTTTCATGTAAATAAGTCATGAATGATTACTCATATTTTTGTAATTTTATGAGATATTTCATGCTAGTTGCCAAATGATGGTTCCCACATGTGTTAGTTGACTCACATGGGCTGCTAAGAGCTGATCATTGGAGTGTATATACCAATAGTACATACATCTAAAAGCTGTGTATTGTACGAGTACGAATACGGGTGCATACGAGTAGAATTGTTGATGAAACTGAACGAGGATGTAATTGTAAGCATTTTTGTTAAGTAGAAGTATTTTGATAAGTGTATTGAAGTCTTTAAAAAGTGTATAAATACATATTAAAACACTACATGTATATACATTTTAACTGAGTCGTTAAGTCATCGTTAGTCGTTACATGTAAGTGTTGTTTTGAAACCTTTAGGTTAACGATCTTGTTAAATGTTGTTAACCCAATGTTTATAATATCAAATGAGATTTTAAATTATTATATTATCATGATATTATCATGTATGAATATCTCTTAATATGATATATATACATTAAATGTCTTTACAACGATAATCGTTACATGTATGTCTCGTTTAAAAATCATTAAGTTAGTAGTCTTGTTTTTACATATGTAGTTCATTGTTAATATACTTAATGATATGTTTACTTATCATAGTATCATGTTAACTATATATATATATATATATATATATATATCCATATATATGTCATCATATAGTTTTTACAAGTTTTAACGTTCGTGAATCACCGGTCAACTTGGGTGGTCAATTGTGAAAGGACCCGTTCATATACATTATAAACGATTCACAATAGTTGATTACATCGCGAGGTATTTGACCTCTATATGATACATTTTACAAACATTGCATTTGTTTTTAAAAGACAAACTTTCTTTACATCGAAAATTGACAGGCATGCATACCATTTCATAATATCCACTATCCAACTATAACTTGACTTAATAATAATAATCTTTAATGAACTCAATGACTTGAATGCAACGTTCTTCAAAATATGCCATGAAAGACTCCAATTAATATCTTTAAAATGAGCAAATGCACAGCGGAAGATTTCTTTAATACCTGAGAATAAACATGCTTTAAAGTGTCAACCAAAAGGTTGGTGAGTTCATTAGTTTATCATAATCATTTATTTCCATCATTTTAATAGACCACAAGAATTTCATTTCCAGCTCTCATAAATATACGTCCCATGCATAGAGACAAAAATAATCATTCATATGGTGAACACCTGGTAACCGACATTAACTAGATACATATAAGAATATCCCCTATCATTCCGGGATCCTCCTTCGGACATGATATAAATTTCAAAGTACTAAAGCATCCGGTACTTCGGATGGGGTTTGTTAGGCCCAATAGATCTATCTTTAGGATTCGCGTCAATTAGGGTGTCTGTTCCCTAATTCTTAGATTACCAGACTTTAATAAAAAGGGGCATATTCGATTTCGATAATTCAACCATAGAAGGTAGTTTCAATTACTTGTGTCTATTTCGTCAAACAATTATAAAAGCGCATGTATTCTCAGTCCCAAAAATATAAAGGGTAAAAAGGCAAATGAAACTCACCATACTGTATTTCGTAGTAAAAATACATATAACGTCATTGAACAAGTGCAAGGTTGGCCTCGGATTCACGAACCTAAATTAATTATATATATTTATGTGTTGGTCAATATTTGTCTAACAAATTTGGTCAAGTCATAGTGTACCACAATCCTAATGCTCGAAACTAATATGCAAAAGTCAACAAAAGTAAATTTGACTCAAAATAATTTCCAAAAATCTATACATGATTAATATATAGTTTAAATATTGTTGTTTTATATTTTTAAATATTTTTAAAAGATTTATTAGAGTAAATAATATAATTTATTTATTAATAAATAAAATTTTATATTAAATTTATATAATAAAATATACTTTTATATATATTTAAGTAATAAAATTTATAAGGTTCATTTAATATCATAAAGATAATATGATAGGTATTATTAAAGTAAGTTATTACACGTAGTAAAATATATTTGTATCACATATTTATTTGATAAAATAATATCTATAATGATTGTAAGTAAAAGTTGTATTATTTTGTAATAATAATTATTATTATAAAAATATCAATATTTATAATTACTAAGATGATATTATGATAAAACGATAATTCTAATTATGATAACTTTAATATTTACGATAATTTTTAATATTATCTTTAAAATAATAATTCTATTTAAAATAATAATAATAATGATATTTTATAGTAACAATGACATTTCTATTAAAATGATAATTTTTGTTAAAATGATAGTTTTAATACTAACGATACTTTTAATAATAATAGTAATGATAAAAATAATAAGAACGATAATTTTATCTAAATCAATATCTTATAATATTTTAATTTCATCATGAAACTCTTACCCATTATTTCCTAATCGTTTCGTTTAATAGCTTTTAATCGTCTTTTATATCGTGTTCATAATAATGATAATAATAGTAATCAAAATAATTAGGTGTTACAAATATTTTTTTTAATTACACTAATATTAATAATGATAGTTACTATAACATTATTAACGATAATACTAATAATTATCTTAATGATAATATAGTAATAATAATAATAACAATAACAATAACTATTTTTAAATAATGATATATATATTAATAATGATAATAATAATAATAATACCAATAATAATAATAATAATAATTGGATAATAATAATAATATTAATTATAACTTTAACGATAATAACGATAGTAATAAAAAAAATAACAATTTTTAATGATAAATCCCTTTTATTGATAAAGATAATAATAATGATAATAATAAGATAAAACTAGAACTACGATAAAAACGACGATAATAATAATCATTTTTAATAAAAATATCGAAAATTCAATTGATTATAACTTCTAATCCGTTCATCGAAACCATTCGATATCTAAAGGAAAAGTTCTTAATTTTTCGCTAGCTTTCTAAGGACATGCATATCTTATACCCTATCTCAACCGCAAGTGTAACTAGTCAAGATTCAACCTAACCTGTCTAAGGGCAATATCAAAAGTACAAGCATGCATAATCCTAAATACTCGAGCACTAGTCAGGGATACACTATTAGTATGTAAAAGTTAAATTATGAGTACTCACGTATCAATATTGAGATTCAATATTGCATGAAAGGTACGTAGACGCAACGGAAATGATAAACACTATATTGACCTCACGAGCATACCCATGAACCATACTCAATCACCTCCATAGCTATAACCCATAATTTCCTTAATCCTATCCCACTCGAAAAACAATTTCGAAATCACTCGGACAGCACTCCGTCGTAATATTTTATGTATACTAATAATATCTTGAAATAATACGGAGTAAATATATATATGAAAATCGATTGAGAGAGTTTAGAGAAAAATATTTTCAAGTTTCTATGAAATAATGAAACCTATTGAATTCTATTTATAATAGATTTTTGAATTATTAAAGTGAATTATTAAAGTATGAATTATTAAAGTGAATTATTAAAGTATGAATTATTAAAGTGAATTATTAAAGTATGAATTATTAAAGTGAATTATTAAAGTATGAATTATTAAAGTGAATTATTAAAGTTAAAGTAAAATAAAAATAAAGTAAAGGTAAAGTTTAAGTATAGTAAAAGTATAAAACTACATAATACGTATAATACGCGTATAAATATATATAATATTAATTTAAATCATTATATATATTTAATAAAATAAAATATAAATATCATTATTTTTATCATACTAGTTAAGTAATGAGTTGTCAAAAGTGGTTCTAGATATTTATAAAAGTTGTATACGTTTTAATAATAAAGTTCTTTTTAAACTGAAAACGTTTTTGTACGTTTGAAACTAAATAGATCAATCGAGTCTTTATGAGATTCAATCTTCCACTATCCTTTGTCTAGTTCTCAATGATTAACAATTTGTTCTTATTTATAAATCACTTTACCATTTTCCGAATATTGTTAAAATAGAAAGATTTCTCAAATCAACGTGGGCCTTTCAACAGAGACTTGTAATCATAATTCAATATATCTGATAATTCAATCATTTGATCTTATCTTCTAATTCCATTGATAAACATTTTGAAACAGATACAATCATATAAAGTATTTAATCTAATATTTTGTTTACGTTTCAAGTTATAATATATATACACATATACATATATAATCATATTCGTTTAATGGTTCGTGAATCGTTGGAACTTGGTCGAGGTTGAATGAATGTATGAACATAGTTTAAAATTCTTGAAATTTAACTTAACAAATATTGCTTATCGTGTCGAAAACATATAAAGATTAAAGTTTAAATTTGGTTGAAAATTTCCGGGTTGTCACAGTACCTACCCGTTAAAGAAATTTCGTCCCGAAATTTGAGTGGAAAGGTCGTGAATGATAATAAGTATGTTTTCATGATGCATACTGGCTGAAAATTAGAGTTTTATTATCAGCGAATAATTTGGATAAACAATCCATTTAAATGAAGAGTACGAATGAAGCTAACATAGAAGAGTGAAATGAGTAAGTGTAGATTCATCTTATCATTTGACGTAGATATGATTGATTCCCAGATTTCAAGGGATTTGAAGAAAATCTTCTTAATAAGATTTGACTCTCCGGTAATCAAGGGAATTAGGATCCGCTTTAAATGCGATCGTCCATTTTAATTGTTCTGTCAAATATTTTCTTATAAATTCACCTCCTTCGTTTCCTTACAACTCACACCTTCCGTTGATGCATTTTATGCAAGTCCCTAGACATCTACCCACGTCCATTGCAGGTACAACAGTTTACAGGCCACCATGATTGTTCGTTATTATACTATCCGTGTTTGTATGTGGTTACAGGAACTGCAGGAACGAGATTTAGATGTTTGACTATGTTAGACTTAGTCAGACATACGAGTGGAGCCTCACTAGTATAGCTGACAGGCTCATACGCATGGTTGATGTTGAGCTAAGTCACAATTACGACCTAAATAAGAAGACACGAGTGAGTGATCACCCGTACGGCTGATGAAGCCAACTCATATGTGTGATGGATGAATCGTACGGGTGAGTCAACAGCAGGGGTATATAAAGTCTTATGTTCTTCATTTTAGGTTAAGCCTCTCATTTGTTACACACACTCAGATCTGGTGAGCTCCTCTGATTCTCTCTCAACCCAAATCTCCCAGGTGGTGAATAATAGCTCTAGGTGCTGATCTAATCACACTTGATTTAGTTGTGGTATGACTAAATTAATCCCAAAAAGCTTAACCTATTCACTAGAGGTTTTGATTCACTTATTCCGTCATTGTGTGAGTTAAATCTGTTGATTTCTAAGTTCCTAGTCATGTTTCATCACCTTCTATTCTTTCCCCCTCAACTCATATTTTAAAGTATTCATCAATATGCTCCATCTAGTTCTGATTCTCGATATACTTCTAATTTTCATATCGGTCATTCTTCTTTTTCATCTACCGCCGGAAGAATCTATTTACTTCTACTATACTCTTGGGTTTATAGTGTTTCTAGTTCTCCCGTGTCTTTATATTGCTATATGCATCGATATATATGGTTTATAATTTATGGTTTATCGTTGGGCTTTATATGTTCCCTTATATTTCAAAGTCTCTGCTTATGTCTTCTATAATCATTATCATTCACAATTAATGCTCTCTTTTATTTACTGCAATTTATACCCCAATTTCTATTTCGGAGTTTTGTCCTTTCGTTTCTTCTTCTTGCGATTAAGCACCGCTTGTAATGGTCCAGAATTCACAGATATGAATTTCGAAATGAACATTGTTAATGTTCTAGGAAGGAAATTGTGATGGCACGATCTTGACTTGTCAAATTACTAGAATACCTTGGAAAAGGCCGAATCATCAAGAAATATTTTCTTGATATTTTAGAGGTTAAATAGAATACAAGAGTCGTATAACATGGCACATGATGATGTTATGATCTGTGAATCATCACGTTCCATTTAGAAACTCAGCATGACTTACTGTAATATAATCACGTTGATCAAGTGTCATTATATTATACTAAGTCATGCTTCAGTTCCCAACACTACTTCAAAATATTTCTATTTTAAACTTGAATGTTTCAGAATTTAGAAACTAAAATAGTTTCTTTTATGATGTAATACAGATAGCGTGAAGAGGTAAATGATTTCAAATAAGAAAAATTAAGAAAATATCTTCAGAAATATGGAGGATATTTATAATGAAAGATATGATGATATTTTAGAATATCTAAGATCAGAGGATGATGAAGAATATTATTCACAAGGGTTTAGAGTCAGGAGTAAGGTATTTGATAATAATTTCAGCAGACACTGAATCATTTGGATTCTTTGAAGGCAGGTTTAGTCTTTGTGATTTGTCCATAGCCTCCTTCATGGTTTGCTTAATCCGTTTTCCAGTTCCAAACCTTCTCTTTTTCTAAGCTTTTCCAACACACTATCCTTTATTATCAAACTTTTGACTGTTAAGGTCGTTTACAGTTTTTGCTGCTTCATCAGCATTTTCCAAACTTCGGAGAACTAGTTCGCAGTTTAGGGTGTTTTTCAGAAACTTCACATTCAAAGTATATAAGTCTAGGAGATAGACGTTATATATACACCTATAACTGTTGGCAGAGACATGCTGCAAGATTTCAAAATACTAATTGCCAATTCCCAGTAATTGGCATGACAATTCTTGTTACAAGATGCAGATGAGTAAATGATGGGGTTTCGATAAATATAATGACTTTTCGGAAAGTCAAAGATCAGTGAAGTTGTTGGTAAGTTTATTTTTAATGTGGTGAGACATAAAAGGTTCTCCGGTAACGATGACGAAAGGGCAACGTCTATATCAAGGTTATAATAAGACTGTTTCAACTGAAAAGTCGAAGTTGACTTGCTAAACTGTGACAAAACTGACTAATTTGAAAAGGAATCGCAAAGTTATTTTTGCTAATAAATGTCAAAGGGTCTAACACGGATACGTGTTAAATTATGACTCTGGTTTCGAGAGCTTTTCAGATGCAAGACTTTGGTTAATATGTGGTTGGATCATCATCTCGATTGTTTATTATTTGAAGTGTCTTCAGGAATTTTGAAGGGTTTTGAACACAGATTGTAATCGTTAATATACATATGATGTTCTAAAACAGTTTTGAAGTCAAAGTATAGCTTGTGAAAGATGTAAGGATCTAAGAGTGATGATTTCGGTCATATCTCGAGTTGAATTCTGAGATTTCAAAATCAGAATATGCAATTAAATTTTGAATGAGTATGGTTGTTTTGATTTCTATAAAAGAATATATATTGTTTGAGAAAATAGTGAGTATAGTTGATGATTGCTGAATCAGATTCGAAGAATGTAACATATTAATTGTAAATTTATATATCTCTCGGGTATTACCTACCCGTTAAAAAAATATTTCACAATTAATATTTTGTACAAAAGAATTTTTATTACAGTCTTTTTGAAAATATATATATATATATATATATATATATATATATATATATGTATATATATATATATATATATATATATATATATGTATATTTTCTTCAGATGTAATATCGATTTAATGAGTTAATATTAAATTAAACTCATTTAATTTACGGTTGAAACTAGAATTGAATAATCCCTTAAAGGATTTAGAGATTACATAAGTATTACTTCAATAATATTGAAATTATGAATCAATACTTCGTTATTTGTTGGGGCATGATGTTGGTTTTCATTAAATTCTTGTGAACTTCGCAAAGTACGAATGATGTTATCTGAAAAGTTTAGAGTACATTGATGACGAAAGTGTAAAATCAACATATATTTGAATAATACACTTGATTTATTGTGAATTGGAATTTATTGAATTGAGACAGATGTTGTAGTTAACGATAGTTAAGTTGCGGACGAAGGACGTGCATTATTGTATATTAGTACTATGAATTAACCTAATAGTTAAGATTCACACATAATAGCTTAGTACGGAAAGATTTATTATGGTTTAAAGATTTATATATAAGATATACATATAAATCCTTCAGTGGAAATGAGTTAATTCTTCATAACTCGTTGATACAATATACTCGTTGTTGATTCATAATGATGTCCGCGGTGATTCTTGAACTGACGGAGCTTGTGAGGTTATAGGTGCTGCTAATGCTGATGCTGACAACACTGACGATGCTGGTGATGCTGGTGGTACTGTTGATGCTGTTGGTAAAACAAGTCTAGTTTGTAAATCGTGCACCATTCTGGTCGGGATTTCTTTTATCATTTCGGTCCACTCATCTGATTTATGGTTAGATCTAGAATAAGTAATCTCTAAAATTTTAGAGATTACATAATCACCGTAAAATATTTCTCCGATGAAGTCATGAATTAATACTTCATCGTTTGTTGTTGTTGGTCTTCCATGTTATTTATAGGACGTATGACCTTGATACTCGTGGGACAGATTGTGGAGTTGAGGTTTATGACGCGGTTGTGGTTGGGGGTGGTAATGGTACTGTTGACGTTGATGTTGGTGGTACTGATTATGCTGCTGGTGCTGCTGCTGGTGTTTGTAATCTCTGCACCATGTTCTCCAAAGCCACTACCCGAGCGCGAAGTTCGTTGACTTCTTTTATTATTCCAGGATGATTGTCGGTCGGAACGAGCGGATAAATAAAATCTAGAATTTGATGTAGTATATAATCGTGACGAGATACCCTGGAAATGAGAGAGAAAATGGTGTCTCGAACAGGTTCGCCGGTAAGTGCTTCAGGTTCTTCGCCAAGAGGGCAATGTGGTGGATGGAAAGGATCGCATTCTTCTTGTTTCCAATGATTGAGGAGGCTACGAACCCATCCCCAATTCATCCAGAATAGGTGATGACTGATTGGTTGATCCATTCCGGTCACACTGCTTTCGGAGCTTGAGTGAGATTCCATTTCGGAATCCGAGTGACTTGAACTGATGACAAATTCCATTTCGTACGATTGGATAAAGGATTTTTCGATATAAAATGATTTTTCGGCTATCGGGTGGTATTCTATTTACATAGGATATCTATATATAGAGATCAAAAGATTTCATAGATTACGGAGGAATTTGCGGGATATGTCAGGCAAAGTTTAAAGTAACAGATACGATAAGATATGATTTAGTAGATACGCTAAGATATGAATTTTATCTATACACTACTCATGCAATTAATGTAGCACGACGTGTCTAGACTAATAATGATAAGCAGGTAATTTCCTATGGATGATAAGCAGATGATTTCCGACTAGAAATGATAAGCAAAACTTTTGACATGCAGACACGGTCGAAGTCCAGGCTCACTAATCCATCCTAACAACTTATCAGTTAGACACACTAATGCAGACCTGGTTCGCTAAGACCACCGCTCTGATACCAACTGAAAGGACCCGTTCATATACATTATAAACGATTCAAAATAGTTGATTACATCGCGAGGTATTTGACCTCTATATGATACATTTTACAAACATTGCATTTGTTTTTAAAAGACAAACTTTCTTTACATCGAAAATTGACAGGCATGCATACCATTTCATAATATCCACTATCCAACTATAACTTGACTTAATAATAATAATCTTTAATGAACTCAATGACTTGAATGCAACGTTCTTCAAAATATGCCATGAAAGACTCCAATTAATATCTTTAAAATGAGCAAATGCACAGCGGAAGATTTCTTTAATACCTGAGAATAAACATGCTTTAAAGTGTCAACCAAAAGGTTGGTGAGTTCATTAGTTTATCATAATCATTTATTTCCATCATTTTAATAGACCACAAGAATTTCATTTCCAGTTCTCATAAATATACGTCCCATGCATAGAGACAAAAATAATCATTCATATGGTGAACACCTGGTAACCGACATTAACTAGATACATATAAGTATATCCCCTATCATTCCGGGATCCTCCTTCGGACATGATATAAATTTCGAAGTACTAAAGCATCCGGTACTTCGGATGGGGTTTGTTAGGCCCAATAGATCTATCTTTAGGATTCGCGTCAATTAGGGTGTCTGTTCCCTAATTCTTAGATTACCAGACTTTAATAAAAAGGGGCATATTCGATTTCGATAATTCAACCATAGAATGTAGTTTCAATTACTTGTGTCTATTTCGTCAAACAATTATAAAAGCGCATGTATTCTCAGTCCCAAAAATATAAAGGGTAAAAAGGCAAATGAAACTCACCATACTGTATTTCGTAGTAAAAATACATATAACGTCATTGAACAAGTGCAAGGTTGGCCTCGGATTCACGAACCTAAATTAATTATATATATTTATGTGTTGGTCAATATTTGTCTAACAAATTTGGTCAAGTCATAGTGTACCACAATCCTAATGCTCGAGACTAATATGCAAAAGTCAACAAAAGTAAATTTGACTCAAAATAATTTCCAAAAATCTATACATGATTAATATATAGTTTAAATATTGTCGTTTTATATTTTTAAATATTTTTAAAAGATTTATTAGAGTAAATAATATAATTTATTTATTAATAAATAAAATTTTATATTAAATTTATATAATAAAATATACTTTTATATATATTTAAGTAATAAAATTTATAGGGTTCATTTAATATCATAAAGATAATATGATAGGTATTATTAAAGTAAGTTATTACATGTAGTAAAATATATTTGTATCACATATTTATTTGATAAAATAATATCTATAATGATAGTAAGTAAAAGTTGTATTATTTTGTAATAATAATTATTATTATAAAAATATCAATATTTATAATTACTAAGATGATATTATGATAAAACAATAATTCTAATTATGATAACTTTAATATTTACGATAATTTTTAATATTATCTTTAAAATAATAATTCTATTTAAAATAATAATAATAATGATATTTTATAGTAACAATAACATTTCTATTAAAATGATAATTTTTGTTAAAATGATAGTTTTAATACTAACGATACTTTTAATAATAATAGTAATGATAAAAATAATAAGAACGATAATTTTATCTAAATCAATATCTTATAATATTTTAATTTCATCATGAAACTCTTACCAATTATTTCCTAATCGTTTCGTTTAATAACTTTTAATCGTCTTTTATATCGTGTTCATAATAATGATAATAATAGTAATCAAAATAATTAGGTGTTACAAATATTTGTTTTAATTACACTAATATTAATAATGATAGTTACTATAACATTATTAACGATAATACTAATAATTATCTTAATGATAATATAGTAATAATAATAATAACAATAACAATAACTATTTTTAAATAATGATATATATATTAATAATGATAATAATAATAATAATACCAATAATAATAATAATAATTGGATAATAATAATAATACTAATTATAACTTTAACGATAATAACGATAGTAATAAAAAAAATAACAATTTTTAATGATAAATCCCTTTTATTGATAAAGATAATAATAATGATAATAATAAGATAAAACTAGAACTACGATAAAAACGACGATAATAATAATCATTTTTAATAAAAATATCGAAAATTCAATTGATTATAACTTCTAATCCGTTCATCGAAACCATTCGATATCTAAAGGAAAAGTTCTTAATTTTTCGCTAGCTTTCTAAGGACATGCATATCTTATACCTTATCTCAACCGCAAGTGTAACTAGTCAAGATTCAACCTAACCTGTCTAAGGGCAATATCAAAAGTACAAGCATGCATAATCCTAAATACTCGAGCACTAGTCAGGGATACACTATTAGTATGTAAAAGTTAAATTATGAGTACTCACGTATCAATATTGAGATTCAATATTGCATGAAAGGTACGTAGACGCAACGGAAATGATAAACACTATATTGACCTCACGAGCATACCCATGAACCATACTCAATCACCTCCATAGCTATAACCCATAATTTCCTTAATCCTATCCCACTCAAAAAACAATTTCGAAATCACTCGGACAGCACTCCGTCGTAATATTTTATGTATACTAATAATATCTTGAAATAATACGGAGTAAATATATATATGTAAATCGATTGAGAGAGTTTAGAGAAAAATATTTTCAAGTTTCTATGAAATATTGAAACCTATTGAATTCTATTTATAATAGATTTTTGAATTATTAAAGTGAATTATTAAAGTATGAATTATTAAAGTGAATTATTAAAGTATGAATTATTAAAGTGAATTATTAAAGTATGAATTATTAAAGTGAATTATTAAAGTATGAATTATTAAAGTGAATTATTAAAGTTAAAGTAAAATAAAAATAAAGTAAAGGTAAAGTTTAAGTATAGTAAAAGTATAAAACTACATAATACGTATAATACGCGTATAAATATATATAATATTAATTTAAATTATTATATATATTTAATAAAATAAAATATAAATATCGTTATCTTTATCATACTAGTTAAGTAATGAGTTGTCAAAAGTGGTTCTAGATATTTATAAAAGTTGTATACGTTTTAATAATAAAGTTCTTTTTAAACTGAAAACGTTTTTGTACGTTTGAAACTAAATAGATCAATCGAGTCTTTATGAGTTTCAATCTTCCACTATCCTTTGTCTAGTTCTCAATGATTAACAATTTGTTCTTATTTATAAATCACTTTACCATTTTCCGAATATTGTTAAAATAGAAAGATTTCTCAAATCAACGTGGGCCTTTCAACAGAGACTTGTAATCATAATTCAATATATCGGATAATTCAATCATTTGATCTTATCTTCTAATTCCATTGATAAACATTTTGAAACAGATACAATCATATAAAGTATTTAATCTAATATTTTGTTTACGTTTCAAGTTATAATATATATACACATATACATATATAATCATATTCGTTTAATGGTTCGTGAATCGTTGGAACTTGGTCGAGGTTGAATGAATGTATGAACATAGTTTAAAATTCTTGAAATATAACTTAACAAATATTGCTTATCGTGTCGGAAACATATAAAGATTAAAGTTTAAATTTGGTTGAAAATTTCCGGGTTGTCACAAATTGTCTATATGAAACATATTTCAATTAATCAAGTCTTAACAAGTTTGATTGCTTAACATGTTGGAAATATTTAATCATGTAAATATCAATCTCAATTAATATATATAAACATGGAAAAGTTCGGGTCACTACAGATGGGGGGACCATCTTGGCCTCATGTGGTGTAGCTTGGTGTGATCCATGGTAGTGGTACTAGGTGATGTTGACATGTTAGGTGGTTTGAGACATAATGCAAGCCTTAGTACATAAGCATGCACAAGGTTGGAGAATTCGGATCTCGGGGAGATCTCGTTTGGACTTTTTTAAGGAGATCTCGGCATCTCGGAATAATCTCGGGGAGATCTCGGACGTTCACTTACGTTGACTTTATAGTTTTTTTAATAAAAATATACATAAAAACATAAATATATGTATATTTATATATTTTTTTACTAGATTTTACAAAAATATCCGATAAATGAGCGAGAAAATCTTAGAAATTACGAATTTTACAAGAAAATCTTACAAATTAGCAAGAAAATTCGAGAAATCGTGTCTTTGACTAAGTTTGACCCCGTTGACTAAGAAATCTAGGGAGATGAACATCTTGTCTCGGTTGCCTTCTAAAAACGAGATCTCAGGGGAGATCTCTGGGAGATCTCGGGAGATTTACAACACTGAGCATGCATGATACTTGTCTCATTACTTACATGGACTTAATTATGATTACATGGGCTAATTAACCCATTAAGTGATCCACTAAGTTGAGTAGGTTGGGCCATGGAAGTCCATTAAGGTGCTAAGTCCATTAAGGTAACTAGTAAGCATTAGTAAGCACTAAGCATGATTAAGGAACCATAAAGCCAAGTAATTGTCATAAATAAATAACAATTATGTTTACGCAGTCATAATATTCCAATTATGACAAAATTTTAACGTGTACCAAGTACGTAGCTCGTTTTAAACAATAAGTGACACTATCGGTCGTAAATGCATTCAAGGATCATGTTAAGCAACTAAGTACTTAAAAACACGTTGTAAGGCATTAACGAAAGAAATTAACATAATTAATAATCCCAGAATAAAATCTAAATTAGTAAGCACAAATACGCAGTTTCGTAAAAGTAATAAATATAATTAAAAGTCAAAAAAGTCGGGTCGTTACATTACCCACCTGTTAAAGAAAATTTCGTCCCGAAATTTTAAGCTGAGGTAGATGGTGGAGTCGGGAAAAGGTGAGGATACTTCTGCATCATTTGATCCTCTCGTTCCCAAGTAAACTTAGGTCCTCGTTTTGCATTCCATCGGACCCGGACAATCGGAATCTTGTTACGTTTCAAGGTTTTGACCTCACGGTCCATAATTTCAACAGGTTCTTCCACGAAGTGGTTTGTCATCAATCGTAAGCTCATCTAGAGGGATGACAAGTTCTGGTTCAGCAAGTCATTTCTTCAGGATGAACGGAGCTCAATTGTGTAGGAAGATCCAAACGGTAAGCAACGGGTCCAATACGTTCCAAGATCTCAAAAGGACCAATGTATCGTGGATTTAACTTTCCACGCTTTCCAAAATAGATTACACCTTTCCAAGGTGCTACTTTCAACATTACGCGGTGACCCACTTGGAATTTGAAATCCTTACATTTAAGGTCGGCATAACTCTTTTGACGATCACGGGCCGTCTTGAGCCTCACTTGAATTTGAACAATCTTCTCGGTTGTTTCATGAACGAGTTCGGGTCCGGTGATTTTCTTTTCACCCACTTCGGCCTAACAAATAGGAGAACGGAACTTGTGGCCATACAACGCTTCGAAAGGTGCGGCATTAATACTCGAATGATAGCTGTTGTTGTAAGAAAATTCAGCTAGCGGTAAATGCTTCTCCCAAGCTTTTCCGAAATCAATAACACATGCACGCAACACGTCCTCCAAATTTTGAATCGTACGTTCGCTTTGTCCGTCGGTTTGCTGGTGATATGCGGTACTCATGTCGAGACGTGTTCCCAAAGCTTCTTGTAAGGAACGCCAAAATCTAGAGGCGAAACGGGCATCTCGGTCTGAAATAATCGTTAAGGGCACACCATGACGAGATACAATTTCCTTTATGTATAGTTGAGCGAGTTTTTCCATCGTATCAGTTTCTTTCATGGCTAGGAAGTGAGAAGATTTGGTAAGACGGTCAATAATAACCCAGATTGTATCGTATCTGCCCACCGTCTTTGGTAGTTTCGTAATGAAGTCCATTGTTATCCTTTCCCACTTCCATTGCGGGATTTCGGGTTGCTGAAGTAACCCGGATGGCCTTTGATGTTCGGCCTTAACCTTTGAACAAGTCAAACACTTCCCAACGTAAGTAGCAACATCCTTCTTAAGATTTGGCCACCAATATTGTTCCTTGAGATCGTGGTACATCTTACCGGCTCCTAGATGAATTGAATATCTTGACTTGTGGGCTTCGTCTAGGATGAGGCTTCGTAAATTCCCATAACTAGGTACCCAAATCCTTCCGGCGAAATATCGGAGTCCAGTCTCCTTAACCTCGAATCGAGAGACGAGAATGTTCAAATGTTCATGAGAAATATTCTCCTCTTTGGGAGCCTCATCTTGGGCTACTCAGATTTGGCTATTAAGATTCGAATGGATGGTGATGTTCAAGGCTCGGACACGAAGAGGTACAATTCTTTCCTTTTGGCTCAAAGCATCGGCTACAACATTTGCCTTGCCAGGATGGTAACGAAGTTCACAATCATAGTCGTTCAGCGTCTCGATCCACCGTCGCTGTCTCATGTTCAGTTGTTTCTGATCAAATATGTTTTTGAAGCTTTTGTGATCGGTGAAGATAGTACTCTTAGTTCCATAAAGGTAGTGTCTCCACAGTTTGAGCGCAAAGACGACAGCTCCAAGTTCGAGATCATGAGTCGTGTAGTTTTGCTCGTGAATCTTCAGTTGATGGGAGGCATAAGCAATAACCTTCATCCGTTGCATCAATAGACACCCAAAACCATGTTTCGAGGCATCGCAATACAAAACAAAATCATTAATGCCTTCAAGAAGGGATAAGATATGAGCGGTGGTTAACTTCTGCTTCAGGGTTTAAAACGCCGACTCTTGTTCGGTTGCCCAAACGAACTTCTTCCCTTTGTGTGTCAATGTGGTTAATGGACGTGCAATCATAGAGAAACCTTCAATGAACCTTCGATAGTAACCGGCGAGACCTAAAAATTGGCGGATATGAGTAGGAGTAGTGGGAGTTTCCCACTTGCTGATGGCTTCGATCTTTGCGGAATCGACTTTGATACCTTGATCACTTATGACATGGCCATTCAACCAAAATTCACACTTGGAGAATTTGGCATAGAGTTACTCTTGTCTTAAGAGCTCAAGCACGAGTCGGAGATGTTGTTCGTGTTTTTCTTCGCTTTTAGAGTAGATTAGGATATCATCTATGAAGACGATAATGAATTTGTCTAGGTACGGCTTGCATACATGATTCATGAGGTCCATAAACATAGCAGGCGCGTTAGTTAAACCGAATGGCATCACAAGAAACTCATAATGACCATAACGAGTTCAGAACGCAGTCTTAAGTACATCGCTCTCCTTCACCCTCAACTGGTGATAACCGGATCACAAATCAATCTTAGAGTAAACGTTGGATCCTTGCAGCTGATCAAATAGGTCGTCAATTCTAGGAAGGGGATACCGATTCTTGATTGTCAACTTGTTGAGTTCGCGGTAATCAATACACATGCGGAAAGATCCGTCCTTCTTCTTTACAAATAAAACAGGTGCGCCCCAAGGCGAAGAGCTTGGTTGAATGAATCCACGGTCTAGTAGTTCTTGTAGTTGGCTCTGCAACTCTTGCATTTCGGAAGGTGCAAGTCGATAAGGTGCGCGAGCTACAGGTGCGGCTCCTGGTACTAGATCAATCTGAAACTCTACTGATCTCGGTGGGGGTAATCCTGGCAATTCTTCTAGAAAGACGTCGGGAAATTCGTTCACTATTCGTACATCATCTATGCTTTTCTCCTCCGTTTCTAACTTCTTTACGTGCGCCAGAACAACAAAACGCCCCTTTTTCATAATCTTTGGTGCCTTCATGTAGCTAATAAGGTTCAACTTTTTGGGCTACATCTCTCCCCGTATACAATTAATGGCACACCGTCTTTGCGTGGTATACGAATAATCTTTTCTCCACAGATGACTTCTGCTTGTACTTTGGACAACCAGTCCATGCCAACTATCACATCAAAGCTTCCCAACTTAATGGGTATCAAATCTATCGCAAATTCCACTCCAGCTAAGTTTATAATACCTCCTCGGCTAATTTGGTCAACTTTCTCAAGTTTTCGATTGGCTACTTCAACAAGCATACTCTCCTTCAAAGGTACTAACGACCAATCTATCTTAGAGCAAAAGTGTCTATCTACATAACTCCTATCGGTACCAGTATCAAACAAGACAGAAGCTAATAGTTTATTAATAGTGAATGTACCTGTGACCAAGTCAGGATCCTCACGGGCATCCATGGCGTTCATGTTGAAGACTCTTCCACGTGCTGGCCCACCATCCTTCTTCTTGTTTGGACATTCATTCTTAAAGTGACCTTGCTGGCCGCATTCAAAGCATTTCTTTGGCCCATTCGGATTTGTTCTCATAGTTGAGGTGTTGATCTTGCAATCCTTGCCGATATGTCCAGTCCGCTTACACTTTTCATATACCACGTTGTAGTACCCAGTACGATGCTTGTAGCATCTCTTGCACTGCGGAAGGCTACCATTATAGTTAGGGTTCGAGCTAGGGTTCGGGTTAGGGTTCCTCCAATCGTTGTTTACCTTGAAATTCTCATACCTCTTAGCTGGGTTTTCATCAAAGACTTTTCCTTTGTTTCTGTCCCACTTACATTTCCCATTACTAGCTCCCAACTCCAATTTTCCTTTTTCTAGCTCTTTTTGGGTAATTTGATTCATTAGGGTATGCGCCATGCGCATATCTTCCGGGACATCTGCTGGTTTCGAAGAGGTGATATTTCCCTGAATGGTCTTGGGAAGTCCCCACAAATACCGTTCCATTCGCTTAAATTTAGGAGTAACCATCGTGGGTCACATCAAAGCTAACTCCAAGTACCTTCAGTTATAGCCATCAAGATCAGTCCCTACAACTTTCAGTTCCCAAAACTCCGCTTCCATCTTCTGAATTTCAATTCTGGGGTAGTACTCCTCGATCATAGCCTGCTTAAACTCCTCCCATGGTGTAGCATAAGCCTCGTCAATTCCCCGAGCTTGGACGAGTGTGTTCCACCAAGTTAAAGCGCCATCCGACAGCATGCAGGAGGCGTACTTAGTTTTGTTCACTTCAGAGCAGTTACTCACGCAGAAAATGGCTTCCAACTTTTCAAACCATCTAGTCAGCCCAACTGTCCCTTCAGTACCACTGAAATTGTGGGGCTTGCAGATCTGAAATTCCTTATAAGTGCACCCGTTATGAATGTTCTGGTTAGCCGGTGGAGCTTGGGGTTTGATATCCGCCATAGCTGCGGCTACTCGAGTATCTATCATCTCCTCAATCTGTGTCGCTGTGGGTATTTCCCTTGGAACTCTTCCGTTTGCCATTGATCTTTTAAACAAAATTTCGACTTAAGTCAAAATCCAGCATTCAATATAAATATTATAGTATAAGGTAATCAACATGGAAACAACACAATACACGTTAACTAAGCATGGCAAACAGCAGCAGATAGCACAAAAGAGAACATGCAATAACTTAAATAAACATCGTACAATAATTAAACAACATTAAGTTCCATTCATTAATAAGAAAGTTGCATACATCTCCATAAGGTTCGTACAATACATGAATAAAACCAGAAACTACTAATGGGATTACATAGTGGAATCTATTACAATAGCCCTATGGTGATGGTGGGTAAATGATGTCCATCAGGTGGGTCATCTGGTCCTCGAGCTCAGTTGTCACACCCCCAAATAGGGCCTGTGGTATTTGTGACTAATTATATCAAATCACAGTTGTATAAACGAGAACGACTATATATGAGACGTTTTATTGAGTTTTGCAGTGGAAGATAAATAGATTACATTGTATTTAGAATATTAAATGTCTTTAATTGATATGATATGTAATGAAGACTCCAAGCATAGCAAGCAATCATCATCAAAGCAGCAGATATACAGCGGAAGCAATATTTAAGTACCTGAGAATAAACATGCTTTAAAAAGTCAACATGAGGTTGAGTGAGTTCATAGGTTTATCATAAATTAATAGTTCAGTATAGTATTAGACCACAAGATTTAATTTAGGGTTGACTGATATAAAATCAATCAATAGAATGAAGTGTGTTTATTAATATAATGAATAATATAATGAATATATTAACAGTGACCATTATTGTCAATAGACAAAGTATATTTGTTAATATAATGAATATATTAACAGTGACCATTATAATATGTTTATTAATATAATGAATATATCAACAGTGACCGTTATAGTATGTTTATTAATATAATGAATATATTAACAGTGACCGTTATAGTATGTTTATTAATATAATCAATATATTAACAGTGACCGTTATAGTATGCTTATTAATATAATGAATATATTAACAGTGACCGTTATAGTATGTTTATTAATATAATGAATATATTAATAGTGACCGTTATTGTCAGCAGAAAAAGTATGTTTACTAATATAACGAATTATATTAGCAGTGACCGTTTATTGTTAACAAACAACATGTATATAGTTATCATTTGAGTACTTGTGTCTAATCATAAAACAGTTATAAAAGTTGCGCATGTATTCTCAGCCCAAAAATATATATAAAAATGGAGCTATGAAAAACTCACTATACAATAGTTTGTAGTAATTATGCGTATGACGGCACTTGAATAAGTGCAGAGTTGTTCTCGGATTCACGAACCTATATCAGTTGTATATTTATTAATACATATAATTAATATGTAATAATAATCAAACTAGTTAATGTATTTACTTATTTAATTTAGTAATATATTTGTTACTTCAAAGGTTATATATATTTATTTTGTATTTTAATATTTATACATATAGTTATATTAATACATATATATCTATATAATTTGTATTATACTGTTAAATCAAAAATTTGTTATATGTGAATATTTATGTAAACATGTTATTAGATTTAATATATAATGTATATGTAATATTAATATAGTTATAGTGTATGTAATAAGTATATTTTTTATATACAAAATATTTCTTTAAAATGATAGTTTTGAAAATAATGGTTTACTAATAATAATAATAATAATAATAATAATAATAATAATAATAATAATAATAATAATAATAATAATAATAATAATAATAATAATAATAATAATAATAATAATAATAATAATGATAATAATGATAATATTGGTTATGTTAATGGTAATAATAATAATGATGATGATGATTATAATAATAATAATAATGATAACTAATACTTTTTCAATAATAATAATTATAATACTTTGTAACAATGATATTAATAATACTAATACTTATCAAAATAATAATAATAATAATAATAATAATAATAATGATGATGATGATGATAATAATAATAATAATAATAATAATAATAATAATAATAATAATAATAATAATAATAATAATAATAATAATAATAATAATAATAATAATAATAATAATAATAATAATAAAGAGCTACCTTAAAAGAGTCCTTAACAAAAATAATGCCACGCCCGGGACTCGAACCTGTGACCTCCTGCTAACCCGCAAACACTTATAACCCTCCCTCTGTTCCTGCTTTTCTGATTAAAACCCGTATATATTTTATTTAACCCCAATTATCGTGTTCTATATCTTCTTCTGACCACCTTAATCGACTGTCACGACCCGAAAAATTTCGACTAATTTTGGACCAAACTCACAATACGATATTGTATTTTTGTCACGTTATGCAAAGTTTGTAATATTAAGTCTCGAAAACCTTGAAACTATGTTCATATATTCAATTACCCTTCGACTGTCCTCGATGATTCACGAATCATTGCTTGTAAATACGTGGATATATATAAAAATGTGTATATAAATATATGTATAATATATATAATAACTTGAACATTAATAAACTATTACGTACAATTATAACTAAATATGTACAATACATTGTAATCAAAACTATTATTTTATAGGTATATTTCATGTATATTTAATTTATTTATTTAATATATATATATTTAATTGCGTAGTAAATTTTGTTATTTAAAAATGTTTATATATATACATAGCATATACTAAATATAATCAATTTTGAGTTTAAATGATTAATGTCTGTAACTCTCGGTTGACATTTAATTATTTTTAAAATAGGTCTAATATATATATATATATATATATATATATATATATGAAGTTTAAAAATAAAATTTGTTCTAAAATTTGATTAAAAAGATAATAGTTTTGATTAATTATTTTTTTTACCTTTTCAAACTAAGTTTTAGTACTCCGTACATATAAATTGGAACATAAAATAAATAATTAGCGTACCTTTTTGATCAGGTTTCAAACAGTTAATGTGTGGAATAATTAAATATATTTAATCTAAAAATTCGGGATTTTTAGGAACACTTTTATACGTCAACTGTTTAGCAATGGACACGATATAACACTTCGCGAAGTAAAATATCAAAGTGTCGGTCCAATAATATCATTTATACTCACATGTTAAAGTTAATTATTATTATATTATAATTATATTATTATTATTAATAATTAATATTATAATTAATTCATGTAATGTATCTCTATATATATAATCGAGGGAAAGAGTGGAGAGTTCACCACCACAAGCCACTCGTTGGCCATTTCATCGCCACCATCACCCCGGCAATCACCAACCGCCACCATTCCACCCTCAACCGCCACCTTGAAACCCACAAAACCCATTTTGAAAACCCTACGGCATCACTAACCATCACCACCCAATCTTTCATCACTTTTACAGCGGAGTATCTTCAAAAACTGCAGTGGTTATTACCACGATTCTGTTTCAGACACTAGATCAACCTAAACATAAACCACAAAATCACTGTTGTAACTTTCGCTACTACCGGTGTCACCATTAATGTTTATTAATCGACACACACATGTAACACACACTTGTTCTTGAAAATAATGGTGGAAAATGACGTTATAATGATGAAGATGATGATGGAAATTCGATAATGGTGATGATACATCGAGGAAGACGATGAATAGTAAAGCAGTGAATATGAAACCGTGTGGTTGTCGAAGACCAAGCCGATGATGATGGATTGATGATGATGTTATTCACTATGGATTAGATTAGGGTAATGGAAAGTGGTAGATGATGATAAGCACGATGATGACGAGGAAGCTATGATAATCACGATGATATCGATGATAATAGTTGGAGGATTATGATATGATTATAATTATGTTATGATTATGATTATGTATAATTATAATTATAATTATGATATGACTGTGATTATGTTATGATTATGAAAATGATTAAATGATGATGACTAATACGTTGATGAAGAAGAAGACAGACTAAAACAACTTAAAAGAATTTAATCCAAGAAGTAAAACACAAAGATACAAGCAGAACAATGGTTCCAAGTGTCCTTGTTTGAATAGCAGGTCCTGAGTTCAATCCTAACTTGCAGCAGTTTTATTCTTTTTAACTGTTGGGCTGTCTGGAAGTAATTGGGCCGTCTAACAGTTGGGCTGATAACTTTGTTGGGCCGTAAACTTTGTTGTAGACTTGGACTAGTTTATGGAATTGATAAAGAAATCATTTAGGTATAATTGGGACACAAGCAGTTGTAGAAAGATATAGATAGAGAAGACGGTTAAGTGTAGTGTAGTTTAAACAAGAGGTCTTGGGTTCGAGTTCGGTCTATGGCATTTTTATTTTGGAAAAACTCTTTAAGGTAGCTTTTCTATTATTATCATTATCATTATTTAACTAATACAAAATATTACAAACTATGATTATTATTATAATAATAATTATTATTATTATTAATACTAAAAGTATCATTATTTTTAGATTTATCATTTTTTTTTTAAATTAGTGCTATTATTAAAACTAACATTCTTATCAAAATTATTTTGTTTTATTATAATTATTATCATAATTAGTATTATTTTTATCATTATTACTATTAGTATTACTAATATATCAAATAAAGATTTTTCTATATAAAAATATCTTATTAACATAAAACATAACTATATTGAGATTATTTTTTTGTAATAAATATTAATTATCTATTTAATGTATGAAAGAAAATAATAATAAATATATCTAATTAAGTTACTAATGGAACATATAATTTATTAAAATAACAACTATATCAATAATAATATGTAAATTTGTTCGATTACCATGATATGTGTTAATATATATAAATGATATAGGTTCGTGAATCCGAGGCCAACCCTATACTTGTTCAATGACGTCATATGTATTTTTACTACAAAATACAGTATGGTGAGTTTCATTTGCTTGCTTTTTAATTTCTTTTGCAATATATATTTTTGGACTGAGAATACATGCGCTGCTTTTATAAATGTTTACGTAATAGACACAAGTACTTAAAATATATTCTACGTTGAGTTGTACCACTGGCATACTTCCCTGTAGCTTGGTAACTACTATTTACATGGGTATTGTAAACGCGAATCCTGTTGATAGATCTATCGGGCCTGACAACCCCAACCGGACTGGACGACCAGTATTCAACGGTTGCACAGTACTTCGTTTCGTGACTACACTTGGTACAGTGTAGTGAGATTTCATAATAAAGGGAATATGCGACGTTGATTAATAGTTAAGTATGGTTACCAAGTGCTCAACCACTTAGAATGCTTTACATACACTTGCGAGTGTATTATGTTTATGATTATGAAATCTTGTGGTCTATTAAGATATAGAAATGATTGTTATGATAAACCTACGAACTCACCAACCTTTTGGTTGACACTTTTAAGCATGTTTATTCTCAGGTATATAAGAAGTCTTCCGCTGTGCATTTGCTCATATTACTTGTAGTCATTCCTGCATATTTAAGATCAGTACCTCGCAAAGTATAAGATATTAAATTGTATGCAAGGACGTTCAAAAATCCAGAACCGGGACCAGAGTCAACTCTCAACGCTCGACGCAACGGACTAAAAATTACAAGTCAACTATGCACATAAATATAATATAATATTTAAATAATTACTAAAATTATTTATATATTATATTTATTTATATAATCCGTCGACAAGCTAGGAGCCAAGGTTTGGTGAGCTGTAAAAACAAACTCCGCGACTCGCGGAGTTTGAAGAAGGAAAGGGCCGCGAGTCGCGGAGATTCCCTGGACTCAAATCCCTATAAAACCCAACGAATTCTGATCATTTTTAATATCAATTAATCTATCTCTCTCTCAATATATACGTAATATATATATATTTATATTTTAATTTTAATTTTAATTTTAAATCCTAATAATAAGGGTATGTTAGCGAATGTTGTAAGGGTGTAAGTCGAAATTCTGTCCGTGTAACGCTACGCTATTTTTAATCATTGTAAGTTATGTTCAACCTTTTTAATTTAATGTCTCGTAGCTAAGTTATTATTATGCTTATTTAATCCGAAGTAATCATGATGTTGGGCTAATTACTAAAATTGGGTAATTGGGCTTTGTACCATAATTGGGGTTTGGACAAAAGAACGACACTTGTGGAAATTAGACTATGGGCTATTAATGGGCTTTATATTTGTTTAACTAAATGATAGTTTATTAATTTTAATATAAAGATTTACAATTGGACGTCCCTATAAATAACCATATACACTCAATCGGACACGATGGGCGGGATATTTATATGTACGAATAATCGTTCATTTAACCGGACACGGGAATGGATTAATAGCCACTAGAATTATTAAAACAGGGGTGAAATTATGTACAAGAACACTTGGCATAATTGTTAACAAAGTATTAAAACCTTGGGTTACACGCAGTCGATAACCTGGTGTAATTATTAAACAAAGTATTAAAATCTTGTTACAGTTTAAGTCCCCAATTAGTTGGAATATTTAACTTCGGGTATAAGGATAATTTGAAGAGGATACTCGTACTTTATATTTATGACTGATGGACTGTTATGGACAAAAACCAGACGGACATATTAAATAATCCAGGACAAAGGACAATTAACCCATGGGCATAAAACTAAAATCAACACGTCAAACATCATGATTACGGAAGTTTAAATAAGCATAATTCTTTTATTTCATATTTAATTTCCTTTATTTTATATTTAATTGCACTTCTAATTATCGCACTTTATTTTATTGTTATTGTATTTAATTGCACTTTTAATTATCGCAATTTTATTTTATCGCACTTTTATTTATCGCAATTTCATTATCGTTATTTACTTTACGCTTTAAATTAAGTCTTTTATTTATTTAATATTTTACATTAGGTTTTAACTGCGGCTAAAGTTTTAAAAATCGACAAACCGGTCATTAAACGGTAAAAACCCCCCTTTATAATAATAATATTACTTTTATATATATTTGTATTTTTATAAATTAAACTAATATAGCGTTAAGCTTTGATTAAAAGATTCCCTGTGGAACGAACCGGACTTACTAAAAACTACACTACTGTACGATTAGGTACACTGCCTATAAGTGTTGTAGCAAGGTTTAAGTATATCCATTCTATAAATAAATAAATATCTTGTGTAAAATTGTATCGTATTTAATAGTATTTCCTAGTAAAATATAAGCTATTTCATATACACCTCGCATAACATCAAGTATTTTTGGCGCCGTTGCCGGGGAACAATCTAGCTTAAAAGCCGGAAGCGCAACGCTAAATATATAAAAAAAAAAATTTATTTTTAGTTTACTTTTATAAAAAATACGCTTTTGTAAAAATACGTTTTAAATTTTTGAAAACATAAAAAAAAAAGAAAAACAAAAATATAAATATTTTTAAGAGTTTGGTAAATATTTAAGTTTTATAAAGTTTCTTTATTTTTATTTTATAAAAATATAAGTTTTATTTAAATATTTTGTTTTTATTTTAAACATAAAAAAAAACCAAAAAAAATATATATATAAATCTAGTTTTAAGATTTTTATTTATAAAATTATAAAGTATTTTATTTCTATTTTAGTTTTTAAAGATAAGTTTTATTTAAATTATATAAATATATTAATTAAATTAAAAACAGAAAAATAAAAAAAAATAATTACGTCGAAACCTGTCAAACGAGTTCACCTAATCTGAAATTTGAAATCCCGCGACTCGCGGAGTTTGGAGCCAGGAATACCGCAAGTCGCGGAGCAGCCCTGACACGGGTACACAGGAACCCTAACAGCATTAATTACGAGATAATTATTATTATTATTAATTCTAAACCCTAATTAGGGTATTTTTATTATAATATTTAGTTTTAATTAGTTTATTTTGTTTTATTTAATTTTATTTAGTTTAATTAAATTATAAAATTAATAGTTTTAATAAATGAATAATATAAAAATAATATTTTTATAAAAATTGTACTTTTTACAACTTTTAGTATATTTTTATATTTTGTCCCTTTTTAATTGTTTTAGCGTAATATTTGTGTTTTTCGCTAGTTTTTAGTTTTAAACTTAGTTTTTGCCATAGTTATTTTTATTTCTAGATTTTTAGGCTTTGCTGTAAAATCCCTTAAGTGCTTTTTCTTTAGACTAAGATTTAGGTGCTTTAGAATTTTGCGACGCCTTTTATAGTTTTAGTACCTTTTTAAGATATTGCCATTTGGGATATAGTTTTTCCTGTAAGCTTTAATATTTTTAGACGTCTTTTACCTATGTATCAATTATCATTCCAATTAGTAATCTCAATTTGCGATTATAATTTTAAGTTAGTGATAGTAATAAGGTTGGGTTAGTCGAGTGTTTTTAAAATTTTATAAGTCGCTCTTTTTCTTTTCTTTTTCGACCCTTTTTCGACGCGCTCTTTTTCTTTCTTATTTCTCGCCATTCTAGTTTTTAGGACATAGATTTTTATTCTACTTCTTATCTAAATTTCTTAAAATTACGAAAATTTATTTTAAGTGGTTAAATTGATAGACATCAAAATTTTATGGTTCGTAGTAATAGTTGGATTTGTACGTGGACCGGGTTATTGGAGCCAAACAGTCCTCAATTATATTGAGACCAAACGAATCCTGCCCCTCTGCTGCATCTTTTGGCTATTCGAAACGTGGGCAAAATCAGAAAAGTCTAATTGGATAACTTATATAATTTTTCTTTCCTTTTAAAAACTAATAGGATATTCAGTGAATGCACCGAGCAAAACGTTCACCACCTTTTGTACGTTCACCACCTGTAACTCGATCAAGACATCTAGAAAATATTACCACCGTTGATTTTTCTTTAGAATCGTCATCCAGTCGACCAAGTACTCCAATTCAAATTTTCGATAATCCATTTTTTGAACCCGACCTCACAATTGAGAATCCGGAGAATATTCAGGGACAATTCATAGATCCTGAACCATTAAATTTTCCTCCGGAACCACCAATCATTCAAACAGAGATTGTTGAGGAACGAACCATTAAATCAGAATCCTCTAGTGATTCAGATTCAACAAATTCAATTATGGAAGTAACAGAACCTTTAAGTATGGAAGACCGAATGAGAGCTAAACGCACTGGCCAAGGTCACGCAATTACTCATCCAGACATTAATGCGCCAGATTATGAAATCAAAGGACAAATTCTACACATGGTGACTAATCAATGCCAATTTAGTGGTGCGCCGAAGGAAGATCCAAACGAACATCTTCGTACCTTTAATAGGATCTGCACACTATTTAAAATAAGAGAAGTTGAGGATGAACAGATATATCTCATGTTATTTCCCTGGACTTTAAAGGGAGAAGCCAAAGATTGGTTGGAATCGTTACCTGAAGGGGCGATTGATACATGGGACGTTTTAGTTGAAAAATTTCTTAAACAATTCTTTCCTGCATCTAAAGCCGTAAGACTTCATGGAGAAATTGTTACGTTCACAAAGAAACCGAATGAAACTCTATATGAGGCGTGGACAAGATTTGGAAAGTTATTAAGAGGATGTCCGCAACATGGTTTAGACACCTGTCAAATAGTACAAATATTCTACCAAGGATGCGACATCACTACAAGGAAAGACATCGATATAGCAGCTGGTGGTTCCATTATGAAGAAAACCGAAACTGATGCTTATAAAATTATTGATAACACTGCTTCCCACTCACATGAGTGGCACCAAGAAAAAGATATCGTAAGATCATCTAAAGCAGCTAGATCCGATTCTAGCCATGACTTAGATTCCATTTCTGCAAAGATAGATGCTGTCGAGAGACTAATGGAAAAGATGACTAAAGATATCCACTCAATACGAATTAGTTGTGAGCAGTGTGGAGGACCACATTTGACAAAAGATTGTCTCAGTATTGAATTAACAATGGAACAAAGAGAGAATGTTTCATATCTAAACCAAAGGCCTGGAAATAATTATCAGAATAATTATCAACCGCCAAGACCAATTTACAATCAAAACCAGAACTATAACCGAAATATTCCATACAACAACCAACAAGGTCCTAGCAATCAACAAGTATCCAATAATACTTACAATCAGTAAAGACCTAATTTTCAAAACAAACCACCACAAACCGATGATAAAAAGCCGAATTTAGAAGATATGATGACAAAGCTAGTTGAAACTCAAACGCAGTTTTTCACATCTCAGAAACAAACTAATGAACAAAATGCTCAAGCATTTAGAAATCAACAAGCTTCTATTCAAAATCTAGAACAAGAAGTAAGTAACCTAGCAAGGTTAATAGGTGAAAGAAAACCGGGAAGTTTACCTAGTGATACAAATGCTAACCCCCGAAATGAAACAGCTAAAGCCATTACCACAAGAAGTGGTACAACACTTAAACCACCTGAAATACCTGTAACTTCTGATGAAGCTATTCCTACCCCACAAGAACCATAACCTGAACAAGATAAGGAAAAAGAACTGGTAGTTGAAAAGGTTAATGAAGATAACACAGTTAAGGCTAAACCTTATGTTAAACCATACCAACCACCACTTCCTTACCCGAGTAAAATGAAAAAAGAGAAACTTGAAGCCGAGCAATCCAAATTCTTGGATATGTTTAAACAAATAAATGTAAATCTTCCTTTCATTAAAGTAATTTCAGGAATGCCTAGATATGCTAAATTTCTGAAAGATCTAATCACAAATAGAAAGAAAATGGAAGAACTCTCGGTTGTTACTATGAATGCTAATTGTTCAGTAGTGCTGTTGAATAAGATACCAGAAAAACTATCTGATCCAGGAAGTTTCACAATTCCATGTTTTCTGGGTAGTCTTAGTTCAATAGAAGCATTGGCAGACTTAGGTGCTAGTATAAATTTAATGCCGTATTCACTATACGCTAAACTAGACCTTGGAGAATTGAAACCAACAAGAATAAGCATACAACTAGCCGATCGATCAATAAAATATCCTAGAGGGATAATGGAGAACATGCTAGTTAAAGTTGGTACTTTAGTATTTCCAGTAGATTTTGTTGTTCTGGACATGGAAGAAGATTCTCAAGTTCCTCTCATATTAGGAAGACCATTCTTAAACACGGCTAAAGCAATGATAGACGTGTTTGGTAAGAAACTGACCCTAAGTATAGAGGATGAGAGTGTTACCTTTTCAGTTGATAGAGCAATGCAACAACCGCAATCTGCAGATGATACATGTTATTATATTCAAACTATAGATTCACATGCAGAATTGTTAGAAGAATTTCCAGAATTACAAGGAACAGGAGAATGTTCTTTAGGAGAAGGAACTGAACCAATTGATGAAGCTGGAATGTTAGCTACACTAATAGCTAATGGATATGAACCAACAACAGAAGAAATTCAAATGCTAAAAGAAGAAGACAGATATCGATATAAATCATCGATAGAAGAACCTCCAATATTAGAGTTAAAGCCACTTCCAAACCATTTGGAATACACTTATTTACATGGTGAATCTGAATTACCTGTAATAATATCGTCTTCTCTTACTGAAAATGAGAAATCACAACTCATTTCTGTGTTGAAAGCTCATAAACCAGCCATTGCATGGAAGATTCATGATATTAAAGGAATAAGTCCTTCGTATTGCACACATAAAATCCTTATGGAAGAAGGTCATAAAACGTATGTGCAACGCCAACGAAGACTAAATCCTAATATGCAAGATGTTATTAAAAAAGAAATAATTAAACTGCTAGATGCAGGTTTAATTTATCCAATTTCTGATAGTCCATGGGTAAGCTCAGTTCAATGCGTGCCTAAGAAGGGTGGCATAACTGTCATTACAAATGAGAAAAATGAGCTTATTCCTACTAGGATTGTAACAGGATGGCGTGTATGTATTGATTATAGAAAATTAAATGATGCCACCAGAAAAGATCACTTTCCCTTACCTTTTATTGATCAAATGTTGGAAAGATTAGCCGGAAATAGTTACTATTATTTTCTTGATGGTTTTTCCGGATATTTTCAAATTCTAATAGCACACAAGGACCAAGAGAAAATCACGTTCACGTGCCCTTATGGTACTTTTGCTTACAAACGCATGCCATTTGGACTTTGCAACGCCCCTGCAACCTTTCAAAGGTGCATGATGGCGATTTTTCACGACATGATAGAAGAATGCATGGAAGTTTTCATGGATGACTTTTCAGTCTTCAGTGATACTTTTGAATCATGTCTAGTTAATCTAGAACGAATGCTTATTAGATGCGAACAATCAAATCTAGTACTTAATTGGGAGAAATGCCATTTCATGGTTAAAGAAGGCATCGTTCTAGGTCATAAAATTTCAAAGGAATGAATTGAAGTGGATAGAGCTAAAGTAGATGTAATTGCTAAACTTCCACATCCCACCAATGTTAGAGGAGTTAGGAGTTTTCTAGGGCATGCCGGTTTTTACCGACGTTTCATAAAAGATTTTTCTAAAATTGCCACTCCTATGAATAAACTCCTAGAAAAAGATGCTCCAATCGTCTTTTCAGATGAATGCATCAAATATTTTAATATTCTTAAAGAGAAACTCACTAATGCACCGATCATGATAACACCAAATTGGAATCTACCGTTTGAACTTATGTGCGATGCAAGTGATTTTGCAATGGGAGCCATTTTAGGACAAAGGATTGAAAAATGATTTCAACCTATATATTATGCTAGTAAGACGTTACAAGGAGCACAAACAAACTACACAACTACTGAAAAAGAACTCCTTGCTATTGTCTTTGCTTTTGACAAATTTCGTTCATATCTCGTTCTAGCAAAAACGGTGGTCTATACCGACCATTCTGCTCTTAGATACCTATTTTCGAAACAAGATGCCAAACCAAGGTTAATCCATTGGATCTTACTCTTACAAGAGTTCGATATTGAAATCCGAGATAAAAGAGGAGCAGAAAATCTCGCCGCTGATCATCTTTCTCGTCTTGAAAATCCCGAATTAGAAGTTCTAAATGAATCGGCCATACAAGACAACTTTCCTGATGAATATCTATTGAAGATAGCTTATAATGAAATTCCATGGTTTGCAGACTATGCAAACTACTTAGTATGTGGATTCCTTGAAAAAGGATTATCGTACCAAAAACGAAAGAAATTCTTCAGTGATATAAAACACTATTTCTGGGAAGATCCACATCTGTTTAAAAGTTGTCCAGATGGAATAATACGCCGATGTGTATTCGGAGATGAAGCTAGTAAAATTTTAAACCATTGTCACACAGGACCAACAGGAGGGCACTATGGGCCTCAACTAACAGCAAGAAAAGTTTATGGTGCTGGATTCTATTGGATTCTATTGGCCTTCTTTGCAAATCCTGTGATGCTTGTCAAAGGGCAGGAAAAATAAGTCAACGTGATGAAATGCCACAAAATGTCATTCAAGTATGTGAAGTATTTGACATTTGGGGTATTGACTTTATGGGTCCATTTCCAAAATCTCATAATAATCTCTATATTCTCGTAGCCATTGATTATGTATCTAAATGGGTGGAAGCACAAGCTCTCCCAACTAACGATGCACGAGTTGTAGTCAACTTTTTAAAACGTCTTTTTGCAAGGTTTGGAACACCGAAAGCTTTAATAAGTGATCGGGGAACTCATTTCTGTAATAATCAACTTGAGAAAGTTCTTAAAAGATATGGAGTAACTCATAAAATCTCCACCGCATATCATCCACAAACAAGTGGACAAGTTGAAAATACCAACCGAGCTTTAAAACGTATTCTAGAAAAAACCGTAGGATCAAATCCGAAGGAATGGTCCATTAAGTTGGAGGATGCACTCTGGGCTTTTAGAACAGCCTACAAAACTCCAATTGGAACCACACCTTTTAGACTCGTTTATGGAAAAGCATGTCATCTTCCAGTATAAATTGAACACAAAGCATTTTGGGCTTTGAAGACATGTAATCTTGATTTACATGAAGCTGGACGTCTACGGTTAAGTCAACTAAACGAATTAGAAGAATTAAGACATGAAGCATACGAAAATTCATTAATCTATAAAGAAAGAACGAAGAAATTGCATGATAAAAGAATCAGAAGTTTAAAAGAATTTAAAGAAGGAGACAGAGTTCTTCTTTTCAATTCACGATTCAAACTATTTCCTGGAAAATTAAAATCAAGATGGTCTGGACCATTCATAGTCAAAAGAGTTTTCCCATACGGAACGATAGAATTAATAAATTCAAATGGAATTGAATTTAAAGTTAATGGTCACAAAGTTAAACATTACATAAATAGTCCGATGGAAGTCGACAACGAAGTTAATCACAATTTCGATACCACAGCTAACTAAGTGTGGGGAGAATCAAGTCTTTTAAGGATTTTATGTATTTCTGTTAGAGTTAGATTTTCTGTTTTCGTGTAGTTCTCGAAAATGGAACCCGAATGGTCTTTCCCTAGCGGACCCTAAAGAACTAGTCTTCTCCCCCCATTCTGAATTTTTATTTTTTTAGGAAATGAAGACTTCCTGTGAACTAAACCATGGTCTAATGCTACACGCTTTGATCACTAAACGTAATAATGACACACTTCCGAGTGAAATAGTATCAGTAATCAGAGAAAGATTGGACGGAGTAAGAAAAGAATCCAGATGCGAAGATAATAAGTTACAATTTGGTAAAGGAAAATCAAAATCCGCAGCGAAAAGAAGAGCACGACACCTAGAAAGATGTCACAAATGCGGAAAATGGTCACATGGAGGTAAATGTTCAAATAATCAAACCTATTCAAACACCGAATTTGTTACGTTATGCAGAGACGGACCGTTCATATGTTTAGAAGAAAAAACACTGAATGCTCTAGGTTACGCCTATGTAGCCATGGAAAATCAATTAAACCGTCTATCTTATGAATGGGATAGATCATATCACTAAGAATACTATCTCACAGGTACGTCTGTACAGTTTTTATTTTTATTTTTAACCTTTTGATAATAAACGCTAATTTGTTCGCTATAAAGTATTAAATTGGTATTGAATAAAATTAGGTTTGGCGACCGAAATTATTGTTATCATACAAAAATTTATTACATCACTGTGAAATTTAACGTTTATTCTTAAGGTATAAATATCTTTAATCAATCAACCCAAAATATTTCAAAAATTCGTCATGAGTTAAATTAGGTCATAGAACCGAAATTACTTTACCGAAAAGAGGGGCGCATATTTTTGATAATATTTGATTGATTAAAGTGGGATAAAAGACTAAAAAGATTTTTAATTTTATTTTTACCATGTTTTTAAAATTAATAAATTAGTATAAAAAAAATTATTGTAAACTTTTTAAATCAATATATTTAAAATTGTAAATATTTGAAAAATTAATCTTTTTAATATAAGTTTGTATGTATAAAAACAAAAATATAATATAAGTTTGGTGTGAATTTATAATATGAATTTTTAATTAAGTTTGGTGTGAATTTTTAATTTTATGCATTTTAAATTTAAGTTTGGTGTGAATTTAAAAAACAAAAATTTACTTTATTTCGCTAAGTTAAAAATATGATTTTTAAAATTCGTCGTGAGTTGAAGACTAGGTCGTTGAACCGAAATTGCTCTACCCGAGGGAGGGACGAGAACTTTTATTATCATTATTTTTAATCTTATTGAATTAAAGTATGCCAAAAACATTAAAAAACCCCAAAAATCTTAGCTTTTAAAACAATCGCTACAAAAAGACAAATTTTAAAATTTTGTCGAGGGACGGACTAGGACATCGATCCGAAACGACCTCGTCCTAAAACAAATGAAAACAAAATTTTAAATTTATTTTATATTTGTTTTATAAGTTAAGGCTTATAAAAAAAACACACACACACGTACACCGCGACTCGCGGAGTTTGAAGAACAAAATCACCGCGACTCGCGGAGAGACCAAAATTCAGAAAAAAAATATATACGCAGAACTGATCAGTCCCAACACAAACACCCCAAATAACTGCGAAAAACACCCGAAAAATACACCACAAAATCGAATTTGTTCACCATTTTTCATCAAATCTTTAACAAAATCATGTTGAGAAGGATGCTATCAAGGAATTACTCAAGAAAAACGGTAAATTTCTACACCTAAACACCATTTAATCCGAAAATTAGTGTTCTTGAGCAATTTTATACCCAATTCAATTTTGATGCTTTTTAGTGTAATTATGCTTAAATTGCTTATGTATTATGCTTTTATAACCTAGATTGATGCTATTTAACATGATTAGAAGCCTTAAACTTCAAATTTTGAGTAATCTAGGGTTTGTGTTCTTGAGCAAATTTGGGGCTTTCTGATATAAACAGGTTATGGCCAATTTTTGTCATGAATTATTGCTAAATTAAGTAGTGTAACATGTTTAGGTAGTTAAATGATCCAAACTTTCAGCCTAAACATGATTTTTGAGAATTAAAGTGGACTTTTTCAAGTCTAAAATTCATGAACTTGATTTTTGAGAGATAATGCCATTTGAAACTTGTTTAATTGCTAGTAATGATTATTTTGACATGTTATTTCAGTTGAATGCTTATGAACTTGGTGAACATTTTCGTATATGCTTATTTGAAAAAGTGTAGGTTTGATAAAAATATGAAA
This sequence comes from Rutidosis leptorrhynchoides, assembly GCF_046630445.1. NCBI lineage: Eukaryota > Viridiplantae > Streptophyta > Magnoliopsida > Asterales > Asteraceae > Rutidosis > Rutidosis leptorrhynchoides. The sequence goes on from NC_092333.1 coordinate 398,839,788, forward strand.
ATGAGCATAAGTTTGATATAAATTGGACCTGTCATTGTAATTATTTTGATTGATGATTTTGCTGACACTAATGCATAATTGGATGCACAAAAATTGTGTTTGATGTGTTTTGCAGACTGAAAGGGGTGAATCTTCATCCCAAGCTCGCAATGCTCCTCCTGAGAATGTGGAACAACAGGATGTTGATAGCTATTATAAACAAGATATACCTCATCCAGTTATGACATTTTCAGATATGCACTTGGAAGATTTGCACCCGAACTTGAGATTTGACAGACGTTGGATAGATTATCCAAAATACCAAAGGGGCTTGCATACTCTTCATTCTAAAGCTGTTGAAGTACCTAGGGTAATAGAATGGGGACCATTATAAGCTGTAGAATTGGCCGGGCCAATTAGAGAATTACTTACACAGAGGTATGGTAATTCTACTTTTAACGATTGGGTACGATTATTCAGCATGCGAAGACCTGTATATAAAGTATGGTGTGAAGAATTATTGTGTAGCATAGAAATAAATGATCGGGTAGTTAGTTTAACCGATCGATCTTTTATTAGATTTTTGTTAGGAGGTTCGATGCGCCATATGTCTTTACTAGACATGGCTCAGGCCTTACGTATATATACGCCTGAGGAGTTAGCATCTGCCGATTGTAGAGGGTTGATATTGAACGGTAGGAAAATTGATGAAAATTTTGATACGCATGGTGTATGGAGTCAAATGACTAGCCATCACCGATTTAAAGGGGGAAATTACTCTTATTTGGATATAGATAGAGCAGAGTTAAGAGTAATTCATAGGTTTTTAGCCAATTCGATTACACAACGAGGTAAGAATAAGGAAAAGGTAAATGAACAGGATTTGTTTTACCACATGTGTATTCGAGACCCACAAAGCACTGTAAGTATACCTTATTGTGTGGGTTATTATTTATCAGCTATGGTTAGGGGATGAGACCGCACAGTATAATAGGAGGTGGTATATTTATTACACTAATTGCTGAGTATCTCAATGTGGATATAAGTCGGGGGGATTATTAGTCGAAGAACCAGAACCCCACGATACAATTGGTTTAAATGTATACCATGGTGCGAAGGTTTTGAAGAGGCGAAATAACGCCGCAGTACAATACCATGGTAGACATCCACAGGTTGAGAGAAACCAATAGCCAGGTAATGTAGGAGGGGGAAATGAAATGACAGAAATGCAAAGGTTTATAGCGTCACAAGAGTATGAAAATGCTAGACATCCAGCATTTGAAGATTGGTAAGTTCACCAAAACCAAATCATAGCTCATTGCTAACATGTAGGTAGAAACTATATTCCTACTCCATCGCCCGTATTTCCTCCCTGGTCTATAGAGATCCAACCACCGTATCCTACGTATAACCCAGCCGAAGCATTCTATAACACATACAGTTATGCATGGAACCCCTACTGGTATCAGTATCATCCCTAGTCTACTTAGTTTTATTTATTTTATTATTTGTAATGTTGATACATTTAATACTTATGTTAATATTGTAATAGTTTTTATAATTTTCTAACTTTTATTATTAGATTTTAATAATTTTTGAATGTGGGGTAATATACCAAACTTCAAAAATATGTATATATGTTTGCAGTTTATCTTATGTACACAACAGGGTAAAACAACGCATTTTCAAAGACTGGTATTAAGTTCAGCAAAAGCAACTAATTTTGACGACAAGATGCAAAATATATGTGAAATAACAACAAAACGGAATGAACAAATGATGTGCACCATTTATCATTCAACACAAACAACAATATGTTTGGAAACTTTGGTAAAATTTAATCATTTCTACGCTAATCACCCTCAATAATTTAAATTGTTACTGATTTCTTGCAAATGAGGGCATTGCAAGATCTTAAGTGTGGGAAGGGGTTAAATTCTTTCGGATTTTTAAAATTTTTATCTTAAACACTTTGTTACCATTAAAAAATACTAGTAAAGCAGTAGTTGTATTAGAATCTAGTGCTCTCTGATAATAAAGAACATCCCTAGTCTTATATACTGACTACCCAATTCTAGTAAAATTTTTCAAAATTTTCAATTAAATGAACTCAAAATCATGTTTATACATATTTATGAATGATAAAACTAGGTTTTAACACCGAAATTATTGTTACCTCGGAAAGGACATAAATTGAGAAACAAACCAAAATGTTAGAATTCATTTAAAATGGAATAGAGGACAATAAAAAGGAAAATAAAAGCCAAGTGTGGGAAAATTTACCAAGTTATTCTAAACATATGTCACATATTTTTGTAACAAATAACTGAAAATACTTTTGCTTTGGACTAAACTAAACTGTTTTACCCGATAAAAGAAAAGAAGAGATGGATCTACACGATGAATCAATTCCATCATTAAAAGGAAGTATAGTCTTCCGAAAAAGAAACGCGCTTCTTGATTTAGGTCAGGAAGTTGTCGTCCAGACCAGCTGTAGGTTGACGAAAAATCTAGAAAAGTCATCTCTAAAATCAGCAGGAAATCCACGGACCTCAGCATAAAACAGGGTCGCCAAGTGGTCAGATTTATCCTAACCATGAGAAGGATTTATCTCGTATAATGGGGGGGCACCGTGCAAATTAGCTTGATAAGACTAATGAATCAGATCCCCAGAAAGGATAATCTCCTTAAAGATCAAAAATCAGCTTTTAAGACTGATATTACTCAATCCTAGAGATTGACCTTAAAGATTGAGAATTCAAACTCATGGAATTCAATGATATCTAAACCCGAGCTTGAACGAGAAAATATTTTGATCAAATTAAAACCGATTTGTTTTCTGAAAACCTATTTTCAATGCGTTCTTTACCATTGAACGTAAAATCCTAGGAATTCACCTGGAATTCATTAGGTCACCTGAACCAAATCGGGTGTCAACCGTAAGAATGGTGGTTGCATAGCATGGTCAAAGACAGGACCTTGTGCCAGACCGAAAAAATTATAAGGGTGAGCTTTACTATTGCTCCTACAAAGGATAGTAATTGCGTCCGACACGTTATATACCATAATTAAAAGCATGTCAGGGGACATTGCCTTAACAGTTGCTTGTTCAACGCTTTCCTTTACAATCGGACGGTAGTTTACCGAAAGGTAATATACGGAACAAGTAAACTGGATGTGTTGCTTTCCCAATACAAGGTTAGCAAGTGGGTGACACAAAACTACAAGTTTTGAGCTAAATTTTCAAATATGAAACCCACCAAACCCACAAAAAGAATTTGCAAACACCGGTGAAGGGTTATTCCGGAAAACTTATCTAGGGTAAAAGCTAGATTGAATTTTCAAAAAGATCAAATGTTTTCATAAAGATCCAATTTCCTTAAAGGATCTAAATTTTATAGTCATGTGGGACTGTAAACCACATCGTTACTACCATTGTTTATACCGATGTAAAGAAATCACTGATGTACAAAGTGTGAAGAATAAAGAAGTGATTCTAGTATTTCAAGACTATATTGCTTGAGGACAAGCAACGCTCAAGTGTGGGAATATTTGATAATGCTAAAAACGAACATATATTTCATAGCATTATTCCTCAAGAAAGACATGCTTTTAGTTGCAAATGTCCTATTTACAAGTGATATTCGTTTAAATAATAAAAGGTGAAGACAAAAGACAGATTCGATGAATTGAAGACGCAAACGACCAAAAAGCTCAAAAGTACAAAATACAATCAAAGAGGTTCCAATTATTGATAAGAAACGTCTCAAAATTACAAGAGTACAAGAGTCAAAACGCAAAGTATAAGATATTAAATTGTACGCAAGGACGTTCGAAAATACGGAACCGGGACCAGAGTCAACTCTCAACGCTCGACGCAACGGACTAAAAATTACAAGTCAACTATGCACATAAATATAATATAATATTTAAATAATTACTAAAATTATTTATATATTATATTTATTTATATAATCCGTCGACAAACTAGGAGCCAAGGTTTGGTGAGCTGTAAAAACAAACTCCGCGACTCGCGGAGTTTGAAGAAGGAAAGGGCCGCGAGTCGTGGAGATTCCCTGGACTCAAATCCATATAAAACCCAACGAATTCTGATCATTTTTAATATCAATTAATCTATCTCTCTCTCAATATATACGTCATATATATATATATATATTTATATTTTAATTTTAATTTTAATTTTAAATCCTAATAATAAGGGTATGTTAGCGAATGTTGTAAGGGTGTAAGTTGAAATTCTGTCCGTGTAACGCTACGCTATTTTTAATCATTGTAAGTTATGTTCAACCTTTTTAATTTAATGTCTCGTAGCTAAGTTATTATTATGCTTATTTAATCCGAAGTAATCATGATGTTGGGCTAATTACTAAAATTGGGTAATTGGGCTTTGTACCATAATTGGGGTTTGGACAAAAGAACGACACTTGTGGAAATTAGACTATGGGCTATTAATGGGCTTTATATTTGTTTAACTAAATGATAGTTTGTTAATTTTAATATAAAGATTTACAATTGGACGTCCCTATAAATAACCATATACACTCAATCGGACACGATGGGCGGGATATTTATATGTACGAATAATCGTTCATTTAACCGGACACGGGAATGGATTAATAGCCACTAGAATTATTAAAACAGGGGTGAAATTATGTACAAGGACACTTGGCATAATTGTTAACAAAGTATTAAAACCTTGGGTTACATGCAGTCGATAACCTGGTGTAATAATTAAACAAAGTATTAAAATCTTGTTACAGTTTAAGTCCCCAATTAGTTGGAATATTTAACTTCGGGTATAAGGATAATTTGACGAGGATACTCGCACTTTATATTTATGACTGATGGACTGTTATGGATAAAAACCAGACGGACATATTAAATAATCCAGGACAAAGGACAATTAACCCATGGGCATAAAACTAAAATCAACACGTCAAACATCATGATTACGGAAGTTTAAATAAGCATAATTCTTTTATTTCATATTTAATTTCCTTTATTTTATATTTAATTGCACTTCTAATTATCGCACTTTATTTTATTGTTATTGTATTTAATTGCACTTTTAATTATCGCAATTTTATTTTATCGCACTTTTATTTATCGCAATTTCATTATCGTTATTTACTTTACACTTTAAATTAAGTCTTTTATTTATTTAATATTTTACATTAGGTTTTAACTGCGGCTAAAGTTTTAAAAATCGACAAACCGGTCATTAAACGGTAAAAACCCCCCTTTATAATAATAATATTACTTTTATATATATTTGTATTTTTATAAATTTAACTAATATAGCGTTAAGGTTTGATTAAAAGATTCCCTGTGGAACGAACCGGACTTACTAAAAACTACACTACTGTACGATTAGGTACACTGCCTATAAGTGTTGTAGCAAGGTTTAAGTATATCCATTCTATAAATAAATAAATATCTTGTGTAAAATTGTATCGTATTTAATAGTATTTCCTATTAAAATATAAGCTATTTCATATACACCTCGCATAACATCAACTGTTCCTAGCTAATTGTTCCTAGCTAACTGATTACATTTTATTTATAGCAATTTAATTATCGCAGTTTACATTCTCGCAATTTTATTTATCATCATTTAATTTCTGTTATTTACTTTACGCACTTTATTTATCGTTATTTAATTTCTGTTATTTATTTTACGCACTTTAAATATCGGGACACGCATACAAGGTTTTGACATATCATATCGACGCATTTATATATATTATTTGGAATAACCATAGACACTCTATATGCAGTAATGATCGAGTTCTCTATACAGGGTTGAGGTTGATTCTATAATAATATATATAATTTGAGTTGTGATCGAGTCTGAGACATGTACACGGGTCACGATACGTATTAATTAATTCAAATATTATAAATTAAATTATATATGAATTATTGGACTGTTAACTGTGGACTATCGATTGTGGACTATCAAGATTGGACAGTTAAAAATGAATTAAAATATTGATTATAACATATGAAACTAAACAATTCTTCAAGTTTGCCACTTGATTTCATCTTAAACCTCATTTGTACCTTGACAATTATAATCTGCCTTCAAACCTTTCATGATTCTTGAAAACACCTCAAACGAGAGGATAAAACAACCGCACTTCATCTACGGAAGAAAAGATTGATACACATAGTTATGCACCTGAAAAACGCTTGGAACCTGAGCAAATGTTTAACACGTATCTGTGCTAGCACCTTTGGCGTTGTTATTACCGAAAAATTACTTTACAATCCCTTTTCAAAGTAGCCAATTTTGTCACAGCTCCAGCAAGTCAACTTCAACTTTCATTCGGGTTTGCCTTATTATAACATTGATATATATGCGTGCTCATTTATTGTTACCGGGAAACCATTTATATTCCACCATATTACCATCAGCATTTAGTCATCTGAAAGCACGATTCTCCTGAAAACACCTCGGATTGATAACCGATGATTCAAATATGGCTGCATTAAATGCAGACGAAATAGTAAAATTGTAGATGGCCTAAATGGCCAAGAGGTTGATGATAAAGAATGGAGTGTTAAGGAACGCTCGATAGAAAATTTGGTACTGGAAAATGGATTGAGCTAACCATGAAGGAGACCATGGACAAATACAAGGACCAAACCCTATATTCATGAATCCAGGTAATTCTGAATCCGATAAAATCTTTAGATATTATCCTGCTCCGAAGACATGTTAAAATCTTGCGGAAAATTTTTCTTCATCAACCTTCGAACTTAGAAATTCCAAAATATCATCATAAATATCTTCGATATTTCTGAAGATATTTTCATAAATATTCTTGTCCGAAATTATCTACCTCTTGTATTTCTATATTCCATTATATTGGAAACTTCTGTAAAGTCTAAGTATAAATTATGTATGAATTGTGGAGAAGTGTTGGGAACTGAAACATGAGTTAGTATAATATAATGCGCTTGGCCAACGTGATTATATTACAGTAAGTCATGTTGAGTTTCTAATGGAATGTGATGATTCACAGTACCATCATCATGTGACATTTACACGACTCTTACATTCTATCTAATCTTTAAACATATCAAGAAAATATTTCTTGATGATTCGGTCTTTTCCAGGGTATTCTGGTAATTTAACAAATCAAGATCGTACCATTACGGTTTCTTTCTTAGAACATTAACAATGTTCATTCCAAAATTCATATCTGCGAATCCTGGACCATTACAAGAGATGCTTAATCACAAGAAGAGGAAACGAAAGAATGAAGCTTCGAAATAGAAATTGGATTATAAATCGCAGCAAATAGAAGAGAATATTAACTGTAGATGACAATGATTATAGAAAACAGAAGCAAGGACTTCGAAGTATAAGAGAAGATATAAAGCCCGATAATGACACATAAATTACAAACCATGTATATCAATGTTTATAGCAACATAAAGACACGGGAGGATTAAAAGCACTATAACCCCAAGGGAAAAGTAGAAATAAGTAGACTCCTCTGGTGGAAGTTGGAAAAGGAGAATGAATGTTGCGACAGTAAGGATGAGGACAAGGATCAGAACTGGATTAAGCATTTTCACAATCGTTTGAAAGTATGGATTGAGAAAGAAAGAATTGGAGTGGTGAAAATAATGGAACGAAAGAAATTCATTTATAGAGAAGATACCAGACAAAGCAATCGAGACAGATAATCGCATTAAATTAAAGGGAATCCTAATTTTTCCATAAATCCCGAAAAATCAAATCCTATAGAATTCCAAGATTTTTTTAAATCCCTTGAATTCCGAAAATCAAGCGTAACTACGTCAAAAGTTAAGATGAATTTCTATGTCCTTATTTCAATCGTTTGCGATAGCTTCACTCGTACTCTTCGAGTAATCGGATCGTTTTATCAATATTAATCAAAAATGATAAAACTCTATTTATCAACTCATATTTATCATGAAAACATTTTTAGTGTTAGCCATGACGACCTCGATCAAATTTCGGGACGAAATTTCTTTAACGGGTAGGTACTGTCACGACCCGGAAAATTTCGACTAATTTTGGACCAAACTCACAATACGATATTGTATTTCTGTCACGTTATGCAAAGTTTGTAATATTGAGTCTCGAAAACCTTGAAACTATGTTCATATATTCAATTACCCTTTGACTGTCCTCGATGATTCACGAATCATTGCTTGTAAATATGTGGATATATATAAAAATGTGTATATAAATATATGTATAATATATATAATAACTTGAACATTAATAAACTATTACGTACAATTATAACTAAATATGTACAATACATTGTAATCAAAACCATTATTTTATAGGTATATTTCGTGTATATTTAATTTATTTATTTAATATATATATTTAATTGCGTAGTAAATTTTGTTATTTAAAAATGTTTATACATATACATAGCATATACTAAATATAATCAATTTTGAGTTTAAATGATTAATGTCTGTAACTCTCGGTTGACGTTTAATTATTTTTAAAATAGGTCTAATATATATATATATATATATATATATATATATATATATATATATATATATATATATATATATATATATATATATATATATATATATATATATATATATATATATGAAGTTTAAAAATAAAAGTTGTTCTAAAATTTGATTAAAAAGATAATAGTTTTGATTAATTATTTTTTTTACCTTTTCAAACTAAGTTTTAGTACTCCGTACATATAAATTGGAATAGAAAATAAATAATTAGCGTACCTTTTTGATCAGGTTTCAAACAGTTAATGTGTGGAATAATTAAATATATTTAATCTAAAAATTCGGGATTTTTAGGAACACTTTTATACGTCAACTGTTTAGCAATGGACACGATATAACACTCTGCGAAGTAAAATATCAAAGTGTCGGTCCAATAATATCATTTATACTCACATGTTAAAGTTAATTATTATTATATTATAATTATATTATTATTATTATTAATTAATATTATAATTAATTCATGTAATGTATCTCTATATATATAATCGAGAGAAAGAGTGGAGAGTTCACCACCACAAGCCACTCGTTGGCCATTTCATCGCCACCATCACCCCGGCAATCACCAACCGCCACCATTCCACCCTCAACCGCCACTTTGAAACCCACAAAACCCATTTTGAAAACCCTACGGCATCACTAACCATCACCACCCAATCTTTCATCACTTTTACAGCGGAGTATCTTCAAAAACTTCAGTGGTTATTGGCACGATTCTGTTTCAGACACTAGATCAACCTAAACATAAACCACAAAATCACTGTTGTAACTTTCGCTACTACCGGTGTCACCATTAATGTTTATTAATCGACACACACATGTAACACACACTTGTTCTTGAAAATAATGGTGGAAAATGACGTTATAATGATGAAGATGATGATGGAAATTCGATAATGGTGATGATACATCGAGGAAGATGATGAATAGTAAAGCAGTGAATATGAAACCGTGTGGTTGTCGAAGACCAAGCCAATGACGATGGATTGATGATGATGTTATTCACTATGGATTAGATTAGGGTAATGGAAAGTGGTAGATGATGATAAGCACGATGATGACGAGGAAGCTATGATAATCAAGATGATATCGATGATAATAGTTGGAGGATTATGATATGATTATAATTATGTTATGATTATGATTATGTATAATTATAATTATGATATGACTGTGATTATGTTATGATTATGAAAATGATTAAATGATGATGACTAATACGTTGATGACGAAGAAGACAGACTAAAATAACTTAAAAGAATTTAATCCAAGAAGTAAAACACAAAGATACAAGCAGAGCAATGGTTCCAAGTGTCCTTGTTTGAATAGCAGGTCCTGAGTTCAATCCTAACTTGTAGCAGTTTTATTCTTTTTAACTGTTGGGCTGTCTGGAAGTAATTGGGCCGTCTAACAGTAACTTTTGCTGAGCCGTAAACTATGTTGTAGACTTGGAATAGTTTATGGAATTGATAAAGAAATCATTTAGGTATAATTGGGACACAAGCAGTTGTAGAAAGATATAGATAGAGAAGATGGTTAAGTGTAGTGTAGTTTAAACAAGAGGTCTTGGGTTCGAGTTCGGTCTATGGCATTTTTATTTTGGAAAAACTCTTTAAGGTAGCTTTTCTATTATTATCATTATCATTATTTAACTAATACAAAATATTACAAACTATGATTATTATTATAATTATTATTATTATTATTGTTAATACTAAAAGTATCATTATTTTTAAATTTATCATTTTTTTTTAAATTAGTGCTATTATTAAAACTAACATTCTTATCAAAATTATTTTGTTTTATTATAATTATTATCATAATTAGTATTATTTTTATCATTATTACTATTAGTATTACTAATATATCAAATAAAGATTTTTCTATATAAAAATATCTTATTAACATAAAACATAACTATATTGAGATTATTTTTTTGTAATAAATATTAATTATCTATTTAATGTATAAAATAATAATAATAATAAATATATCTAATTAAGTTACTAATGGAACATATAATTTATTAAAATAACAACTATATCAATAATAATATGTAAATTTGTTCGATTACCATGATATGTGTTAACATATATAAATGATATAGGTTCGTGAATCCGAGGCCAACCCTATACTTGTTCAATGACGTCATATTTATTTTTACTACAAAATACAGTATGGTGAGTTTCATTTGCTTCCTTTTTAATTGCTTTTGCAATATATATTTTTGGACTGAGAATACATGCGCTGCTTTTATAAATGTTTACGTAATAGACACAAGTACTTAAAATATATTCTACGTTGAGTTGTATCACTGGCATACTTCCCTGTAGCTTGGTAACTACTATTTACATGGGTATTGTAAACGCGAATCCTGTTGATAGATCTATCGGGCCTGACAACCCCAACCGGACTGGACGACCAGTATTCAACGGTTGCACAGTACTTCGTTTCGTGACTACACTTGGTACAGTGTAGTGAGATTTCATAATAAAGGGAATATGCGACGTTAATTAATAGTTAAGTATGGTTACCAAGTGCTCAACCACTTAGAATGCTTTACATACACTTGCGAGTGTATTATGTTTATGATTATGAAATCTTGTGGTCTATTAAGATATAGAAATGATTGTTATGATAAACCTATGAACTCACCAACCTTTTGGTTGACACTTTTAAGCATGTTTATTCTCAGGTATATAGGAAGTCTTCTGCTGTGCAATTGCTTATATTACTTGGAGTCATTCCTGCATATTTAAGATCAGTACCTCGCAATGGGACCAGATGTTGATGACTTCGTCCAGGGGGATAAGGACGGGTCGTTACATCGACCCAGAAGTCAATTAATCAATAACAACAACTAATTTATTGATTTAAAACTTGCAGTGAAACAAACACGATCTTTGTTAAAAATAAATTGGAATCGACAGAATACAAAAAAAAAAAAATTTAACAACCTGTGTAGTTCGTGAAGAACATGAAATTGATTTTTGAGATTGAGTTGTTTTGAGACCTCGATTCCTTCACGAAATATTTTCCAATTCACTCCTAAAAACTTTCTATATCCTCAATTGAACATGAAACGTAACATGTAACTTGAATTTGATCCAACTTCATTCGGTTTGACTTTTTATTTACGATCTTTGACTCGCAAATTCGAATTCAATATAACGAAAAAAAGGTTCAAACTTTTCAGATAGATTAACTAGACAATTACTAACCAAACTGCAATTATAGATTTTTAAATTTAAAACAAAATCGAGGTTTTGAATTTTTTTATCAAGAACAGAGGTATTTGGTTCGTTTCTTTTGATTTCTGTTTCCATTAACGAATTAGATTATATAAAGGGTAAGTACACGATGGATACAGTCACAAGAATTGAGTGCTGGTTGGCTGTAGTGATTGTTGATGTCGAATTGTAACCAACTCAATCAAGATAATCGAATTAATAAACATAAAGCAGATTTAAGATCAGTTTAATAAAATTTATAATCAGTTAGTGACATAACCTAACTAAACCTACTTATACTTAATTTAATATTGGTATTTAATTAATAATAATAATAATAATTAATGATATTAATACTAATAATAATAATTATTATATAAATAATAATAATACTTTTAATTTTATTAATAATGATAATTAAAAATAATAATAATAATAATAATAATAATAATAATAATAATAATAATAATAATAATAATAATAATAATAAGTATAACAATAATAATAATAATAATATTAGTAATAATAATACTATTAATGATAATACTAATAATAATAAAAATTTAAATCATATAATAAATGATAATAATAATAATTTTGATAGTAATAATATTAATAATAATGACAATACTGATAATGATAATTGCAAACAATAATAATTAATGATAGTATTGTTAATTACTATATTAATAATAATAATATTATTAATATAATAAATTAATACTAATGCATTATTATTTACGAATATTTGTTCGTGAATCGTCGGAATTGGTCGAAAGGTAATTGAGTTCATGAAAACAGTTTAAAAATTTGATACGCATGATAACATATTATGCTTAATGTGTCGAATTCATATAAAGATTAGGTTTAATTTTAGTCAGAAATTTTCGGGTTATTACAGTACCTACCCGTTAAAGAAATTTCATCCCGAAATTTGATTGAGATCATCATGGCTGACGATAAATATGTTTTCATGACGGATACGTGTTGTAAATTAGAGTTTTATCATCAATAAGTAATATTGATAAAACAATTTAATTATAGAAAGAGTATAAATGAAGCTATCGTAAAAGATTAAAATGAGGAAATTAAATGTTCGCCTTAACTTTTAATATAGTTAAAGTTGATTTCCAGAATTCATGGAATTAAAGAAAATCTTTATAATCTTTATAAGATGTGATTCTCCGGTAATTAAGGAATTTGAAATTTTCTTTGATTAAATGCGGTGTATTGCCTCGATTGTTGTGCCTGGAATTTAGCTATAAATTAGCTTCTTCCGTTTCATTATCTTCACCACTTCTATACTTTCTTTCTTGATTCATACTTCTAAAAATTGTGAAAATGCTCCATCCAGTTCTTATACTAGATATTTTTCTGACTATTGTTTCTGTCATTCTTCTTTTTCATCTACCACCTGAGAAATTTATTTTCTTTTACTATTACCTTGGGGTTATAGTGTTTTTAATTTTTCCGTGTCTTTATGTTGCTATATGCATTGATATACACAGTTTGTAATTTCTGTGCTGTTATCGGGCTTTATATTTTCCCTTATATGTCGGAGCTCTTTGCCTTTTTATTCTCCTCTCGATTCTTAAGTAAAGCGAGTAATGGTCCAGAATTTATAGGTACGAAGTTTCGAATGAACCTAATATTCTAAGTAGAAAGGAACGTAATATCATGATTTGATTTGTCAAATGATCAGAATTACTAAGGATAGAACTATCAAGAATATATGTTCTTGATATGTTCAGATGTTAAGTAGAATGTAAGAGTCGTGTAACATGGTAAATGATGATTATAAAGTCTATGAATCACCATCTTCCATTAAAAATTTAGCATGACTTACTGTAATATAATCACGTTGGCCTGACATCATTATATTATACTAACTCATGCTTCAATTCCCAACACTTCTTCAAAACATTTATAATTTAAACTTGAATTTTACAGAATATAGAAACTATTACAGTTTCCTTTATGATGTAATAAAGATATCGCAAAGAGATAATTAATTGCGGACAAGAATCGTTATGAAGATATCTTCAGAAATATAGAGGATATTTATGATGATATTTTGGAATTTCTAAGTTCGAAAGTTGATGAAGAAAATTTTCCGCAAGCTTTTAACATGACTTCGGAGCAAGATATTCTCTAAAGATTTCATCGGATCCAGAAGTACCTGGATTCTTTGAATATAGGGTTTGGTTCTTGTATTTGTCCTTGGTCTCCTCCATGGTTAGCTCAATACGTTTTTCAATTCCAAATATGAGCTTTTTTCAATGTGTCATTCTTTATCATCAAACTTTTGGCCATTAAGACCATCTATAGCTTTTGCTGCTTCGTCAGCATTCTCAAGGTTAATGAATCTGAATCATTGATTATCAATCCGAGATGGTTTCAAGAAATTTTATTTTTAGATGATTAAACGCTGATTGTAATCGTCAACGGATCTAATGGTTAACGAATAGGCGTTGTTGATTTCAAAAGTAATGAATGATAATTTCGGTGGTTTGATGTGATATTTCATTGCAGAATACGAGTGAATATAATTCATGAATGTGGTGATCTTTAGGAAGTTAATACCTTCTAAAGCTTTACTTGAATTCCGATATGTCAATTTCAGAATGTGTAATTGAATTTGTATGAGAATGGTTGTTCTTTAGTGAATGGATACATATATCTTGTGGATGTATATTTATTGATTATTGAATTAGAATTTGTAGAGTGTATGGTGTAATATATTAATGTGAAATCTAAATATTTCTTGGGTATTACCTACCCGTTAAAATATTTTCACAATTAACATTTTTGTGACAGCAGAAATATTATGAAATGGAGTTTATGGTGATGAGGCAGTGATTAACGATTGCTAAGTCATTAACGAAGGATGTATATCATAGCATATTAGTGATATGAATTAACCAAGTAGTATATACTAGTTAAGATTCACACGTAATAGCTTAGTACGAAAAAATATATTATTGTTCTATATCATATATATATATATATATATATATAATATACATGTATAATTTTTCAGGAAGAATGAGCCAATACATCTTAACTCATTATTACTAATATTCCTTGGTATCTATAGGGCCTATGATGCTGATATACGAGGTACTGAGTGAGATGCAGATGTTGTTGTTGATGAAGCTGATGTTGTTGGTGGTGATGTTGGTTATGCTACTGATGCTTGTAGAATTCGCACCATATTCTCCAGAGCCGCCACTCGAGCGTGAAGCTCGTTGACTTCTTCTACTATTCCGGGATGATTGGCGGTTGGAACAAGGGGATGAATAAGATCTAGAATCTTCGATATTATATAATCGTGATGGGATACCCTGGAAAGAAGAGAGAAAATAGTGTTTCGGACTGGTTCGCCGGTAAGTGCTTCAGGTTCTTCACCAAGTGGTGAATTCAGTTGGTGGAAGGGATCACCTTCTTCTTGCCTCTATTGATTGAGTCGGCTACGAACCCACCCCCAATTCATCCAGAAAAGATGATGGCTGATTGGTTCGTTTGTTCCGGTTACGCTGCCATTGGAGCTCGAGGAGTTCAAGGAATCCATATTATGTGTTTGGAATAGGGTTTGATATGAAATGGGTGTTGAATACGGAATGATATATTCGTCTCCTTAAATACGTATATATAGCAAAAAGATTTTCATAATTTATGGAGTAAATTTAGGAAAAGTGTTAGACAAAGTTTATTGAGATAGATATGAAAAGATATGATTTGTCTATACTCCATTTATGCAATAATTGCAGTATGACGTGTCGAGATAAAAATTTTATGTATGTAACCAGATAATGATTAAAGAATTTCAATTCGTATACTGTGATAACCCAATGACATTTTCTGGTTCGCAAACTGATGCATAAGGGCATAAGGCATATAGATACGTGAATGTTTGGAGTAGCAGCAGGAGCTTGTGGACGAACCATTATCTTCAATAACATAAGGGTGTATAGAAGTTTGATAAATCTGATAGGTCATAAGTTTGAAAAAAAATTAAGTGGGATAAAGATGAATATGATATAAACGAAACACTTTATTTTATTAAGAACGAGGCTTTAAACAAGCCTTCTTATTACATGATTCGGAGATAGAAATAGTTTAAGGCCTAGCCTTTACATAGATAGAAAATAGGAAAAATAACAAGGAAATATTAAGATTGAAGTAGTCTTCATATTTCTTTTTCTCGTCCTCAACCTTCTTCATAAACTTTTCAACTTTCTCGTTCTTCTCCTTTTGTTCCTCATAAAGATACTCGAGGTTATCATAAAGATTATAAACATCGTTGTTGATTACATGGTACTTGTAGTCCCTCATAGAAAGTTGATTATTCATGCGGTTTTCCTCCATCTTCAATCTAAGGTCAACATATTCTCTCAGATAGGCAAGAGATTTCTTTCCCCAGCGGGTATTGCATTCTTCATCAACCTTCACTTTCATCACTTTCTCTATCACTTTTTCTGTGTTATACTTTACAAGTTCTTCTAGCCTTTCGGTTTGAGTTCTGAAGGATTCTATGATGATCTCTTTCAAGATTTTGTTTTCTTTCTTTAGGTTATTTAGACGCGGCTCTATCTGAGTGATGTTTTCATGAAATGGTGAGCTAGCCCTTTTTGATGGACCGGCTTCATCAGCAGTAGCGGTTTCGGTTTGCTTTTTCTTTAGAGATAAGTTTTCAGATGATATCCTCAATAGGCTCTTCTTCGGGCTCGTAGCCTGAGAAGTCACCATTGTAGTTAGGAAGGCTTTGAATAGCTTCTCATTCAGAAGTACTCGTTGGTTTATATACCGGTGAGTGATTAAAGCCAGTGTCAGCAGAATCAACAGGTGTCACATTTAAATGCGGTGGCATAATTAGAGAGTAGACAGAGTTCTCTGATTGGCTCGGCATTCTAAGGAATATTAAAAACTTAATAAGCATAGTTTCTATGGTATAGTGTAGCATTTAACAATTAGAGGCAACAATTAAAGGCACTATAGTCAAGAAAAGTTGTAGTCCTACATTGCTAAGGTACCTAATTGTATAAGGCACACTTAAAAATGCAATCCTGGTTCTCTACAACAAAACTGCTTTGATACCAATCTGTCACACTCCCAAATAGGGCCTAGGGTATTTGTGACTAATTATATCAAATCACAGTTGTATAAACGAGAACGACTCTATATGAGACATTTTATTGAGTTTTGCAGCGGAAGATAAATAGATTACATTGTATTTAGAGCATTAAATGTCTTTAATTGATATGAATGTAATGAAGACTCCAAGCATAGAAAGCAATCATCATCAAAGCATCAGAAATATAGTGGAAGCAATATTTAAGTACCTGAGAATAAACATGCTTTAAAAAGTCAACACGAGGTTGAGTGAGTTCATAGGTTTATCATAAATTAATAGTTCAGTATAGCATTAGACCACAAGATATAATTTAGGGTTGACTGATATAAAATAAATCAATAGAATGAAGTGTGTTTATTAATATAATGAATATATTAACATTGACCATTATTGTCAATAGACAAAGTATGTTTGTTAATATAATGAATATATTAACAATGACCATTATAGTATGTTTATTAATATAATGAATATATTAACAGTGACTGTTATAGTATGTTTATTAATATAATGAATATATTAACAGTGACCGTTATAGTATGTTTATTAATATAATGAATATATTAATAGTGACCGTTATTGTCAGCAGACAAAGTATGTTTACTAATATAATGAATTATATTAGCAGTGACCGTTTATCGTTAACAAACAATATGTATATAGTTATCATTTGAGTACTTGTGTCTAATCATAAAACAGTTATAAAAGTTGCGCATGTATTCTCAGCCCAAAAATATATATAAAAAGGGAGCTATGAAAAACTCACTATACAATAGTTTGTAGTAATTATGCGTATGACGGCAACTTGAATAAGTGCAGAGTTGTCCTCGGATTCACGAACCTATATCAGTTGTATATTTATTAATACATATAATTAATATGTAATAATAATCAAACTAGTTAATGTATTTACTTCTTTAATTTAGTAATATATTTGTTACTTCAAAGGTTATATATATTTATTTTGTATTTTAATATTTATACATAAAGTTATATTAATACATATATATCTATATAATTTGTATTATACTGTTAAATCAAAAATTTGTTATATGTGAATATTTATGTAAACATGTTATTAGGTTTAATATATAATGTATATGTAATATTAATATAGTTATAGTATATGTAGTAAGTATATTTTTTATATACAAAATATTTCTTTAAAATGATAGTTTTGAAAATAATGGTTTACTAATAATAATAATAATGATAATGATAATAATAATAATAATAATAATAATAATAATAATAATAATAATAATAATAATAATAATATTAATAATATTAATAATATTAATAATAATAATAATAATAATAATAATAATAATAATAATAATAATAATAATAATAATAATAATAATAATAATAATGATAATGATAATGATAATGATAATGATAATGATAATATTGGTTATGTTAATGGTAATAATAATAATGATGATGATGATGATTATAATAATAATAATAATAATGATAACTAATACTTTTTCAATAATAATAATTATAATACTTTGTAACAATGATAGTAATAATACTAATACTTATCAAAATAATAATAATAATAATAATAATAATAATAATAATAATAATAATAATAATAATAATAATAATAATAATAATAATAATAATAATAATAATAATAAAGAGCTACCTTAAAAGAGTCCTTAACAAAAATAATGCCACGCCCGGGACTCGAACCCGGGACTCAAACCCGTGACCTCCCACTAACCCGCAAACACTTATAACCCTCCCTCTGTTCCTGCTTTTCTGATTAAAACCCGTATATATTTTATTTAACCCCAATTATCGTGTTCTATATCTTCTTCTTCTTCTGACCACCTTAATCGACCCAGAAATCAATTAATCAATAACAACAACTAATTTTTTGATTTAAAACTTGCAGTGAAACAAACACGATCTTTGTTAAAAATAAATTGGAATCGACAGAATACAAAAAAAAAAAAAAAAAAAAATTAACAACCTGTGTAGTTCGTGAAGAACATGAAATTGATATTTGAGATTGAGTTGTTTTGAGACCTCGATTCCTTCACGAAATATTTTCCAATTCACTCCTAAAAACTTTCTATATCCTTAATTGAACATGAAACATAACATGTAACTTGAATTTGATCCAACTTCATTCGGTTTGACTTTTTATTTTTGATCTTTGACTCGCAAATTCGAATTCAATATAACGAATTGAAGGTTCAAACTTTTCAGATAGATTAACTAGACAATTCCTAACCAAACTGCAATTATAGATTTTTAAATTTAAAACGAAATCGAGGTTTTGAATTTTTTTTATCAAGAACAGAGGTATTTGGTTCGTTTATTTTGATTTATGTTTCCATTAACGAATTAGTTTATATAAAGGGTGAGTACACGATGGATACAGTCACAAGAATTGAGTGTTGGTTGGTTGTAGTGATTGTTGATGACAAATTGTAACCAACTCAATTAAGATAGTCGAATTATTAAACATAAAGCAGATTTAAGATCAGTTTAATAAATTTATAATCAGTTAGTGACATAACCAAACTAAACCCACTTGTACTTAATTTAATATTGGTATTTAATTAATAATAATAATAATAATAATAATAATAATAATTAATGATATTAATACTAATAATAATAATTATTATATTAATAATAATAATAATACTTTTAATTTTATTAATAATGATAATTAATAATAATAATAATAATAATAATAATAATAATAATAATAATAATAATAATAATAATAATAAGTATAACAATAATAATAATAATATTAGTAATAATAATACTAGTAATGATAATACTAATAATAATAATAATAATTTAAATCATATAATAAATGATAATAATAATAATAATAATTTTGATAGTAATAATATTAATAATAATGACAATACTGATAATGATAATTGCAAACAATAATAATTAATGATACTATTGTTAATTACTTTATTAATAATACTAATAATATTAATATAATAAATTAATACTAATGCATTATTATTTACGAATAATTGTTCGTGAATCGTCGGAATTGGTCGAAAGGTAATTGAGTTCATGAAAACAGTTTAAAATTCTGATACGCATGATAACATATTATGCTTAATGTGTCGAATTCATATAAAGATTAGGTTTAATTTTAGTCAGAATCTCCTCTGGATCCTCGACATAACCACCGGAATAGTGTTGTGGCCCCGGGAGCCTAGGGCTGGGTGGAGCTGGAATCTCCTCTGGATCTTCGTCTCCGTCCGAGACGTCCATCAGGTCAAGCGCGTGTCCACTATCTCCAGAAGACGAATCGCCAGAGTCGTCGGAGGGTAGCGGTGAATCAGCAACAATAGTAGGCGAAGCAGCAGATGAATCTGAGTCACTCTCCAAATCAACGATAATAGCAGATATGTCCGACATCTGAACAAGGAAAAATAACTTTTTCCATGTCAGTAAGACATATAGCAAGCACGTAATTAGGCACTACAGCATCCTAGCAGTACATAGCATGGCAATATTAACAGTATTAAACAAAAGTAACATGCAATCAAAGGCAGATAGTTACATGCAGTAGTGAGAATAAACAATAGCATACAGTAAGTTCACATAGCAGTAAAAGTAAACAGTAGCATGCATCAAGTTCCGCAGTAACTAGTAAACAAGCAAGTTGTAGATTAGTCCTATTAGCGAATCCTACTCGGCTCGGTCAAGACTCACTAATGCAACATAATTCCCTATAATCAATGCTCTGATACTAAATGTGATGCCCCGTACAAAATTAATGTATACGAATCATCAACAACAGGTCCATCACAAGGTTACAACACTATATGTTGTTTTAAAACAAGTTTGCATTCATAAAAAGATAGCGTTTTACAAAAGATAACATGCTTCTACGAATAGAAAGCGTTAACACAAGTACGTGACACGAAGGTCATTACAAAGCCATGGTTCAAATGTAACATAGGTTTTGAATGCAAAGTAAAAAGTTCCATGTTTGAGACATCTCTAAATAAGCAGCGGAAATCTAACACCGAGAGTCTAGTACAGCGGAAGCGACAAACGTCTAAGCACCTGAGAAATAACATGCTTAAAAAGTCAACACGAATGTTGGTGAGCTATAGTTTAATTGTAACAGTAATGTAATATAGGCCACGAGATTTCGTATTCAAAACAGTATGTAAAGTATATGTTTAATCGTGGGCACTTGGTAACTAACTTAACGTAAATATCACCCCCTAAAAGTACACTTGGCGAGTGCGTAAGTTTACGAAGTATTAAACACCCGTTAAATGATAGCGCGACTAGCCCGGGTGGGGATGTCAAACCCTATGGATCCATATCTAAGATTCGCGTTCACAAGTTCAAAAACCAATGACTAAACGTTACCGAGCTAAGGGGAAAGTTTATGCCGTTATATAACCCACACATATATAAAGTTTAAGTACTCGTACCTAGTAAGTAAAACATAAAAAGCGCATGTATTCTCAGTCCCAAAAATAGTTTAAGTAAACAGGGAAGCTATAACTCATAGTGAAAGTGCAGTAAAATCGGTATGAATAAGTAAGCGAGTAAGTCGGTCTGAAAGGTCGTCAACCTAAGTCAAAGGTTAATAAGTCAATAAATTGTCCCAAAAGGTTTATAAGTAAATAAATTAAGTCTTAAGTATCATCATCATCATCATCGTACGTAAAAAATAAAGTAAGTTTTCAATCAAGAATAGAGATCGAAACAAAGGCTGACTTCATTCAGATGCTACGACCTCTATATAAACTGAAATGACGTGAGACTAGTGGCCAAAGCTCCGTATATGAGTCCTCTAACCGCTGACCAATTTTCAGAACCTAACTCATCTTAATTTGACTGTGGCGACGGTTTAAGTGCGAGAAGGTCAGAAATTTCAGCACGTCGTTACAAAGGCGTAGTGATTTTCGGAAGGCTATAAATCCTAAACCGAATATCGGATTAAGACGAGTCTTAAACAAAAAGTCATCTACTCGAACCGAAATATCTGGAAATAAACTTTTCTAGAAGCCTAGGGGCATGATCAGACCTTGAAAAATAGAAAGAAAGTGCTCCGGTGGGTTTCTTCGTGTTTGATGCTCATTACGGTTCTCATCCTTGATGCGTGCAAGCTTCAAGTGTACAACTCTTGATGTTTTAGCATCACTTTAACCAAGGTTTAACCATCAACACACAAAGTTAAGACTAATATATAAAACACAACTCATGTGAGAGTTTGAGCAAGGTGATGAACCAAAGTTACATCAATTTCTTAGTTTTAACACAAGTACAATTTCTATTAAGCTATAAACTTTGAATCAAACTAAATAAGAAAGACCTTAAGCTATAGAACTTAGATCATAGCTAAATATTAAAGACCTTAGACTAAAAAGTCTAGATCTCATGTTCTTGGTGAAACCCTAAGTCATAACACCTAGACTTTCAACTTTTACACAACCATAAGTTATGAAACTTAGATCTTGTAAAGTAATATGAACACAAGCTAATGAACTTTTGTTTAAACAAAGTAGAAGACCATAAGTTACACAACTTAGATCAAACATAAAAATGAAACCCTAAGCTAAAGTGTTTGGATTCCTAACAACACTTATGAGATCTCAAGCTAGTAAGCTTGTATCTTTTGTTTCAAGAAAACACAAGTCACAAAACTAAAGTACAACAAATTAAAGAAGATCATAAGTTAGTAAACTTGGATCTTTAACTAACTTTTTGTAGAAACATCAAGCTAGTAAGCTTGTATTTCAAACTTTCTTGAAGATCCATAAAGTAAAGTGTTGGATCTACAAGTTACATGAAGATCATAAACATAGGTTTTGATCTTTAAACATAAAATAAAGAAATCTTAAGTTAATAAACTTAGATCTAACAAGATTATGAAGATTCAAAGCTAAAAAGCTTGAATCCTTCATGTTCTTGAAGATTCTTCAAAACAAAGTTGAATCTTACAAGAGTAATGAAGATTCAAGTTACAAAACTTGAATCTTTGTTCATGATGATGATGATTCATGAATTAAAGTAAGAAAAGAAAGAAAAAAAGAAGTTAAGAACTTACAAGTTCTTCAAGTATTTTAGAGAGAATTTTAGAGTGAGAAAGTAGAGAGAAGTGTGTGTGTTTGAATGAAATGAAAATGAGAGAAATGAGAGTTTTTTAAAAAAATAAAGTGGTGGTGATGGGGTGGTGGGTGCCGACGGTTGGGGATGTAGTGACCCGAACTTTTCCATGTTTATTTATATTAAATGAAATTGATATTTACATGATTAAGTGTTTCCAACATGTTAAGTAATCAAACTTGTTAAGACTTGATTAATTGAAATAGGTTTCATATAGACAATTGACCACCCAAGTTGACCGGCGATTCACGAACGTTAAAACTTGTAAAAACTATATGATGACATATATATGGATATATATATATATATATATATAGTTAACATGATATTATGATAAGTATGTATCTCATTAAGTATATTAACAATGAACTACATATGTAAAAACAAGACTACTAACTTAAGGATTTCGAAACGAGACATACATGTAACGATTATCGTTGTAACAACATTTAAATGTATGTATATCATATTAAGATATATTAATACATAATAATATCATGATAATGTAATGATTTAATATCTCATTAGATATAATAATCAATGGGTTAATAACATTTAGCAAGATCGTTAACTTAAAGGTTTCAAAATAAAATTTACCTGTAACGACTAACGATGACTTAACGACTCAGTTAAAATGTATATACATGTAGTGTTTTAATATGTATTCATACACTTTTGAAAGACTTCAAGACACTTATCAAAGTACTTCTACTTAACAAAAATACATACAATTACATCCTCATTCATTTTCATCAACAATTCTACTCGTATGCACTCGTATTTGTACTCGTACAATACACAGCTTCTAAATATATTTACTATTGATATATACACTCCAATGATCAGCTATTAGCAGCCCATGTGAGTCACCTAACCATGTGGGAACCATCATTTAACATCTAGCATGAAATATCTCATAAGATTACAAACTAATGAAGACTATATTACCATCCTAATTCACGTGAACTAGCATCACCATAAACACATTCATTTTTCAATTTTCTTGAATCAAATTACTCTCTATCAAGTGTTCTTCCTTTGTTCTAAGTGTTCTTCATCATATTCAACAAAATCTAGCTCAATCTAGTTTATAAATCCATACATAAACCAAGTTATAAACAACTACTCAAGAACACACCAACAACACTTCTAATCTTGCTAGCTTACTTCCAATCTTGCAAATTCACTTTGAGTGATCATCCAACCTCAAGAAATCTTTCTTATTTACAGTAAGATATCTTTCTAATATAAGGTAATACTCATATTCAAACTTTGATTCAATTTCTATAACTTTAACAATCTTATTTCGTGTGGAAATCTTACTTGAACTTGTTTTCGTGTCATGATTTTGCTTCAAGAACTTTCAAGCCATCCAAGGATCCTTTAAAGCTAGATCAATTTTTCTAATTTCCAGTAGGTTTATCCACAAAACTTGAGGTATTAATGATGTTCATAACATCATTCAATTCATATATATAAAACTACCTTATTCTAAGGTTTAAACTTGTAATCAATAGAACATAGTTTAGTTAATTCTAAACTTGTTCGCAAACAAAAGTTAATCCTTCTAACTTGACTTTTAAAATCAACTAAACACATGTTCTCTATCTATATGATATGCTAACTTAATGATTTAAAACCTGAAAACATGAAAAACACCGTAAAACCGGATATACGCCGTCGTAGTAACACCGCGGGCTGTTTTGGGTTAGTTAATTAAAAACTATGATAAACTTTGATTTAAAAGTTTTTCTTATGAGAAAATGATTTTTCTTATGAATATGAAACTATATCCAAAAATCATGGTTAAACTCAAAGTGGAAGTATGTTTTCCAAAATGGTCATCTAGACGTCGTTCTTTCGACTGAAATGACTACCTTTACAAAAATGACTTGTAACCTGTATTTCTGACTATAAACTTATACTTTTTCTATTTAGATTCATAAACTTAAGTTCAATATGAAACCATAGCAACTTGGATCACTCAAAACGGATTTAAAACGAAGAAGTTATGGGTAAAACAAGATTGAATATTTTTGCTTATTGTAACTACGTGAAAATTGGTAACAAATCTATATTAATCATATCCTAACTAACTCATATTGTATTATACATGTATTCTAATATATTATGTAATCTTGGGATACCATAGACACGTATGCAAATGTTTTGACATATCATATCGACCCATGTGTATATATTATTTGGAACAACCATAGACACTCTATATGCAGTAATGTTGGAGTTAGCTATACAGGGTTGAGGTTGATTCCAAAAATATATATACTTTGAGTTGTGATCTTGCCTGAGACGTGTATACACTGGGTCGTGGATTGATTCAAGATAATATATATCGATTTATTTCTGTACATCTAACTGTGGACAACTAGTTGTAGGTTACTTACGAGGACAGCTGACTTAATAAACTTAAAACAGTAAAACGTATTAAAAATGTTGTAAATATATTTTGAACATACTTTGATATATATGTACATATTTGTTATAGGTTCATGAATCGACCAGTGGCCAAGTCTTACTTCCCGACGAAGTAAAAATATGTGAAAGTGAGTTATAGTCCCACTTTTAAAATCTAATATTTTTGGGATGAGAATACATGCAGTTTTATAAATGTTTCACGAAATAGACACAAGTAATTGAAACTACATTATATGGGTGAATGATCGAAGCCGAATATGCCCCTTTTGCTTGGTAGCCTAAGAATTAGTAAACCGATCTACTAATTGACGCGAATCCTAAAGATAGATCTATTGGGCCTAACGAACCCCATCCATGGTTGCGGATGCTTTAGTACTTCGATGTTGTTTTATCATGTCCGATGGATGTCCCAGAATGATAGGGGATATTTTTATATGCATCTTGTTAATGTCGGTTACCAGGTGTTCACCATATGAATGATTTTTATGCATGCATGCTGTTTATAAGAAATGGAAATATGAAATCTTGTGGTCAATTAATACGAATTGATAAATATATAGGCTAAACCTATAACTCACCAACATTTTTGTTGACGTTTTAAGCATGTTTATTCTCAGGTAATTATTAAGAGCTTCCGCTGTTGCATACTAAATTAAGGACAAGATTTGGAGTCCATGCTTGTATAATATTGTTTGAAAACTGCATTCGAAGACATATGTTGTTGTGTAATACTATTGTAAACCATTATGTAATGGTCGTGTGAACATGCTATACTTTTGATTATCATTTTTAAACCTTTAACGATAAATTAAAGGTTATGCTTGTTTTAAAAATCGAATGCAGTCTTTGAAAAATGTCTCATATAGAGGTCAAAATCTCGCAACGAAATCAATTAATATGGAACGTTTATAATCAATATGAACGGGACATTTCAGGGGAGGGGATGGGGGGACCATCTTGGCCTCATGTGGTGTGGCTTGGTGTGCTCCATGGTGGTGGTACTAGGTAATGTTGACATGTTGGGTGGTTTGAGACATAATGCAAGCCTTAGTACATAAGCATGCATGATACTTGTCTCATTACTTACATGGACTTAATTATGGTTACATGGGCTAATTAATCCATTAAGTGGTCCACTAAGTTGAGTAGGTTGGGCCATGGAAGTCCATTAAGGTGCTAAGTCCATTAAGGTAACTAGTAAGCATTAGTAAGCACTAAGCATGATTAAGGAACCATAAAGCCAAGTAATTGTCATAAATAAATAACAATTATGTTTACGCAGTCATAATATTCCAATTATGACAAAATTTTAACGTGTACCAAGTACGTAGCTCGTTTTAAACAATAAGTGACACTATCGGCCGTAAATGCATTCAAGGATCATGTTAAGCAACTAAGCACTTAAAACACGTTGTAAGGCATTAACGAAAGTAATTAACATAATTAATAATCCCAGAATAAAATCTAAATTAGTACGCACAAATACGCAGTTTCGTGAAAGTAATAAATATAATTAAAAGTCGAAAAAGTCGGGTCGTTACATTTTGCCTATAGATAGGACACACGGGCTTTTATTATTCGGAGGCTTGGAAATTGTCATAGATTGCACACTCTCTCTCACACTGTGTTTTTCTCTCTAGAATTTGAGCGCACGACCTATATGGACTCGAATCTTATTTAGATCTGAGAATCATTATTAACGGAGAACCTCTAATCGTTAACCTGTTAACCAACAACGTGATTTTCTGCACTCGTCTGCACCCATTGACCGAGAACAATAAGTAACATGTATGCAAACATACAAATTGAGATACTATATGATATTTTGTGTCATTTTCATATTTCAATATAGTAAATTGATAATGAGATGGTGTGTAACTAGGGCTGTTAACGAACCGAGCTGTTCACGAGCTGCTCGAGTTCGAGCTCGTTTATTTCGAATTTGAACACTTTAATATTCGAACTCGAGTCGAATTCGAACATAAATAAGTGTTCGATTAGCTAAACGAGCCGAGTTTGAAAATATTAATATTCGACTCGACTCGATTGAAAGCTCGTTTATTTTTCTCAATTCGAACGAATTAATTAAGTCGAACGAGCATGGTCATTATAATGTTATGGCTTTTAGTTTTTTCTTTAAAAAAATATTTTTTATGTATTACTCATATATATAAATATCTTTTTTAGTTGTCGTAGTATTTTTAATTAAATACGACGTTAGTTTTTAATTAAATTTTATTGCATATGGAGTAGTTCATATTTATAATCTCTCCGATTTCTCCTTCTCACTTCTTTCTTACTATGTGGGATAAACTCACTTATCTTTCTTCATCCCACATTGATGGGTGAAAGAATTTATTTGACATAATAACTATATAAGTTTCTCACTTCTTGCGTTTAAAATACGTAATTAGTACAACGTTTTAGTTGATACATGTCACCGAGCTTATTGAGCTCGAGTTTCTCAATCAACGAGAATTTATTATTAAAAACTAGTTTCATATCATGATTTCTAAACGAGCAATCGAGCATCGAGCTCGATTTCGAACAATAATTAAATTACCGAGTTCGAACTCGAACACATTTTTTGATTTTTAATCGATCTCGAGTCGAACTCGAGTCGGATAATTTTTATACGAGCCGAGCCTAAATTCCTAATACTCGATTCGATTCGGTTCGTTAACAGCCCTGTGTGTAACATGAATGCAAGTATATATAGCATGTATGATATTTAGTATTACTACTTTATATTAATAAAGATGAAGATATTTCTATCTATTATACCATGTATGGTATTTAGTATTACTACTTTATATTTAATGTCTATATATTGTAATCTTGTATCATTTATATTTCCATATCTGCTAATTGTGACAAAATATTTGGTCGTTTTAGGTTATGATGAATGTAGTTTTTGGTAGGGAAAATTTGTGTCAAAAGACCTTTAGTTAAGGGGTACAAATTGTAACTTTTAATATCTGCTAATTGTGACAAAATATTTGGTCGTTTTAGGTTATGATGAATGTAGTTTTTGGTAGGGGAAATTTGTGTCAAAAGACCTTTAGTTAAGGGGTACAAATTGTAATTTTTAGGACTAAAAGTTACAGTACCATTCATAATTAAAGAGGCTAAAATGTAACTTCTGAATTTAATATATTACCCATAACTCACCCAATCTTTTTACGAAAATTATTTTTTTTTCTCGCCGCGACTTAAGTTTCTTCGTAATCACCGTTCAACTCGAAATAATTTTACGAACAAAACACAACTAACTATATTCTAAACGGAACTTCCTTTTTTTAAAGAAAATATTTTAGAAAACTTATATATATATATATATATATATATATATATATATATATATATATATATATATATATATATATATATAACAAACTCAAATTATTATATCAAATGGATTACAAGTGGTAAGCTCATGACTCATGAGTTGGTATTGGAAAAGAAATGGGTTTGAGTCCTCTAACCCTTTTTCTTTTTGTTAGCAAATTTTCTTACTCTGTTCTCGCTCAACATTAACTTTATAAAAAACGTTAAAATTTTCCGCCGCAACGCGAGGTCCGTAATTTTTCTAGCTACAACTATATTTAGTATTACTATTATTTAATGTATATATATATATATATATATATATATATATATATATATATATATATATACCATTTATATTTTATTTTATATTATCTTTATATTAATGTCTATTTGGTTTTTTGGTTTTTTTTTTTTTTGAAAAGCAAGTTGTCGGCATCATTCAGAAGAGACTTAACCACATTCGCGATCATATGTCACGCACGCACGCACGCACGCGCTTTCGGGAGGAAACCCGAATCGCATTGCATGAACCCAATCCTTAAACCATCCCGACGGGCAGGCGGACCGGGGTTTAAATCCTTAATGGATCCGAAAGAAAATCCCCATTGGATCAATCTGGAGCTCTATATTTCAAGCAAATTGATTAGTAGGATGATCATAGTGAGGCTCGAACCCATGACCTAAACTCAAGCCCCACACTTAAGGTGTTAAGATACCATTGAGTCAAGTCTGCAATTGTGTGTATATGGTCTTTTGAAACATATTAATGTCTTTTAGGTTACATTAGCTCATTAACATTAAAATATTTTAATTGGAAATATAGTCACTGTCTCAAAAGACCCCGTCTCAAGTCGTTGCATTGCGACGGTTTGGTGGCTACCCTGTCCCGTCTCGAAGAATCGTCTAATAATATGACAGTCAACGATTAAAATTCAAGTCAAAGTTGAAAAAATCGAGTCAAAGTTTGTCAAAATTCAGAAAATCTAGAAAGTCGGTAAAATCGGTCAAATTTATCGTATTTTAGTTTAAACTTTTTGTATTAAATTAACGATGATAACGATTCTGAGTACAAATTAGTCAATTA
The DNA here is from genome assembly GCF_046630445.1 of Rutidosis leptorrhynchoides. Taxonomy (NCBI): domain Eukaryota; kingdom Viridiplantae; phylum Streptophyta; class Magnoliopsida; order Asterales; family Asteraceae; genus Rutidosis; species Rutidosis leptorrhynchoides. Next base: position 398,869,666 of record NC_092333.1, read on the forward strand.
AAGTTTTTGGCTTTAAAATATGTATACATATATTCTACATACTTATATATATATTTAAAAGTAACTTTGGTCAACATCCGTCTCGACCCCCCGTCTCAAAAGTCTCGACTTTTTTTGGACCCGACCGTCTCGACCCCGTCTCACGTCTTTTGCAACCTTTTTGCAACCTTGTATATAGTTATGTACAACAAAAAGTTTTTTGCTCGCAGCCAAACGCATTGACAACTTACTTGTTTCATATTCAATCTCGTAAATTTTCAGATTATAATCGAGTTCCTTTATTTGGTTCCGGCTAAGGTGTACGCTTCCGGAAGAAAGCAAGTATCACAAAATGAGACAAAACCGCCTTTTGCTGTCTGTTCCGATCAAACCAAACAATTTAAACATTTCAGTTCAGTTAGGAAAGTTCTAAAACCGTCAAAGACATGTTTGGTTTGAATTTTCTTCAAAAATCAACCAAATTAGATCATGAATACTCTACAGTTTACTGTATCAGTTGACAAAATTATAAATTAAATGGGGTAAACGGATCTGAATCTTAGCGTGAGGCTCAGGTGGTTCATCAAAACTAGCTACCTTCACTTTTAAGTGAAAACAAACCCCCAGTTAGGCAGTTACAAATAGTCCACCGTAAGACTTGAACTCACAACCTCAAAGTTGAAGAGCGATACTGCTAAGACCAAAGGCCCTTTGTGAGTGAGTCACGTAGAAAGTAGTCATGAACCTAGTTGTGAGTGGGCCGATCGAGTTTGTGTGTGAGTGGGCTGAAAAATCTCATGAACCTAGTTGGCCAAAAGTGGAGGAAACCAATTTGGATTTCAACATAAAGACCCTTGTTTAGCCTCCTACAGAATTGCAGATTAAACAAAACAATTATCTCGAACAAAGTTACAAATAAGAGTTCGACCTCATACAATAAGATACTAAAACTGAATTCAATCTATGGCCATTGGAGTAATCCGTCTTTTGGCTGGTTTACTTGGAGGTACCGTAGTTGGCGTTGGATGTTTTCCATCTTGTTTATCAGTTGAATGCACTAAACTTTGTTGTGACTGTTTTTCTTCCTGTTTATCTGTTTCCATTTCCTGTGTATCGTCATCAACGATATCAATTACTTTCTTGATTTCTTCAGTTCTTTCCATGGTCTCCGTGGTTGTATTTTGATCAGCTGGGACTTGCTTATTTTCTGAAACAAATGCAGCAACAGGTGATTACAATAGATTTGTATAGCAATAGTGAAATATAAATTTATAAAGTGAAAACATAATGGAAATGAACCTGTTAAGGAGACGGGTATTCCCAATTCATCGTTCTCGAATTCTACAAGGGTACAATAACCATCTTGAGAAGATAGTGCCAAGAACTTAGCTGTTGGTGACCTAATTTATTATCCAATAAATGAAGAATGGATAGTATTAGTATTACTATATCAGTATCAGTATTATATTATATATTACGGAGGATCTATAATCTATCTATATATATCATATAAATCTCTAAAATGATGATGTCATAAATAAGGATTATCCAAGCTTAAAAAAAATTCAAAAATAAAATAAAAATTTCTAAGCCCTTCATGATGATGTCATTAAAATAATTATTATATTTAATAAAAAATATTAACATGTTCATTGTATAATATTTGAAGCTTTATGTATAACCTTATGATAAAACACCCCATGACCATATGTACAATATTTGAAACATTATGTACAACCTTATAGTAAAACACCTTCATGACCATATGTACAATATTTGAAGCATTATGTACAACCTTATGATAAAACATCCCCATGACCATATGTACAAACTTTAAAACAAATTGTACAATCTTTTACAAAACACCCCATGAACACATGTACAAACTTTGAAGTATATTGTGCAACCTTCATATAATAATTGTATTTTAATTTTTTTTTTATAAATAAAATTAAAGAGGCATTTGTTATTACTAATAATTATTATTAAAAATATAAATACTCAATTTTAGAGCAAACTTTATTATTATTATTCAAATATGGATTTTATTTACGGGATTAATTATGTTACATATGTATACGAAATACATGTCTCAATAAAATGTTGTAATGTAGGCTTTGATGAGAAGAAAATTAGTAATTGTGATGAAAATTGGAAGAAGGTCGTGGGAGAATAAATGTAGTTCATTTATTCTTACCAATTTAAGTATATCAATATGTTTGTAAAAACGACAAGTTTCTTAGTTGGAATATGTGGTTCTACGGAGCATTACTTTAGCATTTACGTTCACTTAATACCTAAAACATATCATAAACTGTTTCGTTTAAACAAACCCGTGGTTCCACAGGTCATTTCACTAGTAAATTAATAAAAGGTATTCGATATAGAGAGTTCAAAGAAGATGAAATTCATGTATAAAATATACCATGCAATGTCAGTGATGGCTGCATAATGAAGACCAGCTAAAACTGCTATTGGCTCAACTCCTTCTGTGTCATACACGTATAGAGAGTTCAAAGTGGCAACCGCAAAGATCAACCGATATGGGAGCTTGAATAATGAAGCTACACAAAACATAATGCTGAAAATATGGATAATACTCTTTATGAGAGACTTCGAAAAGATGGTTCCAATTGACAAAAACTTACATGAGCTCAATCCACGAAGGGTAAAGGCCCTAGGGCAGAAACGCACCGCTACAACAGCTTTACTGGCACCAGGGAGCATTAATGCAGGTCTGCAATATCAACACACAAAATATAGATACATGTATTTACAAATTATATACGTCACAACATATATCTATTGAAATACATATTAGCAAAAGTGAAGACAAACAAGGAGAGGGGAATAAGTGATTATTGCCTTGAAAGATCCTTTCTGGACAAAACATAAGTAGTGTTGACAGGTTCTGAAGTGGACGAGAATTTGTATGAACCTGAATCCAGATATTGCATCAGCAACAATCAACCCAATATAAAAAATATATACAAGGTTGCAAAATTCGCTACTCGGGGAGTACTCAGTCGGGACTTTTTAGGGAGTCCTTTGCAACTCACGGAGTACTCGGATGTTGACCAACTTTGACTTAACAGTTTTAAAATACATGTAACTGTCTGAAATTTGGGTATCTTACAAAAATGGTTTTTTCAAATCAAAAATTACAAAAATAGGGGAACCGGCATTTCAAATGCCGGTTTGCGACTTCTCACCCCAAACCGGCATTTCAAATGCTGATTTGCCTACGTGGCATTTTTAATTTTTTTTTTTTTTTTTACGTCTTACAAACTCGTGATACACTCATTTTGTTTTGAAAGATTTTAAAGCTCGTTCTGTTTTGAAAAGTTTTTTACTCGTTAAATTTAGTTAACTATATATGTATTACTCCGTATCAAAATACATCGGACTTTGAAACCTTTCAAAACAAAACGAGCTCATAACTAGTTTGTAAGATCTCAAAAAAAAAAAAAAAAAAAATTAATAATAATAATAAATAAATATTTAAATAATAAAAAATAAAAATAAAAAAAAAAGCCACGTAGGCAAACCGGCATTTGAAATGCCAGTTTGAGGTGACAAGTAGGTGACAAGTCGCAAACCGGCATTTGAAATGCCGGTTTCCCTATTTTTTGTAATTTTTGATTTGAAAAAACCATTATTACTATAAAAAAAATTCCTGAAATTTTGATATGCTTACCAGCAGGCACAAGAAGAAAAGAACCGTCAGGTGACCAGGCTAATCTTCTAAAGAAGGATGGCAGTGTTTCGTCATGAAAAAGATGGTTTTTAGCAGACTGCATGGATACCATATACAAACTCAGTAGCTGCATTTTTTAGAAGAAAAAAAAAATCATAAAAAACTATATTCTGATAAACTGTTTTTGACCTTGGATTCTTCTATCGCTTGAGATTCCACTTTCGTAAGGACATGTTGACAGACATAACTTGTCTTCTCACTTCCTTTTGTTTTACTTTGTGGTTTCTTTACATAAATGCGACATGTTCTATCTGAACTCAGTGAAGCAACATACTTGTTTATGGGATCCCAGGCAACACCTTGAACATAATGGAAATGACCATCTAAAATCTGATGAACAGCCCCTAAAAAATAAACAAGAATATAATCAGATAATTACCTTTGTTGCATATTAGATTAGTCATCTAATTTCCATCATCATTCTTACCTTTATTAACATCCCATATGATGCATGAGTTATCAACTGACCCAGAAAATAGAAACAAACCATCAGTAGACCACTCCAAATCCAACACGTCTTTTCGATGAAACCTGTCTAGTAATACTTCAAATATGAGTATAAGATCTAATGGGTTCGTCACATCAATATTAGAGTCTAACAGCAATCTTAAATAAATACTAAAAAAATATAATAAATTCCATGTGTGGTTTTTATTACAATAACGATGTAATATGAAAATGAAAGGCCTTACGACAATGCCTTGAGGACCTTCCATTGTTGACCAGAATCATTACTGTGCAGCTTCCATATTATTAGCTCACCTCCTGCATTTATATAAATTAAATAATGCACATTTTTTTCTTGTGAAAAATAACATATTGTTGAGTGAAATTAATAACTCGTACCATCAGCACCGGAAGCAAGCAGCTCCCCTGCACAAATAAGATGGAAAAATTTCATAAGTATAGAACAGACTTGGTCCAAATCTATAACCTGTAAATTTTAGATGTAATGAATTCTTGAAATTTTTTTCAGAACAAAATAAAACAGGTTTTAAATTTAAGTATAGGTGTGATTCCCTCCATCAGTTTCTTCTGTATTCCGAGTTTGCAACAGGTTTGAAGCCAATTCTCAAAATTTCAAATATCCAAATATTAGACTACATCTGATAAAATGACAGCCAAGTCCTGTACATTATGATCTTTTTCTAGTTGCAGTACACATTACTGAGAATAAATTCACCGAACGAGAGGAATGAGCATCAAGCAGGTGGGGAGGAGACTGCAACACTATAAGAATCTATCCAATACTTTGGTGGTAATAAAATAACTCCATTTATCAATTGTATCAATAAAATCTTTTATATAATTTACTACTTCCACACAATGTCCATATACTGATATACACATACATTTCACTGTTTGTATATACCAAAACAATAATAATAATAAATGATTGAGCCAACAGCTAAAGATAGAAATTATTTAGGATACCAGAAGGAGAAAACCGGATAGCATTAATAGCCGACCCATGATACGAAAGACTACTCTGATAAGTAGCTGTAGGCACTTTCTTTTCCCCTTCTTCAGCTGCTATTACCCACAGCTGCACAATTCCATTTCATTTCACATTGAATTATAAATTAAAATTAAATATATAAATTAACATATTCAATTAGTAATCAAAACCCTAAAACTCAACACTTAATATTCCATAATTTTGCTAACAGTTTGACCATATAAAGACGAACAATGATGCAGCTTCATAGAGACATATAGATACATAGATTCTGGATTTATATCATTATCCATAGTACTGAAATTGGTAATAGAAATAATAATAAGAAGAAGAAGAAAGACCTTGATGTCGTAATCGGCGCCGGCAGTTGCGAGGATGCCGGAAAGCGGGTGGAAATCTAGGGTTAGAACCGGTTTGGTATCGTGCCAATTGATTTGAAGTGTTCCTCCTTTCATTTTATGAAGATCAATTTAATGATATTTGTGATTGAAGATGATGGAACAAGGGTTAGGGTTTTAACTTCGTGCTTCAATTTATTTGGATTTTATAACTCAAAGCAGTGAAAAATAGTAGATCGAGGACTTGTGGTGGTGAAAGCCACTACATTTTGGCGGGAAATTGTCCACTTGGAGCGGAACTGCGGATAGACAATCCGGACCGGAACCTATTTGGGCATTATAGGTGAAAACCGGATTTTTACCGAACCTTTTTGCATTTAAAACCATTATGTAAAATTTAAAATAAAGAATAAAAAAATTATTAAATGAATAAAGAGTCAATTATACCATTTGTTCTTGTGGTTTATTCAAAAACTAGCTGTGGAGCCCTCGCTTCGCGCCGGGAGCTCCGTTTTAAATGCGAGTTAAAAAAAAAAAATCTTGATCTATTTTGTAAAAAAAAAAAATTTCAACATCTAACATTTAAGGGTTGTTCCTTTTGCGAAAGTTTATTCTATTAGCGTTCATTTTTTTTTTTTAAAGTTAGTTGATCTATTTTGTAAAAAAAAATGTTTTTCAACATCTTTTGGTAGCATTGAAGAGTTGTTCCTTTTATGAAAGTTGTCTCTTTTATCGTTGAGGGAAAAAAAAAGGTAGTTGAATTTTTTGTAAAGAAAAAATTTTTCGACATCTTTTGGTAACATTGAAGGGTTGGTTCTTTTACAAAAGTTGCTTCTTTTATCGTTGGAGACTAAAAAAAAGGTGAAATGACGGAAATAACCCTGGTTACTATTGATGAATAGTGAAATAGTGTTTTGTCTTTTATATAGTATATAAATTATACCGGTAATCTTTTTCTTTTTAAAGTTATTTCGGTACCACCTATAGTTTATTAAAATGCACAACGGTGGTTCTAAACATAACATCAGTTAATTTGTTTCGTCAATTAATTAACTAACGTTATGTTTAGGACACTGCAGTACATTTTGAAAATCATAGAAACTACATGTATGCAAGTTACATTATAATTGATCCCGATTACTCTAAAATCAGTTCCGTACAAAAACATTATCAATCCTCAAAACCCTCGTTCGAACATTTGATCCTTTATCGAAATAGATTAATAAATATTGGGTGAAACTTGTGAAAAGAAAAAATGTAGAGAATAGAAGGCCTTGTTAGAGATTGTGATTTATACTCATTAGCGATATTTGTGTCGTCCCGTCAAGTACCCTTAACGGCTCCGTCACTTGGTCCCACATCTTGATCATAACTCTATATGAATTTTCATAAATAACATTGCATTCATTTAAGAAAATTGATTACCTCAAAAGGAAAAATCTAAATCATTTGTAAATTTAGAAAAATCAACCCAAATGTATAAAAACGCTTGACCAAAACAAGTCAACAACTACCCACAATGTAACAGTATTTAAAATAGAATGCAATGTTTAATGTTTAAATCAAAATCTGTGACAGACAATGCAGACTCTCTAAGCACAGCAGAAGCAATCAATTCATGAACCTGAGAATAAAACATGCGGGTAAACTGTCAACAAAAATGTTGAGTGAATTATAGGTTTAATATTGCAAACAATATTTAATTTAACCCATAAAAATTTATGTTTGAAAATATAAAGGCTCATTTTGGACCACAAAATTATATGCTCGAAAACATATAAAAACATTATTCCATTAAACTTAATGGAATAATTGTGACAACCCGAAAACTTTCAACCAAATTTAAACTTAATATTTATATATGTTTCCGACACGATAAGCGAAGTCTGTTATGTTAAGTCTCAAGAAGATTGAACTATTGTCATACATTCAATTAACCTTGACCAATTCCGACGATTCACGAACTATTACTTGTAATTAAATAGATACATATATATTTAAATTTATATATATATATATATATATATATATATATATATATATATATATATATATATATAATAAATTGAAATATGTTTGATATAATATATGGTTTAGTTGTAAGAACTAAATTGTAAAATTTTATAGGAAATAATAAAATCTATTATTAAAATAAATCTATGTATATATAAAAAGTACATTAAATATATATTTTGTGATTCGAAGTTATTATGTAATGTATACTATATAGTTATATTACATAAACAACAATATGTAATACATATATATTCAATTTAATTATAAATATAATTGTTATAACAATATTGTTAATACTTTCAATATTAATGCTAATGTTATTAATATTATTTTAAATATATAACCTATAAATACTAATAATATAATATATGTAAATTGTTAGGGTATTATTATTTACTAATATTATTATTATCATTAATAATATTAGTATTTTTATTATAATAAGTATTATTAATATTATTAATATAATTATTATAAACTTTATTATTATTATTATTATTATTATTGTTATATGTATATGTATTAGTTAATAATATTATTATTAATTATAATATAAATACAAATACTGATAAGTGAATACATATATATATATATATATATATATATATATATATATACATATATATACATATAGATATATAAATACAGGTACATATATACAAGTATATCAAAGCAGATACATCAGATACGTATGTACATACACGCTAATATTTATAAAAATACAAGATATATATATACAGCAATATTTTGTTAGATTAACTAATACAAATTAATATAAATACAGATATATTCGTGATTTTTTTTCAATCACTATCGTGGCTATTTAAATTGTCTCTTTAATTGATAAATATATAGATATTAAGATCACGGGTACAATAGCATATCCAAAATATGTTAGAGAATTATATCAGCTTTTATTTTTTTTATATTTGTTTGTACCTGATGGAATATTGTATGTGGACATATCCTAACAACAAAACAAATGATAACAGAGCAAATTAGCTGTAAATAATTTTGATAACCTTTATTTAATTCCTTACCAGTAGAAATCGAGCTAAGAGAGCACCATCAAAAACTTTATTTGAAAAACACAGTTTCATTCTCTGTTCTTGGCCTTTTTGTCAAAAACCCAGAGGTCGATTCCCAATTTAAATTCTATAACTGCAAAGATGATAGAAAACGTTCACCCAAACTTTATACAAAGTTTCATATGCCAATTTTTCTTATCAATTACAAATTTTGAGGGCAAAGTTTGGGTTATTAAAAAGTCAACTCATGTTCTTCGATTAAATTCGAGTTACCTGTTATCAGCTAGGTGTAATTAAGAATTTCAGAAGTTTTTATAGAATATTTGACACATATTTTATGTTGTATGTATAATCTAATAGTGTTTAATTTTTATAATCAAAGATTTGGTCTTCATCTTCAAACGCGAACACAGAGTCTGTGTGTTTATCATATTTCTTTTATTTTTGTTGTAAATTCATTTAATTACAATTAACATTTTGTGTCAATAAAATGTTTTAATTCAAGCTCTTAACTGAAAGGACCCGTTCATATACATTATAAACGATTCACAATAGTTGATTACATCGCGAGGTATTTGACCTCTATATGATACATTTTACAAACATTGCATTCGTTTTTAAAAGACAAACTTTCTTTACAACGAAAGTTGACGGCATGCACACCATTTCATAATACATCCAACTATAATTGGCTTAATAATAATCTTGATGAACTCAATGACTCGAATGCAACGTCTTTCAAAATATGCCATGAATGACTCCAAGTAATATCCTTAAAATGAGCTAATGCACAGCGGAAGATTTCTTTAATACCTGAGAATAAACATGCTTTAAAGTGTCAACCAAAAGGTTGGTGAGTTCATAGGTTTATCATAACAATCATTTCAATATATTAATAGACCACAAGATTTCCGTTTATAAATATATGTACACTCGCAAGTGTATAAAAGTATTCTATAAGTTGTAGGCACCCGGTAACAAGCCTTAACGTTCATGTTTTGCCCTCTGAAGTACACCAGATCAGGTGTGTTTAAAATAACCTCGAAGTACTAAAGCATTCCATAGTCAGGATGAGGTTTGTCAGACCCAATAGATCTATCTTTAGGATTCGCGCCTACCGTACATAGACAAGTAGTTTAATGTTACCAAGCTAAGGGTATATTTCTGGTTTAAACCCACATAGAATTAGTTTTAGTACTTGTGCCTATTTCGTAAAACATTTATAAATCAGCGCATGTATTCTCAGCCCAAAAATATATATAAAAAGGGAGCAAATGAAACTCACAATACTGTATTTCGTAGCAATTATGTATATGACGGCACTGAACAAGTGCAGGGTTTGTCTCGGATTCACGAACGTATCAATATTGTGATTCAATATTGCAGGAAAGTACGTAGACGCAACGAAAATGATAAACGTTAGGTTGACCTCACGAGCAATACCCTCGATCAATACACATAACCTTCATAGCTATAACCCATAATTTCCTTAGCTATATCCCATTTGAAAACTTATTTTAAAATCGTCTGAATATAACTCCGTCGTAGTATTTTATGTATACTAATAATATCTTGAAATAGTACTAAGTAAATATATATATGTAATTTGATTGAGAGAGTTTAGAAAAATATATTTTCAAGTTTCTATGAAATAATGAAACCTATTGAATTCTATTTATAATAGATTTTTGAATTATTAAAGTGAATTATTAAAGTATGAATTATTAAAGTGAATTATTAAAGTATGAATTATTAAAGTGAATTATTAAAGTATGAATTATTAAAGTGAATTATTAAAGTATGAATTATTAAAGTGAATTATTAAAGTATGAATTATTAAAGTGAATTATTAAAGTATGAATTATTGAAGTTAAAGTAAAGTAAAAGTAAAGTAAAGGTAAAGTTAAAGTATAGTAAAAGTATAAAACTATGTACGTATAATACGCGTATAAAAATATATAATATTAATTTAAATCGTTATATATATTTAATAAAATAAAATATAAATATCGTTATCTTTATCATACTGGTTAAGTAATGAGTTGTCAAAAAGAATAGATTTCTTAAATCACAGTGGACCTCATAACATAGGCCCGTAATCATATCATAATGTATCTGAAAATTCAATCATTTGATATTATCTCTTAATTCTGTCGATAAATATATCGAAACAAATATGTTCATGTAAAGTATCATATATCTAATACTTTGTTAATGTTTTCAGTTAATATTATATATTATATATACATATCTATATACACATAATTGTTCGTGAATCGTCGAACACGGTCAAAGGGTAATTGATTACATGAATGTAGTTCCAAACTTTTTAAGATTCAACATTACAAATTCTGCTTATCGTGTCGGAAACATATAAAGGTTAAGTTTAAATTTGGTCGGAAATTTCGGGGTCGTCACAGTACCTACCCGTTAAAGAAATTTCGTCCCGAAATTTGATCGAGGTCGTCATGGCTAACTATAAAAATATTTTCATGATGAATATGAGTTGATAAATAGAGTTTTATCATCATTGAGTAATATAGATAAAATAATTTGATTACGGGAAGAGTATAAGTGAAGCTATCGCAAGAGAGTGAAATGAGTAAACGTATATTCGTTTTAACCGATGACGTAGTTATGATTGATTTTCGGAATTCATGGGATTTAAATAAAATCTTTGCAATAAGATTTGGTTCTTCGGCGATTAAGGAAATCATGATCTTCTTTGGTTAAATGCGATAATCTATCTCGATTTCTCTGTCTGATATTTTACTATAATTCCACCCCCTTCGTTTCTTTATTTCCACATCTCACACCTTCTAGTCTTTCTCCCCAATTCATACTTTAAAGCATTCGTTAATATGCTTCATCCAGTATTGATTCTTGATATACTCTTAACTTTCATATATGTCATTCTTCTTTTTCATCTACCACCGGAGGAAGTTATTTTCTTCTACCATTACCTTGGGGTTATTGTGTTTTTCATTCTTCCGTGTCTTTATATTGCTATACGCATTGATATACACGGTTTGTAATTTCGGGGTTGTTATCGGGCTTTATATTCTCCATTATATTTCGGAGCTTCATGCTTTCGTTTTCTCTTTTCGACCTTAAGTCAAGCGGATAATGGTCCAGAATTCGTAGATATGAATTTTTGGATGAACATAGTTAATGTTCCAAGAAGAAAATCGTAATGGCACGATCTTGATTTGGCAAATTACTAGAATATCCGAAAATATAGAGCTATCAAGATGACATGTTCTTAATATGTTTGGAAATTGGGTAGAATGTAAGAGTCGTGTAGACAGTACATGATGACGGTATGTTCTGTGAATCATCACGTTCCATTAGAAACTCAGCATGACTTACTGTAATATAATCACGTTGATCAAGTGTCATTATATTATACTAACTCATGCTTCAGTTCCCAACACTACTTCAAAAACATTCCTATTTTAAATTCAAAATTTTTTTTTAGAATTTAGAAACTAACACAGTTTCTTTTTATGTTGTAACGCAGATATTGCGAAGAGATAAAAGATTTCAGATAAGAATAGTTGTGAAAATATCTTCAGGAATATCGAAGATATTATAATAAAAGATACGATAATATGGATGATGAAGAAGATTTGTCTGTGAAGTTTTAGAATAAGAAGTAAGTTGTTTGCTAATGATTTCAGTAGACACTGAATCATTTGGATCCTTTGAAGACAAGTTTAGTCTTTGTGATTTGTCCACAGCCTCCTTCATGGTCTGCTCAATCCGTTTTTCAGTTTCAAACCTTCTCTTTTTCTCAGCTTTACCACCATACTATTCTTTATCATCAAACTTTTGACTGTTAAAGTCGTTTACAGTTTTTGCTGCTTCATCAGCATTTTTCCAATTTCGGAGAACTAGTTCATGGTTTGGGATGTTTTTCAGAAAATTCACATTCGAAGTATGTAAGTCTAGGAGATAGACGTTATATGTATAACTTTTGACGTAAAATTGTCTCGAAATTCAAAATACTGATTGCTAATTCCCAGTAGTTGGTGTGACAATTATTGTTACAGGATGTAGGTGAGTACATGATGGGGTTTTAATGAATAAGTATAGTGGCTTTTCGGAGAGGCTTAAGTCGAAGGTTAATGAAGTTGTTGATAAGTTTACTGCTAATGTGGCGAGATATGAAAGGTTCCCCGGTAACAATGATGAAGGGGTAATTGTTATAATAAGGTTTATTCGTATAAACAAATGAAGGTGATTTGCTGGAGCTGTGACAAAACTGTCTATTTTGGAAAGAGATTGAAAAATTATATTTGGTAATAAATATCAAAGGATCTAACATGGATACGTGTTAAACTATAACTTTGGTTTCGAGAGCTTTTCAGATGCATGACAGTGGGTAATATGTGGTTGGATCATCATCTCGCATGTTTTTAGGAATTTCGAAGTGTTTGAACACATATTGTAATTGTTAATATACATATGATGTTCTAAGATTTTGAATGATACAAATATTTTTGTGAGTTCCATGAATAGAAATGAGGTTCTAGGACAGTTTTGAAGTCAAAGTATAGTTTTGAAAGATGTAGGAATTTAAGAGTGACGATTTCGGTTATATCTTGAATCGAATTCTGAGATTTCAAAATCAGAATATGTAATTAGATTTTGAATGAGTATGGTTGTTTTGATTTTATAAAAGAATGTATATTGTTGTGAAAGTAGAGAGTATAATGGATGATTTGCTGAATCAGATTCGAAGAATGTAACATATTAATTGTGAATTTATATATCTCTCGGGTATTACCTACCCGTTAAAAAAAAATTCACAATTAATATTTTGTACAAAAGAATTTTATTACAGTCTTTATGGAAATATATATGTGTATATTTCTTCAGATGTAATATTGATTTAATGAGTTAATATTAAATTAAACTCATTTGATTTATGGTTCAGGCGAGGATAGATAATTTCTAAACTTTAGAAATTACATAATCACCGTAGAATGTTTCCCCAATGAAGTTATGAATCAATACTTTATTGTTGTGGTATTCCTTGGTATCTACATGGCGTATGACGTCGATGCTCGTGGGACAGATTGTGAAGTTGAGGTTTGCGATGCGGTTGTTGTTGGTGGTGGTAATGGTACTGTTGATGTTGTTGATGGTGGTACTGGTTATGCTGTTGGTGCTGCTGCTGGTGTTTGTAACCTTTGCACCATATTCTCCAAAGCCACTACCCGAGCGTGAAGCTCGTTGACTTCTTCTATTACACCGGGGTAATTATCGGTTCGGACGAGCGGATAAATAAGATCTAGAATTTGGTGTAGTATACAATCATGATGAGATACTCTGGAAATGAGAGAGAAAATGGTGTTTCGGACAGGTTCGCCGGTAAGTGCTTCAGGTTCATTGCCAAGAGGGCAATGTGGTGGATGAAAGGGATCGCCTTCTTCTTGTCTCCAATGGTTAAGTAGATTACGAACCCATCCCCAATTCATCCAGAATAGATGATGGCTAATTGGTTGATTCATTCCGGTCACGCTGCTTTCGGAGCTCATGTGGAAATCCATATCGGCATAGCTGTCGGAATCCGAGAAACTCGAACTGGTTGAGGGATCCATCTTGTATGATCAGGGAAAGAATTTTTTGGTATGAAATAGATTGTAGAATTTAGATTTGGTATTCTTCAATACATAATTTACATATGTATATATAATACCAAAATCCCATAAATTACGGAGGAATCTTTGAAAGATGTCAGTCAAAGTTCACAGTAACAGATATGCTAAGATAAGAATTCGTCTATACACTATTATACAATAAATGTAGGAAAACGCTTCTAGACTTAAGAATGATAAGCAGGTAATTTCCTAAGGATGGTAAGTAGATGATTTTCGACTAAAAATGATAAGCAAAAATTTTGACATGCAGACACGGTCGAAGTCCAGACTCACTAATGCATCTTAACAACTATCAGTTAGACACACTAATGGAAGACCTGGTTCGCTAAGACCACCGCTCTGATACCAACTGAAAGGACCCGTTCATATACATTATAAACGATTCACAATAGTTGATTACATCGCGAGGTATTTGACCTCTATATGATACATTTTACAAACATTGCATTCGTTTTTAAAAGACAAACTTTCTTTACAACGAAAGTTAACGGCATGCACACCATTTCATAATACATCCAACTATAATTGGCTTAATAATAATCTTGATGAACTCAATGACTCGAATGCAACGTCTTTCAAAATATGCCATGAATGACTCCAAGTAATATCCTTAAAATGAGCTAATGCACAGCGGAAGATTTCTTTAATACCTGAGAATAAACATGCTTTAAAGTGTCAACCAAAAGGTTGGTGAGTTCATAGGTTTATCATAACAATCATTTCAATATATTAATAGACCACAAGATTTCCGTTTATAAATATATGTACACTCGCAAGTGTATAAAAGTATTATATAAGTTGTAGGCACCCGGTAACAAGCCTTAACGTTCATGTTTTACCCTCTGAAGTACACCAGATCAGGTGTGTTTAAAATAACCTCGAAGTACTAAAGCATTCCATAGTCAGGATGAGGTTTGTCAGACCCAATAGATCTATCTTTAGGATTCGCGCCTACCGTACATAGACAAGTAGTTTAATGTTACCAAGCTAAGGGTATATTTCTGGTTTAAACCCACATAGAATTAGTTTTAGTACTTGTGCCTATTTCGTAAAACATTTATAAATCAGCGCATGTATTCTCAGCCCAAAAATATATATAAAAAGGGAGCAAATGAAACTCACAATACTGTATTTCGTAGCAATTATGTATATGACGGCACTGAACAAGTGCAGGGTTTGTCTCGGATTCACGAACGTATCAATATTGTGATTCAATATTGCAGGAAAGTACGTAGACGCAACGAAAATGATAAACGTTAGGTTGACCTCACGAGCAATACCCTCGATCAATACCCATAACCTTCATAGCTATAACCCATAATTTCCTTAGCTATATCCCATTTGAAAACTTATTTTAAAATCGTCTGAATATAACTCCGTCGTAGTATTTTATGTATACTAATAATATCTTGAAATAGTACTAAGTAAATATATATATGTAATTCGATTGAGAGAGTTTAGAAAAATATATTTTCAAGTTTCTATGAAATAATGAAACCTATTGAATTCTATTTATAATAGATATTTGAATTATTAAAGTGAATTATTAAAGTATGAATTATTAAAGTGAATTATTAAAGTATGAATTATTAAAGTGAATTATTAAAGTATGAATTATTAAAGTGAATTATTAAAGTATGAATTATTAAAGTGAATTATTAAAGTATGAATTATTAAAGTGAATTATTAAAGTATGAATTATTAAAGTGAATTATTAAAGTATGAATTATTGAAGTTAAAGTAAAGTAAAAGTAAAGTAAAGGTAAAGTTAAAGTATAGTAAAAGTATAAAACTATGTACGTATAATACGCGTATAAAAATATATAATATTAATTTAAATCGTTATATATATTTAATAAAATAAAATATAAATATCGTTATCTTTATCATACTGGTTAAGTAATGAGTTGTCAAAAAGAATAGATTTCTTAAATCACAGTGGACCTCATAACATAGGCCCGTAATCATATCATAATGTATCTGAAAATTCAATCATTTGATATTATCTCTTAATTCTGTCGATAAATATATCGAAACAAATATGTTCATGTAAAGTATCATATATCTAATACTTTGTTAATGTTTTCAGTTAATATTATATATTATATATACATATCTATATACACATAATTGTTCGTGAATCGTCGAACACGGTCAAAGGGTAATTGATTACATGAATGTAGTTCCAAACTTTTTAAGATTCAACATTACAAATTCTGCTTATCGTGTCGGAAACATATAAAGGTTAAGTTTAAATTTGGTCGGAAATTTCCGGGTCGTCACAGTACCTACCCGTTAAAGAAATTTCGTCCCGAAATTTGATCGAGGTCGTTATGGCTAACTATAAAAATATTTTCATGATGAATATGAGTTGATAAATAGAGTTTTATCATCATTGAGTAATATAGATAAAATAATTTGATTACGGGAAGAGTATAAGTGAAGCTATCGCAAGAGAGTGAAATGAGTAAACGTATATTCGTTTTAACCGATGACGTAGTTATTTGATTGGGTATCCGAAGCTAGTTTAGCTACGAAAATATTTGGAGAAAAAGTAAATTAATCATATATTTTCTAATTAATATAATATTTTATATATATAATTACTTATGATTTGATTTTATATATTTCAGGACCACCCGTAAACAACACGAGAAGATTAATCATAAGACCTCATGATTGTACGCAACACGTCATTTGACAACACGGTACTTTATGTACACAACA
This sequence comes from Rutidosis leptorrhynchoides, assembly GCF_046630445.1. Lineage (NCBI taxonomy): Eukaryota > Viridiplantae > Streptophyta > Magnoliopsida > Asterales > Asteraceae > Rutidosis > Rutidosis leptorrhynchoides. Next base: position 398,886,636 of record NC_092333.1, read on the forward strand.
CGTCATTTGACAACATGGTACCATGGGTCGAGATTAATTCTGATCAATACGAATACAATGGGGTCTTTAGTTATTTTATTGAGCAACTAATTGTGGACCACTAACATCGGACTGCTAACTACGGACTAAGAAAACATTAAAAGTATTATAAGTACATTTATATATATATATATAACGATTACTTGAAAAGAAAATATGTTGATATATTATATATATGGTTAGGTTCGTGATATCTATCGAAGGCCAAGTCGTGTTAAATACCTTCAAGGCAAAAGTGAGTTTCATTACTCCCTTTTTATATATATTTTTGGGCTGAGAATACATGCACTGTTTTATAACTGTTTTACGAAATGGACACAAGTACTAAAAACATATTCTACGTTGAGTTGTACCACTTTGCATATTTTTCCCTAATAGCTTGGTAAGTACCATTTACATGCGGTATTGTAAATGCGAATCCTGTTGATAGATCTATCGGGCCTGACAACCCCAACCGGACTGGACGACCAGTATTCAACGGTTACACAGTACTTCATTTTCCGTGACTACACTTAGTACAGTGTAGTGAGATTTCATAATAAAGGGAATATGCGACGTTGATTAAATGTTAAGTATGGTTACCAAGTGCTCAACCACTTAGAATATTTTTATTAAAACGTTTATGTATATGAAATCTTGTGGTCTATTACTATTACAGAAATGGTTGATTATGATAAACTAATGAACTCACCAACCTTTTGGTTGACACTTTAAAGCATGTTTATTCTCAGGTATTAAAGAAATCTTCCGCTGTGCATTAGCTCATTTTAAGGATATTACTTGGAGTCATTCATGACCTACTTTGAAAGACGTTGCATTCGAGTCATTGAGTTCATCAAGATTAATATTAAGTCAATTATAGTTGGATGTAATATGAAATGGTATGCATGCCGTCAATTTTTGATGTAAAGAAAGTTTGTCTTTTAAAAACGAATGCAATGTTTGTAAAACTTATCATAAGAGGTCAAATACCTCTCGATATAATCAAATACTGTGAATCGTTTATAATGTATATGAACGGGTCCTTTCATATAAACATATTACAATTACACTAATATTACTTATTACTATATTTTATCAATAAAATGTTATTAATTAAACAGTATTAATATTTAATATAATAAGTATAAACTATATAAAATATATGAACTAAATATATTAAATTTAACTACATAACATATAATGTAAACAAGTATATTATTAATAATAATATCCTATAAAATATTCGACTACGATTACATGTTTTAATATATACAATTGATATAGGTTTGTGAATCCGAGGCTATGACGATCGCTCCAAATCCATATGGACGAACACGTCATTCATCGATTTCATTGCGAGGTATTTGACCTCTATATGATACGTTTTGTAAACATTGCATTCTTTTGAAAAGGCACACCATAAATGAATATTTAAATCAAAGGTTTTCGACCTCTGCTGATTTCTACATATAGACAATCACCATAAATAATAGTTTACAATAGTACTTCCGTTGACAATGCAGTCAAAATAAGATACTTGGTGATGATTTGGTGAATGCAACGTTTCCTTAGAAAAATATGCCATGTAAGACTCCATGCACATAGCTTGTCTAACATATAAGCAAATAGAGGAAGACTTCTAGGGAACCTGAGAATAAACATGCTAACAAGTGTCAACACAAAGGTTGGTAAGTTCATAGTTTTAATGTATCGTATAATCTGTATATAAAAGTGGATCACAAGATTTCAGTTGTTCCATCCAGAAACGTTTATCAAAATATTCTACGAAATTGAGCACCCTGGTAACTAAACTTAACGTATATATAATTTGTACCCTTTGTATAATCATCTTAATAATACACGCAAACCAACGTGTACTCTTCTCAAATAGCATACGTCCGTTAAAAGGCTAGTGCTCTAGCTCGGACGGGGATATCAAGCCCTATGGATCCATATACTACTACTCGCGCCCACCAGTTCTTATAACTGGCAGTTACTAGTTACCAAAGCTAAGGGATTTTCAGTTCAAACTCAGTATAGAATTTAGTATGTACTTGTGTCCATTGTTTTTAAAATAAAGTGCATGTATTCTCAGCCCAAAAATATATATTGCAAAATCATTTAAAAAGGGAGCAAATGAAACTCACCTTAGCAGCATATAAAGTCGTTCACTAAAATGTGACCGAAACTTGGATTACCAAATAACCGTAGATCTCAACCTAGAGAACATATGTTGGTCAATAAATGTCTATCAAGCTAGGTCTGGTCATAGTGTATCACAATCCTAATGCTCGAGATCTACATATAAAAGTTATCCAAAGTCGTTTCAAAAAGTCAATTTTGACAATAGTTCAACAAAACGAGACATACCTTATATAAGGAGTCATTTACTCGGTTGGTAATATTCAAAAATCCATTTTATCAATCTCGTAAACAGGTTGTTTAAATCTTAATTGCAGATTCAAAAGCAATTTCAATTAACGTCAATCATAATTCAGTTGATCATATCTCTTAATCCGTTCATCAAAACTATTCGATATCGAAATGGAAAGTCATTGATTTTTCGCCAGCTTTCCAAAAACATGCATATCATATACCTTTTACCAGTAACATATGTATTTAATTCGTGATTCATCATAAACTGTTTAACGACGAAATTTAGCATACAAGCATGTATAAATATATATACTCGAGCACTAGACATGGATACACAATTAATATATAAAAGATAAAATATGAGTGCGTACGTATCAATATTGAGATTCAATATTGTAGGAAAGTACGTAGAGGCAACGGAGATAATAAACACTAGGTTTGATTCACAAATATACCCCCGAACATTACCCATAACCTCCTTGGCAATAACCCATAATTTCCTTAGCTCTATCCCGCTTGAAAACCATTTTGAAAGTGACACGCTCATAACCTCGTCGTAGTATTTTATGTATAATACTAATTAATAATATTAATAATAATAAGATTAATAATAATATTAATCTTAATAATAATAATAATAATAATAATAATAATAATTTATATAATATATATATATATATATATATATATATATATATATATATATATATATATATATATATATGAGAGAAGAGGTCGAGAGATAGATTGAGTAAAAAAAATGGCAGAAACGATCGAGCTAATATATATATATATATATATATATATATATATATATATATATATATATATATATATATATATATATGAGAGAAGAGGTCGAGAGATAGATTGAGTAAAAAAAATGGCAGAAACGATCGAGCTTTATAATGTGGCCTGATATCAGACCCCATGCGATCGCATGGGGAATGTGAGGGAATTCCATGCGATCGCATGGATCTCTTTTCCAGCTCACATTGTTTTGATTTCTTCCTCGTCGACATAATATTATAATACGTAAATCGAATTTAAAATTTAAAAAGTCGTATTTATTAAATACTTCAGGGGTATTCTATGTAACTTATATTTAATAATTTATATCATGTCGTTTTCATGTGAATAGTAAATGAATTAATTTAAATTTAACTATTTAAGCTACACGTTGTACGTTGTGCTTTACAAATTGTACATTATTAATTTAACTTCGTTTCTTAAAAAAAATTTACAAAAATTATATCATAAAAATAAAATGACTTAATACGTAAAATTTTTAATTTGAAATAGCATCGTTTAATAGTAAATTTTTAATCATTTCGTATATAAATATTATTCGCACGATTCCGTATATATCGAAAACTCTTATATTTATTAAAATATGTATATAATACATGTTATGACGTTCGTGAATCGTTAGACAAACAGGGTGGTCAACCGTTATATAAAAAATCATTTTCAAAAGTTTTAAAACTTGTCAAAATTCATTGCTTATCATGTCGAAAATATTAAATCATATAGAAAATTGGTTTAAATAAGTCGAAATTTTTCGGGTCATCACAGTACCTCCCCGTTAAAGAAATTTCGTCCCGAAATTTGAGTGAGGTCGTCATGGTTAACAATAAAAATGTTTTTATGACGAATATGAGTTGATAAATAGAATTTCTATCACCGTTGAATAATATGGATAAAACAATCCAATTACTCAAAGCGTATGAGGGAAGTTATCGTAAAAGAGTGAATTGAAGAATAGAGATGCATCTTATCTCTTGACGTAGTAACGATTGATTTCCGAAATTTAAAGAATAGAAAATCTTCATAATCTAAATAAGATTTGATTCTTCGGTAATTGCGGAAATTAGGATTTCCTTTGATTAAATGCGTAATCTGCCTCGATTGCTATGTCTGATATTTCTCTATAAATTAACCACTTCCGTTTCATTATTTTCACCACTCCTACATCTTCTTCCTTATTTCATACTTCCAAAAGATTGTGAAATGCTTAATCTAGTTCTGGTTCTTGATATACTCCTAACTTTTATATCTGTCATTCTTCTTTTTCATCTACCACCAGAGGAAGTTATTTTCTTATACCATTACCTTGGGGTTATAGTGTTTTTCATTCTCCCGTGTCTTTATATTGCTATACGCATTGATATACACGGTTTGTAATTTCGGGGTTGTTATCGGGCTTTATATTCTCCATTATATTTCGGAGCTTCATGCTTTCATTTTCTCTTCCCAACCTTAAGTCAAGCGAATAATGGTCCAGAATTCGTAGGTATGGAGTTTTGGATGAACATAGTTAATGTTCTGAGAAGGTAATCGTAATGGTACGATCTTGATTTGTCAAATTACCAGAATATTCAGAAAAGACCGAATCATCAAGAAAAATATTTTCTTGATATGTTTAGAGGTTAAATAGTATAAAAGAGTTATGTAGCATGGTTCATGATGAGGGTATGATCTGTGAACCTTTATCACGTTCCGTTAGAAACTCATCATGACTTATTGTAATATAATCACGTTGATCAAGTGTCATTATATTATACTAATTCATGCTTCAGTTCCCAACACTACTTCAAAACATTCATTTTTAGAATTTTTTCCAGATTTTAGAAACTAAAATAGTTTCTTTTATGATGCAACACAGATAGCTCGAAGAGATGAATGATTTCATATAAGAATAGTTATGAAAATATCTTCAGAATATGGAGGATATTTATAATGGAAGATACGATGATATCTTAGAATTTCTAATATCAGAGGATGATGCGGAAAATCTGTCTGTGAAGGTTTAGAATAAGAAGTAAGGTTCTTACTAATGGTTTCAGCAGACACTGAATCATTTGAATTCTTTGAAGGTAGATTTCGTCCTTGTGATTTGTCTACAACTTCTTTCATACTTTGCTCAACCCGTTTTCCAGTTCCAAACCTTCCCTTTTTCTGTGTTTTTCCAACACACTACTCTTTATCATCAAACTTTCGACTGTTAAAGTCGTTTACAGTTTTTGCTTCTTCATCAGCATTTTTTTAAAATTCGGAGAACTAGTTTCGTAGTTTGGGGTGTTTTTCAGAAACTTCTCACTCGAAGTATGTAAGTCTAGAAGATAGATGTTATCTATATATAACTGTTGTCGTAGAAAATGCTGCGAGATTCAAAATACTGATTGTTAATTCCCGGTAGTTGATATGGAAATTACCGTTACAATATGCGGATGAGTACATGATAGGGTTTTAATGAATAATTATAATGGTTTTTCGGAGAGACTTTAAGTCACAAATTAATGAATTTGCTGGTACATTTACTGTTAATGTGGTGGAACATGAAAGGTTCCCCAGTAACAAAAAACGTATATGCCAAAGTTACAAGTCTGGAAGGTCGTCATTGACTGGTTGAACTGTTGATAATACTGGATACTTTGAAAAGGAATTGCAAGGTTATTTTGGGTAAAAACAATGCTAAAGGATCTTGCACATATTTAAAGTTAAAGTATAGCTCTGAAAGATGTAGAGATCTAAGAATGATATCACTTGTTAAATCTTGACTTGGATTCTGATCCGTCAATATCAGAATATGTAATTGAATTTGTATGGAAACGATTGTATATCGATGTGAGCATAGTTAATAATTTTTGAATCAAAGTTGAAGAATGTACAGTATAACATATTAATTGTGAACTTATATATTTTCCAGGAATTACCTACCCGTTAAAGATTTCACAAGTAATATTTTGTACAAAAGAATTTTTATTACAGTCTTTATGAAAATATACGTATGTATATTTCTTCAGATGTAATACGGATTTAATGAGTTAATATCATATTAAGCTTATTTGATTTTCGGCTTGACTTAGAAATGATTAATCTTTAAAACATTAAAGATTACATAATATTTGCAGAGTTTTTCACTAATGAAATCAATACTTTATTATTTATTCGTATTGATATTCCTCGGTAAAGGATGTTGGTGCTCGTGGAATTTTTGTGAACCTTACAAGGCATAGATGATGTTTTCTGGAAAGTTTCGAGTATATAAAAATTGAAAATGTAAAATCAATTATGTAATTGATTAATACACTTGTTTTATTATGATATGGAATTCATTTGGTTGAAACAGAGATTGTAGTTAACAATGGTTAAGTTGTTAAGGAAGGATGTACATCATTGCATATTAGTAATATGAACTAACCGAGTAGTACCTACCAGTTAAGTTTCACACGTAATAGCTTAGTACGAAAAGATTTATTTTGATTTCAAAATTCATATATACTAAATATACATAAAATTTCTTCAGGGAAAATGAGTTAATACTTCATCGGTTATTGTTGCTGGTATTTCTTGGTAACTACTGTGCATATGAAGTTGATGCTCGTGGAACAGATTGTGAAGTTGAGGTTTGCGATGCGGATGTTGTTGGTGATGGTAATGGTACTGTTGGTGTTGTTGTCGATGGTACTGTTGATGCCGGTGATGCTGCTGGTGCTTGTAACCTTTGCACCGTATTCTCCAAAGCCACTACCCGAGCGCGAAGCTCGTTGACTTCTTCTACTACACCGGGATGATTGGCGGTTCGGAAGCGGATGAATAAGATCCAGAATTTCAAAGAGTATATGAACCATGACGAGATATTCTGGAGATGAGAGAGAAAATGGTGTCTCGAACAGGTTCGTCGGTAAGTGCTCCAGGTTCTTCACCAAGAGGGCAATGTGGTGGATGGAAGGGATCGCCTTCATCTTGTCTCCAATAATTAAGTAGGCTACGAACCTATCCCCAATTCATCCAGAATAGATGATGGCTAATTGGTTGATCCATTCCGGTTACACTGTCTTCGGAATTCAGGTGAATATCCATATCGGAACAGCTGTCAGAGTTTAAGGAATTTGAACTAGATACAAGATCCATCTTGTATAATTAGGGAGATGATTTTTGATATGAATTAGATTATAGAATTTAGTTTGGTATTCTTCAATACATAATTTACATATGTATATATAATACCAAATTCCATAAATCACGGAGAAATTTTCGAAAGATGTCAGAAAAAGTTTACAGTAACAGATATGCTAAGATATGAATTTTTGTCTATACACTATTTATGCAATAAATGCAGGAAAACGTGTTTAGACTTTAAGAATGATAAGCATGTAATTTCCGATAAGAAATAATAAGCAAAACTTTTAACATGCAGACACGGTCGAAGTCCAGACATACTAATGCATCCTAACAACTATCAGTTAGACACACTCATGCAAGACCTGGTTCGCTAGGACCAATGCTCTGATACCAACTGTGACGATCGCTCCAAATCCATATGGACGAACACATCATTCATCGATTTCATTGCGAGGTATTTGACCTCTATATGATACGTTTTGTAAACATTGCATTCTTTTGAAAGGCACACCATAAATGAATATTTAAATCAAAGGTTTTTGACCTCTGATGATTTCTACATATAAACAATCACCATAAATACTAGTTTACAACAGTACTTTCGTTGACAATGCAGTCAAAATAAGATACTTGGTGATGATTTGGTGAATGCAACGTTTCCTTGAAAAAATATGCCATGTAAGACTCCATGCACATAGCTTGTCTAACATATAAGCAAATAGAGGAAGACTTCTAGGGAACCTGAGAATAAACATGCTAACAAGTGTCAACACAAAGGTTGGTGAGTTCATAGTTTTAATGTATCGTATAATCTGTATATAAAAGTGGATCACAAGATTTCAGTTATTCCATCCAGAAACGTTTATCAAAATATTCTACGAAATTGAGCACCCTGGTAACTAAACTTAACGTATATATAATTTGTACCCTTTGTATAATCATCTTAATAATACACGCAAACCAACGTGTACGCTTCTCAAATAGCATACGTTCGTTAAAAGGCTAGTGCTCTAGCTCGGACGGGGATATCAAGCCCTATGGATCCATATACTACTACTCGCGCCCACCAGTTCTTATAACTGGCAGTTACTAGTTAACAAAGCTAAGGGATTTTCGGTTCAAACTCAGTATTGAATTTAGTATGTACTTGTGTCCATTGTTTTTAAAATAAAGTGCATGTATTCTCAGCCCAAAAATATATATTGCAAAATCATTTAAAAAGGGAACAAATGAAACTCACCTTAGCAGCATATAAAGTCGTTCACCAAAATATGACCGAAACTCGGATTACCAAATAACCGTAGATCTCAACCTAGAGAACATATGTTGGTCAATAAATGTCTATCAAGCTAGGTCTAGTCATAGTGTATCACAATCCTAATGCTCGAGATCTACATATAAAAGTTATCCAAAGTCGTTTCAAAAAGTCAATTTTTACAATAGTTCAACAAAACGAGACATACCTTATATAAGGAGTCATTTACTCGGTTGGTAATATTCAAAAATTCATTTTATCAATCTCGTAAACAAGTTGTTTAAATCTTAATTGTAGATTCAAAAGCAATTTCAATTAACATCAATCATAATTCAGTTGATCATATCTCTTAATCCGTTCATCGAAACTATTCGATATCTAAATGAAAAGTCATTGATTTTTCGCCAGCTTTCCAAAAACATGCATATCATATACCTTTTACCAGTAACATATGTATTTAATTCGTGATTCATTATAAACTGTTTAATGACGAAATTTAGCATACAAGCATGTATAAATATATATACTCAAGCACTAGACATGGATACACAATTAATATATAAAAGATAAAATATGAGTACGTACGTATCAATATTGAGATTCAATATTGTAGGAAAGTACGTAGACGCAACGGAGATGATAAACACTAGGTTTGATTCACAAATATACCCCCGAACATTACCCATAACCTCCTTGGCAATAACCAATAATTTCCTTAGCTCTATCCCGCTTGAAAACCATTTTGAAAGTGACACGCTCATAACCTCGTCGTAGTATTTTATGTATAATACTAATTAATAATATTAATAATAATAAGATTAATAATAATATTAATCTTAATAATAATAATAATAATAATAATAATAATAATAATAATAATAATAATAATAATAATTTATATAATATATATATGAGAGAGAAGAGGTCGACAGATAGATTGAGTAAAAAAAATGGCAGAAACGATCGAGCTTTATAATGTGGCCTGATATCAGACCCCATGTGATCGCATGGGGAATGTGAGGGAATTCCATGCGATCGCATGGATCCCTTTTCCAGCTCACATTGTTTTGATTTCTTCCTCGTCGACATAATATTATAATACGTAAATCGAATTTAAAATTTTAAAAAGTCGTATTTATTAAATACTTCAGGGGTATTCTATGTAACTTATAATTAATAATTTCTATCATGTCATTTTCATGTGAATAGTAAATGAATTAATTTAAATTCAACTATTTAAGCTACAAGTTGTACGTTGTGCTTTACAAATTGTACATTATTAATTTAACTTCGTTTCTTAAAAAAATTTTACGAAAACTATATCATAAAAATAAAATGACTTAATACGTAAAATTTTTAATTTGAAATAGCATCGTTCAATAGTAAATTTTTAATCATTTCGTATATAAATATTATTCGCACGATTCCGTATATATCAAAAACTCTTATATTTATTAAAATATGTATATAATACATGTTATGACGTTCGTGAATCGTTAGACAAACAGGGTGGTCAACCGTTATATAAAAGATCATTTTCAAAAGTTTTAAAACTTGTCAAAATTCATTGCTTATCATGTCGAAAATATTAAATCATATAGAGAATTGGTTTAAATAAGTCGAAATTTTTCGGGTCATCACAGAGGCCAACCCTACAATTGTTCAATGTCGTATTATGTATTTTTACTACAAAATACAATATGTGAGTTTCATTTGCTCCCTTTTACTCTTTACATTTTTGGGACTGAGAATACATGCGCTGTTTTTTACAACTGCTTTATTAAATGCTTTTGAAATATATTTTGAACTGAGAATACATGAAATGCTTTTATAAATGTTTGACGAAATAGACACAAGCAAAACATTCCTGGAATGAATTATTATGTAGACAGAAGTTCTGTGGATTATTATTGAATTATGTGAACTTGATAATTGCCACTAATTGTTGTGAATATTTTTACCCTGATTATTATTGCTTGGTAACCTAAGAATTAGAATCGGGTATGGCCCTAATTCACGCGAATCCTAAAGGTAGCTACTAGGTTTAACACCCCCACCCAGAATGTTCACTAGACGGAAGGGCTAGTGAGCGTGGTGTTTAGTACTTCGAAGTTTATATATATTATACAGACGAGATGTTCTGTTTTGGAGATATTATTGATGCACATTATATGTTAAGGTCGCTTACCAAGCTGAGCAATGAATGAAAAGTGAATGTTATGTATCGAGAGAATGATTTTATACACAGGTTATGTGTATGATATTTTGTACACGAGATATGTGTACGGTTACTAAGATTTATGAAAATGGTTTCGTACACGAGAAAGGTGTACTGTATTTAAAAGATATCGCATGTACATTACAGGTGGGTATAGGATTCGGGCCCATTTGTACCATGCAACATTTAAATCTTGTGGTCTATCAAAATTACAGAATTTTATTATTTTATGATAAACTTATGAACTCACCAACCTTTTAGTTGACATTTTAAAGCATGTTTATTCTCAGGTATGAAAGAAATCTTTCGCTGCGCATTTGCTCATTTTAAGGATATTACTTGGAGTCATTCATGACATATTTCAAAAGAAGTTGCATTCGAGTCATTGAGTTCATCAAGATTATTATTAAGTCAATTATAGTTGGATATATTATGAAATGGTATGCATGTCGTCAACTTTCGATGTAAATGAAAGTTTGTCTTTTAAAAACGAATGCAATGTTTGTAAAATGTATCATATAGAGGTCAAGTACCTCGCGATGTAACCAAATGTAATGTATTTGTCCAGATGAATTAGGACGGGTCCTTTCAGTTGGTATCAGAGTGGTGGTCGTAGCGAACCAGGTCTTGCATTAGTGTGTCTAACTAGGAATTGTTAGGATGCATTAGTGAGTCTGGACTTCGGCCTAGTAGTTGTTAGGTTACATTAATAAGTCTGGACTTGAACCTGGTCTGCATGTCAAAAGTTTTGCTTATCGTTCTTTGTCAAAAAATATCTACCTATCATTGTCAGTCTCGACACGTCTTATTACGATTATTGCATAGATGATGTACAGACAAATTTACATCTCATCACATTAAACTTTATCTGACACGTCTCCTTAATTTCCTCCGTAATTCACGGGATCTTCTGTACTATATATGGGTATTCTATGTAATTAGAATATCATCCGATATCCGAAAATCATTTCATATCAAAATCCTCTTACTGATTGTGAAAGATGGATCCTACACCTGGCTTGGATTTCATAAGTTTTGAAAGCGATTTCGAGATGCGTATTGAAGTAGACTCCGAAGTCAATGAACCCGAAGTGTCTCCACCATTTAGCTATTTTTCTTTCTGGAGGAAATGGGGGTGGGTCCGAGACTTACTCACTCGATGGAGAATCGAAGAAGGCGAACCCTATCGTGACCCAAACTTACCACCTAACATCAGAGAAAATGATGTACTCACCAGTGAACCCATGCGCAACACTGTTTTCACCCTTTTTGCCAAAATATTCCGCCTCGAAGGTCGCATTACTGCAATCTCAGAAAATATTCAATCTTTAATCCCGAATACCAATCGAAGGGGAATATTAGAAGAAGTTAGAGAACTTTGAATTGATAATCAAGATCTATCGAATCAGATGAGTGGGTGGATAGAAATGATAGAGGGAAGGATAGAAACCCCGACAAGAATGGTGCGTGATTTACAAGCATCACAAGCACCACAAGCACCATCAACATCAACATCCGCATCACACGTCTCGACATTACAATCTATACCTCGAACATCAACATCATACGCACCATAGATACCAAGGAGTAACAACAATAATGAACGATGAAGTATTGATCCATACCTTCATTAATATTCTGCGAAGAATATGTAGTTCCTAATAGTCTTAGAGATTACTTATTACAACTCAAACCAAAAAAAAAAAATAAAAAAAAATCATATGAGTTTAACATCATATTAACTCATTAAATCTATGATTACATCTGAAGAAAATATATATGTATATATGTTTTCATAAATATTGTAATTAAATTTTTTTTGTACAAACTGTTAATGGTAAAAATATTTTAACGGGTAGGTAATACCCGAGGAATATTTAAATTGCACATTAATCAGTTACACGGTACATTCTACGAATCTGGTTCAACAGTCATTTACTATCCTATTTATATTCACCGATATACGAATCTGTTTACCACAAAATAACCATTTTCAATCAAATTTCATTATTGAATTTTGACTTATCAGAATCCAACAAGTGGCATAATGAAGAAAACATTGGACAAATAAAATTTGTTAGAAACAAACAATTTAATTATGAGAAGAATTTTGTTAAGAATCCATGCTAACTGTTCCTAGCTAACTGTTCCTAGCTGACTGGTTACATTTTATTTATCGCAATTTAATTATCGCAATTTACATTCTCGCAATTTACATTCTTGCAATTTTAATTATCGTCATTTAATTTATGTTATTTATTTTACGCACTTTAAATATCGGGACATGTATACAAAGTTTTGACATATCATATCGACGCATGTATATATATTATTTGGAATAACCATAGACACTCTATATGCAGTAATGCTGGAGTTAGTTATACAGGGTTGAGGTTGATTCTACAATAATATATATAGTTTGAGTTGTGATCGAGTCTGAGACATGTACACGGGTCACCATACGTATTAATTAATTCGATTATTATATATTAAACTATATATGAATTATTGGACTGTTAACCGTGGACTATCGACTGTGGACTAATAACATTGGACAATTAAAATGAATTAAAATATTGATTATAACATATGAAACTAAACATTTCTTCAAGTTGCCACTTGATCTCATCTTAAACCTCATTTGTATCTTGATGATTACAATCTGCGTTCAAACCTTTCATGATTCTTGAAAACACCTCAATCGAGAGGATGAACCAACCGTACTTCATCTATGGAAGAAGAGATTGATGCATATAGTTATGCACCTGAAAAATTCTCGAAACCTGAGTAAACGTTTAACATGCATCTGTGCTAATTCCTTTAGTGTTATTATTACCCAAAATAATTTGGTAATCCCTTTCAAAGTAGCAAATTTTGTCACAGCTCCGGCAAGTCAACTTCGACTTTTCGTCCGAAACAACCTTATTATAATCTTGATATATCTGCGTGCTCTTTTATTGTTACCGGAGAGCCTTTTATATTCCATCATATTACCAGCAGACGTATCAGCAACCTCGTTGCTCCTTGGTTTAAATCTCTCTGACAAATCACTATATTTATCTATTGAAGTCTTATCATGAACTCATAGGCATCTTGTAACGATAATTACCATACCAAATACCGGGAGGCATCAATCGATAATCTCGAATTCCTCAGCGATTCTACGACAACAATTATATATATACATAAGTATATATATATATATATATATATATATATATATATATATATATATATATATATATATATATATATATTCTATCTCCTGGATTTACAAAACTTCAATTCTGAATTTCTGAAAAGCACTTTAGTCTATGAATCAGTTTTCTGAGTTTTGAAAAAGCTGATGAAATCTTTAGCGAATACCTTGCTCCATACTCTAAATCCTTGCAGACGAATTTCTTCATCATTTTCTGATCTTAAATATTTTAAATTCTAAAGATATCATCGTATCTTTCGTTATAAATATCTTAGATATTTCTGAAGATACCTTTATAAATATCTTTATTCGAAATTATCTATCTCTTCGTGCTCTCCATGTTACGTCATAAAGGAAACTATCTTAGTTTCTAAATTTCTTTAAAATTTGAGTTTGAATTATGAATGGTTTCTGGAGAAGTGTTGGGAATTGAAGCATGAGTTAGTATACTATAATGACGTCAGGCCAACATGGTTATATTACAGTAAGTCATGCTGAGTTTCTAATAAAACGTGATGATTTACAGACTCTAACGTCATCATGTGCCATGTTACACGACTCTTGTATTCTATTAAAACCTCTAAAATATCAAGAAAATATTTCTTGATGATTCGGTCTTTTTCAGGGTATTCTGGTAATTTAACAAATCAAGATCGTGCCATTACCATTCCCTTCTTAAAACATTGACAATGTTCATTCTGAAACTTATATCTGCGAATTCTGGACCATTACAAGAGATGCCCAATCGCAAGAAGAAGAAACGGAGGGACAAAGCTCCGAAATAGAAATTAGAGTATAAATCGCAGCAAATAGGAGGGAGTATTAACTATGGATGACAATGATTATAGGAAATAGAAATAGGGACATTGAAATATAAGGAAAGATATAAAGCCCGATGACAACACATAAATTACAAACTGTGTATATCAATGTTTATCGCAACATAAAGACACGGGATAATTAAAAGCACTATAACTCCAAGGGCAAAATAGAAGTAAGCAGATTCTTCTGGTGGAAGTTGGAAAAGGAGAATGATGGTTGCGATAGTAAGGATAAGGACCAGGATCGGAATTGGATTAAGTATTCTCATAATCTTTTGAATTTGGGAATTGAGTATAGAAGTGGTGAAAATAATGGAACGAAAGAGGTTCATTTATAGTGGGAGTATCAGACGTTGAAATTGAAACAGATTATCACATTTAATTAGAGAGATCTTAAATTCCTTAATCTCGAGGAAATCAGATCTTATTCAGATTTCAAAGATTTTCTTCAAATCCCTTGAATTCCGGAATTCAACCAAGACGACGTCAAAAGTTAAGACGAATTTTCACTTTTCCTATTTCACTCTTTCGTGATAGCTTCACTCATACGCTTTGAATAATCGAAATGTTTTATCTGTATTATTCACTGATGATAAAAAAATCTAAATTCTAGCTCGTATGCGTCATGAAAACATATTTGTTGTCAGCCATGACCATTCCAATCAAATTTTGGGACGAAATTTCTTTAACGGGTAGGTACTGTGACGACCCGGAAACTTTCTACCAAATTTAAACTTAATATTTATATATGTTTTCGACATGATAAGCGAAGTCTGTTATGTTAAGTCTCAAGAAGATTGAACTATTGTCATACATTCAATTAACCTTGACCAATTCCGACGATTCACGAACTATTACTTGTAATTAAATAGATACATATATATATATATATATATATATATATATATATATATATATATATATATATATATATATATATATATATATATAAAATAAATTGAAATATGTTTGATATAATATATGATTTAGTTGTAAGAACTAAATTGTAAAATTTTATAGGAAATAATAAAATCTATTATTAAAATAAATCTATGTATATATAAAAAGTACATTAAATATATATTTTGTGATTCGAAGTTATTATGTAATGTATACTATATAGTTATATTACATAAACAACAATATGTAATACACATATATTCAATTTAATTATAAATATAATTGTTATAACAATATTGTTAATACTTTCAATATTAATGCTAATGTTATTAATATTATTTTAAATATATAACCTATAGATACTAATAATATAATATATGTAAATTGTTAGGGTATTATTATTTACTAATATTATTATTATCATTAATAATATTAGTATTTTTATTATAATAAGTATTATTATTATTAATATAATTATTATAAACTTTATAATTATTATTATTTTTGTTATATGTATATGTATTAGTTAATAACTAGAAAAAATTCGACCGCGCGTTGCTGCGGTTGTGTTCAACGCGCGACCATATTTGTATATACGTTGTTTGGTACCTAATATATCTAGTAGGTTGGGTTGTTTGTTGGACGTGTACGTATATGTATGAAATATAGCTCGAAATATTTAGTGTTTTTTTAACGGTGTCCGTTTCGCGCATAGTTAGTCCCGTTGTGCCCGTCTGATTTTTTCGAGTTGAACGGTGGTCTCGGAAAAATTTAACTCGGACCGAGCGAGAAGATAGGGCTCGTTAAAAATACGGGTGGAATCATTTTCTTTTGTTTTTTTTTTAAAATTATATATTTACGCTTTTTACCCCTAAAAAAGTAGAAAGTTGGGGGGTCGTTTTGTATATGAAGCCGAATTTGAGGGGCCGTGTGTAGTGTGAACGCAAACTCAAAACGATATTCGGTTAAAATTGAAACTACGATTTTGCCCATGCATATTAGTATATAGGGGTAATATTATTATTAATTATAATGTAAATACAAATACTGATAAGTGAATATATATATATATATATATATATATATATATATATATATATATATATATACATATAGATATATAAATATAGGTACTTATATACAAGTATATCAAAGCAGATACATCAGATACGTATGTATATACACGCTAATATTTATAAAAATACAAGATATATATACAGCAATATTTTGTTAGATTAATTAATCTATACTTCTATATCTATACTATATATAATAACAAACACAAAAATAGATCATTCGAAAGTCTATCTTCTAATCCTAGCCATCAATTTATAAGCATCCATTAAATCTAGACACTTTAAAAATCCATGTCATGATTATGACCTCATAATCTCAAAGATTAATAATAAAATGACTAAAATACCCTTCAATTTAAAGAAAAGGACGGGATCAAAATAATAAATTAGGGGTTCTACAAAATTGAATTCATTCACGATCAAACAAAGGGTAAAACATTATAATTTCCTCTCAAAATACAAACGACTATTTTAATTTAAAGAAAAAAAATTCAAGAATTTACTTATTTTTTTTTTTTAGGTTTTCCCCAAATCTAATTCCGAATTAAGGGGTTTCATAAATTCAAGATTTTTTACCCTAAAAATTATGAATTAGGGGATGCAAGATGTGAATTCAAGAAAGAAAATCAGAGTCTACTTTGAAGATTTGTCTAATTTGAGCCTATGTTCATGCAAATTTCCAAGGTTTGGTTTATCTCGAAATTTTGAAAGGTAAGTGACAAAATAGTTATAAAGTTTATTGCTTTATTATTTAATATACCTGAATTTATTATTGTGTTATTTAATCTAATCTTATTAATGTTTATATTATTTGATTACATCATTTACACCGAACTGAAGCATCAAAAAGAACATATATATTTAGGGGTTATATAAAATCATATGAACTGAAGAGTTGCTCTTAAAAGGAATTTAAAGAGCCTGAGAATTCCTGCTTTTGATAGGAAGAACTGAAAAAGAAATAAAAACTGATTACTTTTATGAATTCAAATTCAAAAGAGAAATTGAAAAAAAAGAGAAAAATATTTAGATTCGCAATTATGGCATGCTTATGCTGGAAGTATGATTCAAATGCCACAGGTAAATTTAAAAGTGTTTTATTTCCCACAAGGTCATGTCGAACATACTGCCGGAAATGTCGATTTCCGGGACAGAAACATTCAGTGTAGGGTTCCGGCATGGATCCCTTGTCGAGTTTGGGATATTAAATTTTTGGCTGCTTTACGCTAAAATTAGGTTGATTCTGGTGAGTGGTTCCGGTGAACTCAATACTTTTAATTATGAAGATGCGGGTTCACAAAACGGTAGGTCATCGGATGGTCAAGTTAAACCGAAGTCGTTTGCAATGATGTTAACGCAATCTGATGCGAATAACGGTGGCGAGTTTACGGTTCCAAGGTATTGCGCCGAGACGATATTTCCTCGGATTGATTACTCTGCGGACCCACCGGTTCAAACGATTTTAGTGAAAGATGTTCACGGCGACACGAGGAAGTTTCAGCATATTTACCGAGGTACTCCACGTCGGCATTTGTTTACTACAGGATGGAGTACGTTTCACATATTCTATATGTATGTTATATTCTCATTATTTGACTGTAAAAAAAAATTATTTAAGAGTTTACGTTCTAACAACAATGCTCTTTGGGTTATGGTAGATACTTATTCCAAGATTTGAGCCTTTAACGGATACACAAGTTGTGAATTTATCGAGGTTGAGACACACTTGTCATCAAGCGGAAGATGCATTGAGTCATGGAATAGAAAAACTTGAACATACGTTGGTTCAAAGTGTTGCGAATAATATAACTGAAGGTAGAAATTATCACATGTATGAAGTCGGTGATTGAGGGGCTCGAAGTGCTAGAAAAATTCAAGAATAAGGTATACACATGTCTACAATTAAACCGAGGAGGTGGGTAACACATCATGATAGGTTGTGTGTCAAAACGGGTTGGGCCAGGTTTGCTCCCATATACTTTACTGCCATTCTCTTGATTTTACAAATAATTGACTATGATTACGATAAGCCTAATCAATATTCTTGTGATACACTCATGTCAAAATAACATATCATGTCAAAAAGCTTATATGATGTTGTAAGTGATGCTGATACAAACAATTATTGCAGTCAAAATAGTTGAGTTTGATGAAGTGCTCGCTCAAAGAGCTTATATGTTGCTGTATAGTGTCATCTCAAAGAGCTGATACATTGTTGTACATAGACGGTGTAAGTTAAACATTGAAATTAAATCCATTGTTTATTAACACCCGAGGTGCCTAAATGGGTGGTGGGTCGTCTTTGACTCTTTGTCCTGAGAAATTATTGTGATAGAATTCATAAAAAATATGTTTCCTTTTGTATTCGTTTTCAAGTACTATGATTAATTATTACCAGCAAGGCTTTTAATATATATATATATATATATATATATATATATATATATATATATATATATATATATATATATATATATATATAGTGGTAGGATCAAGAGGGAAGTAACCAATTGGGGGGAAGCGGGGGGAAGCAAAAACTTTTTTTTTCGTTTTTTGAAAAAACTTTGTTCACGAATATTATAGATGGGATGAAAATATGAACATTTAGTAGAGACACTTTGTGATAAATGTTTTTATTTTGGCGGGAAAACGCTCGAAGAAATAATATATAACAATTATCGTGTTTTTCGAGCGTATGTTGAGGTTTTAGCTATTGGGGTTTAGATATTAGGGTTTATAGGGTTTAGATATTAGGGTTTATAAATTTAGGGTTTAGGGTTTAGATTTAGGGTTTAGATTTAGGATTTAGATTGAGTTTTTAACACGAACGGTTTAGAGTTTAGGGTTTGGTGTTTTGGGTTTATGGAATAAACCCAAAACACCAAACCCTAAACCCTAAACTCTAAATCGGGCAAAATTTTACTTCACAAAATATAAAAAAAAACGTTCATATTCTTCACGAACAATATTATCTTGAATGTTATTTTTGTCGATCGTTTTCCCGCCTAAATAATAACATTCATCACGAAGTATCTCTTCTAAATGTTCATATTTTTGTGTGATCTTGATGGCGGAAAAAAAAATTCCAAAAAAAATGAAAAATTTTTTTTGTTTCCCCCCGCTTCCCCCCGATTGGTTACTTCCCCATTGATCCTGCCCATATATATATATATATATATATATATATATATATATATATATATATATATATATATATATATATATATATATATATATATATATATATATATATATATATATATATATATATTACCAGCAAGATAAAGAAACAATAAATTTGTGTTCATAAAAAAAAAATTACTCAATTCAACAAATTATGGTAGATTTTTGACCAACGGTTATGAGTTGACTTCAGTATATAGGTTGGGAATAATCCCAATATCTTTCAAACTAATAATTTTTTTTCCAAATTAATAAAAACATATAATGATCTGTTGTTGACCGAGCAGTTGTTATGTTATTTTTCTCATTATATTGTGATTCAAATTAGGAAATGTGTATACAGATATGCAAGAGCTCATATATGTAATTCTTATCTAAAATTACCTTAGTTGATTTTTGTAAACATATGATGTTATTCATCTTAGTGAAGCAATCATTGACCCCACAGCCATCTTTACAATGCTTTTGGTTAGTAAGCTATTTGAAGAGTACTTTGGTTAACTTGCGATGAATGCTATGGTTTCTTTGGATTTTTTCACCGAAAGGGGGCAGTTTAATGCTAAAACGTTGCAAAAATAGATGAAGGTATGTGTGTGTATGCGTGTTTCTTATTAGTAATATTATACACTCTTCTAACCTAATAGTTAGTGCCTTTGCAGTTTTACATCATTCATCATGCAAAAGGGAAAATATGAGAAGTTAATCTAATGACCTCAAAATTGTCTACACGAGTATGTGCAAGGGAATTAAGAGGATTTGGAACCTAATGCAAGTGATCTACATAAATTTTGCACCATGTGACTAAATTCTTTGAGCAATGCATCCTTCAATTAAATAACTTATATCTTTTTGGATGTGCTATTTATTGTTGAATGGTTTAGAAACAAGGACACTTCATTAAAGCTCAAGTTAGACCACCTCCAACTAGGCATTTCTCCACCTCCGTCAGATGATGTGTACACTGGTGACGAAAACTAACGACCCGGTATATTCCGTCAGTCATGAAGGCAACAGATTTTACAACATCCGTGACTTTTTGCAAGGACCAATAAGATAATTTCTTGATTTAATTAATATATTTAATTTATTATTGTTAATTTATTTTTCACCCCATTTCCAATCAGATTTTACCACATCACACTACCCAATATTTAACACAAATAACTGACACACACGGTTATAAAATGTCACTGCTTAATCACAGTCAGTTTGCACTTTTTTTGCATTTTTTGGCCAAAATGCTTGTGACGTTAGAGTCACGGTTAGAAATGGTCTTATAGGAGTATCATGTACATTTATTTCTCATTGAACTTTTACTAATATATATACCTTTTGTCTTTGCCATTGAAATTGGTGTTTCTTATAAATATATAATATTCTCTATGCATTTACGAACATATAAAAATATTTCTTGCACTATCAGTTCACCTTTGCATATACTAATTATTAGTTGTGTCAAATTTTAACCTATGTATTCATGAATGGAATTATTTAAGTTATGCTAGATTTGTAATAGGACAATAACTAAAGCTAAAAATGAATTGTTAAAAATGGCTCAAACGGGTTGATTTGTAAGATCCCAAGTTTGAAATCAAAAAGATAATATGCAATATGTTCTATCTCTAAGTATAAAGTATGAGTAGTAAAATAATAAAAATATAATCATCATACACTACAAACAAATTGATCTATAATAGATAGAAATCTTATAATGTTAGTAGCTACCGTAATCTCTACACACAATTTTCTTTTCTTTAGGGGATAGATTATTTGCAGCCTTGGGCTATTTTTTTATGGCCTTCGCAATATAGAAAGGGAAATGTAAGAGAAGCTATGTTAAATACGGAGTACTTTTTTGACCTTATCTTCTTTATGGCATTCACAATATCGATAGAGAAATGTAGAGTAATGTATGTTAAATACTCCATTTTGACCCTTCTTGACCAGTAGTTTAGAAACTTTATTTTTTAATAAAAAAATTGTTGGACCCTTTTCCTCACCCATCTAATGCTAATTGTTTATATGGTTAAATATGGATCAAGTTATTATTTACACATGTCAAAGTGTATCTGTTGTAAATAATATTCATACCCCATTATTTTAATATTATTTTATTTTTTAATCAACCTGTAAAATACTATAAAAACTTCTATTGATGAAACAAATAAAAATTCGATTTAACCCTTAAAAAATATAAAATCCTATTAACGAAACAAATAAAAATTTGATTTGACCCTTAAAAACCTCCCGCGAATTCGCGGGCCTTAAACTTGTACAAATTAATATAAATACATATATATCCATGATTTGTTTTTCAATCACTATCGTGGCTGTTTAAATTGTCTCTTTAATTGATAAATATATAGATATTAAGATCACGGGTACAATAGCAAATCCAAAATATGTTAGAGAATTATATCAGCTTTTATTTTTTTATATTTGTTTGTACCTGATGGAATATTGTATGTGGACATATCCTAACAACAAAACAAATGATAACAGAGCAAATTAGCTGTAAATAATTTTGATAACCTTTATTTAATTCCCTACCAGTAGAAATCGAGCTAAGAGAGCACCATCAAAAACTTTATTTGAAAAACACAGTTTCATTCTCTGTTCTTGGCCTTTTTGTCAAAAACCCAGAGTTCGATTCCCAATTTAAATTCTATAACTGCAAAGATGATAGAAAACGTTCTCCCAAACTTTATACAAAGTTTCAGATGCCAATTTTTCATATCAATTACAAATTTTGAGGTCAAAGTTTGGGTTATTAAAAAGTCAACTCATGTTCTTCGATTAAATTCGAGTTACCTGTTATCAGTTAGGTGTAATTAAGAATTTCAGAAGTTTTCAGAAGTTTTTATAGAAGATTTGACACATAGTTTATGTTGCATGTATAATCTAATAGTGTTTAATTTTTATAATCAAAGATTTGGTCTTCATCTTCAAACGCGAACACAGAGTCTGTGTGTTTATCATATTTCTTTTATTTTTGCTGTAAATTCATTTAATTACAATTAACATTTTGTGTCAATTAAATGTTTTAATTCAAGTTCTTAATAGAAAACAAACTAATTGTATGTTATTGTTGTCCTCTAATTGATTCCCTAGTGATGAAGATGAACCAAAATAAACACGGGTTATAAACAAATAAAATTGAGTTAAAACAGAAACTGGGCAATAGCCCAACGGTTCAGAGTGTTATGGTTATTCACGAGGTCTAGGGTTCGAATCCCAGCAGGAGCATTCTTTTTGTTGCTGATTTCTTAAAGGTAGCAAACTAATTATTTTTATTATTATTATTATTTATTATTTTTATCATTTATTATTATTATTATTGTTATTATTGTTTTCGTTAGTAATATTATACAATGTTATTCTAATTATTATTATTAACCTAGTTATTATTAAGACTAAAACTATTATAACTATAAATATAATAAGTATTATTATTATTATTATTATGAGTAGGATTATTATTATTATTATTATTATTATTATTATTATTATTATTATTATTATTATTATTATTATTATTATTATTATTATTATCATTATTATTATTTTTATTATTATCATTATGATTATTGTTATTATTAGTATTATAGTAATTATTATTAATAACATCATAGTTACAAGTATTATGAGTATTACTAATGTTATCATTATTATTATTATTGTAGAGATTATCAATATTAGTACTAGTATTACTATTATTTGTTTTTAAACTCGGTCATTTCTGTTAAGAACCAGTTTTATCATTGGAAGTAACATTTTTCACTATCGTTAATATTATTATTAGTATTATCAATATCATTATCACTAAAATTATTACAAATATAAATATTAATATGAAAACTATAAATAGGAATAAAACCAAATATCATGATTATTATTATTATTAACACTGTTATTATTACAAATAAAAACTTTATATATAAACATATTACAATTACACTAATATTACTTATTACTATATTTTATCAATAAAATGTTATTAATTAAACAGTATTAATATTTAATATAATAAGTATAAACTATATAAAATATATGAACTAAATATATTAAATTTAACTACATAACATATAATGTAAACAAGTATATTATTAATAATAATATCATATAAAATATTCGACTACGATTACATGTTTTAATATATACAATTGATATAGGTTCGTGAATCTGAGGCCAACCCTACAATTGTTCAATGTCGTATTATGTATTTTTACTACAAAATACAATATGTGAGTTTCATTTGCTCCCTTTTACTCTTTACATTTTTGGGACTGAGAATACATGCGCTGTTTTTTACAACTGCTTTATTAAATGCTTTTGAAATATATTTTGAACTGAGAATACATGAAATGCTTTTATAAATGTTTTACGAGATAGACACAAGCAAAACATTCCTCGAATGAATTATTATGCAGACAGAAGTTCTGTGGATTATTATTGAATTATGTGGACTTGATAATTGCCACTAATTGTTGTGAATATTTTTCCCCTGATTATTAATGCTTGGTAACCTAAGAATTAGAATCGGGTATGGCCCTAATTCACGCGAATCCTAAAGGTAGCTACTAGGTTTAACACCCCCACCCAGAATGTTCACTAGACGAAAGGGCTAGTGGGCGTGGTGTTTAGTACTTCGAAGTTTATATATATTATACAGACGAGATGTTCTGTTTTGGAGATATTATTGATGCGCATTATATGTTAAGGTCGGTTACCAAGCTGAGCAATGAATGAAAAGTGAATGTTATGTATCAAGAGAATGATTTTATACACAGGTTATGTGTATGATATTTTGTACACGAGATATGTGTACGGTTATTAAGATTTATGAAAATGGTTTCGTACACGAGAAAGGTGTACTGTATTTAAAAGATATCGCATGTACATTACAGGTGGGTATAGGATTCGGGCCCATTTGTACCATACAGCATTTAAATCTTGTGGTCTATCAAAATTACAGAATTTTATTATTTTATGATAAACTTATGAACTCACCAACCTTTTGGTTGACATTTTAAAGCATGTTTATTCTCAGGTATGAAAGAAATCTTCCGCTGCGCATTTGCTCATTTTAAGGATATTACTTGGAGTCATTCATGACATATTTCAAAAGAAGTTGCATTCGAGTCATTGAGTTCATCAAGATTATTATTAAGTCAATTATAGTTGGATAAATTATGAAATGGTATGCATGTCGTCAACTTTCGATGTAAATGAAAGTTTGTCTTTTAAAAACGAATGCAATGTTTGTAAAATGTATCATATAGAGGTCAAGTACCTCACGATGAAACCAAATGTAATGTATTCGTCCAGATGAATTAGGACGGGTCCTTTCAGTAATAACTTAACAACTCCTTACCCTTAAGAAAAACCAGTATAACAATATACACTGAACACGTGTATCTTCCAAAATACGAAGTACTAATACATTCCGTCTGTAACTGCTAGTGAGACTAGCACGAAATGAGTTGTTAGTCCCGATAGATCTATCCATAGGATTCGCGTTCATCAGTAGAAACCAGTGATTAAAATTACCAGATTAGAGAATATTTTCGTTCGACGCACAATGAATAATTTAAACCAATTTCCACTTGTGTCCAATATGTAAAATAAATTACATGTATTCTCATCCCAACAAATTTAAAATAGAAAAATGGGACTATAACTCACCTTAAAGCAAATGAAGCAACAACACAGAAATGCGAACAGTAAAAGGTAAAGTGATCAAGAATGACCACAACGCCGACCTATAAATAAAGCAGATCGATATAAATAACTAAGTTAGGTCAAATCATAGTATGATAGCTATAGTACTTGTTGCAAATAAGCATAGAACATCACTCGGTATGATTCGGTATGATCAAGACAGCGTATAACACGTACTTTCTATTTTTAGAAAGTTTCTATTTTTAGCAGGTTTCCATTTATGGAAAGTTTCTATTTTTAGAAAGTTTCTATTTTTGAAAAGTTTCTGTTTTTGAAAAGTTTCTATTTTTGAATAGTTTCCTTAATTAAAAAAGTTAACAAAAGTCAACTGAAAGTCAAAGTCAATCGAAAGTCAACTCAAAAGTCAACCTTGGTTAAACTTAGTCAACATATAAATTTAAAGTGAAAATTATATTAATAATATAAGTTATAATGTTTTTTAAAGTCATACTTGTATAATCATGTCATATCATAAGTTTAATTAAATTAAATTAAATTATAAAGTTAACATAAGTTTAAATGATATAATTAATATAACATAAGTATTTAATTAATTAATTAAATATTAGTCATAACATAAGTATTATTAATTAATAATTAAATTTTAATCATATCATAAGTATTATTATTTAATAATGAAATTTTAATCATATCATAAGTATTATTAATTAATAATGAATTATTAATCATATCATAAGTATTTTAATATAATTATTAAACCATAAGTATTTAATAATTAAATTGTATTATAATTAAATAATAACTAAGTTTTATAATAAATAAATAAATAATTAATCTTTATTATAAGTATTGATATAATAATCTCATAAAATAATTTTAATACTTATCATAAGTATTTTCATTAATAATAAAAGTATTATAAATCATATGTTTAATTATAAATATAATTAAATCATAATATAATCATTAGATAATATAATAATTATATATCATAAGTATTAAAAAAATACTTTTATATCATAAGTAATTTAATAATAATGCAAATCATTATTTATAACCTAAGTTTAAATTTTATAACCATAATTTTAATTAAAAGTTCGTCGGGTCATAACTTGAGCCTCGGGTATCAGTTTTCGATGAATTTTATATATATCCTTGTCTAAGGAACCAACTTGACATATTATTGCACTCAAGAACACCCTAAGATCAGTTCATAAGTCGTAACCTACAGCCATGAACCAAATATTTTCATTAATCCGATTTAAAACATGTTTTAGCCATTCCGGGTGATCCGTGGCTCGGATTTCGATGACCCGAACATGAATGTTCATCCAATCATCAATCCTTACCCAATGGTACACCATAAAGACTCCAAAAATGGTCACAAAGTCGGACCCCAACTGATCATACAAGCTTTTATATTTTAATTTCATCAAAACCTTAAATCGGGCATAACTTTTGTTCCGAAACTCAAAACAACATGAATCCAAAGCCTAAAATTATTGTATTTATGAGAGGAACTCATATATACACTTTATTTAACCAAAAACATCTGTTAATTTTACTAATTTTAAAAAAATATTCGTTGTCCGCTTTTAATCATACCGAAAACATAGTAAATCGAGCATTTCTACACATAATAACATCAATACAATTATACAAAAGTACTATAACATCATCATACACATAAAAATCAGTAAAAATAATCAAAATTGAAAAATCTAGGGTTAGGGTTTATACTCTAATCAAGAAATGATTAGTATAGATGCGTAGAGAACGATGCGGTGAATCCGATTATGATGAAAGCCCCTTGAAACAAGTACTAGAAGATGATCAATTGATGATGATGATTATGTGAAAGTGGTGGCCAAAAAGAAAGAGGAGGAAGAGAGAAAAAGTCTTGAGGGAAAATTAGGTTTTTAGGAAATAAAAGTGTAAGTGTGAAATAAAATGCAAAAATAAAAATGTGAGGGGAGCATGGCCATATTCGGCCGAATTTTGCATGGGGGTGAGCCCCTTTGGCCCACTTTGATCTTATGGTTCATTGCTTGTGGCCCGAATGTCCGAACGAATCCCGAAACGCGAAAATGCCGTTACGCGATTTAATATTCGGAGGAATTACGCACACGCGAAATATAAAATATAAAAATATTTTATATACACATATGATATATAAATATCATAATTAAAATAATTTGAATTTAATAATCTCAAAAGTCTAACCGTTGGTTTGGAAACCGAAATGATTCGTCGGATAGAAATCCACGACACGTAGAAACGCACAATTTTAAATACGAATACAAATATTCATATAACACATAATAAGGAATATATTATTACTAAAATAATAATATAAGTCATAAAAATGACGTGGCACGAATAACTATTAACAGACGTTAACTACAAATGGTAAAAGATAACG
Source organism: Rutidosis leptorrhynchoides (assembly GCF_046630445.1). Classification (NCBI taxonomy): domain Eukaryota; kingdom Viridiplantae; phylum Streptophyta; class Magnoliopsida; order Asterales; family Asteraceae; genus Rutidosis; species Rutidosis leptorrhynchoides. The sequence goes on from NC_092333.1 coordinate 398,914,697, forward strand.
GAAAATGTAGGGTCGTGACAGTACCTTCCCGTTACGGAAATTTCGTCCCGAAATTTAAGCATGTGCAAGGGTTGACTCGTCATCTGGGAACAAATGCGGGTACTTCTGCCTCATCTGATCTTCATGTTCCCAAGTGTACTCGGGTCCGCGTCTAGCATTCCATCTAACTCGGACGATAGGAATCTTACTTTGCTTGAGTGTCTTAACCTCCCGATCCATAATCTCGACAGGTTCATCAATAAAATGGAGTTGTTTATCAACATGAAGTTCATCAAGAGGAATGGTTTCATCAGCCTCAACCAAACACTTCTTCAGATTAGGTACATGAAAAACGTCATGAACAACGCTAAGCTCTTGTGGCAATTTCAAACGATAAGCCACGGGTCCAATTCTTTCGATAATCTCAAACGAGCCAATAAATCGAGGATTCAACTTTCTCCTCTTACCAAAATGTACCACTCCTTTCCAATGTGATACCTTCAACATGACATGATCACCAACTTGAAATTCTAAATCTTTCATTCTAACATCGGCATAACTCTTTTGCCAACTCCTGGCGGTTCTCAATCTTTCTTTAATCTGTACGATCTTCTCGGTAGTCTCATGAATAATCTCTGGGCCTGTGAGTTGAGCATCCCCAACCTCATTCTAACAGATAGGAGACCTACACTTTCTATCATACAGTGCCTCAAACGGTGCGGCTTTAGTACTCGCATGATAACTGTTATTATAAGAAAATTCATCAGTGGCAAGTATCTATCCCAACCATTACCAAAATCAATAACGCACGCTCGCAACATGTCTTCTAAAGTTTGAATGGTCCTTTCACTCTGACCATCCGTTTGTGGATGATAAACAGTGCTCATATCCTGTTTGGTTCCCAAAGCTTCCTATAAGGATTGTCAAAACCTCGATGTAAATTTACTGTCTCGGTCTGAAATAATAGATATGGGAACACCATGTCTGGAAACAATTTCTTTCAAATACAAACAAGTAAGCTTCTCCATCGGATCAGCTTCTTTTATCGGCAAGAAATGATCTGACTTCGTGAGTCAGTCAACAATAACCCAAATGGTATCATAACGGCCCACAACTCTCGGTAACTTCGTAATAAAATCCATGGCAATACCTTCCTACTTCTACTCAGAAATCTCAGGTTACACTAAAAGTTCGGACAGTTTCTAACGTTCAGCTTTAACCTTAGCACAGGTCAAACACTTAGCCACATAAGTAGCCACATCAGTTTTCAAATTAGGCCACCAATATAGCTCCTTAAGATCATGATACATCTTCCCTGAACCAGGGTGAATAGAGTATCTTGACTTATGAGCTTCTTCTAAAACAAGTTCTCGCAAATCACCAAATTTTGGAACCCAAAGACGTCCCACAAAATACCAAGTACCATCGGTTCGTACCTCAAACTGTTTACTCAAGCCTTTGACCTTCTCATTTACGAAATTCTCCTCCTTCAAGGCTTCTTGTTGCGCCTCAAGAATCTGCCTAGCGAGGTTAGTTCGAATTGTCATATCCAAGGCTCTAAACCTACGAGGTTCAAATCTCTCTTTTTGACTCAAAGCATCAGCCACAACATTGGCTTTTCCGGGATGATAAAAGAGTTCACAATCATAATAGTTCAACACTTCAACCCATCTTCGCTGTCTCATATTCAACTGTTTTTGGTTAAAGATATGTTGAAGACTTTTGTGATCAGTGTACACTGTACATTTGACCCCATATAAGTAATGTCTCCAAATCTTGAGTGCGAACACAACAACTCCCAATTCTAAATAACGGGTTGTATAATTCTGTTCATGATTCTTCAACTGACGTGACGCGTAAGCAATGACTTTCTTTTACTGCATCAAAACACAACCAAAGCCCTGAAGCGAAGCGTCACAATAGATAACAAAATCGTCATCACCCTCAGGTAGTGATAATATAGGAGCGGAAGTTAACTTCTTCTTCAAAGTTTGGAAAGCAGACTCTTATTCACTCTTCCACTCATACTTCTTCCCCTTATACGTTAGAGCGGTCGGAGGTTTCGCTACTCGTGAAAAATCTTGAATAAACCTTCTATAATAGCCTGCCAAACCTAGGAACTGACAAATCTGAGTAGGCGTCTTTGGAGTTTTGCACTTCTCAATTGCCTCAATCTTGGCATGATCAACTTGAATTCCCTGTTTACCAACAACGTGCCCAAGGAATTGAACTTCTTTCAACCAGAACGCACATTTAGAAAAATTCAATATACATCTCTACTTTCTTAACAAATCAAGCACTAATCTCAAATGCTCTTCGTGCTCTTGATCATTCTTGGAATAGATAAGGATATCATTGATGATTACGATAACGAATTTGTCCAGATAAGAGCTACACACACGGTTCATGAGGTCCATGAACACTGCAGGTGCGTTAGTCAATCCGAACGGCATAATCAGAAATTCGTAGTGACCATAACGGGTTCGGAAAGCGGTTTCCGGAATATCAGTTTCTTTAGCGCGCAATTGGTGATAACCAAAATGAAGATCGATCTTAGAATAAATGGATGAACCTTGGAGCTGATCAAACAGATCATCAATTCTCGAAAGTGGGTAACAATTTTTAACAGTAAGCTTGTTCAACTCACGATAATCAATACACAATCGAAACTAACCATCTTTCTTCTTAACAAACAAAACAGGAGCTCTCCAAGGGGACGAACTAGGTTGAATGAGATATAGTTGAAATCAACGAAGGAAACATTATATAGAGTGGTCACATCAGTGGTATAGATGCTTAAGGCAATTCCTTCAAAGGGGATAACGAGGATCATAGATTTCAAAGTAAATTTTCATTACATTTCTGAAAGGAAGACGTACAAAAGGTGTGATCTTTCAATGAGAGTGAACTTCCTCGCACACTGAGCGAGTCAATCTAGGATTCATCCTTATTCTTAAATTTATGTGCGAATGAAAAGAAACATGAATCATGGGTTATAAAGAATGGCCGACTCCAGGTGAGATGAATCTCCAAAAATGATTTCGTGCACCTCAAAGTATTGAATCATAGGATTGATGTTTACGAGGGTGTTGCGGTTAGCCGTGAATATCGAGAGTAGAAACTTCTCAAATGGTCTAGTGTAATATATATCCATGATACAAACTAGAACAACAGTTGGGGTAGAAACCCACCCAGTGCCTTTCCTACAATAGGGCGACCACCGAGTGTACCTCAGAAAATTTATTTATCGGTCCACGTTCGGCCATGTCCAACTATAAGAGGGAAAATTTCATGAGCGCAAAGACTTCCCAACAAATTCTATAAAACTGCCGTCCAAAGTGGCGTGAGAGTTTTTATCAGTGAACTTAATGGTAAGTTTCACTCCTAAACACAGGACGAGAAGAACTGTGACCCAAACACATAGTAGAGTAATTTCTAAAATTTTAACATAATCAATCAATGAAGTTTTGAAAAAGCTCTAAACGTTTGATGTGACAACATAAACGGAACGAAGTTCTTAGTAAATTTAGAAGTATGTAAAACGTGTATCATTTTATATAAAACAATTTGACTCAGTTAAACAACTCAATAACGGAGTGGTTTTAAAATAATTTTGAAGGTATAATTTAGTATGTACTAACCAAAATAAGTTAAGGTAAATTTATTTTTTTGATTTTATACGTACATATGTGATTTTACAAATTGCATACGTGACAGAAAATCTGATTACTTCTATTCGTCCATAAATCTCATGAGGACCGCACAATTAAACAAATGTGTAAAAATCCTGATGATAAACAGAGTATTCATATTTCAGAGGTTACGAGTTGAAGTAAGTTCGTAGAAGACCGAGTGGAGGACTTGGATCGTCGTGCGAAATTGACATACAAATGTTACGAGGTCATGAAAACCAATGAATTAAATGTCGTTTTGACTATTATCAGGACATAAGTCCTTAGGCCAAAACTGTTCACGTGCGAAGCTATTGCTAACAAGTGGGGTATGAAGGATAAAGCATGAGATAGGTAGTTTGGTTAAAACGAGTTTCTCGTATAACAACAAATAATAAAATGAGTATTTTCCTTACTCATGTAATAACATTGGAATTTCTGAATGAGTGGTGTAAAAATTTTCTTTGACTCGCTTTCTATTCCTCATGTCACAAATTTGGAATTTCTATATAAATTACCGTAATATAATCCCATTGACCAGACGCCATTATATTTCACTAATTCATAGTTCCATTCCAATAGCACTACATAAGGTCAGGACACGTGGTCAACCTCGAATTTCAACACAATTTAATTTAAACCATAAAGATTTATGTTTAAAAACATAAAGACTCATTTTGGACCACAAAATTATATGCTCGAAAACATATAAAAACATTATTCCATTAACCCGTGAGCCACCTGGTAATAACTTAACAAATCCTTACCCTTAACAAAAACCAATATAACAATATACACTGAACTTGTGTATCTTCCAAAATACGAAGTACTAATACATTCTGTCTGTAACTGTTAGCGCGACTAGCACAAAATGGGGCTGTCAGGCCCGATAGATCTATCCATAGATTTTGCGTTCACCAGTACAAACCAGTGATTAAAATAACCAGATTAGGGAATATTTTCGTTCGACTCACAATGAATAATTTAAACCAATTTCCACTTGTGTCCAATATGTAAAATAAATTGCATGTATTCTCATCCCAACAGATTTAAAATAGAAAAATGGGACTATAACTCACCTTAAAGCAAATGAAGCAACAACACAGAAATGCGAACATCAAAAGGTAAAGTGATCAAGAATGACCACAACGTCGACCTATAAATAAAGCTGGTCGATATAAATAACTAACTTAGGTCAAGTCTTAGTATGATAGCTATAGTACTTGTTGCAAATAAGCATAGAACATCACTCAGTATGATTCGGTATGATCAGGACAACGTATAACATGTACTTTCTATTTTTAGAAAGTTTCTATTTTTAGCAGGTTTCTATTTTTGGAAAGTTTCTATTTTTGGAAAGTTTCTATTTTTGGAAAGTTTCTATTTTTGAAAAGTTTTCTTAATTAAAAAAGTTAACAAAAGTCAACTGAAAGTCAAAATCAACCGAAAGTCAACTCAAAAGTCAACCTTGGTTAAACTTAGTCAACATAGAAATTTAAAGTGAAAATTATATTAATAATATAAGTTATAATGTTATTTAAAGTCATACTTGTATAATCATGTCATATTATAAGTTTAATTAAATTAAATTAAATTACAAAGTTAACATAAGTTTAAATGATATAATTAATATAACATAAGTATTTAATTAATTAATTAAATATTAGTCATAACATAAGTATTATTAATTAATAATGAAATTTTAATCATATCATAAGTATTATTAATTAATAATGAATTATTAATCCTATCATAAGTATTTTAATATAATTATTAAACCATAAGTATTTAATAATTAAATTGCATTATAATTAAATAATAACTAAGTCTTATAATTTTTTTCGAAAAGCAGGCGATTCAATTAACACGAAGAGGGCTGAAAAGGCAGCCCAAACCCAGTGTACAAATACAGAAACAGGAGCTAAAATGCAGGCATTTTTAGCCGCAACACATGAGGAGTTGCAAAGGCAGCAACTAAGAAAATACAGGAGCAGAAAAAAATTACACCAACTATACAAAGCAAGGAGACAAAGATAAGTAAAAACTCGGATTATGTAGCCATGTTAGCCATTCGATCTTCACCTTTTTGATGCGAGCAGACACCCATTCAAAGGATTTAAGCTGAATTTCCATTAGAGCCGAAGGTCCATTCCAGCTCTTATTGTTCCATAGAAGATAAGCACAAGTCCATTCCGTTGCTTGCCATAAATTTGAAACCAAAGGAGAAATCGTTCACCCAATATCCCCTCGAAAAGCTTCATTAACGCTTAAATTTATAACTGAACCTAAACCCCACCACTTGAAAAGTCTTTCCCACACATCGAGAGCATGTCTACAAAGGATTAAAGAGTGATCAATCGTTTCGACTCCATCGCTACATACGGGGCAACATATGGAGTCTAAGATGACTCCTCTTTTATCCAATTCAACACGCGTTAGAATACGCTTTTTTAGAACTTTCCATAAGAAAACTTCGACTTTACCCAGAACTAGATTATTTTTAGAGTTTCTTGTCTCACTCTCCCATCAATCAGTGTTTTTTCCTCGATCAAATCCGCCAATTTTTTTGTTGTGAAAATACCATTAGTTACAAGCTTCCAATGCCAACCATCCAAGCACCTATCCTGTTTTGTATACCCGCTGATTAAGTTAGAAAGCTCTCGGAGTTCATCTAGAGCTCGACCCGTAACATCACGATGCCAAGACCACATTGCTGACCACGAGCTTCTGTCCCAAGCAACTTGATTCTGAACAGTGACTTGTGGTTCCGTTTCAAGATGATATAGCCATTTGAAGATATCTTTTAGAGGTATATCAGAGCACCACGGTTCATTCCAAAATTGCGATGAGCTACCATCACCAATCACTTTGACAAAGGAGGCTCTAAGGTTGACCCCAATCTCCTCGATGTTGCACCCTGCACGCACAATGTTAAGCCATGTGCTACCCTTCCCTCTCGGCCTATTGGAACTGTGAGGAATTAGTAGACCGTTCGACCCGTAAATACTTTTCAAAACTTTGACCTAAAGCGAATGTGACTCGATTTTGACACTCAAAAACCATTTTCCCAAGAGGGCTAAGTTTTTCCCGGAAAGCGACCCAATGTTTAGACCTCCCTCGCTATAAGGCAAGAGAGTATCCTCCCATTTTACCCACGTTATTTTTGAGTTGTCCCCCGTCCCGCCCCAAAAAAAATTTCGTCTAATACTCTCTAAGGTTTTAAGGACACTCGACGGAGCACGAAAGAGGGAAAAGTAATATAGCGGTACACTATTTAGAACCGACTTTACTAGCGTCAACCTTCCACCGAATGAAATCGCTCAAGTTTTCCAATCCACAAGTCTAGAGTTGAATTTATCAATGACGAGTTTCCAACTCTCCACTCGATTCATGTTTTGCCCTATAGGTAACCCTAGATATGTGCATGGGAACTCACGAACTTTACAATCAACACGACGAGCCATTCGTTCTACCTCTTCCTTTACCACCCCGATCCCGTATACTTTGCTTTTCTGGAAGTTCATTTTAAGGCCCGAAGCTCTCTCGAAGCAGTTAAGTAACTTCATCAAGTTGTTGAAATTTTGTCTACCCCATTCTCTGAGAAATAAGGTGTAGTGACCCGAACTTTTCCATGTTTATATATATATATATTAAATGAAATTGTTATTTACATGATTAAGTGTTTCCAACATGTTAAGCAATCAAACTTATTAAGACTTGATTAATTGAAATAGGTTTCATATAGACAATTGACCACCCAAGTTGACCGGTGATTCACGAACGTTAAAACTTGTAAAAACTATACGATGACATATATATGGTTAAATATATAGTTAACATGATTTTATTATAAGTATGTATCTCATTAGGTATTTTAACAATGAGTTATATACATAAAAATGAGACTATTAATTTAAGAAACTCGAAAACGATATATTTAACGATTATCGTTATAACAACGTCTTACTAGGTACATATGAATCATATTAAGATATTGATATACTTGGTTAATTATGTTAAATGATAAGTAAATATATTATTAAGTGTATTAACAATGAAATACATATGTAAAAATAAGACTACTAACTTAATGATTTCGAAACGAGACATATATGTAACGATTATCGTTGTAACGACATTTAACTATATATATATCATACTAAGATATATTATATATCATAATATCATGATAATATAATAATTTAACATCTCATTTGTTATAATAAACAATGGGTTAACAACATTCAACAAGATCGTTAACCTAAAGGCTTCAAAACAACATTTACATGTAACGACTAACGATGACTTAACGATTCAGTTAAAATGTATATACATGTAGTGTTTTAATATGTATTCATACACTTTTGAAAGACTTCAAGACACTTATCAAAATACTTCTACTTAACAAAAATGCTTACAATTACATCCTCGTTCAGTTTCATCAACAATTCTACTCGTATGCACCCGTATTCGTACTCGTACAATACACAGCTTTTAGATGTATGTACTATTGGTATATACACTCCAATGATCAGCTCTTAGAAGCCCATGTGAGTCACCTAACACATGTGGGAACCATCATTTGGAAACTAGCATGAAATATCTCATAAAATTACAAAAATATGAGTAATCATTCATGACTTATTTACATGGAAACAAAATTACATATCCTTTATATCTAATCCATACACCAAAGACCAAAAACACCTACAAACACTTTCATTCTTCAATTTTCTTCATCTAATTGATCTCTCTCAAGTTCTATCTTCAAGTTCTAAGTGTTCTTCATAAATTCCAAAAGTTCTAGTTTCATAAAATCAAGAATACTTCCAAGATTGCAAGTTTACTTCCAAGTTTTCTAAATCCATTCCAAGTAATCATCCAAGATCAAGAAACCTTTGTTACTTATAGTAGGTTATCTTTCTAATACAAGGTAATAATCATATTCAAACTTTAATTCAATTTCTATAACTATAACAATCTTATTTCGAGTGGAAATCTTACTTGAAATTGTTTTCGTGTCATGATTCTGCTTCAAGAACTTTCAATCCATCCAAGGATCCTTTGAATCTAGATCTATTTTTCTCATTTCCAGTTGGTTTATCCAAGGTACTTGAGGTAGTAATGATATTCATAACATCATTCAATTCATACATATAAAGCTATCTTATTCGAAGGTTTAAACTTGTAATCACTAGAACATAGTTTAGTTAATTCTAAACTTGTTCACAAATAAAAGTTAATCCTTCTAACAAGACTTTAAAAAATAACTAAACACATGTTATATATCTATATTATATGCTAACTTAATGATTTAAAACCCGGAAACACGATAAACACCATAAAACTGGATTTACGCCGTCGTAGTAACACCGCGGGCTGTTTTGGGTTAGTTAATTAAAAACTATGATAAACTTTGATTTAAAAGTTGTTATTCTGGGAAAATGATTTTTATTATGAACATGAAACTATATCCAAAAATTATGGTTAAACTCAAAGTGGAAGTATGTTTTCTAAAATGGTCATCTAGACGTCGTTCTTTCGACTGAAATGACTACCTTTACAAAAACGACTTGTAACTTATTTTTCCGACTATAAACCTATTCTTTTTCTGTTTATATTCATAAAATAGAGTTCAATATGAAACCATAGCAATTTGATTCACTCAAAACGGATTTAAAATGAAGAAGTTATGGGTAAAACAAGATTGGATAATTTTTCTCATTTTAGCTACGTGAAAATTGGTAACAAATCTATTCCAACCATAACTTAATCAAATTGTATTGTATATTATGTAATCTTGAGATACCATAGACACGTATACAATGTTTCGACCTATCATGTCGACACATCTATATATATTTCAGAACAACCATAGACACTCTATATGTGAATGTTGGAGTTAGCTATACAGGGTTGAGGTTGATTCCAAAATATATATAGTTTGAGTTGTGATCAATACTGAGATACGTATACACTGGGTCGTGGATTGATTCAAGATAATATTTATCGATTTATTTCTGTACATCTAACTGTGGACAACTAGTTGTAGGTTACTAACGAGGACAACTGACTTAATAAACTTAAAACATCAAAATATATTAAAAGTGTTGTAAATATATTTTGAACATACTTTGATATATATGTATATATTGTTATAGATTCGTGAATCAACCAGTGGCCAAGTCTTACTTCCCGACGAAGTAAAAATCTGTGAAAGTGAGTTATAGTCCCACTTTTAAAATCTAATATTTTTGGGATGAAAATACATGCAGGTTTTATAAATGATTTACAAAATAGACACAAGTACGTGAAACTACATTCTATGGTTGAATTATCGAAATCGAATATGCCGTTTTTTATTAAGTCTGGTAATCTAAGAATTAGGGAACAGACACCCTAATTGACGCGAATCCTAAAGATAGATCTATTGGGCCTAACAAACCCCATCCAAAGTACCGGATGCTTTAGTACTTCGAAATTTATATCATATCCGAAGGGTGTCCCGGAATGATGGGGATATTCTTATATATGCATCTTGTTAATGTCGGTTACCAGGTGTTCACCATATGAATGATTTTTATCTCTATGTATGGGATGTGTATTGAAATATGAAATCTTGTGGTCTATTGTTACGATTTAATATATATAGGTTAAACCTATAACTCACCAACATTTTTGTTGACGTTTAAAGCATGTTTATTCTCAGGTGAATACTAAGAGCTTCCGCTGTTGCATACTAAAATAAGGACAAGATTTGGAGTCAATGTTTGTATGATATTATGTAAAAACTGCATTCAAGAAACTGATTTCGATGTAACATATTTGTATTGTAAACCATTATGTAATGGTCGTGTGTAAACAAGATATTTTAGATTATCATTATTTGATAATCTACGTAAAGCTTTTTAAACCTTTATTTATGAAATAAAGGTTATGGTTTGTTTTAAAAATGAATGCAGTCTTTGAAAAACGTCTCATATAGAGGTCAAAACCTCGCAACGAAATCAATTAATATGGAACATTTTTAATCAATAAGAACGGGACATTTCAGTTGGTATCAGAGCGTTGGTCTTAGAGAACCAGAAATTTGCGTTAGTGTGTCTTATCGAGTTTGTTAGGATGCATTAGTGAGTCTGGACTTCGACCGTGTTTTCTTTAAAAATGATTGCTTAACATTTTTGTTGGAAACTATATATTATTAACATGTATATATTATGTGATATATTAATCTCTTAACATGTTTGATATTGTGTGATAGATGTCTACCTCTAGCACAAATCCCATTGACTCACCTAATAATAACGAAGAGTCGAATATATATTGAACTGATTCACAAGTTCCCGAAGAAGAACCGGAAGAAGAATCAGAACCGGAAGAAGAATCAGAACCGGAAGAGGAGGAACCGGAGGAGGAAATAGAACCGGTGGGGGAAATAATAAAACGGTTAAGTAAAAGAAAATCCTCAACCAACCGACCAAGGTTAATTATGGTCAATGGTATTTCCGCCAAGGAAGCAAAATATTGGGAGGATTACCAATTCTCCGATGAATCGGATTCCGACGAGAATCCCGATGATGTTATAGAAATTACCCCAACTGAATTTAAAAAGGCAAAAGAAAATAATAAGGGAAAGGGCATAAAAATAGAGAAATCTAATTCCAACCCCGATGAACTTTATATGTATCGTCAATCCCCGAAGCCCTTAAGTTGTAACAATGACCCGGGAACCTCTAAACCACCAGGTTTTTCTAAACCGTTGTGGAAAACGACAGCTCGTATTAGGGGAACATCATATATCCCTAGAAACTTGGCAAAACGAACCAAAACCGAAGAAGAAGAAATGAGCGAGTCGGAATAAGATAGTTGTATTCGTGTGGTGTAATATATGTAATATAATGTGCTTATGCTTTATGATATATGTAAAAATTGCATGTATTAATAAGTAATTTTTTTTATGAATCTAACTCTTGTCTATTTTACAGTATAAAAACACAAAATGGATAGACAACCCAATATTTTAAGAGACCAACCCGGAGACATGATTGATGAAATCTTGTCTAGAGTCGGTCAGAATTCTTCGGCACAACTATTTACGGTGAAATCAGTTTGTAAGACATTCGAAGAACGTTCCAAGAATATCTTGGTTTATAAGAGACTTTCGTTTGAAAGATGGGGGATATCACATTGGGAAACCCATAAGTTACGATGTGTTTACTTTGACGCATATATTGCGGGGAACCCAAATACTATTTTACGCAACGGGTTAAGAAATTATTTTGACTCAATGTATCCGAATATAGGACTTCATGATTTAGAAAAAGCGGCTAACATGCAACATAAAGAAGCATGCTATGCTTACGGGTTAGTAATGTTCGCTTCTCACCAAAGTGAGAAAAAGAACATCGGGCTACACCTATTAAACAAAACGTTCCCACAAGTGACGGAGTCGGTAATTGGGGTAAGAAATGAGGTTTTTAGGTTATTACGAGACTGTTGGTCATTACGTAACCCTCGCCCCTTTGACGACGTTACAACACGCTATCTTATCAACGGCCATAACGGTTATGTTCCACAAGACCAAGGATGGGAAGTAGTCCAAGTAAAACCAGAATGCATGACTTATTTCTGGACGTATGAATTACGTTTCTTTATTGCCTTTGCTGAACGACTTGTGTACTAGCTAGAATTATCTTCACAACTATCTTGTATCAAAGTTATTGTGTGCTATATTTCATGCTTTATGTAAAATAAGCGGTATTGTAAGTTTGTAAAATATTGTATAAAAGTTTGAACGCGAAATATTATTATAATCAGTTTTTCATATAGAATTGTAGTAGTTGAATTGTATATTAGCTACTAAGTATGAACTTAACGGGTAGGTACTACCCGAATTTAAACTTATAAAACGCTAATATGAAGAAAAAGCTTTTATAAATGAGTTCATATTATGCTACGAAATACTATTAACTACTCTTAATATTCTGCATGATTAACTTGTTCCATTTGACTATTTTGAAGGAAATGGCACCGACTACTCGACACACCGTGAATATGAATGAAGAGGAATTCCGTACTTTTCTAGCTTCAAACATAGCCGCAGTACAGGCTGCGCTACATACCAACAATAACCTTGGATCTAACAGTACAGGAAATCGTGTAGGATGCACCTACAAAGAATTCACTGCCTGCAAACCTTTGGAATTTGATGGAACCGAAGGACCGATCGGACTGAAACCGTGGACCAAGAAGGTCGAATCGGTGTTTGCCATAAGTAAGTGTACTGAAGAGGACAAAGTGAAGTACGCTACGCATACCTTCACAGGTTCTGCATTAACATGGTGGAATACCTATCTAGAGCAAGTGGGACAAGATGATGCGTACGCACTACCGTGGTCAGCATTCAAGCACTTGATGAACGACAAGTACCGTCCCAGAACCGAGGTCAATAAGCTCAAGACAGAACTTAGAGGGTTACGAACCCAAGGATTTGATATTACCATGTATGAAAGACGATTCACAGAATTGTGCCTATTGTGTCCGGGAGCGTTCGAAGATGAGGAAGAGAAGATCGACGCATTTGTGAAAGGATTACCGGAAAGAATCCAAGAAGATATAAGTTCACACGAGCTCGCCTCCATACAACAGGCATGTAGAATGGCTCACAAACTAGTGAACCAGATTGAGGAAAGAATTAAAGAACAGACGGCTGAAGAGGCTAATGTGAAGCAAGTCAAAAGAAAGTGGGAGGAAAACGGTGATAAGAATCACCAATACAACAACAACAGCAATTACAATAATAATCGCAACAATTATCCCAACAATCGCAACATCAATCGCAACTACAACAAACGACCCAACAACAACAACAACAACAACAACAACAACAACAACAACAACAACAACAACAACAACAACTACAACAATCATCCCAACAATAATAATAACCGCAACAACAACAACAATTAGAAGCAGCTATGCCAAAGGTGTGAAAAGTATCACTCGGGGTTCTGCACCAAATTTTGCAACAAGTGTAAAAGAAATGGTCATAGCGCGGTGAAGTGTGAGGTCTACGGACCAGGGGTTAACAGAACGAAAGGAACAAATGGTGTCGGAACGAGTAATGGCGTAGCAAGTAGTGTCGGAGCAAGTTATGCCAATGTAGTTTGTTATAAATGTGGAAAACCGTGCCACATTATTAGAAATTGCCCGAACCAGGAGAACACGAATGGATAAGGCCGCGGAAGAGTTTTCAATATTAATGCGGCAGAGGCACAGGAAGACCCGGAGCTTGTTACGGGTACGTTTCTTATTGACAATAAATCTGCTTACGTTTTATTTGATTCGGGTGCGGATAGAAGCTATATGAGTAGAGATTTTTGTGCTAAATTAAGTTGTCCATTGATGCCGTTGGATAGTAAATTTTTACTCGAATTAACAAACGGTAAATTAATTTCAGCAGATAATATATGCCGGAATCGAGAAATTAAACTGGGTAGTGAAATATTTAAGATTGATTTGATACCAGTAGAGTTAGAGAGTTTTGATGTAATAGTTGGCATAGACTGGCTGAAGAAGGTGAAAGCAGAGATCGTATGTTATAAAAATGCAATTCGCATTGTACGAGAAGAAGGAGAACCCTTAATGGTGTACGGAGAAAAGGGCAACATGAAGCTACATCTTATTAGTAATTTGAAGGCACAAAAACTAATAAGAAAAGGTTGCTATGCTGTTCTAGCACACGTCGAGAAAGTACCAACTGAAGAAAAGAGCATCAATGATGTTCCCGTCGCAAAAGAATTTCCCGATGTATTTCCAAAAGAATTACCGGGACTACCTCCACATCGATCTGTTGAATTTCAAATAGATCTTGTACCAGGAGCTGCACCAATAGCTCGTGCTCCTTATAGACTCGCACCCAGCGAGATGAAAGAACTGCAAAGCCAACTACAAGAACTATTAGAACGTGGTTTCATTCGACCAAGCACATCACTATGGGGAGCTCCTGTTTTGTTTGTCAAGAAGAAGGATGGTACATTTAGGTTGTGTATTGACTACAGAGAGTTGAACAAACTTACCATCAAAAACCGTTATCCACTGCCGAGAATTGATGACTTATTTGATCAACTACAAGGCTCGTCGGTTAATTCGAAGATCGATTTACGTTCTGGATATCATCAAATGCGAGTAAAGGAGGATGATATTCCAAAAACTGCTTTTAGGACGCGTTATGGTCATTACGAGTTTATGGTTATGCCGTTTGGATTGACTAACGCACCAGCTGTGTTCATGGACCTTATGAATCGAGTGTGTGGGCCATATCTTGACAAGTTTGTCATTGTTTTCATCAATGACATACTTATTTACTCAAAGAATGATCAAGAGCACGAAGAACATTTGAGAAAAGTGCTAGAAGTATTGAGGAAAGAAAAACTATAATCTAAGTTTTCAAAGTGTGCATTTTGGTTGGAAGAAGTTCAATTCCTCGGTCACATAGTGAACAAAGAAGGTATCCAGGTGGACCCGGCAAAGATCGAAATCGTTGAAAAGTGGGAAACCCCAAAAACTCCGAAGCATATACGTCAATTTTTAGGATTGGCTGGTTACTACAGAAGATTCATCCAAGATTTCTCCAAAATAGCAAAACCCTTGACTGCATTAACGCATAAAGGGAAGAAATTTGAATGGAAGGATGAACAAGAGAAGGCATTTCAATTATTGAAGAAAAAGCTAACTACGGCACCTATATTGTCATTGCCTGAAGGGAATGATGATTTTGTGATTTATTGTGACACATCAAAGCAAGGTCTCGGTTGTGTATTAATGCAACGGACGAAGGTGATTGCTTATGCGTCTAGACAATTGAAGATTCACGAGCAAAATTATACGACGCATGATTTGGAATTAGACGCGGTTGTTTTTGCATTAAAGACTTGGAGGCACTACTTATATGGGGTCAAAAGTATTATATATATACCGACCACAAAAGTCTTCAACACATATTTAATCAGAAAAAACTGAATATGAGGCAGCGTAGGTGGATTGAATTGTTGAATGATTACGACTTTGAGATTCGTTACCACCCGGGGAAGGCAAATGTGGTAGCCGATGCCTTGAGCAGAAAGGACAGAGAACCCATTCGAGTAAAATCTATGAATATAATGATTCACACTAACCTTACTACTCAAATAAAGGAGGCGCAACAAGGAGTTTTAAAAGAGGGAAATTTAAAGGATGAAATACCCAAAGGATGGGAGAAGCATCTTAATATTCGGGAAGACGAAACCCGGTATAGGGCTGAAAGAATTTGGGTACCAAAATTTGGAGATATGAGAGAAATGGTACTTAGAGAAGCTCATAAAACCAGATACTCAATACATCCTGGAACGGGGAAGATGTACAAGGATCTTAAGAAACATTTTTGGTGGCCAGGTATGAAAGCCGATATTGCTAAATATGTAGGAGAATGTTTGACGTGTTCTAAGGTCAAAGCTGAACATCAGAAACCATCATGTCTACTACAACAACCTGAAATCTCGAAATAGAAATGGGAAAACATTACCATGGATTTCATTACTAAATTGCCAAGGACTGCAAGTGGTTATGATACTATTTGGGTAATAGTTGATCGTCTCACCAAGTCAGCACACTTCCTTACAATAATAGAAGATGACAAGATGGAGAAGTTAGCACGACTGTATTTGAAGGAAGTCGTCTCCAGACATGGAATACCAATCTCTATTATCTCTAATAGGGATGGCAGATTTATTTCAAGATTCTGGCAGACATTACAACAAGCATTGGGAACTCGTCTGGACATGAGTACTGCCTATCATCCACAAACTGATGGGCAGAGCGAAAGGACGATACAAACGCTTGAAGACATGCTACGAGCTTGTGTTATTGATTTCAGAAACAGTTGGGATCGACATCTACCGTTAGCAGAATTTTCCTACAACAACAGCTACCATTCAAGCATTGAGATGGCGCCGTTTGAAGCACTTTATGGTAGAAAGTGCAGGTCTCCGATTTGTTGGAGTGAAGTGGGGGATAGACAGATTACGGGTCAGGAGATAATACAAGAAACTACCGAGAAAATCATCCAAATTCAACAAAGATTGAAAACCGCCCAGAGTCGACAAAAGAGCTACGCGGACAGTAAAAGAAAAGATATAGAGTTTGAAATTGGAGAAATGGTCATGCTTAAGGTTTCACCTTGGAAAGGTGTTGTTCGATTTGGTAAACGGAGGAAACTAAATCCAAGGTACATTGGACCATTCAAGATTATAGATCGTGTCGGACCAGTAGCTTACCAACTGGAGCTACCTCAACAACTCGTGGCTGTACATAACACTTTTCACGTCTCAAATTTGAAGAAATATTTTGCTAAAGAAGATCTCACTATTCCGTTGGACGAAATCCAAATCAATGAAAAACTTCAATTCATTGAAGAACCCGTCGAAATAATGGATCGTGAGGTTAAGAGACTTAAACAAAACAAGATACCGATTGTTAAGGTTCGATGGAATGCTCGTAGAGGACCTGAGTTCACCTGGGAGCGTGAAGATCAGATGAAGAAGAAATACCCGCATTTATTTCCAGAAGATACGTCAACACCTCTAACTGCTTAAAATTTCGGGACGAAATTTATTTAACGGGTTGGTACTGTAGTGACCCGAACTTTTCCATGTTTATATATATATTAAATGAAATTGTTATTTACATGATTAAGTGTTTCCAACATGTTAAGCAATCAAACTTGTTAAGACTTGATTAATTGAAATAGGTTTCATATAGACAATTGACCACCCAAGTTGACAGGTGATTCACGAACGTTAAAACTTGTAAAAACTATACGATGACATATATATGGTTATATATATAGTTAACATGATTTTATTATAAGTATGTATCTCATTAGGTATTTTAACAATGAGTTATATACATAAAAATGAGACTATTAATTTAAGAAACTCGAAAACGATATATATAACGATTATCGTTATAACAACGTCTTACTAGGTACATATGAATCATATTAAGATATTGATACACTTGGTTAATTATGTTAAATGATAAGTAAATATATTATTAAGTGTATTAACAATGAAATACATATGTAAAAATAAGACTACTAACTTAATGATTTCGAAACGAGACATATATGTAACGATTATCGTTGTAACGACATTTAACTGTATATATATCATAATAAGATATATTATATATCATAATATCATGATAATATAACAATTTAACATCTCATTTGTTATAATAAACAATGGGTTAACAACATTCAACAAGATCGTTAACCTAAAGGTTTCAAAACAACATTTACATGTAACGACTAACGATGACTTAACGACTCAGTTAAAATGTATATACATGTAGTGTTTTAATATGTATTCATACACTTTTGAAAGACTTCAAGACACTTATCAAAATACTTCTACTTAACAAAAATGCTTACAATTACATCCTCGTTCAGTTTCATCAACAATTCTACTCGTATGCACCCGCATTCGTACTCGTACAATACACAGCTTTTAGATGTATGTACTATTGGTATATACACTCCAATGATCAGCTCTTAGCAGCCCATGTGAGTCACCTAACACATGTGGGAACCATCATTTGGCAACTAGCATGAAATATCTCATAAAATTACAAAAATATGAGTAATCATTCATGACTTATTTACATGAAAACAAAATTACATATCCTTTATATCTAATCCATACACCAACGACCAAAAACACCTACAAACACTTTCATTCTTCAATTTTCTTCATCTAATTGATCTCTCTCAAGTTCTATCTTCAAGTTCTAAGTGTTCTTCATAAATTTCAAAAGTTCTAGTTTCATAAAATCAAGAATACTTCCAAGATTGCAAGTTTACTTCCAAGTTTTCTAAATCCATTCCAAGTAATCATCCAAGATCAAGAAACCTTTGTTACTTATAGTAGGTTATCTTTCTAATACAAGGTAATAATCATATTCAAACTTTAATTCAATTTCTATAACTATAATAATCTTATTTCGAGTGGAAATCTTACTTGAAATTATTTTCGTGTCATGATTCTGCTTCAAGAACTTTCAAGCCATCCAAGGATCCTTTGAAGCTAGATCTATTTTTCTCATTTCCAGTAGGTTTATCCAAGGAACTTGAGGTAGTAATGATGTTCATAACATCATTCGATTCATACATATAAAGCTATCTTATTCGAAGGTTTAAACTTGTAATCACTAGAACATAGTTTAGTTAATTCTAAACTTGTTCGCAAATAAAAGTTAATCCTTCTAACTAGACTTTTAAAATCAACTAAACACATGTTCTATATCTATATGATATGCTAACTTAATGATTTAAAACCCGGAAACACGATAAACACCATAAAACTGGATTTACGCCGTCGTAGTAACACCGCGGGCTGTTTTGGGTTAGTTAATTAAAAACTATGATAAACTTTGATTTAAAATTTGTTATTCTGGGAAAATGATTTTTATTATGAACATGAAACTATATCCAAAAATTATGGTTAAACTCAAAGTGGAAGTATGTTTTCTAAAATGGTCATCTAGACGTCGTTCTTTCGACTGAAATGACTACCTTTACAAAAACGACTTGTAACTTATTTTTCCGACTATAAACCTATACTTTTTCTGTTTATATTAATAAAATAGAGTTCAATATGAAACCATAGCAATTTGATTCACTCAAAACGGATTTAAAATGAAGAAGTTATGGGTAAAACAAGATTGGATAATTTTTCTCATTTTAGCTACGTGAAAATTGGTAACAAATCTATTCCAACCATAACTTAATCAACTTTTATTGTATATTATGTAATCTTGAGATACCATAGACACGTATACAATGTTTCGACCTATCATGTCGACACATCTATATATATTTCGGAACAACCATAGACACTCTATATGTGAATGTTGGAGTTAGCTATACAGGGTTGAGGTTGATTCCAAAATATATATAGTTTGAGTTGTGATCAATACTGAGATACGTATACACTGGGTCGTGGATTGATTCAAGATAATATTTATCGATTTATTTCTGTACATCTAACTGTGGACAACTAGTTGTAGGTTACTAACGAGGACAGCTGACTTAATAAACTTAAAACATCAAAATATATTAAAAGTGTTGTAAATATATTTTGAACATACTTTGATATATATGTATATATTGTTATAGATTCATGAATCAACCAGTGGCCAAGTCTTACTTCCCGACGAAGTAAAAATCTGTGAAAGTGAGTTATAGTCCCACTTTTAAAATCTAATATTTTTGGGATGAGAATACATGCAGGTTTTATAAATGATTTACAAAATAGACACAAGTACGTGAAACTACATTCTATGGTTGAATTATCGAAATCGAATATGCCCCTTTTTATTAAGTCTGGTAGTCTAAGAATTAGGGAACAGACACCCTAATTGACGCGAATCCTAAAGATAGATCTATTGGGCCTAACAAACCCCATCCAAAGTACCGGATGCTTTAGTACTTTGAAATTTATATCATATCCGAAGGGTGTCCCGGAATGATGGGGATATTCTTATATATGCATCTTGTTAATGTCGGTTACCAGGTGTTCACCATATGAATGATTTTTATCTCTATGTATGGGATGTGTATTGAAATATGAAATCTTGTGGTCTATTGTTACGATTTGATATATATAGGTTAAACCGATAACTCACCAACATTTTTGTTGACGTTTAAAGCATGTTTATTCTCAGGTGAATACTAAGAGCTTCTGCTGTTGCATACTAAAATAAGGACAAGATTTGGAGTCCATGTTTGTATGATATTATGTAAAAACTGCATTCAAGAAACTGATTTCGATGTAACATATTTGTATTGTAAACCATTATGTAATGGTCGTGTGTAAACATGATATTTTAGATTATCATTATTTGATAATCTACGTAAAGCTTTTTAAACCTTTATTTATGAAATAAAGTTTATGGTTTGTTTTAAAAATGAATGCAGTCTTTGAAAAACGTCTCATATAGAGGTCAAAACCTCGCAACGAAATCAATTAATATGAAACTTTTTAATCAATAAGAACGGGACATTTCATAAGGTGTCATCCGCGTATTGCAAGTGAGATACCACCACCTTATCTGAGCCAATCTCAACTCCCTTGAAAAGTTTACTATCAACAACTTTTTTTGTGAGGAGGTTTAGGCCTTCCACCGCAATAATGAAAAGAAAGGGTGCTAGTGGGTCACCTTGTCGAACTCCTCTTTCGAGTTTGAACTCATTAGTAAGAGATCCGTTGACTAGAATGGATATGGATGCCGACTCGAGGAAAGCAAGTATCCATTTCCTCCATTTGTCACCGAACCCCATTTTTCTCATCATTTCAAGGAGAAAGTCCCAACTTAGACTATCAAAAGCCTTCTCGAAATCTACTTTGAACATAAGACTTTTCCTCCTATTTTTCTTAAGGTACTCGATGGATTCATTTGCGATAAGTGCGCCATCAAGAATGTATCTATCCTTTATGAATGCGCTTTGCTCATCACCGATAAGCTGGGGGATGACCTTCCTAACTCTATTTGATAAGACTTTCGTGAGGATTTGGTAATAGCTCCCTATTAAACTAATCGGACGGAAGTCGTTCAAATTTAGAGGGTCGTTTTTCTTCGGAATCAAGGTGATGAAGGAGGCGTTGCACCCTTTGGAGATTTTAAAATTTTCCCAAAACCAATTTAGGGCATTAACAATATCTTCCTTAATAAGATCCCAATGAAGTTTGAAGAAAGTAAAATTGAACCCATCCGGCCCCGGAGCTTTCGAGCTACAACAATCTTTTATCGCTTTGAAGGTTTCTATTTCTATAAATCTCTGTTCTAATGTCGCGGACTGGTCGGCCGTGAGTAGATTTGAAGGGGTTAGGTTAATCTCGTTTGACAGCCTCATTCTGGTACTATCATCTCTCTTTTTGAAGAGCCCCATGAAGTGGTTTGCTGTTGCTTGATTGATGTCTATCGGATCCTCGTTCCAAATATCATTTAAATATAGCCCTCGGATGTTGCGTTTTGCATATCTCCTTCTCATCGAAGAGTGGAAAAACTTGGTGTTGGCATCGCCTTCGATAACCCATTTGGATCTTAACTTTTGCCTCATCATATTTGTTTTGACATTACATTTCTCGATCCACGAATTCTTGTCATTTAACCATCTGTCTCTTTCATCACTTGAAAGCACTCTGCTTTCGGCCACTTGTTCCCAGTCAGCCACCTTTTTATTTAAATCCTCAATTTCAACATCGATTTTCCCCAACGTTTGTTTGTTCCAATCTTTAAGGGCTAGCTTGACATTTTTCATTTTGTTTCTTAGATTGCAATCTAAGCGTCTACCCTCCTGACTTTTTCTCCATGTATCTTTAATTATCTTATCCGACCCTTCCAACTCAAGCCATTCGTCGAATATCTTTGTTGGTTTTGGGCCGAAATCGATGTTTCTATCTCGAAGGACGATAGGGCAGTGATCCGATAATTTCCGTTCCAACGCTAACACTAAGAGATCACCCCAGATTTCACTAAACTCTTCCGAAACCAAGCATCTGTCATGTTTGCTAAATTTGATTCCGTTATAGCAAATTCTAGTAAATCTTCTTCCACCCATAGGCACGTTGATCAATTTTGTTTTATTTATAAACTCGTTAAACTACCTGGCTCGCCTTTCAATATATTCACAGTTTTGCCTTTCAGAATCATTCCTTACCTCGTTGAAATCCCCGCAAAGAACCCACGCAATATCCCGGCCACCTACAAGATTTTCAAGACTCGACCACAATTTTTTCTTGTTAGCATCATCGTGTGGGCCATAAACATTAACTATAATAGAGTCAGCCCCCCTCCCTTTCCATTTCCCTTTAACAGCATTGAAGAAGTCATCAATAATTGTATGATCGACATCGAATTCATTTGTATCCCAAATTAACAACATGCCCCCCGAATTCCCGACCTTTTCTTTTTGAATGAATTCAAAATCATTTGATCCCCATAACATAGAGACCCAATTTATGTTAATGGTATTACATTTGGTCTCCTGTAATGACACTACAAAAGGTTTTTCACGAGACAAAAGCTTCCTACAGTCACTAACCTTACTATCCTTTCCCTTCCCAAACCCGCGAATATTAAGTGATAGGATTTTCATAATGGAAGTCAAAGAAAATGAGAAAGGAGGATGAAAAGATTAGACCTGATTATTCTCCCATACTAGGCCAATTTGCTGGGCAAAATCGCCTAAACCAACGCTTTCGTCAGAGCATCTTCCACTATCTTGTCCACCACATCCGGAAATCTTCTGCGACTTGGCCTTTTTGGACAGATTATTCGTTGAGCTGCGGTCCTTTTGTGAATTTTGACTGGGTTGTTGCTGACTGGAGGTTTGTCTCACTTGCCCTTTTCATTTTGAGGTAGATTGTTTCTCTCCTTTATGCTTCGATCGTGCGAGACACTTTGCCCTCAGGATTTTGGATGAGGCTCTCCAATTCCCTATATCCCTCCATATATCACTGACCCCTTTGAATTTGTAGTCCTTTGAATTGGGACCTCAATGTTAATACCGTCATCTCGAATTCCAGCGAAGCTTGAGTCATCTACTGAGAGAGAATCGATGTGTAGATCCTCCTCTTGGTCTTGATTTCGATCCGAATCCCTTTCGACACATCTCATCATATCGCTCATGTGACGACCCGGAAATTTTTGACCAAATTTAAACTTAATCTTTATATGATTTCGACTAATTTTAAACCAAACTCTCGATACGATATATTAATTTTGACACGATAAGAAAAGTTTGTAATGTTGAATCTCAAAAATTTTGAACGGTTTAATATATTGATTTAACTTCGACCATTTCCGACGATTCACGAACAACTATTTGCAAATAGATATATGTGTGTGTGTGTGTGTATATATATATATATATATATATATATATATATATATATTTTTTTTTTTTAATTTCTATTTTTAAGTTTTAAATTTAAAAAAAAAAAAAAAGTCTTTTTTAAGCCGGAGGTCCTCACGGAAGCAATCTCTCTACTCTGGAGTAGAGAGGGGGATGAATTTCCTTTCCCGTGGGTGGAGAATTCTCTCGACTCGTGGTAACAGAAACGACTTCTCTTCTAGTTTAGGGTAGAGGAAGGATTGTCTACATCTTACCTCCCCCATACCTCGCAGGCGCGGGATTGGGTATTGTTGTTGTTGTTGTTGTATATATATATATATATATATATATGAATATTATTTGTAAATATATAATAATATTAAATTTATTTGGTTAAAAATATATAATTAGTTTAATCATTTATGTAATAAAATTCGTTAATTAAAATGTATATATATAGTATATTGAAAGTGAATGATTTCGAATCTATTTAGTAAACGATGGTTACACTCATTTATCATTCGATCAATATTAAATAAGTTAAATTCGAATGTATGTGATTTTAAAATAAACGATATCCAAAAATGAGTTTTACGAATTATAGACTTATTAAAAATGTACTTAGGAACTATTTGTTGAATTTTAAAACTTTCTATATTTTACTTGGGGTTGGGAGTGAATAATTAATGTAATTTTTATTTAATAGTTAATGACTGAATTTTATACCATAATGACTAAAATAAATAAATATAATTATTGTAAAAATTTGGAAATTTTTTCGGAATACTTTTATCCGCCACTAATTATCAACGGGATACGAAATAATAGTCCGTGAAAACTGTCGGTAGAATATCACAGCTGCTGAACTGTGTTCCTGCAAGTTTAAGTACATGTGATTTATTAATATTATTATATTATTATTATCCATGATTTCATGAAATTAACATTAGGATTACTGTGTATGTTTTTGTTTCCTTCACAAACACTACACCATCTATCTCTATATTTATATATATGTACGTGTGTTTGTGTAAATCAGGGCACACGATCATCTTTTCTTATTTCTTTCTTTTTGAGCATCAAACCCACACACCATCACTACAAAGCTCGATCACTACACAACCATGTACAACCATCAAGCTCCACCACCACCCTTGATCACAACCATCCACACAACACACCATACCACAAACCCACTTTAAATCATATTACTACTTTTTAATATTTTCCATCAAACTCCATATATAAACACCATATTCCATGAGCATCATCCACCACACTAATCCTATTCGTTTTATTTCATTTCGGGTCTATTACTCCTCTTACTGCACGAACAAATATCATTAACCCCTACACCTTAATCACAAACCATTACTTGATACTATAGCACTATCTTCAATTGGTAACTACACCCGCATGCTATTCATCATCTTTAATAAACAAAAACCCACTTCCTTCTTACTACCTCTTTGATTCGTCACCACCCTAGCTTCACCATGGCAACATCACCACCGTCGGCCACCTTCGTGATCATTTTTGCTCAAAAATTATCACCACCAAACTCACGATCCCCACCATCAGTTATAACCACTGGAACCTCATCTTGCTCACCACCATGACCACCATCGAACTACACCATCTCTCTCTCCACCTCTCTTCTCTCTCTCTCTCTCTCTCTCTCTCTCTCTCTCTCTCCATTTTTTTCTTCATCGTGAAACCCCCATTAAAACCGCCATTAATATTGATCTTTTCTGTCTTCTGCTACTGCTGTAAAAAGCCGGAACAACCACCACCATTCGCCACCCAAAAACCACCTAAACCTCCACCCTCTTCAACCATTACTGTCCCTGTTGCTAAATACGTTTTTTGTTTCTGTACCACCGGCTGCTAATACCATGATTTACTGCTGCAATTATGTATCTGTTTCTATCCGGGAAAAACATCACGAAACCACCAACTATTGCTACCATCTTCGTGTTGCAGTTGAAGCTACAACTCCTTGGGTTTTAACAATTAAAGTTAAAGTAGGGATGATAACCAATTGAGTAATAGTTAGTGGAATAATAAAGTTTTGTTGGGGTTATATGAAAACGATTTTTTTTTATATAATTAGTCCAACGAGCTGGTATCTTGGTTACTAGACTTGGATCGTTTCTTGTGGAATTCTATTTGGGCCACGAACTTTTATTTAGCTATTGGTCGTGGACTTGTTTTGGTAATTGGGCATAAATAATTCATAAACTTGGGCTGAGATTTAATATCACTAATGGGATGTATTCACTTGTATGGTTGGGTCACGACTTGCTAACCATTGTGTCTCTGGTTCCTACTCGACACAAAACAAAACAAACACATCACTTGTTGATATGGTTTGATGATTAGAGTGATGATGAAGAAAATTGAAGAAGAAAGTGAAACAGAATTAAAAGGGGTTAAATAGATTTAGATTGCAATTAGATCAGATAAATTAAAACACATGGATGGTTATGTGTGTTGTTGGTTTAGCAAGAGGTCGCGGGTTCGAGCCCGATCTCAGGCATCCTTTTTAAGAAAAAGGAAGAAGAAGAAGGATACAGAAGTAAAAGATTAAAAACAATTTAAGTTGGGTGTTATTTCAGAATTGAAACACATAGCGTAATGGTTAAGGATGTTATCGGGTTAGTGGGACGTCGCGGGTTCATACCTGGACTTGGGCATTTTTTAAGGACTACTCCTTTGAGGTAGTATTACTATTACCATTATTATTATTATTGTTATTATTACTATATTTATTATTATTATTATTATTATTATTATTATTATTATTATTATTATTATTATTATTATTATTATTAATGTTATTAAAATGTTAACGGTAGGTTTAAATATAAAAATTAAGGATTAAGTTTATGATTTAAAATATGTTAATGATATGATTATGATTATTAAGAAAAAGTAAGATTAAGTTTATGACAAATACCTATTGTTTTTGAAAATTATTAATATTATTATTATTAAGACTATTATTATTATTTTTATTAAGTATCATTATTATTATTATTATTAGAATTATCATTATTTTTATCATTATTATTTTATTATCCCTATTATTATTATTTTTTAACATTTATATTATTATTTTTACATTATTATTATTATTATTATTATTATTATTATTATTATTATTATTATTATTATTATTATTATTATTATTATTATTATTATTATTATTATTATTATTATTATTATCATTTTTATTATTACTGGTATCGTTATCATTTTTATTAAAAACCATATTATTATTATTATTATTATCAATATTACTGCTAATATTATTATTATTACTACAATAAAAATTAGTCATATAGAAATATACTTAACTAAACTATATTAACATTTTTATTTATTTAAAGTATATAAAATAAATACATTTAATTAAGTTATTAATGAAACACATAATTTATTAAAATAACAAGTATATCACTAATAATATATAAATTCGTTCGATTTCAATTATATGTGTTAATATATATATATAAATGATATAGGTTCGTGAATCCGAGGCCAACCTTGCATTGTTCAGTATCGTCGTATGCATATTTTTACTACAAAATATCGTATCGTGAGTTCATTTGATTCCCTTTTACTCTTTACATTTTTGGGACTGAGAATACATGCGCTGTTTTTATAACTGTTTTACAACTGTTTTATAAAATGCTTTTGAAATCTATATTTTTGAATTGTGAATACATGAGATGCTTTTATAAATGTTTGACGAGATAGACACAAGCAAAACATTCCTCGAATGAATTATTATACAGACAGAGGTTCTGTTGATTAGTATTGAATTAGTTGGACGTTATAATTGCTACTAATTGATGTGAATATTTTCCCCTGATTATTATAGCTTGGTAACCTAAGAATTAGGAAACGGGTATGGCCCCTAATTCACGCGAATCCTAAAGGTAGCTACCGGGTTTAACACCCCCACCCAGAATGTTCACTAGACGGAAGAAATAGTGGGCGTGATGTTTAGTACTTCGAGATTTATATATTTATTACAGACTGAAAGTTCTGTTTATTTTGGGGATATTTATGATGCGCATTAAATGTTAAAGTCGGTTACCAAGCCAAGCAAAGAAAGCAAAGTCAATGTTATGTATCGAGAGAATGATTTTATACACAGGTTATGTGTATGTTATTTTGTACACGAGATATGTGTACGTGTTAGAACCCCAAGAAGGAGTAAAACGTGTTTCTCTAGCCTTATGGAGGATCCTTTATACGAGGGCTATATAAAGGATCCAAGGCTCCCTAGAAACACTAACATTAGCCACTGATTTGTAATGTATTCAAGAGAGTCGTGGGATATAGTTGACTAGCTTGACTAATGCTCTCTACATTCATGTGGTTAATTATTCACATTCATGGTATTCATGAGATCTAGGATCCTACAATTGGTATTAGTGCTTAGACCTTCCTCACATGAAGGAGATATTTATGAATACTCATGAATGTTTTCCCTCCACCTTTAAAACCTTCAAACCAAAACACATACATCTTCAAACCTTCAACCTCAAATCTTCAAACCTTCATCATCTTCATCATGAAGATATGAAGATCTTGAAAAAAAAATTTGAAAAATTTTTCGTCAAATTTTTCGGACCGAAACCTTTTCTCACTTTACCGAATCTCGCATCTAATCCTAATCACAAATATTTCAATGAATCTTATTCCATTTACCCAAACACAACAAATATGAATATTAAATCACCAAATCAAATATTCATATACTATTTATATTTTGCTACTGTTCGATAAATACAAATATGAATATACTGTTCGATCATATTATATTCATCATCATCTACATTCACAATTCTCAACTCTTAAATTGATGATCATAAATACAAAGCAAATTCAGATTCATGATCTGTAACCGAAGACTAATCTTCGTTCAATAACAGATTCAGATTACAACATTGAATTTGTAGAGATTGAGATCGATGTTCATCGCTAACCGAAAATGTCACCGCTTTGAGCTCCGGACTGATTTGTAATGATTTGAGCAAAAGTAAAATTGTAGATCTCTTCTTCTTCTTCATGTCTTGAAAGTGTCTGCACAATTTGAGATTCTAATTCGAAGTATTAATCTCCAATTTCGTGGTCAAAGTTTCGGAGTATAAGTCAACCGAATCTTCTTCAATTAAGTTCAAGATTTATGTTGTGATTCAGTTTGTGATTATGATCAACGAAGGTTAGGTAACTGATTCAGCAATTTCGTGATTTTTCTAACGACCCATCCTAATCCATCAGGACGAATTCATTACATTTGGTTACATCGCGAGGTACTTGACCTCTATATGATACATTTTACAAACATTGCATTCGTTTTTAAAAGACAAACTTTCATTTCATCGAAAGTTGATGGCATGCATACCATTTCATAATATATCCAACTATAATTAACTTAATAATAATCTTGATGAACTCAACGACTCGAATGCAACGTCTTTTGAAATATGTCATGAATGACTCCAAGTAATATCTCTAAAATGAGCAAATGCACAACGGAAGATTTCTTTCGTACCTGAGAATAAACATGCTTTCAAGTGTCAACCAAAAGGTTGGTGAGTTCATAAGTTTATCATAAACAATAAAATTTATCATTTTAATAGACCACAAGATTTAAATACAGTACACCTATCTCGTGTACGAAACCATTTTCATAAATCTTAGTAACCGTACACATATCTCGTGCACAAAAAATAATATACACATAACCTGAGTATAAAATCATTCTCTCGATACATAACATTCACTTTTCATTGCTTTCATAGCTTGGCTTGGTAACCGACCTTAACATATAATGCGCATAATAATATCCCCAAAACAGAACATCTCGTCTGTATAATAACCATATAAACTTCGAAGTACTAAACACCATGCCCACTAGCCCTTCCGTCTAGTGAACCTTCTGGGTGGGGGTATTAAACCCGGTAGCTACCTTTAGGATTCGCGTGAATTAGGGCCATACCCGATTTTAATTCTTAGGTTACCAAGCAATAATAATCAGGGGAAAAATATTCACAACAATTAGTGGCAATTATCACGTCCAACTAATTCAATAATAATCCACAGAACTTCTGTCTGCATAATAATTCATTCGAGGAATGTTTTGCTTGTGTCTATCTCGTCAAACATTTATAAAAGCATTTCATGTATTCACAGTTCATAAATGTATTTCAAAAGCATTTAATAAAGCAGTTGTAAAAACAGCGCATGTATTCTCAGTCCCAAAAAGGTAAAGAGTAAAAGGGAGCAAATGAACTCACATAATGTATTTTGTAGTAAAAATACATATGACGACATTGAACAAAGCAGGGTTGGCCTCGGATTCACGAACCTATATCATTTGTATATTTATTAACACACAAAATCGTAATCAAATAAATATATTTATTATTTTTAATAATATACTTGTTAAATTATTTGTTATATAGATATAGATATATTTAATTTATATATTTTATTTAACTAGTGTTTATCCTTCATTATAACATATTAATAATAATAATTTATATTAGGGTTTATGTATGATAAAATAGTTATGTACCTATTAATTGATATATTTTATATATAGCTTAGTTACTATCTTGGTAATAATAAAATCATAGTGATATGTGATATTAATATTCTTATAATGTATTTTTATATAGAAATATCTGTTGGTAGTAATACTAATAATAATAACTATGAATATAACAATTTTACTACTAATGATAATAATGATAATGATAATAATATAATAATAATAATAAAGATAATAAAAATAATACTTAAAAATAATAACGATTAAGTTTTATGATTTTTACTTATAGTATCCATTTTTATTATGTCGACATAATAATAACGTTGTTTTAAATACTTAATATCTTAATTATAGCATTAAGCGTAATCACATCCATATTACTCTTATATATAACATAAATGTTTTCATGAGCGCAACAAGTTTATATCTATCCTTAGCAATATCATAAATAATTACATTATATTCTTTTATCACATCCTAATTAATCATAAACCTATCTCTTCTTATATTATTCATAATCTTTAATTATAATACATAATCATAACTATATTTACTTTCATCTTAATAGTTCTAAATCTATATTTTCTTTTACATCATATTAGTTAATAATAATAATAATAATAATAATAATAATAATAATAATAATAATAATAATAATAATAATAATAATAATAATAATAATAATAATAATAATAATAATAATAATAATAATAATAATAAAATAACAAGTATACCCTTTAAAATCTTTGAGTAAAAAAGATATGCTGCAGGCGGGACTCGAACCCACAGCCTCTCGCTACCCCAACACCCACACAAACCAACTACTGCACTTCGCTTTTCCTGATTAACATCCTATTTAAGTTTATTTAACCCGTTTCTTTGTGTTTTCCCTTTTTTTTTTCTTTCTTCATCTTCGTAAAACCCGTCCACCAGGCAATCATAGAATGATCTCGGCCCAAATAGAAAACTAAAACATTTCGACCCAAGTACAATAAAATCAAGCCCAACAACTTGTATTTCTCGATCCAATCCAGCACCAGGAGCATAAAACGAAAAAAATAATTGAAGCAGGTTACGACTTGGGTTTTTCCTCATCATCATCAATGTTTTCGTTTCCTCACCATCATATTATCTTCACAGCTCACCCTTATCACTACCGTGACAATTCATCTTCTTCGTATTCAACCTCGTTCATCCTCGTGTATTGTACATCACCATCAACATGGTCATCATCTTCATTTCGTCGTAACAGTAATAGACACTGGAGATAGTAATAAACCGTATCATCTTCGTTCGTTATCAATACTGTCACTGTTCATCGTCTTCATCGTATAACACTTTCATTGTTTCGTGGGTTTTGATGTTGTGGTGGTTCTGTTTGCCAATAGTAGGAATGAAAACATAGGTGGTGATCAACTAGGTGGTTCGATGGAGGACATAAAACAGATAAAGATGATTGATGGATTGGGTTAAATGGTGAGTTTGATAGTTTAACGAGTATGGTGAAGGTGGTCGGCGTCGGGTTAGATAGTGGTTTGTGGTTTGAGTGTTTCCAACCGAAACAAAGAAATGGAAATTGAACACAAGTGGTTTTAGTGAAAGGTGGTGGCTCATGGTGTATATAATGGTGGTATGATAGTGGACGGTGGTGGCTTGGATGAAGATGTTGGCGGTCCATTGGTGTTGGATGGGTCTCATTGACAAGAAATCAAGAAGGAGTGAGAGTGAAGGTAATGGCGTGATTGAAGGTGGTGGCGGTTGATCTATTGGTGATGATCCGGTGGTGGTTTGTGGCGGTAGTTAGTGGAAGAGGGTGGCCGACGGTTGGTGATGGTGTGGGTGATCTTCAAAAGGAAAACAGGAACAAAAACAGAAACCATACGATGGTCATCGTGGTTTATATTGTGGTCGAAGGTGACGGTGGAAGGTGGTTGTTACAGTGGATAGTGGTGGCCGGTGGTGGTGACTCTAGGAAGAAGAAGTTTGAGTGATAATGAAAATCATATACACAAATATATATGTATATATGCATATGTATATATGCAGATAGTTGAAAAGTAATAAATTTAATATTAATAATAATTAATAATTAATAATTAATAATAATAACAATATAATAATAAAATCAAACACATGTGAAAGAACAGGAAAGCCATCGGAATTATTAATGACTTCGGATATTATTTCGTGTCCATTGCTAAACAGTTAAAATATAAAAGTGCTCCTAGAAATCCCAAATTTTCAATTTAAGTCCATTTATTTATACTGGTCATTACCTGTTTGAAACCTGATCAAAAAGATTCGATAATTATTTATTTTCTCTTCCAATTTATATGTACGGAGTACAAAAACTTAGCTTGAAAAGGTAAAAAAATATTTATCAAAACTATTATCTTTTTAATCAAATTTTGGAACAACTTTTATTTTAAAACTTTATATATGTATATTAGACCTATTTTAAAAATAATTAAACATCAACCGAAGGTTACAGACATTTACCATTTAAGCTCAAAATTAATTATATTTAATATACACTATGTATATATATAAACAGTTGTAAATAAAAAAAATTACTACGCAAATAAATATATATTAAATAATTAAATTAGATATAACAATATATATATACAATAAATATACGTATAAAATAATAGTTTTTATTACAATGTATTTTATTGTACATATTTATTTATAACAATAAATGTATATAATAGTTTATTAATGTTCATGTTATTATATATTATACATATATTTATATATACACATATTTATATATATCCACATATTTACAAGCAACGGTTCGTGAATCATCGAGGACAGTCGAAGGTCACATGAATATATGAAAATAGTTCAAACTTTTTGAGACTCAACTCTACAGACTTTGCTTATCGTGTCAGAAACATATAAAGATTAAGTTTAAATTTGATCGGAAATTTCCGGGTCGTCACAGTACCTACCCGTTAAAGAAATTTCGTCCCGAAATTTGATCGCGGTAGTCATGGCTAACACTAAGAATTTTTTCATGACGAATATGAGTTGATAAATAGAGTTTTATTATCGGTTACTTGAAGCGTATGAGTGAAGCTGTCACAAAAGATTGAGATAGAGATTTAACTTTTGACGTAGTCACGGTGGATTTCTAGAATTCAGGGGATTTAAAGAAATCTTCTTATCAGGAAGAAAATGTAATCGCACGATTTATTTACAAACTGTCGGAATTACGAAAGGACGGAAATATCAAGGAAATATTTTCCGTGATATGCTTAGAGATTAAGTAGACTGAAAGAGTTATGTAACATGGCACATGATGACATTATGGTCTGTGAATCATCATGTTTCATTAGAAACTCAGCATGACTTACTGTAATATAATCATGTTGATCAAGTGTCATTATATTATACTAACTCATGCATCAGTTCCCAACACTACTTCAAAATCATTCATAATTCAAACTCGAAGTTTTCAGAGATTTAGAAACTAAATGGTTTCCTTTATGATATAACACAGATAACGTGAAAAGATAAATAATATCGGACAAGAATATTTATGAAGATATCTTCAGAAATATCGAAGTTATTTATGATGATATTTTGGAATTTCTAAGATCGAAGGTTGATTGAAGAAAGATTTTTCACAAGATTTAACAAGACTTCGGAGCAGGATATTTTCTAAAGATTTCATCGGATCCAGAATTACCTGGATTCTTTGAATATAGGATTCGGTCCTTGTATATGTCCTTGGTCTCCTTCATGGTTAGATCAATCTATTTTTCGGTACCAAATTTTATATCGAGCGTTCCCAACATTCCATTCTTCATTATCAAACTTTTGGTCATTTAGACCATCTACGATTTTGCTGTTTCTTCTGCATTTAATGCTACCATATCTGAATCATTGGTTATCAATCCGAGGTGGTTTCAAAAGAATTGTGTTTTTAGATGATTAAACGCTGATGGTAATATGGTGAAATATAAAAGATTCTCTGATAGCAATAAAAGAGCACGCATATATATCAAGGTTATAATAAAGTTGTTTCGAACGAAAGGTCAAAGTTGACTTGCTGGAGCTGTGACAAAATTGGCTAATTTGAAGAAGAATTGTAAAGTTATTTTTGGTATACTAAAGGAGCTAGCACAGATACGTGGTAAACGTTTACTCAGGTTCCAAGTGTTTTCAGGTGTATAACTACATGCGTCAATCTTTTCTTCCGTAGATAAAGTGCGGTTGGTTCATCCTCTCAATTGAGGTGTTTTTCAAGAATCATGAAAAGTTTGAACGCAGATTGTATTCGTCAAGATACAAATGAGGTTTAAGATGAAATCAAGTGGCAAACTTGAAGAGATGTTTAGTTTCATATGTTATAATCAATATTTTAAATCATTTTAATTGTCCAATGTCATTAGTCCACAGTCGATAGTCCACAGTTAAAAGTCCAATAATTCATATATAGTTTAATATATAATATTCGAATTAATTAATACGTATCATGACCTGTGCACATGTCTCAGACTCGATCACAACTCAAAGTATATATATATTATTGTATAATCAACCTCAACCTTGTATAGCTAACTCTAGCATTACTGCATATAGAGTGTCTATGGTTATTCCAAATAATATATATAGATGCGTCGATATGATATGTCAAAACCTTGTATACGTGTCCCGATATTTAAAGTGCGTAAAATAAATAACAGAAATTAAATGACGATAAATAAAATTGCGAGAATTAAAATTGCGATAAATAAATTGCGATAAATAAATGTAATAGGAATTAACAGTTAGCTAGGAACAGTTAGCTAGGATTTGTTAGTGTGGATTCTTAATAGAATTTCTCATAGTTAATTTGTTTGTTTCTAACAAATTTTATTTTGTTCAATGTTTTCTTCATTATGCCACTTGTTGGATTCTAGTAAATCAAAATCTAAATATGAAATTGGATGAAAATTGTTATTCTGCGGTGAACGGATACGTATATTGGTGGTTGTAAGTAGGATAGTGAATGACTGTTGAATCAGCTTCGACGAATGTACAGTGTAACTTATTAAGGTGAAATCTAAATATTCCTCGGGTATTACCTACCCGTTAAAATATTTTCGCCATTAACAGTTTGTACAAAAAATTTTTTAATTACAATCTTATGAAAACATATATACGTATATATTTTCTTCAGATGTAATCATGGATTGAATGAGTCAATATGATATTAATCTCATTTGCTTTTTAGTTAGAACTAGAGTGCATAATCTCTAAAACATTAGAGATTACATAATCATCATGTCGAACGAAGATAAATGATGTAGAACGTCATGTAGAACGATGATTATACTCGAGGTACAGAATGAGATGTTGAGGCATGTGATGTTGAAACTTTGGTTGTTGGTGGTGCTGTTGGTGCTGGTGATGTTGCTGAAGCTGGTAAGTTTCGCACCATGTTTTCTAAATTGATTACTCGAGCGCGAAGCTCGTTGACTTCTTCCATTATTCCGGGATGATCGTCGGTCGAAATGAGCGGATGAATAAGGTTTAGAAATTTAGCTAGAATATAATCGTGGTGAGATATTTGGGAAATGAGGGTGAAAATGGTGTTTCGGACTGGTTCGTCGGTAAATGCTTCAGGTTCATCGCCAAGAGGTAAATCCGGTTGGTGAAAAGGATCGCCTTCTTCGCGTCTCCATTGATTAAGTCGACTATGAACCCATCAGATGAATTGGGGATGGCTGATTGATTGATTCATTCTAGTGACACTGATTTCGGAGCTTAGGTGAATATCCATATCGGAATAGCTATCGAAATCTGAGGGACTCGAACTGGTTGAGGGATTCATCTCGTATGATCAGATGAAGAATTTCGATAAGAAATAGATTATAGGATGTAGATTAGTACCCTGCAATACATAATTTACATATGTATATATAATACTAAAATCTCATAAGTTACGGAGGAATCTACGGAAACTGTCAGGAAAAGTCTACAGTAACAGATACGCTAAGATATGAACTTTTGTCTATACACTATTCATGCAATCAATGCAGTAAGATGTGTCTAGACTAAGAGTGATAAACAACTGATTCCCTAAGAATAATAAACATGCAATTTTCGACACAAAATGATAAGCAAAACTTTTGACATGCAGACACGGTCGAAGTCCAGACTCACTAATGCATCTAAACAACTATCAGTTAGACACACTAATGCAAGACCTGGTTCGCTAAAACCACCTCTATGATACCAACTCTAACGATCTGTCCTAATCCATCAGGATGAATTCATTACATTTGGTTACATCGCGAGGTACTTGACCTCTATATGATACATTTTACAAACATTGCATTCGTTTTTAAAAGACAAACTTTCATTTCATTGAAAGTTGACGACATGCATACCATTTCATAATATATCCAACTATAATTGACTTAATAATAATCTTGATGAACTCAACGACTCTAATGCAACGTATTTTGATATATGTCATGAATGACTCCAAGTAATATCTCTAAAATGAGGAAATGCACAGCGGAAGATTTTTTTCGTACCTGAGAATAAACATGCTTTCAAGTGTCAACCAAAAAGTTAGTGAGTTCATAAGTTTATTGTAAATAATAAAATTCATCATTTTGATAGACCACAAGATTCAAATACAGTACACCTATCTCGTGTACGAAACCATTTTCATAAATCTTAGTAACCGTACACAGATCTCGTGCACAAAAAATAACATACACATAACATGTGTATAAAATCATTCTCTCGATACATAACATTCAATTTTCATTGCTTTCATAGCTTGGCTTGGTAACCGACCTTAACATATAATGCGCATAATAATATCCCCAAAATAGAACATCTCGTCTGTATAATAATCATATAAACTTCGAAGTACTAAACACCACGCCCACTAGCCCTTCCGTCTAGTGAACATTCTGAGTGGGGGTGTTAAACCTGGTAGCTACCTTTAGGATTCACGTGAATTAGGGCCATACCCGATTCTAATTCTTAGGTTACCAAGCAATAATAATCAGGGAAAAAATATTCACAACAATTAGTGGCAATTATCACGTCCAACTAATTCAATAATAATCCACAGAACTTCTGTCTGCATAATAATTCATTCGAGGAATGTTTTGCTTGTGTATATCTCGTCAAACATTTATAAAAGCATTTCATGTATTCACAGTTCAAAAATGTATTTCAAAAGCAATTAATAAAGCAGTTGTAAAAACAGCACATGTATTCTCAGTCCCAAAAAGGTAAAGAGTAAAAGGGAGCAAATGAACTCACATAATGTATTTTGTAGTAAAAATACATATGACGACATTGAATAAAGCAGGGTTGGCCTCGGATTCACGAACCTATATCATTTGTATATATATTAACACACAAAATCGTAATCGAATAAATATATTTATTATTTTTAATAATATACTTATTAAATTATTTGTTATATAGATATAGATATATTTAATTTATATATTTTATTTAACTAGTGTTTATCTTTCATTATAACATATTAATAATAATAATAATAATAATTTATATTAGGGTTTATGTATGATAAAATATATATGTACCTATTAATTAATATATTTTATATATAGCTTAGTTACTATCTTGTTAATAATAAAATCATAGTGATATGTGATATTAATATTCTTATAATGTATTTTTATATGGAAATATCTATTGGTAGTAATACTAATAATAATAACTATGAATATAACAATTTTACTACTAATGATAATAATAATAATAATAAAGATAATAAAAATAATACTTAAAAATAATAACTATTAAGTTTTATGATTTTTACTTATAGCATCCATATTTATTATGTCCACATAATAATAACGTTGTTTTAAATACTTAATATCTTAATTATAGCATTAAGCGTAATCGCATCCATATTACTCTTATATATAACATAAATGTTTTCATGAGCGCAACAAGTTTATATCTATCCTTAGCAATATCATAAGTAATTACATTATATTCTTTTATCACATCCTAATTAATCATAAACCTATCTCTTCTTATATTATTCATAATCTTTAATTATAATACATAGTCATAACTATATTTACTTTCATCTTAATAGTTCTAAATCTATATTTTCTTTTACATCATATTAGTTAATAATAATAATAATAATAATAATAATAATAATAATAATAATAATAATAATAAAAAAATAACAAGTATACCCTTTAAAATCTTTGAGTAAAAAAGATATGCTGCAGATGGGACTCGAACCCACAACCTCTCGCTACGCCAACACCCACACAAACCAACTGCTGCACTTCGCTTTTCCTGATTAACATCCTACTTAAGTTTATTTAACCCGTTTCTTTGTGTTTTCCCTTTTTTTTTTCTTTCTTCATCTTCGTAAAACCCATCCACCAGGCAATCATAGAATGATCTCGGCCCAAACAGAAAACTAAAACATTTTGGCCCAAGTACAATTTAATCAAGCCAAACAATTTGTATTTCTCGATCCAATCCAGCATCGGGAGCAGAAAACGAAAAAAATAATTGAAGCAGGTTACGACTTGGGTTCTTCCTCATCATCATCAATGTTTTCATTTCCTCACCATCATATTATCTTCACAGCTCACCCTTATCACTACCGTGACTATTCACCTTCTTCGTATTCAACCTCGTTCATCCTCGTGTATTGTACATCACCATCAACATGGTCATCATCTTCATTTCGTCGTAACAGTAATAGACACTAAAGATAGTAGTAAACCGTATCATCTTCGTTCGTTATCAATACTGTCAATGTTCATCGTCTTCATCGTATAACACCTTCATTGTTTCGTGGGTTTTGATGTTGTGGTGATTCCGTTTGCCAATAGTAGGAATGAAAACATAAGTGGTGATCAACTAGATGGTTCGATGGAGGATAGAAAACAGATAAAGATGATTGATGGTTTG
This sequence comes from Rutidosis leptorrhynchoides, assembly GCF_046630445.1. Taxonomy (NCBI): domain Eukaryota; kingdom Viridiplantae; phylum Streptophyta; class Magnoliopsida; order Asterales; family Asteraceae; genus Rutidosis; species Rutidosis leptorrhynchoides. The sequence goes on from NC_092333.1 coordinate 398,953,785, forward strand.
GATTAAATGGTGAGTTTGATGGTTTAACGAGTATGGTGAAGGTGGTCAGCGTCGAGTTAGATAGTGGTTTGTGGTTTGAGTGTTTCCAACCGAAACAAAGAAATGGAAATTGAACACAAGTGGTTTTAGTGAAAGGTGGCGGCTCATGGTGTATACAAGGGTGGTATGATGGTGGACGGTGGTGGCTTGGATGAAGATGTTGGCGGTCCATTGGTGTTGGATGGGTCTCATTGACAAGAAATCAAGAAGGAGTGAGAGTGAAGGTAATGGCGTGATTGAAGGTGGTGGTGGTTGATCTATTGGTGATGATCCGATGGTGGTTTGTGGCGGTAGTTAGTGGAAGAGGGTGGCCGATGGTTGGTGATGGTGTGGGTGATCTTCAAAAGGAAAATAGAAACAAAAACAGAAACCATACGATGGTCATCGTGGTTTATATTGTGGTCGACTGTGACGGTGGAAGGTAGTTGTTACAGTGGATAGTGGTGGCCGGTGGTGGTGACTCTAGGAAGAAGAAGTTTGAGTGATAATGAAAATCATATACACAAATATATATGTATATATGCAGATAGTTGAAAAGTAATAAATTTAATATTAATAATAATTAATAATAATTAATAATTAATAATAATAACAATATAATAATAAAATCAAACACATGTGAAAGAACAGGAAAGCCATCGGAATTATTAATGACTTCGGATATTATTTCGTGTCCATTGCTAGACAGTTAAAATATAAAAGTGATCCTAGAAATCCCAAATTTTCAATTTAAGTCAATTTATTTATTCTGGTCATTACCTGTTTGAAACCTGATCAAAAAGATTCGATAATTATTTATTTTCTCTTCCAATTTATATGTACGGAGTACAAAAACTTAGCTTGAAAAGGTAAAAAAATATTTATCAAAACTATTATCTTTTTAATCAAATTTTGGAACAACTTTTATTTTAAAACTTTATATATGTATATTAGACCTATTTTAAAAATAATTAAACATCAACCGAAGGTTACAGACATTTACCATTTAAGCTCAAAATTAATTATATTTAATATACACTATGTATATATATAAACAGTTGTAAATAAAAAAAATTACTACGCAAATAAATATATATTAAATAATTAAATTAGATATAACAATATATATATACAATAAATATACGTATAAAATAATAGTTTTTATTACAATGTATTTTATTGTACATATTTATTTATAACAATAAATGTATATAATAGTTTATTAATGTTCATGTTATTATATATTATACATATATTTATATATACACATATTTATATATATCCACATATTTACAAGCAACGGTTCGTGAATCATCGAGGACAGTCGAAGGTCACATGAATATATGAAAATAGTTCAAACTTTTTGAGACTCAACTCTACAGACTTTGCTTATCGTGTCAGAAACATATAAAGATTAAGTTTAAATTTGGTCGGAAATTTCCGGGTCGTCACAATTTTGATGCTGTTTTGGTTCATGATCTTTCACAATATTTTTAAATCGCTACATAATGAATACGTTTCAAGTGATTTTATGATTCAATTGCATCATATTCGAAATTGAAAAAGTTTGATGTTCATATGTTTCATGAAGAACGAGAGTCCAGATTAACGGTTGCTGTTCCAAATCAAAACAGATGATGATGGCGATTATTGTTCCTGATGAACACATTCGGTATGGTGTTATGATTCTGATTTTGGTATATGTTAGTTACATGATTCGGTATGGACTTGATTTTTCTCATTCGGTAGATTACATGGTAACTGATTTGGTATTTGAAGATGTTGATACTGACTCGGTATGATGTGGCATTCGGTATCCTGTAGCTTCGGTATTGCTTTTCTCTTCTAATTCGGTAACTGTTGTTAACAGCAAATTGGGCCTCAAAAATCCTGAAACCAAATTTACTAATCCCAAGTACTTACCGAATTTCAATTGTTTTCTATGATGGGCTTACCGAATCTCTCAAGCCCAACAACCGAATCTGATTTAAATTGGGCCTTCAGTTTCAACTAAGCCCAAATACCGAATTTGATGGACAATTGACATTTTCAGTCCCTGAAAGGTTTCAGACTTATGCATGACCAGTCCCTTTACCGAATCTGACTACAAATTTGACTGTTTTGGCCCCTGCAGTTTATCAGAATTTTTAGGCCAAGTCCTTTACCGAATCTGGACCTCTAAAGCACATTTTTCTTAATATTTCGAGGCTCGGATTCACACGGCTTTTCTCATACGCGTTCTATATGATATTTTGGAGATTTGTCGAGCACGTCAACCATTTTAAACAATGAAGCTCTTATTTCATGCGAGTATCATTGTGGGGGAGATATAGATATGGTTGATGTACGTATGACTTCTATACATGTACGATATAGGACTCGGACTTCAAAGAAAGAATTGTTTGTTTGGGGGAGAGCTAGAGACTCGAAGAAGATTCTACATCATATGGGGAGTTTTCTTATGACTAGTATCGAAAGTACTCTTTGGAACGATGAAAGTTCAAGAGGCGTGTCTCGGTATTGAAACCGACGGTATATATGTCATGACACTTTGATGAGAGCCCATGTACTTTGAAGGGGGAGCTTCTAAAGTTTCGAAACGACTTCTCAATGCAAGCAAATTCTAAATACATATCACAACTAAGTCAAGGGATGGATTGATGGTAACATATTTAGTTTGTGATGTGTTCTTCAATGCGCATTCCGCTGTGCAAACTCAAAGACCGTTGAAAGAATGATGACATCAAGTTTTGAAGATTTCAAGATCTTCATCAACGGACGTACATCATTCGGGGGGAGTTAGTTAGAAATAGTTGATTCTTTCCTTGTAATGTTGTATGTTTTACTAGGGAGTTAGTTTTTGGAAACCCGTCTCACTCCTGTGGGGGGGGGGAAGTTAGAACCCCGAGAAGGAGTAAAATGTGTTTCCCTAGCCTTATGGAGGATCGTTTATACGAGGGCTATATAAAGGATCCAAGGCTCCCTAGAAACACTAACATTAGCCACCGATTTGTAATGTATTCAAGAGAGCCGTGAGATATAGTTGACTAGTTTGACTAATGCTCTCTACATTCATGTGGTTAATTGTTCACATTCATGGTATTCATGAGATCTAGGATCCTACAGTACGATTAATAAGATTTATGAAAAATGGTTTTGTACACGAAAAAGGTGCACTGTATTTAAAAGATATCGCATGTACATTACAGATGGCTATAGGATTCGGACCCATTTGTACCATGCACATTTAAATCTTGTGGTCTATCAAAATGATGAATTTTATTGTTTATGATAAACCTATGAACTCACCAACCTTTTGGTTGACACTTTAAAGCATGTTTATTCTCAGGTATGAAAGAAATCTTCCGTTGTGCATTTGCTCAATTTAAAGATACTACTTGGAGTCATTCATGGCATATAGAGGTCAGAACCTCGCAATGAGACCATCTGTTGAAGACTTCGTCCAGGTGGATTAGGACGGGTCACCACAGCTCATCCTGCTCTTTTTCTTCTTTTTATTATGTGTCGATTTAGGTTTTTTTGACTTATCATCAGGTTTGGACTCGTTAGGTATGGTTTCTAGGATTTGGGTCGAATTGCCAGAAGAATTAAACCCATGATTATTTATTTCTTCCGGCCCACTTACTATGTTGTCGTTAGGCCCAAAATTACATTCATTGGGTTCATTAATAGGCCTAACAGGTATGCCATCCATTTTAGAGCTCACCTTGTCCACTACTGATATTTACGGATTTGTTTTCATTTGGCAGGTTAGGGTAATCCAAAGCGTCCAGGTAATTATTCCCTGTAGACTCTCTATCATCCGGTTTGTTTTTTTCCTCGATTCCATAAGTCCCCTTTTTGTTTATCTCTTCAATTTTTCCCTTGGGAACACGTTCACAGCCGTCATAATTATTATCATTGTTTCCCATGAGATTTCCAAAATAGCATGATCCTTCATCTTCCGGTTTATCCACCCGTGACCTTTTTCCTGTTTGGTTACCTCCTTCTCCATTTGTACCAACATCACCGTGTAGGTTGGGACCTTTACCTTCATCAGAACTGAAACTTGAGATGCCATCTGCTGATTCATCTTCTGATTCGCTAATGCTTTGGACATCATCTTCCCAATCACTGACAGATTCTTCCTCCATCTCAATCTCTATGATATCACCAATTTCCTCAACCACTTTTGCATAGAACATCTTATTGCCCACCCTAATCTTGACCGTATCTGATAGTTTTGCGAGGTGTATATAAAATAGCTATTAAATTTTAGCAGGAAAATACTATTAAATACGATACAATTTTACACAAGATATTTATTTATTTAGAGAATGGATATACTTAAACCTTGCTACAACACTTATAGGCAGTGTACCTAATCGTACAGTAGTGTAGTTTTTAGTAAGTCCGGTTCGTTCCACAGGGAAAATCTTTAAACAAAGCTTAACGCTATATTAGTTTACTTTTATAAAAATACAAATATATATATAAGTAATATTATTATTATAAAGGGGGGTTTTTACCGTTTAATGACCGGTTTGTCGATTTTAAAACTTTAGTCGCAGTTAAAACCAAATGTAAAATATTAAAAATAAATACAAGACTTAAATTAAAGCGTAAAGTAAATAACGATAATGAAATTGCGAATAATAAAAGTGCGATAATTAAAAAGTACGATAATTAAAAGTGCAATTAAATACAATAACAATAAAAATGCGATAATTAGAAGTGCAATTAAATATAAAATAAAGGAAATTAAATATGAAATAAAAGAATTATGCTTATTTAAACTTCCGTAATCATGATGTTTGACGTGTTGATTTTTAGTTTATTCCCATGGGTTAATTGTCCTTTATCCTGGATTATTTAATATGTCCGTCTGGTTTTTGTCCATAACAGTCCATCAGTCATAAATATAAAGTGCGAGTGTCCTCGTCAAATTATCCTTATACCCGAAGTTAAATATTCCAACTAATTGGGGACTTAAACTGTAACAAGATTTTAATACTTTGTTTAATAATTACACCAGGATGTCGACTGAGTGTAACCCAAGGTTTTAATATTTTGTTATCAATTATACCAAGTGTCCTTGTACACAATTTCACCCCTATTTTAATTATTCTAGTGGCTATTAATCCATTCCCGTGTCCGGTTAAATGAACGATTATTCGTACATATAAATACCCCGCCCATCGTGTCCGATCGAGTGTATATGGTAATTTATAGCGACGCCCAATTGTAAATCTTTATATTAACATTAACAAACTATCATTTAGTTAAACAAATATAAAGCCCATTAATAGCCCATAGTCTAATTTCCACAAGTGTCGTTCCTTTGTCCAAACCCCAATTATGGTACAAAGCCCAATTACCCAATTTTAGTAATTAGCCCAACATCATGATTACTTCGTTTTAAATAAGCATAATAATAACTTAGCTACGAGACATTAAATTAAAAAGGTTGAACATAACTTACAATGATTAAAAATAGCGTAGCGTTACACGGACAGAATTTCGACTTACACCCTTACAATATTCGCTAACATACCCTTATTATTAGGATTAAAATTAAAATTAAAATTAAAATTAAAATATAAATATAAATATTTACGTATAGATATAGAGAGGATGGATATATATGTTGGTTTTTGCGATCAGAATTCGTTTGCTTTTATAGGGAGTTTCAGAATTTGGGGCTCCGAGAACTCGCGGCCCTTTTTGCCTTCAAACTCCGCGAGTCGCGGAGTTTGTAAATACAGCTCACTCCATTTTGGCTCTTTGTTTACCGACGGTTTATTATATAAAGATAATATATATATAATTGATATAATTAATTATATATTATATTATATTTATATATATAGTTAACTTGTAATTTTTAGTCCGTTGCGTCGAGCGTTGAGAGTTGACTCTGGTCCCGGTTCTGGATTTTCGAATGTCCTTGCGTACAATTTAATATCTTGTACTTTGCGTTTTAAATCTTGTACTCTTGTAATTTCGAGACGTTTCTTATCAATAATTGGAACCTCTTTGATTGTCTTTTGTACTTTTGAGCTTTTTGGTCGTTTGCGTCTTCAATTTGTCAAATCTGTCTTTTGTCTTCACCTTTAATTATTTAAACGAATATCACTTGTAAATAGAACAATTGCAACTAAAAGCTTGTCTTTCTTGAGGAATAATGCTATGAAATATATGTTCGTTTTTAGCATTATCAAATATTCCCACACTTAAGCGTTGCTTGTCCTCAAGCAATATCGTCTTGAAATACTAGAATCACTTCTTTATTCTTCACACTTTGTACATCAGTGATTTCTATACGGCGGTATAAACAATGGTAGTAACGATATGGTTTACAGTCCCACATGACTATAAAAATTTAGATCCATTAAGGAAATTGGATCTTTATGAAAACATTTGATCTTTTGAAAATTAAATCTAGTTTTTATCCCTAGATAAGTTTTCTGGAATAACCCTTTACCGGTGTTTGTAAAATATTTTTGTGGGTTTGGTGGGTTTCAGATTTGAAAATTTTAGCTCAAAACTTGCGGTTTTGTGTCACCCACTTGCTAACCTTGTATTTGGAAAGCAACACGTCCAGTTTACTTGTCCCGTATATTACCTTTCGGTAAACTACCGTCCGGTTGTAAAGGAAAGCGTTGAACAAGCAACTGTTAAGGCAATGTCCCCTGACATGCTTTTAATTATGGTGTATAACGTGTCGGACGCAATTACTATCCTTGGTAGGAGCAATAGTAAAGCTCACCCTTATGATTTTTCGGTCTGGCACAAGGTCCTGTCTTTGACCACTATGCAACCACCGTTCTTACGGTTGATACCCGATTTAGTTCAGGTGACCTAATGAATTCCAGGTGAATTCCTAGGATTTTACGTTCAATGGTAATGAACGCATTGAAAATAGGGTTTTCAGAAAACAAATTGGTTTGTAATTTTGATCAAAATATTTTCTCGTTCAAGCTCGAGTTTAGATATCATTGAATTCCATGAGTTTGTAATTCTCAATCTTTAAGGTCAATCTCAAGGATTGAGTAATATCAGGCTTAAAAGCTGATTTTTGATTTTTTAAGGAGATTATCCTTTCTGGGGATCTGATTCATTAGTCTTATCCAGCTAATTTGCATGGTGCCCCCCATTTTACGAGATAAATCCTTCTCATGGTTAGGATAAATCTGACCACTTGGCGACCCTGTTTAATGCTGAGGTCCGTGGATTTCCTGCTGATTTTAGTGATGACTTTTCTAGATTTTTCGTCAACCTACAGCTGGTCTGGACGACAACTTCTTGACCTAAATCAAGAAGCGCGTGTCTTTTTCGGAAGACTTTACTTCCTTTTAATGATGGAATTGATTCATCGTGTAGATCCATCTTTCTTACAGTAAATCAGGTAAAACTTTTTAGTTTAGTCCAAAGCAAAAGTATTTTCAGTTATTTGTACAAAAATATGTGATATATGTTTTGAATAACTTGGAGAATTTTCCCACACTTGGCTTTTATTTTCCTTTTTATTGTCCTCTATTCCATTTTAAATGAATTTTAACATTTTGGTTTGTTTCTCAATTTATGTCCTTTCCGAGGTTACAATAATTTCGGTGTTAAAACCTAGTTTTATCGTTCATAAATATGTATAAACATGATTTTGAGGTCATTTAATTGAAAATTTTGAAAAATTTTACTAGAATTGGGTAGTCAGTATATAAGACTAGGGCTGTTCTTTATTATCAGAGAGCACTAGATTCTAATACAACTACTGCTTTACTAGTATTTTTAATGGTAACCCAGTGTTTAAGATAAAAATTTTAAAATCCGAAAGAATTTAACCAATATTCCCACACTTAAGCGTTGCTTGTCCTCAAGCAATATCGTCTTGAAATACTAGAATCACTTCTTTATTCTTCACACTTTGTACATCAGTGATTTCTATACGGCGGTATAAACAATGGTAGTAACGATATGGTTTACAGTCCCACATGACTATAAAAATTTAGATCCATTAAGGAAATTGGATCTTTATGAAAACATTTGATCTTTTGAAAATTAAATCTAGTTTTTATCCCTAGATAAGTTTTCCAGAATAACCCTTTACCGGTGTTTGCAAAATATTTTTGTGGGTTTGGTGGGTTTCAGATTTGAAAATTTTAGCTCAAAATGTCATAACCCGTCCTTAACCATAAGAACGAGTTAGATAACGTATGATTTCATTGCGAGGTATTGACCTCTATATGCGACATTTTTAAAAGAACAACTGCATTTATTTTACATTACAAACCATAACTCTTATTTTAATACAAGCTTTAGACAATAAAAAGATGATTATCGTTTAGCGATAATCTTAGACTTACAAACTTTACATGTGATGATAACAATACGATTTCTAGCATATTTTACATTACAAATCCTCCGATATGCAGTTTTATTTTTGACACAAATATGCATACTCAAGATCTTGTTTAAATTCAACATGTTGCAGCGGAAGCTTTTAGTTATCACCTGAGAATAGACATGTTTAAAACGTCAACATAAAGTTGGTGAGATATAGGTTTAATGCCGGCAGCGATATAAATATATAGACCACAAGATTTCATATATAAACATTTTAATAAAAATATTCTAAGTGGTTGAGCACTTGATAACCATACTTAACATTTAATCACGTCGCATATTCCCTTTATTATGAAATCTTACTACACCGTACCAAGTGTAGTCACGAAACGAAGTACTGTGCAACCGTTGAATACTGGTCGTCCAGTCCGGTTGGGGTTGTCAGGCCCGATAGATCTATCAACAGGATTCGCGTTTACAATACCGCTGTAAATAATAGTTACCAAGCTACAGGGAAGTATGCCAGTGGTACAACTCAACGTAGAATATATTTTTCAGTTACTTGTGTCCATATCGTAAAACATAAAATACATGTATTCTCATCCCGAAATATTTAGAGTTTAAAAGTGGGACTATATACTCACTTTTGTCTTGAAGATATGTAATTTCGACTTGGTCTCCGATTGATATCACGAACCTATCCATATATAGTTTATCAATATATTTCCATTTTAAACAATCGTCACATATATATACTTATTATACTTTTAATACTTTTAATAATTCCTTAGTCCGTAGTTAGCAGTCCGATGTTAGTAATTCAATTTTAATGGTTCATTTTTAGGTGTTTAATAAACCCCCAATGAAATAAATAAAAACCCCCATCGTATATGTATTGGTCGAGATTAATCTTGACCCACGGTACCGGTGTTGTCAAATGACGTGTTGCGTACATAAAGTACCGGTGTTGTCAAATGACGTGTTGCGTACAATCATGGGATCTTATGATTAATCTTCTCGTATTGTTTACGGGTGATCCTGAACCATATAAAATTAAATTATGAGTACATATATATGAAATATCATGTTATTTTAAAAATATGTGATTTATTTAATTTTCTCCAATTATTTTCGTAGCTAAACTAGTCTTAGATATCCGATCTCGTTTTGGTCATAGTTTCTTCGTTACAACTCCGTTTTCGTTGGTTCAACTTGCCACTTCCTTGGATCGAGTCCCTCTTTAAGAATATGAACTGTAAATACCTTAGTTTGTATTCGAAATCACAGGTCATAGGTCAAAATTTAGTGAAACTTATGAAGTTAATCATTTTTGTTACAAAAATATCATTTAATGACCATTTTTCTAAAAATACTTATACTTTGAATTAAATCATGAAATTTTTATGTGTTAACATATTCATAAGAAATATCATTTTTCCAGAATATAAACCTCCAATTAAAAGTTCAAGATGGTTTTTAATTATCCAACCCAAAACAGCCCCCGGTTACACTCCGACGTCGTAAATTCAGTTTTTAAGTGTTCTTTGGAAAACCAAGTTATACCTTGTTAAATTAGCATATATTTATGTTATATTATAGGTATTGAAGTATTTTAAAAGTTAAGTTAGAAGGATCTATTTAGTTTGCAAACAAGTTTGAAAACATTCAAACTATGTTCTTGTTGTTAAAATTTTATACCATAAAATAAGATAGCTATATATATATGAATCGAATAAGGTTATGAACAAAGTTACTACCTCAAGTTACTTGGACAAGATTGCTGTAAAAGAGGAGTAAGAACCTAGAACCAAAAGGGTGATGGAATTGGATGAAAGATTGGAAGTAAGTTTGTGTTCTTGGAAAGGATTCTTGAAGTGTTTTTGTAAGGGTTTTCTTATGGTGATTAAGTAAGGTTTTTATGGCTAGATCTTCTTGGTAACTTGCTGGATTGTTATGGAGTTTAAGGTTCTTGAAAGAGTGTGTGTTTTTAGCTAGAAATTGGAAGTTAAAATGAATCAAAATGATGATCCATGAGTCTCCTTAAAAACGTGATATGGGGGGGGGGGCAAGGACAAAATTTTCAAGCTTGTAATCTTGTGTATTTGTCAAACAATCATACAAAAGCAATTACCTTATACCTAGGGTAGTAACAAGGGCTGGTTAGGTGGTGATTTGATGTGTATATACCAATAGTAAATACGTATAGGAGCTAGGTATGATACGAGTACATATACTCTAGATATACGTATAGAAATTTTGTGAAAAATGGAACGAGGATTCAAATATAGCTATCTTTTGTGAATACACTTATATTGTTTTATGTATTTAAGTCTTTAAAAAGTGATTAAATACATTACTTATACGATATATGTATAAACATTATAGATTATAAGTATTTATGTCAATTAACGTTACGCATGGTTATCGTTTTGAAAACTTAAGTTAGTAGTTTCAAAATATACTTATAACTTATTGTTATTAATACAAAATGAGATATTAAAACATTCTTAGGTCATGTTAAATATATATATATACATATATATACACAAACGTATAATTATCATATGTTATATAGTTCGTGATATCATCGGTCAAACTAGACGGTCAAACGTTGTGTAAAACTCTTTTCAAAAACATAAATCTCAACAATTTGGATTGCTTATCATGTTGGTAAGGTTTAATTTATGTAAATATTAATCTTATAAGTATAAATTGATCGAAAAAGTCCGGGTCATTACACAAAACTTGCGGTTTTGTGTCACCCACTTGCTAACCTTGTATTTGGAAAGCAACACGTCCAGTTTACTTGTCCCGTATATTACCTTTCGGTAAACTACCGTCCGGTTGTAAAGGAAAGCGTTGAACAAGCAACTGTTAAGGCAATGTCCCCTGACATGCTTTTAATTATGGTCTATAACATGTCGGACGCAATTACTATCCTTGGTAGGAGCAATAGTAAAGCTCACCCTTATGATATTTCGGTCTGGCACAAGGTCCTGTCTTTGACTACTATGCAACCACCGTTCTTACGGTTGACACCCGATTTAGTTCAGGTGACCTAATGAATTCCAGGTGAATTCCTAGGATTTTACGTTCAATGGTAATGAACGCATTGAAAATAGGGTTTTCAGAAAACAAATTGGTTTGTAATTTTGATCAAAATATTTTCTCGTTCAAGCTCGAGTTTAGATATCATTGAATTCCATGAGTTTGTAATTCTCAATCTTTAAGGTCAATCTCAAGGATTGAGTAATATCAGGCTTAAAAGCTGATTTTTGATCTTTTAAGGAGATTATCCTTTCTGGGGATCTGATTCATTAGTCTTATCCAGCTAATTTGCATGGTGCCCCCCATTTTACGAGATAAATCCTTCTCATGGTTAGGATAAATCTGACCACTTGGCGACCCTATTTAATGCTGAGGTCTGTGGATTTCCTGCTGATTTTAGTGATGACTTTTCTAGATTTTTCGTCAACCTACAGCTGGTCTGGACGACAACTTCTTGACCTAAATCAAGAAGCGCGTGTCTTTTTCGGAAGACTTTACTTCCTTTTAATGATGGAATTGATTCATCGTGTAGATCCATCTTTCTTACAGTAAATCAGGTAAAACTTTTTAGTTTAGTCCAAAGCAAAAGTATTTTCAGTTATTTGTACAAAAATATGTGATATATGTTTTGAATAACTTGGAGAATTTTCCCACACTTGGCTTTTGATGTGGTAGCGGAGTGGTATAAAATAGTTATTAATTTTTGCAGGAAATACTATTAAATACGATATAATTTTACACAAGATATTTATTTATTTATAGAATGGATATACTTAAACCTTGCTACAACACTTATAGGCAGTGTACCTAATCGTAAAGTAGTGTAGTTTTTAGTAAGTCCGGTTCGTTCCACAGGGAAATCTTTAAACAAAGCTTAAAGCTATATTAGTTTACTTTTATAAAAATACAAATATATATATAAGTAATATTATTATTATAAAGGGGGGTTTTTACCGTTTAATGACCGGTTTGTCGATTTTAAAACTTTAGTCGCAGTTAAAACCAAATGTAAAATATTAAAAAAATAAATACAAGACTTAAATTAAAGCGTAAAGTAAATAACGATAATGAAATTGCGAATAATAAAAGTGCGATAAAATAAACTTGCGATAATTAAAGAGTACGATAATTAAAAGTGCAATTAAATAAAATAACAATAAAAAATGCGATAATTAGAAGTGCAATTAAATATAAAATAAAAGAAATTAAATATGAAATAAAAGAATTATGCTTATTTAAACTTCCGTAATCATGATGTTTGACGTGTTGATTTTAGTTTTATGCCCATGGGTTAATTGTCCTTTGTCCTGGATTATTTAATATGTCCGTCTGGTTTTTGTCCATAACAGTCCATCAGTCATAAATATAAAGTGCGAGTGTCCTCGTCAAATTTTAATTATACCCGAAGTTAAATATTCCAACTAATTGGGGATTTAAACTGTAACAAGATTTTAATACTTTGTTTAATAATTACACCAGGTTGTCGACTGAGTGTAACCCAAGGTTTTAATATTTTGTTATCAATTATACCAAGTGTCCTTTGTACATAATTTCACCCCTGTTTTAATTATTCTAGTGGCTATTAATCCATTCCCGTGTCCGGTTAAATGAACGATTATTCGTACATATAAATACCCCGCCCATCGTGTCCGATTGAGTGTATATGGTAATTTATAGGGACGCCCAATTGTAAATCTTTATATTAACATTAACAAACTATAATTTAGTTAAACAAATATAAAGCCCATTAATAGCTCATAGTCTAATTTCCACAAGTGTCGTTCTTTTGTCCAAACCCCAATTATGGTACAAAGCCCAATTACCCAATTTTAGTAATTAGCCCAACATCATGATTACTTCGGATTAAATAAGCATAATAATAACTTAGCTACGAGACATTAATGTAAAAAGGTTGAACATAACTTACAATGATTAAAAATAGCGTAGCGTTACACGGACAGAATTTCGACTTACACACTCAAACGATCTCTATCATAAATCTTATTATTATCATAATTTAAAATTAAAATTAAGATTATTGTTATATCTTATTAAGTTAACATTATGATAGAGATATAGAATATAGATATTGATAATTGATATTGATAATAGATAGATGGATCGATATATAGATAGAAATATGATAGAAAAAGGTATCCTTAATTGAACGTAAATCATCGCCTTTTATAGGCAAAATATGAAATTGAATTTTCATTTACGACCCCTGAACTATGCTCAATTAACAACTTTTTATTATTTAATATTATTCTTATTATGAATTATTTAAATATTATATTTTATTCTTGTGCATAGTTGACTCGTAATTTTTACACCGTTGCGTCGAGCGTTGAGAGTTGACTCATGTCCCGGTTCCGGATTTTCGAACGTCCTTTCGTACAATTTTATATCGTGTACTTTGCGTTTTATAACTTGTACTCTTGTCATTTTTAGACGTTCTTCATCAATAATTTGAATCTTTTTGATTGTATCTTGTACTTTTGAGCTATTTGGACCTTTGTGTCTTCAATTCGTCGTTTTCGCCTTTTGTCTTCGCACTTATTTAATATAAACGAATATTACTTGAAAATGGAACAATATCAACTAAAATCTTGTCTTTCTTGGGGAATAATGCTATAAAATATGTGTTCATTTTTGGCATTATCAATATTCCCACACTTAAGCGTTGCTTGTCCTCAAGCAATATAGTTTTGAAAAATACTTGAATCACTTCTTTATTCTTCACACTTTGTACATCAGTGACTTCAATACGGCGGTATAAACAATGGTAGTAACAATGTGGTTAAAGGTGGGTGTGTCTTTTATAGTTGCCTCGGGTTTAGGTCAACGACACTTTCAATCAAATAGCCGATTTACTTTCGGTTTCCAAAGCAAAGTGCACATTTGAAAGGCGGTTTATAGTCCCACATGACTATAAAAATGTAGATCCTTTAGGGAAATTGGATCTTTATGAAAACATTTGATCTTTTGAAAATTCATGCTAGATTTTACCCTAGACAAGTTTTCTGATTTGATCCATCATCGATGTTGCAAAATATATTTGTGGATCAATATTTTGGCTAAAAACTTTTAGGTTCGTGTAATCCACTGCTATCCCGGTATCGGAAAGCACACATCCAGTTTACTTGTTCCGTATATTACCTTTCGGTAAACTACCGTCCGGTTGTAAAGGAAAGCGATGAACAAGAAACTGTTAAGGCAATGTCCCGTGACATGCAAATGATTATGGTCTTATTAACCTGTCGGATGCTAGAACTATCCTTGGTAGGAGCAATAGTAAAGATCATCCTATAATTTTTTGGTCTGGCACAAGGTCCTGTCTCCGACCATGCTATGCAACCACCGTTCTTACGGTTGACACCCGATTTGGTTCAGGTGACCTAATGAATTCCAGGTGAATTCCTAGGATTTTACGTTCAATGGTAATGAACGTCTTGAAAATGGGTTTTCAGAAAACAAATCGGTTTATAATTTTGATCAAAATATTTTCTCGTTCAAGCTCGAGTTTAGATATCATCGAATTCCATGAGTATAAATTCTCAATCTTTAAGGTCAATCTCAAGGATTGAGTAATATCAGGCTTAAAAGCTGATTTTTAATCTTTAAGGAGATTATCCTTTCTGGGGATCTGATTCATTAGTCTTATCCAGCTAATTTGCATGGTGCCCCCCCATTGTACGAGATAAATCCTTCTCATGGTTAGGATAAATCTGACCACTTGGCGACCCTGTTTAATGCTGAGGTCCGTGGATTTCCAGCCGATTTTAGTGATGACTATTCTAGATTTTTCGTCAACCTACAGCTGGTCTGGACGACAACTTCTTGACCTAAATCAAGAAGCGCGTGTCTTTTTCGGAAGACTTTACTTCCTTTTAATGATGGAATTGATTCATCGTGTAGATCCATCTATTCTTTTAAATATATTACAGTAAATTGGGTAAAACTGATTAGTATTGTCCAAAGCAAAAGTACCTGCAATAATCTTGTACAAAAATATGTGATATATGTTTTAAAGAACTTGGTAAATTCTTCCCACACTTGGCTTTTATTTTTTTCTTTGCCTTTTTATTTTCTTCTATTCCATTCTAAATGAATTCAAGCATTTTGGGTTGTTTCTCAATTTATGTCCTTTTCGAGGTAACGATAATTTCGGTATTAACACCTAGTTTTCATCGTTCATAAATATGTATAAACATGATTTTGAGTTCATTTAGTTGAAAATTTTTCAAATTTTCACAAAATTTGGCAAATAAACCAAGTATAAACCCGAGAGAATTTATAACCCTTCTCCACACTTAAGATCATGCAATGCCCTCATTTGCAAGAAATCAGTAACAATTTAAATTATTGAGGGTGATTAGCGTAGTAAAGTGATTAAATTTTACCAAAACTTCCAAACATATTGGCGTTTGTTTTGAATGATAAATGGTGCACGTCATTTGTTCATTCCGTTTGTTGTTACATCACATATAATTTTGCATCTTGTTGTTAAAATTAGTTACTTTTGCTGAACTTAATGCCAGTCTTTGAAAACGCGTTGTTTTACCCTGTTTATAAGATAAACTACAAACAAATATATACATACTTTTTTTTTTTAAACCTTTAAAATATAAAACAAATATTAATTAATTTTAAAATTTTGTTTCTTTTAAGAATGAGGGCGTTTTGGAACGATGCCCTAGTCCGTCCCTCGACAAAATTTTAAAATTTGTCTTTTTGTAGCGATTGTTTTAAAAGCTAAGATTTTTGGGTTTTTTCAATGTTTTTGGCATACTTTAATTCAATAAGATTAAAAATAATGATAATAAAAGTTCTTGTCCCTCCCTCGGGTAAAGCAATTTCGGTTCAAAGACCTAGTCTTCAACTTACGACGAATTTTAAAAATCATATTTTTAACTTAATGAGATAAAGTAAATTTTTGTTTTTAAATTCACACAATTTAAATATAAAATTCAAAATTAATATTAAAAATTCACACCAAACTTAAAATTTGAAATGCATAAAATTAAAAAATTCATATTTTAAAAATTAAAAATTCACACCAAACTTAATTTAAAAATTCATATTATAAATTCACACCAAACTTATATTAATTTTTCAAATATTTACAATTTTAAAAATATTGTTTTTACAAAGTTTTCAATATTAATTTAAGATTTATATATTAATTTTAAAAACATGTTAAAAATAAAATTAAAAATCTTTTTGGATTTTTATCCCACTTTAGTCAATCAAATATTATCAAAAATATGCGCCCCTCTTTTCGGTAAAGTAATTTCGGTTCCAAGACCTAATTTAACTCATGACGAATTTTTGAAATATTTTGGGTTGATTGATTAAAGATATTTATACCTTAAGAATAAACGTTAAATTTCGCAGTGATGTAATAAATTTTTGAATGATATCAATAATTTCGGTCGCCAAACCTAATTTTATTCAATACCAATTTAATACTTTTTAGAGAACAAATTAGCGTTTATTATCAAAAGGTTAAAAATAAAAATAAAAATAAAAACTGTACAGACATACCTGTGAAATAGATTTCTTAGTTATATGATCTATCCCATTCATAAGATAGTCGGTTTAATTGGTTTTCCATAGCTACATAGGCGTAACCTCGAGCATTCAGTGTCTTTTCTTCTAAACATATGAACGGTCCGTCTCTGCATAAAGTAACAAATTCGGTATTTGAATAGGTTTGATTATTTGAACATTTACCTCCATGTGACCATTTTTCGCATTTGTGACATCTTTCTAGGTGTCGTGCTCTTCTTTTCGCTGCGGATTTTGATTTTCCTTTACCAAATTGTAATTTATTATCTTCGCATCTGGATTCTTTTCTAACTTCGTCCATTCTTTCTCTGATTACTGATACTAATTCACTCGGTAGTATGTCATTATTACGTTTAGTGATCAAAGCGTGTAGCATTAGACCATGGTTTAGTTCACAGGCAGTCTTCATTTTGTAAAAACCTAAAAAAAAAAAAAAAATTCAGAATGGGGGGAGAAGACTAGTTCTTTAGGGTCTGCTAGGGAAAGACCATTCGGGTTCCATTTTCGAGAACTACACGAAAACAGACAATCTAACTCTAATAGAAATACATATTATCCTTTAAAGACTTGATTCTCCCCACACTTAGTTAGCTGTGGTGTCGAAATTGTGATTAACTTCGTTGTCGACTTCCATCGGACCATGTATGTAATGTTTAACTCTGTGACCATTAACTTTAAATTCAATCCCATTTGAATTTATTAATTCTATCGTTCCGTATGGGAAAACTCTTTTGACTATGAATGGTCCAGACCATCTTGATTTCAATTTTCCAGGAAATAGCTTGAATCGTGAATTGAAAAGAAGAACTCTGTCTCCTTCTTTAAATTCTTTTGAACTTCTGATTCTTTTGTCGTGCCATTTCTTCATTCTTTCTTTATAGATTAAGGAATTTTCATAAGCTTCATTCCTTAACTCTTCTAATTCATTTAGTTGACTTAATCGTAAACGTCCGGCTTCATGTAAATCAAGATTACATGTCTTCAAAGCCCAAAATGCTTTGTGCTCAATTTCTACTGGAAGATGACATGCTTTTCCATAAATAAGTCTAAAAGGTGTGGTTCCAATTGGAGTTTTGTAGGCTGTTCTAAAAGCCCAGAGTGCATCCTCCAATTTCATGGACCATTCCTTCGGATTTGATCCTACGATTTTCTCTAGAATACGTTTTAAAGCTCGGTTAGTATTTTCAACTTGTCCACTTGTTTGTGGATGATATGCGGTGGAGATTTTATGAGTTACTCCATATCTTTTAAGAACTTTCTCAAGTTGATTATTACAAAAATGAGTACCCCGATCACTTATTAAAGCTTTCGGTGTTCCAAACCTTGCAAGAAGACGTTTTAAAAAGTTGACTACAACTCGTGCATCGTTAGTTGGGAGAGCTTGTGCTTTCGCCCATTTAGATACATAATCAATGGCTACGAGAATATAGAGATTATTATGAGATTTTGGAAATGGACCCATAAAGTCAATACCCCAAATGTCAAATACTTCACATACTTGGATAACATTTTGTGGCATTTCATCACATTGACTTATTTTTCCGGCCCTTTGACAAGCATCACAGGATTTGCAAAGAAAGTGTGCGTCTTTGTAAATTGTAGGCCAATAGAATCCAGCATCATAAACTTTTCTTGCTGTTAGTTGAGGCCCATAATGCCCTCCTGTTGGTCCTGTGTGACAATGGTTTAATATTTTACTAGCTTCATCTCCAAATACACATTGGCGTATTATTCCATCGGGACAACTTTTAAACAGATGTGGATCTTCCCGAAAATAGTGTTTTATATCACTGAAGAATTTCTTTCGTCTTTGGTACGATAATCCTTTTTCAAGGAATCCACAAACTAAGTAGTTTGCATAGTCTGCAAACCATGGGATTTCTTTATAATCTATCTTCAATAGATATTCATCAGGAAAGTTGTCTTGTATGGCTGATTCATTTAGAACTTCTAATTCGGGATTTTCAAGACGAGAAAGATGATCAGCGGCGAGATTTTCTGCTCCTCTTTTATCTCGGATTTCAATATCAAACTCTTGTAAGAGTAAGATCCAACGGATTAATCTTGGTTTAGCATCTTGTTTTGAAAATAGGTATCTAAGAGCAGAATGGTCGGTATAGACCACCGTTTTTGCTAGAACGAGATATGATCGAAATTTGTCAAAAGCAAAGACAATAGCAAGGAGTTCTTTTTCAGTAGTTGTATAGTTCGTTTGTGCTCCTTGTAACGTCTTACTAGCATAATATATAGGTTGAAATCGTTTTTCAATCCTTTGTCCTAAATAGGCTCCCATTGCAAAATCACTTGCATCGCACATTAGTTCAAATGGTAGATTCCAATTTGGTGTTATCATGGTCGGCGCATTAGTGAGTTTTTCTTTTAGAATATTAAAAGATTTGATACACTCATCTGAAAAGATGAATGGAGCATCCTTTTCTAGGAGTTTATTCATAGGAGTGGCAATTTTAGAAAAATCTTTTATGAAACGTCGGTAAAAACCGGCATGCCCTAGAAAACTCCTAACTCCTCTAACATTGGTGGGATGTGGAAGTTTAGCAATTACATCTACTTTAGCTCTATCCACTTCAATTCCTTCTTTTGAAATTTTATGACCAAGAACGATGTCTTCTTTAACCATGAAATGGCATTTCTCCCAATTAAGAACTATTTGATTGTTCGCATCTAATTAGCATTCGTTCCAGATTAACTAGACATGATTTAAATGTATCACCGAAGACTGAAAAGTCATCCATGAATACTTCCATGCATTCTTCTATCATGTCGTGAAAAATCGCCATCATACACCTTTGAAAGGT
Organism: Rutidosis leptorrhynchoides; assembly: GCF_046630445.1. NCBI lineage: Eukaryota > Viridiplantae > Streptophyta > Magnoliopsida > Asterales > Asteraceae > Rutidosis > Rutidosis leptorrhynchoides. The sequence continues at coordinate 398,973,581 of NC_092333.1, forward strand.
TGCAGGGGCGTTGCAAAGTCCAAATGGCATGCGTTTGTAAGCAAAAGTACCATAAGGGCGAGTGAATGTGGTTTTCTCTTGATCTTCGGGTGCTATTGGAATTTGAAAATATCCGGAAAATCCATCTAGAAAACAATAGTAACTATTTCCGGCTAATCTTTCCAACATTTGATCAATAAAAGGTAAGGGAAAGTGATCTTTTCTGGTGGCGTCATTTAATTTTCTATAATCAATACACACACGCCATCCTGTTACAGTCCTAGTAGGAATAAGCTCATTTTTCTCATTTGTAATGACAGTCATGCCACCCTTCTTAGGCACGTATTGAACTGGGCTTACCCATGGACTATCAGAAATTGGATATATCAAACCTGCATCTAGCAGTTTAATAATCTCTTTCTTAACTACATCTTGCATATTAGGATTTAGTCTTCGTTGGCGTTGCACATACGTTTTATGACCTTCTTCCATAAAGATTTTATGTGTGCAATACGAAGGACTTATTCCTTTAATATCATGAATCTTCCATACAATGGCTGGTTTATGAGCTTTCAACACAGAAATGAGTTGTGATTTCTCATTTTCAGTAAGAGAAGACGATATTATTACAGGTAATTCAGATTCACCATGTAAATAAGCGTATTCAAAATGGTTTGGAAGTGGCTTTAACTCTAATTTCGGAGGTTCTTCTATCGATGATTTGTATCGATATCTGTCTTCTTCTTTTAGCATTTGAATTTCTTCTGTTGTTGGTTCATATCCATTAGCTATAAGTGTAGCTAACATTTCAGCTTCATCAATTGGTTCATTACCTTCTCCTAAAGAACATTCTCCTGTTCCTTGTAATTCTGGAAATTCTTCTAATAATTCTGCATGTGCATCTATAGTTTGAATATAATAACATGTATCATCTGCAGATTGTGGTTGTTGCATTGCTCTATCAACTGAAAAGGTAACACTCTCATCCTCTATACTTAGGGTCAGTTTCTTACCGAACACGTCTATCATTGCTTTAGCCGTGTTTAAGAATGGTCTTCCTAATATGAGAGGAACTTGAGAATCTTCTTCCATGTCCAAAACAACAAAATCTACTGGAAATACTAAAGTATCAACTTTAACTAGCATGTTCTCCATTATCCCTCTAGGATATTTTATTGATCTATCGGCTAGTTTTATGCTTATTCTTGTTGGTTTCAATTCTCCAAGGTCTAGTTTAGTGTATAGTGAATACGGCATTAGATTTATACTAGCACCTAAGTCTGCCAATGCTTCTATTGAACTAAGACTACCCAGAAAACATGGAATTGTGAAACTTCCTGGATCAGATAGTTTTTCTGGTATCTTATTCAACAGCACTGCTGAACAATTAGCATTCATAGTAACAGCCGAGAGTTCTTCCATTTTCTTTCTATTTGAGATTAGATCTTTCAAGAATTTAGCATATCTAGGCATTCCTGAAATCACATCAATGAAAGGAAGATTTACATTTATCTGTTTAAACATATCCAAGAATTTGGATTGCTCGGCTTCAAGTTTCTCTTTCTTCATTTTACTCGGATAAGGAAGTGGTGGTTGATATGGTTTAACATAAGGTTTATCCTTAACTGTGTTATCTTCATTAACCTTTTCAACTACCAGTTCTTTTTCCTTATCTTGATCAGGTTGTGGTTCTTGTGGAGTAGGAATAGTTTCATCAGAAGTTACAGGTATTTTCGGTGGTTTAAGTGTTGTACCACTTCTTGTGGTAATGGCTTTAGCTGTTTCATTCCGGGGGTTAGCATTTGTATCACTAGGTAGACTTCCCGGTTTTCTTTCACCTATTAATCTTGCTAGGTTACTTACTTCTTGTTCCAGATTTTGAATAGAAGCTTGTTGATTTCTAAATGCTTGAGCATTTTGTTCATTTGTTTGTTTCTGAGATGTGAAAAACTGCGTTTGAGTTTCAACTAGCTTTGTCATCATATCTTCTAAATTCGGCTTTTTATCATCGGTTTGTTGTGGTGGTTTGTTTTGAAAATTAGGTCTTTGCTGGTTGTAAGTATTATTGGATACTTGTTGATTGCTAGGACCTTGTTGGTTGTTGTATGGAATATTTCGGTTATAATTCTGGTTTTGATTGTAAATCGGTCTTGGCGGTTGATAATTATTCTGATAATTATTTCCAGGCCTTTGGTTTATGTATGAAATATTCTCTCTTTGTTCTATTGTTAATTCAATACTGAGACAATCTTTTGTCAAATGTGGTCCTCCACACTGCTCACAACTAATTCGTATTGAGTGAATATCTTTAGTCATCTTTTCCATTCGTCTCTCGACAGCATCTATCTTTGCGGAAATGGAATCTAAGTCATAGCTAGAATCGGCTCTAGCTGCTTTAGATGATCTAACGATATCTTTTTCTTGGTGCCACTCATGTGAGTGGGAAGCAGTGTTATCAATAATTTTGTAAGCATCAGTTTCGGTTTTCTTCATAATAGAACCACCAGCTGCTATATCTATGTCTTTCCTTGTAGTGATGTCGCATCCTTGGTAGAATATTTGTACTATTTGACAGGTGTCTAAACCATGTTGCGGACATCCTCTTAACAAATTTCCAAATCTTGTCCACGCCTCATATAGAGTTTCATTTGGCTTCTGTGTAAGCGTAACAATTTCTGCTTGAAGTCTTACGGCTTTAGATGCCGGAAAGAGTTGTTTAAGAAAATTTTCAACTAAAACGTCCCATGTATTAATCTCCCCTTCAGGTAACGATTCCAACCAATCTTTGGCTTCTCCCTTTAAAGTCCAGGGAAATAACATGAGATATATCTGTTCATCCTCAACTTCTCGGATTTTAAATAGTGTGCAGATTCTATTAAAGGTACGTAAATGTTCATTTGGATCTTCCTTCGGCGCACCACTAAATTGGCATTGATTAGTCACCATATGTAGAATTTATCCTTTGATTTCATAATCTGGCGCATTAATGTCAGGATGAGTAATTGCGTGACCTTGGCCAGTGCGTTTAGCTCTCATTCGGTCTTCCATACTTAAAGGTTCCAGATTCTCCATAATTGAATTTGTTGAATCGGAATCACTAGAGGATTCTGATTTAATGGTTCGTTCCTCAACAATCTCTGTTTGAATGATTGGTGGTTCCGGAGGAAAGTTTAGTGGTTCAAGATCTATGAATCGTTCCTGAATATTCTCCGGATTCTCAATTGTGAGGTCGGGTTCAAAAAATGGATTATCGGAAATTTGAACTGGAGTACTTGGTCGACTGGATGACGATTCTAAAGAAAAATCAACGGCGGTAATATTTGCTAAATGTCTTGACCTAGTTACAGGTGGTGATCGTACAAAAGGTGGTGAACGTCTTGCTCGGTGCATTCACTGAATATCCTATTAGTTTTTAAAAGGAAAGAAAAATTATAATAAGTTATCCAATCAATAGACTTTTCTGATTTTGCTCACGTTTCGAATAGCCAAAAGATGCAGCAGAGGGGCAGGATTCGTTTGGTCTCAATATAATTGAGGACTGTTTGGCTCCAATAACCCGGTCCACGTACAAATCCAACTATTACTACGAACCAGAAAATTTCGATGTCTATCAATTTAACCACTTAAAATAAATTTTTATAATTTTAAGAAATTTAGAGAAGAAGTAGAAAAAAATCTAAGTCTTAAAAACTAGAATGGCGAGAAATAAGAGAGAAAAAGAGTGCGCGTCGAAAAGTGTCGAAAAATGAAAAAGACGAAGAGTGGTTTGTAAACACGCGGTTAATCCAACCTTATAACGATCACTATCTTAAAATTAAAGCTACAAATGGAGATCACTAATTGGAATTGTAATTGATACATAGGTAAACGCGTCGAAAAATAAAAATAAGAAAATAGCGCGAAAAATGGCGTCGCAAAATTCTAAAGCACCTAAAACTTAGTCTAAGGAATAAGCACTTAAGGGATTTTACGGCAAAGCCTAAAAATCTAAAAATGAAAATAACTATGGCAAAACTAAACTTAATACTAAAAGTTGTGACTGAGTCTAAAAATCTAAAGGTAATAAAACTTAAAATAATTTTTTTTTTTTTTTTTTAAAAAAACGATTTTTTTTTCACACAAATTTTTTTTTTTTTTAAAATTTTTTTTTTAAATGGAGAAGAATGAAGCTATTTTATGGGATAAGGAGAAAGTTGGAAAAGTTGTTTTCTACATACATATACGAAGTATCAGCTTACATCAACTGTTATGGGCACACAAGCTTATGCAAAAAAAAAAAAATTGGTCCAAATAAATATAGAGTTCTACTATTTGGACTTCTTGATACAATAAAATGCCAAAAATAGAAAAAGGAAAACAAATTAACAAGGTATAACAACCACTTTATTTGATTTCCACTCATCTCGTTTACAACTCAAATTAACAAACATGTCCCAATAGTTGTTGTCCCAACAGAACCACAATTGACTACCCACTTTAATTGATTTTGTCCAAATATAAAAAGGGAAAGCATAAATCATGGCCAAAAGGGATAGTGGTAGCCAAATTGGTTTTAAAAAAAAATAAAGTAGTAATAACGTGTCAAGTGGATTTCGGTTTTGACCAAGAAAGATGATATAACTTTTATAAATAATTTGAAGTGGAAGAGTGGGTGATGTCTCCTTGTCCCACCACACTATAATAAATATTTCAACTTTTTTTTTTAAAACCAATTGAAATCTTTTTTTTTTTTTTTTTTTTTTTTTAATTTGGGTGGTTTTTTTTACAACTATATTATTATTTTAATTATAGGAGGTTCACTAATTCTTAGGAGATTCACTAAAAAGCTCAAACGGACACGAATAAAAATACGATTTGTAAACGCTATATCTTTAGAGAAGATATAGAGAAGTTTAATAATATAGAGTTTTCTATAAATAACACGATTATAGCGTTTTCTCAAACTTATATATAATTATATTTTTACAAATATAGATTAAAAATATAGCGTTTCGCCGAGTTCCCCGGCAGCGGCGCCAAAAATTCTTGATGTGGTAGCGGAGTGGTATAAAATAGTTATTAATTTTTGCAGGAAATACTATTAAATACGATACAATTTTACACAAGATATTTATTTATTTATAGAATGGATATACTTAAACCTTGCTACAACACTTATAGGCAGTGTACCTAATCGTAAAGTAGTGTAGTTTTTAGTAAGTCCGGTTCGTTCCACAGGGAAATCTTTAAACAAAGCTTAACGCTATATTAGTTTACTTTTATAAAAATACAAATATATATATAAGTAATATTATTATTATAAAGGGGGGTTTTTACCGTTTAATGACCGGTTTGTCGATTTTAAAACTTTAGTCGCAGTTAAAACCAAATGTAAAATATTAAAAAAATAAATACAAGACTTAAATTAAAGCGTAAAGTAAATAACGATAATGAAATTGCGAATAATAAAAGTGCGATAAAATAAACTTGCGATAATTAAAGAGTACGATAATTAAAAGTGCAATTAAATAAAATAACAATAAAAAATGCGATAATTAGAAGTGCAATTAAATATAAAATAAAAGAAATTAAATATGAAATAAAAGAATTATGCTTATTTAAACTTCCGTAATCATGATGTTTGACGTGTTGATTTTAGTTTTATGCCCATGGGTTAATTGTCCTTTGTCCTGGATTATTTAATATGTCCGTCTGGTTTTTGTCCATAACAGTCCATCAGTCATAAATATAAAGTGCGAGTGTCCTCGTCAAATTTTAATTATACCCGAAGTTAAATATTCCAACTAATTGGGGATTTAAACTGTAACAAGATTTTAATACTTTGTTTAATAATTACACCAGGTTGTCGACTGAGTGTAACCCAAGGTTTTAATATTTTGTTATCAATTATACCAAGTGTCCTTTGTACATAATTTCACTCCTGTTTTAATTATTCTAGTGGCTATTAATCCATTCCCGTGTCCGGTTAAATGAACGATTATTCGTACATATAAATACCCCGCCCATCGTGTCCGATTGAGTGTATATGGTAATTTATAGGGACGCCCAATTGTAAATCTTTATATTAAAATTAACAAACTATCATTTAGTTAAACAAATATAAAGCCCATTAATAGCTCATAGTCTAATTTCCACAAGTGTCGTTCTTTTGTCCAAACCCCAATTATGGTACAAAGCCCAATTACCCAATTTTAGTAATTAGCCCAACATCATGATTACTTCGGATTAAATAAGCATAATAATAACTTAGCTACGAGACATTAATGTAAAAAGGTTGAACATAACTTACAATGATTAAAAATAGCGTAGCGTTACACGGACAGAATTTCGACTTACACACTCAAACGATCTCTATCATAAATCTTATTATTATCATAATTTAAAATTAAAATTAAGATTATTGTTATATCTTATTAAGTTAACATTATGATAGAGATATAGAATATAGATATTGATAATTGATATTGATAATAGATAGATGGATCGATATATAGATAGAAATATGATAGAAAAAGGTATCCTTAATTGAACGTAAATCATCGCCTTTTATAGGCAAAATATGAAATTGAATTTTCATTTACGACCCCTGAACTATGCTCAATTAACAACTTTTTATTATTTAATATTATTCTTATTATGAATTATTTAAATATTATATTTTATTCTTGTGCATAGTTGACTCGTAATTTTTACACCGTTGCGTCGAGCGTTGAGAGTTGACTCATGTCCCGGTTCCGGATTTTCGAACGTCCTTTCGTACAATTTTATATCGTGTACTTTGCGTTTTATAACTTGTACTCTTGTCATTTTTAGACGTTCTTCATCAATAATTTGAATCCTTTTGATTGTATCTTGTACTTTTGAGCTGTTTGGACCTTTGTGTCTTCAATTTGTCGTTTTCGCCTTTTGTCTTCGCACTTATTTAATATAAACGAATATTACTTGAAAATGGAACAATATCAACTAAAATCTTGTCTTTCTTGGGGAATAATGCTATAAAATATGTGTTCATTTTTGGCATTATCAATATTCCCACACTTAAGCGTTGCTTGTCCTCAAGCAATATAGTTTTGAAAAATACTTGAATCACTTCTTTATTCTTCACACTTTGTACATCAGTGACTTCAATACGGCGGTATGAACAATGGTAGTAACAATGTGGTTAAAGGTGGGTGTGTCTTTTATAGTTGCCTCGGGTTTAGGTCAACGACACTTTCAATCAAATAGCCGATTTACTTTCGGTTTCCAAAGCAAAGTGCACATTTGAAAGGCGGTTTACAGTCCCACATGACTATAAAAATGTAGATCCTTTAGGGAAATTGGATCTTTATGAAAACATTTGATCTTTTGAAAATTCATGCTAGATTTTACCCTAGACAAGTTTTCTGATTTGATCCATCATCGATGTTGCAAAATATATTTGTGGATCAATATTTTGGCTAAAAACTTTTAGGTTCGTGTAATCTACTGCTATCCCGGTATCGGAAAGCACACATCCAGTTTACTTGTTTCGTATATTACCTTTCGGTAAACTACCGTCCGGTTGTAAAGGAAAGCGATGAACAAGAAACTGTTAAGGCAATGTCCCGTGACATGCAAATGATTATGGTCTTATTAACGTGTCGGATGCTAGAACTATCCTTGGTAGGAGCAATAGTAAAGATCATCCTATAATTTTTTGGTCTGGCACAAGGTCCTGTCTCCGACCATGCTATGCAACCACCGTTCTTACGGTTGACACCTGATTTGGTTCAGGTGACCTAATGAATTCCAGGTGAATTCCTAGGATTTTACGTTCAATGGTAATGAACGCATTGAAAATGGGTTTTCAGAAAACAAATCGGTTTATAATTTTGATCAAAATATTTTCTCGTTCAAGCTCGAGTTTAGATATCATCGAATTCCATGAGTTTAAATTCTCAATCTTTAAGGTCAATCTCAAGGATTGAGTAATATCAGGCTTAAAAGCTGATTTTTAATCTTTAAGGAGATTATCCTTTCTGGGGATCTGATTCATTAGTCTTATCCAGCTAATTTGCATGGTGCCCCCCCATTGTACGAGATAAATCCTTCTCATGGTTAGGATAAATCTGACCACTTGGCGACCCTGTTTAATGCTGAGGTCCATGGATTTCCAGCCGATTTTAGTGATCACTTTTCTAGATTTTTCGTCAACCTACAGCTGGTCTGGACGACAACTTCTTGACTTAAATCAAGAAGCGCGTGTCTTTTTCGGAAGACTTTACTTCCTTTTAATGATGGAATTGATTCATCGTGTAGATCCATCTATTCTTTTAAATATATTACAGTAAATTGGGTAAAACTGATTAGTATTGTCCAAAGCAAAAGTACCTGCAATAATCTTGTACAAAAATATGTGATATATGTTTTAAAGAACTTGGTAAATTCTTCCCACACTTGGCTTTTATTTTTTTCTTTGCCTTTTTATTTTCTTCTATTCCATTCTAAATGAATTCAAGCATTTTGGGTTGTTTCTCAATTTATGTCCTTTTCGAGGTAACGATAATTTCGGTATTAACACCTAGTTTTCATCGTTCATAAATATGTATAAACATGATTTTGAGTTCATTTAGTTGAAAATTTTTCAAATTTTCACAAAATTTGGCAAATAAACCAAGTATAAACCCGAGAGAATTTATAACCCTTCCCCACACTTAAGATCATGCAATGCCCTCATTTGCAAGAAATCAGTAACAATTTAAATTATTGAGGGTGATTAGCGTAGTAAAGTGATTAAATTTTACCAAAACTTCCAAACATATTGGCGTTTGTTTTGAATGATAAATGGTGCACGTCATTTGTTCATTCCGTTTGTTGTTACATCACATATAATTTTGCATCTTGTTGTTAAAATTAGTTACTTTTGCTGAACTTAATGCCAGTCTTTGAAAACGCGTTGTTTTACCCTGTTTATAAGATAAACTACAAACAAATATATACATACTTTTTTTTTTAAACCTTTAAAATATAAAACAAATATTAATTAATTTTAAAATTTTGTTTCTTTTAAGAATGAGGGCGTTTTGGAACGATGCCCTAGTCCGTCCCTCGACAAAATTTTAAAATTTGTCTTTTTGTAGCGATTGTTTTAAAAGCTAAGATTTTTGGGTTTTTTCAATGTTTTTGGCATACTTTAATTCAATAAGATTAAAAATAATGATAATAAAAGTTCTTGTCCCTCCCTCGGGTAAAGCAATTTCGGTTCAAAGACCTAGTCTTCAACTTACGACGAATTTTAAAAATCATATTTTTAACTTAATGAGATAAAGTAAATTTTTGTTTTTAAATTCACACAATTTAAATATAAAATTCAAAATTAATATTAAAAATTCACACCAAACTTAAAATTTGAAATGCATAAAATTAAAAAATTCATATTTTAAAAATTAAAAATTCACACCAAACTTAATTTAAAAATTCATATTATAAATTCACACCAAACTTATATTAATTTTTCAAATATTTACAATTTTAAAAATATTGTTTTTACAAAGTTTTCAATATTAATTTAAGATTTATATATTAATTTTAAAAACATGTTAAAAATAAAATTAAAAATCTTTTTGGATTTTTATCCCACTTTAGTCAATCAAATATTATCAAAAATATGCGCCCCTCTTTTCGATAAAGTAATTTCGGTTCCAAGACCTAATTTAACTCATGACGAATTTTTGAAATATTTTGGGTTGATTGATTAAAGATATTTATACCTTAAGAATAAACGTTAAATTTCGCAGTGATGTAATAAATTTTTGAATGATATCAATAATTTCGGTCGCCAAACCTAATTTTATTCAATACCAATTTAATACTTTTTAGAGAACAAATTAGCGTTTATTATCAAAAGGTTAAAAATAAAAATAAAAATAAAAACTGTACAGACATACCTGTGAAATAGATTTCTTAGTTATATGATCTATCCCATTCATAAGATAGTCGGTTTAATTGGTTTTCCATAGCTACATAGGCGTAACCTCGAGCATTCAGTGTCTTTTCTTCTAAACATATGAACGGTCCGTCTCTGCATAAAGTAACAAATTCGGTATTTGAATAGGTTTGATTATTTGAACATTTACCTCCATGTGACCATTTTTCGCATTTGTGACATCTTTCTAGGTGTCGTGCTCTTCTTTTCGCTGCGGATTTTGATTTTCCTTTACCAAATTGTAATTTATTATCTTCGCATCTGGATTCTTTTCTAACTTCGTCCATTCTTTCTCTAATTACTGATACTAATTCACTCGGTAGTATGTCATTATTACGTTTAGTGATCAAAGCGTGTAGCATTAGACCATGGTTTAGTTCACAGGCAGTCTTCATTTTGTAAAAACCTAAAAAAAAAAAAAAAAAATTCAGAATGGGGGGAGAAGACTAGTTCTTTAGGGTCTGCTAGGGAAAGACCATTCGGGTTCCATTTTCGAGAACTACACGAAAACAGACAATCTAACTCTAACAGAAATACATATTATCCTTTAAAGACTTGATTCTCCCCACACTTAGTTAGCTGTGGTGTCGAAATTGTGATTAACTTCGTTGTCGACTTCCATCGGACCATGTATGTAATGTTTAACTCTGTGACCATTAACTTTAAATTCAATCCCATTTGAATTTATTAATTCTATCGTTCCGTATGGGAAAACTCTTTTGACTATGAATGGTCCAGACCATCTTGATTTCAATTTTCCAGGAAATAGCTTGAATCGTGAATTGAAAAGAAGAACTCTGTCTCCTTCTTTAAATTCTTTTGAACTTCTGATTCTTTTGTCGTGCCATTTCTTCATTCTTTCTTTATAGATTAAGGAATTTTCATAAGCTTCATTCCTTAACTCTTCTAATTCATTTAGTTGACTTAATCGTAAACGTCCGGCTTCATGTAAATCAAGATTACATGTCTTCAAAGCCCAAAATGCTTTGTGCTCAATTTCTACTGGAAGATGACATGCTTTTCCATAAATAAGTCTAAAAGGTGTGGTTCCAATTGGAGTTTTGTAGGCTGTTCTAAAAGCCCAGAGTGCATCCTCCAATTTCATGGACCATTCCTTCGGATTTGAACCTACGGTTTTCTCTAGAATACGTTTTAAAGCTCGGTTGGTATTTTCAACTTGTCCACTTGTTTGTGGATGATATGCGGTGGAGATTTTATGAGTTACTCCATATCTTTTAAGAACTTTCTCAAGTTGATTATTACAAAAATGAGTACCCCGATCACTTATTAAAGCTTTCGGTGTTCCAAACCTTGCAAGAAGACGTTTTAAAAAGTTAAATACAACTCGTGCATCGTTAGTTGGGAGAGCTTGTGCTTCCGCCCATTTAGATACATAATCAATGGCTACGAGAATATAGAGATTATTATGAGATTTTGGAAATGGACCCATAAAGTCAATACCCTAAATGTCAAATACTTCACATACTTGGATAACATTTTGTGGCATTTCATCACGTTGACTTATTTTTCCGGCCCTTTGACAAGCATCACAGGATTTGCAAAGAAAGTGTGCGTCTTTGTAAATTGTAGGCCAATAGAATCCAGCATCATAAAATTTTCTTGCTGTTAGTTGAGGCCCATAATGCCCTCCTGTTGGTCCTGTGTGACAATGGTTTAATATTTTACTAGCTTCATCTCCAAATACACATTGGCGTATTATTCCATCGGGACAACTTTTAAACAGATGTGGATCTTCCCGAAAATAGTGTTTTATATCACTGAAGAATTTCTTTCGTCTTTGGTACGATAATCCTTTTTCAAGGAATCCACAAACTAAGTAGTTTGCATAGTCTGCAAACCATGGGATTTCTTTATAATCTATCTTCAATAGATATTCATCAGGAAAGTTGTCTTGTATGGCTGATTCATTTAGAACTTCTAATTCGGGATTTTCAAGACGAGAAAGATGATCAGCGGCGAGATTTTCTGCTCCTCTTTTATCTCGGATTTCAATATCAAACTCTTGTAAGAGTAAGATCCAACGGATTAATCTTGGTTTAGCATCTTGTTTTGAAAATAGGTATCTAAGAGCAGAATGGTCGGTATAGACCACCGTTTTTGCTAGAACGAGATATGATCGAAATTTGTCAAAAGCAAAGACAATAGCAAGGAGTTCTTTTTCAGTAGTTGTATAGTTCGTTTGTGCTCCTTGTAACGTCTTACTAGCATAATATATAGGTTGAAATCGTTTTTCAATCCTTTGTCCTAAAACGGCTCCCATTGCAAAATCACTTGCATCGCACATTAGTTCAAATGGTAGATTCCAATTTGGTGTTATCATGGTCGGCGCATTAGTGAGTTTTTCTTTAAGAATATTAAAAGATTTGATACACTCATCTGAAAAGATGAATGGAGCATCCTTTTCTAGGAGTTTATTCATAGGAGTGGCAATTTTAGAAAAATCTTTTATGAAACGTCGGTAAAAACCGGCATGCCCTAGAAAACTCCTAACTCCTCTAACATTGGTGGGATGTGGAAGTTTAGCAATTACATCTACTTTAGCTCTACCCACTTCAATTCCTTCTTTTGAAATTTTATGACCAAGAACGATGCCTTCTTTAACCATGAAATGGCATTTCTCCCAATTAAGAACTAGATTTGATTGTTTGCATCTAATTAGCATTCGTTCCAGATTAACTAGACATGATTTAAATGTATCACCGAAGACTGAAAAGTCTTCCATGAATACTTCCATGCATTCTTCTATCATGTCGTGAAAAATCGCCATCATACACCTTTGAAAGGTTGCAGGGGCGTTGCAAAGTCCAAATGGCATGCGTTTGTAAGCAAAAGTACCATAAGGGCAAGTGAATGTGGTTTTCTCTTGATCTTCGGGTGCTATTGGAATTTGAAAATATCCGGAAAATCCATCTAGAAAACAATAGTAACTATTTTCGGCTAATCTTTCCAACATTTGATCAATAAAAGGTAAGGGAAAGTGATCTTTTCTGGTGGCGTCATTTAATTTTCTATAATCAATACACACACGCCATCCTGTTACAGTCCTAGTAGGAATAAGCTCATTTTTCTCATTTGTAATGACAGTCATGCCACCCTTCTTAGGCACGCATTGAACTGGGCTTACCCATGGACTATCAGAAATTGGATATATCAAACCTGCATCTAGCAGTTTAATAATCTCTTTCTTAACTACATCTTGCATATTAGGATTTAGTCTTCGTTGGCGTTGCACATACGTTTTATGACCTTCTTCCATAAAGATTTTATGTGTGCAATACGAAGGACTTATTCCTTTAATATCATGAATCTTCCATGCAATGGCTGGTTTATGAGCTTTCAACACAGAAATGAGTTGTGATTTCTCATTTTCAGTAAGAGAAGACGATATTATTACAGGTAATTCAGATTCACCATGTAAATAAGCGTATTTCAAATGGTTTGGAAGTGGCTTTAACTCTAATTTCGGAGGTTCTTCTATCGATGATTTGTATCGATATCTGTCTTCTTCTTTTAGCATTTGAATTTCTTCTATTGTTGGTTCATATCCATTAGCTATAAGTGTAGCTAACATTTCAGCTTCATCAATTGGTTCATTACCTTCTCCTAAAGAACATTCTCCTGTTCCTTGTAATTCTGGAAATTCTTCTAATAATTCTGCATGTGCATCTATAGTTTGAATATAATAACATGTATCATCTGCAGATTGTGGTTGTTGCATTGCTCTATCAACTGAAAAGGTAACACTCTCATCCTCTATACTTAGGGTCAGTTTCTTACCGAACACGTCTATCATTGCTTTAGCCGTGTTTAAGAATGGTCTTCCTAATATGAGAGGAACTTGAGAATCTTCTTCCATGTCCAAAACAACAAAATCTACTGAAAATACTAAAGTACCAACTTTAACTAGCATGTTCTCCATTATCTCTCTAGGATATTTTATTGATCTATCGGCTAGTTGTATGCTTATTCTTGTTGGTTTCAATTCTCCAAGGTCTAGTTTAGTGTATAATGAATACGGCATTAGATTTATACTAGCACCTAAGTCTGCCAATGCTTCTATTGAACTAAGACTACCCAGAAAACATGGAATTGTGAAACTTCCTGGATCAGATAGTTTTTCTGGTATCTTATTCAACAGCACTGCTGAACAATTAGCATTCATAGTAACAGCCGAGAGTTCTTCCATTTTCTTTCTATTTGAGATTAGATCTTTCAAGAATTTAGCATATCTAGGCATTCCTGAAATCACATCAATGAAAGGAAGATTTACATTTATCTGTTTAAACATATCCAAGAATTTGGATTGCTCGGCTTCAAGTTTCTCTTTCTTCATTTTACTCGGATAAGGAAGTGGTGGTTGATATGGTTTAACATAAGGTTTATCCTTAACTGTGTTATCTTCATTAACCTTTTCAACTACTAGTTCTTTTTCCTTATCTTGATCAGGTTGTGGTTCTTGTAGAGTAGGAATAGTTTCATCAGAAGTTACAGGTATTTCCGGTGGTTTAAGTGTTGTACCACTTCTTGTGGTAATGGCTTTAGCTGTTTCATTCCGGGGGTTAGCATTTGTATCACTAGGTTGACTTCCCGGTTTTCTTTCACCTATTAATCTTGCTAGGTTACTTACTTCTTGTTCCAGATTTTGAATAGAAGCTTGTTGATTTCTAAATGCTTGAGCATTTTGTTCATTTGTTTGTTTCTGAGATGTGAAAAACTGCGTTTGAGTTTCAACTAGCTTTGTCATCATATCTTCTAAATTCGGCTTTTTATCATCGGTTTGTTGTGGTGGTTTGTTTTGAAAATTAGGTCTTTGCTGGTTGTAAGTATTATTGGATACTTGTTGATTGCTAGGACCTTGTTAGTTGTTGTATGGAATATTTCGGTTATAATTCTGGTTTTGATTGTAAATCGGTCTTGGCGGTTGATAATTATTCTGATAATTATTTCCAGGCCTTTGGTTTATGTATGAAATATTCTCTCTTTGTTCCATTGTTAATTCAATACTGAGACAATCTTTTGTCAAATGTGGTCCTCCACACTGCTCACAACTAATTCGTATTGAGTGAATATCCTTAGTCATCTTTTCCATTCGTCTCTCCACATCATCTATTTTTGCGGAAATGGAATCTAAGTCATGTCTAGAATCGGCTCTAGCTGCTTTAGATGATCTAACGATATCTTTTTCTTGGTGCCACTCATGTGAGTGGGAAGCAGTATTATCAATAATTTTGTAAGCATCAGTTTCGGTTTTCTTCATAATAGAACCACCAGCTGCTATATCTATGTCTTTCCTTGTAGTGATGTCGCATCCTTGGTAGAATATTTGTACTATTTGACAGGTGTCTAAACCATGTTGCGGACATCCTCTTAATAACTTTCCATATCTTGTCCACGCCTCATATAGAGTTTCATTCGGTTTTTGTGTGAACGTAACAATTTCTGCTTGAAGTCTTACGGCCTTAGATGCAGGAAAGAATTGTTTAAGAAATTTTTCAACTAAAACGTCCCATGTATCAATCGCCCCTTCAGGTAACGATTCCAACCAATCTTTGGCTTCTCCCTTTAAAGTCCATGGAAATAACATGAGATATATCTGTTCATCCTCAACTTCTCGGATTTTAAATAGTGTGCAGATTCTATTAAAGGTACGTAAATGTTCATTTGGATCTTCCTTCGGCGCACCACTAAATTGGCATTGATTAGTCACCATATGTAGAATTTGTCCTTTAATTTCATAATCTGGCGCATTAATGTCAGGATGAGTAATTGCGTGACCTTGGCCAGTGCGTTTAGCTCTCATTCGGTGTTCCATACTTAAAGGTTCCAGATTTTCCATAATTGAATTTGTTGAATCTAAATCACTAGAGGATTCTGATTTAATGGTTTGTTCCTCAACAATCTCTGTTTGAATGATTGGTGGTTCCGGGGGAAAGTTTAATGGTTCAGGATCTACGAACCGTTCCTGAATATTCTCCGGATTCTCAATTGCGAGGTCGGTTTCAAAAAAATGGATTATCGGAAATTTGAATTGGAGTACTCGGTCGACTGGATGACGATTCTAAAGAAAAATCAACGGCGACAATGTTTGCTAGATGTCTTGATCGAGTTACAGGTGGTGAACGTACAAAAGGTGGTGAACGTCTTACTCGGTGCATTCACTGAATATCCTATTAGTTTTTAAAAAGGAAAGAAAAATTATAATAAGTTATCCAATTAATAGACTTTTCTGATTTTGCCCACGTTTCGAATAGCCAAAAGATGCAGCAGAGGGGCAGGATTCGTTTGGTCTTAATATAATTGAGGACTGTTTGGCTCCAATAACCCGGTCCACGTACAAATCCAACTATTACTACGAACCAGAAAATTTTGATGTCTATCAATTTAACCACTTAAAATAAATTTTCGTAATTTTAAGAAATTTAGAGAAGAAGTAGAAAAAAATCTAAGTCCTAAAAACTAGAATGGCGAGAAATAAGAGAGAAAAAGAGTGCGCGTCGAAAAGTGTCGAAAAATGAAAAAGACGAAGAGTGGTTTGTAAACACGCGGTTAATCCAACCTTATAACGATCAGTATCTTAAAATTAAAGCTACAAATGGAGATCACTAATTGGAATTGTAATTGATACATAGGTAAACGCGTCGAAAAATAAAAATAAGAAAATAGCGCGAAAAATGGTTTCGCAAAATTCTAAAGCACCTAAAACTTAGTCTAAGGAATAAGCACTTAAGGGATTTTACGGCAAATCCTAAAAATCTAAAAATGAAAATAACTATGGCAAAACTAAACTTAATACTAAAAGTTGTGACTGAGTCTAAAAATCTAAAGGTAATAAAACTTAAAATATATTTTTTTTTTTTTAAAAAAACGTTTTTTTTTTTTCACACAATTTTTTTTTATTTTTAAATTTTTTTTTTTAAATGGAGAAGAATGAAGCTATTTTATGGGATAAGGAGAAAGTTGGAAAAGTTGTTTTCTACATACATATACGGAGTATCAGCTTACATCAACTGTTATGGGCACACAAGCTTATGCAAAAAAAAAAAAAAAAAAAAAAAAAAAAATTGGTCCAAATAAATATAGAGTTATACTATTTGGACTCCTTGATACAATAAAATGTCAAAAATAGAAAAAGGAAAACAAATTAACAAGGTATAACAACCACTTTATTTGATTTCCACTCATCTCGTTTACAACTCAAATTAACAAACATGTCCCAATAGTTGTTGTCCCAACAGAACCACAATTGACTACCCACTTTAATTGATTTTGTCCAAATATAAAAAGGGAAAGCATAAATCACGGCCAAAAGGGATAGTGGTGGCCAAATTGGTTTTAAAAAAAAATAAAGTAGTAATAACGTGTCAAGTGGATTTCGGTTTTGACCAAGAAAGATGATATAACTTTTATAAATAATTTGAAGTGGAAGAGTGGGTGATGTCTCCTTGTCCCACCACACTATAATAAATATTTCAACTTTTTTTTTTAAAACCAATTGAAATCTTTTTTTTTTTTTTTTTTTTAATTTGGGTGGTTTTTTTTACAACTATATTATTATTTTAATTATAGGAGGTTCACTAATTCTTAGGAGATTCACTAAAAAGCTCAAACGGACACGATTAAAAATACGATTTGTAAACGCTATATCTTTAGAGAAGATATAGAGAAGTTTAATAATATAGAGTTTTCTATAAATAACACGATTATAGCGTTTTCTCAAACTTATATATAATTATATTTTTACAAATATAGATTAAAAATATAGCGTTTCGCCGAGTTCCCCGGCAGCGGCGCCAAAAATTCTTGATGTGGTAGCGGAGTGGTATAAAATAGTTATTAATTTTTGCAGGAAATACTATTAAATACGATACAACTTTACACAAGATATTTATTTATTTATAGAATGGATATACTTAAACCTTGCTACAACACTTATAGGCAGTGTACCTAATCGTAAAGTAGTGTAGTTTTTAGTAAGTCCGGTTCGTTCCACAGGGAAATCTTTAAACAAAGCTTAACGCTATATTAGTTTACTTTTATAAAAATACAAATATATATATAAGTAATATTATTATTATAAAGGGGGGTTTTTACCGTTTAATGACCGGTTTGTCGATTTTAAAACTTTAGTCACAGTTAAAACCAAATGTAAAATATTAAAAAAATAAATACAGGACTTAAATTAAAGCGTAAAGTAAATAACGATAATGAAATTGCGAATAATAAAAGTGCGATAAAATAAACTTGCGATAATTAAAGAGTACGATAATTAAAAGTGCAATTAAATAAAATAACAATAAAAAATGCGATAATTAGAAGTGCAATTAAATATAAAATAAAAGAAATTAAATATGAAATAAAAGAATTATGCTTATTTAAACTTCCGTAATCATGATGTTTGACGTGTTGATTTTAGTTTTATGCCCATGGGTTAATTGTCCTTTGTCCTGGATTATTTAATATGTCCGTCTGGTTTTTGTCCATAACAGTCCATCAGTCATAAATATAAAGTGCGAGTGTCCTCGTCAAATTTTAATTATACCCGAAGTTAAATATTCCAACTAATTGGGGATTTAAACTGTAACAAGATTTTAATACTTTGTTTAATAATTACACCAGGTTGTCGACTGAGTGTAACCCAAGGTTTTAATATTTTGTTATCAATTATACCAAGTGTCCTTTGTACATAATTTCACCCCTGTTTTAATTATTCTAGTGGCTATTAATCCATTCCCGTGTCCAGTTAAATGAACGATTATTCGTACATATAAATACCCCGCCCATCGTGTCCGATTGAGTGTATATGGTAATTTATAGGGACGCTCAATTGTAAATCTTTATATTAACATTAACAAACTATCATTTAGTTAAACAAATATAAAGCCCATTAATAGCTCCTAGTCTAATTTCTACAAGTGTCGTTCTTTTGTCCAAACCCCAATTATGGTACAAAGCCCAATTACCCAATTTTAGTAATTAGCCCAACATCATGATTACTTCGGATTAAATAAGCATAATAATAACTTAGCTACGAGACATTAATATAAAAAGGTTGAACATAACTTACAATGATTAAAAATAGCGTAGCGTTACACGGACAGAATTTCGACTTACACACTCAAACGATCTCTATCATAAATCTTATTATTATCATAATTTAAAATTAAAATTAAGATTATTGTTATATCTTATTAAGTTAACATTATGATAGAGATATAGAATATAGATATTGATAATTGATATTGATAATAGATAGATGGATCGATATATAGATAGAAATATGATAGAAAAAGGTATCCTTAATTGAACGTAAATCATCGCCTTTTATAGGCAAAATATGAAATTGAATTTTCATTTACGACCCCTGAACTATGCTCAATTAACAACTTTTTATTATTTAATATTATTCTTATTATGAATTATTTAAATATTATATTTTATTCTTGTGCATAGTTGACTCGTAATTTTTACACCGTTGCGTCGAGCGTTGAGAGTTGACTCATGTCCCGGTTCCGGATTTTCGAACGTCCTTTCGTACAATTTTATATCGTGTACTTTGCGTTTTATAACTTGTACTCTTGTCATTTTTAGACGTTCTTCATCAATAATTTGAATCTTTTTGATTGTATCTTGTACTTTTGAGCTGTTTGGACCTTTGTGTCTTCAATTCGTCGTTTTCGCCTTTTGTCTTCGCACTTATTTAATATAAACGAATATTACTTGAAAATGGAACAATATCAACTAAAATCTTGTCTTTCTTGGGGAATAATGCTATAAAATATGTGTTCATTTTTGGCATTATCAGCTTTTATTTTCCTTTTTATTGTCCTCTATTCCATTTTAAATGAATTTTAACATTTTGGTTTGTTTCTCAATTTATGTCCTTTCCGAGGTTACAATAATTTCGGTGTTAAAACCTAGTTTTATCGTTCATAAATATGTATAAACATGATTTTGAGTTCATTTAATTGAAAATTTTGAAAATTTTTACTAGAATTGGGTAGTCAGTATATAAGACTAGGGCTGTTCTTTATTATCAGAGAGCACTAGATTCTAATACAACTACTGCTTTACTAGTATTTTTAATGGTAACCCAGTGTTTAAGATAAAAATTTTAAAATCCGAAAGAATTTAACCCCTTCCCACACTTAAGATCTTGCAATGCCCTCATTTGCAAGAAATCAGTAACAATTTAAATTATTGAGGGTGATTTGTGTGAAAATGATTAAATTTTACCAAAGTTTCCAAATATATTGGTGTTTGTTTGCTGAATGATAAATGGTGCACATCATTTGTTCATTCCGTCTTGTTGTTATTTCACATATATTTTGCATCTTGTCGTCAAAATTAGTTGCTTTTGCTGAACTTAATGCCAGTCTTTGAAAATGCATTGTTTTACCCTGTTGTGTACATAAGATAAACTGCAAACATATATACATATTTTTGAAGTTTGGTATATTACCCCACATTCAAAAATTATTAAAATCTAAGAATAAAAGTTAGAAAATTATAAAAACTATTACAATATTAACATAATTATTAAACGTATCAACATTACAAATTACAAAATAAATAAAACTAAGTAGACTAGGGATGATACTGATACCAATAGGGGTTCCATGCATAACCATAGGTGCTATAAAATGCTTCGGCTGGGTTATACGTAGGATACGGTGGTTGCATCTCTATAGACCAGGGAGGGAATATGAGTTTTGGAGTAGGAATATAGTTTCTACCTATATGTTGGCAATGAGCTATGATTTGGTTTTGATGAACTTGCCAATCTTCAAATGCTCTCTGTCTAGCATTTTCGTACTCCTGTGAAGCTATAAACCTTTGCATTTCTTGCATTTCATTTCCCCCTCCTACATTACCTTGCTGTTGGTTTCTCTCAACCTGTGGATGTCTACCATGGTATTGTACTGCGGCGTTATTTCGCCTCTTCAAAACTTTCGCACCATGGTATACATTTAAACCTATTGTATCGCGGGGTTCTGGTTCTTCTACTAATAATCCCCCCCGACTTATATCCACACCGAGATATTCAGCAATCAAAGTAATAAAAATACCACCTCCTATTATGCTATGCGGTCTCATCCCCCTAACCATAGCTGATAAATAATAACCCACACAATAAGGTATACTTACAGCGCTTTGTGGGTCTCGAATACACATATGGTAAAACAAATCCTGTTCATTTACCTTTTCCTTGTTCTTACCTCTTTGTGTAATCGAATTAGCTAAAAACCTATGAATTACTCTTAATTCAGCTCTATCTATATCCAAATAAGAGTAATTTCCCCCTTTGAATCGGTGATGACTTGTCATTTGACTCCATACACCATGTGTATCAAAATTTTCATCTATCTTTCTACCATTTAGTATCAACCCTCTACAATCGGCAGATGCTAACTCCTCAGGCGTATATATACGTAAAGCCTGAGCCATGTCTAGTAAAGACATGTGGCGCATCGAACCTCCTAACAAAAATCTAATAAAAGATCGATCGGTTAAACTAGCTACCCGATCATTTAATTCTATACTACACAACAATTCTTCACACCATACTTTATATACAGGTTTACGCATGGTGAATAAACGTACCCAGTCGTTAAAAGTAGAATTACCATACCTCTGTGCAAGTAATTCCCTAATTGGCCCAGCCAATTCTACAGCTTCTAATGGTCCCCATTCTATGACCCTAGGTACCTCAACAACTTTAGAATGAAGAGTATGCAAACCCCTTTGGTATTTTGGATAATCTATCCAAAGTCTATCAAATCTCAGGTTCGGGTGCAAATCTTCCAAGTGCATATCAGAAAATGTCATGACTGGATGAGGTATATCTTGCTTGTAGTAGTTATCCACCTCCTATTGTTCCACATTCTCAGCAGGAGCATTGCGAGCTTGGGATGAAGATTCACCCCTTTCAGTCTGCAAAACACATCAAACACAATTTTTGTGCATCCAAATATGCATTAGTGTCAGCAAAATCATCAATTAAAATAATTACAATGACATGATCAATTTATATCAAACTTAAGCTCATTTTCATATTTTTATCCAATCTACACTTTTTCAAATAAGCATATACGAAAATGTTCGCCAAGTTCATAAGCATTTAACTCAAATAACATGCCAAAATAATCATTACTAGCAATTAAACAAGTTTCAAATGGCATTATCTTTCAAAAATCAAGTTCATGAATTTTAGACTTGAAAAAGTCCACTTTAATTCTCAAAATCATGTTTAGGCTCAAAGTTTGGATCATTTAACTACCTAAACATGTTACACTATTTAATTTAGCAACAATTCATGACAAAAATCGGCCATAACCTGTTTATATCAAAAAGCCCCAAATTTGCTCAAGAACACAAACCCTAGATTACTCAAAATTTGAAGTTTAAGGCTTCTAATCATGTTAAATAGCATCAATCTAGGTTATACAAGCATAATACATAAGCAATTTAAGCATAATTACACTAAAAAGCATCAAAATCGAATTGGGAAAAAAATTGCTCAAGAACACTAATTTTCGGATTAAATGGTGTTTAGGTGTAGAAATTTACCGTTTTTCTTGAGTAATTCCTTGATAGCATCCTTCTCAACATGATTTTAGTAAAAGATTTGATGATTAACGGTTAAAAATTGTGATTTTGGGGGTGTTTTTGCGGGTTTTTTCGGCAGTATTTTCGCAGTATTTGGTGTTTGTGGTGTGCAACTGAGCTGTTCTTGCTCGATTTTATTTTTTTCTGTATTTTGGTCCTCCCGCGAGTCGCGGGGTTTAAACCTTCAAACTCCGCGAGTCGCGAAGTTTGTTATTTTTTATTTATTTATTTATTTATATCTTATACTAATTAAAACAATTAAGTAATTAATTTTAAAATTTTGTTTCCCTTGTTATTTAGGACGAGGTCGTTTCGGATCGATGTCCTAGTCCGTCCTTCGACAAAATTTTAAAATTTGTCTTTTTGTAGCGATTGTTTTAAAAGCTAAGATTTTTGGGTTTTTTAATGTTTTTGGCATACTTTAATTCAATAAGATTAAAAATAATGATAATAAAAGTTCTCGTCCCTCCCTTGGGTAAAGCAATTTCGGTTCAAAGACCTAGTCTTCAACTTACGACGAATTTTAAAAATCATATTTTTAACTTAATGAGATAAAGTAAATTTTTGTTTTTAAATTCACACAACTTAAATATAAAATTCAAAATTAATTAAAAAAATTCACACCAAACTTAAAATTTGAAATGCATAAAATTAAAAATTCATATTTTAAAAATTAAAAATTCACACCAAACTTAATTTAAAAATTCATATTATAAATTCACACCAAACTTATATTAATTTTTCAAATATTTACAATTTTAAAAATATTGTTTTTACAAAGTTTACAATATTAATTTAAGATTTAAATATTAATTTTAAAAACATGGTAAAAATAAAATTAAAAATCTTTTTGGCTTTTTATCCCACTTTAATCAATCAAATATTATCAAAAATATGCGCCCCTCTTTTCGGTAAAGTAATTTCGGTTCCAAGACCTAATTTAACTCATGACGAATTTTTGAAATATTTTGGGTTGATTGATTAAAGATATTTATACCTTAAGAATAAACGTTAAATTTCGCAGTGATGTAATAAATTTTTGAATGATATCAATAATTTCGGTCGCCAAACCTAATTTTATTCAATACCAATTTAATACTTTATAGCGAACAAATTAGCGTTTATTATCAAAAGGTTAAAAAAAATAAAAAAAAAACTGTACAAACATACCTGTGAAATAGATTTCTTAGTTATATGATCTATCCCATTCATAAGATAGTCGGTTTAATTGATTTTCCATAGCTACATAGGCGTAACCTCGAGCATTCAGTGTCTTTTCTTCTAAACATATGAACGGTCCGTCTCTGCATAAAGTAACAAATTCGGTATTTGAATAGGTTTGATTATTTGAACATTTACCTCCATGTGACCATTTTCCGCATTTGTGACATCTTTCTAGGTGTCGTGCTCTTCTTTTCACTGCGGATTTTGATTTTCCTTTACCAAATTGTAACTTATTATCTTCGCATCTGGATTCTTTTCTAACTCCGTCCAATCTTTCTCTGATTACTGATACTATTTCACTCGGTAGTGTGTCATTATTACGTTTAGTGATCAAAGCGTGTAGCATTAGACCATGGTTTAGTTCACAGGCAGTCTCCATTTTGTAAAAACCTAAAAAAAATAAAAATTCAGAATGGGGGGAGAAGACTAGTTCTTTAGGGTCTGCTAGGGAAAGACCATTCGGGTTCCATTTTCGAGAACTACACGAAAACAGACAATCTAACTCTAACAGAAATACATAAACCCCTTGATTCTCCCCACACTTAGTTAGCTGTGGTATCGAAATTGTGATTAACTTCGTTGTCAACTTCCATCGGACCATGTATGTAATGTTTAACTCTGTGACCATTAACTTTAAATTCAATCCCATTTGAATTTATTAATTCTATCGTTCCGTATGGGAAAACTCTTTTGACTATGAATGGTCCAGACCATCTTGATTTCAATTTTCCAGGAAATAGCTTGAATCGTGAATTGAAAATAAGAACTCTGTCTCCTTCTTTAAATTCTTTTGAACTTCTGATTCTTTTTCATACCATTTCTTCGTTCTTTCTTTATAGATTAACGAATTTTCGTATGCTTCATGTCTTAATTCTTCTAATTCATTTAGTTGACTTAATCGTAGACGTCCGGCTTCATGTAAATCAAGATTACATGTCTTCAAAGCCCAAAATGCTTTGTGTTCAATTTCTACTGGAAGATGACATGCTTTTCCATAAACAAGTCTAAAAGGTGTGGTTCCAATTGGAGTTTTGTAGGCTGTTCTAAAAGCCCAGAGTGCATCCTCCAATTTAATGGACCATTCCTTCGGATTTGATCCTACGGTTTTCTCTAGAATACGTTTTAAAGCTCGGTTGGTATTTTCAACTTGTCCACTTGTTTGTGGATGATATGCGGTGGAGATTTTATGAGTTACTCCATATCTTTTAAGAACTTTCTCAAGTTGATTATTACAGAAATGAGTACCCCGATCACTTATTAAAGCTTTCGGTGTTCCAAACCCTGCAAAAAGACGTTTTAAAAAGTTGACTACAACTCGTGCATCGTTAGTTGGGAGAGCTTGTGCTTCCGCCCATTTAGATACATAATCAATGGCTACGAGTATATATAGATTATTATGAGATTTTGGAAATGGACCCATAAAGTCAATACCCCAAATGTCAAATACTTTACATACTTGAATGACATTTTGTGGCATTTCATCACGTTGACTTATTTTTTCGGCCCTTTGACAAGCATCACAGGATTTGCAAAGAAGGTGTGAGTCTTTGTAAATTGTAGGCCAATAGAATCCAGTATCATAAACTTTTCTTGCTGTTAGTTGAGGTTCATAATGCCCTCCTGTTGGTCCTGTGTGACAATGGTTTAATATTTTACTAGCTTCATCTCCAAATACACATCGGCGTATTATTCCATCGGGACAACTTTTAAACAGATGTGGATCTTCCCAAAAATAGTGTTTTATATCCCTGAAGAATTTCTTTCGTCTTTGGTACGATAATCCTTTTTCAAGGAATCCACATACTAAATAGTTTGCATAGTCTGCAAACCATGGAATTTCTTTATAATCTATCTTCAATAGATATTCATCAGGAAAGTTGTCTTGTATGGCCGATTCATTTAGAACTTCTAATTCGGGATTTTCAAGACGAGAAAGATGATCAGCGACGAGATTTTCTGCTCCTCTTTTATCTCGGATTTCAATATCAAACTCTTGTAAGAGTAAGATCCAACGGATTAATCTTGGTTTAGCATCTTGTTTTGAAAATAGGTATCTAAGAGCAGAATGGTCGGTATAGACCACCGTTTTTGCTAGAACGAGATATGATCGAAATTTGTCAAAAGCAAAGACAATAGCAAGGAGTTCTTTTTCAGTAGTTGTATAGTTTGTTTGTGCTCCTTGTAACGTCTTACTAGCATAATATATAGGTTGAAATCGTTTTTCAATCCTTTGTCCTAAAACGGCTCCCATTGCAAAATCACTTGCATCGCACATTAGTTCAAATGGTAGATTCCAATTTGGTGTTATCATGATCGGCGCATTAGTTAGTTTCTCTTTAAGAATATTAAAAGATTTGATACACTCATCTGAAAAGATGAATGGAGCATCCTTTTCTAGGAGTTTATTCATAGGAGTGGCAATTTTAGAAAAATCTTTTATGAAACGTCGGTAAAAACCGGCATGCCCTAGAAAACTCCTAACTCCTCTAACATTGGTGGGATGTGGAAGTTTAGCAATTACATCTACTTTAGCTCTATCCACTTCAATTCCTTCTTTTGAAATTTTATGACCAAGAACGATGCCTTCTTTAACCATGAAATGGCATTTCTCCCAATTAAGTACTAGATTTGATTGTTCGCATCTAATAAGCATTCGTTCCAGATTAACTAGACATGATTCAAATGTATCACCGAAGACTGAAAAGTCATCCATGAAAACTTCCATGCATTCTTCTATCATGTCGTGAAAAATCGCCATCATACACCTTTGAAAGGTTGCAGGGGCGTTGCAAAGTCCAAATGGCATGCGTTTGTAAGCAAAAGTACCATAAGGGCACATGAATGTGGTTTTCTCTTGATCTTCGGGTGCTATTGGAATTTGAAAATATCCGAAAAATCCATCTAGAAAACAATAGTAACTATTTCCGGCTAATCTTTCCAACATTTGATCAATGAAAGGTAAGGGAAAGTGATCTTTTCTGGTGGCGTCATTTAATTTTCTATAATCAATACATACACGCCATCCTGTTACAGTTCTAGTAGGAATAAGCTCATTTTTTTCATTTGTAATGACAGTCATGCCACCCTTCTTAGGCACGCATTGAACTGGGCTTACCCATGGACTATCAGAGATTGGATAAATTAGACCTGCATCTAGCAGTTTAATAATCTCTTTCTTAACTACATCTTGCATATTAGGATTTAGTCTTCATTGGCGTTACACATACGTTTTATGACCTTCTTCCATAAGGATTTTATGTGTGCAATACGAAGGACTTATTCCTTTAATATCATGAATCTTCCATGCAATGGCTGGTTTATGAGCTTTCAACACAGAAATGAGTTGTGATTTCTCATTTTCAGTAAGAGAAGACGATATTATTACAGGTAATTCAGATTCACCATGTAAATAAGCGTATTCCAAATGGTTTGGAAGTGGATTTAACTCTAATTTCGGAGGTTCTTCTATCGATGATTTATATCGATATCTGTCTTCTTCTTTTAGCATTTGAATTTCTTCTGTTGTTGGTTCATATTCATTAGCTATAAGTGTAGCTAACATTTCAGCTTCATCAATTGGTTCATTACCTTCTCCTAAAGAACATTCTCCTGTTCCTTGTAATTCTGGAAATTCTTCTAATAATTCTGCATGTGCATCTATAGTTTGAATATAATAACATGTATCATCTGCAGATTGCGGTTGTTGCATTACTCTATCAACTGAAAAGGTAACACTCTCGTCCTCTATACTTAGGGTCAATTTCTTACCGAACACGTCTATCATTGCTTTAGCCGTGTTTAAGAATGGTCTTCCTAATATGAGAGGAACTTGAGAATCTTCTTCCATGTCCAGAACAACAAAATCTACTGGAAATACTAAAGTACCAACTTTAACTAGCATGTTCTCCATTATCCCTCTAGGATATTTTATTGATCTATTTGCTAGTTGTATGCTTATTCTGGTTGGTTTCAATTCTCCAAGGTCTAGTTTAGTGTATAGTGAATACGGCATTAGATTTATACTAGCACCTAAGTCTGCCAATGCTTCTATTGAACTAAGACTACCCAGAAAACATGGAATTGTGAAACTTCCTGGATCAGATAATTTTTCTGGTATCTTATTCAACAGCACTGCTGAACAATTAGCATTCATGGTAACAGCCGAGAGTTCTTCCATTTTCTTTCTATTTGAGATTAGATCTTTCAAGAATTTAGCATATCTAGGCATTCCTGAAATCACATCAATGAAAGGAAGATTTACATTTATCTGTTTAAACATATCTAAGAATTTGGATTGCTCGGCTTCAAGTTTCTCTTTCTTCATTTTACTCAGGTAAGGAAGTGGTGGTTGGTATGGTTTAACATAAGGTTTAGCCTTAACTGTGTTATCTTCATTAACCTTTTCAACTACCGGTTCTTTTTCCTTATCTTGATCAGGTTGTGGTTCTTGTGGAGTAGGAATAGCTTCATCAGAAGTTACAGGTATTTCAGGTGGTTTAAGTGTTGTACCACTTCTTGTGGTAATGGCTTTAGCTGTTTCATTCTGGGGGTTAGCGTTTGTATCACTAGGTAGACTTCCCGGTTTTCTTTCACCTATTAACCTTGCTAGGTTACTTACTTGTTGTTCCAGATTTTGAATAGAAGCTTGTTGATTTCTAAATGCTTGAGCATTTTGTTCATTGGTTTGTTTTTGAGATGTGAAAAACTGCGTTTGAGTTTCAACTAGCTTCGTCATCATATCTTCTAAATTCGGCTTTTTATCATCGGTTTGTTGTGGTGGTTTGTTTTGAAAATTAGGTCTTTGCTGATTGTAAGTATTATTGGATACTTGTTGATTGCTAGGACCTTGTTGGTTGTTGTATGGAATATTTCTGTTATAATTCTGGTTTTGATTGTAAATCGGTCTTGGCGGTTGATAATTATTCTGATAATTATTTCCAGGCCTTTGGTTTATGTATGAAATATTCTCTCTTTGTTCTATTGTTAATTCAATACTGAGACAATCTTTTGTCAAATGTGGTCCTCCACACTGCTCACAACTAATTCGTATTGAGTGAATATCTTTAGTCATCTTTTCCATTCGTCTCTCGACAGCATCTATCTTTGCGGAAATGGAATCTAAGTCATAGCTAGAATCGGCTCTAGCTGCTTTAGATGATCTAACGATATCTTTTTCTTGGTGCCACTCATGTGAGTGGGAAGCAGTGTTATCAATAATTTTGTAAGCATCAGTTTCGGTTTTCTTCATAATAGAACCACCAGCTGCTATATCTATGTCTTTCCTTGTAGTGATGTCGCATCCTTGGTAGAATATTTGTACTATTTGACAGGTGTCTAAACCATGTTGCGGACATCCTCTTAACAACTTTCCAAATCTTGTCCACGCCTCATATAGAGTTTCATTTGGCTTCTGTGTAAGCGTAACAATTTCTGCTTGAAGTCTTACGGCTTTAGATGCCGGAAAGAGTTGTTTAAGAAAATTTTCAACTAAAACGTCCCATGTATTAATCTCTCCTTTAGGTAACGATTCCAACCAATCTTTGGCTTCTCCCTTTAAAGTCCAGGGAAATAACATGAGATATATCTGTTCATCCTCCACTTCTCGGATTTTAAATAGTGTGCAGATCCTATTAAAGGTACGTAGATGTTCATTTGGATCTTCCTTCGGTGCACCACTAAATTGGCATTGATTAGTCACCATGTGTAGAATTTGTCCTTTGATTTCATAATCTGGCACATTAATGTCTGGATGAGTAATTGCGTGACCTTGGCCAGTGCGTTTAGCTCTCATTCGGTCTTCCATACTTAAAGGTTCCAGATTCTCCATAATTGAATTTGTTGAATCGGAATCACTAGAGGATTCTGATTTAATGGTTCGTTCCTCAACAATCTCTGTTTGAATGATTGGTGGTTCCGGAGGAAAGTTTAGTGGTTCAGGATCTATGAATCGTTCCTGAATATTCTCCGGATTCTCAATTGTGAGGTCGGGTTCAAAAAATGGATTATCGGAAATTTGAACTGGAGTACTTGGTCGACTGGATGACGATTCTAAAGAAAAATCAACGGCGGTAATATTTGCTAAATGTCTTGACCTAGTTACAGGTGGTGATCGTACAAAAGGTGGTGAACGTCTTGCTCGGTGCATTCACTGAATATCCTATTAGTTTTTAAAAGGAAAGAAAAATTATAATAAGTTATCCAATCAATAGACTTTTCTGATTTTGCCCACGTTTCGAATAGCCAAAAGATGCAGCAGAGGGGCAGGATTCGTTTGGTCTCAATATAATTGAGGACTGTTTGGCTCCAATAACCCGGTCCACGTACAAATCCAACTATTACTACGAACCAGAAAATTTTGATGTCTATCAATTTAACCACTTAAAATAAATTTTCGTAATTTTAAGAAATTTAGAAAAGAAGTAGAATAAAAATCTATGTCCTAAAACTAGAATAGCGAGAAATAAGAAAGAAAAAGAGCGCGTCGGAAAAAGGTCGAAAAAGAAAAATGGTTGAAAAATAAAAGGTGACGGAAAAATAAAAGAAACTTATAAAACTTAAAAACACTTGACTAACCTAACCTTATTACCACAACTAACTTAAAATTATAATCGCAAATTGAGATTACTAATTGGAATGATAATTGATACATACGTAAAAGTCGTCTAAAAATATTAAAGCTTACAAGAAAAACTATATCCCAAATGGAAATAACTTAAAAAGAAACTAAAACTTAAAAAGGCGTCGCAAAATTCTAAAGTACCTAAATCTTAGTCTAAAGAAAAAGCACTTAAGGAATTCTACGGCAAAGCCTAAAAATCTAGAAGTAAAAATAACTATGGCAAAAACTAAATTTAAAACTAAATATGAGCTAAAAATACAAATATTACGCTAAAACGATTAAAAAGGGACAAAATATAAAAATATACAAAAAGTTGTAAAAAGTTACAAATTTTTATAAAAATATTATTTTTATATTATTTTATAAAAGCATTAATTTTTATATATATTAAAACTAATTATACTAATTAAATTAAAACTTAAACTAAATTATAATAATAATTAAACTAATTAGGGTTAAAATAATAAATATAATTAATTACTCCTAATTAAATGCAGATTAGGGTTTCTGTCGGTGTCAGAGTGGCTCCGCGAGTCGCGGTATTCGAGGCAGCAAACTCCGCGAGTCGCGGGGTTCCAGAATTCAACTCAGGTACAGTTTTTAATTCGACGTGTTTTTTTTTTATTTTTATTTTTTTTATGTTTTATGTTTTAAATAAAAACAAAATACGTAAATAAAACTTATATAAAAATAAAGAAACTTTATAAAACTTAAATATTTAACAAAATCTTAAAAATACTTATATTTTTGTTTTCTTTTTATATTTTCGAATATTTAAAACGTATTTTTATAAAAACGAATTTTAATAAAAGTAAACTAAAAATCTTTTTTTTTATATTAGCGTTGCGCTTTCGGCTTTTAAGCAATTCCCCGGCAGCGGCACCAAAAATACTTGATAGTTTTACGAGGTGTATATAAAATAGCTATTAAATTTTAGCAGGAAAATACTATTAAATACGATACAATTTTACACAAGATATTTATTTATTTAGAGAATGGATATACTTAAACCTTGCTACAACACTTATAGGCAGTGTACCT
This sequence comes from Rutidosis leptorrhynchoides, assembly GCF_046630445.1. Lineage (NCBI taxonomy): Eukaryota > Viridiplantae > Streptophyta > Magnoliopsida > Asterales > Asteraceae > Rutidosis > Rutidosis leptorrhynchoides. The sequence continues at coordinate 399,005,017 of NC_092333.1, forward strand.
AATCGTACAGTAGTGTAGTTTTTAGTAAGTCCGGTTCGTTCCACAGGGAAAATCTTTAAACAAAGCTTAACGCTATATTAGTTTACTTTTATAAAAATACAAATATATATATAAGTAATATTATTATTATAAAGGGGGGTTTTTACCGTTTAATGACCGGTTTGTCTATTTTAAAACTTTAGTCGCAGTTAAAACCAAATGTAAAATATTAAAAATAAATACAAGACTTAAATTAAAGCGTAAAGTAAATAACGATAATGAAATTGTGAATAATAAAAGTGCGATAAAATAAACTTGCGATAATTAAAAAGTACGATAATTAAAAAGTACGATAATTAAAAGTGCAATTAAATACAATAACAATAAAAATGCGATAATTAGAAGTGCAATTAAATATAAAATAAAGGAAATTAAATATGAAATAAAAGAATTATGCTTATTTAAACTTCCGTAATCATGATGTTTGACGTGTTGATTTTTAGTTTATTCCCATGGGTTAATTGTCCTTTGTCCTGGATTATTTAATATGTCCGTCTGGTTTTTGTCCATAACAGTTCATCAGTCATAAATATAAAGTGCGAGTGTCCTCGTCAAATTATCCTTATACCCGAAGTTAAATATTCCAACTAATTGGGGACTTAAACTGTAACAAGATTTTAATACTTTGTTTAATAATTACACCAGGATGTCGACTGAGTGTAACCCAAGGTTTTAATATTTTGTTATCAATTATACCAAGTGTCCTTGTACATAATTTCACCCATGTTTTAATTATTCTAGTGGCTATTAATCCATTCCCGTGTCCGGTTAAATGAACGATTATTCGTACATATAAATACCCCGCCCATCGTGTCCCAACGAGTATATATGGTAATTTATAGGGACGCCCAATTGTAAATCTTTATATTAACATTAACAAACTATCATTTAGTTAAACAAATATAAAGCCCATTAATAGCCCATAGTCTAATTTCCACAAGTGTCGTTCCTTTGTCCAAACTCCAATTATGGTACAAAGCCCAATTACCCAATTTTAGTAATTAGCCCAACATCATGATTACTTCGTTTTAAATAAGCATAATAATAACTTAGCTACGAGACATTAAATTAAAAAGGTTGAACATAACTTACAATGATTAAAAATAGCGTAGCGTTACACGGACAGAATTTTGACTTACACCCTTACAATATTTGCTAACATACCCTTATTATTAGGATTAAAATTAAAATTAAAATTAAAATATAAATATAAATATTTACGTATAGATATAGAGAGGATGGATATATATGTTGGTTTTTGCGATCAGAATTCGTTTGCTTTTATAGGGAGTTTCAGAATTTGGGGCTCCGCGACTCGCGGCCCTTTTTGCCTTCAAACTCCGCGAGTCGCGGAGTTTGTAAATATAGCTCACTCCATTTTGGCTCTTTGTTTACCGACGGTTTATTATATAAATATAATATATATATATAATTTATATAATTAATTATATATTATATTATATTTATATATATAGTTAACTTGTAATTTTTAGTCCGTTGCGTCGAGCGTTGAGAGTTGACTCTGGTCCCGGTTCTGGATTTTCGAATGTCCTTGCGTACAATTTAATATCTTGTACTTTGCGTTTTGAATCTTGTACTCTTGTAATTTCGAGACGTTTCTTATCAATAATTGGAACCTCTTTGATTGTCTTTTGTACTTTTGAGCTTTTTGGTCGTTTGCGTCTTCAATTCGTCGAATCTGTCTTTTGTCTTCACCTTTTATTATTTAAACGAATATCACTTGTAAATAGAACAATTGCAACTAAAAGCTTGTCTTTCTTGAGGAATAATGCTATGAAATATATGTTCGTTTTTAGCATTATCAGTATCATTGATTAAATTTGGACTAAGGACTTTGATCATAACTCTACCTGCTATCAGACGTTGATTACCCTTCAGGACACAATTGTTTAATTCATAGATCATCTCGTACCATTCAGCAATCTTATGAAACGTGCTTTCTTTCCAATATTTTATAGGGACACCCAGAATGCTTATCCATGTAAGTCTACCAGAATTTGAATAGTTATTGTATCCCATTCGGAGGTTTTCCAGCCAGTTTCTTATGAAATGGTTTTCTTCTTCAAGGATATTTTTTTTGCAGATTGGGCATCATCCATGACAACATCATACCTATGCCACCTAGATATTTTTAACTCGAAGTTGCATAATCCTTCCGCTTCGCGTAGTGACCGGAGATTTTCCAGTAGTTCAAGATGTTTTGCCTCTCCTATGAGTGCCCTTTCCATGAGATTGTTGAATTCTTCATTGTCATCATCCTGTATGATGACGGTTCTTTCCATTTGTTCATTCATTGGCCTGCTATGTTCTCTTTTTTTGTTTAGCACTATGTCACGCAAGTCGCCTTTGCTGTCTTCTTCAACTCTTCGATTGCTCACCACGTCATTAAACCTGCGGCCATCTCTAAACGCTGGAGATGGGCATCTTGTGTTGACGTTACCTTCATGGTGATCTGCATCTGCCTTGTACACCATTAGGATCCTCCCATCAATTCTGATCTCCCTTAGTCTTGTGAGCAGCCTATCTTCTTCTATCACCTCTCCGAATCTGACAAAAGCGAATTTCTTCCCATTCTTCAGTCTTTTCTTTGGAACATACACATCTCTTACCGAGCCATATTGTTTGAACATTCTCCATAATTCTACCACCTTCCATTCATCTGAAATGTTAAAGAACATAAACGATTTCAACGATTTACTAGTTGTACTCGAGTTTAGGTTCCTAAAGTTACCGCTATAGTGCTCTCGATCTCCTTTCAATCCCGTCGGAGTGTCCTTCCTCACCTCTCTCCAATGGTAGTTTTCTCTCTCTCTCTCTCTCACTAGGTTCTTTCTCTCTATCACCATTCTCTCTCTCATAATCGATTGTAAGTCTTATAATAAATAAATAAATAATTAATCTTTATTATAAGTCTTGATATAATAATCTCATAACATAAGTTTAATACTTATCATAAGTATCTTCATTAATAATAAAAGTATTATAAATCATAAGTTTAATTATAAATATAATTAAATCATAATATAATCATTAAATGATATAATAATTATATTTCATAAGTCTTGAAAAAAAAAATTACTTTTATATCATAAGTAATTTAATTATAATGCAAATCATTATTTATAACCTAAGTTTAAATTTTATAACCTTAAGTTTAATTAAAAGTTCGTCGGGTCATAACTTGAGCCTCGGGTGTCAGTTTTCAACGAATTTTATATATATCCTCGTCTAACCAACCAACCCGACACATTAGTGCACTCAAGAACACCCCAAGATCAGTTCATAAGTCGTGACCTACAGCCATGAACCAAACATTTTCATTAATCCGATTTAAAACATGTTTTAGCCATTCCGGGTGATCCGTGGCTCGGATTTCGATGACCCGAACATGAATGTTTATCCAATCATCAATCCTAACCCAATGGTACACCCTAAAGACTCCAAAAATGTTCACAAATTTGGACCCCAACTGATCATACAAGCTTCTATATTTTAATTTCATCAAAACCCTAAATCGGGCATAACTTTTGATCCGAAACTCAAAACAACATGAATCCAAAGCCTAAAATTATTGTCTTGATGAGAGGAACTCATCTATACACTTTATTTAACCAAAAACACCTGTTAAGTTTACTGATTTTAAACAAATAGCTGCTGTCCGCTTTTAATCATACCGAAAACATAGTAAATCGAGCATTTCTACACATAATAACATCAATACAATCATACACAAGTACTATAACATCATCATACATATAAAAATCAGTAAAAATAATCAAAATTGAAAAAGATAGAGTTAGAGTTTATACCCTAATCAAGAAATGATTAGTATAGATGCGTAGAGAACGATGCGGTGAATCCGATTATGATGAAAGCCCCTTGAAACAAGTACTAGAAGATGATCAATTGATGGTGATGATGTTGTGAAAGTGGTGGCCAAAAAGAAAGAGGAGGAAGAGAGAAAAAGTCTTGAGGGCAAATTAGGTTTTTAGGAAATAAAAGTGTGAGTGTGAAATAAAATGCAAAAATAAAAATGTGAGGGGAGCATGGCCATATTCGGCCGAATTTTGCATGGGGGTGGGCCCCTTTGCCCCACTTTGATCTTATGGTTCATTGCTTGTGGCCCGAATGCCTGAACGAAGCCCGAAACGCGAAAACACCGTTACGTGATTTAATATTCGGAGGAATTACGTACACGCGAAAAATAAAATATAAAAAGATTTTATATACACATATGTTATAAAAATATCATAATTAAAATAATTTGAATTTAAAAGTCTCAAAAGTCTAACCGTTGGTTTGGAAACCGAAATGATTCGTCGGATAGAAATCCACGACACGTAAAAACGCACAATTTTTAATACGAATACATATATTCATATAACACGTAATAAGGAATATATTACTACTAAAATAATAATATAAGTCATAAAAATGACGTGGCACGAATAACTATTAACAGACATTAACTACAAACGGTAAAAGATAACGGAAAAAGTAGGGTCGTGACAATATTGTTTGTCGCTAATGTCCCCGTTTTCACCTTCAATCCGGCTGATGTATAATACATATGCAAGCGCAAGCCCTATTCTCGGTCGCCCCTACCGTCGTGCTTTCCACTTATTAAACGCTTTTGAAATTGTGATCTTCGATTTTGTCATCTTGCTTCTAAATGCCTAACATGTATCATATATTTGCCCTAATTCATATTATTACTTGCTAACAATTATTATCTATTAGTAAACTTATATTTCAAGAATCGTCGCAAAGATTACTTCCTCAGTCCCAAATACATAGTTCAATATTTATATTTAAGATGCCACAAATTAATCGTCTACTTCTTCTATAAATGGAATATAATAAATGCGTAAAGTTTTTTTATACCCTTGATGTATACTTATAAGACAAAAAATTAGATAAAAAGTAAGGGTAAAACTGTAAAAATATCAAAAAGTGCATAGCGATAATGATATTTTATTAAACTGCGTGTTTTTTGTCTGAGGAAAATAGAATAGGGACGGATGGAGTATAATTATATCATTTTTAGCTTTTTCAATAATTAAAAGGCATCACGTCTTAAAGTAGTACGACTCACATTGTTATATCGCGGTTGTAGTGGTTTACGAATTAGCTCCGTAAGCCTTGGATAGACGAAGTAGTTGAAAGGAAGTCCTTGTTGAATGACAAACCGTGACAAATCTTGCTGAAGAGCTTCGACATCGTATAACCATCCAGACTGAGTGTTTCTTGTGTCGGGTCTTTGTTTGCGCTACAACTTTATTCAAGATGTTTTCTTAATGTAGTATTACCCGAAACACCTAGGGACTTCGAACATTGTGTAGAACGAGCTCTTTCATTACCATCGTTCATTACAACAATTTGAATTTAAACATTATTTACATTTTCGCTTTGCATCTTTTTTTGAAGTTAATATCGGTAGGGGTGTTCATTTTCGGATATTCGAAATTCGGATATTCGAATGTTCGGATAGTGAAAAACTCCATCCGACACCCGAATCCGAAATTTCGGATATCCGAAATTTCGGATTCGAATTATCCGAATATTTGATAATTTTGAAGAATTTCGAATATTTTCAAATATTTTTTGGATTTTTCAGATAATTTTCGGATATATCAGATTTTTTTTGGGATATTTCTGATATTTTTCGGGCATTTCAGATATTTTCGAATATCTGGATAATTTTCGAATTTTTTTGGATTTTTTCAAAATTTTCGGATATTCGGATATCCGAATATCCGAAAATTTTTAAAACTCCATCCGATATCCGAATCTGAATAATCGGATATCCGAATTTTCGGAGATCCGATTTTTCGGATATTTTCGGATAATTCGGATTCAGATTTTGAATATGGATATTTTGAACACCCCTAAATATCGGCCATGGTGTAACTTTGTGTTTGTGAAGATGTTCCAGCGGAAGTGGAAGGTGAAGCTTCTGAATTATCCATTATAGGATAAGTAAGTAGAAATTAAAGAGTAATTATAGTGTAATTAGAGATTTAGAAAAAAATTTGAGAGTGTTTGTTGGTATTTTCAACCAAAACAATACCATCTATTTATACTACACATTGTAGGGTAAAATGGTCAAAAGACGCTCAAAAAATATAATAAAAAACATTCAGAAAATTAAAATTCGGTTATTTTTTTATATCCGAATTGAGTAGGATCCGGATAAAATTTGGTTCTGTTTTATCCAGTTTTTATCTGGTTTTTTCGATTTTAGTATTCGATTAGAACCGGATCGAATCTCGGATCCGGATCCAGTTTTTTTAAATCCGGTGTTATCGAAATCCAGTTTCACTTTTTTTTTGGATCGGATCTGATGTGGTTTTTTTGTTCCTCTAAGTGTACATGTATATAAGTGAGGCTCATTTAAGCTCACGAATTTATTTGAGCTAAATATAATAAGCCTTAACTCAAGCTCCTTAGACTATTCCTAACCCTGACTGTGACGTCAGAGTCGAATTGTGCACTTTTTGGTGAAAAAGTGGGTTTTTGACTGTGACTGTATCTGACCCCCGTTAACCCAAAATGTCAAGTTTTTGTGTCAAATATTTGGAGGGTGATGTGGCAAAATTTGATTAGAAATTGGGGAAGAAAAAAAGGAATTAAATAATAAATATAAATAGTGAAAGGCTGTGATTGGCTGGTCCTTGATCTCACGCTCAACTCCTTTCCGTCAATTATCTAACCTACCCCTGAAAGCGTCAAAAAACTGACGCGGATTTATTGGCCGTCACACTCCGTCACCTCGATCCATGTCATTTGACGAAACTGATTTCACGCCGGGTTATATTCAGCCTTAACAAACGATCTTAACCGATCTTAAAAAATATGCTCAAACTCTTTTTTAGCTCGGCTCAAATCTAGCTCTCAACAAGTCGAGCTAAGTCAGCTCGAGTAGATCGTCCATTTAGGCCCCTACCAGATTGCCACACCAAAATCACCAGTTAATGAACAGAAGATAGCATAAACATAAGTTGAACCATACAATGGCATAATTAAGTAGCTGTATATCATCACAATGATACATTTCCAACGACAAAGATATGAGAACCAAAAGCGATTTGTAATATATATTATACGCTGGCCAACGAAAAATGAAGCTCAGCCGGATACATCTCCAGGATAAAAACTAGATTTCGAAAATATATAAACATCAAAACATACGTATTCTCGGCTCAACATTGTTGAGCTTGTAAGGTTCCACGTAGCGTAATCATCCATCAATGGTTTTCTTCTACGTATTCACACAATCATAAGACAATAAAAGAAAAGAAAAAAACACCCAAAAGAAAATAAAAATAAAGCTTTCTAATTCATCAGACTGAGAGGAGGAGAAAGTAAGAATACACAAGTAGAATCAAAAACCCGAAAACCCTACAAAATATTTGGAACCTGAGAATCCAACCTGTTCTGCAACTCCTTAACCTTCAACGAAAGTTCCGATTTTTGCTCCTTGTAATTTTGAAGCAGATAATCTTTCCCATCTATCAACTCTTTCAACTCGCCTACTTCCCTTTTCAACATCTCGATTTTATCAGTCTCGCTTCCTCCACTTCCTTTATCCAAAGACTCAAAGCTGCTTTCAATGTCTACAAACCCGTTTGAATTCGAATTCCCATACGGTTTTTCAGGGCCCACACATATATTATCAGCAATAGCCTTTCTTAACCTCTGAATTTCTCTCTCTGAATCGAACAGATCCCGGTTTGAAGCTTCCAATAGTGATTGTAAATGGTCTGAATGAGAGCGTTGAGAACTTAATGAATTTTGTAGCTCTGCAATCTGATCTTGCATTTCTAGTATCATGTCGTCTCGTCTTTTTAATTGTTGTCTTAGTTTTTGTATGACTTCACGTTTACTGAATATATCAGACCCGGATTCTGAGACACATGGTGAGTCGGAGCTGTTTGAACGGTGGAATGGTTTTTGCGGTAGCTCGAGTCTGTCGGGTGATGATGCCCACATTACACCGTTTTCTTTGTTGTATACTGGAGCTGAGACCGTTACTAAAGGGAGTACCATTTCGGGTTCTGTATGCAACTGGCCATTGTGTTGTGATTTAGTCTCCTTGTCACCTTCTGTTCCTGTTTATTAATTTAATTAGTGACTTAGGGTGCGTTTGATAAAGCTGAATGATTAAGCTATGAACTGAATGAATCTCGTTCTGAATGACAATAACCAATTTAATAATCATTCTGAATGAAAACTCTAAATGATGTATAATTACCGTATTAAACTTTTAAATGAATAAATAAAAGAAAATAAGTGTCCACCAAAAGTGTCCTGCTTTTATGGATAGATTTTCCAGTTAACAGTTTAGTTACTAATATAATAATATACAGGTAAACTTCAAAAAATGAATACCAAAGATTGCACAGGTCAGAGTCATGCAGAATAACCAGGAAATAAATATATTGAATGTTGCAACTTATATTGGCCAATGATTTCATATACCTGAAATGCAATTGAAGCAACCATCATCGTGTTCAAAACAATACAGGTTTGAGTGTGAACGACAGCTTCCTGCCCTCTTTCTGGGTACATGTTTCCCTTTTTCTGCATTTCAATATGAACCCGAATGAGTAAGAAACAGTACAGCATAAAGACTAGAGATGCAAAGTCAACCCATTAACTTATAAATATCGATTGAAGTTTTATTTTATCTCAACAGGTCAACAGAGTGAGGCCAAAAGACCTAGCTACAAAAGAAACAGTCCAAAAGTCATCTAAAGTGTACTTTTACTGTCTGAAACTTCCCAAACCATTTCCCTCAAAAAGTTATATTCTTAATAAAACAGATTTTTTTAGTAATAATGTGTGACACACTACATTTTTATAAAGTTGTATCACGGAAAAAGTTTGATAGAAACCTAAACCAAGAAGAACCGTTCAAAAATTAGATCTGTTAGGACTTAAACCCCACGAACTACCCATTTTGACACCTAAATGACGCCATAAGCTGATAATACAGCTGGAGATACCTTTTGAACTACTGGTAGTATTTTGTTGCTGCTTCACATCAAGGATCTGTTTAAGCCTGTAACCAAGACGAACTGAAAGTGTACTTAATAAGGCACCACCTGCTATTAAAATCCAGTTTGGCCCTTGACCCTCAAACTTTTTCCCCCTCTGTGCACCCACCATATCATTGTTATTTGGTTTCATCTTTAGGTGCTACTCACATAAGGCATGAAAGAGACTGTTCATCAACCTACATTTTGTTTCATCATGGTGTCAGTTGTCAGTATCATCAACCCAGAAGTATATTATCTCGCGTGAGTAAACACTCATAACAAAATTCACACTTCAATAACTAAATACACCATTTCAAGATCATTTTCAGTTCTGCTTTATCATTCTTAGTTCTGGTATGATCATTTTGTTGATTTAATGAGTTGCACTACTTGTCACTGTAGAGAAACTCATCCACAAGAACAATTCCCAGTGGTGTATGAATGCAAAAACATTCAAAGTGTATTAAATAAAGCTTTAATTGTGGAAAGATGTAGCTCTGTTGTTTTTATGTTGTGTGCACAATAAAGCTTCATAGGAAGCCAACTAAACTCTCTCAGATGATAGCTGAAAGACATCTAAGAGAACAATTCAACCAAATTAAACTACGGCAGATTATCATTTCTGAAATCCCCTCCTCACAAATACAAGTCATCAGTTCTACAGATTTTATAGGACTAAATCTATCTTTTGATCATACATACAAGAAGAGCTAAGAATTAGCAACACTACAGCTGACAAACAATGATTTGGGCCTTACAGTAGTCTGTTTATAATGAAGATACTTCCTATTAAACACTTTCTAGTTAAAATTACCAGAAAGTCGAATACTCAAACACTCAGGCAGATGATTAATGCACATATGCAACATTATCAAAGAGAATCAAACCTTCCCTAAGTTAAGCAACTGCTACCATGTTCTTAGACAGAATACAGCTCATATGCAGTAAACTACTAACACTCATCATTTAATGCACCTATAATCTGAATTATAGCATGGAAAAGGTAACTAAAACTTGAATAATTTCACTTAATGCTGAACACACCCCTAACTAAATTACAACAAACTATTCAATTAAATTCATTGTTGTTCATCAAATATCTTGTCAGGTCAAGTTCAGTCATGAATGCAATACAAACACTAACATCAAATCCTTCAACAATCTATAACAAAATTTATCAGTTTATTCTTCTAAATTACACAATTAATAGTTTAAACACAAACTTAATGCGATACAAATACACTAACAAAAAATAATAAAAAACCATACCTTAGGGAATCAATCAAACAACAGATCACGTGATTTATCAACAGTATGCAGCGATTATAAACTCAAACATAACAAATTAATACGGAAATTAGGTTACGGTGATTACAAATTAGGGTTTATTCAGTGAAAAATGCAAGGTATGTTAGTCACGTACCTTTTGAAGCAAAAGTGGAAGTATTGTCGAGGACAAAAGGAGAGAAAGACAGATAATAAATGCGTGAAGCAGGTATATGCAGTAACAAAAAATACATACATATAGATATAGATGGATACCTACAATTCATATTTTATATTTAATTATAATTATAATAAATAATAATAAATAATAATGGCCGAAATTAGTCAATAATCAGAGAAAACACACCTTATAATGAGAGAGGCAGCGATGATTTAATTAAGTTATAGATGCGGTTGCGACCGCCGGAAATGGACGATCGGAGGCGGCGGGATAAGGGAGTAAATAAGCGGCGGGAGATGGAGGATTTTAACCCTATTCTATTGGTGAAAATTGTTTTTTGGTGATTATAGTCCCCCGTATTTTATTTTATTACCAAAAATCATAACCGTTGTATTTATTTTTTAATTATAAAATTAGAAGATTAGATTAGATATACAAATACAATACTCCGTAATGAATATACGTTACTTTAGAGTCCAATTTTTCCTCTGGTCGTTTTAACATGTGTACTCAACTCAGTATTTTTTTTTATTGGCGGTTTGCGGTTAGGGGTTACTAAGGAAGTGTGATTGTCGGAATTCACTCAATCATTTTCCTGGAACATTACAATCTTACCGTCTCTTAGGATGAACGTCATGAGAAATCCATACGAAAATCGCGTGTGATAAAACCCAATGAGGCTCAAATGCATAAACACCGAAACCTCTTGGACTACTTTAAGCCGATTAGTTTCGTTAGGACTACTCGCTTTACTCAAAGCCCGAAATTATTGTGAGTGAACCTTCTTGATCTTGCTTTGTTTGTCCTTTTAATAATTTTCTTTTACCAATCATATCTTTTTCGTTGAACTAAATGTCTAAATGGATGAGTCGTTAGGTGATAATCAGATGAGTAAATGACTTTTGACGAATTTATGTCTGTTTGCTGTAATTTTATACCAATCCTTATCCTTAGTATAGATAAAAGCAATGCTCTAGCTAGTTCCGTTACATCACAACTGTTACATGTCGAATGAAAGTAAGTTTGTGGGTTACTTGGGCTACATTCATGGAAACTATATGAATCAACCACTCCAATTTTGTAGCATACATGCACCCGATAATATTATACAGAGAGTAACATTTAAGGGTTAATCAGGAACATTGTTTCACATGATATAAATCAGGTTTAATAATTGACATAATACGAATCAGATCAACTGATTCTTAAACCGGATAATATTTCAAAATGGGTTAAGATTGAGGATCTTAAACACTACTTTATAAGACTAAGAGCAAAAGGAATATTAAATCGTGTTTTTAGTAAAATGTGTAGATCGATACGAACACTCAAATTCTGTGTTTCCTTTGTAAACTCACCAAACTCACACCACATAGATGCATATAAAATGCCTCCACTGAACCAATGAGCTAATAGAGCTCAGGTTTAATGTGCGCAAATTCGACTCCTAATCTTGACATGGATGTATAAGACATGGATGTATAAGTTATACATCCATGTCAAGATTAGGAGTCGAATTTGCGCACATTAAACCTGAGCTCATTTGCGCACATTAAACCTGAGCTCTATTAGCTCATTGGTTCAATTTGTTTTTCTTAAAGAAGGCAACCTGGTGATTAAACAATGCAATCCTTCCAAAATAAGAAAGCATTGCTAAATGAGGCCTGAAAACCTTTTCTTAAAGGTCATGGATTGTAACCTAAGTTACGAATAACATGGATTTACAATAAAAAAAAATAAATAAATAAATAAATAAATACCAACATGGAGGTGCAAATATGTCATTTTTCATAAGAAACCCCTATATGCTTGAAAAAGAAAAAGAAAAATGGAAAAGAAAAAGGAGACGGGAAAAGGGAATACAAATCCATGTCTAAACATACTCTATTTGGTAGTGGATCACCATATTGGGACCCTATGAAGATACTGCCCTACACAGTCTACAACACTAACTAACTGCTATCCCTAATTAAAACAATATTCCCTTAATTAAAACAATATTTTATCTTGGTATATATCCAAAGCTTGCATCACTTTCTCCACGAATAACTTCCTGTGCAACCTATACCTGCATAATTTTAAGGTTAAAACCAATTATTTATTATGAAACTCACCCTAACGCGCCATGGCTTATCAGTTTATCAGGGTCAAAAATAATTCATATGTGAAACCATTATTCGTTAAGAAAATCCAAAACTTAAATCAGTGGCAATATTTCTGTAAATTTTGCAACTAATGTCATGGTTGGATTGGTTTAGTACATAGACATGTTGCATTTGCAAAACTTTACAAAATGTTGTTTTACAAAGATGATACGCACCAATCAAATGAAGAGGGGGAATCATGAAAGGTAAAAGAAGTTGACTGTGATTGACCCACATCAATTGCTACATCATTTTGTATAAATTTTTCGAACGAAGTTTTGCAAGTCTAGCAATCCTCTAGTATAATTTATTAGCACAATTACTTATACCCACAGAAAGATAACTGTAAACAAATTGTAAAATTACCCATGAGCTTAAGCGACCTTAAAGGTATTTACAAATATAAAGAAGAAATGAAAGGTGGTACGTACTTGATTGCCGCTTCACGGGTCCAGCTCATTTCTGGTGTAGAATCTATAGTGGCAAGGGAAAGCATAATGTCTAGTTAAATTCAGGGTCCAGCAATGTTATTATGAAAATGTTTCGAAAATTGACATGTGAGTACTTGTATAAGATATGTGAGGAATTCTAAGATATAAGATATTATTTTAATTAAAAGTATCCATGTATGCGTTAACGAAATGTTGGACATGCGCAATAAAAGTAATTACCATTTAATACGGCCTTGGGTTTTGTATTAAATCTCAAACAACGATATCTAACTACTATAAAAATCAGCTTTCGTACAAAAAATTTGTTCTGAATTTGATTATCTATATTCTATATCTATATCTAACTTAGTAATAACAAAATAATTATTATTCATAAATAGTTTTGTGAATTTTTTTTTTTTTTTTTTTTTTGAAAGGCAAACCTACAATCTACACATGAAACCACAAATATTTACATCTCACTGCCTCAAGTGAGGCTTGAACCCACAACCTCTTAGTTGAAGAGTTCCTCTCATACCGCTAGGCCAAATGCCCTTTGGTAATAGTTTTGTGAAATTAACTTGGAATCAATATTTAAGCACAATGCAACATTTATTTGGTTTTCGACAAAGGATGTCAGGGCCTTCAAAAGAATTATTACTTACATTAGTGACACTTTCGAGCTGTTTATAAAAAAAAATGCTAGATTTGGGCCTTAATAATGTCAAAGGGTTAAACAAATTGAGCGGATTAAAAAGCACCTCAATAAGTAATCACGAGTTTAACCTCCTATACGATCCTAATTAGAATTAAAAAAAAAAAAAAAAAAAAAACGATAGTTTGAAACACTATCGTAATAACTAGAATTAATTACTCTAATCATATAGGATTAACCAACCTGGTACTTGCGACCCGACAATCTAACTGTTTCACCACATGTAATAATAGAAATCACACAAAAACGGTAAACGAAATGTTACCTAATATATGTTGGTCTTGTTTAGACGTGGTGCTATATTCAGAAAGAAAACGTTGACATTCTTCTTGAAGGACTTTGGCAGCCTTTATTTCCATGCTCGGGACCGCAGGCATATCTCCTTCTGACCATGTTGGTAACGTCCTTGCAGCTGCCAAAACCGCTCCATCCACAAAATTATCTCCTTCGTTTGCCAATTTAGCTGCCGGGTAAATCAAGAAGAAGATCTTACATACGGTGGAAATCCTTTTAACGATTAGTAAATTAAGTACATTAAGGATATGAATAATCTTGTACCGTTATGGTAATAATCTTCATAAGAACCGGATATGTTGAAAACTGACAAGAAGGAATCTAAGTGGATCCTTGAGTTTCCAGAAAAGGGAAGGACATCCCAAGGATTCTGCAATGTTTAACCACATATTTAGAAAGATCTTAGATTAGTAACCGATCGACATAAGTTTAAAGTTGAAAGTGCAAATAAGTAGGATATATTATATCCTTCCATATTATCATTGTTTCCTCTCTTCACATTTTACATCATCGAAAACACAGTTATGTACAACTTGTTTAGTTTATTTCATTTTTTTAGTAACGTTGGCAATAAAGGTTAAATCCTTGACCTATTTACTCTATATAGGTCGACAGGGTCGCACTTGAATGCATATTATGATGTAGGATCCGTTAAAAGCATATTTGGGTCCATTGGACTGCACTATTATGTTGGGCCTATTGGACTACGTAGAGATCGAGTGGGTCAAGGTTGAGTTTTGCCATATACATGAAGAGGATAGAAGCATGTGGAGTAATGCACGTGGAAGTTTACAAGTCAACTATCTATTAGTATAATTTTTAAATTTATCATCTTATCTATTAGGGAGTATTTTATATTCTTATCCACTAGTTACGGAGTGTTTCGTTATTTTAGTCATATATATCCAGAACGAGGTTAGCATTAGAAAGGAAGTTGATTATTGATTATTGTTATTTGTTATTCGTGAAGAATAAAATCTATAGCCGAGAAGGCTTGGTTTCTTTTTGCAAATATATTTTTGGTGCGTAATATCCAATCATATTTTGCTATTTGTATTGGTGAGTAATATCCAATACTATCTATCCATTCAAGTTTTAATTCGTTTAGCCACGATCCGTTTTTACACTATTTGGTATCAGATTTCAGGCATGGCTAAACAAACTGAGTTCGAGAGATTGAATCGCAAGATTCAAGCGTTGGAAGACATGCAACATCTCTTGCGTAATATAGAGATTAAGCTTGAAAATCTTGAATTTTCAAGAAAGCCTCAACCGGATGACTTTGTTGATTCGGTTGATCAAGTTTTTAACATGGATTACGTCCCCGAACCTTGTGTGGTTGAAGACACCGTACCTATCTATGATACTTACGGTGAGGAAGAGGAAGAAGGGACACAAGCAGATGGGATGAATATTAGTTTGGCACCTTTGGTGTCGCCAATCACTTGTGATAGTGAAGAAGAGACAACTAATGGTTCTTATTGTGTGTTAGGAAAAATTGGCGACAACACATCTAAGATTGAACTCCCGGTTTATTATAATGTATTCGTCACTTTTGATGTTGCTGATTTGTCATTATTTATCGGTGGTAGTGGTGATGATGTAGACTCGAGGACGAGTCTTTTCGAAGAAAGGGAGGATGATGTAGGATCCGTTAAAAGCATATTTGGGTCCATTGGACTGCACTATTATGTTGGGCCTATTGGACTACGTAGAGATCGAGTGGGTCAAGGTTGAGTTTTGCCATATACATGAAGAGGATAGAAGCATGTGGAGTAATGCACGTGGAAGTTTACAAGTCAACTATCTATTAGTATAATTTTTAAATTTATCATCTTATCTATTAGGGAGTATTTTACATTCTTATCCACTAGTTACGGAGTGTTTCGTTATTTTAGTCATATATATCCAGAACGAGGTTAGCATTAGAAAGGAAGTTGATTATTGATTATTGTTATTTGTTATTCGTGAAGAATAAAATCTATAGCCGAGAAGGCTTGGTTTCTTTTTGCAAATATATTTTTGGTGCGTAATATCCAATCATATTTTGCTATTTGTATTGGTGAGTAATATCCAATACTATCTATCCATTCAAGTTTTAATTCGTTTAGCCACGATCCGTTTTTACACTATATTACCTTCAAAAATTATTTATTATGAATTTACTTTAGATTAGATATTTTTTTTTTTTTTTTTTTTGGTAAGCAAGGATACCCTCGTATGAACGAGCACATTGGCTCCCCCATAGAAGATAAAACCCCGGGTAATCAAGCCTCCCAAGCGCGAGACTTGGTACCGGGTGAATTGCGCATTATGCGCACCCTCTAGTCACACTCCCTTTTTGAACAATTTGGCATAGCCAAGGATTGAACCCGGGTGGTGTGCTTCATTGGGCAACTCGGTGGCCACTCAGGCAAGCCTGCGTGGTTTAGATTAGATATTCTAATAATATAGTTTTTGTTATCATAGTTTTCACAAATCACAAATTATTCAAACAAACTTGAAAAAATACAGGAAGATACCATGTAAACCAGGCCTCCACTAATTTACATTATGACCCACCCCACCTAATTTCCCATCTAATTTGAAGAACCAGATATGTTGCCCACAAAAACGGAGACGACAAATGAAAGAGAATTGATTAAACAAATGAGTCTAGTTTAGTAAGTTGCAGGAATTTGAAAGAACTTACAGAAGGTGTGGAAAGGCCGTATCTTTGCATAAGCATATTGTTCCTCTGGCCACTCATGTAATTGACGGTCATCTGAAAAGATAATTATAAAAATGAGCATCCTTCACCAAGAGTATATGTCTAATCTTCTTTACTTTTCTTGAATCATTTTAATAACTAAAGGACATCTGAATATATCCATCATTGCTAGCAATTTAAAGACCCAAGAGACTCGTTGAATTTAGTAAATGGATATGGAACAACTTTATGAAAACATAAATGAACACAGGAATATTCAAAAGACAATATATACGCTTTTCTTGGCTCTATTAATCAGGTCAACAGCAAGCGTCGATTTATCGACGACTTGTCTGCCGCTTAGAGCCTAAATTGAACTTCGGGTATGTTTAAAACCCACGAAAATTTGATTCTACATTTTCATGGCTCTCGCACTTTTTTATTTTTATTTTTTAACCTACTTATTAGCCGGAGGTCCATTTGCAATCTCTCTATCCATGGAACATTGAGAACATTGAGAGGGAGGACTTTCTCTACTCTTGGGGTGTTTCATTCTGTGTAGAGAAATGACTTGTCTTTATTCTAGGATAGGGGAACGATTGTCAACATCTTACCTCCCCCATACCCCACTTTTGTGGGATTGGGTTTTGTTGTTGTTGTTGTTGTAATATATACACTTTTCTTATTGTCACTTAATTTCTATCCCAGATAATCGTATCGTGTAACAAAAAATTATGATTTACCTCTTCCCCTTTTTTAATCCGTTGTCCAGCATTTGTCATCACCTCAAACATTCGATCCCTGAATCTCCAGTGGAAAAAACAATTTGGTTGACAAGAGTGGTTCAGCATATCTAAAAAATAAAACCACATATAGTCCATGAGTACCTATAAATATAGCCAAAATCAAGAATATACGAATAAAAAGCATACCTGCATAAGGTGCAAACATATTTGCATGCTGAACTAATGAACCAACTCTTATTTTGTAGTTGATATGTCTAGTTTGTGCCATACTAACTGCCCAAACAAATCTCTCTGGTTCTCGAGCAAGCCGTTTTACTTTCAGGGGCATAGCAGAATGCTATATATACATACATACGTACACAAGAATATATTAAAAACACAAATGGCAATATTTTTAAGAAATGTGTTACAGAGATGAGTTAAAGGACTGTTAGTACCCAATTCTTTTCCCAAAATTCTAAAACTCGTGCTTTTTCTATTCTCATAGTTGAAGCAAGTTCCTCATCATGTAGCTCATTGAGGTCATCCTGTAGCATTTCAAAAGACCAAGCTTAGAAAGCTGGAGTAATACAACACACAGATTTTTTTAATTAGATGATGCAAGTCTGGACGATTAAAGTGAAAATTAGATCGGTTGAATGGAAACAGTAACTATTAAAAGTAGTTAAGAAGTGATTTTCTACATGAAAATGACTACCCATATATTCTTAGCTTCATCATCTAATTCTTAGAATTGAATTAGCAATTTCACTTACAAATCTGACATTCGAAAAACCTGTAATATCATATCTTAAAGCATTCTACATAGATACAAACCTCAGTAGCTAGAAGCAAGCTGGTGCACTCCTCAGCACTAGGCAAAAAGTCACCATATAGTTGCCAAAAGTTCTTGTCGTGATCAAAGGCGTATAAAAGAAGACACGCCATTCTTAGGTCCCAATCTGTCTGGCAAAGAAATCAAATATTCAAGTGAAAAGATATAAAAGTAAGGGGCTGTTTACCTGCACATTAATGAGCTGTGTTGACTGGAAAGCTAATTCGGTCAGCAAGTGTAGGTGTTTACTTGCACCTTAAATTAATGAAATGTCTATATAGATGGCAGGATCGGACAGCTAGAAAACCACAGTACTCCACATTAAGCTGGTCATTTCTCCATATTACCCCATCTTTATTTATTCAAAATCATAAAATCGTTCCTACGAATTAGTTGTCCCACTATTCTACCACTAATCTTTCTTGGTCACAGGTTATTTTTTCTTTACCTTTTTTTGTGAATAATTTTATTTTGGGATTTCCTCCTTCACCCAACATAAAATTAGGGTTTATAGTTTCAATTAAGAAATTGAAAAAACTGAATCAAAGAAAACAATTGTGAACTTGTTTCTAGTTTCTTCCTACAAGTTTTATGAATTGTTGTTCTCACACTAGAAACGCCTCAAGAACCGTCCATCAATTTGAGTCGGTGTCTATAGCTACCTTGTAAAAATATATTGTACGCAATTTGATAGACATTTTTTTTTATCATGGTGAGTAGGTTGACGTTGGTTGCGTAAACGCACAGGTTGTAATTATTTAATTTAGAGAAGAAATATACTCCGTAAGATTGTATAGAAACTAAGTTAGGGGTAAAATAGTTATTTAAGTTAGGGGTAAAATAGTCATTTTAATCATTCAGACATTTTATTCAGCACAAAAAGTAAACACTATTATTCATAGAATGATTACTACATATAGATATTCCATACTCATAATGACATCTATATCCATATAGAACTTAATGAAAAGAAAAGTAAACAGGCCCTAACTCGAGATAAAGACATAAAGAACACGGCAAACGGCAAGTACCTCTGGATCTGTTGAATTAATGATATCGAATATTGGATGACCAACTGGTATAATGTCTGGAAAGAACATCCAGGGGGTATTTTGACTTATAGTTAACATCAACTCCAACGGTATCTCCATTACCACCTTAAATATTAAGAAAAGTTACCGTTTATCATCATTCATCTATCAAACAATTTAATAAAGAAGACCGCCATGTATTTATATAAATGCAAAATGACTCACCTTAGCACGACGAGAAGGTTCAATATCTTTCGAGGCATAAACTCCAAAACCATTCGGATCTTCCCTAAATTCCACCCCATAAGCTCTCATACTTCTAACGAATCCCATTTTATAAAATTCAGGATCAGCTAGCTCCAACTGTTTGTTAAAATTTATACACAGTTCACAAATATAATAAGTTAACAATCACAAATATTAAACTAATTACCTCGTTTCAACGAAAAGATATATAACAACTAACTTAACTAACATTAACAACCTAAACCTAGGTATACACACACATATATAGTAGGGATGGCATAAGTATTTTTACATGCGATTAGATTCAATAACATGTAAGGATGGCATCGGGCCGGGTTTAGGTAATCCCAGCCCCGAACCGAACCTGATTAGAAAAACCCATCCCAAACCCGGACCCGAACCTGTCGGGTCCCCATTTAGTTACTAACTAGCGGGTAAATGGCTTTCCCCATGGGTATCCGGGTCCCCATTTACTAACGAACTATCGGGTAAACGAGTTTTTCCACGGTCATTTGAGTCATTTTTCGGATATACGGGTCGGGTAATCGGGTATGCAGGTTGAATAATCTGGTTACGGGCCGGGTATATGGACTCGGGGTTTTTGTCTAATATCATCTTCGGACCCGGACCCGCGAAAAATTAACTTGTGCATTATAACTTTTGTTTGTTAATAACATTAACTAAACATTGATATTTATATTAATAATTTATTATTAATAATCAAACAATGCAAGTAATCTAAAAGTTCTCCTTAGTATTGTAGCTTTTATTAACCTAACCCTACATACATAACAAAATAATTGTACCTTAGAAGCTGGTGTATCCTCTGGTTGAGATTGAGTTTGAAAAAAAGGGAAAGCAGTAGGTGAATTAACAGTCTCAATTGTATCAAATGCAGCTCTAGCTTTAATACTCCCAATTCTCTTACTACCATTACATCTCTCCTTCAAATTAGGTTTTTTTGTCGTTAAACCATTCTTTAACTTCTTCCCTACCTGCTTCAAATTCAATGTTACTACTGTAATAATAGGTATATGAACATACAGATAAAGAGTAATAGGGTTAGCACCTGGTAATTGTAGACGAAGCAATTAATTGATTGCTGAAAAGGAATTGAAGAAACCATTGATTATTAGTTATGATGTGTTGTAATTGGTGTAAGGTTCAGTGCTGAATTGTTTTTGTGTTCATTGTTGGTTCGAATTTTAGTTGAAATGCAGAAGCAGGGAGGCGTTATCCATTACAAACCGTAATTTTGAGAAATCTTTCGTTTAGACCCCTCAAGTTTCGAGAAGTTATATGTGAATCACAAACTCTTATATACTATATAAATAAACGTTCGAAGGTTGACGGTGTGAATGTTAAGCCGATCATAAAGACTCGGAAAGTAAAGCAGTTGTTGGGTAGTTTGGGCTCGTATTGTTTGTTTTTTGGGTGGTTTTTTATTGTTCGATTAGATTTGGATTTTTGTTTTGGTTCTTATGTTTCATTGTGTTCCGAGGATCGTTTTAGTGACCCAGATGCTCAAGGCTCGTGTTTAGTTAGTTTTTGATTTTTTTTTTGGTGATAGGTCCTGTTTAATGTTTCTGAGCCTTACAGTGCTTTTGGTTTAATTGTATATTTGTTCTTCATTTTCACTAATTGATGAAAAAACTTTGTTTTAATGTTGATGATGTAAAACAACAACAACAACAACAACAACAACAAAACCCAATACCACATAAGTGGTGTATGGGAGAGGTGAGATGTAGACAATTCTTCCCCTATCCGAGAATAAAGACAAGTCATTTCTCCATCCAGAGTGAAAACACTCTCAAAAGTAGAGAAAGTCATCCCTCTCTCCATTCGACGGATAGAGAGATTGCTTCCGAGTGGACCTCCGGCCAATAAGTAGAAAAAAATATTAAAAATATTAAATTAAATTAAAAATAAAATTGAGACGCCATGAAAATGGTATAATCAAATTTTCATGGGTTTTAAATCCTGCCTGAAAATTACTTTAGGCTCTAAGAGTCAGTCAAGTCGCCAATAAATCGAAGCTTGCTGTCGACTCAATAACTAGAGCCGTGTGTTAATGATGTAAAACCACACCTAAAATTTATTGTACTAAACTAAATGGTTTTAATACACAAATTAGATAACTAATCCTGATCAATGCAGTAAAGATTTAGCAAGTACATGTTTGTCCACAGAGAGCGGTTGATTAAGATTTAAAAACTAATAATTATCCTAAAGGTAAGTTGTAAAAGGGAGAGTTTTGTAATTAAACTAATGACAAAAAGTAAATAAAACGAATAACTAAATGGACGAAGCAGTATTCACTTCAATGCTTAACTATTTTCTATGATTCCTCTTTAACTATTAAACCGATTATTAGATAGTTATAAGTAAGTAATTCACTTCAATCTCACAATATCAATGAACTAAAACCTAACGAATTCAGTAAACTCACGTAAACCTCATTCATGGTTCAATTTACTTTGTTTAATTATTGAGATTTCCTCTTGGTTGAACTAACGTAAAACCTAGTTTATTTAGATTACTCAAAACAAACTACAAAATTATGTTATCACAATGCTATTTAATCACCAATTGCACTCACATACAGTTGTCCAGATCACCTAAGCGTTTAAGTATAGATTGTTAATCACTAATTAACTCACATTAACTAATAACAATCAATATGATCAAATTAAGACATATAAACAATCATAACAATCGACATGTGAGAAAACTCAATCAGTAACACATCATAACATTAATAATCATCAAAATATGAGCAATCCATCATCAAAAATCTTACATTAAAGCAAACACTTAAGGGTTTAGCCTAGCATGTTCATGGAAACAATAAAAGAAACAAAGACAGTAAAAGTGTTCATTATAATCTCTAAAAAATAGATGAAAACTGAGTACCAATCTTAATCTTTGATCCAATCTTCAATGTGATGCCCAGTACAAAACCATCGTGTACGAATCATCAACAACAGGATCATTACAAGGTTAAGTACTATATGCGTTTTCAAAAAAAGAGTTTGCATTCAATAATAAAGTGATGTTTAAACCAACATCGAATGTTTTACAATCCAAAAGCATGCTTCACTAGGTAGAAGCAAATAATAAGTGTATGTGACCACAATGGTCGTTACAAGTCATAGTTCAAAAGTACTAAAGTTTGAATGCAAGGTAAAGTAGTTCATGCGATAGCAACTCTAAGCAGCGGGTGTCTACAGCACGACTAGTACACAGCGGAAGCTAACCTCAAGCACCTGAGAAAAACATGCTTAAAAACGTCAACACAAAGGTTGGTGAGCTATAGTTTAAGTATAACAGTAAGTAAGGTAGGCCACGAGATTTCAGTGCTACAAAGAGCGTTTCAAAACAGTATGATAAAGTATATGTTAACCGTGGGCACTTGGTAACTAACTTAACGTTTATACCCCCTGAAAGTACACTTGGCAAGTGCGTATGTTTATGAAGTATTAAACACTCGTTAAATGCTAGCACGACTAGCCCGAGTGGGGATGTCAAACCCTATGGATCCATATCTAAGATTCGTGTTCACGGTTCAAAAACCAATGATTAAACGTTACCGAGCTAAAGGGAATGTTTCTGCCGTTATATAACCCACACATATATAAAGTTTAAGTACTCGTGCCTAGTATGTAAAACATAAAATCCGCATGTATTCTCAGTTCCCAAAATAAGTTAAAGTAAAAAGGGAATGCTATAACTCACAATGATAATGTAGTCGTAAAGTCGGTTCGGAAAAGGTGTGCAAGTAATCGGTCCGAAGGTCCTCAACCTAAGGCAAATAGTACTAAATAGTAAATCGTCTTAATAGGTTTAAAAGTATGTAAATAAGGTCTAAAAGGTCATCATCATTCATCATCAAACAAAAGGCGTAAAGTAAGTTTCGTTTATGAAAGTAGTTTAAAACAAAGGCTGGGTTCGGTCAGTCACCACGGCCTCTACTCTTACTGAATTAAGGTGAGATCAGTGGCCATGGTTCCGTCTATGAGTCCTTTAGTTGTGGTAAAATTTACAGAAGCAAACTCGTCTTCGCTTGACCGTGACGACGGTCTAAGTGCGAGTAGGTCAGAAATTTCTGCACAACGTTAAAAGACATAGTGACGATCGGAGGGCCGTAAATCCTAACCCGTAACTCGGATTAAGACGAGTCCTATATGAAAAGTTATCTACTTGAAAAGATCTATTTTAAAATCATAACCACAACAGCCCAGGTCTACTTTCCTGTTACAGAATCAGCAAAACAGTAGGTATAAGACAGAAAGCAGTAAAATAATGGGTTCTGGTGCTCGATGCTTATCACGGTTCTCATCCTTGATGCATATAGCTTCAAGTGTACAACTCATTGATGTGTTTGCATCATCTTGACCAAGATTTGACCATCATAACCCAAGTGCAAGTCTAAGACATGAAGCACAACTCACTTAAGAGTTGTATGAAGTTTGATGAACCAAAGTTACATCAAAGTCTAAGATCTAACACATGCAAGAACTTTAAAGCTAATAACAAGTTACAAACTTGAAAGTAAACTAACTATATATATATATATATATATATATATATATATATATATATATATATATATATATATATATATATATATATATATATATATATAATCAAGATGTTAAGATGTAGAACATAGTTCTTAGTTAGATCTTGAAGATCCAAGACTCAAAAGTCTAGATCAAGCATAAGTATACAAAGTTATATTTAAAGAAAACTTATTTACATGTTCTTGAACTTTTAAGTGAACTTTAAGTTCCAAGAGATATGAGATCAAGACTAACTTGTAGTACTTGACCAACAACAACCAAAATCATAAAATTAAAGTGCAAGTAAAACTAAATAAACAAGTAAATAAGTTCATGAGTTTCATACTTTAAAGATTTAGAAAGTAAACATTAAGTTCACTTCATGTACTTCAAGTATGAGTTACAACACAAGAACTTTAAATCTTTTGACATAATGTATGTAGAACATAACTAGGTAGTTAGTTCTTGTATGTTCTTGAAAATACAAGATATTATGAAGAATCAAACTAGTAAGTTTGATTCTTGAAAGCTAGTAATTAAGTAACAAGCAACTACAAAGTAAGTAATTAATAACAACTAGTAAGTAACTAACAAGACAAGTATCAAACAACAACAAATGATGATGATGATGATGATGATTAAGAGTGCTTTAGGTTCGGTTTTATCAAGAAAAAAGGAAGAACAAATTGTTCAAAACATTTACAAGAAAGAGAGAAAAATGAGAGAGAAAAGAGAGAAAAATGTATGCAAGTAAGTGTGTGTAGTGAATGAGAGGATGCAAGTGTATCAAGTAGTAAAAAGAAAGTTTTGAATCCTCTTGTACACTCCCCTAAGTCACGGCCAGCTGAGAAACAAGGGAGGGAGGACTTTGTTTTGTGGTCACTTGCAAGTAAAGCTTCAAAAGTGTGGTTATTAGAGGTATGTGCATGGGGATTGAGTGATAACAAGATTCCTCA
This sequence comes from Rutidosis leptorrhynchoides, assembly GCF_046630445.1. Taxonomy (NCBI): domain Eukaryota; kingdom Viridiplantae; phylum Streptophyta; class Magnoliopsida; order Asterales; family Asteraceae; genus Rutidosis; species Rutidosis leptorrhynchoides. The sequence goes on from NC_092333.1 coordinate 399,030,196, forward strand.
TCTCCTTAACTAGCTAGTTCATGTTCAAATGATACTTACAAGTAGTAGTAATGGACTAGTTAGTCCAATAAGGTGTAGGGTGGGCTTATAAGCCCAAATCCAAGAGTCCGTTACACTAACAAAGCCCAAGTTCACTTAATTAACAATTAAACCCAAATAAAGCCCAAGTAACTAACTAATCATCATAGTTAATTAAAATGATTAGTAAAATTAATCATGAATGTAAATAATACTCTAAAAATATTATTCGTGAAGTTTCGGGTGTCACAAAGACGTTTCGGGCACTTAAAAGTCAAGTATAGTGTATCATGGCAACATGTAAATGTAATAACATACATTTGTTTAATCACACGTATTAATAATAATAATTATTAATAAATAAACGTTGGAAAATCCAGGGTCGTTACATTACCCACCTGTTAAAGAAAATTTCATCCCGAAATTTTAAGCTGAGGTAGATGGAGGAGTCGGGAAAAGGTGAGGATACTTCCGCATCATCTGATCCTTTCGCTCCCAAGTAAACTCAGGTCCTCGTTTGGCATTCCATCGTACTCAGACGATCGGAATCTTGTTGCGTTTCAAAGTTTTGATCTCACGATCCATAATTTCAACAGGTTCTTCCACAAAGTGAAGTTTGTCGTCAATTGTAAGTTCTTCCAGTGGTATGATAAGTTCCGGTGCCGCAAGGCACTTCTTCAAGTTTGACACATGGAAGGTAGGATGAACTGAGCTCAATTGTGCTGGTAAATCCAAACGGTATGCAACGGGTCCAACACGTTCCAAGATTTCAAAAGGACCAATGTATCGTGGGTTTAACTTTCCACGTTTTCCAAAACGGATCACACCTTTCCAAGGTGCAACCTTTAACATTACACGATCACCAACGTTGAATTCAAAGTCCTTACGTTTAAGATCGGCATAACTCTTTTGGCGATCACGGGCAGTCTTAAGTCTAGCTTGAATCTGAGCAATCTTCTCCGTGGTTTCATGGACTACCTCGGGTCCGGTGATTTGCATTTCGCCTACTTCGGCCCAACAAATAGGAGATCGGCACTTACGGCCATACAATGCTTCAAAAGGTGCAGCATTAATGCTAGAGTGATAACTGTTGTTGTACGAGAATTCGGTGAGTGGCAAATGCCTTTCCCAGGCCTTTCTAAAATCGATAACACATGCACGCAGCATGTCCTCCAAGGTCTGAATCGTTCGTTCACTTTGCCCGTCAGTCTGAGGATGATAAGCAGTACTCATGTCAAGACGGGTTCCCATGGCTTCTTGCAAAGAACGCCAAAATCTAGAAGCAAAACGGGGATCGCGATAGGAGATGATCGATAAAGGTACACCATGACGAGATACAACCTATTTTGATGTATAGCTGAGCAAGTCTTTCCATTGTATTAGTTTCATTCATCGCTAGGAAGTGTGCAGATTTGGTAAGGCGGTCAACAATAACCCAAATAGTATCGTATCTGCCCACCGTCTTTGGTAGCTTGGTGATGAAATCCATCGTTATCCTTTCCCACTTCCATTGTGGGATTTCCAGTTGTTGAAGCAACCCAGAAGGTCTCTGATGCTCGGCTTTAACCTTCGAGCAAGTCAAACACTTATCAACATAAGTCGCGACGTCTTTCTTAAGATTCGACCACCAATACTGTTCTTTAAGGTCGTGGTACATCTTACCCGCTCCGGGGTGAATCGAATATCTCGATTTGTGTGCTTCATCAAGTATCAGGTTTCATAGATCTCCATAACAAGGTACCCAAATTCTTCCGGCATAACATCGGAGTCCAGACTCCCTAACCTCGAATCGAGAGACAAGTATGTTCAAATGTTCATGAGCTATATTCTCCTTCTTGAGAGCCTCATCTTGGGCTACTCTGATCTGGCTGTTGAGGTTCGAATGGATGGTGATGTTCAGAGCCCTAACACGAAGAGGTGTCGTCCTCTCCTTTCGGCTTAAAGCGTCAGCTACAACATTGGCCTTGCCAGGGTGATAACGTAGTTCACAATCGTAGTCGTTGAGCATCTCGATCCATTGACGCTGTCTCATATTCAATTGCTTCTGATCGAAAATGTGCTGGAGACTCTTGTGATCGGTGAAGATAGTGCTCCTAGTTCCATAAAGATAGTGTCTCCACAATTTGAGCGCAAAGACAACGGCTCCAAGTTCAAGATCGTGAGTAGTGTAGTTCCGCTCGTGAATCTTCAGTTGGCGGGAGGCATAGGCGATAACCTTTGATCGTTGCATCAGTACACAACCAAAACCACTCTTCGATGCATCACAATAAACAACAAAGTCGTCACTGCCTTCGGGAAGTGATAGGATAGGTGCGGAGGTTAACTTCTTCTTCAAAGTTTGGAATGCTAATTCGTGTGCGGGTTCCCAAATGAACTTCTTACCCTTGTGAGTCAGTGCGGTCAAAGGACGCGCAATCAGAGATAAACCTTCGATAATAATCGGCGAGACCTAGGAATTGGCGAATATGTGTCGGAGTAGTGGGGGTCTCCCACTTGCTGATGGCTTCAATCTTGGTGAGATCAACTTTGATACCCTGGTCGCTCACAACATGACCCAGAAATTGTATTTCCTTCAACCAAAATTCGCACTTGGAGAATTTGGCGTAAAGTTGCTCTTGTCTCAAGAGTTCAAGTACTAGTCGGAGGTGTTGCTCATGCTCTTCTTCGCTCTTAGAGTAGATGAGAATATCATCTATGAAGACGATAACAAACTTATCTAAGTACGGCTTACAGACACGATTCATGAGGTCCATGAACACGGCAGGTGCATTTGTTAAATCGAATGGCATCACGAGAAACTCATAATGACCATAACGGGTCCTGAATGCAGTCTTCATTACATCGCTTTCTTTCACCCTCAACTGGTGATAGCCGGATCGCAAATCGATCTTTGAGTAGACCCTCGATCCTTGCAGTTGGTCAAAAAGATCATCAATTCGTGGAAGAGGATACCGATTCTTGATAGTCAATATGTTGAGTTCACGGTAGTCGATACACATACGGAAGGATCCATTCTTCTTCTTCACAAACAACACAGGTTCGCCCCAAGGCGAGAAACTTGGTTGGATAAATCCACGGTCAAGTAGTTCTTGTAGTTGGCTTTGTAATTCTTGCATCTCGGAATTTGCGAGTCTATAAGGTGCGCGAGCTACAGGTGCGCGAGCTACAGGTGCTGCTCCTGGCACTAAATCAATCTGAAACTCTACTGCTCTCTGCGGCGGCAATCCAGGCAATTCCTCTGGGAAGACATCGGAAAATTCGTTCACAATTCGAACGTCGTTCACGCTCTTCACCCCAGTTTCTACCGCTTTCACATGTGCTAGGACAGCAAAACGTCCCTTCTTCATAATCTTTTGCGCTTTCACGCAACTAATGAGGTTCAACTTCGAGGTACATCTCTCTCCATAGATAACCAGTGGTTCGCCATCTCCTTGTGGTATGCGAAGTGCTTTATCTCCACAGATAATATCAGCCCTTATCTTACTCAACCAATCCATACCAACGATCACGTCAAAACTTCCCAGTTTGATTGGTATCAAATCAATTTCGAAATCTGCACCAGCTATGTTGATAATAGCTCCACGACTAATATGGTCAACCTTTTCAAGTTTTCCATTGGCGACCTCGACAAGCATACTCTCTTTTAATGGGACTAATGACCAATTAATCTTATCGCAAAAATGTCTACATACATAACTTCTATCCACACCAGTATCAAACAAGACAGAAGCTAAAAGATTATTGATTATGAATATACCTGTCACCAAGTCGGGGTTATCGTGTGCATCCCTTGCATTAACATTAAAAGCTCTAGCGCGGGGTGGTCCGCCGTCTTTTTGCTTGTTTGGGCATGCATTTCTGAAATGGCCCGTCTGCCCGCATTCATAACACTTCTTCGGTCCATTGGTGTTCGGCTTCCCATTTAAAGTGGTGACCTTGCAGTCTTTCCCGATATGCCCAGCCCGTTGGCATTTCTCACAAACAACATTGCAATACCCAGTGTGGTGTTTGTAACACCTCTTGCATTGTGGTAAGGTTCCTTTGTAGTTCGGGTTGAAGTTGGTGTTGTTGTTGGGATTAGGGTTTCCACCATTGTTGTGCCTCTTGGCGGGGGTTTGATCGTAGTTTCTCCCCCTGTTGTTGTTGTTGTTGTTGTTGTTGTGGTTGTTGTGGTTGTTGTCCCATTTCCTCTTTTCGCTACTACCAGCCTCAAACTTAGCCTTCTCCGGCTCATCAATAAGAATCTGATTCATGAGGGTATGCGCCATGCGCATTGCTTCGGGAACATTCGGTGGTTTGGACGATGTGACGTTTCCTTTGATGGACTTAGGGAGTCCCCAGAAGTATCTCTCCATACGCTTGAATTCCGGGGTGACCATTGTCGGACACATCAGGGCTAGCTCCAAAAATCTCCTGTTGTAACCATCAAGGTCGTTCCCAACGGCCTTTAACTGCATAAATTCGATTTCCATCTTCTGGATTTCGGTCCTCGGACAATACTCATCAATCATAGCCGCTTTGAATTCCTCCCATGGCGTAGCATATGCCTCATCGATACCTTTCACTTGAGCTAACGTGTTCCACCACGTTAGTGCGCCGTCAGATAGCGTGCAAGATGCAAACTTGGTCTTATTATCCTCCGAACAGTTGCTGACTCGAAATACTGATTCAAGTTTCTCGAACCATCTGGTGAGACCAACTGGTCCCTCGGTTCTACTGAAGTTATGCGGTTTGCAGCTCTGAAATTCCTTGTAAGTACACCCATTTCGAACGGGTGGGATAACTGGTGGTGGTGGCGGTGGATGTAGTGACCCGAACTTTTCCATGTTTATATATATATTAAATGAAATTGTTATTTACATGATTAAGTGTTTCCAAGATGTTAAGCAATCAAACTTGTTAAGACTTGATTAATTGAAATAGGTTTCATATAGACAATTGACCACCCAAGTTGACCGGTGATTCACGAACGTTAAAACTTGTAAAAACTATACGATGACATATATATGGTTATATATATAGTTAACATGATTTTATTATAAGTATGTATCTCATTAGGTATTTTAACAATGAGTTATATACATAAAAATGAGACTATTAATTTAAGAAACTCGAAAACGATATATATAACGATTATCGTTATAACAACGTCTTACTAGGTACATATGAATCATATTAAGATATTGATACACTTGGTTAATTATGTTAAATGATAAGTAAATATATTATTAAGTGTATTAACAATGAAATACATATGTAAAAATAAGACTACTAACTTAATGATTTCGAAACGAGACATATATGTAACGATTATCGTGGTAACGACATTTAACTGTATATACATCATACTAAGATATATTATATATCATAATATCATGATAATATAACAATTTAACATCTCATTTGTTATAATAAACAATGGGTTAACAACATTCAACAAGATCGTTAACCTAAAGGTTTCAAAACAACATTTACATGTAACGACTAACGATGACTTAACGACTCAGTTAAAATGTATATACATGTAGTGTTTTAATATGTATTCATACACTTTTGAAAGACTTCAAGACACTTATCAAAATACTTCTACTTAACAAAAATGCTTACAATTACATCCTCGTTCAGTTTCATCAACAATTCTACTCGTATGCACCCGTATTCGTACTCGTACAATACACAGCTTTTAGATGTATGAACTATTGGTATATTGATGATGTAGCGTGAGGGTACGAAATAGTATTATTTTTAATACAAAATACTACAAAATATGACACAAGTTTTATTAATTTACGGATGGGATATACCTAAACCTTGCTACAACACTATAGGCAGTGTACCTAATCGTAGAGTAGTGTAGTTTTTAGTAAGTCCGGTTCGTTCCACAGGGAGCTGGTGATACTTACTATATTTTTAACTATATTTATATAAAATATATATAATTATATAAGTAGTAATATTATTATAAAAGGGGGGTTTTACCGTTTAATGACCGGTTTGTCGATTCTATATTTTAAGCGTAAAGATAAATGACGATAATTAAAGTGCGTAAAATAATGACAATAAATAAAATGACAGTAAATAAAATTGCGAGTAATAAAATGACAGTAAATAAAGATACGATGAGAAATATAATAAAAGAATTATGCTTATTTAAACTTCCGTAATCATGATGTTTGACGTGTTGATTTTAATTTATTACCATGGGTTAATTGTCCTTTGTCCTGGTTTATTTGATACGTCTATCTGGTTTTTGTCCATAATAGTCCATCGGTCATAAAAATAAAGTGCGAGTATCCTCGTCAAATTACCCTTATACCCGAAGTCAAATATTCCAACTGATTAAGGATTTAAACTGTGACGCAGTTATCACTTCTGTCAACAATTACACCAGTTATCACTGTATGTAATCCACCCCTGTTTTAATTAGTTTATGAATATTAATTCATCCACTTGATCAGAATGAATAATCAATTACCCAACCCAATTGATTAATTAAATGATTATAACAGATTCCATATGAACATCACTAAATAGGACAACCATAATCATTATTAATTATTAGGTTAATTAATTTGAAGATAGGTTCGACAGACTCCAATGAGTTGTCACTCAATTAGACAATACCCCCCATCTATTAATAGTCAATAGTTCAATTTCCACAAGTGTCGGTCTTTTGCCCAAACCTTAATTATGGTCCAAAGTTCAATAACCCCTTCTTAATATTTTAGCCCAACATCACGATTACTTCGGCTCAAATAAGCATAATAATAACTTAGTTACGATACATTAATGTAAAAAGGTTGAACATAACTTACAATGATTAAAAATAGCGTAGCGTTACACGGACAGAATTTCGACTTACACACTCAAACGATCTCTATCATAAATCTTATTATTATCATAATTTAAAATTAAAATTAAGATTATTGTTATATCTTATTAAGTTAACATTATGATAGAGATATAGAATATAGATATTGATAATTGATATTGATAAATAAGAAAAAGATAGAAAAAGGTATGTTTTTACATTACGATTACAAAGCCTTTTATAGGCGAATTTAGAAATTGAATTTTCACTTATGACCCCTGAACTATGCTCAATTAACAACTTTTTATTATTTAATATTATTCTTATTATGAATTATTTAAATATTATATTTTATTCTTGTGCATAGTTGACTCGTAATTTTTACACCGTTGCGTCGAGCGTTGAGAGTTGACTCTGGTCCCGGTTCCGGATTTTCGAACGTCCTTGCGTACAATTTTATATTTTGTACTTTGCGTTTTGTAACTTGTACTCTTGTCATTTTTAGACGTTCCTCATCAATAATTTGAACCTTTTTGATTGTATCTTGTACTTTTGAGCTTTTTGGACGTTTTGGTCTTTCAAATCTTCGTTTTTGTCTTTAAATCTTCATTTTCGAGCGATTTGCGTCTTTCGTCTTCGCACTTATTTATTTAACTATTACAACTAAAAATAAGGAAATTACATTTAAAAACTTTACATATTGGAACGATATTGCTACTAAATATATGTTCATTTGGAGCACTATCAAATATTCCCACACTTGAGCGTTGCTTGTCCTCAAGCAATACAGAACTTGAAATAAAAACATACATGAATCACTTTTTTATTCATCACAATTTGTACATCAGTGATTTTGATATAGCGGTATAAACAATGACAGTAATGATGGTTAAAGGTGGGTGTGTCATCCACAGTTGCCTCGGGTTTAGGTCAACGACACTTGCAATCAAATAGCCGATTTACTTTCGGTTTCCAAAGCAAAGTGCACATTTGAAAGGTGGTTTACAGTCCCACATGACTATGAAAATGTAGATCCTTAAGGAAATTGGATCTTTATGAAAACATTTGATCTTTTTAAAAATTTAATCTAGCTTTTACCCTAGATAAGTTTTCCGGAATAACCCTTCACCGGTGTTTGCAAAATATTTTTGTGGGTTGTGTGGGTTTCAGATTTGAAAATTTTAGCTCAACACTTGTGGTTTTGTGTTACCCACTTGCTAACCTTGTATTAGGAAAGCAACACGTCCAGTTTACTTGTCCCGTATATTACCTTTCGGCAAACTACCGTCCGGTTGTAAAGGAAAGCGATGAACAAGAAACTGTTAAGGCAATGTCCCGTGACATGCTTTTAATTATGGTTCAAAAACGTGTCGGATGCTTTTACTATCCTTTGTAGGAGCAATAGTAAAGCTCACCCTTATAATTTGTCGGTTTGACACAAGGTCCTGTCTCCGACCATGCTATGCAACCACCGTTCTTACGGTTGACACCCGATTTGGTTCAGGTGACCTAATGAATTCCAGGTGAATTCCTAGGATTTTACGTTCAATGGTAATGAACGCATTGAAAATGGGTTTCAGAAAACAAATCGGTTTGTATTTTTGATCAAAATATTTTCTCGTTCAAGCTCGAGTTTAGATATCATCGAATTCCATGAGTTTGTAATTCTCAATCTTTAAGGTCAATCTCTAGGATTGAGTAATATCAGTCTTAAAAGCTGATTTTTGATCTTTAAGGAGATTATCCTTTCTGGGGATTTGATTCATTAGTCTTATCAAGCTAATTTGCACGGTGCCCCCCCATTGTACGAGATAAATCTTTCTCATGGTTAGGATAAATCTGACCACATGGCGACCCTGTTTGATGCTGAGGTCCGTGGATTTCCTGCTGATTTTAGAGATGACTTTTCTAGATTTTTCGTCAACCTACAGCTGGTCTGGACGACAACTTCTTGACCTAAATCAAGAAGCGCGTGTCTTTTTCGGAAGACTTTACTTCCTTTTAATGATGGAATTGATTCATCGTGTAGATCCATCTTTCTTTCAAATATATTACAGTAAACCGGGTAAAACTGATTAGTATCATCCAAAACAAAAGTACCTGCAATAATCTTGTACAAAGATATGTGATAGATAATTTTTAATTGAATAACTTGGTACATTCTCCCCACACTTAGTTTCTTTCTTTGCCTTTTTATTCTCCTTTATTCCATTTTAAATGAATTCAAGCATTTTAGGTTGTTTCTCAATTTATGTCCTTTCCGAGGTAACGATAATTTCGGTATTAACACCTAGTTTTCATCGTTCATAAATATGTATAAACATGATTTTGAGTTCATTTAGTTGAAAATTTTTCAAATTTTCACAAAATTTGGCAAATAAACCAAGTATAAACCTGAGAGAATTTATAACCCTTCCCCACACTTAAGATCATGCAATGCCCTCATTTGCATGAAATCAGACTATAATTTAAATTCATGAGGGTGATTAGCGTAGAAAAGTGATTAAAAATACCGAGTTTGCAAACATATTGTTATTTCACATTTGATTTTTTGCGTCTTGTCAAAATCAGTAGCTTTTGCTGAACTTCATGACAGTCTTTGAAAGTGCGCTGTTTTACCCTGTTTTGTACATAAGATAAAATACAAACATATATATATATATATATATTTTTGAAGTTTGGTTTATAACCCCACTTTTCAAAAATTTATAAAGTATAATATTTTTGGCATACTTTAAATCAATAAAATTAAAAATAATGATAACAAAATTTGTCGCCCCGCCCTCGGGTAAAGTAATTTCGGCTCAACGACCTAGTCTTCAACTCACGACGAATTTTAAAAATCATATTTTTAACTTAATGAAATAAAGTAAATTTTGTTTTTTTAAAATCACAATAAAACATAAATTAAAATGCATATTAATTTCAAATAAAACCTAAAAAAAATAAAAATTCAGAATGGAGGGAGAAAACTAGTTCTTTAGTGTCTGCTAGCGGAAAAGACCAATCGGATTCCATTCTCGGAACTACACGAGAACAGAACAAATAACTTTAGACAGCATTATCTTTTTAGAACATTCAAATCTCCCCACACTTAGGTAGCTGTGGTGTTGAAATTGTGATTAACTTCATTGTCAATTTCTCTTGGTCCATAATCAACTTGCCTATCTGTGACTTTTTCTTTAAGCCAGTGCCCGGCTTCTTCCGTAATATCCCATAATTCAACTAGCTTCGCCCTTTCTTTAGGTGACAGATTGGATACTAACCGGTTACATAACTTAAAGTTCCCCTTACTTCTAGCATCAATAGCCCGTTTAAAAAGTTTCTTCATTGAACTGTTAATAACGGGGTCATCTAATTTCGTATCAACAACGGGGTCCTTTGTTATTGGGTTATCATTAGGTGTTACTTCATTTTTCCCACACTTAGGCGTTTCATTATTGCTAAGCACTGTCGTTGGAGTTGGTAAAACAACATGGTTATTACCAATCGTTTTTATTGGTTCAACGGTTTTGGTTGGTGGAGGTTTAGATTTTCGAATCATAAAGGTGATCGATTTGTCACCACTTTTAAGTGTCATTCTTCCATTTCCTACATCAAATAACGCCCCGGTGAACGCAAAGAATGGCCGACCTAAAATTAGAGGAATGTTTGGGTCCTCTTCTATGTCAATGACAATAAATTCGACTAGAAAGGTTAAATTGCCTACTTGAACGGGTAGGTTGTCAGCAATTCCAACTGGGTGCTTAATGGTTTGATCAAAGAGTCGAACACTCATATCCGTTGGACTTAACTTACCTACACCTAATCTCTTATATAAGGAAAGAGGCATAACACTTACACTTGCACCTAAATCTGCTAGTGCATCATACATGACACAATCACTAAGTAGACAAGGAACAATAAATTCACCCGGATCACCTACTCTTGGTGGAGGTTTTGGTGGAACTGTCTTCACCGGGTTTACTTCTACGGTTTTTGTTTCTTGCACTTTCTTATACTTCTTCTTCTTCTTCTTTCCAATGGTATCACCAACTTTATTACCTATTACTTGCTCATACTCAACTCCTTTTCTTGGAAACGGGATGGGTAGTTTATATGGTGCCACCACTGGCTTTACATACTCTGGTGGTGGTGGTGTAACTTCTTCATTGTTACTCACATCTAAAACCTTCCCAACTTCTGGAGCTGGTTTTTCAGAATTTGTTGACACCATGTTAACATTCTCATTCCGAGGATTTACTTCAGTATTACTCGGTAGATTTCCTTGTTCCCTCTCACTCATCATGCTAGCAAGAGTACCTATGTGTTTTTCAAGATTCAAAATGGAAGCTTGTTGAGTTCTTAATGATTGATCAAACCTCTCGTTCGTTTGGGTTTGAGATGTAATGAATTGTGTTTGAGATTCAATCAGTTTTGCCATCATTTCTTCTAGATTTGGCTTTTTCTCTTCGGGTTGTTGTGGTGTTTTATACAAGCTAGGTCTTTGTTGATTGAAAGTGTTGTTTTGAGTTGGTTGGTTATTCGGACCTTGTTGGTTGTACGAGTTGTTGTTGGGTCCGTTTGGATTGTAAAGAATGTTTTGATTTCGATTGAAGTTTAACTTTGGCGGTTGATAATTATTTTGATAATTATTTCCAGGCCTTTGGTTCATATAGGAAACATTCTCTCGTTGTTCCATGGTTGGTTCAAAGTGACAATCTTTCAATAAGTGTGGTCCACCGCATAGCTCACAACTGATTCGTATTGCGTGAATATCTTTATTCATATTTTCCATTCGTCTTTCGAAAGCATCTATTTTTGCGGAAACGGAATCAAAGTCATGGCTAGAATCAGCTCTAGCCGCTTTAGATGATCGAAAGATATCTTTTTCTTGGTGCCACTCATGAGAGTGGGAGGCTGTATTATCAATAATTTTGTAAGCTTCAGTTGCGGTTTTCTTCATGATGGAACCACCAGCTGTTATGTCGATGTCTTTTCTTGTAGCGATGTCTACGCCTTTATAGAAGATTTGCACTATTTGAAAAGTATCTAGACCGTGTTGAGGACATCCTCTCAACATCCTTCCGAATCTTGTCCACGCCTCATATAATGTTTCATTTGGCTTTTGCGCGAATGTAACAATTTCTCCTTGAAGTCTCACGGCTTTGGATGCCGGAAAGAATTGTTTAAGAAATTTTTCAACTAAAACATCCCATGTGTCAATCGCCCCTTCAGGTAACGATTCTAACCAATCTTTGGCTTCTCCCTTTAAAGTCCAGGGAAACAACATGAGATAGATCTGCTCATCTTCCACTTCTCGGATTTTGAATAGTGTACAAATTCTTTTAAACGTACGAAGGTGTTCGTTAGGATCTTCATTCGGTGCACCACTGAATTGGCATTGGTTAGTTACCATGTGTAGAATTTGTCCTTTGATTTCATAATCTGGCGCATTAACTTCTGGCTTAATAATGGCGTGACCTTGGCCCGTGCGTGTGGCTCTCATTCGATCTTCCATACTTAGAGGTTCCGTTACTTCCATAATTGAATTTGTTGAATACGAATCACTAGAGGATTCTGATTTAATGGTTTGTGGCTCAGGAGGAATAATTAGTGGTTCAGGATCTTGGAATTGTCCTTGAATATGCTCCGGGTTCTTAATTGTGAAGTCGGGTTCAAAAGATGGATTATCGAAAATTTGAGTTGGAGTTCTTGTTCGACTAGATGACGATTCTAAAGAAAAATCAACGGCGACAATATTTGCTAGATGTCTTGATCGAGTTACAGGTGGTGAACGTATGAAAGGTGGTGAACGTTTTGCTCGGTGCATTCACAGAATATCCTATTAGTTATAAAAATAAGAAAAACTTATATAAGTTATCCAATCAATAGACTTTTCTGATTTTGCCCACGTTTCGAATAGCCAAAAGATGCAGCAGAGGGGCAGGATTCGTTTGGTCTCAATATAATTGAGTACTGTTTGGCTCCAATAACCCGGTCCACGTACAAATCCAACTATTACTACGAACCAGAAAATTTTGATGTCTATCAATTTAACCACTTAAAATAAATTTTCGTAATTTTAAGAAATTTAGAGAAGAAGTAGAAAAAAATCTAAGTCCTAAAAACTAGAATGGCGAGAAATAAGAAAGAAAAAGATTGCGCGTCGAAAAAGGTCGAAAAATAAAAAGGTCGAAAAATAGGCGTCGAAAAATAAAAATAAGAAAGTAGTGCGAAATACGGCGTCGTAAAATTCTAAAGCACCTAAAACTTAATCTAAGGAATAAGCACTTAAGGGATTTTACGGCAAAGCCTAAAAATTCTAGAAGTAAAAATAACTATGGCAAAACTAAACTTAATACTAAAAGTTGCGACTATAGTCTAAAAATCTAAAGGTAATAAAACTAAAAAAAACAATTTTTTTTTATAGACAAAATCTTAAAAAATATATTTTTTTTTTTTTTTACGTTTTTTTTTTTTTTTTTACGTTTTTGTTTTTTTTTTTTACGTTTTTTTTTTTAAAACGAATTTTTTTTTCTAAAAAAAAACGTTTTGTTTTTACAATTTTTTTTTTTTTTTTTTAAAAAATGATTTTTTTTTACAAATTAATACTTTTTTTATAATTATTATTTTTTTTTCAAAACTTTTTTTTAATTCATTTACTATTCATGAATAGTAAATGAAAAGAAATTAATTAATTTACTATTCACATGAAAGCGACATGATAGAAATTATTAATTACAATTTACATAATATACCCCTGAAGTATTTAATAAATACGACTTTTTAAAACTTTTACGATTCAAAATATATTCTAAAATATTATTATATTATTATATTCTATTTTAATATTATTATATTATTATATTCTATTTCAATATTATTATATTATTATATTTTATTTCAATATTATTATAATTAAAAATATAGCGTTTTAGCGCTCCCCGGCAGCGGCGCCAAAAACTTGATGATGTAGCGTGAGGGTACGAAATAGTATTATTTTTAATACAAAATACTACAAAATATGACACAAGTTTTATTAATTTACGGATGGGATATACCTAAACCTTGCTACAACACTATAGGCAGTGTACCTAATCGTAGAGTAGTGTAGTTTTTAGTAAGTCCGGTTCGTTCCACAGGGAGCTGGTGATACTTACTATATTTTTAACTATATTTATATAAAATATATATAATTATATAAGTAGTAATATTATTATAAAAGGGGGGTTTTACCGTTTAATGACCGGTTTGTCGATTCTATATTTTAAGCGTAAAGATAAATGACGATAATTAAAGTGCGTAAAATAATGACAATAAATAAAATGACAGTAAATAAAATTGCGAGTAATAAAATGACAGTAAATAAAGATACGATGAGAAATATAATAAAAGAATTATGCTTATTTAAACTTCCGTAATCATGATGTTTGACGTGTTGATTTTAATTTATTACCATGGGTTAATTGTCCTTTGTCCTGGTTTATTTGATACGTCTATCTGGTTTTTGTCCATAATAGTCCATCGGTCATAAAAATAAAGTGCGAGTATCCTCGTCAAATTACCCTTATACCCGAAGTCAAATATTCCAACTGATTAAGGATTTAAACTGTGACGCAGTTATCACTTCTGTCAACAATTACACCAGTTATCACTGTATGTAATCCACCCCTGTTTTAATTAGTTTATGAATATTAATTCATCCACTTGATCAGAATGAATAATCAATTACCCAACCCAATTGATTAATTAAATGATTATAACAGATTCCATATGAACATCACTAAATAGGACAACCATAATCATTATTAATTATTAGGTTAATTAATTTGAAGATAGGTTCGACAGACTCCAATGAGTTGTCACTCAATTAGACAATACCCCCCATCTATTAATAGTCAATAGTTCAATTTCCACAAGTGTCGGTCTTTTGCCCAAACCTTAATTATGGTCCAAAGTTCAATAACCCCTTCTTAATATTTTAGCCCAACATCACGATTACTTCGGCTCAAATAAGCATAATAATAACTTAGTTACGATACATTAATGTAAAAAGGTTGAACATAACTTACAATGATTAAAAATAGCGTAGCGTTACACGGACAGAATTTCGACTTACACACTCAAACGATCTCTATCATAAATCTTATTATTATCATAATTTAAAATTAAAATTAAGATTATTGTTATATCTTATTAAGTTAACATTATGATAGAGATATAGAATATAGATATTGATAATTGATATTGATAAATAAGAAAAAGATAGAAAAAGGTATGTTTTTACATTACGATTACAAAGCCTTTTATAGGCGAATTTAGAAATTGAATTTTCACTTATGACCCCTGAACTATGCTCAATTAACAACTTTTTATTATTTAATATTATTCTTATTATGAATTATTTAAATATTATATTTTATTCTTGTGCATAGTTGACTCGTAATTTTTACACCGTTGCGTCGAGCGTTGAGAGTTGACTCTGGTCCCGGTTCCGGATTTTCGAACGTCCTTGCGTACAATTTTATATTTTGTACTTTGCGTTTTGTAACTTGTACTCTTGTCATTTTTAGACGTTCCTCATCAATAATTTGAACCTTTTTGATTGTATCTTGTACTTTTGAGCTTTTTGGACGTTTTGGTCTTTCAAATCTTCGTTTTTGTCTTTAAATCTTCATTTTCGAGCGATTTGCGTCTTTCATCTTCGCACTTATTTATTTAACTATTACAACTAAAAATAAGGAAATTACATTTAAAAACTTTACATATTGGAACGATATTGCTACTAAATATATGTTCATTTGGAGCACTATCATATATACACTCCAATGATCAGCTCTTAGTAGCCCATGTGAGTCACCTAACACATGTGGGAACCATCATTTGGCAACTAGCATGAAATATCTCATAAAATTACAAAAATATGAGTAATCATTCATGACTTATTTACATGAAAACAAAATTACATATCCTTTATATCTAATCCATACACCAACGACCAAAAACACCTACAAACACTTTCATTCTTCAATTTTCTTTATCTAATTGATCTCTCTCAAGTTCTATCTTCAAATTTTAAGTGTTCTTCATAAATTCTAAAAGTTCTAGTTTCATAAAATCAAGAATACTTCCAAGATTGCAAGTTTACTTCCAAGTTTTCTAAATCCATTCCAAGTAATCATCCAAGATCAAGAAACCTTTGTTACTTACAGTAGGTTATCTTTCTAATACAAGGTAATAATCATATTCAAACTTTAATTCAATTTCTATAACTATAACAATCTTATTTCGAGTGGAAATCTTACTTGAAATTGTTTTCGTGTCATGATTCTGCTTCAAGAACTTTCAAGCCATCCAAGGATCCTTTGAAGCTAGATCTATTTTTTCTCATTTCCAGTAGGTTTATCCAAGGAACTTGAGGTAGTAATGATGTTCATAACATCATTCGATTCATACATATAAAGCTATCTTATTCGAAGGTTTAAACTTGTAATCACTAGAACATAATTTAGTTAATTCTAAACTTGTTCGCAAATAAAAGTTAATCCTTCTAACTTGACTTTTAAAATCAACTAAACACATGTTCTATATCTATATGATATGCTAACTTAATGATTTAAAACCTGGAAACACGAAAAACACCGTAAAACCGGATTTACGCCGTCGTAGTAACACCGCGGGCTGTTTTGGGTTAGTTAATTAAAAACTATGATAAACTTTGATTTAAAAGTTGTTATTCTGAGAAAATGATTTTTATTATGAACATGAAACTATATCCAAAAAAATTATGGTTAAACTCAAAGTGGAAGTATGTTTTCTAAAATGGTCATCTAGACGTCGTTCTTTCAACTGAAATGACTACCTTTACAAAAACGACTTGTAACTTATTTTTTGACTAAAAACCTATACTTTTTCTATTTAGATTCATAAAATAGAGTTCAATATGAAACCATAGCAATTTGATTCACTCAAAACGGATTTAAAATGAAGAAGTTATGGGTAAAACAAGATTGGATAATTTTTCTCATTTTAGCTACGTGAAAATTGGTAACAAATCTATTCCAACCATAACTTAATCAACTTGTATTGTATATTATGTAATCTTGAGATACCATAGACACGTAAACAATGTTTTGACCTATCATGTCGACACATCTATATATATTTCGGAACAACCATAGACACTCTATATGTGAATGTTGGAGTTAGCTATACAGGGTTGAGGTTGATTCCAAAATATATATAGTTTGAGTTGTGATCAATACTGAGATACGTATACACTGGGTCGTGGATTGATTCAAGATAATATTTATCAATTTATTTCTGTACATCTAACTGTGGACAACTAGTTGTAGGTTACTAACGAGGACAGCTGACTTAATAAACTTAAAACATCAAAATATATTAAAAGTGTTGTAAATATATTTTGAACATACTTTGATATATATGTATATATTGTTATAGGTTCGTGAATCAACCAGTGGCCAAGTCTTACTTCCTGACGAAGTAAAAATCTGTGAAAGTGAGTTATAGTCCTACTTTTAAAATCTAATATTTTTGGGATGAGAATACATGCAGGTTTTATAAATGATTTACAAAATAGACACAAGTACGTGAAACTACATTATATGGTTGAATTATCGAAATCGAATATGCCCCTTTTTATTAAGTCTGGTAATCTAAGAATTAGGGAACAGACACCCTAATTGACGCGAATCCTAAAGATAGATCTATTGGGCCTAACAAACCCCATCCAAAGTACCGGATGCTTTAGTACTTCGAAATTTATATCATATCCGAAGGGTGTCCCGGAATGATGGGGATATTCTTATATATGCATCTTGTTAATGTCGGTTACCAGGTGTTCACCATATGAATGATTTTTATCTCTATGTATGGGATGTGTATTGAAATATGAAATCTTGTGGTCTATTGTTACGATTTGATATATATAGGTTAAACCTATAACTCACCAACATTTTTGTTGACGTTTAAAGCATGTTTATTCTCAGTTGAATACTAAGAGCTTCTGCTGTTGCATACTAAAATAAGGACAAGATTTGGAGTCCATGTTTGTATGATATTGTGTAAAAACTGCATTCAAGAAACTGATTTCGATGTAACATATTTGTATTGTAAACCTTTATGTAATGGTCGTGTGTAAACAGGATATTTTAGATTATCATTATTTGATAATCTACGTAAAGCTTTTTAAACCTTTATATATGAAATAAAGGTTATGGTTTGTTTTAAAAATGAATGCAGTCTTTGAAAAACGTCTCATATAGAGGTCAAAACCCCGCAACGAAATCAATTAATATGGAACGTTTTTAATCAATAAGAACGGGACATTTCAGTTGGTATCCGAGCATTGGTCTTAGAGAACCAGAAAATTTGCATTAGTGTATCTTATCGAGTTTGTTAGGATGCATTAGTGAGTCTGGACTTCGACCGTATTTTCTTTAAAAATGATTGCTTAACATTTTTGTTGGAAACTATATATTATTAACATGTATATATTATGTGATATATTAATCTCTTAACATGTTTGATATTGTGTGATAGATGTCTACCTCTAGCACAAATCCCATTGACTCAGCTAATAATAACGAAGAGTCGAATATATATTGGACTGATTCACAAGTTCCCGAAGAGGAACCGGAAGAAGAATCAGAACCGGAAGAAGAATCAGAACCGGAAGAGGAGGAACCGGAGGAGGAAATAGAACCGGTGGGGGAAATAATAAAACGGTTAAGTAAAAGAAAATCCTCAACCAACCGACCAAGGTTAATTATGGTCAATGGTGTTTCCGCCAAGGAAGCAAAATATTGGGAGGATTACCAATTCTCCGATGAATCGAATTCTGACGAGAATTCCGATGATGTTATAGAAATTACCCCAACTGAATTTAAAAAAAGCAAAAGAAAATAATAAGGGAAAGGGCATAAAAATAGAGAAATCTAATTCCAACCCCAATGAACTTTATATGTATCGTCAACCCCCGAAGTCCTTAAGTTGTAACAATGACCCGGGAACCTCTAAACCACCAGGTTTTTCTAAACCGTTGTGGAAAACGACAGCTAGTATTAGGGGAATATCATATATCCCTAGAAACTTGGCAAAACGAACCAAAACTGAAGAAGAAGAAACGAGCGAGTCGGAATAAGATAGTTGTATTCGTGTGGTGTAATATATGTAATATAGCGTGCTTATGCTTTATGATATATGTAAAAATTGCTTGTATTAATAAGTATTTTTTTATGAATCTAACTCTTGTCTATTTTACAGTTTAAAAATACAAAATGGATAGACAACCCAATATTTTAAGAGACCTACCGGAGACATGATTGATGAAATCTTGTCTAGAGTCGGTCAGAATTCCTCGGCACAACTATTTAAGGCGAGATCAGTTTGTAAGACATTCAAAGAACGTTCCAAGAATGTCTTGGTTTATAAGAGACTTTCGTTTGAAAGATGGGGGATATCACATTGGGAAACCCATAAGTTACGATGTGTTTACTTTGACGCATATATTGCGGGGAACCCAAATGCTATTTTACGCAACGGGTTAAGAAATTATTTTGACTCAATGAATCCGAATATAGGACTTCATGATTTAGAAAAAGCGACTAACATGCAACATAAAGAAGCATGCTATGCTTACGGGTTAGTAATGTTCGCTTCTCACCAAAGTAAGAAAAAGAACATCGGGCTACAGCTATTAAACAAAACATTCCCACAAGTGACGGAGTCGGTAATTGGGGTAAGAAATGAGGTTTTTAGGTTATTACGAGACTGTTGGTCATTACGTAACCCTCGTCCCTTTGACGACGTTACAACACGCTGTCTTATCAACGGCCATAACGGTTATGTTCCACAAGACCAAGGATGGGAAGTAGTCCTAGTAAAACCAGAATGCATGACTTGTTTCTGGACGTATGAATTACGTGTCTTTATTACCTTTGCTGAACGACTTGTGTACTAGCTAGAATTATCTTCACAACTATCTTGTATCAAAGTTATTGTGTGCTATATTTCATGCTTTATGTAAAATAAGCGGTATTGTAAGTTTGTAAAATATTGTATAAAAGTTTGAACGCGAAATATTATTATAATCAGTTTTTCATATAGAATTGTAGTAGTTGAATTGTATATTAGCTACTAAGTATGAACATAACGGGTAGGTACTACCCAAATTTAAACTTATAAAACGCTAATATGAAGAAAAAGCTTTTATAAATGAGTTCATATTATGCTACGAAATACTATTAACTACTCTTAATATTCTGTATGATTAACTTGTTCCATTTGACTATTTTGAAGGAAATGGCACCGACTACTCGACACACCGTGAATATGAATGAAGAGGAATTCTGTAATTTTCTAGCTTCAAACATAGCCGCAGTACAGGCTGCGCTACATACCAACAATAACCTTGGATCTAGCAGTACAGAAAATCGTGTAGGATGCACCTACAAAGAATTCACTGCCTGCAAACCTTTGGAATTTGATGGAACCGAAGGACCGATCGGATTGAAACGGTGGACCGAGAAGTTCGAATCGGTGTTTGCCATAAGTAAGTGTACTGAAGAGGACAAAGTGAAGTACGCTACGCATACCTTCACAGGTTCTGCGTTAACATGGTGGAATTCCTATCTAGAGCAAGTGGGACAAGATGATGCTTACGCACTACCGTGGTCAGCATTCAAGCACTTGATGAACGAGAAGTACCGTCCCAGAACCGAGGTCAATAAGCTCAAGACAGAACTTAGAGGGTTACGAACCCAAGGATTTGATATTACCACGTACGAAAGACGATTCACAGAATTGTGCCTATTGTGTCCGGGAGCGTTCGAAGATGAGGAAGAGAAGATCGACGCGTTTGAAAAAGGATTACTGGAAAGAATCCAAGAAGATATAAGTTCACACGAGCCCGCCTCCATACATCAGGCATGTAGAATGGCTCACAAACTAGTAAACCAGATTGAGGAAAGAATTAAAGAACAGACGGCTGAAGAG
Source organism: Rutidosis leptorrhynchoides (assembly GCF_046630445.1). Classification (NCBI taxonomy): domain Eukaryota; kingdom Viridiplantae; phylum Streptophyta; class Magnoliopsida; order Asterales; family Asteraceae; genus Rutidosis; species Rutidosis leptorrhynchoides. Next base: position 399,051,026 of record NC_092333.1, read on the forward strand.
GCCAATGTGAAGCAAGTCAAAAGAAAGTGGGAGGAAAACGGTGATAAGAATCACCAATACAACAACAGCAATTACAATAATAATCGCAACAATTATCCCAACAATCGCAACATCAATCGCAACTACAACAAACGGCCCAACAACAACAACAACAACAACAACAACAACAACAACAGCAACTACAACAATCGTCCCAACAACAATAACAATCGCAACAACAACAACAACAATAAGAAACAGCTATGCCAAAGGTGTGAAAAGTATCACTCGGGGTTCTGCACCAAATTTTGCAACAAGTGTAAAAGAAATGGTCATAGCGCGGCGAAGTGTGAGGTCTACGGATCAGGGGTTAACAGAACGAAAGGAACAAATGGTGTCGAAACGAGTAATGGCGGAGCAAGTAGTGTCGAGCGAGTTATGCCAATGTAGTTTGTTATAAATGTGGAAAACCGGGCCACATTATTAGAAATTGCCCGAACCAGGAGAACACGAATGGACAAGGCCGCGGAAGAGTTTTCAATATTAATGCGGCAGAGGCACAGGAAGACCCGGAGCTTGTTACGGGTACGTTTCTTATTGACAATAAATCTGCTTACGTTTTATTTGATTCGGGTGCGGATAGAAGCTATATGAGTAGAGATTTTTGTGCTAAATTAAGTTGTCCATTGACGCCGTTGGATAGTAAATTTTTACTCGAATTAGCAAATGGTAAATTAATTTCAGCAGATAATATATGTCGAAATCGAGAAATTAAACTGGTTAGCGAAACATTTAAGATTGACTTGATACCAGTAGAGTTAGGGAGTTTTGATGTGATAATCGGTATGGACTGGTTGAAAGAAGTGAAAGCAAAGATCGTTTGTTACAAAAATGCAATTCGCATTATACGAGAAAAAGGAAAACCCTTAATGGTGTACGGAGAAAAGGGCAACACGAAGCTACATCTTATTAGTAATTTGAAGGCACAAAAACTAATAAGAAAAGGTTGCTATGCTATTCTAGCACACGTAGAGAAAGTACAAACTGAAGAAAAGAGCATCAATGATGTTCCCGTCGCAAAAGAATTTCCCGATGTATTTTCGAAAGAATTACCGGGATTACCCCCACATCGATCCGTTGAATTTCAAATAGATCTTGTACCAGGAGCTGCACCAATAGCTCGTGCTCCTTACAGACTCGCACCCAGTGAGATGAAAGAACTGCAAAGCCAATTACAAGAACTTTTAGAGCGTGGTTTCATTCGACCAAGCACATCACCGTGGGGAGCTCCTGTTTTGTTTGTCAAGAAGAAAGATGGTACATTCAGGTTGTGTATTGACTACCGAGAGTTGAACAAACTTACCATCAAGAACCGCTACCCACTACCGAGAATCGACGACTTATTTGATCAACTACAAGGCTCGTCTATTTATTCAAAGATTGACTTACGTTCCGGGTATCATCAAATGCGGGTGAAAGAAGATGATATTCCAAAGACTGCTTTCAGAACACGTTACGGTCATTACGAGTTTATGGTCATGCCGTTTGGTTTAACTAATGCACCAGCTGTGTTCATGGACCTTATGAACCGAGTGTGCGGACCATACCTTGACAAGTTTGTCATTGTTTTCATTGTTGACATACTTATTTACTCAAAGAATGACCAAGAACACGGTGAACATTTGAGAAAGGTGTTAGAAGTATTGAGGAAGGAAAAAATTGTACGCTAAATTTTCAAAGTGTGCATTTTGGTTGGAAGAAGTTCAATTTCTCGGTCACATAGTGAACAAAAAAGGTATTAAGGTAGATCCGGCAAAGATAGAAACTGTTGAAAAGTGGGAAACCCCGAAAACTCCGAAACACATACGCCAGTTTTTACGACTAGTTGGTTACTACAGAAGGTTCATCCAAGACTTTTCCAGAATAGCAAAACCCTTGACTGCATTAACGCATAAAGGGAAGAAGAAATTTGAATGGAAGGATGAACAAGAGAAAGCGTTTCAGTTATTGAAGAAAAAGCTAACTACGACACCTATATTGTCATTGCCTGAAGGGAATGATGATTTTGTGATTTATTATGACGCATCAAAGCAAGGTCTCGGTTGTGTATTAATGCAACGAACGAAGGTGATTGCTTATGCGTCTAGACAATTGAAGATTCACGAGCAAAAATTATACGACGCATGATTTGGAATTAGGCGCGGTTGTTTTTGCATTAAAGACTTGGAGGCACTACTTATATGGGGTCAAAAGTATTATATATACCGACCACAAAAGTCTTCAACACATATTTAATCAGAAACAACTGAATATGAGGCAGCGTAGGTGGATTGAATTGTTGAATGATTACGACTTTAAGATTCGTTACCACCTGGGGAAGGCAAATGTGGTAGCCGACGCCTTGAGCAGGAAGGACAGAGAACCCATTCGAGTAAAATCTATGAATATAATGATTCACAATAACCTTACTACTCAAATAAATGAGGCGCAACAAGGAGTTTTAAAAGAGGGAAATTTAAAGGATGAAATACCCAAAGGATCGGAGAAGCATCTTAATATTCGGGAAGACGGAACCCGGTATAGGGCTGAAAGGATTTGGGTACCAAAATTTGGAGATATGAGAGAAATGGTACTTAGAGAAGCTCATAAAACCAGATACTCAATACATCCTGGAATGGGGAAGATGTACAAGGATCTCAAGAAACATTTTTAGTGGCCGGGTATGAAAGCCGATGTTGCTAAATACGTAGGAGAATGTTTGACGTGTTCTAAGGTCAAAGCTGAGCATCAGAAACCATCAGGTCTACTTCAACAACCCGAAATCCCGGAATGGAAATGGGAAAACATTACCATGGATTTCATCACTAAATTGCCAAGGACTGCAAGTGGTTTTGATACTATTTGGGTAATAGTTGATCGTCTCACCAAATCAGCACACTTCCTGCCAATAAGAGAAGATGACAAGATGGAGAAGTTAGCACGACTGTATTTGAAGGAAGTCGTCTCCAGACATGGAATACCAATCTCTATTATCTCTGATAGGGATGGCAGATTTATTTCAAGATTCTGGCAGACATTACAGCAAGCATTAGGAACTCGTCTAGACATGAGTACTGCCTATCATCCATAAACTGATGGGCAGAGCGAAAGGACGATACAAACGCTTGAAGACATGCTACGAGCATGTGTTATTGATTTCGAAAACAGTTGGGATCGACATCTACCGTTAGCAGAATTTTCCTGCAACAACAGCTACCATTCAAGCATTGAGATGGCGCCGTTTGAAGCACTTTATGGTAGAAAGTGCAGGTCTCCGATTTGTTGGAGTGAAGTGGGGGATAGACAGATTACGGGTCCGGAGATAATACAAGAAACTACCGAGAAGATCATCCAAATTCAACAACGGTTGAAAACCGCCCAAAGTCGACAAAAGAGCTACGCTGACATTAAAAGAAAAGATATAGAATTTGAAATTGGAGAGATGGTCATGCTTAAAGTTGCACCTTGGAAAGGCGTTGTTCGATTTAGTAAACGAGGGAAATTAAATCCAAGGTATATTGGACCATTCAAGATTATTGATCGTGTCGGAACAGTAGCTTACCGACTTGAGTTACCTCAACAACTTGCGGCTGTACATAACACTTTCCACGTCTCGAATTTGAAGAAATGTTTTGCTAAAGAAGATCTCACTATTCCGTTAGATAAAATCCAAATCAACGAAAAACTTCAATTTATCGAAGAACCCGTCGAAATAATGGATCGTGAGGTTAAAAGACTTAAGCAAAACAAGATACCAATTGTTAAGGTTCGATGGAATGCTCGTAGAGGACCCGAGTTCACCTGGGAACGAGAAGATCAGATGAAGAAGAAATACCCGCATTTATTTCCCGAAGATACGTCAACACCTCCAACTGTTTAAAATTTCGGGACGAAATTTATTTAACGGGTAGGTACTGTAGTGACCCGAACTTTTCCATGTTTATATATATATATTAAATGAAATTGTTATTTACATGATTAAGTGTTTCCAACATGTTAAGCAATCAAACTTGTTAAGACTTGATTAATTGAAATAGGTTTCATATAGACAATTGACCACCCAAGTTGACCGGTGATTCACGAACGTTAAAACTTGTAAAAACTATACGATGACATATATATGGTTATATATATAGTTAACATGATTTTATTATAAGTATGTATCTCATTAGGTATTTTAACAATGAGTTATATACATAAAAATGAGACTATTAATTTAAGAAACTCGAAAACGATATATATATAACGATTATCGTTATAACAACGTCTTACTAGGTACATATGAATCATATTAAGATATTGATACACTTGGTTAATTATTTTAAATGATAAGTAAATATATTATTAAGTGTATTAACAATGAAATACATATGTAAAAATAAGACTACTAACTTAATGATTTCGAAACGAGACATATATGTAACGATTATCGTGGTAACGACATTTAACTGTATATACATCATACTAAGATATATTATATATCATAATATCATGATAATATAACAGTTTAACATCTCATTTGTTATAATAAATAATGGGTTAACAACATTCAACAAGATCGTTAACCTAAAGGTTTCAAAACAACATTTACATGTAACGACTAACGATGACTTAACGACTCAGTTAAAATGTATATACATGTAGTGTTTTAATATGTATTCATACACTTTTGAAAGACTTCAAGACACTTATCAAAATACTTCTACTTAACAAAAATGCTTACAATTACATCCTCGTTCAGTTTCATCAACAATTCTACTCGTATGCACCCGTATTCGTACTCGTACAATACACAGCTTTTAGATGTATGTACTATTGGTATATACACTCCAATGATCAGCTCTTAGCAGCCCATGTGAGTCACCTAACACATGTGGGAACCATCATTTGGCAACTAGCATGAAATATCTCATAAAATTACAAAAATATGAGTAATCATTCATGACTTATTTACATGAAAATAAAATTACATATCCTTTATATCTAATCCATACACCAACGACCAAAAACACCTACAAACACTTTCATTCTTCAATTTTCTTCATCTAATTGATCTCTCTCAAGTTCTATCTTCAAGTTCTAAGTGTTCTTCATAAATTCCAAAAGTTCTAGTTTCATAAAATCAAGAATACTTCAAAGATTGCAAGTTTACTTCCAAGTTTTCTAAATCCATTCCAAGTAATCATCCAAGATCAAGAAACCTTTGTTACTTACAGTAGGTTATCTTTCTAATACAAGGTAATAATCATATTCAAACTTTAATTCAATTTCTATAACTATAACAATCTTATTTCGAGTGGAAATCTTACTTGAAATTATTTTCGTGTCATGATTCTGCTTCAAGGACTTTCAATCCATCCAAGGATCCTTTGAAGCTAGATCTATTTTTTCTCATTTCCAGTAGGTTTATCCAAGGAACTTGAGGTAGTAATGATGTTCATAACATCATTCGATTCATACATATAAAGCTATCTTATTCGAAGGTTTAAACTTGTAATCACTAGAACATAGTTTAGTTAATTCTAAACTTGTTCGCAAATAAAAGTTAATCCTTCTAACTTGACTTTTAAAATCAACTAAACACATGTTCTATATCTATATGATATGCTAACTTAATGATTTAAAACCTGGAAACACGAAAAACACCGTAAAACCGGATTTACGCCGTCGTAGTAACACCGCGGGCTGTTTTGGGTTTGTTAATTAAAAACTATGATAAACTTTGATTTAAAAGTTGTTATTCTGAGAAAATGATTTTTATTATGAACATGAAACTATATCCAAAAAAATTATGGTTAAAATCAAAGTGGAAGTATGTTTTCTAAAATGGTCATCTAGACGTCGTTCTTTCGACTGAAATGACTACCTTTACAAAAATGACTTGTAACTTATTTTTTCGACTATAAACCTATACTTTTTCTTTTTAGATTCATAAAATAGAGTTCAATATGAAACCATAGCAATTTGATTCACTCAAAACGGATTTAAAATGAAGAAGTTATGGGTAAAACAAGATTGGATAATTTTTCTCATTTTAGCTACGTGAAAATTGGTAACAAATCTATTCCAACCATAACTTAATCAACTTGTATTGTATATTATGTGATCTTGAGATACCATAGACACGTATACAATGTTTCGACCTATCATGTCGACACATCTATATATATTTCGGAACAACCATAGACATTCTATATGTGAATGTTGGAGTTAGCTATACAGGGTTGAGGTTGATTCCAAAATATATATAGTTTGAGTTGTGATCAATACTGAGATACGTATACACTGGGTCGTGGATTGATTCAAGATAATATTTATCGATTTATTTCTGTACATCTAACTGTGGACAACTAGTTGTAGGTTACTAACGAGGACAGCTGACTTAATAAACTTAAAACATCAAAATATATTAAAAGTGTTGTAAATATATTTTGAACATACTTTGATATATATGTATATATTGTTATAGGTTCGTGAATCAACCAGTGGCCAAGTCTTACTTCCCGACGAAGTAAAAATCTGTGAAAGTGAGTTATAGTCCCACTTTTAAAATCTAATATTTTTGGGATGAGAATACATGCAGGTTTTATAAATGATTTACAAAATAGACACAAGTACGTGAAACTACATTCTATGGTTGAATTATTAAAATCGAATATGCCCCTTTTTATTAAGTCTGGTAATCTAAGAATTAGGGAACAGACACCCTAATTGACGCGAATCCTAAAGATAGATCTATTGGGCCTAACAAACCCCATCCAAAGTACCAGATGCTTTAGTACTTCGAAATTTATATCATATCCGAAGGGTGTCCCGGAATGATGGGGATATTCTTATATATGCATCTTGTTAATGTCGGTTACCAGGTGTTCACCATATGAATGATTTTTATCTCTATGTATGGGATGTGTATTGAAATATGAAATCTTGTGGTCTATTATTATGATTTGATAATATATAGGTTAAACGTATAACTCACCAACATTTTTGTTGACGTTTTAAGCATGTTTATTCTCAGGTGATTATTAAGAGCTTCCGTTGTCGCATACTTAAATAAGGACGAGATTTGGAGTCCATGCTTGTATGATATTGTGTAAAAACTGCATTCAAGAAACTTATTTCGTTGTAACATATTTGTATTGTAAACCATTATGTAATGGTCGCGTGTAAACAGGATATTTTAGATTATCATTATTTGATAATCTACGTAAAGCTTTTTAAACCTTTATTGATGAAATAAAAGTTATGGTTTGAAAAACGTCTCATATAGAGGTCAAAACCTCGCAACGAAATCAATTAATATGGAACGTTTTTAATCAATAAGAACGGGACATTTCAGTTGAGCCTGGAGATTTCTTTCGGCTAGGGCCGCGGCGACCCGTTCGTTGATCATGTCTTCAATCTGGGCTGCGGTAGGTGTGGTTCTTCCGTTGGCCATGATGTTCTAAATAATAATTTTGACTTAAGTCAAAATCCAGTATTCAATATGTAATAATACAGTATATAGTAACCAACATGGAATCAAAACATCACAAGTTATTAAATAAAGCATCTAGGTACAAATACCACAGAATCATCGTACAGTAATGTAAATAGAACATCGTGCAAGAATTAAATAACCCAAAGTTCCATTCATTAATAATAATAAGTTTCATACATCTGAATAAGTCCGTACAATACATGAGTAATACAATAAACTACAACTAGATTACATAACGAAATCTAAATACAAAAGTGGGTGAAGGATGTCTAAAACCTGAGCCAACTGCTCCTCGAGCTCAGTAACCCGAGCTCGGAGGGTTCCCACCTCCCTAGTCAATTCCTCGACAGTGGGAGCTGGTGGGGCAGGCGGTGCCGGCGGTGCAGGTGGTGCCGGTGGTGCAGATGGTGCCTGTGGTGCAGGTGGTGCCGGTGGTGCAGGTGGTGCAGCCCTCACGAAACGAGGTTCAGATGTCCCGGCTCCAGAAATAGTCAGCACGTAACGAGGTGCCTTACGTATGAGTGGGTCTGCAGGGTACGGCACAAGCCGCTTACGGGCAGTAACCCTCCGACGCCGACCAAAATCGTCAGTGAAAGCACGACCTCCATTCACCCCTGGAATAACGGTGCCATCAGGACGGTACCGCTTCTTCGGCGGGGTGGAGGGTGCCTGTATAGGTATATCAGCAGGGTCCTCGTCGTCACTGGAGTCATCCGAAGAGGTGTCGTCTGATGGAGCATCAGTGGAAGACCCGTAGTCTGAATCATGTGGTGGCGACACGGGTGGCTCAACTGGCAGTCCGAAGGCGGCCAACATCTGTCTGTGTCTGCCTGGCGGAATCGGCACTAAACGTCCGTCGGGAGTGCGTCGACAAGGCGTGCACATATGGTTACGAAATGGCCCTTCCCCGAACTCCGCGGGAATCTCAATCCCACCGATGCGGGGCTGTGACCCCGAGGGTCCGGGAGCAGACGGAGCTGGAATCTCCGTAGGGCCTACGTGTCCATCTGAAGCAGCCACTGGGGTAGAGTAGCTGAAGAGTCTAAACTGCCCAAAATGCTAGCAGGTGGTACATCCGACATCTGAACAAGGAAAAATAAATTTTCCATGTCAGTAAGTCATAAAGCAAGCACGTATTAGGCCAACAGTTTAAATCATGTATAACAATAAGTAGCATGGCAATAACCGCAAATCGTACGAAGGTAGCATGCAATCGAAAGCAAGTAATATCATACAGCAGTGAAATCATGTAGTAGCATACGGCATATAGCAATAAAAGCAAGCGGCAACTTGCAGTAAGTTCAGCGGAAACAAGTAAACTAGCAAGTTGTAGATTAGTCCTATTAGTGAATCCTACTCGGGTCGGTCTTAGACTCACTAATGCAACCTAATTCCCTACAACCAATGCTCTGATACCAAATGTGATGCCCCGTACAAAACCATCGTGTACGAATCATCAACAACATGATCATTGCAAGGTTAAGTACTATATGCGTTTTCAAAAAAAGAGTTTGCATTCAATAATAAAGTGATGTCTAAACCAACATCGAATGTTTTACAATCCAAAAGCATGCTTCACTAGGTAGAAGCAAATAATAAGTGTATGTGACCACAATGGTCGTTACAAGTCATAGTTCAAAAGTACTAAAGTTTGAATTCAAGGTAAAGTAGTTCATGCGATAGCAACTATAAGCAGCGGGTGTCTACAGCACGACTAGTACACAGCGGAAGCTAACCTCAAGCATCTGAGAAAAACATGCTTAAAAACGTCAACACAAAGATTGGTGAGCTATAGTTTAAGTATAACAGTAAGTAAGGTAGGCCACGAGATTTCAGTGCTACAAAGAGCGTTTCAAAACAGTATGATAAAGTATATGTTAACCGTGGGCACTTGGTAACTAACTTAACGTTTATACCCCCTGAAAGTACACTTGGCAAGTGCGTATGTTTACGAAGTATTAAACACTCGTTAAATGCTAGCGCGACTAGCCCGAGTGGGGATGTCAAACCCTATGGATCCATATCTAAGATTCGCGTTCACGGTTCAAAAAACCAATGATTAAACGTTACCGAGCTAAAGGGAATGTTTCTGCCGTTATATAACCCACACATATATAAAGTTTAAGTACTCGTGCCTAGTATGTAAAACATAAAATCCGCATGTATTCTCAGTTCCCAAAATAAGTTAAAGTAAAAAGGGAATGCTATAACTCACAATGATAATGTAGTCGTAAAGTCGGTTCGGAAAAGGTGTGCAAGTAATCGTTCCGAAGGTCCTCAACCTAAGGCAAATAGTACTAAGTCAGTAAATCGTCTTAATAGGTTTAAAAGTATGTAAATAAGGTTTTAAAGGTCATCATCATTCATCATCAAACAAAAGGCGTAAAGTAAGCTTCGTTTATGAAAGTAGTTTAAAACAAAGGCTGGGTTCGGTCAGTCACCACGGCCTCTACTCTTACTGAATTAAGGTGAGACCAGTGGACATGGCTCCGTCTATGAGTCCTTTAGTTGTGGTAAAATTTACAGAAGCAAACTCATCTTCGCTTGACCGTGACGACGGTCTAAGTGCGAGTAGGTCAGAAATTTCTGCACAACGTTAAAAGACATAGTGACGATCGGAGGGCCGTAAATCCTAACCCGTAACTCGGATTAAGACGAGTCCTATATGAAAAGTTATCTAATCGAAAAGATCTATTTGAAAATCATAACCACAACAGCCCAGGTCTACTGGCCTGTTACAGAATCAGCAAAACAGTAGGTATAAGACAGAAAGCAGTAAAATAATGGGTTCCGGTGCTCGATGCTTGTCACGGTTCTCATCCTTGATGCATATAGCTTCAAGTGTACAACTCATTGATGTGTTTGCATCATCTTGACCAAGATTTGACCATCATAACCCAAGTGCAAGTCTAAGACATGAAGCACAACTCACTTAAGAGTTGTATGAAGTTTGATGAACCAAAGTCACATCAAAGTCTTAGATCTAACACATACAAGAACTTTAAAGCTAATAAAAAGTTACAAACTTGAAAGTAAACTAACTAATCAAGATGTTAAGATGTAGAACATAGTTCTTAGTTAGATCTTGAAGATCCAAGACTCAAAAGTCTAGATCAAGCATAAGTATACAAAGTTATATTTAAAGAAAACTTATTTACATGTTCTTGAACTTTTAAGTGAACTTTAAGTTCCAAGAGATATGAGATCAAGACTAACTTGTAGTACTTGACCAACAACAACCAAAATCATAAAATTAAAGTGCAAGTAAAACTAAATAAACAAGTAAATAAGTTCATGAGTTTCATACTTTAAAGATTTAGAAAGTAAACATTAAGTTCACTTCATGTACTTCAAGTATGAGTTACAACACAAGAACTTTAAATCTTTTGACATAATATATGTAGAACATAACTAGGTAGTTAGTTCTTGTATGTTCTTGAAAATACAAGATATTATGAAGAATCAAACTAGTAAGTTTGATTCTTGAAAGCTAGTAATTAAGTAACAAGCAACTACAAAGTAAGTAATTAATAACAACTAGTAAGTAACTAACAAGACAAGTATCAAACAACAACAAATGATGATGATGATTAAGAGTGCTTTAGGTTCGGTTTTATCAAGAAAAAAGGAAGAACAAATTGTTCAAAACACTTACAAGAAAGAGAGAGAAATGAGAGAAAAATGTATGCAAGTAAGTGTGTGTAGTGAATGAGAGGATGCAAGTGTATCAAGTAGTAAAAAAAAAAAAGTTTTGAATCCTCTTGTGCACTCCCCTAAGTCACGGCCAGCTGAGAAACAAGAGAGGGAGGACTTTGTTTTGTGGTCACTTGCAAGTAAAGCTTCAAAAGTGTGGTTATTAGAGGTATGTGCATGGGGATTGAGTGATAACAAGATTCCTCATCTCCTTAACTAGCTAGTTCATGTTCAAATGATACTTACAAGTAGTAGTAATGGACTAGTTAGTCCAATAAGGTGTAGGGTGGGCTTATAAGCCCAAATCCAAGAGTCCATTACACTAACAAAGCCCAAGTTCACTTAATTAACAATTAAACCCAAATAAAGCCCAAGTAACTAACTAATCACCATAGTTAATTAAAATGATTAGTAAAATTAATCATGAATGTAAATAATACTCTAAAAATATTATTCGTGAAGTTTCGGGTGTCACAAAGACGTTTCGGGCACTTAAAAGTCAAGTATAGTGTATCATGGCAACATGTAAATGTAATAACATACATTTGTTTAATCACACGTATTAATAATAATAATTATTAATAAATAAACGTTGGAAAATCCAGGGTCGTTACATTACCCACCTGTTAAAGAAAATTTTGTCCCGAAATTTTAGGCTGAGGTAGATGGAGGAGTCGGGAAAAGGTGAGGATACTTCCGCATCATCTGATCCTCTCGCTCCCAAGTAAACTCAGGTCCTCGTTTGGCATTCCATTGTACTCGGACGATCGGAATCTTGTTGCGTTTCAAAGTTTTGATCTCACGATCCATAATTTCATCAGGTTCTTCCACAAAGTGAAGTTTGTCGTCAATTATAAGTTCTTCCAGTGGTATGATAAGTTCCGGTGCCACAAGGCACTTCTTCAAGTTTGACACATGGAAGGTAGGATGAACTGAGCTCAATTGTGCTGGTAAATCCAAACGGTATGCAACGGGTCCAACACGTTCCAAGATTTCAAAAGGACCAATGTATCGTGGGTTTAACTTTCCACGTTTTCCAAAACGGATCACACCTTTCCAAGGTGCAACCTTTAACATTACACGATCACCAACGTTGAATTTAAAGTCCTTACATTTAAGATCGGCATAACTCTTTTGGCGATCACGGGCAGTCTTAAGTCTAGCTTGAATCTGAGCAATCTTCTCCGTGGTTTCATGGACTACCTCGGGTCCGGTGATTTGCTTTTCGCCTACTTCGGCCCAACAAATAGGAGATCGGCACTTACGGCCATACAATGCTTCAAAAGGTGCAGCATTAATGCTAGAGTGATAACTGTTGTTGTACGAGAATTTGGTGAGTGGCAAATGCCTTTCCCAGGCCTTTCCAAAATCGATAACACATGCACGCAGCATGTCCTCCAAGGTCTGAATCGTTCGTTCACTTTGCCCGTCAGTCTGAGGATGATAAGCAGTACTCATGTCAAGACGGGTTCCCATGGCTTCTTGCAAAGAACGCCAAAATCTAGAAGCAAAACGGGGATCGCGATCGGAGATGATCGATAAAGGTACACCATGACGAGATACAACCTCTTTGATGTATAGCTGAGCAAGTCTTTCCATTGTATCAGTTTCCTTCATCGCTAGGAAGTGTGCAGATTTGGTAAGGCGGTCAACAATAACCCAAATAGTATCGTATCCGCCCACCGTCTTTGGTAGCTTGGTGATGAAATCCATCGTTATCCTTTCCCACTTCCATTGTGGGATTTCCGGTTGTTGAAGCAACCCAGAAGGTCTCTGATGCTCGGCTTTAACCTTCGAGCAAGTCAAACACTTACCAACATAAGTCGCGACGTCTTTCTTAAGATTCGGCCACCAATACTGCTCTTTAAGGTCGTGGTACATCTTGCCCGCTCCGGGTCGATTTCGAAATTTTAGTGTAAAAATTTGGATTTTTTTCATTTTGCCCCAAACCCAAAAGCCATTTGCCCCAAAACCTACATATTTTGCCTCAAAACCTTCAAATTTTGCCCACAATTCTCTAAATTTTGCCCCAAAACCTTCAAATTTTGTCCACAAACCTTCAAATTTTATCCAAAAACCTCAAAATTTTGCCTAAAAACCTCCAATTTTTGTCCCAAAAACTCCGTATTTTGCCCAAAAAAGTTGCTACGGTTTTAAAAAAAAATTTCGCCCCCGATGAAGAAGAATCCTGCTTCCGCCACTATATATATATATATATATATATATATATATATATATATATATATATATATATATATATATATACACACACACACTAGTTTAAGAGCCGCAGATTCGCGGGATTATGTAAGAAAAATTGTTTTAATGGAGTTATAAATCTAAAGAACTATACGTATATAATACATATACACCTCTACTGATGTAGACTTTATTCTAAAATTTATCGTATACATCATGAAAAAATGCTTCAAGTTCTGCAACATTTCCAATGCTCTCACTATTTGCAAGGTCTACTTAGAAGTTGGAACAAAATGAATAATCATTATCTGTGTGAAAATTACATTATGTAGCATAAAAACAAGCAGACTTAAAGTCTGGATGTAAGGGAGTTAGATGCTCTGTGATGGTTCAAATTTTGCGAATAGCAGTCAGCAAAGGAGCTATAACTCCTTACTGGAGCACCAAACTTCATAAACTGCTGGTGAACATTAGTTTCAATTGTAGCTCACGTACAACTGTAAAAGTTCTATAAACAAACATAGTCTTTGAAAGAAGTGAAAAATAAATTTCCATTTGTAGTTTCAATTGTTGCTAGTTCCCGAAGCTAAACTGCAGATGCATATATAGTTTTTCTTTCCTTCTTGGCAACTTCAATTTCTACACTATCTTATCTAATGCTATGCTTCTTCCTTTTGTTAATCTACACTATCATATTTAAATCATTTTCTAAATCTAAATTGATCCCAAAGTATCCACAAGGAATTCAACATAATTAGATCATCATCAAGAAGTATGTTATATGAGACAAAATGGGTCGATCAAGTAATGGTTCACAAATAATGTATTATGCTTCTGTAAATAATTTTGAGTGTCAAATATAATGCAAAAGGAAGTGTTAAAACCATCTGATTTGTCTCATAATTTGCCACTTTTGTATATAACCAGCTGACTACGTAGAAATAAAAAAGTACTTGATACAGTTAATTAGTACATGCTTAGCTATAAGAAAAAGTTGTAGGCATTCTAACAATAGCATGAAATACAAATGGATATCGATTTGATGACTATGTGTGGTGAAATTCCAATTATGCCTGAAAAACTCCATTACCAAAAAATTAATGGTTTCCCTGTAAAATATGTCAATTCGAACATCATGAAAAATTGACCCGTTTATAAAAACAAACTGAAATCATGTTTCTAGCACATTTGGTTTTCAAAAATCGTTTCGAAGCTCAATATTAAGTAAATCATGAACGCTGATGTATTGCCAGTTTGAGTAAACCAGCACCCAAAGCTCAAGGTGGCAAAATAGGTAGATCATACGGGCTGGGTTGGAAAAGTAATTTGGTAAGATCAGATATTTTTTTGTTCAAGCTGAAGCATTTTTTACAGATAATTGTTTAAGATAAATTGAATTTAATGACCTAATCGACCCACTAATATAAACAAAATGAATTTGTGCTTAATTTTTTCCCCCTACTGCTTAACATTATGCTCCGTTTCAAAATGTTTTTCAAAATTTCCATACTTCACAAACTTTTAGTAAAAGGGTTTTTGTAGATGATGTAAGAATCAAACCCAAAGAGACGGTTATGAACTACCCTCTATATAGTAGACTCCATTAACTACTGTAAGATCTTTAATGAAAGGATGTGATATGAGCTACCCTCTATAATAAAAGACTGGTGGAACAATTGAATCGTCAAAATAATTAAATTCATTAAATTACACATATTACAGTTAGCAAACTTTTTAACCTCATAGGTAGGTATCCTTTTAGGTAGGTATCTGGAGTCGATATTCAATCAAGAGTCTAACATTAATACACCTTTTTTTTGGAACAGCGAATTTTTGTTACCAACAACATTAATACACCTTCTAATCGATCCACCATGTATGCAATTCTTAGTAACTTGCTATTACTGAGTAACTGATAAATGGAACCGGCTGGTAGTAGAAATAGAAACAGTAGATATAAATAAAAAATTAGAATTACAAAAAGTAATCCAATCGTACAAAAAGTAATCCAATCGGGCACGGGCACACGCACGCGCATACGCACACATATACATATACCTTCTCTGTTCATATTCATTATAATAAAAGATGCATATCAATACCCTCTCTGTAATTCAAAAACAATTGAATGAAATGCCGAAATATCATACCTCGGATGTCTTCGTTATAACATTAGGATTGCGAAATTGTGTATTCACTACCAAATAAGGTTATCTAGAATATTCGTCAAGTTTTTATGAAATTTTTCGTATACGTCAATTAAGAAAAGAATATTTCGACCCAGATACCTTTGAACAGATCAATTTCGACCTAGTTACCTCACGAGCATCAATATTAGATGACTCTTTTGTTGGGACACAGGTCCCTTATTAACTCATAAACAAAAGTTAATAGAAAATAACATACGTTGCAAAAATAAATAAATGAGCAAGTAACGAAAATGAACTACATTTTTGCTGCTTAAATGAAAAACAAGTTGCAACTTTCTTAAATACTAATAGTAAATAACTAGCCACTAATCACTAACTCCTAATCATCCGGTCACGTGTACCATTTACCCACGTACACATTACATTCGCATGAGACACATACTCGGTCATCCTACATGTGCCCATTCCAAATTACCAATCCCATACTAGCTAAACACTTAATTAAACTATAGCTAGCAGTTAACAAAAATTATTAAATCAAACATAGCTAAAACTAATTAAAGCCAACAATATCATGAGCTTATATGTTGTACATGTTGGTGGACCTGAAAACGACCCTACAAATAGTATCAGAGCCTGGTTATAGCCCTGATATGTGGACGGTGCAGAATGGTAGCGGACGTTCAAACCGAGATGACTATGGACGTGACCGAGGAGGAGGTCGGGTGTCCGGGAAGAGTCGAGATGGTATTGAATGTGTCCGTGGAAGTAGCGTGGAATGAATCGATTAAGGGGTGATTGTTGGAGCTAATCGATTCATTGTGTCCCACATCGAAAAGTTAAAGAAACAAATGTGCATATATAAGCTTATGAGAACCTCACTCTATCACCAATTTGTTTTAGAGAAATGTGGAATTCACTCTATCACCAATCAAACTTGTTAAGACTTGATTAAATGAAATAAGTTTCATATAGACAATTGATCACCCAAGTTGACCGGCGATTCACGAACGTTACAAAATTGTAAAAACTACATGTTGTGGTATATATAGACATATATATATATATATATGGTTGACATGAGATTATGATGAGTAAGTATCTCACTAAGTATATTAACAATGTGTGATATACATAAGAAATGAGATTACTAAGTTAAGAAACTCGAAATGATATATATAACGATTATCGTTATGATAACGTCTACTAAATATATATGTATCATATTAAGATATTGATACACTATATTTAACATGATAAAATGATATTTAAATATATCATTAAGCGTGTTAACAATGAACTACATATGTAAAAACAAGTCTACTAACTCAAGAATTACGAAACGAGACTTATATGTAACGATTATCGTTGTAACGATATTTTAATGTATATATCATATTAAGAGATATTCATACATCATAATATCATGATAATATAATAATTTAACATCTCATTTGATATAATAAACATTGGGTTAACAACATTAATTGAGATCGTTAACTTAGAGGTTTCAAAACAACATTTACATGTAATGACTAACGAAGACTTAACGACTCCATTAGAATGTATATACATGTTGTGTTTTGATATGTATTCTTACACTTTTGAAAGACTTCAAAACACATATCAAAGTACTTCTACTTAACAAAAATGCTTACAATTACATCCTCATTCAGTTTCATCAACAATTCTACTCGTATGCACCCGTATTCGTACTCGTACAATACACAGCTTTTAGATGTATGTGCTATTGGTATATACACTCCAATGATCAGCTCTTAGCAGCTCATGTGAGTCACCTAACACATGTGGGAACCATCATTTGGCAACTAGCATGAAATATCTCATAAAATTACAAAAATATTAGTAATCATTCATGACTTATTTACGTGAAAACAAAATTACTTATCCTTTATATCTAATCCATATACCAACGACCAAAAACACCTACAAACACTTTCATTCTTCAATTTTCTTCATCTAATTGATCTCTCTCAAGTTACATCTTCAAGTTCTAAGTGTTCTTCATAAACTCCATAAGTATAGTTTCATAAAAATCAAGAATACTTCCAAGTTTGCAAGTCTACTTCTAAGCTTTCTAATCCATTCCAAGTAATCATCTAAGATCAAGGAACCTTTGTTATTTACAGTAGGTTATCTTTCTAATTCAAGGTAATATTCATATTCAAACTTTGATTCAATTTCTACAACTATAACAATCTTATTTCGAGTGAAAATCTTACTTGAACTGTTTTCGTGTCATGATTCTGCTTCAAGAACTTTCAAGCCATCCAAGGATCCTTTGAAGCTAGATCCATTTTTCTCATTTTCAGTAGTTTTATCCAGAAAACTTGAGGTAGTAATGATGTTCATAACATCATTTGATTCATACATATAAAGCTATCTTATTCGAAGGTTTAAACTTGTAATCACTAGAACATAGTTTAGTTAATTCTAAACTTATTCGCAAACAAAAGTTAATCCTTCTAACTTGACTTTTAAAATCAACTAAACACATGTTCTATATCTATATGATATGCTAACTTAATGATTTAAAACCTGAAAACACGATGAACACCATAAAATCGGATATACGCCGTCGTAGTAAAACCGGGGGCTGTTTTGGTTTGGATAATTAAAAACTATGATAAACTTTGATTTAAAAGTTGTTCTTCTGGGAAAATGATCTTTCATATGAACATGAAACTATATCCAAAAATCCTGGTTAAACTCAAAGTGAAAGTATGTTTTTTAAAATGGTCATCAAGATGTCGTTCTTTCGACGGAAATGACTACCTCTTTAGTAATTGACATGTAACTTAAATTTCCGACTATAAACCTATACTTTTTCTGTTTGGATTCTTAAATTAGAGTTCAATATGAAACCATAGCAATTTGATTCACTCAAAACGGATTTAAAATGAAGAAGTTATGGGTAAAACAAGATTGGATATTTTTGATCTTTTTAGCTACGGAAAATGTTTAACAAATCTATACAAATCATATCCTAGCTAACTTATATTGTATTATACATGTATTCTAATATATTATGTAATCTTGGGATACCATAGACACGTATGCAAATGTTTTGACATATCATATCGACCCATGTATATATATTATTTGGAACAACCATAGACACTCTATATGCAGTAATGTTGGAGTTAGCTATACAGGGTTGAGGTTGATTCAAAAAATATATATATATATATACTTTGAGTTGTGATTTAGCCTGAGACGTGTATACACTGGGTCGTGGATTGATTCAAGATAATATATATCGATTTATTTCTGTACATCTAACTGTGGACAACTAGTTGTAGGTTACTAATGAGGACAGCTGACTTAATACACTCAAATCTTTAAAACATAATAAAAATGGTTGTAATTATATTTTGATCATACTTTGATATATATGTACATATTTGTATAGGTTCGTGAATCGATCTGTGACCAAGTCTTATTTTCGAGGAAGGAAATATCTGTGAAAGTGAGTTATAGTCCCACTTTTAAAATCTAATATTTTTGGGATGAGAATATATGTAGGTTTTATAAATGATTTACAAAATAGACACAAGTACGTGAAACTACATTCTATGGTTGAATTATCGAAATCGAATATGCCCCTTTTTATTAAGTCTGGTAATCTAAGAATTAGGGAACAGACACCCTAATTGACGCGAATCCTAAAGATAGATCTATTGGGCCTAACAAACCCCATCCAAAGTACCGGATGCTTTAGTACTTCAAAATTTATATCATATCCGAAGGGTGTCCCGGAATGATGGGGATATTCTTATATATGCATCTTGTTAATGTCGGTTACCAGGTGTTCACCATATGAATGATTTTTATCTTTATGTATGAGATGTGTATTGAAATATGAAATCTTGTGGTCTATTGTTACGATTTGATATATATATATATATATATATATATATATATATATATATATATATATATATATATATATATAGGTTAAACCTATAACTCACCAACATTTTTTGTTGACGTATAAAGCATGTTTATTCTCAGGTGAATACTAAGAGCTTCCGCTGTTGCATACTAAAATAAGAACAAGATTTGGAGTCCATGTTTGTATGATATTGTGTAAAAACTGCATTCAAGAAACATATGTCGATGTAATATATTTCTATTGTAAACCATTATGTAATGGTCGTGTGTAAACAGTATATTTTTTATTATCATTATTTGATAATCTACGTAATGTTTTTAAAACCTTTATTGATAAAATAAAGGTTATGGTTGTTTTAAAAATGAATGCAGTCTTTGAAAAACGTCTCATATAAAGGTCAAAACCTCGTAACGAAATCAATTAATATGGAACGTTTATAATCAATATGAACGGGACATTTCAATAAGTTATGATTATTACATAGCATTAAGCTTTAGCATTCTAAGTATTTTTCATTTGCAACACAGAAAATAAGCTAATTTTATTCAATATATACCTTTCATTTGCAACGACTTCATTATAAAACCCATAATGGCTAAATGGCAACATCAGAATTGGATCACCGCAAAATGCATATCACCAATCAAAGCCGTCTCCAACCTAGACATACAGAGCCATTAGTGACCTATTACAGTAAGAGTCGGGAAATGCAAAGTTTGGTTGAAATGTCAATCTGATTATTAGATATATGTGAAAAGCGGTAAATAATCCAATAGAATGGTCCCCATCATAAATCATACTTTTACTTACCCAACCACCATAATCATTACAATGGACCCAGTTAAAGTTTATAAACAACACATGTGCAAAATGTTGATTGATTAGTAGGCGGTAGAACCTGAGTTACTGAAGCATTTTTGTAAATAAAAGAAGCTGCAAGACTGATAATAGAAGCCTCACCGACACAAAGTAGCCTGAAAAAATTATTCGTATGAGTTACAACAATAACAAAACCCAATCTCATATGTGTGGGGTATAGAGGAGGTGGAACGTAGACAAGAGAGTCATCCCTCTCTCGATTTGACGGATAAAGATATTGCTTTCAAGTAGACCTCCGGCAAAAAAGTAGGAACATAAAAAAAATAAATAAATAAATAAAATTAAAAATAATAAAAATAATAAAAAAAGAAAATAAATAATAATAATAAAAATAAAAATAAAAATAATAAAAAAATAAATAAAAAAACATAAATAAAATAATAATAATAATAATAATAATACTGTAATAAAAATTAATTAATTAATTAATTTATCCATGAAAATGGTAGATTCAAATTTTCGTATGAGTTACTTCATGTTGTATCAGTATTCTATTTCAACATTTCTTATTCCCATTTCTACTTCCCCTTTCTTCTTTAGTAAGTCACCAGCAACTCAATTTCTTTTTTTAAACCCTAACAATCAAAATATGCAAATCAATTAAAACTCTATGCAATCCACTAAAAATGTTCAAATAGATCTGAACATGCAAATGAATTTCAAACATCCCATCATTTTCATATCATACCATTCATGCTCTAACATAAAATTAGTCATGTAATAAAAATTCACAGTGTAACAGCCTAATTTTTAATAAGGTATAATTTATTGTTAAAACTATTTGTTTGACCCACATTTGACTAAAGGGGACCTATTTTTGTAAATACCTTAAGAGAAGAAGGGTAAAAGGGTAATTTTACCCATTGTAAGTCTCTAGAGGAGTCTAAACAACCCCTCATTTCCTCATATGTGCAGAAAATTTCAAGAGTGTGTGTGTTGTGGGTGGCGATTTTTGGGATCTAAGCAAAAATCCTTGAAGTTTTTCACATGCAATTAAGTCTTTGGGTTGAATCAAGCTTGTTGATACTTGCTAGCATAGTTGGAGTTCTTATTTCCTCCTTCTTCTTCTTCTTCTTCTTCTTCTTCTTCTTCTTCATCTTCTTAGTAAAATTTGGGGTTTTCTGACCCTAGCTTGAGGTATGATAAATTAATCCCTTAAATTCGAATTTTTTATAGATAGATGGTGTTATTATGGTTAGTAATCAAGGTTTTGGTTACCTAGTAACCCTAGTTCGGATTTAGGGTTAGGGTTTATGAAATTGGGGATTTTTGTTAAGAAGATGAACTAGTTAAAAATTAAGCTAGTAAACTTGTACGTTTGTTTTGGGTCAAAATCTAAGTTTTTACTTTATAAGAAATTGTTGATTTATTTAAGAAGTTTATGAGTAAGTCAAGACTTAGTATGATTTTGGTGATGAGATTGAAGACTTGCAATTTGTAAGTCTTGTTTTCTTGTCTAAAAAGTGTCAAAATGGGTTTTATGGGTCAAGTTAGTTTAGAGGTAAGTTTAAGATGAATTGGAAAGACTTATTGTTTTGCGAGTCTTGATAATTGGTAAAAAAGATGTTAAAATGGGCTTATGAAATAAAATGGTAAATCTTTGAGTAGTTGGTCTTGTTTAACCAAATGTGAATAAATTGTGATATATGTGTATGGATATGCTTGTTACTAGGTAACTTGTGCTTGAAAGATTGATAGAAACCATTTGGAAGTATCATTGAATATTTGCTTGCTTGGAAGTCGAGGTGAGTACAATGTGTGTTTACTTGTTAATAAGATTTGTATTGGTATGCTATTGTTTGTATTGTGGTTGGAAAGAGGGCTCGGTTCACGTTGGGAACGCATCGGGCGGGATCTTGGTTCACGTTGGGAACGCATCAGGATCCGAGGGTTCTCGGTTCACGTTGGGAACGCATCGGGAACCATATGTGGTTGCATGTAAAGGACTTGATTATTTGTGGTATGTGAGTAATTGTTTATACTTGTTAATAAAGTTGATATTTATGTGAAATTGTCTATCTTGATTGGTATGAGGGCTCGGTTCACGTTAGGAACGCATCGGGCGGGATCTTGGTTCACGTTGGGAATGCATGGGTTCTCGGTTCACGTTGGGAACGCATCGGGAACCATATGTGATGGTGAATTGTATGACTCGATTGTTTTGTGATATGCGGATAATTGACTATCTTTATAGATGTTATTAACTCGTATGCACATATTGTATTCACTAAGCGTTTTCGCTCACTAAGCGTTTTCGCTTACTCCGTTGCTGTTTGACCTTTTTTTTATAGGACCAGTTTGGACAAGAAAGAGTATGATGGACGATTAGCTATTTAATGTTATAATGTGCTTTTGGATGACTTGCTTATGGATTAGTTGTGGATGCTAGATACCATTGGTAGGTGCTTTGGGTGGGATAGTGATATCCCAAGAATCATGCTTTGATCTTTTGGTCGTGGTTTTGTCATTTGGGTCAAAATAATCACATTTTGTTAAAATGGGTCGAATTTGCCACCTAATGTTGTAACGGGTTAGTCTAATGTCAAGTATTGCAAATATGATATAAACTTGTTAAAAGTGGTGGTTTGATTACAATTGAAATGAAATATGGTTTGATGTCTGAAATTAGTTGGAAATGAAAATGGGTCAAGGTGCAAAAATGTGGCAATATTCACTGTTTTGATCAGAACAGGATCCTATAGTGGGATCTGGGATCCCATAATGGGATCTGAAAAAATAAAATAAAAAAATTGTCGTTTTTTGAAAATGAGTCGAGGTCGTTTCACATAGTGAAGCTGACCGAAATGTTCAGACATGAACTTAAACTTACATGAGCTCAAAATGTGCATACGTATATATTTAAAAAGCTTCTGTTCGATATCTGAAAAATAGAAGCTAATACATTACTCCAATCCATGTTAGAACATATTACTAAAACCCTCTAATTTTCTTTTCGAAAATAAATATGCTTGACCCTTATCTCTAAAAATAAATTGGGGTTTGTTGTACTGCTCTACTCTCGATTCATTGCCACCCATTTGATATCAGTTTCTTCTTACCAATAGCATATCTAGATCTCGAATTGGATTCTGATGCTAGACATGTGTTTAATAACCACCACTGCCGGAGTTGTAGGCGGTGTGGAGAGACCATTAGGTTTATTTTTGCTGACAAAGTCGTGAATGATTTAGAATTGGTTAAACCCCTAGTAAATTGGTAACAATATACAAATATATCAGAAAACCTAATTTCATGTACCAGTTGAATACGCAAGTACCTTGCTTCAAAAACCCTAATTTCAGGTACCAAGCATATGAAAAGTTTGAATATGCGTCGATTGTAAACCATTATGCCCTAGTTCGCAGGATTTTGAATCAGGATTCACAGGTTAGAATGTTTTTGATTTAGGGATTGCGTGATAGAAAGTATATGAAGAAATAACGATTATGAGTTTTGAAGTATTTGATTTAGGGTTCGCAGGGTAGAAAGTATTTGGAGCGTGTGTCTGGAGGTGTGTGTTTACTGTTTAGGTTCAAGTGTTTATGGAAAATTTTAAATACAAGGGTATTTCAGACTTTTTAAAGGAAGATTAGCTAATGTATATTATTTGTTAGCTAATACCTATAAATGAATGGTTTAGATTTAACTAGCGTATTACCCCGCGCGTTGCTGCGCCGATAACAAATAGTTTAGTCTGAATTATTAGTCTTTCACATGTAATGTCTGTATGTATATTTGGGAGTATATAAATAAGGAATTTATAATACTAATAAATAATGTAATACGTAGTACTACGTAATTTTTGTTTTAAATGTAAGTATTAAGTATTATACCTAGAATCTGAAACTAATGAAGTATCAACTTATAGTTCTGTTCAAGCTACTGGAAAGTTGATTTGTAAGAACTTCCGGTCAAAACCAGTTAGCTATTTTGGATTGATTGATTAAAAAAAGTAGATTTCAAAAAGGAGATTTGGAGAAGACAAATTCATGGTCAATGTTTGGTCACCGTAATATATACTCTTATACGTAGTATCTATTTATATTTATTTATATTTAATATTTATATAAAGAAAAACTGCTATTATGAGGTTGAAATAAAGTTGTACACTTGTACTACATGATTGAAAATGTACTACACTTTTCAAGTAGTATCACTATTATCGAACAGTAATTTTTACGGAGCAACTTAATTTTTGTTTTTTAAGTTTTCTTATTTTTGCCTTTTCAATTTTACTTTAAACCAATATATCACTATCACTATTATCCCATTTCCTTTTTTTCTCTAACTGTTTCTCACCCGTAGACCCCATATAACTTGAAAAAGTTAATGTTTTCTCAATTTTTATGCGGTTGGTTTTAAACTGAACTTCTGTATTGTTGTTGGGTTATTTTCTTGAAGAATCTTTTTTCTATGGAGCCAATGTTGGCTCCGACGTTGCCGACCACTGTCCTATTTTCGTCAGAACCACTGCCAGATGTGTCACCGCTTACAACTGTTAATGATAACTCCACTTCGCCATCGCCGTTCAAAATCCGGCCAATTTCTTCCTTTCTGCCGCCGCCACACCACCCTGCCGTCCAGAGGCGAAACTAGGATTTTTTTCACCGGGGGCAAAAATTTTTTTTTTAACCGTAGCAATTTTTTTGGACAAAATTTGAAGATTTTGGGGCAAAAGTTGGAGATTTTGGGGCAAAATTTGAAGATTTTGGGGCAAAAGTTGGAGAATTTGGGGCAAAATTTGAAGGTTTTGGGGCAAAATATGTAGGTTTGGGGGCAAAAAAAAATTCACCGGGTGCGAAGTCGAAAAACCCAAAATTTTTACACTGAAAAAAAAAAAATCCACCGGGGGCGCCCAAAAATCCACCGGGGGCGGCCGCCCCCCCCCATACCATCTTCGCCCCTGTGCCGCCACTTGGCCGCATATGGTAACATGTGTTTTTTTTTTTTCGTTTACTGAATCAGGTGGCCACCGGCGGTTGTCGTCGGCTAGCAAACACAAAATCTGTGATGTTCGTAATGTTACCATTGTTTTTTCTTCACAGATATTGGAGGTGGACGGTGGTGGCTGACGATGGTTGCCGAAGTTGTTACCTAAGGTGGTGTGGTGTAGGGAAATGGGTACATTGAAGGAAGTTGGGTTAGAGAGAGGGAATCATCTGGAAAAGTGGAAAACAATTATCTTAGTAGGGTATAAAAAGATGAAAGAAGGAATGAAGAATTCTTCAGAAGCTTCAACCGACGATTGGTTAGGAGGGAGGAAAAGAAGAAGAAAAAAAAAAGTGAAATGACTAAAATACCCTTATTGATGAATAGTAAAACAGTGTTTTGTCAATTAGTTATGTTGATAAATATTAGTAATTATCCTATGGTCATTAAGGGGTCTGATTTTGTAATTATCAAGGTTGTAAAAGACGCTAGTCGGGGACGCATCGGCCATGCCTAAAAAACGACGCGTCGAACGCAACGGTGACGCAACGGCGACGCAACGGGCGTTGACTAACGTTGACTTTTAAAATAGTTTTATTAAATATATATTTATATATAATATTATATAGATCAAATCTTTAAATATAAATTATATTTACAATAAACATGAATAATTTACAATTATTAACAATATTATAAAAAAATAAAAAAATTTGACCGACTTTGACCGACTTTTTCCGAATTAGACCGACTTTGACTGACTTTTTACCTTTGACCGACTTTTTAGCAACGACGCGTCGGTCATGCCTAAAAAACGACGCGTCGGCCGACGCGTCAGTCGACTCGACCGACTTTTGCAACACTGGTAATTATGAGAGATAATGCTCTTATTTTAATGTTTAAAATATATATATATATATATAACAATAGTTAATTTAGATTGTATTTCATTGTAGCAAACCCCTTTCAAAGAACCACAGAGTATAACTAATTAAGATTTGTTTTTGAAAAGCTAAAATTATATTATAAAACATGAAAATAGGCTTTGAAAAATTATACCAAAGGTCCACAAGTTATAAACCATTAACGACACCAAACAAAAATCACAAAAATACAACTGATACTGAAATACATATGCCAAACTCAATCCTTTGATCTCGAATAATCAACGCTAAAGCCCAACAACGAACCCCGGTGCCGGAAGGGAGTGGGTCAACTGTCGAATCCCGGCGTCGCAGGTGCCCGACGACGACCTTGAGTCCATGTGCCCTTGGGAGCTATCTTCTATGGATATAGGATTTTCTATGAATTAATTTATTCCTCACCTCATTTTTGACCTTCGTAAGCTGAGTGGTTACCACCTTTGTGGGTATCCATGAGGTCTTGAGTTTGAGTCTCACCTTGGGATTTCATAATGCAATTTGCTTTGTTGTTTCCTTCAAATGGCATCATTGTGTGAGCCTGTCCTACGTCAGTTATTCAGAGGTGCTTCCTAAGGGTGATTATACGCAGAGCAAGTCTTATTGTAGTTTTTCGGTGGAACATCCTTGACACGTGAAACAAATATGATCGGGTGGTGGGAACTCCATTGGTGGTCCCCGTCAGTAACTCCAATCTCGATGTTCAAACAAAAGTTATGAACCTATAAGGAAGACATACTCCATGTAGTATATTTATTAGCTCTAGTATTGTAGTTATCCATGTCTGACCACACTCATGACTCCGATACGTGTTGGATCGCTTATGTTCTACCATCTTAAGAATCCCCGCCAAATTGAAACCACACACTCATCAACATGTGGTAAATAGATGGTTTATACACTCCAATGAGCTATTACAAAGAGGATATAAGTCTGACTTCACAGCTACACTCGTTGCTTTTATTGAGGTATGTTGAATTTGAACAAAATGTAAAACGGAATAGGCCTGGAGACCCAAGAAGATTGTGAGGGTGATGTGGCCAGACGCGATTGATGTGCGCAGAGGTGTATATGAAATAGCTTATATTTTACTAGAAAAAACTATTAAATACGATACAATTTTACACAAGATATTTATTTATTTATAGAATGGATATACTTAAACCTTGCTACAACACTTATAGGCAGTGTACCTAATCGTACAGTAGTGTAGTTTTTAGTAAGTCCGGTTCGTTTCACAGGGAAAAATCTTTAACCAAAGCTTAACGCTATATTAGTTTTAATTTTATAAAAATACAAATATATATAAGTAATATTATTATTATAAAGGGGGGTTTTTTTACCGTTTAATGACCGGTTTGTCGATTTTAAAAACTTTAGTCGCAGTTAAAACCTAATGTAAAATATTAAAAATAAATACAAGACTTAATTTAAAGCGTAAAGTAAATAACGATAATGAAATTGCGATAAATAAAAGTGCGATAAAATAAAATTGCGATAATTAAAAATACGATAATTAAAAGTGCAATTAAATACAATAACAATAAATAAAAGTGCGATAATTAGAAGTGCAATTAAATATAAAATAAAGTAAAATTAAATATGAAATAAAATAATTATGCTTATTTAAAATTCCGTAATCATGATGTTTGACGTGTTGATTTTAGTTTTATGCCCATGGGTTAATTGTCCTTTGTCATGGATTATTTAATATGTCCGTCTGTTTTTGTCCATAACAGTCCATCAGTCATAAATATAAAGTGCGAGTGTCCTCGTCAAATTATCCTTATACCCGAAGTTAAATATTCTAACTAATTGGGGACTTAAACTGTAACAAGGTTTTAATACTTTGTTTAATAATTACACCAGGATATCGACTGCGTGTAATCCAAGGTTTAATACTTTGTTAACAATTACGCCAAGTGTCCTTGTACATAATTTCACCCCTGTTTTAATAATTTCATAGACTATTAATTCATTCCCGTGTCCGGTTAAATGAACGATTATTCGTACATATAAATACCCCGCCCATCGTGTCCGATCGAGTGTATATGGTTATTTATAAGGACGTCCAATTGTAAATCTTTATATTAAAATTAACAAACTATCATTTAGTTAAACAAATATAAAGCCCATTAATAGCCCATAGTCTAATTTCCACAAGTGTCGTTCTTTTGTCTAAACCCCAATTATGGTACAAAGCCCAATTACCCAATTTTAGTAATTAGCCTAACATCATGATTACTTCATTTTAAATAAGCATAATAATAACTTAGCTACGAGACATTAATGTAAAAAGGTTGAACATAACTTACAATGATTAAAAATAGCGTAGCGTTACACGGACAGAATTTCGACTTACACCCTTACAATATGCGCTAACATACCCTTATTATTAGGATTTAAAATTAAAATTAAAATTAAAATATAAATATATATATATATATATAATTTACGTATGATGAAGAAGGAAAAAGATGATTAAAAACGATCAAAATGCGTTGGCTTTTATAAGCATTTTTGTCCAGGGAAGCTCCGGGAGTCGCGACCTTTTTGGCCTTCAAACTCCGCAACTCGCGGAGTTTGTTTCTACAGCTCATCTCATTTTGGAACCTTTCTTGCCGATGGTTTTAATATATAAATATAATATATATATAATTTATATAATTAATTATATATTATATTATATTTATATACATAGTTAACTTGTAATTTTTAGTCCGTTGCGTCGAGCGTTGAGAGTTGACTCTGGTCCCGGTTCCGGATTTTCGAACGTCCTTGCGTACTATTTTATATCGTGTACTTTGCGTTTTCAATCTTGTACCCTTGTAATTTTGAGACGTTTCTCATCAATAATTGGAACCTCTTTGATTGTATTTTGTACTTTTGAGCTTTTTGGTCATTTGCGTCTTCAATTCGTCGAATCTGTCTTTTGTCTTCACCTTTTATTATTTAAACGAATATCACTTGTAAATAGAACAATTGCAACTAAAAGCTTGTCTTTCTTGAGGAATAATGCTATGAAATATATGTTCGTTTTTAGCATTATCAAATATTCCCACACTTGAGCGTTGCTTGTCCTCAAGCAATATAGTCTTGAAATACTAGAATCACTTCTTTATTCTTCACACTTTGTACACCAGTGATTTCGATACCGCGGTATAAACAATGGTAGTAACGATGTGGTTTACAGTCTCACATGACTTATGAAATTTAGATCCATTAAGGAAATTGGATCTTTATGAAAACATTTGATCTTTTGAAAATTCATTCTAGCTTTTACCCTAGCTAAGTTTTCCGGAATAACCCTTCACCGGTGTTTGCAAAATATTTTTGTGGGTTTGGTGGGTTTCAGATTTGAAAATTTTAGCTCAAAACTTGTGGTTTTGTGTCACCCACTTGCTAACCTTGTATTAGGAAAGCAACACGTCCAGTATACTTGCTCCGTATATTACCTTTCGGTAAACTACCGTCCGGTTGTAAAGGAAAGCGTTGAACAAGCAACTGTTAAGGCAATGTCCCCTGACATACTTTTAATTATGGTCTATAACGTGTCGGACGCAATTACTATCCTTGGTAGGAGCAATAGTAAAGCTCACCCTTATAATTTTTCAGTCTGGCACAAGGTCATGTCTTTGACCATGCTATGCAACCACCGTTCTTACGGTTGATGAAATGTCCCGTTCTTATTGATTAAAAACGTTCCATATTAATTGATTTCGTTGCGAGGTTTTGACCTCTATATGAGACGTTTTTCAAAGACTGCATTCATTTTTAAAACAAACCATAACCTTTATTTCATAAATAAAGGTTTAAAAAGCTTTACGTAGATTATCAAATAATGATAATCTAAAATATCCTGTTTACACACGACCATTACATAATGGTTTACAATACAAATATGTTACATCGAAATCAGTTTCTTGAATGCAGTTTTTACACAATATCATACAAACATGGACTCCAAATCTTGTCCTTATTTTAGTATGCAACAGCGGAAGCTCTTAGTATTCACCTGAGAATAAACATGCTTTAAACGTCAACAAAAATGTTGGTGAGTTATAGGTTTAACCTATATATATCAAATCGTAACAATAGACCACAAGATTTCATATTTCAATACACATCCCATACATAGAGATAAAAATCATTCATATGGTGAACACCTGGTAATCGACATTAACAAGATTCATATATATAAGAATATCCCCATAATTCCGGGACACCCTTCGGATATGATATAAATTTCGAAGTACTAAAGCATCCGGTACTTTGGATGGGGTTTGTTAGGCCCGATAGATCTATCTTTAGGATTCGCGTCAATTAGGGTGTCTGTTCCCTAATTCTTAGATTACCAGACTTAATAAAAAGGGGCATATTCGATTTCGATAATTCAACCATAGAATGTAGTTTCACGTACTTGTGTCTATTTTGTAAATCATTTATAAAACCTGCATGTATTCTCATCCCAAAAATATTAGATTTTAAAAGTGGGACTATAACTCACTTTCACAGATTTTTACTTCGTCGGGAAGTAAGACTTGGCCACTGGTTGATTCACGAACCTATAACAATATATACATATATATCAAAGTATGTTTAAAATATATTTACAACACTTTTAATATATTTTGATGTTTTAAGTTTATTAAGTCAGCTGTCCTCGTTAGTAACCTACAACTAGTTGTCCACAGTTAGATGTACAGAAATAAATCGATAAATATTATCTTGAATCAATCCACGACCCAGTGTATACGTATCTCAGTATTGATCACAACTCAAACTATATATATTTTGGAATCAACCTCAACCCTGTATAGCTAACTCCAACATTCACATATAGAGTGTCTATGGTTGTTCCGAAATATATATAGATGTGTCGACATGATAGGTCGAAACATTGTATACGTGTCTATGGTATCTCAAGATTGCATAATATACAATACAAGTTGATTAAGTTATGGTTGGAATAGATTTGTTACCAATTTTCACGTAGCTAAAATGAGAAAAATTATCCAATCTTGTTTTACCCATAACTTCTTCATTTTAAATCCGTTTTGAGTGAATCAAATTGCTATGGTTTCATATTGAACTCTATTTTATGAATCTAAACAGAAAAAGTATAGGTTTATAGTCGGAAAAATAAGTTACAAGTCGTTTTTGTAAAGGTAGTCATTTCAGTCGAAAGAACGACGTCTAGATGACCATTTTAGAAAACATACTTCCACTTTGAGTTTAACCATAATTTTTGGATATAGTTTCATGTTCATAATAAAAATCATTTTCTCAGAATAACAACTTTTAAATCAAAGTTTATCATAGTTTTTAATTAACTAACCCAAAACAGCCCGCGGTGTTACTACGACGGCGTAAATCCGGTTTTACGGTGTTTTTCGTGTTTCCAGGTTTTAAATCATTAGGTTAGCATATCATATAGATATAGAACATGTGTGTAGTTAATTTTAAAAGTCAAGTTAGAAGGATTAACTTTTGTTTGCGAACAAGTTTAGAATTAACTAAACTATGTTCTAATGATTACGAGTTTAAACCTTCGAATAAGATAGTTTTATATATATGAATCGAATGATGTTATGAACATCATTACTACCTCAAGTTTAGTAGGTAAACCTACTGGAAGTGACAAGAAATGATCTAGCTTCAAAGGATCTTGGATGGCTTGAAAGTTCTTGAAGTAGGATCATGACACAAAAACAAGTTCAAGTAAGATTTTTACTCGAATTAAGATAGTTTATAGTTATAGAAATTGAATCAAAGTTTGAATATGAATATTACCTTGAATAAGAAAGATAACCTACTGTATATAACAAAGGTTTCTTGATCTTAGATGATTACTTGGAATGGATTAGAAAGCTTGGAAGTAAATTAGTAAACTTGAAGGGATTTTTGAAGTGTTCTTCCTATGATGATTGTAGCTTGATTCTTGAAGTGATTTTTGATGAAGATGATGATTAACTACTGAAAAATACGTTCATAATAGTGTGTGTGTGTTGAGAGAGAATTAGAAAGAGAATTGGAAGTGAAATGGAGTGAATGATGAGTGGTAATTGGTGAGTGGTGAGTGGGGTTAAAAGGAGTTCTAGTTAGTTGACTAGCTTATGGTAGAAGTTAAAATTGATTAGTCATACATGACATAATCAAGAGTGGAATCCCATGCTAGTTCCTATTGGTATATACTCATAGTAAGTACGTTTTGAAGCTGTGTATAATACGGGTAAGAATACGACTAGAATTCTTGATGAAAGAAAAGAATGGAAAAGTAACTGTAACCATTTTCGTTAAGTATGAGTGTTTTGATATATGTCTTGAAGTCTTCCAAAAGTATTTTAATACATATAAATACACTACATGTATATACATTTTAACTGAGTCGTTAAGTCATCGTTAGTCGTTACATGTAAGTGTTGTTTTGAAACCTTTAAGTTAACGATCTCAATTAATGTTGTTAACCCATTGTTTATTATATCTAATGAGATGTTAAATTATTATATTATCATGATATTATGATATATTAATATATCTTAATATGATATATATACATTTAAATGTCGTTACAACGATAATCGTTACATATATGTCTCGTTTCGAAATCCTTAAGTTAGTAGTCTTGTTTATATGTATATAACTCATTGTTAATATACTTATGGAGATACTTACTTATCATAATCTCATGTTAACCATATGTTTATCCATATATATATCGTCATGTCGTTTTTACAAGTTTTAACGTTCGTGAATCGCCGGTCAACTTGGGTGGTCAATTGTCTATATGAAACATATTTCAATTAATCAAGTCTTAACAAGTTTGATTGCTTAACATGTTGGAAACATTTAATCATGTAAATATCAATCTCAATTAATATATATAAACATGGAAAAGTTCGGGTCACTACAGTTGACACCCGATTTAGTTCAGGTGACCTAATGAATTCTAGGTGAATTCCTAGGATTTTACGTTCAATGGTAATGAACGCATTGAAAATAGGTTTTCAGAAAACAAATCGGTTTGAAATTTTGATCAAAATATTTTCTCGTTCAAGCTCGAGTTGAGATATCATTGAATTCCATGAGTTTGTAATTCTCAATCTTTAAGGTCAATCTCTAGGATTGAGTAATATCAGTCTTAAAAGCTGATTTTTGATCTTTAAGGAGATTATCCTTTCTGGGGATCTGATTCATTAGTCTTATCAAGCTAATTTGCACGGCGTCCTCCCCATTTTACAAGACAGATCCTCTCATGGTTAGGATAAGTCTGACCACTTGGCGACCCTGTTTGATGCTGAGGTCCGTGGATTTCCTGCTGATTTTAGTGATGACTTTTCTAGATTTTTCGTCAACCTACAGCTGGTCTGGACGACAACTTCTTGACCTAAATCAAGAAGCGCGTGTCTTTTTCGGAAGACTTTACTTCCTTTAAATGATGGAATTGATTCATCGTGTAGATCCATCTTTCTTACAGTAAATCGGGTAAAACTTTTTAGTTTAGTCCAAAACAAAAGTATTTTCAGTTATTTGTTACAGAAATATGTGACATATGTTTAAGATAACTTGGTGAATTTTCCCACACTTGGTTTTTATTTTCCTTTTTATTGTCCTCTATTCCATTTTAAATGAATTTTAACATTTTGGTTTGTTTCTCAATTTATGTCCTTTCCGAGGTAACAATAATTTCGGTGTTAACACCTAGTTTTATCGTTCATAAATATGTATAAACATGATTTTGAGTTCATTTAATTGAAAATTTTAAAATTTTTTACTAGAATTGGGTAGTCAGTATATAAGACTAGGGCTGTTCTTTATTATCAGAGAGCACTAGATTCTAATACAACTACTGCTTTACTAGTATTTCTAATGGTAACCAAGTGTTTAAAGTAAAAATTTTTAAAATCCGAAAGAATTTAACCCCTTCCCACACTTAAGATCTTGCAATGCCCTCATTTGCAAGAAATCAGTAACAATTTAAATTATTGAGGGTGATTAGCGTAGAAAAATGATTAAATTTTACCAAAGTTTCCAAACATATTGTTGTTTGTTTTCTGAATGATAAATGGTGCATATCATTTGTTCATTCCGTCTTGTTGTTACATCACATATATTTTGCATCTTGTCGTCAAAATTAGTTGCTTTTGCTGAACTTAATGCCAGTCTTTGAAAATGCGTTGTTTTACCCTGTTGTGTACATAAGATAAACTGCAAACATATATACATATTTTTGAAGTTTGGTATATTACCTCACATTCAAAAATTATTAAAATCTAATAATAAAAGTTAGAAAATTATAAAAACTATTACAATATTAACATAAGTGTTAAATGTAGTAACATTACAAAAATAAATAAAACTAAATAAACTAGGGTTGATACTGATACCAGTAGGGGTTCCATGCATAACCATGTGTGTTATAGAATGCTTCAGCTGGGTTACAAGTAGGATACGGTGGTTGGATCTCTATAGACCAGGGAGGAAATACGGGCTTTGGAGTAGGAATATAGTTTCTACCTATATGTTGGCAATGAGCTATGATGTGGTTTTGATGAACTTGCCAATCTTCAAATGCTCGATGTCTAGCATTTTCATACTCTTGTGAAGCTATAAACCTTTGCATTTCTGTCATTTCATTTCCCCCTCCCACATTACCTGGCTGTTGATTTCTTTCAACCTGTGGATGTCTTCCATTATATTGTACTGCGGCGTTATTTCGCCTCTTCAAAACCTTAGCACCATGATATACATTTAAACCAATTGTATCGTGGGGTTCTGGTTCTTCGATTAATAATCCCCCCCGACTTATATCCACATCGAGATACTCAGCAATTAATGTAATAAATATACCACCTCCTATTATACTGTGCGGTCTCATCCCCCTAATCATAGCTGATAAATAATAATCCACACAATAAGGTATACTTACAGCGCTTTGTGGGTCTCGAATACACATGTGGTAAAATAAATCTTGCTCATTTACCTTTTCCTTATTTTTACCTCGCTGTGTAATCGAGTTTGCTAGAAACCTGTGAATTACTCTTAACTCAGCTCTATCTATATCCAAATAAGAGTAATTTTCCCCTTTAAATCGGTGATGGCTAGTCATTTGACTCCATACACCATGCGTATCAAAATTTTCATCAATCTTCCTACCATTTAATATCAACCCTCGACAATCGGCAGATGCTAGCTCCTCAGGCGTATATATACGTAAGGCCTGAGCCATGTCTAGTAGAGACATGTGGCGCATCGAACCTCCTAACAAAAATCTAATAAAAGTTCGATCGGTTAAACTAGGTACCCGATCATTTATTTCTATACTACACAATAATTCTTCACACCATACTTTATATACAGGTCTACGCATGTTGAATAATCGTACCCAATCGTTACCTCTGAGTAAGTAATTCTCTAATCCGTTCGCTCAATCCTACGGCTTCTAATGATTCCCATTCTATTACCCTAGGTACTTCAACAGCTTTAGAATGAAGAGTGTGCAAGCCCCTTTGGTATTTTGGATAATCTATCCAACGACTGTCTAATCTCAAGTTCGGGTACAAATCTTTCACGTGCATATCTGAAAATGTCATAACTGGATGTGGTATATCTTGTTTGTAATAGTTATCAACATCATTCTCAGGAGGAGCAATGCGAGCTTGGGATGAAGATTCACCCCTTTCAGTATGCAAAACACATCAAACACAATTTTTGTGCATCCAAATATGCATTAGTGTCAGCAAAATCATCAATCAAAATAATTACAATGACATGTTCAATTTATGTCAAACTTATGCTCGTTTTCTTATTTTTATCAAATCTACACTTTTTCAAATAAGCATATACGAAATTGTTCGCCAAGTTCATAAGCATTCAACTCAAATAATATGTCAAAATAATCATTATTAGCAATTAAACAAGTTTCAAATGGTATTATCTCTCAAAAATCAAGTTCATGAATTTTAGACTTGAAAAAGTCCACTTTAATTCTCAAAAATCATGTTTAGGCTCAAAGTTTGGATCATTTAACTACCTAAACATGTTACATTACTTAATTTAGCAATAATTCATGACAAAAATCGGCCATAACCTGTTTATATCAAAAAGCCCCAAATTGCTCAAGAACACAAACCCTAGATTACTCAAATTTTGAAGTTTAAGGCTTCTAATCATGTAAAATAGCATCAATCTAGGTTATACAAGCATAATACACAAGTAATTTAAGCATAATTACACTAAAAAGTATCAAAATCGAATTGGGTATAAAATTGCTCAAGAACACTAAATTTTCGAATTAAAGGGTGTTTTGGTGTAGAAATTTATCGTTTTTCTTGAGTAATTCCTTGATAGCATTCTTCTCAACATGATTTTGTGAAAGATTTGATGAAAAATGGTCAAAAATTGCGAATTTGGGAGTGGTTTTGTGTGTATTTTTGCAGTAATTTGGGATGTTTGTGTGTTGGGGACTGTCTGATCGATCCAGTTATATTTTTTTTCCTGGAATTTTGGTCCTCCGCGAGTCGCGGTGTTTAAACATTACAAACTCCGCGAGTCGAAGTGTTTGCATTTTTTTTTATAAAAACCTTAACTTATAAAACAATTAATTAATTAATTTTAAAATTTTGTTTCCCTTGTTATTTAGGACGAGGTCGTTTCGGAACGATGTCCTAGTCCGTCCCTCGATAAAATTTTAAAATTTGTCAATTTAAAGCGCGGTTTTAAAAGCAAATATTTTTGGGTTTTTTTAATGTTTTTGGCATACTTTAATTCAATAAGATTAAAAATAATGATAATAAAAGTTCTCGTCCCTCCCTCGGGTAAAGCAATTTCGGTTCAACGACCTAGTCTTCAACTCACGACGAATTTTAAAAATCATATTTTTAACTTAGCGAAATAAAGTAAATTTTTGTTTTTAAATTCACACCAAACTTAAATTTAAAATGCATAAAATTAAAAATTCATATTTTAAAAAATTCACACCAAACTTAAATTATATTTTTGTTTTTATACATACAAACTTATATTAAAAATATTAATTTTCCAAACATTTACAATTTTAAATATATTGATTTAAAAAGTTTACAATATCAGTTTAAGATTTATATATTAATTTTAAAAAC
The DNA here is from genome assembly GCF_046630445.1 of Rutidosis leptorrhynchoides. Classification (NCBI taxonomy): domain Eukaryota; kingdom Viridiplantae; phylum Streptophyta; class Magnoliopsida; order Asterales; family Asteraceae; genus Rutidosis; species Rutidosis leptorrhynchoides. The sequence continues at coordinate 399,088,330 of NC_092333.1, forward strand.
ATGGTAAAAATAAAGTTAAAAATCTTTCTGGCTTTTATCCTACTTTAATCAATCAAATATTATCAAAAATATGCGCCCCTCTTTTCGGTAAAGTAATTTCGGTTCCATAACCTAATTTAACTCATGACGAATTTTTGAAATATTTTGAGTTGATTGATTAAAGATATTTATACCTTAAGAATAAACGTTAAATTTCGCAGTGATGTAATAAATTTTTGTATGATATCAATAATTTCGATCGCAAGACCTAATTTCATCGAATACCAATTTAATACTTTATAGCGAACAAATTAGCGTTTATTATCAAAAGGTTAACAATAAAAAAATAAAAAATAAAAACTGAACAAACTTACCTGTGAAATAGATTTCTTAGTGATATGCTCTAGCCCACTCATAAGATAGTCGGACTAATTGGTTTTCCATGGCTACATAGGCGTAACCTCGAGCATTTAATGTTTTTTCTTCTAAACATATGAACGGTCCATCTCTGCATAAAGTAACAAATTCGGTGTTTGAATATGTTTAATTATTTGAACATTTACCTTCGTGTGACCATTTTCCGCATTTGTGACATTTTCAAGGTGTCGTGCTCTTCTTTTCGCTACGGATTTTGATTTTTCTTTACCAAATTGTAACTTATTATCTTCGCATCTGGATTCTTTTCTTACTCCGTCCAATTTTTCTCTGATTACTGATACCAATTCACTTGGAAGTGTGTCATTATTACGTTTAGTGATCAAAGCGTGTAGCATTAGACCATGGTTTAGTTCACAGGAAGTCTTCATTTCGTAAAAACCTAAAAAAAATAAAAATTCAGAATGGGGGGAGAAGACTAGTTCTTTAGGGTCTGCTAGGAAAAGACCATTCGGGTTCCGTTTTCGAGAACTACACGAAAACAGAAAATCTAACTCTAACAGAAATACATATTATCCTTTAAATACTTGATTCTCCCCACACTTAGTTAGATGTGGTATCGAAATTGTGATTAACTTCGTTGTCAACTTCCATCGGACTATCTATGTAGTGTTTAACTCTGTGACCATTAACCTTAAATTCAATCCCATTTGAATTTATCAATTCTACTGTTCCGTATGGGAAAACTCTTTTGACTATGAATGGTCCAGACCATCTTGATTTTAATTTTCCAGGAAATAGCTTGAATCGTGAATTAAAAAGAAGAACTCTGTCTCCTTCTTTAAATTCTTTTGAACTTCTGATTCTTTTATCATGCCATTTCTTCGTTCTTTCCTTATAGATTAACGAATTTTCGTATGCTTCTTGTCTTAATTCTTCTAATTCATTTAGTTGACTTAATCGTAGACGTCCAGCTTCATGTAAATCAAGATTACATGTCTGCAAAGCCCAAAATGCTTTGTGTTCAATTTCTACTAGAAGATGACATGCTTTTCCATAAACGAGTCTAAAAGGTGTGGTTCCAATTGGAGTTTTGTAGGCTGTTCTAAAAGCCCAGAGTGCATCATCCAATTTTATGGACCATTCCTTCGGATTTGATCATACGGTTTTTTCTAGAATACGTTTTAAAGCTCGGTTGGTATTTTCAACTTGTCCACTTGTTTGTGGATGATATGCGGTAGAGATTTTATGAGTTACTCCATATCTTTTAAGAACTTTCTCAAGTTGATTATTACAGAAATGAGTTCCCCGATCACTTATTAAAGCTTTCGGTGTTCCAAACCTTGCAAAAAGACGTTTTAAAAAGTTGACTACAACTCGTGCATTGTTAGTTGGGAGAGCTTGTGCTTCCGCCCATTTAGATACATAATCAATGGCTACGAGAATATATAGATTATTATGAGATTTTGGAAATGGACCCATAAAGTCAATACCCTAAATGTCAAATACTTCACATACTTGAATGACATTTTGTGGCATTTCATCACGTTGACTTATTTTTTCGGCCCTTTGACAAGCATCACAGGATTTGCAAAGAAGGTGTGCGTCTTTGTAAATTGTAGGTCAATAGAATCCAGTATCATAAACTTTTCTTGCTGTGAGTTGAGGCCCATAATGCCCTCCTGTTGGTCCTGTGTGACAATGGTTTAAGATTTTACTAGCTTCATCTCCGAATACACATCGGCGTATATTCCATCGGGACAACTTTTAAACAAATGTGGATCTTCCCAGAAATAGTGTTTTATATCACTAAAGAATTTCTTTCGTTTTTGGTACGACAATCCTTTTTCAAGGAATCCACATACTAAGTAGTTTGCATAGTCTGCAAACCATGGAATTTCATTATAATCTATCTTCAATAGATATTCATCAGGAAAGTTGTCTTGTATGGCCGATTCATTTAGAACTTCTAATTCGGGATTTTCAAGACGAGAAAGATGATCAGCGGCGAGATTTTCTGCTCCTCTTTTATCTCGGATTTCAATATCAAACTCTTGTAAGAGTAAGATCTAACGGATTAATCTTGGTTTGACATCTTGTTTCGAAAATAGGTATCTAAGAGCAGAATGGTCGGTATAGACCACCATTTTTGCTAGAACGAGATATGAACGAAATTTGTCAAAAGCAAAGACAATAGCAAGGAGTTCTTTTTCAGTAGTTGTATAATTTGTTTGTGCTCCTTGTAACGTCTTACTAGCATAATAAATAGGTTGAAATCGTTTTTCAATCCTTTGTCCTAAAACGGCTCCCATTGCAAAATCACTTGCATCGCACATAAGTTCAAACGGTAAATTCCAATTTGGTGTTATCATGATCGGCGCATTAGTGAGTTTTTCTTTAAGAATATTAAAAGATTTGATGCATTCATCTGAAAAGATGAATGGAACATCCTTTTCTAGGAGTTTATTCATAGGAATGGCAATTTTAGAAAAATGTTTTTTGAAACGTCGGTAAAAATCGGCTTGCCCTAGAAAACTCCTAACTCCTCTAACATTGGTGGGATGTGGAAGTTTAGCAATTACATCTACTTTAGCTCTATCCACTTCAATTCCTTCCTTTGAAATTTTATGTCCAAGAACGATGCCTTCTTTAACCATGAAATGGCATTTCTCCCAATTAAGTACTAGATTTGATTTTTTGCATCTAATAAGCATTCGTTCAAGATTAACTAGACATGATTCAAATGTATCACCGAAGACTGAAAAGTCATCCATGAAAACTTACATGCATTCTTCTATCATGTCGTGAAAAATCGCCATCATGCACCTTTGAAAGGTTGCAGGGGCGTTGCAAAGTCCAAATGGCATGCGTTTGTAAGCAAAAGTACCATAAGGGCACGTGAATGTGGTTTTCTCTTGATCCTCGGGTGCTATTGGAATTTGAAAATATCCGGAAAATTCATCAAGAAAACAATAGTAACTATTTCCGGCTAATCTTTCCAACATTTGATCAATAAAAGGTAAGGGAAAGTGATCTTTTCTAGTGGCGTCATTTAATTTTCTATAATCAATACATACACGCCATCCTGTTATAGTCCTAGTAGGAATAAGCTCATTTTTCTCATTTGTGATGACAGTCATGCCACCCTTCTTAGGCACGCATTGAACTGGGCTTACCCATGGACTATCAGAAATTGGATATATCAAACCTGCATCTAGCAGTTTAATAATCTCTTTCTTAACTACATCTTGCATATTAGGATTTAGGCAGTGTACCTAATCGTACAGTAGTGTAGTTTTTAGTAAGTCCGGTTCGTTCCACAGGAAAAATCTTTAAACAAAGCTTAACGCTATGTTAGTTTACTTTTGTAAAAATACAAATATATATATAAGTAATATTATTATTATAAAGGGGGGTTTTTACCGTTTAATGACCGGTTTGTCGATTTTAAAACTTTAGTCGCAGTTAAAACCAAATGTAAAATAATAAATACAAGACTTAATTTAAAGCGTAAAGTAAATAACGATAATGAAATTGCGATTAATAAAAATGCGATAAAATAAACTTGCGATAATTAAAAAGTACGATAATTAAAAGTGCAATTAAATACAATAACAATAAAAATGCGATAATTAGAAGTGCAATTAAATATAAAATAAAGGAAATTAAATATGAAATAAAAGAATTATGCTTATTTAAACTTCCGTAATCATGATGTTTGACGTGTTGATTTTAGTTTTATGCCCATGGGTTAATTGTCCTTTGTCCTGGATTATTTAATATGTCCGTCTGGTTTTTGTCCATAACTGTCCATCAGTCATAAATATAAAGTGCGAGTGTCCTCGTCAAATTATCCTTATACCCGAAGTTAAATATTCCAACTAATTGGGGACTTAAACTGTAACAAGATTTTAATACTTTGTTTAATAATTATACCAGGATGTCGACTGAGTGTAACCCAAGGTTTTAATATTTTGTTATCAATTATACCAAGTGTCCTTGTACATAATTTCACCCCTGTTTTAATTATTCTAGTGGCTATTAATCCATTCCCGTGTCCGGTTAAATGAACGATTATTCGTACATATAAATACCCCGCCCATCGTGTCCGATCGAGTGTATATGGTAATTTATAGGGACGCCCAATTGTAAATCTTTATATTAACATTAACAAACTATCATTTAGTTAAACAAATATAAAGCCCATTAATAGCCCATAGTCTAATTTCCACAAGTGTCGTTCCTTTGTCCAAACCCCAATTATGGTACAAAGTCCAATTACCCAATTTTAGTAATTAGCCCAACATCATGATTACTTCGGATTAAATAAGCATAATAATAACTTAGCTACGAGACATTAAATTAAAAAGGTTGAACATAACTTACAATGATTAAAAATAGCGTAGCGTTACACGGACAGAATTTCGACTTACACCCTTACAACATTCGCTAACATACCCTTATTATTAGGATTAAAATTAAAATTAAAATTAAAATTAAAATTAAAATTAAAATTAAAATTAAAATATAAATATTTACGTATAGATATAGAGAGGATGGATATATATGTTGTGAAAAATGATCAGAATTCGGTTGGCTTTATAGGGAATTGAGTTCAGGGATACTCCGCGACTCGCGGCAATTTTTGCCTTCAAACTCCGCGAGTCGCGGAGTTTGAAAATACAGCTCACCAACTTTGGAGTCTTTATTGTCGACGGATTTTTATTATTTATATAATATATAAATAATTATAAGAATTATTTAAATATTATATTATATTTATGTGCATAGTTGACTTGTAATTTTTTGTCCGTTGCGTCGAGCGTTGAGAGTTGACTCTGGTCCCGGTTCCGGATTTTCGAACGTCCTTGCGTACAATTTAATATCTTGTACTTTGCGGTTTGAATCTTGTACTCTTGTAATTTCGAGACGTTTCTTATCAATAATTGGAACCTCTTTGATTGTATTTTGTACTTTTGAGCTTTTTGGTCGTTTGCGTCTTCAATTCGTCGAATCTGTCTTTTGTCTTCACCTTTTATTATTTAAACGAATATCACTTTTAAATAGAACAATTGCAACTAAAAGCTTGTCTTTCTTGAGGAATAATGCTATGAAATATATGTTCGTTTTTAGCATTATCAAATATTCCCACACTTAAGCGTTGCTTGTCCTCAAGCAATATCGTCTTGAAATACTAGAATCACTTCTTTATTCTTCACACTTTGTACATCAGTGATTTCTATACGGCGGTATAAACAATGGTAGTAACGATATGGTTTACAGTCCCACATGACTATAAAAATTTAGATCCATTAAGGAAATTGGATCTTTATGAAAACATTTGATCTTTTGAAAATTAAATCTAGTTTTTACCCTAGATAAGTTTTCCGGAATAACCCTTCACCAGTGTTTGCAAAATATTTTTGTGGGTTTGGTGGGTTTCAGATTTGAAAATTTTAGCTCAAAATTTATGGTTTTGTGTCACCCATTTGCTAACCTTGTATTTGGAAAGCAACACGTCCAGTTTACTTGTCCCGTATATTACCTTTCGGTAAACTAATGTTAAGGCAATGTCCCCTGACATGCTTTTAATTATGGTCTATAACGTGTCAGACGCAATTACTATCCTTGGTAGGAGCAATAGTAAAGCTCATCCTTATAATTTTTCGGTCTGGCACAAGGTCCTGTTTTTGACCATGCTATGCAACCACCGTTCTTACGGTTGACACCCGATTTGGTTCAGGTGACCTAATGAATTCCAGGTGAATTCCTAGGATTTTACGTTCAATGGTAATGAACGCATTGAAAATAGGGTTTTCAGAAAACAAATCGGTTTTATTTTTGATCAAAATATTTTCTCGTTCAAGCTCGAGTTTAGATATCATTGAATTCCATGAGTTTGAATTCTCAATCTTTAAGGTCAATCTCTAGGATTGAGTAATATCAGACTTTAAAAGCTGATTTTTAATCTTTAAGGAGATTATCCTTTCTGGGGATCTGATTCATTAGTCTTATCAAGCTAATTTGCATGGTGCCCCCCCATTGTACGAGATAAATCCTTCTCATGATTAGGATAAATCTGACCACTTGGCGACCCTGTTTAATGCTGAGGTCCGTGGATTTCCTGCTGATTTTAGTGATGACTTTTCTAGATTTTTCGTCAACCTACAGCTGGTCTGGACGACAACTTCTTGACCTAAATCAAGAAGCGCGTGTCTTTTTCGGAAGACTTTACTTCCTTTTAATGATGGAATTGATTCATCGTGTAGATCCATCTTTCTTACAGTAAATCAGGTAAAACTTTTTAGTTTAGTCCAAAGCAAAAGTATTTTCAGTTATTTGTACAAAAATATGTGATATATGTTTTGAATAACTTGGAGAATTTTCCCACACTTGGCTTTTATTTTCCTTTTTATTGTCCTCTATTCCATTTTAAATGAATTTTAACATTTTGGTTTGTTTCTCAATTTATGTCCTTTCCGAGGTTACAATAATTTCGGTGTTAAAATCTAGTTTTATCGTTCATAAATATGTATAAACATGATTTTGAGTTCATTTAATTGAAAATTTTGAAAAATTTTACTAGAATTGGGTAGTCAGTATATAAGACTAGGGCTGTTCTTTATTATCAGAGAGCACTAGATTCTAATACAACTACTGCTTTACTAGTATTTTTAATGGTAACCAAGTATTTAAGATATAAATTATAAAATCCGAAAGAATTTAACCCCTTCCCACACTTAAGATCTTGCAATGCCCTCATTTGCAAGAAATCAGTAACAATTTAAATTATTGAGGGTGATTTGTGTGAAAATGATTAAATTTTTACCAAAGTTTCCAAATATATTGGCGTTTGTTTGCTGAATGATAAATGGTGCACATCATTTGTTCATTCCGTCTTGTTGTTATTTCACATATATTTTGCATCTTGTCGTCAAAATTAGTTGCTTTTGCTGAACTTAATGCCAGTCTTTGAAAATGCGTTGTTTTACCATGTTGTGTACATAAGATAAACTGCAAACATATATACATATTTTTGAAGTTTGGTATATTACCCCACATTCAAAAATTATTAAAATCTAAGAATAAAAGTTAGAAAATTATAAAAACTATTACAATATTAACATAAGTATTAAACGTATCAACATTACAAATTACAAAATAAATAAAACTAAGTAGACTAGGAATGATACTGATACCAATAGGGGTTCCATGCATAACCATAGGTGCTATAGAATGCTTTGGCTGGGTTATATGTAGGATACGGTGGTTGCATCTCTATAGACCAGGGAGGGAATATGGGTTTTGGAGTAGGAATATAGTTTCTACCTATATGTTGGCAATGAGCTATGATTTGGTTTTGATGAACTTGCCAATCTTCAAATGCTCTCTGTCTAGCATTTTCGTACTCCTGTGAAGCTATAAACCTTTGCATTTCTTGCATTTCATTTCCCCCTCCTACATTACCTTGCTGTTGGTTTCTCTCAACCTGTGGATGTCTACCATGGTATTGTACTGCGGCGTTATTTCGCCTCTTCAAAACTTTCGCACCATGGTATACATTTAAACCTATTGTATCGCGGGGTTCTGGTTCTTCGACTAATAATCCCCCCCGACTTATATCCACACCGAGATATTCAGCAATCAAAGTAATAAAAATACCACCTCCTATTATGCTATGCTGTCTCATCCCCCTAACCATAGCTGATAAATAATAACCCACACAATAAGGTATACTTACAGCGCTTTGTGGGTCTCGAATACACATATGGTAAAACAAATCCTGTTCATTTACCTTTTTCTTGTTCTTACCTCTTTGTGTAATCGAATTTGCTAAAAACCTATGAATTACTCTTAATTCAGCTCTATCTATATCCAAATAAGAGTAATTTCCCCCTTTGAATCGGTGATGGCTTGTCATTTGACTCCATACACCATGTGTATCAAAATTTTCATCTATCTTTCTACCATTTAGTATCAACCCTCTATAATCAGCAGATGCTAACTCCTCAGGCGTATATATACGTAAAGCCTGAGCCATGTCTAGTAAAGACATGTGGCGCATCGAACCTCCTAACAAAAATCTAATAAAAGATCGATCGGTTAAACTAGCTACCCGATCATTTAATTCTATAGTACACAACAATTCTTCACACCATACTTTATATACAGGTCTACGCATGGTGAATAAACGTACCCAGTCGTTAAAAGTAGAATTACCATACCTCTATGCAAGTAATTCCCTAATTGGCCCGGCCAATTCTACAGCTTCTAATGGTCCCCATTCTATGACCCTAGGTACCTCAACAACTTTAGAATGAAGAGTATGCAAACCCCTTTGGTATTTTGGATAATCTATCCAAAGTCTGTCAAATCTCAGGTTCGGGTGCAAATCTTCCAAGTGCATATCAGAAAATGTCATGACTGGATGAGGTATATCTTGCTTGTAGTAGTTATCCACCTCCTGTTGTTCCGCATTCTCAGCAGGAGCATTGCGAGCTTGGGATGAAGATTCACCCCTTTCAGTCTGCAAAACACATCAAACACAATTTTTGTGCATCCAAATATGCATTAGTGTCAGCAAAATCATCAATCAAAATAATTACAATGACATGATCAATTTATATCAAACTTAAGCTCATTTTCATATTTTCATCAAATCTACACTTTTTCAAATAAGCATATACGAAAATGTTCGCCAAGTTCATAAGCATTCAACTCAAATAACATGTCAAAATAATCATTACTAGCAATTAAACAAGTTTCAAATGGCATTATCTCTCTAAAATCAAGTTCATGAATTTTTAGACTTGAAAAAGTCCACTTTAATCTCAAAATCATCTTTAGGCTCAAAGTTTGGATCATTTAACTACCTAAACATGTTACACTACTTAATTTAGCAACAATTCATGACAAAAATCGGCCATAACCTGTTTATATCAAAAAGCCCCAAATTTGCTCAAGAACACAAACCCTAGATTACTCAAAATTTGAAGTTTAAGGCTTCTAATCATGCTAAATAGCATCAATCTAGGTTATACAAGCATAATACATAAGCAATTTAAGCATAATTACACTAAAAAGCATCAAAATCAAATTGGGGAAAAAATTGCTCAAGAACACTAATTTTCGGATTAAATGGTGTTTAGGTGTAAAAATTTACCGTTTTTCTTGAGTAATTCCTTGATAGCATCTTTCTCAACATGATTTTAGTAAAAGATTTGATAATTAACGGTTAAAAATTGTGATTTTGGGAGTGTTTTTGCGGGTTTTTTCGGCAGTATTTTCGCAGTTTTTTCTGTGTTGTGGGTTGGGGACTGATCAGTTCTGCGTTTATATTTTTTTTCTGGATTTTAGGAACTCCGCGAGTCGCGGTATATTACCCTTCAAACTCCGCGACTCGCGGCATTTGTTTTTTTTTTTTTTTGAACATCTTATACTAATTAAAACAATTAAGTAATTAATTTTAAAATTTTGTTTCCCTTGTTATTTAGGACGGGGTCGTTTCGGATCGATGTCCTAGTCCGTCCTTCGACAAAATTTTAAAATTTGTCTTTTTGTAGCGATTGTTTTAAAAGCTAAGATTTTTGAGTTTTTTTTAATGTTTTTGGCATACTTTAATTCAATAAGATTAAAAATAATGATAATAAAAGTTCTCGTCCCTCCCTCGGGTAAAGCAATTTCGGTTCAAAGACCTAGTCTTCAATTCACGACGAATTTTAAAAATCATATTTTTAACTTAATGAGATAAAGTAAATTTTTGTTTTTAAATTCACACAACTTAAATATAAAATTCAAAATTAATATTAAAAATTCACACCAAACTTAAAATTTGAAATGCATAAAATTAAAAATTCATATTTTAAAAATTAAAAATTCACACCAAACTTAATTTAAAAATTCATATTATAAATTCAAACCAAACTTATATTAATTTTTCAAATATTTACAATTTTAAATATATTGTTTTTACAAAGTTTACAATATTAATTTAATATTTATATATTAATTTTAAAAACATGGTAAAAATAAAATTAAAAATCTTTTTGGCTTTTTATCCCACTTTAATCAATCAAATATTATCAAAAATATACGCCCCTCTTTTCGGTAAAGTAATTTCGGTTCCAAGACCTAATTTAACTCATGACGAATTTTTGAAATATTTTGGGTTGATTGATTAAAGATATTTATACCTTAAGAATAAACGTTAAATTTCGCAGTGATGTAATAAATTTTTGAATGATATCAATAATTTCGGTCGCCAAACCTAATTTTATTCAATACCAATTTAATACTTTATAGCGAACAAATTAGCGTTTACTATCAAAAGGTTAAAAATAAAAATAAAAAAAAATAAAAAAACTGTACAGACTTACCTGTGAGATAGTATTCTTAGTTATATGATCTATCCCATTCATAAGATAGTCGGTTTAATTGGTTTTCCATGGCTACATAGGCGTAACCTCGAGCATTCAGTGTCTTTTCTTCTAAACATATGAACGGTCCGTCTCTGCATAAAGTAACAAATTCGGTGTTTGAATAGGTTTGATTATTTGAACATTTACCTCCATGTGACCATTTTCCGCATTTGTGACATCTTTCTAGGTGTCGTGCTCTTCTTTTCGCTGCGGATTTTGATTTTCCTTTACCAAATTGTAACTTATTATCTTCGCATCTGGATTCTTTTCTAACTCCGTCCAATCTTTCTCTGATTACTGATACTATTTCACTCGGTAGTGTGTCATTATTACGTTTAGTGATCAAAGCGTGTAGCATTAGACCATGGTTTACTTCACAGGCAGTCTTCATTTTGTAAAAACCTAAAAAAAATAAAAATTCAGAATGGGGGGAGAAGACTAGTTCTTTAGGGTCTGCTAGGGAAAGACCATTCGGGTTCCATTTTCGAGAACTACACGAAAACAGACAATCTAACTCTAACAGAAATACATATTATCCTTTAAAGACTTGATTCTCCCCACACTTAGTTAGCTGTGGTGTCGAAATTGTGATTAACTTCGTTGTCGACTTCCATCGGACTATCTATGTAGTGTTTAACTCTGTGACCATTAACTTTAAATTCAATCCCATTTGAATTTATCAATTCTACTGTTCCGTATGGAAAAACTCTTTTAACTATGAATGGTCCAGACCATCTTGATTTCAATTTTCCAGGAAATAGCTTGAATCATGAATTGAAAAGAAGAACTCTGTCTCCTTCTTTAAATTCTTTTGAACTTCTGATTCTTTTATCATGTCATTTCTTCGTTCTTTCCTTATAGATTAACGAATTTTTGTATGCTTCATGTCTTAATTCTTCTAATTCGTTTAGTTGACTTAACCGTAGACGTCCGGCTTCATGTAAATCAAGATTACATGTCTTCAAAGCCCAAAATGCTTTGTGTTCAATTTCTACTGGAAGATGACATGTTTTTCCATAAACAAGTCTAAAAGGTGTGGTTCCAATTGGAGTTTTGTAGGCTGTTCTAAAAGCCCAGAGTGCATCCTCCAATTTAATGGACCATTCCTTCGGATTTGATCCTACGGTTTTCTCTAGAATACGTTTTAAAGCTCGGTTGGTATTTTCAACTTGTCCACTTGTTTGTGGATGATATGCGGTGGAGATTTTATGAGTTACTCCATATCTTTTAAGAACTTTCTCAAGTTGATTATTACAGAAATGAGTACCCCGATCACTTATTAAAGCTTTCGGTGTTCCAAACCTTGCAAAAAGACGTTTTAAAAAGTTGACTACAACTCGTGCATCGTTAGTTGGGAGAGCTTGTGCTTCCGCCCATTTAGATACATAATCAATGGCTACGAGTATATATAGATTATTATGAGATTTTGGAAATGGACCCATAAAGTCAATACCCCAAATGTCAAATACTTCACATACTTGGATGACATTTTGTGGCATTTCATCACGTTGACTTATTTTTTCGGCCCTTTGACAAGCATCACAGGATTTGCAAAGAAGGTGTGCGTCTTTGTAAATTGTAGGCCAATAGAATCCAGCATCATAAACTTTTCTTGCTGTTAGTTGAGGCCCATAATGCCCGCCTGTTGGTCCTGTGTGACAATGGTTTAAAATTTTACTAGCTTCATCTCCAAATACACATCGGCGTATTATTCCATCGGGACAACTTTTAAACAGATGTGGATCTTCCCAAAAATAGTGTTTTATATCACTGAAGAATTTCTTTCGTTTTTGGTACGATAATCCTTTTTCAAGGAATCCACAAACTAAGTAGTTTGCATAGTCTGCAAACCATGGAATTTCTTTATAATCTATCTTCAATAGATATTCTTCAGGAAAGTTGTCTTGTATGGCCGATTCATTTAGAACTTCTAACTCAGGATTTTCAAGACGAGAAAGATGATCTGCGGCGAGATTTTCTGCTCCTCTTTTATCTCGGATTTCAATATCAAACTCTTGTAAGAGTAAGATCCAACGGATTAATCTTGGTTTAGCATCTTGTTTCGAAAATAGGTATCTAAGAGCAGAATGGTTGGTATAGACCACCGTTTTTGCTAGAACGAGATATGATCGAAATTTGTCAAAAGCAAAGACAATAGCAAGGAGTTCTTTTTCAGTAGTTGTATAGTTCGTTTGTGCTCCTTGTAATGTCTTACTAGCATAATATATAGGTTGAAATCGTTTTTCAATCCTTTGTCCTAAAACGGCTCCCATTGCAAAATCACTTGCATCGCACATTAGTTTAAATGGTAGATTCCAATTTGGTGTTATCATGATCGGCACATTAGTGAGTTTCTCTTTAAGAATATTAAAAGATTTGATACACTCATCTGAAAAGATGAATGGAGCATCTTTTTCTAGGAGTTTATTCATAGGAGTGGCAATTTTAGAAAAATCTTTTATGAAACGTCGGTAAAAACCGGCATGCCCTAGAAAACTCCTAACTCCTCTAACATTGGTGGGATGTGGAAGTTTAGCAATTACATCTACTTTAGCTCTATCCACTTCAATTCCTTCTTTTGAAATTTTATGACCAAGAACGATGCCTTTTTTAACCATGAAATGGCATTTCTCCTAATTAAGTACTAGATTTGATTGTTCGCATCTAATAAGCATTCGTTCCAGATTAGCTAGACATGATTCAAATGTATCACCGAAGACTGAAAAGTCATCCATGAAAACTTCCATGCATTCTTCTATCATGTCGTGAAAAATCGCCATCATACACCTTTGAAAGGTTGCAGGGGCGTTACAAAGTCCAAATGGCATGCGTTTGTAAGCAAAAGTACCATAAGGGCACGTGAATGTGGTTTTCTCTTGATCTTCGGGTGCTATTGGAATTTGAAAATATCCGGAAAATCCATCTAGAAAACAATAGTAACTATTTCCGGCTAATCTTTCCAACATTTGATCTATGAAAGGTAAGAGAAAGTGATCTTTTCTGGTGGCGTCATTTAATTTTCTATAATCAATACACACACGCCATCCTGTTACAGTCCTAGTAGGAATAAGCTCATTTTTCTCATTTGTAATGACAGTCATGCCACCCTTCTTAGGCACGCATTGAACTGGGCTTACCCATGGACTATCAGAAATTGGATAAATTAAACCTGCATCTAGCAGTTTAATAATCTCTTTCTTAACTACATCTTGCATATTAGGATTTAGTCTTCGTTGGCGTTGCACATACGTTTTATGACCTTCTTCCATAAGGATTTTATGTGTGCAATACGAAGGACTTATTCCTTTAATATCATGAATCTTCCATGCAATGGCTGGTTTATGAGCTTTCAACACAGAAATGAGTTGTGATTTCTCATTTTCAGTAAGAGAAGACGATATTATTACAGGTAATTCAGATTCACCATGTAAATAAGCGTATTCCAAATGGTTTGGAAGTGGCTTTAACTCTAATTTCGGAGGTTCTTCTATCGATGATTTGTATCGATATATGTCTTCTTCTTTTAGCATTTTCATTTCTTCTGTTGTTGGTTCATGTCCATTAGCTATAAGTGTAGCTAACATTTCAGCTTCATTAATTTGTTCTGTTCCTTCTCCTAAAGAACATTCTCCTGTTCCTTGTAATTCTGGAAATTCTTCTAATAATTCTGCATGTGCATCTATAGTTTGAATATAATAACATGTATCATCTGCAGATTGTGGTTGTTGCATTGCTCTATCAACTGAAAAGGTAACACTCTCATCCTCTATACTTAGGGTCAATTTCTTACCGAACACGTCTATCATTGCTTTAGCCGTGTTTAAGAATGGTCTTCCTAATATGAGAGGAACTTGAGAATCTTCTTCCATATCCAGAACAACAAAATCTACTGGAAATACTAAAGTACCAACTTTAACTAGCATGTTCTCCATTATCCCTCTAGGATATTTTATTGATCTATCGGCTAGTTGTATGCTTATTCTGGTTGGTTTCAATTCTCCAAGGTCTAGTTTAGCGTATAGTGAATACGGCATTAGATTTATACTAACACCTAAGTCTGCCAATGCTTCTATTGAACTAAGACTACCCAGAAAACATGAAATTGTGAAACTTCCTAGATCAGATAGTTTTTCTGGTATCTTATTCAACAGTACTGCTGAACAATTAGCATTCATGGTAACAGCCGAGAGTTCTTCCATTTTCTTTCTATTTGAGATTAGATCTTTCAAGAATTTAGCATATCTAGGCATTCCTGAAATCACATCAATGAAAGGAAGATTTACATTTATCTATTTAAACATATCCAAGAATTTGGATTGCTCGACTTCAAGTTTATCTTTCTTCATTTTACTCGGGTAAGGAAGTGGTGGTTGGTATGGTTTAACATAAGGTTTAGCCTTAACTGTGTTATCTTCATTAACCTTTTCAACTACCGGTTCTTTTTTCTTATCTTGATCAGGTTGTGGTTCTTGTGGAGTAGGAATAGCTTCATCAAAAGTTACAGGTATTTCAGGTGGTTTAAGCGTTGTACCACTTCTTGTGGTAATGGCTTTAGCTGTTTCATTCCGGGGGTTAGCATTTGTATCACTAGGTAGACTTCCCGGTTTTCTTTCACCTATTAACCTTGCTAGGTTACTTACTTCTTGTTCCAGATTTTGAATAGAAGCTTGTTGATTTCTAAATGCTTGAGCATTTTGTTCATTAGTTTGTTTCTGAGATGTGAAAAACTGCGTTTGAGTTTCAACTGGCTTCGTCATCATATCTTCTAAATTCGGCCTTTTATCATCGGTTTGTTGTGGTGGGTTGTTTTGAAAATTAGGTCTTTGCTGATTGTAAGTATTATTGGATACTTGTTGATTGCTAGGACCTTGTTGGTTGTTGTATGGAATATTTCGGTTATAATTCTGATTTTGATTGTAAATAGGTCTTGGCGGTTGATAATTATTCTGATAATTATTTCCAGGCCTTTGGTTTATGTATATGAAATATTCTCTCTTTGTTCCATTGTTAATTCAATACTGAGACAATCTTTTGTCAAATGTGGTCCTCCACACTGCTCACAACTAATTCGTATTGAGTGAATATCTTTAGTCATCTTTTCCATTCGTCTCTCGACAGCATCTATCTTTGCGGAAATGGAATCTAAGTCATGGCTAGAATCGGCTCTAGCTGCTTTAGATGATCTAACGATATCTTTTTTTTGGTGCCACTCATGTGAGTGGGAAGCAGTGTTATCAATAATTTTGTAAGCATCAGTTTTGGTTTTCTTCATAATAGAACCACCAGCTGCTATATCTATGTCTTTCCTTGTAGTGATGTCGCATCCTTGGTAGAATATTTGTACTATTTGACAGGTATCTAAACCATGTTGCGGACATCCTCTTAATAACTTTCTAAATCTTGTCCACGCCTCATATAGAGTTTCATTTGGCTTCTGTGTGAACGTAACAATTTCTGCTTGAAGTCTTACGGCTTTAGATGCAGGAAAGAATTGTTTAAGAAATTTTTCAACTAAAACATCCCATGTATCAATCGCCCCTTCAGGTAACGATTCCAACCAATCTTTGGCTTCTCCCTTTAAAGTCCAGGGAAATAACATGAGATATATCTGTTCATCCTCCACTTCTCGAATTTTAAATAGTGTGCAGATCCTATTAAAGGTACGTAGATGTTCATTTGGATCTTCCTTCGGTGCACCACTAAATTGGCATTGATTAGTCACCATGTGTAGAATTTGTCCTTTGATTTCATAATCTGGCGCATTAATGTCTGGATGAGTAATTGCGTGACCTTGGCCAGTGCGTTTAGCTCTCATTCGGTCTTCCATACTTAAAGGTTCCAAAATCTCCATAATTGAATTTGTTGAATCGGAATCACTAGAGGATTCTGATTTAATGGTTCGTTCCTCAACAATCTCTGTTTGAATGATTGGTGGTTCCGGAGGAAAATTTAATGGTTCAGGATCTATGAATCGTCCCTGAATATTCTCCGGATTCTCAATTGTGAGATCGGGTTCAAAAAATGGATTATCGGAAATTTGAACTGGAGTACTTGGTCGACTGGATGACGATTCTAACGAAAAATCAACGGTGGTAATATTTGCTAAATGTCTTGATCTAGTTACAGGTGGTGAACGTACAAAAGGTGGTGAACGTCTTGCTCGGTGCATTCACTGAATATCCTATTAGTTTTTAAAAGGAAAGAAAAATTATAATAAGTTATCCAATCAATAGACTTTTCTGATTTTGCCCACGTTTCGAATAGCCAAAAGATGCAGCAGAGGGGCAGGATTCGTTTGGTCTCAATATAACTGAGGACTGTTTGGCTCCAATAACCCGGTCCACGTACAAATCCAACTATTACTACGAACCAGAAAATTTTGATGTCTATCAATTTAACCACTTAAAATAAATTTTCGTAATTTTAAGAAATTTAGATAAGAAGTAGAATAAAAATCTATGTCCTAAAACTAGAATAGCGAGAAATAAGAAAGAAAAAGAGCGCGTCGGAAAAAGGTCGAAAAAGAAAAATGGTTGAAAAATAAAAGGTGACGAAAAAATAAAAGAAACTTATAACACTTAAAAACACTTGACTAACCTAACCTTATTACTACAACTAACTTAAAATTATAATCGCAAATTGAGATTACTAATTGGAATGATAATTGATACATAGGTAAAAGTTGTCTAAAAATATTAAAGCTTACAGGAAAAACTAAATCCCAAATGGAAATAACTTAAAAAGAAACTAAAACTTAAAAAGGCGTCGTAAAATTCTAAAGCACCTAATTCTTAGTCTAAAGAAAAAGCACTTAAGGAATTCTACGGCAAAGCCTAAAAATCTAGAAGTAAAAATAACTATGGCAAAAACTAAGTTTAAAACTAAATATGAGCTAAAAATACAAATATTACGCTAAAACGATTAAAAAGGGACAAAATATAAAAATATACAAAAAATTGTAAAAAGTTACAAATTTTTATAAAAATATTATTTTTATATTATTTTATAAAAGCATTAATTTTTATATATATTAAAACTAATTATAATTAATTATACTAATTAAATTAAAACTTAAACTAAATTATAATAATAATTAAACTAATTAGGGTTAAAATAATAATAATAATTAATTACTCCTAATTAAATGCAGATTAGGGTTTCTGTCGGTGTCAGAGTGGCTCCGCGAGTTGCGGTGCCCGAAGCAGAAAACTCCGCGAGTCGCGGGGTTCCAGAATTCAACTCAGGTACAGTTTTTTTTTATTCGACGTTTTTTTTTTATATTTTCTGTTTTCAAATCTAAAATATTTATATAATAAAAATTTATATTTTAAAAATTAGAATAAAAATAGAACTACTTTATAATTTTATAAATAAAAATCTTAAAACTAGATTTATATATATATATATATATATATATATATATATATATATATATATATATATATATATATATATATATATTTATATGTTTTAAATAAAAACAAAATACTTAAATAAAACTTATATAAAAATAAAGAAACTTTATAAAACTTAAATATTTAACAAAATCTTAAAAATACTTATATTTTTGTTTTTCTTTTTATATTTTTGAATAATTAAAAACGTATTTTTATAAAAACGAATTTTAATAAAAGTAAACTAAAAATCTTTTTTTTATATTATATTATATTAGCGTTGCGCTTCCGGCTTTTAAGCGATTCCCCGGCAGCGGCGCCAAAAATACTTGATGTGGTAGCGGAGTGTATATAATACTATTAAATTTTAGCAGAAAATACTATTAAATACGATACAATTTTACACAAGATATTTATTTATTTAGAGAATGGATATACTTAAACCTTGCTACAACACTTATAGGCAGTGTACCTAATCGTACAGTAGTGTAGTTTTTAGTAAGTCCGGTTCGTTCCACAGGGAAAATCTTTAAACAAAGCTTAACGCTATGTTAGTTTATTTTTGTAAAAATACAAATATATATATAAGTAATATTATTATTATAAAGGGGGGTTTTTACCGTTTAATGACCGGTTTGTCGATTTTAAAACTTTAGTCGCAGTTAAAACCAAATGTAAAATAATAAATACAAGACTTAATTTAAAGCGTAAAGTAAATAACGATAATGAAATTGCGATTAATAAAAATGCGATAAAATAAACTTGCGATAATTAAAAAGTACGATAATTAAAAGTGCAATTAAATACAATAACAATAAAAATGCGATAATTAGAAGTGCAATTAAATATAAAATAAAGGAAATTAAATATGAAATAAAAGAATTATGCTTATTTAAACTTCCGTAATCATGATGTTTGACGTGTTGATTTTAGTTTTATGCCCATGGGTTAATTGTCCTTTGTCCTGGATTATTTAATATGTCCGTCTGGTTTTTGTCCATAACTGTCCATCAGTCATAAATATAAAGTGCGAGTGTCCTCGTCAAATTATCCTTATACCCGAAGTTAAATATTCCAACTAATTGGGGACTTAAACTGTAACAAGATTTTAATACTTTGTTTAATAATTATACCAGGATGTCGACTGAGTGTAACCCAAGGTTTTAATATTTTGTTATCAATTATACCAAGTGTCCTTGTACATAATTTCACCCCTGTTTTAATTATTCTAGTGGCTATTAATCCATTCCCGTGTCCGGTTAAATGAACGATTATTCGTACATATAAATACCCCGCCCATCGTGTCCGATCGAGTGTATATGGTAATTTATAGGGACGCCTAATTGTAAATCTTTATATTAACATTAACAAACTATCATTTAGTTAAACAAATATAAAGCCCATTAATAGCCCATAGTCTAATTTCCACAAGTGTCGTTCCTTTGTCCAAACCCCAATTATGGTACAAAGCCCAATTACCCAATTTTAGTAATTAGCCCAACATCATGATTACTTCGGATTAAATAAGCATAATAATAACTTAGCTACGAGACATTAAATTAAAAAGGTTGAACATAACTTACAATGATTAAAAATAGCGTAGCGTTACACGGACAGAATTTCGACTTACACCCTTACAACATTCGCTAACATACCCTTATTATTAGGATTAAAATTAAAATTAAAATTAAAATATAAATATAAATATTTACGTATAGATATAGAGAGGATGGATATATATGTTGTGAAAAATGATCAGAATTCGGTTGGCTTTATAGGGAATTGAGTTCAGGGATACTCCGCGACTCGCGGCAATTTTTGCCTTCAAACTCCGCGAGTCGCGGAGTTTGAAAATACAGCTCACCAACTTTGGAGTCTTTCTTGCCGACGGATTTTTATTATTTATATAATATATAAATAATTATAAGAATTATTTAAATATTATATTATATTTATGTGCATAGTTGACTTGTAATTTTTAGTCTGTTGCGTCGAGCGTTGAGAGTTGACTCTGGTCCCGATTCCGGATTTTCGAACGTCCTTGCGTACAATTTAATATCTTGTACTTTGCGTTTTGAATCTTGTACTCTTGTAATTTCGAGACGTTTCTTATCAATAATTGGAACCTCTTTGATTGTATTTTGTACTTTTGAGCTTTTTGGTCGTTTGCGTCTTCAATTCGTCGAATCTGTCTTTTGTCTTCACCTTTTATTATTTAAACGAATATCACTTTTAAATAGAACAATTGCAACTAAAAGCTTGTCTTTCTTGAGGAATAATGCTATGAAATATATGTTCGTTTTTAGCATTATCACTAGGTTACTTACTTCTTGTTCCAAATTTTGAATAGAAGCTTGTTGATTTCTAAATGCTTGAGCATTTAGTTCATTGGTTTGTTTTTGAGATGTGAAAAACTGCGTTTGAGTTTCAACTAGCTTCGTCATCATATCTTCTAAATTCGGCTTTTTATCATCGGTTTGTGATTTGTTTTGAAAATTAGGTCTTTGCTGATTGTAAGTATTATTGGATACTTGTTGATTGCTAGGACCTTGTTGGTTGTTGTATTGGATATTCGTTTAAATTGGTCTTGACGGTTGATAATTATTCTGATAATTATTTCCAGGCCTTTGGTTTATGTATGAAACATTCTCTCTTTGTTCCATTGTTAGTTCAATACTGAGACAATTTTTTGTCAAATGTGGTCCTCCACACTGCTCACAACTAATTCGTATTGAGTGTATATCCTTAGTCATCTTTTCCATTCGTCTCTCGACAACATCTATCTTTGCTGAAATGGAATCTAAGTCATGGCTAGAATCGGCTCTAGCTGCTTTAGATGATCTAACGATATCTTTTTCTTGGTGCCACCCATGTGAGTGGGAAGCAGTGTTATCAATAATTTTATAAGCATCAGTTTCTGTTTTCTTCATAATAGAACCACCAGCTGCTATATCTATGTCTTTTCTTGTAGTGATGTCGCATCCTTGGTAGAATATTTATACTATTTGACAAGTGTCTAAACCATGTTGCGGACATCCTCTTAATAACTTTCCAAATCTTGTCCACGCCTCATATAGAGTTTCATTCGGTTTCTGTGTGAACGTAACAATTTCTCCTTGAAGTCTTACAGCTTTAGATGCCGGAAAGAATTGTTTAAGAAATTTTTCAACTAAAACGTCCCATGTATCAATCGCCCCTTCAGGTAACGATTCCAACCAATCTTTGGCTTCTCCCTTTAAAGTCCAGGGAAATAACATGAGATATATCTGTTCATCTTCAACTTCTCTTATTTTAAATAGTGTGCAGATTCTATTAAAGGTACGAAGATGTTCATTTGGATCTTCCTTCGACGCACCACTAAATTGGCATTGATTAGTCCCCATGTGTAGAATTTGTCCTTTGATTTCATAATCTGGCGCATTAATGTCTGGATGAGTAATTGCGTGACCTTGGCCAGTGCGTTTAGCTCGCATTCGGTCTTCCATACTTAGAGGTTCCAGATTCTCCATGATTGAATTTGTTGAATCTGAATCACTAGAGGATTCTGATTTAATGGTTCGTTCCTCAACAATCTCTGTTTGAATGATTGGTGGTTCCGGAGGAAAAATTAATGGTTCAGGATCTATGAATCGTCCCTGAATATTCTCCGAATTCTCAATTGTGAGGTCGGGTTCAAAAGATGGATTATCAGAAATTTGAATTGGAGTACTTGGTCGACTGGATGACGATTCTAAAGAAAAATCAACGGCGACAATATTTGCTAGATGTCTTGATCTGGTTACAGGTGGTGAACGTACAAAAGGTGATGAACGTCTTGCTCGGTGCATTCACTGAATATCCTATTAGTTTTTAAAAGGAAAGAAAAATTATATAAGTTATCCAATTAATAGACTTTTCTGATTTTGCCCACGTTTCGAATAGCCAAAAGATGCAGCAGAGGGGCAGGATTCGTTTGGTCTCAATATAATTGAGTACTGTTTGGCTCCAATAATCCGGTCCACGTACAAATCCAACTATTACTACGAACCAGAAAATTTTGATGTCTATCAATTTAACCACTTAAAATAAATTTTCGTAATTTTAAGAAATTTAGATAAGAAGTATAATAAAAATCTATGTCGTAAAACTAGAATGGCGAGAAATAAGAAAGAAAAAGAGCGCGTCGAAATAGGTCGAAAAAGAAAAGGGTTGAAAAATAAAAGGCGTCGAAAAATAAGAAAGAAAAAGAAAATGACTATAAAACTTTAAAACACTCGACTAACCCAACCTTATTACTATCACTAACTTAAAATTAAAATTGCAAATTGAGATTACTAATTGGAGTGATAATTGATACATAGGTAAAAGGCATCGAAAAATAAAAATAAGAAAGTAATGCGTCAAAACTTAAAAAGGAACTAAAAACTAAAAAAATAAAAGTTGCGTCTAAAAATATTAAAGCTTACAAGTAAAACTGTATCCCAAATGGCAATAACTTAAAAAGGTACTAAAAAAAGGCGTCGCAAAATTCTAGAGCACATAAATCTTAGTCTAAAAAGAAAGCACTTAAGGGATTTTACGGCAAATCCTAAAAATCTAGAAGTAAAAATAACTATGGCAAAAACTATGGATTAAAACTAAATATGAGCGAAAAATACAAAAAATTACGCTAAAACAATTAAAAAGGGACAAAATATAAAAATATACTAAAAGTTGTAAAAAGTACAATTTTTATAAAAATATTATTTTTATATTATTTATTTAATAAAACTATTAATTTTATAATTTAATTAAACTAATTAAACAAAATAATACCTTAAATTAACTAATTAAAAACTAAAAACCTAATTAGGGTTTTAAATAAAATAATAATAATAATAATTACTCCGTAATGATGCTGGTTAGGGTTTCCTGTCTGACTTGTCTGGGCGGCTCCGCGAGTCGCGGTGAACCCAGTTCAAAAGCCCCGCAAGTCGCGGAGGTTGCAGGTTCAAAAGAGACAGGTCAAGTTTCGACAGGTTCAGTTTTTATTATATTTTTTTTTATATTTTTTTTGTTTTTTAAATTTTCTGTTTTAATAATTAACTAAAATATTTATATAAATTAAATAAAAACTTATGTTTTACAAACTAAAATAAAAATAGAAATACTTTATAATTTTATAAAAATCTTAAAAATAGATTTATATATATATATTTTTTTTCAGTTTTTTTTCGGTTTTTTTTATGTTTTAAATAAAAACAAAATATTTAAATAAGACTTATATTTTTATAAAATAAAAATAAAGAAACTTTATAAAACTTAAATATTTAACAAACTCTTAAAAATATTTATATTTTTGTTTTCTTTTTATGTTTTCGAATATTTAAAACGTATTTTTACAAAAGCGTATTTTTTATAAAAGTAAACTAAAAATATTTTTTTTTATATTAGCGTTGCGTTTTCGGCTTTTAAGCTAGATTGGTCCCCGGCAGCGGCGCCAAAAATACTTGATGTGCGCAGAGGTTTATATGAAATAGCTTATATTTTACTAGAAAAAACTATTAAATACGATACAATTTTACACAAGATATTTATTTATTTATAGAATGAATATACTTAAACTTTGCTACAACACTTATAGACAGTGTACCTAATCGTACAGTAGTGTAGTTTTTAGTAAGTCCGGTTTGTTCCACATGGAAAAATCTTTAACCAAAGCTTAACGCTATATTAGTTTTAATTTTATAAAAATACAAATATATATAAGTAATATTATTATTATAAAGGGGGTTTTTTTTACCGTTTAATGACCGGTTTGTCGATTTTAAAAACTTTAGTCGCAGTTAAAACCTAATGTAAAATATTAAAAATAAATACAAGACTTAATTTAAAGCGTAAAGTAAATAACGATAATGAAATTGCGATAAATAAAAGTGAGATAAAATAAAATTGCGATAATTAAAAATACGATAATTAAAAGTGCAATTAAATACAATAACAATAAATAAAAGTGCGATAATTAGAAGTGAAATTAAATATAAAATAAAGGAAAATTAAATATGAAATAAAAAAGGAAAATTAAATATGAAATAAAATAATTATGCTTATTTAAACTTCCGTAATCATGATATTTGAACTGTTGATTTTAGTTTTATGCCCTTGGATTAATTGTCCTTTGTCCTGGATTATTTAATATGTCCGTCTAGTTTTTGTCCATAACAGTCCATCAGTCATAAATATAAAGTGCGAGTGTCCTCGTCGAATTATCCTTATACCCGAAGTTAAATATTCCAACTAATTGGGGACTTAAACTGTAACAAGGTTTTAATACTTTGTTTAATAATTACACCAGGATATCGACTGCGTGTAATCCAAGGTTTAATACTTTGTTAACAATTACGCCAAGTGTCCTTGTACATAATTTCACCCCTGTTTTAATAATTTCATAGACTATTAATTCATTCCCGTGTCCGGTTAAATGAACGATTATTCGTACATATAAATACCCCGCCCATCGTGTCCGATCGAGTGTATATGGTTATTTATAAGGACGTCCAATTGTAAATCTTTATATTAAAATTAACAAACTATCATTTAGTTAAACAAATATAAAGCCCATTAATAGCCCATAGTCTAATTTCCACAAGTGTCGTTCTTTTGTCCAAACCCCAATTATGGTACAAAGCCCAATTACCCAATTTTAGTAATTAGCCCAACATCATGATTACTTCGTTTTAAATAAGCATAATAATAACTTAGCTACGAGACATTAATGTAAAAAGGTTGAACATAACTTACAATGATTAAAAATAGCGTAGCGTTACACGGACAGAATTTCGACTTACACCATTACAATATGCGCTAACATACCCTTATTATTAGGATTTAAAATTAAAATTAAAATATAAATATAAATATATATATATAATTTACGTATGATGAAGAAGGAAAAAGATGATTAAAAACGATCAAAATGCGTTGGCTTTTATAGGCATTTTTGTCCAGGGAAGCTCCGCGAGTCGCGGCCTTTTTGGCCTTCAAACTCCGTAACTCGCGGAGTTTGTTTCTACATCTCATCTCATTTTGGAACCTTTCTTGCCGACGGTTTTAATATATAAATATAATATATATATAATATATATAATTAATTATATATTATATTATATTTATATACATAGTTAACTTGTAATTTTTAGTCCGTTGCGTCGAGCGTTGAGAGTTGACTCTGGTCCCGGTTCTGGATTTTCGAACGTCCTTGCGTACTATTTTATATCGTGTACTTTGCGTTTTGAATCTTGTACTCTTGTAATTTTGAGACGTTTCTCATCAATAATTGGAACCTCTTTGATTGTATTTTGTACTTTTGAGCTTTTTGGTCGTTTGCGTCTTCAATTCGTCGAATCTGTCTTTTGTCTTCACCTTTTATTATTTAAACGAATATCACTTGTAAATAGAACAATTGCAACTAAAAGCTTGTCTTTCTTGAGGAATAATGCTATGAAATATATGTTCGTTTTTAGCATTATCAGCGATCCAGTAGGTTGAAAGTATAGAAAGGAAGTCGAGAGAATAAGTTACAGATTGTGAAGATCTCACGGATCGCGAAACCTAGGTCGCGAAACGCGAGGTGGTGCTTGACCAGCAAGTTGGTGGATTTTGTTTCCTTGTTTGCTTACTCATATATAATGTAACCCTAGACTCCTCTAATTGTATGCACGAAATTTATAATACAAAATCTCTAGTTTTTCGCTCGTGGAGTAAACCCTTCTTCATTTTTAGTTGGGATATAACCATGTTAAATCCTTATGTCGTTTACATTTACGTTTTTATCTTGCTTTAATTATTCGTTTATTTTTTGTAGGTTTTGTGTTTGATGTAATCACATGTATTGTTTTGGTTATATACATCCTAACAAGTGGTATCAGAGCTCCAAGGTTGAAGATCGGGTACAACGGCAGATTGAAATTGGGTTTTTCGATATTTTGATGATTCAGTTATCGTCGGGTGAACGAACGACGGATCTAGGGTTTTGTTTGCAACATGTATCAAAATCAAGTGACTTAATTGTTCATGGTGAACTCATAGGGTCAGATCGATGTGTCTTTTTTAGGACTGATTTTCGGGAGATTCTGGTGTTGGATCTGAGTTCTCGTTCCTTGCAATCCTGTGCGCAGTGTTGTAAATCACCCGAGATCTCCCCCCGAGATCTCGTTTTTAGAAGGAAACCGAGACGAGATGTTCATCTCCCGAAATTTCTTGGTCAACGGGGTCAAACTTAGTCAAAGTCACTATTTCTCGGATTTTCTTGCTAATTTGTAAGATTTTCTTGTAAAATTCGTAATTTTTAAGATTTTCTCGCTCATTTCTCGGATATTTTTGTAATCTCGTAAAAACGTATATAAATATACATATATTTATGTTCTTATGTATATTTTTATTAAAAAAAATTATAAAGTCAACGTAAGTCAACGCCCGAGATCTCCCCGAAATTATTCCGAGATGCCGAGATCTCCCTAAAAAGGTCCAAACGAGATCTCCCCGAGATCCAAATTCTTCAACCTTGCCTGTGCGCAGAAATGACCGAGCTATCAGATTTGGATGTTAATGCGCAGCTTGAGGAGAAAATACATAACGGTTTATTTAACCGTTGGATCGCTTTGAATTTTGGATAGTATGTAGTAGACACATAGATATATATGTGATACACATTTTGCGATGATCAGAGTGAAGGATTTTCAGTTACAATTGGGAAGATGTTGCATTTTTGGTTGAATTTTTCGGGTTCTATGATGTGAGTGCGAGACGGTTTGTCTTGTGAAACTTCAAAGATACGAGCCAGATTTCTTAGATATGTTGGTTTGTAATGGAATCTCGGGATGGCGGTAAGTTTGGGCGGTGTGGTAATGAACGACAACACATCTGGTTTGGAAATCGACAATGGGAGTTATTGAGGAAGTTTGATACTTGCGTGTTTTGAAACGGGATTACCAAGTTATTGATCAGATATTACAAGATACTTGGAATATGCGGGTGAGTTAGAGCTTCTTATCACCAAGAGAATTGATTGTCGAATGGTGTTGGATAAAACGCGTTCGCCGAGCGCTTGTGTTTGGTTGATAGTTGGTACAACAAAGCAAGTGGGTTTTCTTCAGGTAAACAATTAGGAATCTTTAGGTGATGGAATGAGTGAATAATATTGTAAGTCCCGGAACTTGAGCATAACAAATTTTTAAGGGCGTCGGGAACTAAGTGTGAGTTTCGTAACTGACGGAAGTATCGAGCTAGTGCGAGTTGGATGGCTAGTAGAATTGTGGGGATGGTTATGCGACGTGGTTCTCCAATGTTCTCAAGATGAGTGGGTTGATTCCAGATAACACTAGGGCCTCGAATACTTGTTTAACTCTTAAATGGCAAATAAATTTTCTACTAGCCAGTGGTACAAATCAAGTTTCTTCTCGAGTAGTCGCGAATGTTTTTTACTCGTATAGTGGGAGTGTTCTTGGGTTGAAGAGATGGGTTTGTGAAATTCATAGCGCTATGTGAAAGGACCCGTTCATATACATTATAAATGATTCACAATAGTTGATTTCATTGCGAGGTATTTGACCTATATATGATACATTTTACAAACATTGCATTCGTTTTTAAAAGACAAACTTTCTTTACATCGAAAATTGACAGGCATGCATACCATTTCATAATATTCACTATCCAACTATAAATTGACTTAATAATAATCTTTGATGAACTCAATGACTCGAATGCAACGTTCTTCGAAATATGCCATGAATGACTCCAACTAATATCCTTACAATGAGCTAATACTCAGCGGAAGACTTCTTTAATACCTGAGAATAAACATGCTTTAAAGTGTCAACCAAAAGGTTGGTGAGTTCATTAGTTTATCATAATCATTCATTTTCATCATTTTAATAGACCACAAGAATTTCATTTCCATTTCTCATAAATATACGTCCCATGCATAGAGATAAAAATCATTCATATGGTGAACACCTGGTAACCGACATTAACAAGATGCGTATAAGAATATCCCCTATCATTCCGGGACATCCATCGGACATGACAAAACAACATCGAAGTAATAAAGCATCCGCAACCATGGATGGGGTTTGTTAGGCCCAATAGATCTATCTTTAGGATTCGTGTCAATTAGTAGATCGGTTTACTAATTCTTAGGCTACCAAGCAAAAGGGGCATATTCGGCTTCGATCATTCACCCATATAATGTAGTTTCAATTACTTGTGTCTATTTCGTAAAACATTTATAAAAATTCGCATGTATTCTCAGCCCAAAAAAATATAAAGGGTAAAAAGGCAAATGAAACTCACCTATTGTATTTCGTAGTAAAAATACATATAACGTCATTGAACAAGTGCAAGGTTGGCCTCGGATTCACGAACCTATATTAATTATATATATATATATATATATATATATATATATATATATATATATATATATATATATATATATATATGTCAATATTTGTCTAACAATTTAGGTTAGGTCATAGTGTACCATAATCCTAATGCTCGAGACTAATATTCAAAAGTCAACAAAAGTCAATTTAACTCAAAATAATTTCCAAAATCTATACATGATTAATATATAGTTTAAATATCGTCGTTTTATATTTTTAAATATGTTTAAAAGATTTATTAGAGTAAATTATATAATTTATTTATTAATAAATAAAATTTTATATTAAAATTTATATAATAGAATATACTTTTATATTAAGTAATAAAATTTATAGAGTTCATTTAATATCATAAAGATAATATGATATGTATTATTAAAGTAATTTTATTACACGTAGTAAAATATGTTTGTATCACATATTTATTTGATAAATTAATATCTATAATAATAGTAAGTAAAAGTTGTATTATTTTGTAATAATAATTATTATTATTCTATTAATAAAAATATCAATATTTATAATTACTAAAAATGATATTATGATAAAATGATAAATCTAATTATGATAACTTTAATATTTACAATACTTTTTAATATTAACCTTAAAATAATAATTCTAGTTAAAATGATAATAATAATGATATTTTATAATAATAATGACATTTCTATTTAAATGATAATTTTTGTTAAAATGGTAGTTTTAATATTATCAATACTTTTAATAATAATAGTAATGATAAAATAATAAGTACAATAATTTTATCTAAATTCATATCTTACAATATTTTAATTTCATCATGATACTCATACTCATTATTTCCTAATTGATTCATTTGATAGCTTTTAATTGTCTTTTATATCGCGTTCATTTTAATAATAATAATAGTAATCATAATAATTAAGTGTTACTAATATTAATTTTAATTATAATAATACTAATAATAATAAATATTATGATAATATTAATACTAATAACTATTTTAATGATAATAAAAATAATAATAATAATAATAATAATAATAATAATAATAATTATAACTTTAACGATAATAACGGTAGTAATAATAATAAAATAACAATTTTTAATGATAATACTTTCTATGGATATTGATAATAATAATAATAATGATCATAATAATAATGATATTAATAATAATAATAATAATAATAATAATAATAATAATAATAATAATAATAATAATAATAGTAATAGTAATAATAATAATAATTAGATAAAAACTTATAACGATGATAATAATGACGATAATAATAATCATTTTTAATAATAATACAAAGATTCAATTGACTATAACTTCTAATCTGTTCATCGAATTCATTCGAGTTCTAAATGAAAAGTTCTTAATTTTTCGCTAGCTTTCCAGCGACATGCATATCTTATACCTTATCTCAACCGCATACGTAACTAATTCAGAATTCAACATATCCTATCTAATGGCAATATCAAAAGTACAAGCATGCATAATTCGATATTCTCGAGCACTATGAAATGTCCCGTTCTTATTGATTAAAAATGTTCCATATTAATTGATTTCGTTGCGAGGTTTTGACCTCTATATGAGACGTTTTTCAAAGACTGCATTCATTTTTAAAACAAACCATAACTTTTATTTCATAAATAAAGGTTTAAAAAGCTTTACGTAGATTATCAAATAATGATAATCTAAAATATCCTGTTTACACACGACCATTACATAATGGTTTACAATACAAATATGTTACAACAAAATAAGTTTCTTGAATGCAGTTTTTACACAATATCATACAAGCATGGACTCCAAATCTCGTCCTTATTTAAGTATGCGACAGCGGAAGCTCTTAATAATCACCTGAGAATAAACATGCTTAAAACGTCAACAAAAATGTTGGTGAGTTATAGGTTTAACCTATATATATTAAATCATAATAATAGACCACAAGATTTCATATTTCAATACAAATCCCATACATAGAGATAAAAATCATTCATATGGTGAACACCTGGTAACCGACATTAACAAGATGCATATATAAGAATATCCCCATCATTCCGGAACACCCTTCGGATATGATATAAATTTCGAAGTACTAAAGCATCCGGTACTTTGGATGGGGTTTGTTAGGCCCAATAGATCTATCTTTAGGATTCGCGTCAATTAGGGTGTCTGTTCCCTAATTCTTAGATTACCAGACTTAGTAAAAAGGGGCATATTCGATTTCTATAATTCAACCATAGAATGTAGTTTCACGTACTTGTGTCTATTTTGTAAATCATTTATAAAACCTGCATGTATTCTCATCCCAAAAATAGTAGATTTTAAAAGTGGGACTATAACTCACTTTCACAGATTTTTACTTCGTCGGGAAGTAAGACTTGGCCACTGGTTGATTCACGAACCTATAACAATATATACATATATATCAAAGTATGTTCAAAATATATTTACAACACTTTTAATATATTTTGATGTTTTAAGTTTATTAAGTCAGCTGTCCTCGTTAGTAACCTACAACTAGTTGTCCACAGTTAGATGTACAGAAATAAATTGATAAATATTATCTTGAATCAATCCACGATCCAGTGTATACGTATCTCAGTATTGATCACAACTCAAACTATATATATTTTGGAATCAACCTCAACCCTGTATAGCTAACTCTAACATTCACATATAGAGTGTCTATGGTTGTTCCGAAATATATATAGATGTGTCGACATGATAGGTCGAAACATTGTATACGTGTCTATGGTATCTCAAGATTACATAATATACAATACAAGTTGATTAAGTTATGGTTGGAATAGATTTGTTACCAATTTTCACGTAGCTAAAATGAGAAAAATTATCCAATCTTGTTTTACCCATAACTTCTTCATTTTAAATCCGTTTTGAGTGAATCAAATTGCTATGGTTTCATAATGAACTCTATTTTATGAATCTAAACAGAAAAAGTATAGGTTTATAGTCAGAAAAATAAGTTACAAGTTGTTTTTGTAAAGGTAGTCATTTCAGTCGAAAGAACGACGTCTAGATGACCATTTTAGAAAACATACTTCCACTTTGAGTTTAACCATAATTTTTGGATATAGTTTCATGTTCATAATAAAAATCATTTTCTCAGAATAACAACTTTTAAATCAAAGTTTATCATAGTTTTTAATTAACTAACCCAAAACAGCCCGCGGTGTTACTACGACGGCGTAAATCCGGTTTTACGGTGTTTTTCGTGTTTCCAGGTTTTAAATCATTAAGTTAGCATATCATATAGATATAGAACATGTGTTTAGTTGATTTTAAAAGTCAAGTTAGAAGGATTAACTTTTGTTTGCGAACAAGTTTAGAATTAACTAAACTATGTTCTAGTGATTACAAGTTTAAACCTTCGAATAAGATAGCTTTATATGTATGAATCGAATGATGTTATGAACATCATTACTACCTTAATTTCCTTGGATAAACCTACTGGAAAAGAGAAAAATGGATCTAGCTTCAACGGATCCTTGGATGGCTCGAAGTTCTTGAAGCAGAATCATGACACGAAAACAAGTTCAAGTAAGACCAACACTTGAAATAAGATTGTTATAGTTATAGAAATTGAACCAAAGTTTGAATATGATTATTTCCTTGTATTAGAATGATAACCTACTGTAAGAAACAAAGATTTCTTGAGGTTGGATGATCACCTTACAAGATTGGAAGTGAGCTAGCAAACTTGAAAGTATTCTTGATTTTATGTAACTAGAACTTGTAGAATATATGAAGAACACTTAGAACTTGAAGATAGAACTTGAGAGAGATCAATTAGATGAAGAAAATTGAATAATGAAAGTGTTTGTAGGTGTTTTTAGTCATTGGTGTATGGATTAGATATAAAGGATATGTAATTTTGTTTTCATGTAAATAAGTCATGAATGATTACTCATATTTTTGTAATTTTATGAGATATTTCATGCTAGTTGCCAAATGATGGTTCCCACATGTGTTAGGTGACTCACATGGGCTGCTAAAAGCTGATCATTGGAGTGTATATACCAATAGTACATACATCTAAAAGCTGTGTATTGTACGAGTACGAATACGGGTGCATACGAGTAGAATTGTTGATGAAACTGAACGAGGATGTAATTGTAAGCATTTTTGTTAAGTAGAAGTATTTTGATAAGTGTATTGAAGTCTTTCAAAAGTGTATAAATACATATTAAAACACTACATGTATATACATTTTAACTGAGTCGTTAAGTCATCGTTAGTCGTTACATGTAAGTGTTGTTTTGAAACCTTTAGGTTAACGATCTTGTTAAATATTGTTAACCCAATGTTTATAATATAAAATGAGATTTTAAATTATTATATTATTATGATATTATCATGTATGAATATCTCTTAATATAATATATATATACATTAAATGTCTTTACAACGATAATCGTTACATATATGTCTCGTTTAAAAATCATTAAGTTAGTAGTCTTGTTTTTACATATGTAGTTCATTGTTAATATACTTAATGATATGTTTACTTATCATAGTATCATGTTAACTATATATATATATATATCCATATATATGTCATCATATAGTTTTTACAAGTTTTAACGTTCGTGAATCACCGGTCAACTTGGGTGGTCAATTGTCTATATGAAACATATTTCAATTAATCAAGTCTTAACAAGTTTGATTGCTTAACATGTTGGAAACATTTAATCATGTAAATATCAATCTCCATTAATATATATAAACATGGAAAAGTTCGGGTCACTACAGTACCTACCCGTTAAATAAATTTCGTCCCGAAATTTTAAGCTGTTGAAGGTGTTGACGAATCTTCTGGAAATAGATGCGGGTATTTCTTCTTCATCTGATCTTCACGCTCCCAGGTGAACTCGGGTCCTCTACGAGCATTCCATCGAACCTTAACAATTGGTATCTTGTTTTGCTTAAGTCTTTTAACCTCACGATCCATTATTTCGACGGGTTCTTCGATGAATTGGAGTTTTTCGTTGATTTGGATTTCATCTAACGGAATAGTGAGATCTTCTTTAGCAAAAAATTTCTTCAAATTCGAGACGTGGAAAGTGTTATGTACAGCCGCGAGTTGTTGAGGTAACTCAAGTCGGTAAGCTACTGGTCCGACACGATCAATAATCTTGAATGGTCCAATATACCTTGGATTTAATTTCCCTCGTTTACCAAATCGAACAACGCCTTTCCAAGGTGCAACTTTAAGCATGACCATCTCTCCAATTTCAAATTCTATATCTTTTCTTTTAATGTCAGCGTAGCTCTTTTGTCGACTTTGGGCGGTTTTCAACCGTTGTTGAATTTGGATGATCTTCTCGGTAGTTTCTTGTATAATCTCCGGACCCGTAATCTGTCTATCCCCCACTTCACTCCAATAAATCGGAGACCTGCACTTTCTTCCATAAAGTGCTTCAAACGGCGCCATCTCAATGCTTGAATGGTAGCTGTTGTTGTAGGAAAATTCTACTAATGGTAGATGTCGATCCCAACTGTTTCCGAAATCAATAACACATGCTCGTAGCATGTCTTCAAGCATTTGTATCGTCCTTTCGCTCTGCCCATCAGTTTGTGGATGATAGGCAGTACTCATGTCTAGACGAGTTCCTAATGCTTGCTGTAATGTCTGGCAGAATCTTGAAATAAATCTGCCATCCCTATCAGAGATAATAGAGATTGGTATTCCATGTCTGGAGATGACTTTCTTCAAATACAGTCGTGCTAACTTCTCCATCTTGTCATCTTCTCTTATTGGCAGGAAGTGTGCTGATTTGGTGAGACGATCAACTATTACCCAAATAGTATCAAAACCACTTGCAGTCCTTGGCAATTTAGTGATGAAATCCATGGTAATGTTTTCCCATTTCCATTCCGGGATTTCGGGTTGTTGAAGTAGACCTGATGGTTTCTGATGCTCAGCTTTGACCTTAGAACACGTCAAACATTCTCCTACGTATTTAGCAACATCGGCTTTCATACCCGGCCACCAAAAATATTTCTTGAGATCCTTGTACATCTTCCCCGTTCCAGGATGTATTGAGTATCTGGTTTTATGAGCTTCTCTAAGTACCATTTCTCTCATATCTCCAAATTTTGGTACCCAAATCCTTTCAGCCCTATACCGGGTTCCGTCTTCCCGAATATTAAGATGCTTCTCCGATCCTTTGGGTATTTCATCCTTTAAATTTCCCTCTTTTAAAACTCCTTGTTGCGCCTCCTTTATTTGAGTAGTAAGGTTATTATGAATCATTATATTCATAGATTTTACTCGAATGGGTTCTCTGTCCTTCCTGCTCAAGGCATCGGCTACCACATTTGCCTTCCCCGGGTGGTAACGAATCTCAAAGTCGTAATCATTCAATAATTCAATCCACCTACGCTGCCTCATATTCAGTTGTTTCTGATTAAATATGTGTTGAAGACTTTTGTGGTAGGTATATATAATACTTTTGACCCCATATAAGTAGTGCCTCCAAGTCTTTAATGCAAAAACAACCGCTCCTAATTCCAAATCATGCGTCATATAATTTTGTTCGTGAATCTTCAATTGTCTAGATGCATAAGCAATCACCTTCATTCGTTGCATTAATACACAACCGAGACCTTGCTTTGATGCATCACAATAAATCACAAAATCATCATTCCCTTTAGGCAATGACAATATAGGTGCCGTAGTTAGCTTTTTCTTCAATAACTGAAACGCTTTCTCTTGTTCATCATTCCATTCAAATTTCTTCCCTTTATGCGTTAATGCAGTCAAGGGTTTTGCTATTCTGGAAAAGTCTTGGATGAACCTTCTGTAGTAACTAGCTAGTCCTAAAAACTGGCGTATGTATTTCGGAGTTTTCGGAGTTTCCCACTTTTCAACAGTTTCTATCTTTGCCGGATCCACCTTAATACCTTCTTTGTTCACTATGTGACCGAGGAATTGAACTTCTTCCAACCAAAATGCACACTTTGAAAACTTAGCGTACAATTCTTCCTTCCTCAATACTTCTAACACCTTTCTCAAATGTTCACCGTGTTCTTGGTTATTCTTTGAGTAAATAAGTATGTCATCAATGAAAACAATGACAAACTTGTCAAGGTATGGTCCACACACTCGGTTCATAAGGTCCATGAACACAGCTGGTGCATTAGTTAAACCAAACGGCATGACCATAAACTCGTAATGACCGTAACGTGTTCTGAAAGCAGTCTTTGGAATATCATCTTCTTTCACCCGCATTTGATGATACCCGGAACGTAAGTCAATCTTTGAATAAACAGACGAGCCTTGTAGTTGATCAAATAAGTCATCGATTCTCGGTAGTGGGTAGCGGTTCTTGATGGTAAGTTTGTTCAACTCTCGGTAGTCAATACACAACCTGAATGTACCATCTTTCTTCTTGACAAACAAAACAGGAGCTCCCCACGGTGATGTGCTTGGTCGAATGAAACCACGCTCTAAAAGTTCTTGTAATTGGCTTTGCAGTTCTTTCATCTCGCTGGGTGCGAGTCTGTAAGGAGCACGAGCTATTGGTGCAGCTCCTGGTACAAGATCTATTTGAAATTCAACGGATCGATGTGGGGGTAATCCCGGTAATTCTTTCGGAAATACATCGGGAAATTCTTTTGCAATGGGAACATCATTGATGCTCTTTTCTTCAGTTTGTACTTTCTCGACGTGTGTTAGAACAGCATAGCAACCTTTTCTTATTAGTTTTTGTGCCTTCAAATTACTAATAAGATGTAGCTTCGTGTTGTCCTTTTCTCCGTACACCATTAAGGGTTTTCCTTTTTCTCGTATAATGCGAATTGCATTTTTGTAACAAACGATCTCTGCTTTCACTTCTTTCAACCAGTCCATACCGATTATCACATCAAAACTCCCTAACTCTACTGGTATCAAATCAATCTTAAATGTTTCGCTAACCAGTTTAATTTCTCGATTCCGACATATATTATCTGCTGAAATTAATTTACCATTTGCTAATTCGAGTAAAAATTTACTATCCAAAGGCGTCAATGGACAACTTAATTTAGCACAAAAATCTCTACTCATATAGCTTCTATCCGCACCCGAATCAAATAAAACGTAAGTAGATTTATTGTCAATAAGAAACGTACCCGTAACAAGCTCCGGGTCTTCCTGTGCCTCTGCTGCATTAATATTGAAAACTCTTCCGCGGCCTTGTCCATTCGTGTTCTCCTGGTTCGGGCAATTTATAATAATGTGGCCCGGTTTTCCACATTTATAATAAACTACATTGGCATAACTTGCTCCGACACTACTTGCTCCGCTATTACTCGTTCTGACACCATTTGTTCCTTTCGTTCTATTAACCCCTGGTCCGTAGACCACACACTTCACCGCGCTATGACCATTTCTTTTACACTTGTTGCAAAATTTGGTGCAGAACCCCGAGTGATACTTTTCACACCTTCGGCATAGCTGCTTCTGATTGTTGTTGTTGTTGCGGTTATTATTGTTGTTGGGATGATTGTTGTAGTTGCTGCTGTTGTTGTTGTTGTTGTTGTTGTTGTTGTTATTGTTGGGCCGTTTGTTGTAGTTGCGATTGATGTTGCGATTGTTGGGATAATTGTTGCGATTATTGTTGTAATTGCTGTTGTTGTTGTATTGGTGATTCTTATCACCATTTTCCTCCCACTTTCTTTTGACTTGCTTCACATTGGCCTCTTCAGCAGTCTGTTCTTTAATTCTTTCTTCAATATGGTTCACTAGTTTGTGAGCCATTCTACATGCCTGTTGTATGGAGGCGGGCTCGTGTGAACTTATATCTTCTTGGATTCTTTCTGGTAATCCTTTCACAAACGCGTCGATCTTCTCTTCCTCATCTTCGAATGCTCCCGGACACAATAGGCACAATTCTGTGAATCATCTTTCGTACGTGGTAATATCAAATCCTTGGGTTCGTAACCCTCTAAGTTTTGTCTTGAGCTTATTAACCTCGGTTCTGGGACGGTACTTCTCGTTCATCAAGTGCTTGAATGCTGACCACGGTAGTGCGTACGCATCGTCTTGTCCCACCTGCTCTAGATAGGTATTCCACCATGTTAACGCAGAACCTGTGAAGGTATGCGTAGCGTACTTCACTTTGTCCTCTTCAGTACACTTACTTATGGCAAACACTGATTCGACCTTCTCGGTCCACCGTTTTAATCCGATCGGTCCTTCGGTTCCATCAAATTCCAAAGGTTTGCAGGCAGTGAATTCTTTGTAGGTGCATCCTACACGATTTCCTGTACTGCTAGATCCAAGGTTATTGTTGGTATGTAACGCAGCCTGTACTGCGGCTATGTTTGAAGCTAGAAAAGTACGGAATTCCTCTTCATTCATATTCACGGTGTGTCGAGTAGTCGGTGCCATTTCTTTCAAAATAATCAAATGGAACAAGTTAATCATACAGAATATTAAGAGTAGTTAATAGTATTTCGTAGCATAATATGAACTCATTTATAAAAGCTTTTTCTTCATATTAGCGTTTTATAAGTTTAAATTCGGGTAGTACCTACCCGTTAAGTTCATACTTAGTAGCTAATATACAATTCAACTACTACAATTCTATATGAAAAACTGATTATAATAATATTTCGCGTTCAAACTTTTACACAATATTTTACAAACTTACAATACCGCTTATTTTACATATAGCATGAAATATAGCACACAATAAATTTGATACAAGATGGTTGTGAAGATAATTCTAGCTAGTACACAAGTCGTTCAGCAAAGGCAATAAAGACACGTAATTCATACGTCCAGAAACAAGTCATGCATTCTGGTTTTACTAGGATTACTTCCCATCCTTGGTCTTGTGGAACATAACCGTTATGGCCATTGATAAGACAGCGTGTTGTAACGTCGTCAAAGGGACGAGGGTTACGTAATGTCCAACAGTCCCGTAACAATCTAAAAAACCTCATTTCTTACCCCAATTACCGACTTCGTCACTTGTGGGAACGTTTTGTTTAATAGTTGTAGCCCGATGTTCTTGTTCTCACTTTGGTGAGAAGCGAACATTACTAATCCGTAAGCATAACATGCTTCTTTATGTTGCATGTTAGCCGCTTTTTCTAAATCACGAAGTCCAATATTCGGATATATTGAGTCAAAATAATTTCTTAACCCATTGCGTAAAATAGCATTTGGGTTCCCCGCAATATATGCGTCAAAGTAAACACACCGTAACTTATGGATTTCCCAATGTGATATCCCCCATCTTTCAAACGAAAGCCTTTTATAAACCAAGGCATTCTTAGAACGTTCTTCGAATGTCTTACAAACTGATCTCGCCTTAAATAGTTGTGCCGAAGAATTCTGACCGACTCTAGACAAGATTTCATCACTCATGTCTCCGGGTAGGTCTCTTAAAATATTGGGTTGTCTATCCATTTTGTGTTTTTATACTGTAAAATAGACAAGAGTTAGATTCATAAAAAAAAATACTTATTAATACAAGCAATTTTTACATATATCATAAAGCATAAGCACACTATATTACATATATTACACCACACGAATACAACTATCTTATTCCGACTCGCTTGTTTCTTCTTCTTCGGTTTTGGTTCGTTTTGCCAAGTTTCTAGGGATATATGATGTTCTCCTAATATGAGCCGTCGTTTTCCACATTGGTTTAGAAAAACCTGGTGGTTTAGAGGTTCCCGGGTCATTGTTACAACTTAAGGACTTCGGGGGTTGACGATACATATAAAGTTCATCGGGGTTGGAATTAGATTTCTCTATTTTTATGCCCTTTCCCTTATTATTTTCTTTTGCTTTTTTAAATTCAGTTGGGGTAATTTCTATAACATCATCGGAATTCTCGTCGGAATCCGATTCATCGGAGAATTGGTAATCCTCCCAATATTTTGCTTCCTTGGCGGAAACACCATTGACCATAATTAACCTTGGTCGGTTGGTTGAGGATTTTTTTTTACTTAACCGTTTTATTATTTCCCCCACCGGTTCTATTTCTTCATCCGGTTCCGATTCTTCTTCCGGTTCTGATTCTTCTTCCGGTTCCGACTCTTCTTCCGGTTCCTCTTCGGGAACTTGTGAATCAGTCCACGAATCATTCCAATTTATATTTGACTCTTCATTATTATTAGGTGAGTCAATTGGACTTGTTCTAGAGATAGACATCTATCACATAATATCAAACGCGTTAAGAGATTAATATATCACATAACATTCACATGTTAAAAATATATAGTTTCCAACAAAATTTGTTAAGCAATCATTTTTTAAGTAAACACGGTCGAAGTCCAGACTCACTAATGCATCCTAACAAACTCGATAAGACACACTAATACAAAATTCTGGTTCTCTAAGACCAACGCTCGGATACCAACTGAAATGTCCCGTTCTTATTGATTAAAAACGTTCCATATTAATTGATTTCGTTGCGAGGTTTTGACCTCTATATGAGACGTTTTTCAAAGACTGCATTCATTTTTAAAACAAACCATAACCTTTATTTCATAAATAAAGGTTTAAAAAGCTTTACGTAGATTATCAAATAATGATAATCTAAAATATCCTGTTTACACACGACCATTACATAATGGTTTACAATACAAATATGTTACAACAAAATAAGTTTCTTGAATGCAGTTTTTACACAATATCATACAAGCATGGACTCCAAATCTCGTCCTTATTTAAGTATGCGACAGCGGAAGCTCTTAATAATCACCTGAGAATAAACATGCTTAAAACGTCAACAAAAATGTTGGTGAGTTATAGGTTTAACCTATATATGTCAAATCATAATAATAGACCACAAGATTTCATATTTCAATACACATCCCATACATAGAGATAAAAATCATTCATATGGTGAACACCTGGTAACCGACATTAACAAGATGCATATATAAGAATATCCCCATCATTCCGGGACACCCTTCGGATATGATATAAATTTCGAAGTACTAAAGCATCCGGTACTTTGGATGGGGTTTGTTAGGCCCAATAGATCTATCTTTAGGATTCGCGTCAATTAGGGTGTCTGTTCCCTAATTTTTAGATTACCAGACTTAATAAAAAGGGGCATATTCGATTTCGATAATTCAACCATAGAATGTAGTTTCACGTACTTGTGTCTATTTTGTAAATCATTTATAAAACCTGCATGTATTCTCATCCCAAAAATATTAGATTTTAAAAGTGGGACTATAACTCACTTTCACAGATTTTTACTTCGTCGGGAAGTAAGACTTGGCCACTGGTTGATTCACGAACCTATAACAATATATACATATATATCAAAGTATGTTCAAAATATATTTACAACACTTTTAATATATTTTGATGTTTTAAGTTTATTAAGTCAGCTGTCCTCGTTAGTAACCTACAACTAGTTGTCCACAGTTAGATGTACAGAAATAAATCGATAAATATTATCTTGAATCAATCCACGACCCAATGTATACGTATCTCAGTATTGATCACAACTCAAACTATATATATTTTGGAATCAACCTCAACCCTGTATAGCTAACTCCAACATTCACATATAGAGTGTCTATGGTTGTTCCGAAATATATATAGATGTGTCGACATGATAGGTCGAAACATTGTATACGTGTCTATGGTATCTCAAGATTACATAATATACAATACAAGTTGATTAAGTTATGGTTGGAATAGATTTGTTACCAATTTTCACGTAGCTAAAATGAGAAAAATTATCCAATCTTGTTTTACCCATAACTTCTTCATTTTAAATCCGTTTTGAGTGAATCAAATTGCTATGGTTTCATAATGAACTCTATTTTATGAATCTAAACAGAAAAAGTATAGGTTTATAGTCAGAAAAATAAGTTACAAGTCGTTTTTGTAAAGGTAGTCATTTCAGTCGAAAGAACGACGTCTAGATGACCATTTTAGAAAACATACTTCCACTTTGAGTTTAACCATAATTTTTGGATATAGTTTCATGTTCATAATAAAAATCATTTTCTCAGAATAACAACTTTTAAATCAAAGTTTATCATAGTTTTTAATTAACTAACCCAAAACAGCCCGCGGTGTTACTACGACGGCGTAAATCCTGTTTTACGGTGTTTTTCGTGTTTCCAGGTTTTAAATCATTATGTTAGCATATCATATAGATATAGAACATGTGTTTAGTTGATTTTAAAAGTCAAGTTAGAAGGATTAACTTTTGTTTGCGAACAAGTTTAGAATTAACTAAACTATGTTCTAGTGATTACAAGTTTAAACCTTCGAATAAGATAGCTTTATATGTATGAATCGAATGATGTTATGAACATCATTACTACCTTAATTTACTTGAATAAACCTACTGGAAAATAGAAAAATGGATCTAGCTTCAACGGATCCTTGGATGGCTCGAAGTTCTTGAAGCAGAATTATGACACGAAAACAAGTTCAAGTAAGACCAACACTTGAAATAAGATTGTTATAGTTATAGAAATTGAACCAAAGTTTGAATATGATTATTACCTTGTATTAGAATGATAACCTACTGTAAGAAACAAAGATTTCTTGAGGTTGGACGATCACCTTACAAGATTGGAAGTGAGCTAGCAAACTTGAAAGTATTCTTGATTTTATGTAACTAGAACTTGTAGAATATATGAAGAACACTTAGAACTTGAAGATAGAACTTGAGAGAGATCAATTAGATGAAGAAAATTGAAGAATGAAAGTGTTTGTAGGTGTTTTTAGTCGTTGGTGTATAGATTAGATATAAAGGATATGTAATTTTGTTTTCATGTAAATAAGTCATGAATGATTACTCATATTTTTGTAATTTTATGAGATATTTCATGCTAGTTGCCAAATGATGGTTCCCACATGTGTTAGGTGACTCACATGGGCTGCTAAGAGCTAATTATTGGAGTGTATATACCAATAGTACATACATCTAAAAGCTGTGTATTGTACGAGTACGAATACAGGTGCATACGAGTAGAATTGTTGATGAAACTGAACGAGGATGTAATTGTAAGCATTTTTGTTAAGTAGAAGTATTTTGATAAGTGTATTGAAGTCTTTAAAAATTGTATAAATACATATTAAAACACTACATGTATATACATTTTAACTGAGTCGTTAAGTCATCGTTAGTCGTTACATGTAAGTGTTGTTTTGAAACCTTTAGGTTAACGATCTTGTTAAATGTTGTTAACCCAATGTTTATAATATCAAATGAGATTTTAAATTATTATATTATCATGATATTATCATGTATGAATATCTCTTAATATAATATATATATACATTAAATGTCTTTACAACGATAATCGTTAC
The DNA here is from genome assembly GCF_046630445.1 of Rutidosis leptorrhynchoides. Lineage (NCBI taxonomy): Eukaryota > Viridiplantae > Streptophyta > Magnoliopsida > Asterales > Asteraceae > Rutidosis > Rutidosis leptorrhynchoides. Next base: position 399,131,205 of record NC_092333.1, read on the forward strand.
ATATATGTCTCGTTTAAAAATCATTAAGTTAGTAGTCTTGTTTTTACATATGTAGTTCATTGTTAATATACTTAATGATATGTTTACTTATCATAGTATCATGTTAACTATATATATATATATATATATATATATATATATATATATCCATATATATGTCATCATATAGTTTTTACAAGTTTTAACGTTCGTGAATCACCGGTCAACTTGGGTGGTCAATTGTATATATGAAACATATTTCAATTAATCAAGTCTTAACAAGTTTGATTGCTTAACATGTTGGAAACATTTAATCATGTAAATATCAATCTCCATTAATATATATAAACATGGAAAAGTTCGGGTCACTACACACTAGTCAAGGATACACTATCAATATATAAAAGTTGAGTTATGAGTGCTCACGTATCAATATTGAGATTAAATATTGTAGGAAAGGTACGTAGACGCAACGGAGACGATAAATACTAGATTAACCTCACGAGCATACCCATGAACCATACCCATCACCTCCATAGCTATAACCCATAATTTCCTTAGCCCTATCCTACTCGAAAAACTAGGTTTGAAATCACGCGAGCAGAGCCTCGTCGTAGTATTTTATGTATAATACATAATAATAATAACACTTAATATAATACTCTTAATAATAATAATATGATTAATAATAATAATAATAATAATAATAATAATAATAATAATAATAATAATAATAATAATAATAATAATAATAATAATAATAATAATAATAATAATAATAATAATAATAATATATGTATATATGTCGTGAGAGAGATATAGATTAAGAGTGTGTACACTGAACCAAAGATCGAACGTTTTATAGCATTGCTCCTGTCTTCACTTTCCATGCGATCGCATAGGTGCATGGGTATATGGCCATGCGATCGCATGGCCTATGGATCCAGCTAACATGCATTACAAATTCTCGCCGACACTTTTATATTATCATTAAATATATATTATATTTAATTTATATAATTACTTATATATTATATTATATTTACGTTCATGGTAAAAATGTAATTTTTACTCAAATGACTTGGACGTCGTCACTCGACTCATATACCACTTTCGGTTTTTCGAGCGCACTTTCGTACGTTTAGAAAACTAGCCTTTTACGTTACGCGACATGTATACTTATTAATAATTTGACTTTACTCATCAAAAATTTACCTTATGATAAATGTAACCTATAAAATTGAGCGTTGTGGTCATTTTCTTCTATAAATCAGAGTCTCGTAGTTTATCAAAATGCATTTAATAATATCGAAACGTTTTAATTTATACATTAACGCGTTTGTAAAATATATATATATTCTTACTTCAAAATATAATTTTGTATATCTTATATATTTATCTAATTATATTTCAAAGTTCAAAACGTTTAAGTAATAGAAAATATCATGTCGTATCACGTTTTGTGTTTTTGAAACAATATATATATATATATATATATATATATATATATATATATATATATATATATATATATATAAAATTTATAATACAATTTTTAATTAGTTCCTTAAAACTTATGAACAATTTATCTTATAAAACGTTTCACTAATAAAGTTCTTTAAAAATTGTTTTTGTACGTTTGAAACAATATTAAATAAGTATGAAAACTTTGTTTTCCAAAACTAAGTATTTTTAAGAATCATTTTACTAACAAGTTATATTAGTAGAGGTTGTTATATCGTAAAACATTTTAGAGAAATAAAATTAAATATACTTTTCATAGGTTTCAAGTTCTTAACGTTTGTTGGTGCAACGTGGTATAAAGTCTAAAGGTTAGATAAACGTTACGAAATCACCTTAATGTAAAATGTCGATACCCAATGTCTAAGTTATTTACATTCCACATTCCAACTTTAAAATGATAGTCATAATAGTTATCTTATTAACATCACGAGGAAAATGTTGTAAGGAATGAATTGAAAATCAAACAGGAGTCTCCACTAATCTGACTAGCTCTCGCTACTTGACACTTTGTCCTTACACGAAGATCACTTTACCTTTTATTCCGAATATTGTTAAAAGGAATTGTTTTCAAAATCAAAGTGGACCTCCTAACAGAGACTCGTAATCATAATTCAATGTATCTGATAATTCAATGATTTGATATTATTTTTTAATTTCGTCGATAATTATTTTAAATATATTTTAAAACAAATACGTTCATGTAAAGTATTATACGTCTAATACTTTGTTAACGTTTTCAAGTTATAATATATACACATATACATATATAATCATATCCGTTCATATAATGGTTCGTGAATCATCGAAACTTGGTCGAGGTTAATTGAATGCATGAACACAGTTTAAAATTCTTAACAAACTTTGCTTATCGTGTCGGAATAATGTAAAGATTAAAGTTTAAATTTGGTCAGAAATTTCCGGGTTATCACAGTACCTACCCGTTAAAGAAATTTCGTCCCGAAATTTAATTGGGATGGTCATGGCTGACGATAAGTATGTTTTCATGATGCATATAAGCTGAAGATTAGGGTTTTATCATCATTGAGTAATATGGATAAAACCATTTGATTTTTGTGAAGAGTACGAGTGAAGCTATTACCAAAAGAGTGAAATGAGTAGGTATAGATTCGTCATATCTTTTGACGTAGATAGGATTGATTTTCAAGTTCAAGATCAAGAGATTTGGAGAAAATCTTCGTAATAGGATTTGATTCTTCGATAATCAAGTGAATTAGGATCTGCTTTAAATGCGGTCATCTGTTTTGATTTCTCTGTTGGATATTTTACTATAAATCCACCTCCTTCGTTTTCTTTTACCTCACACCTTCCATTATTTCTAACTCGTACTTTAAAGCATTCATAAATATGCTTCATCCAGTTCTGCTTCTTGATATATTCCTAACCTTCATATCGGTCATTCTTCTTTTTCATCTACCGCCGGAAGAATCTATTTACTTCTACTATACACTTGGTTTTATAGTGTTTTTAGTTCTTCCGTGTCTTTATATTGCTATATGTATTGATATATGCGGTTTATAGTTTCTGGGTGGTTGTCGTTTTTTATTATTTTTTATTATATCTTCTCTTATTTTTCGATGTCCCTGCTTCTGTCTCCCATAATCATTGTTATCTTCAGTTAATGCTTTCTTTTATTTGCTGCGATTTATACTCCAATTTCTGTTTCGGAGCTTTGTCCTTTCGTTTCTTCTTGTGATTAAGCACCGCTTGTAATGGTCCAGAATTCGCAGATATGAATTTCAGAATGAACATTGTTAATGTTCTAGGAAGGAAATTGTAATGGCACGATCTTGACTTGTCAAATTACTAGAATACCTCGGAAAAGGCCGAATCATCAAGAAATATTTTCTTGATATTTTAGAGGTTAAATAGAATACAAGAGTCGTATAACATAGCACATGATGATGTTATGATCTGTGAATCATCACATTCCATTTAAAAATTCAGCATGACTTACTGTAATATAATCATGTTGATCAAGTGTAATTATATTATAATAACTCATGTTTCAGCTCCCAACACTACTTCAAAAATATTCCTATTTTAAACTCGAATGTTTCAGAATTTAGAAACTAAAATAGTTTCTTTTATGATGTAATACAGATAGCGCGAAGAGGTAAATGATTTCAGATAAGAATAATTATGAAAATATCTTCAGAAATATGGAGGATATTTATAATGAAAGATACGATGATATCTTAGAATTTCTAATATCAGAGGATGATGAAGAATATTATCCGCAGGGGTTTAGAGTCAAGAGCAAGGTATTCGTTAATGACTTCAGCAGGTACTGAATCATTTGGATCCTTTGAAGTCAGGTTCAGTCTTTGTGATTTGTCTACAGCCTCATTCATACTTTGCTCAATCCGGTTTCCAATTTCAAGACTTCTCTTTTTCTGCGCTTTGCCAGCACACTTCTTCATTATCATCAAACTTTTACTGTTAAAGTCGTTTATAGTTTTTGCTGCTTCATTAGCATTTTTCCATTTTCGGAGAACCAATTCGTAGTTCGGAGTGTTTTTCAGAAACTTCACATTCAAATTAAGTCCAGAAGATAGACGTTATATATACACATATAACTGTTGGCGTAGACATGCTGCGAGATTTCAAAATACTGATTGCTAATTCCCGATGATTCGTATGGCAATTCTCGTTACAAGATGCGAATGAGTAAATGATGGGGTTTCGATAAATATAATGATTCTTCGGAAGGTCAAAGATCAGTGAAGTTGTGAATAAGTTTATTGCTAATGTGGTGGAATATAAAAGGTTCCCCAGTAACAATAAAAGAGCACGCATATATATCAGGGTTATAATAAGGTTGTGTCGAATGAAGAGTCGAAGTTGACTTGCTGGAGCTGTGACAAAACTGACTACTTTGGAAAGGAATTGAAAAGTCATTTTTGCTAATAAATGTCAAAGGATTTGACACAGATATGTGTTGAATTATGACTTTGGTTTCGAGAGCTTTTTAAGTACATAACTGTGGGTAATATATGGTTGGATCATCATCTCGATTGCTCATTATTTGAAGTGTCTTCAGAAATTTTCGAAGGGTTTGAACACAGATTGTAATCGTTAATATACATTTGATGTTCTAACATAGTTTTTTGTGACGATCCGGGAATTTCCGACCAAATTTAAACTTAATCTTTATATGTTTCCGACACGATAAGCAGAGCCTGTAATGTTGAAATCTTAAAAACTTTGAACTGTGTTTAATATATTCATTTGACCTTCGACTGCTCTCGACGATTCACGAACAATTAATCATAAATAGATATGTGTGTATGTATATATATAAATAATAATTCGAAATATAATTTGAAGTATTATATGTTGTTGTTATTAAATTTTTAATAAAAAAAATAAGATATAATAATAATTATTATTTAAAATATATCTCTATATATAAATAAAGTATATTAAAAATAAATATTAAATGATTGTAATACTCGTTTAATGTTCCGGTTAATATTAAGCAAGTTAAATTGAAACTTATATAATTTTAAAATAAACGGTGATACGAAAATGAGTTATATAAGTTATAGGCTTATTAAAAGTATATTTAGGACCTAAGTATTCAATTTCAACACTTTTTATTTTTCACCCATAAATGAGAGGGACAGTTGAGGTAATTTTTATTTAACAAGATAATGCACGAATTTTATATCATAATAACCAAAATAAATAAATGTAGTTAATTTAAAAATATGAGATTTTTCAGAAGACTATTATCCGTCACTGATTAACAACGGAGTACGAAAATTTATAATGATATGGATGTAGTATTAATAATAAACTAATAATTATATTAATATGTACTTATAAATGTGAATATTAAAATCAATAAAAAAAAATCCTATGTCAGGATTAGGATCATATATAGAATGTCAAATAGAAACTAAGACTAAGCATTATATTCGTTAAAAAAAGAGGGCATGCTCATAACAAATTACATTTATTTTATATCATAATCATTGTATTATGGGCAAATATATATGCAGATGCGTACAAAGTCTACAAGTATGATTGGGTGTTAGTAACGAAACTCTTTAGGAACGAAGTTTCATAGAAGATAGAAGGTAAAAGAAGACAATAATGGAAGTTTATATCTTGTGGTGAATGATAAAGTGTCGGCATACTAATAGTGTAATGAGCCCGTGATAATTTAAGGCAATCATCAAATATACTGTTTTGATTGAATGTAACATTTTTCTACCTCTATATATTATATATTAATTATGCACATATATATTCATAAGCAAGATACTAACTCATCATCACCAATTTAGAAGTATATATATGCATCTATCCGTAAAACTTAAAATATGTAACCAACTTACTATTGTTGTTTTATTTAATATATCCTACTTTATCTATATATATATTATATACATATACATAAGAGTTATAGAGAGGATACAAGCACAACCATCTCCTTTCTTGATCAATCACACCACCCTGTTCCTTCACGCCACTCCCGGCCACCATGCCATCTGTCATCACCATTCACCACCCTACCACCCATCAAGAACCGCCACCTCACAATCACCCTACAATTACCACCATCGTTGATCAACGCCATGTAACACCATGTTAATTATGTTTCTGTTTTTATCCCAATTGAAGAACACCCGACAACCAACGTGATGACCACCATCTACCACCCTCACAACACCATCAACCGCCACCTTTTACTACTGCCGTGAACCATCACCTCAAACCCACTTCCACCATTGACAACTACCAACTCTCTTTATTACTCTCTCTCTTTTATTTTCTGTCCAAGAAAATCAACGTACAACCACCACTAATGACTCCTACAACCATCACCACCATTGAAAATCCACCAAGATAGATTGTTGCGTTTTATTTCTTTGCTTCTGTCAAACAGCCAAGCATGCGAATCACCTGCTGCATTTTTTCTGTTCCTGTGCAAACGAACAAGGAAAATGAAATAATGATTGGAGGATAATAAATGATAAAGATGTGTGTGCTATAGAGAAATAATAAAGCTAGTGGAGAAATGATGTGGCGATGTGGATATCGGATTTCTAATGCATTTCTATCAAACAAAATTATATGAAAAAAAAAAAATAAAGCAGGCCATATATATATTTGGGTCACGGTTTATGTTCCTAGTTGGGCTGTGTTCCTTTTATTTGTTTAGTGGACCGTATGATTTTAGTTCTTGGGCTGACCCAATTGTAATAATGATCGAGCAGAAGAAGATTAGCAGGTAAATTGCTTATGTAAATTTAATTCGGGATATATACAGAAATATTGAGACAGAAGGGTGGTCAAGAGTGTTGTGTGTAACCAGAGGGTCGTGGGTTCAATCCTCGGCCATGGCAAATTTTTTTTTTTAAAAAGAAGAGGAAGAAGGACTGACGATTATATAGGCTATATAATATAAACTCGGGATTTATTTCAGAAAAACGAGTAGAGCAAGTGGTTTGGGAGTGTTTGAGTGAGCGAGAGGTTGTGGGTTTGAGTCTGGGCAAGGATGTTCATTCTTTTTAAAGCTTCCTTCATTAAGGTAGCACTACTATTATTATTATTATTATTATTATTATTATTATTATTATTATTATTATTATTATTATTATTATTATTATTATTATTATTATTATGATTACTATTATTATTATTATTATTATTATTATTATTATTATTATTATTATTATTATTATTATTATTATTATTATTATTATTATTATTATTATTATTATTATTATTATTATTATTATTATTATTATTATCATTATAATCAAATACAACCTTTGATACTATTATTGATATAAAAATATACATATAATAATATTACATATACGTATGTACTAATCATATTAACATTTTTAACAAATTAGGTATTTTTAATATAATATTAATTATATATATATATATATTGACATAATTATATAAAATATTAATCATATTAAATATATACACAAATTAAATATAATACATAATTTAAGATATTATATATAAACTTGTTCGATTACGATTATATATTTTAATATATATACAAATGATATAGGTTCGTGAATCCGAGGCCAACCCTACTATTGTTCAATGTCGTCATATGTATTTTTACTACAAAATACATTATAGTGAGTTTCATTTGCTCCCTTTTTACTCATTACATTTTTGGGCTGAGAATACATGCAAATGCTTTATTAACTGTTTTACAATATTTATATGCGTGAGTTTCATTTGCTCCCTTTTACTTTGTACATTTTTGGGACTGAGAATACATGCGCTGTTTTTACAACTGTTTTATTAAATGCTTTTGAAATATATTTTGAACTGCGAATACATGAAATACTTTTATAAATGTTTGACGAGATAGACACAAGCAAAACATTCCTTGAATGAATTATTATGCAGACAGAAGTTCTGCGGATTATTGTTGAATTATGTGGACATGATAACTGCCACCGTTGAATTATGTGGACATGATAATTGCCACCGTTGAATTATGTGGACATGATAATTGCCACCATTGAATTAGGTGGACATAATGATTGCCACCAATTGATATGAATGTTATGTATCGAGAGAATGATTTTATACACAGGTTATGTGTATGTTATTTTTGGTGCACGAGATATGTGTACAGTTACTAAGATTTATGAAAATGGTTTCGTACACGAGAAAGATGTACTGTATTTAAAAGATATAGCATGTACATTACAGGTGGGTATAGGATTTGGGCCCATTTGTACCATGCAGCATTTGAATCTTGTGGTCTATCAAAATGATGAATTTTATTGTTTTATGATAAACATATGAACTCACCAACCTTTTGGTTGACACTTGAAAGCATGTTTATTCTCAGGTATGAAAGAAATCTTTCGCTGTGCATTTGCTCATTGTAAAGACATTATTTGGAGTCGATCATCGCAATGGAACCAGATGTTGGTGACTTCGTCCAGACCGATTAGGACGGGGTATGACAGTTTTGAAGTCAAAGTATAGCTTTGAAAGATGTAGGAATCTAAAAGTGATGATACCGGTTATATCTCGAATTGAATTCTGAGGTTTCAAAATCAGAATATGTAATTGAGTTTGAATGAGTATGGTTGTTTTGATTTCTATGAAAGAATGTATATTATTGTGAAAGTAGGAAGTATAGTTGATAATTTGCTTGATCAGATTCGAAGAATGTAACATATTAATTGTGAATATATATATATATATATATATATATATATATATATATATATATATATATATATATATATATATATATATATATATATATATATCTCGGGTATCACCTACCCGTTAAAAAAATTTCACAATTAATATTTTGTACATAAGAATTTTATTACAGTCTTTATGAAAATATATATGTATATATTTTCCTCAGATATAACATAGATTTTAATGAGTTAATACTAAATTAAACTCATTCGATTTATAGTTGGAACTAGAATTGAATAATCCCTTGAAGGCTTTAGAGATTACATAAGTATTTCTTTAATAATATTGAAATTATGAATCAATACTTCGTTATTTGTTAGGGCGTGATGTTGGTTTTTGTTAAATTCTGGTGAACTTCGCAAAGTACGAATGATGGTATCTGAAAAGTTTCGGTTACATCGATGATGAAAGTGTAAAATCAGATATATACTTGATTTATTATGAATTGGAATTTGTTGAATTGAGACAGATATTTTAGTTAACGATGGTTAAGTTGCGGGCGAAGGACGTACATTATTGCATATTTGTAATATGAATTAACCGAGTAGTTAAGATTCACACACAATAGCTTAGCACGGAAAGATTTATTTTTATTTCAAAATATATATATATATATATATATATATATATATATAAAATATACGTATAATTTCTTCAGAGGGAATGAGTTAATTCTTCATAACTCGTTGATACAATATACGCATTATTGATTCGTAATGATGTCCACAGTGATTCTTGAACTGACGGAGTTTGTGATGTTATAGGTGTTGTTGAGTCTGATGTTGACTGTACTGACGATGCTGGTGACGCTGACGGTACTGTTGATGCTGTTGGTAAAACAAGTTTAGCTTGTTAATCACACACCATTTTTGTCAGGGTTTCTACTCTTCCTTCTAGCATTTTGGTTTGCTTAACTGATTTATGGTTAGGGCTAGATTAGATAATCTCTAAGACTTTAGAGATTACATAATCGTCGCGGAATGTTTCTCCAATGAAGTTATGAATTAATATTTCATTTAGTTATTGTTGTTGGTACTCCTTGGTATCTATGGTGCGTATGACGTTGATGCTCGTGGGACAGATTGTGAAGTTGAGGTTTACGACGCGATTGTGGTTGGAGGTGGTAATGGTACTGTTGGCGTTGATGATGGTGGTACTGGTTATGCTGCTGGTGCTGCTGCTGGTGTTTGTAATCTTTGCACCATATTCTCCAAAGCCACTACCCGAGCGCGAAGCTCGTTGACTTCTTCTATTACACCGGGGTGATTGTCGGTTCGAACGAGCGGATCAATAAAATCTAGAATTTGATGTAGTATATAATCGTGACGAGATACTCTGGAAATGAGAGAGAAAATGGTGTTTCGGACAGGTTCGCCGGTAAGTGCTTCAGGTTCTTCGTCAAGAGGGCAATGTGGTGGATGGAAAGGATCTCTTTCTTCTTGTCTCTAATGATTGAGGAGGCTACGAACCCATCCCCAATTCATCCAGAATAGATGATGACTTATTGGTTGATCCATTCTAGTCACACTACTTTCAGAGCTTGAGTGGGATTCCATTTCGGAATCCGAGTGACTTGTACTGATGACAAATTCCATTTCGTACGATTTGATAAAGGATTTTTTGAAATAAAATGATTTTCCGGCTATCGGGTGGTATTCTATTTACATAGGATATCTATATATATAGATCAAAAGATTTCGTAGATTACGAAGGAATTTGCGGGATATGTCAGGCAAAGTTTAAAGTAACAGATACGATAAGATATGATTTAGCAGATACGCTAAGATATGAATTTTGTCTATACACTACTCATGCAATTAACGTAGCAAGACATGTCTAGACTAATAATGATAAGCAGGTAATTTTCTAAGGATGATAAGCAGATGATTTCCGACTAGAAATGATAAGCAAAACTTTTGACATGCAGACACGGTCGAAGTCCAGACTCACTATGTGACGACTCGGAGATTTTCGACCAAATTCAAACTTAATCTCTATATGATTTCGACACAATAAGCGAAGTCTGTTAAATCGAATCTCAAAATTTTTTAACTGTTTACATGAATTCATTTAACCTTTGACTATCCCCGACGATTCATGATACGGTTGCTTGTAAATGAATATGCATATATTTGTATATAATAATATGAAATAGTATATATGATAATTGTTATAATTAATTTTGTAAAAATAATAATAATATATAAAAAAAGTATCTATATATAAATAAAGTATATATAGTATATATATTTTGTAATTTCGAAGTTATTTAGTAATCGAAAGTAACGCTCAATTGTCATTTGATTGACAGTAAACGAGTTAAAAAGAAACTTATGTGATTTTAAAATAAACGGTTAGCCGAAAATGAGTTTTACAAACTATATGCTTATTAAAAATGTATTTAGAAAGTATTTGTTGAATTTTAAAACTTTTCATATTTTACTTGGGGTTAGGAGTGAATAAATAATGTAATTTTTATTTAATATTTAATGCTCGAATTTTATATCATAATGACCAAAATAAATAAAGACACTTAATTTAAAAAGCTAGGATTTTTTTTACGAAGACTTTTATCCGCCACTGAATCACAACGGACCAAGATATTTTACCCATTAAGACTGTTGGCACAAAATGATAAATAAGGGCTGCTATGCTATTCATAATTGATAATTGATTGAATGAAGTTAAAGTTTTCTATTGTTAGTGCATGCTTTTTAATCCGGACATATATTACTTATCATATTCATTGAGTTAGTGAGATTACTTGGATTCCACTATAATATTATATAAGTATATTACATATAGATAGATAGAGGATTATATATAGATAGAGGAGATGATAACTATCACCAACGCTATACCCGAATCATATCTACTCATCTTCTACAAAACTGTCACACACCACCACTCATAACCACCACCACCACCTCAACTGGTCGCCACTTCTACTTCCGTCTACTGCCACCATCCTCCATCTCTACTTCTCTCTCTCTAGGTTCAGTTTTCTGTTTTTATTTTGGCAACCACCTTAAACGATCACCACTGAAACCACAACCACTTTCTTCCTTTTCAAACCTATTTATGCTTGTTGTGGTTAGTCTGAAACACCATCACCAACTGTTGAACACAACCGGGAACCACCATCATTGCCACTCTCAACCCATATCACCACCACCTTTCACTACCATTCGAAAACCACCAAGAACATCACCTATTTAACAATCAAACAACCACCACTAAAAAAAAAAACTACAACCTGCTACTGCAGCTTCTATTTTGCTGCAACTGTTCAAATGAAAGAGATGATGAGAGGGAAGAAGATGATGTACAGTGATTTATTCGAAAGGTTGCTAATTTGCTGTTACCACTTACTTTTGCTGTTTAATTCATGAACTTGTACAAACAAACGAAAGTAGTAGCTATACCACATAATTGTGTGGATGTGTCAACGTGAATATTTTATTCAATAAGATTACCAACTCCAGACAATTACTTTACGGGTGGGACAACCAACACATGTGAGTGATTCGATTTCATGTAATTAAAATAGGTGATTTTGTTCTTTTAGGAAAACAGGAAATTGATTTAAACCATGGATATGGGCCGTATTCTTTTTCCATTAATCCATGATCCAATCCGTTTTATTTTGGGCCGTGTTATGTAATTGGTCACACTGCTGGGCCGAAGTGAAGTTGGGCCAAAATATAACGACTATGAAAATATTAACGATGATACGTATATGTAGTAAGATGATGATGTGTAATAACGATGACATACAACGATGATGTGGACAATCATGGTTAATAATGATGGAGGTGTACGTACAGGAAGAAAACGATGAGCGTTTTATAAAAAATTATGATTCATGATTTCATGTAGAGGTGAGCATGATTGTGATGTTACTTTGATGATTGAAAAGAAAATATCGAATGAAGATGATTAGGATAATTAAATTGATGATGAGGTTGATAAGTTGATGATGTAGATCGAGATTAGATTATGATTATGAGTAGAATTTGGTTGTATTGGTGTTGTTAAGAAAATAATAACGTTGAATGATAAAAGATAACAATAAAATTTTGATAATAATAATGATATGGTTACATGATGATAATGGTGTAACGATAATAAAGGATATTGACGATGATGTTAAAAGGGTTATTTAGTTTTGACTCGGGATTAAAACAGAATATAGTAAATGGAGCAGTTGTTAAGGAGTGTTGACGGGTTAGCGGGACGTCGCGGGTTCAAACCCGAACTTGGGCATTTTTTTAGGGCTACTCCTTTGAGGTAGTTTTTGCTACTACTCTTATTATTATTATTATTATTATCATTATTATTATGTTTATTATTAATGTTGTTATTGTTAGTCTTGTAATTAATATTAGTATCAAGTCATCATCATCATCATCATCATCATCATCATTATTATTATTATTATTATTATTATTATTATTATTATTATTATTATTATTATTATTATTATTATTATTATTATTATTATTATTATTATTATTATTATTATTATTATTATTATTATTATTATTATTATTAATATAAGTATTAGTATTACTAATACTATTACTATTTTTATTAAAACTACCCTTATAAAAAAAATAACATTTTTACTAAAGTTATTTAAATCTCAGCTAGGTTAGTATTATCATTATGAACATTATCTATATAAATACTTACATATAACAAACTATCAGTTTTTAATATAATACTAAACATATATTATATATATATATATATAGATATATTAATATGACTGAATGAACAAATATTAAGTATTTTAAATGTATATATAACATATATATATAACATATATATATAACATATATATATATAACATATAACTTAAGATATAATACATATAAATAAAGTATATGTAATAAATAAAATTTAGTATAAAAATTTATATAACTACAAACACATAAAAATTTTATAATTAATAAATGAAATTTGGATATTTCTATGATATGTTTTAATAGAAATACAATTAATATAGGTTCGTGAATCCGAGGCCAACCCTGCATTGTTCAGTTGTTCAATATAGTCATATGTATTTTTACTACAAAATACAGTATGGTGAGTTCATTTGATTCCCTTTTACTCTTTACATTTTTGGGACTGAGAATACATGCGCTACTTTTACAACTGCTTTATTAAATGCTTTTGAAATACATTTTGAACTACGAATACATGAAATGCTTTTATAAATGTTTGACGAGATAGACACAAGCAAAACATTCCTCGAATGAATTATGTGAGCGTGATAATTGCCACCATTGAATTATGTGGACGTGATAATTGCCACAATTGATATGAATATTTTTCCCCTGATTATTATTGCTTGGTAACCTAAGAATTAGGGAACATCACTAATTTTGAGAATTAGTGCACGCCTAATTGACGCGAATCCTAAAGGTAGCTACCGGGTTTAACACCCCCACCCAGAATGTTCACTAGACGGAAGGGCTAGTGGGCGTGGTGTTTAGTACTTCGAAGTTTATATGATTATTATACAGACGAGATGTTCTGTTTTGGGGATATTATTATGCGCATTATATGTTAAGGTCGGTTACCAAGTCAAGCTATGAAAGCAATGAAAAGTGAATGTTATGTATCGAGAGAATGATTTTATACACATGTTATGTGTATGTTATTTTTTGTGCACGAGATATGTGTACTGTTACTAAGATTTATGAAAAATGAATTTCGTACACGAGAAAAGTGTACTGTATTTAAAAGATATCGCATGTACATTACATGTGGGTATAGGATTCGGGCCCATTTGTACCATGCAGCATTTAAATCTTGTGGTCTATCAAAATGATGGATTTTATTGTTTTATGATAAACTTATGAACTCACCAACCTTTTGGTTGACACTTGAAAGCATGTTTATTTTCAGGTATGAAAGAAATCTTTCGCTGTGCATTTGATCATTTTAAAGACATTACTTGGAGTCGATCATCGCAATGGGACCAGATGTTGGTGACTTCGTCCAGATGGATTAGGACGGGGTATGAGACACTAATGCATCTTAACAACTTATCAGTTAAACACACTAATGCAGACCTGGTTCGCTAAGACCACCGCTCTGATACAAACTGAAATACAGTGGGGACAACCACCATCCCACCCAGTGCCTTAACTATCCGGCGACCACTGAGTGTACCTCAGATATAGATTTTAGGGTCTGCCTCTAGGCTACTGCCAACCCTCGTAAGGGATCACAAGGAGTAAGAGCCAATGCTTCGCCACAAGTCACACTGTGAGAACCTCCTTTACGACTAACCCGCCACACATGGACGCGGTTATTCTAGCTCTTATACTAACTGAAAGGACTCGTTCATATACATTATAAACGATTCACAATAGTTGATTTCATCGCGAGGTATTTGACCTCTATATGATACATTTTACAAACATTGCATTCATTTTTAAAAGACAAACTTTCTTTACATCAAAAAATTGACAGGCATGCATACCATTTCATAATATTCACTATCCAACTATAAATTGACTTAATAATAATCTTTGATGAACTCAATGACTCGAATGTAACATTCTTCGAAATATGCCATGAATGACTCCAACTAATATCCTTACAATGAGCTAATACACAGCGGAAGACTTCTTTAATACCTGAGAATAAACATGCTTTAAAGTGTCAACCAAAAGGTTGGTGAGTTCATTAGTTTATCATAATCATTTATTTTCATCATTTGAATAGACCACAAGAATTTCATTTCCATTTCTCATAAATATACGTCCCATGCATAGAGACAAAAATCATTCATATGGTGAACACTTGGTAACCGACATTAACAAGATGCATATAAGAATATCCCCTATCATTCCGGGACATCCATCGGACATGATAAAACAACATCAAAGTACTAAAGCATCCGCAACCATGGATGGGGTTTGTTAGGCCCAATAGATCTATCTTTAGGATTCACGTCAATTAGTAGATCGGTTTACTAATTCTTAGGCTACCAAGCAAAAGGGGCATATTCGGCTTCGATCATTCACCCATATAATGTAGTTTCAATTACTTGTGTCTATTTCGTAAAACGTTTATAAAAATTCGCATGTATTCTCAGTCCAAAAAAATATAAAGGGTAAAAAGGCAAATGAAACTCACCTATTGTATTTCGTAGTAAAAATACATATAACGTCATTGAACAAGTGCAAGGTTGGCCTCGGATTCACGAATCTATATTATATATATATATATATATATATATATATATATATATATATGTATATATATATATATATATATATATATATATATATATATATATATATATATATATATATATATATATATGTATGTCAATATTTGTCAAACAATTTAGGTTAGGTCATAGTGTACCACAATCCTAATGCTCGAGACTAATATGAAAAAGTCAACAAAAGTCAATTTGACTCAAAATAATTTCCAAAATCTATACATGATTAATATATAGTTTAAATATTGTCGTTTTATATTTTTAAATATTTTTAAAAAATTTATTAGAGTAAATTATATAATTCATTTATTAATAAATAAAATTTTATATTAAAATTTATATAATAAAATATACTTTTATATTAAGTAATAAAATTTATAGAGTTCATTTAATATCATAAAGATAATATGATAGGTATTATTAAAGTAATTTTATTACACGTAGTAAAATATGTTTGTATCACATATTTATTTGATAAAATAATATCTATAATAATAGTAAGTAAAAGTTGTATTATTTTGTAATAATAATTATTATTATTCAATTAATAAAAATATCAATATTTATAATTACTAAAAATGATATTATGATAAAATGATAATTCTAATTATGATAACTTTAATATTTACAATACTTTTTAATATTAACCTTAAAATAATAATTCTAGTTAAAATGGTAATAATAATGATATTTTATAATAATAATGACATTTCTATTAAAATGATAATTTTTGTTAAAATGATAGTTTTAATATTATCAATACTTTTAATAATAATAGTAATGATAAAATAATAAGTACAATAATTTTATCTAAATTCATATCTTACAATATTTTAATTTCATCATGATACTTATACTCATTATTTCCTAATTGATTCATTTGATAGCTTTTAATTGTCTTTTATATCGCGTTCATTTTAATAATAATAATAGTAATCATAATAATTAAGTGTTACTAATATTAATTTTAATTATAATAATACTAATAATAATAAATATTATGATAATATTAATACTAATAACTATTTTAATGATAATAATAAAAATAACAATAATAATAATAATAATAATAATAATAATAATAATAATAATAACTTTAACGATAATAACGGTAGTAATAATAATAAAATAACAATTTTTAATGATAATACTTTCTATGGATAATGATAATAATAATGATCATAATAATAATGATATTAGTAATAATAATAATAGTAATAATAATAATAATAATTAGATAAAAAACTATAACGACGATAATAATAATCATTTTTAATAATAATACAAAGATTCAATTGACTATAAGTTCTAATCTGTTCATCGAATTCATTCGAGTTCTAAATAAAAAGTTCTTAATTTTTCACTAGCTTTCCAACGACATGCATATCTTATACCTTTTCTCAACCGCATACGTAACTAATTCAGGATTCAACATATCCTATCTAATGGCAATATCAAAAGTACAAGCATGCATAATTCTATATTCTCGAGCACTAGTCAAGGATACACTATCAATATATAAAAGTTGAGTTATGAGTGCTCACGTATCAATATTGAGATTCAATATTGTAGGGAAGGTACGTAGACGCAACGGAGACGATAAATACTAGATTAACCTCACGAGCATACCCATGAACCATACCCATCACCTCCATAGCTATAACCCATAATTTCCTTAGCCCTATCCTACTCGAAAAACTAGGTTTGAAATCACGCGAGCAGAACCTCGTCGTAGTATTTTATGTATAATACATAATAATAATAACACTTAATACTCCTAATAATAATATGATTAATAATAATAATAATAATAATAATAATAATAATAATAATAATAAAAATAATAATAATATTATATGTATATATATCGTGAGAGAGATATAGATTAAGAGTGTGTACACTGAACCAAAGATCGAACGTTTTATAGCATTGCTCCTGTCTTCACTTCCCATGCGATCGCATGGGTGCATGGGTATATGGCCATGCGATCGCATGGCCTATGGATCCAGCTAATATGCATTACAAATTCTCGCCGACACTTTTATATTATTATTATATATATATTATATTTAATTTATATAATTACTTATATATTATATTATATTTACGTTCATGGTAAAAATGTAATTTTTACTCAAATGACTTGGACGTCATCACTCGACTCATGTACCACTTTCGGTTTTTCGAGCGCACTTTCGTACGTTTAGAAAACTAGCCTTTTACGCTACGTGACATGTACACTTATTAATAATTTGACTTTACTCATCAAAAATTTACCTTATGATAAATGTAACCTATAAAATTGAGCGTTGTGGTCATTTGCTTCTATAAATCAGAGTCTCGTAGTTTATCAAAATGCGTTTAATAATATCGAAACGTTTTAATTTATACATTAACGCGTTTGTAAAATATATATATATTCTTACTTCAAAATATAATTTTGTATATCTTATATATTTATCTAATTATATTTCAAAGTTCAAAACGTTTAAATAATAGAAAATAACATGTCGTATCACGTTTTGCGTTTTTGAAACAATATATATATATATATATATATATATATATATATATATATATATATATATATATATATATATATATATATATATATATATATATATATATATATATATATATATATATATATAATTTATAATACAAGCTTTAATTAGTTCCTTAAAACTTATGAATAATTTATCTTATAAAACGTTTCACTAATAAAGTTCTTTAAAAATTATTTTTGTACGTTTGAAACAATATTAAATAAGTATGAAAACTTTGTTTTCCAAAACTAAGTATTTTTAAGAATCATTTTACTAACAAGTTATATTAGTAGAGGTTGTTATATCGTAAAACATTTTAGAGAAATAAAATTAAATATACTTTTCATAGGTTTCAAGTTCTTAACGTTTGTTGGTGCAACGTGGTATAAAGTCTAAAGGTTAGATAAATGTACGAAATCACCTTAATGTAAAATGTCGATACCCCATGTCTAAGTTATTTACATTCCACATTCCAACTTTAAAATGATAGTCATAATAGTTATCTTATTAACATCACGAGGAAAATTTTGTAAGGAATGAATTGAAAATCAAACAGGAGTCTCCACTAATCTGACTAGCTCTCGCTACTTGACACTTTGTCCTTACACGAAGATCACTTTACCTTTTATTCCGAATATTGTTAAAAGGAAATGTTTTCCAAATCAAAGTGGACCTCCTAACAGAGACTCGTAATCATAATTCAATGTATCTGATAATTCAATGATTTGATATTATCTTTTAATTCCGTCGATAATTATTTTAAATATATTTTAAAACAAATACGTTCATGTAAAGTATTATACGTCTAATACTTTGTAAACGTTTTCAAGTTATAATATATACACATATACATATATAATCATATCCGTTCATATAATGGTTCGTGAATCATCGAAACTTGGGCGAGGTTAATTGAATGCATGAACACAGTTTAAAATTCTTAACAAACTTTGCTTATCGTGTCGGAATAATGTAAAGATTAAAGTTTAAATTTGGTCGGAAATTTTTGGGTTGTCACACTATGAGGGGTTAATGTATATGAAAGTGGAAAGGTGAAAATGTGGCAGTTTCAAGGTGGTTACAGTGTTCTGCACTTGGTGTCTTGATGAATAGTCTACAGGAGCGTCTTTACGGGTGATCGTTGACGTATCGTTGGCAGGATCAGACGTTTCTATAGTGATGAGTAAGGCTATTTTGTCTATTGTTAGTATCATGTAATTAAAGTCTCACACACTTCAATGTGGCAAAGAAACTAAGATGACCCAAGCTAGTAACTAAAAGATTCGATTATCACTCAATGATGTTTTGGTTTCGAAAGGCTTCATTCCCTTGTAGTATTGCGATGTGAAGTGCGGCGTGACCAGGATAGTTTATCCGGCAATGTCAAAATGAGTCATAGTCAGTTAATCAGGAGTTGTTGTGGGTGTTTAAACATGACTGACCGTTAATGTTGATTTGTTGTTGAAGATCGGTGTAGGGTTTGTTCAAAGTCTCCAAGTGGTAGATTGTTGAGGTATGTAGAATTTGAACAAAATGGAAGAAGGAATGGGCTTAGAGACCTTTCCGGATCGCGAGGGTGACGTCATCAGACGAAATCCAGTAGGTTGAAATGCGAGAAAGGAAGTCTAGAGAATAAGTTCCAGATTGTGAAGATCTCGCAGAGCGCGAGACATAGGTCGTGAAACGCGAGATGGTGCTTGGCCATCAAGTCGATTGATTTTTTTTTTCCTTGTTTGTTTACTCCTAAATATTGTAACCCTAGAATCCTGTAATTGTGTGCATGTATTTTATAGTATAAAATCTTTGGTTTGTGCCCGTAGAATAGAGCATTATCCGTGTTTGGATTTGGGATATAACCACGTTAAATCCTTGTGTCATTTACGTTTACGTTTATCATTTTGCTTTATTTATTCGTTTGTTTTTCGTGGGCTTTGTGATTGTTGAAATTTTTATGTAGTGTTTGGAACCTACAGAAACAACTTTATTATGCCTTCATTAGAATTCTGTTCAAGACGAACCTCCAATTAAAGATATTATTCTTTTTGTTTGGAACGCAAAGAGCTGGTTAGATACAACCAAGTTTGAACCTGAATTGAATACCTGCCAGTCTGCCAAAGACAAAAACTTCTTGTCAACCAAAGATTATATACTATGTTCCAATAACTAAATAATATGTCCAGGTTGTTATATTTTAGTAGGCTTATAACTACCTTTAGTGGCCTAGTTCAATATATTCAAATTGAAAGAACCAATAAAAGAGAGATGTGTTGTAGAAGATATAGGAGAGAAAGAGGTTGAAGAGAGGTGTTATGTATTTAATGTATATGTGTGTATTTGTAACTTACATTATGCACATATATATAGTACAAATTTTACTATCCATATTTGACTAATTACCATCCATATTTAACTACTAAATTTACAACACTCCCCCTTGGATGGTAATTTTTTTTTAAAGAGCAATTAATACTGCCTCGTTAAAAACCTTGCTAAAGAAAACCCAGTGGGATAAAACTTTAGCTAAGGGAAAAAGAGTGCAGCATAGAGTTGACTCCCCCTCAAGTAGACAACGCTGAGTCGTCACATCTTTTGAACTTGCCTCATGCCAATATTGTGAACGTATGTTTTGAAAACAGCGATTGACAGTGCTTTGGTATAAAGATCAGCAGAGTTGTTGATTGAACGTATCTCATTTTAATCTGGTTGTCTTTTACGAGATCTTGAGTATATGAGAAGAATCTGAGGTTTTCATCTGAAACTGTATCATCTAAATCTTTTATGTACAAGTTTGACCCATGTGATTTGTCTACAGTCTCCTTCATGGTTTGCTCAAACTGTTGTTTCAATTCCTATTCCCTTTCAGTCTTTTTCTGAGCCTTACCAATATACCATTCTTTTCCATCAAACTTATGACCGTTAAGACCGTTTATAGCTTTAGCGCCTCGTCAGCATTTATGTTTTGTTCTATCATTTTTGATACACTTCTTTCATTTGTACTATGTAAGCTGTATTATCTTCATAGATAGTTGTTGGGCTTTTATAGTGTTCTAGTCCACAAGAATCAATAATGATTTGTATCATTGATCTTAACTAAAATCATTCCCGAGTAGCTTCATGTAATGCAATCACTTCGGCATGATTTGATGATGTTGCAACAAGTGTTTGTTTTGAGAACGTCATGATATTGCGGTGCCTCCATTTAGGAATACATATCCAGTTTGAGATTTAGCTTTATGTAGATTAGATAAATAATCTGCATCTGTATAACCAAACAAATCTTGTTTCGAGTTGTTAGAATAAAATAATTATAAATCAGTAGTTCCCCGAAGGTATCAAACTATTTGTTTGATCCCATTCCAATGTCTTTTGGTAGGGGCTGAGCTGAACCTTGTCAACAAATTAACTGCAAAAGAAATGTCAGATCTTGTATAATTTGTAAGATACATAAGAGCCCCAATTGCACTAAAATATGGAACTTCTGAACCAAGAAGATCTTCATGATCTTCTAGAGGATGAAATGGATTAGTATCAATATTAAGATCTAACAACCATAGAGTACTTAATGGTTTTTGTCTTGTCCATATTAAAATATTTTAAAATCTTTTCGGTATAAATTGTTTGATGTATAAGTAAGTCATTAGTTATATGCTCAATATGTAAATCAACGTAATACTTGATTTTTTTTTTAAATCTTTCTTTAGAAGTTGAATGGCTTCATAGATTTCTTTATTTAAGATAATTGATATAAACAGCTATGATCACATATCCGAACATTGTTTTTATAAAACACACGTGCATATAAGTTTATATGTATACCCTTTTCTTATCAAGTAGTAATTTAATCGATTATACCACATACGTCCCGATTGTATAAACCCATTTAGAAATCTTTGTGATTTAATGGAATATATTCCCCTGGGTTTTGCATTAGATGCTTATGATACCTTAACCCTTCAGGTATATTCATATATATATATATATATATATATATATATATATATATATATATATATATATATATATATATATATATATATATATATATATATATATATATATATATATATATATATATATATATATATATATATATATCACTATTAAGTGATCTATACAGATAAGTAGTAACAACATCCATGAGATGCATTTAAATAACTACCAGGTTGATTAAGTATCTAATAAGTAATTGTATTCATTATAGGAGGATAAGTTTTTCTCCTAATTCATTTCTGGTCTTTTTGGGAAATCTTGAGTTACAAGTCTAGTTTTGCCTTGTAACTTCATTTGCACATTTCTTTTCGGATAAAAATTCATTTGTATCCCATTGTTTCACATCTTTAAAAGTGATAACGATTGATCCAAAAACTTTTCTTTTATTAAGCGATTCTAATTCAGCTCGTATTGCTCCTTTCCATTGAGTTCAATCACGTCTATTTTGATATTCAATGACAGATTTTGGTTCCAGATCATCATCTTTATTCATGATGTCATTGTAACATTATATGAAAATATCTCATCAAGATTTTTCATTTCATTTCAGTTTCATAATATTGCATAATTTATTGCAATTTATGTATTTACATTTATCAATATCCTCTGCAGAAGGAGTATTGATTTGTGGTTCTTCTTGAACACTTTCTTTTACCTCATTATCAGCTGATTTTCTTTTTCGAAGATTTTTATCTTTGGAACCAATTGGTCTCCCACGTTTCTGCCGTAGCAAAGACTCATGAGTGACATTATTGCCAGCTTTTGTAATTTCAATTCTAGCTGAAGCATTTACTGCTGGTATATATGATTTAGTCACTTATTTTTTCTATCTTTAAATGCATAAAGTAATTAATTTGCAAGTTCTTGCATATGCATTATATTTGAACTTTCTTTTCGCATTCTTTTGTGCGATGATCAATATTCCTTAATTGATGTTCACACCATGAAACATCATTTTATTTATATTTCATTTCTCCCCCTAATATAGGGAAAAATGTTTCATTAAAGTGATAATCGACAAAACTTGCTGTAAAAACATCACCCGTCTTGGGTTCAATATATCTTATGATTGAAGATGTTTCATATCTAACATATATTTCAATCCTTCTTTGAGGAACCATTTGTTGTGGTTGTTCAATTAAAAATACACTGCACAACCAAATGTTCTAAGATGGAAAATATTTGATCTCCACCAAAATTAAGTTGGTAATGGAGAATATTTATAACTTGCACTTGATTTAATGCGAATTAATGTCACATCATGTAAATTTACATGTCCCCATATAAATTTTGAGAGTTTTGTACTCATTTCTAATTGTCTAGTTATTAGAAGTAAGCGTTTATCTATTGATTCAGCTAAACCAATTTTGTGTATGCACATGAGCAACTGGATGTTCAACAACAATCCTTGTAGACATATAATAATCATTAAAAGCTTGAGATGTTAACTCACCAGCATTATCAAGTCTCATCCTTTTAATGGTGTAATCAGAATAATGTGTTCTTAATTTAATAATTTGTGCAAGAAACTTTGCAAATGCCATACTACGGCTTGATAACACACAAACATGAGACCATGCGTTAGATGCGTCTATTAGAAAAATGGTCCACATGATGGATGAATTGGTCCATATATATACCCTTGAATTCTTTCAAGAAACATTGGTGATTATTTCTCAATGTGCTTTTCATTAATCGCCATATGTGCTTTTCATTAATCACCATATGTGTTTTTCGTTAATCACTATATGTGCTTTTCATTAATCACTATATGTGCTTTTCATTAATCACCATATGTGATTTTCATTAATCACCATATGTTCTTTTCATCATATATCATTTTCACCATATGCGCTTTTAATCATATGTGCTGCGCTTTTCGTCATATGCACTTTTCATTATATGCGCTTTTAATTATATGCGCTGCGCTTTTCATCATATGCGCTTTTTATCATATGCGCTGCACTTTTCATCATATGCGCTTTTTTTCATATACGCTTTTAATCCTATGCGCTGCACTTTTCATCATATGCGCTTTTTATCATATGCACTTTTTATCATATGCGCTTTTTATCATATGCGCTTTTCGGTGCTACATAGATATTTCTCATTTTCGATTATCATTGACTGATAATCATATCCATTATGATATATATCAGAGAAACTTAACAAATTTCTCTTTGATTTGGGAGAAAATAAGACATTGTTTACCAAAAAATTCGTACCATTTGGTAATATAAAATTTTGCCTTTTTCGTTCCTTATATCAAGTTTGCAAGAGTTGATATAGTATTTATAATTCCTTCATTTGATTTAAATCAATAAAATATTTCTTAGATTTGATCATAGTGTGTATGTTACTACTATCTGCAATACATAGGTCTTTACCATTTAATTGATGTTGTATTTCAGCAGGATTCATACTAAAACTTCAAATAAGATAAGCAAATAATGAGTTATATTTCAGCAAGATAATCAAATTATATTACCTGCAAACAAGTTATAATCTGAAGTGCATAAAAGATAACACTTAATAAAACATATACGTTATGGTCTAAAACCATTTATTTATGAGTGATACATAAAAATACTAAGCATCTTAGAAAATTCAAACCATTCAAGTCTCAAGGTAGCTCAGGGTTAATTTAATCAAGATTTGTCAACAGATTCACTCTCGTTTTCTTTTCTTTTTTGGGACTTATTTGTAGAGCTAAACAAGATGTTCATGTATTCAAGAAATACTAGACTGATGATCCACATTACCAGATCATTAATAAGAATCTCCAGAATTCTTATAAGAGCGTCTACTAATATCTTTAATTTTATTCTTTCATGGATCACCGTTATTATATATATATTTTTTATAATTAATATCGTATCTATCTTTGAGTATTTTCCATAATACACTTGGATTTTCGATCATATAATATGTAGATTCTAAGGACTCGTCAATATGTTTGCTAAGAAAAATACTTACTATTGCTTTCTCTTGTTCGGAATAATTGTTATTTTCATTCAGGGTTTCTAAAATACCGTTTGATTCGAGATGTTTTTCTACATTCATAACCCATGTTAAGTAGTTGTTCCCACTTGTTCTAAATGAACAAATTTAAGCCTTTTCAAATTCGACATTTTCTATTATCAAAAAGATGAATAACATAAATCATAATCATAATCAACTTCTATTTATAGACAAATAATAAAATGAAATTAGAATCATTTTAAATTCATAAGTAGCAAACAACAGAATAATTGTATGATTACAAATAATAAAACCACAAGGGCAGGATAGAATATAGGTTCACCCGGTGGTATATTAGCAACAATGATGATAGTTAATATGACCAATACAATAGGAAAAATCATCCTTGTGTAAATCATTTTTACAAAAACTTTTTGAGAGTAGTAATCTGAAAAATGAAGATTGATTTGTGAAAATGTGAAAACGGAGATGTTTATTTTATATTTGAAAAATATAGTTGTTGTAACGTCGTCAGTTGACGTTAACAACCGTTATGTATATATGACCGTTGTAACGTCGTTAGTTGACGTTAACGAATAAAGTCACTATATCAAAACGCGTATGAGTAATATAAAGGACAAGATTTTTTTTTCTTATTTTAAATTTTAAGATTTACTTTTAATAAAAATACAAACTACTTTTTCTTATTTTAACTTTTAAGATTTATTTTAATAAAAATACAAACTACTTTTCTTATTTTAACTTTTAAGATTTACTTTTAATAAAAATACAAATTACTTTTCTTATTTTAACTTTTAAGATTTACTTTTAATAAAAATACAAACTACTTTTTCTTATTTTAACTTTTAAGATTTACTTTTAATAAAAATACAAACTACTTTTTCTTATTTTAACTTTTAAGATTTACTTTTAATAAAAATACAAACTACTTTTTCTTATTTTAACTTTTAAGATTTACTTTTAAGAATAAACATTAGTATGCATGAAATAAATAATGATTAATTGCATAAGTAATCATAAATGTTAGATAACATATAAAGACCCCATCGTATTCGTATTGATCGGAATTAATCTCGACCCATGGTACCGTGTTGTCAAATGACGTGTTGCGTACATAAAGTACCGTGTTGTCAATTGACGTGTTGCGTACAATCATGAGGTCTTATTAACATAAATATAAATGTTAGTGAAGTTAATAAGAGTTAGATTACAGAAAATATAATTCAGGCGGTATAACCGACCATATATAACTTAAATAACATAAATATAAATGTTAGTGAAGTTAATAAAAGTTAGATTACAGAAATATAATTCAGGCGGTATAACCGACCATATATAACTTAAATAACATAAATATAAATGTTAGTGAAGTTAATAAAAGTTAGATTACAGAAATATAATTCAGGCGGTATAACCGACCATATATAACTTAAATAACATAAATATAAATGTTAGTGAAGTTAATAAAAGTTAGATAATTTCTTACCTTGATTAGTGACGTGTGCTTGCTTAGATAAACCTTGATTATACGGAGCACTTTGTGCTAATAACGTGTTATATTTCAGTAGGCTTATAACTACCTTTAGTGGCCTAGTTCAATATATTCAAATTGAAAGAACCAATAAAAGAGAGATGTGTTGTAGAAGATATAGGAGAGAAAGAGGTTGAAGAGAGGTGTGATGTATTTAATGTATATGTGTGTATTTGTAACTTACATTATGCACATATATATAGTACAAATTTTACTATCCATATTTGACTAATTACCATCCATATTTAACTACTAAATTTACAACACAGGTAAAAATATCACTAGAAGCAAACTATATGTAAAGGTAGTACAGTACTACATAACACGTTCATTACAAGGCCGAAAATTTAGGGCTAGAATGTTAGATATGTACACACATGCGCATAAATGCCAAAACTTACATAGTCAGCTAATCAGGAGTTGTTATGGCTGTTTAAACAAGATTGACTGTTGATGTTCATTTTCCGTTGAAGAACGGTGTAAGGTTTGTTGAAATTCTCCAAGTGGTAGATTGTTGAGGTATGTAGAAGTTGAACAAAACGGAAAAATGAATTGGCCTGGAGACCATTGCGGATCGCGAGGGTGGTGTCGCCGGACGCGAGCCAGTGGGTTAAAATGCGAGAAAGGAAGTCTAGAGAATAAGTTCAATATTATGATGATCTCGCGGAGCGCGAGACTTATGTGGCGAAATGCGAGGTGGGGCTTGGCTAACAAGTTGGTGGATTTTGTTTCCTTGTTTGTTTACTCATAAATATTGTAACTATAATTGTGTGCATGAAATTTTTAGTAGAAAATCATTGGTTTGCGTCCGTGAACTAAAGTCTTCTCCATGTTTGGAGTTGAGACACAACCACGTTAAATCCTTGTGTCATTTACGTTTATCATTTTGCTTTATTCGTTTGTTATTCGTGGATTTTGTGATTTATGTAATACTTATGTTTTGTTTGGGTCCTACAAATCTTAACATCTTTGTTATTCCTTCATTAGAATTATGTTCAATCTGAACCTCTAAATAAAAATATTAATTTTTTTTTGGGAACGCAAGAGAGCTGGTTTGTATAACCAAGTTTGAACCTAAATTGACAAGCTACCGTCTACTAAAGACGAAAGCTTCTTGTCAACCAAAGATTATATACTATGTTCCAATAACTATATAATATGTCGAGGTAAAAATATCACTAGAAGAAAACTATTTGTATATGTAGTATAGCACTACATAACACGTCCATACAAGGTTGGAATTTGGGGCTAGAATGTTAGATATGTATACACATGCGTATAAATGCCAAACCTTACTTAACCAGCTAATCAGGAGTTGTTATGGGTGTTTAAAAAAGCTTGACTGTTGATGTTGATTTTCCGTTAAAGATCGGTGTAGGTTTTGTTAAATTTTCCAAGTGGTAGATTGTTGAGGTATGTATAAGTTGAACAAAATTGAAAAATGAATTTGCCTGGAGACCCTTGCGGATCGCGAGGGTGATGTTGCCGGATGAGAGCTAGTAGGTTGAAACGCGAGAAAGGAAGTCTAGAGAATAAGTTCCAGATTCTGAAGATCTCGCGGAGCGCGAGACTTAGGTAGCGAAACGCGAGGTGGGGCTTGGCCATCAAGTTGGTGGATTTCGTTTACTCATACTGTAATTGTGTGCACGCAATTTATAGTAGAAAATCTTTAGTTTGCGTCCGTGGACTAAATTTTTCTTCATGTTTGGAGTTGGGATATAACCACGTTAAATCCTTGTGTCGATTACGTTTATCATTTTGCTTTATTTTTTGGTGGATTTTGTTTTTTTTTTTTTTGAAAAGCAAAATATATTATTATTAATGGAATATTTAATTACAGGATCCTATACTCATCTATACAATGAAATGGAGATACATGTTGTGTGGAACTAAATTATGAGGGTAGCCGTCGGATACCATAAAGACTAGCGAGGGCATAACAACTTGAAAAAACAAGCCGGGGTAGAGAGAGGAACAGTGACGATCAAGCGCCAACAAAGTTACTACAGACTAACCCGATTAATCGAACCCTCAGTAGAAGATATAGTATTCGAGGGCTACGCTTGAGAGTAGGAGCGTATCAACCGATGCCGACACGATGTGGGGGATCCGCCACAAAGAATGAAGGATTGATGAGCCATTGGTGCCATATGATAGGTTTATTTTTACTCAATCTTTTGGAGATCCAGCTAAAACTTTGAGATTGAATTTCGGAGAGGATCGATGCAATGGACCAGACTTTTTTGGAGAATACTTTTGCGTTTCTATGTTTCCATAACATGTAACATGTAATCCATTTGGTTGCTTGCCATATTGAAGAGCCGAGATTGTTGTGTGTGAAAGTTTGCTTATTGATGATAGCGTCATTAAGGTTTGAAATTAGTGAGTGGTCTTGGTTCCACCAATCTAGTACGTGTTTCCATATTTGGGCCGATTTTGGACAAAGAACAAGAGAATGCTCAATGGTTTCTATGCCCGATTCGCATAAAGGGCAAAGGATGGAGTCGAGATCAATACCACGTTTGTCTAATTCGAATCTAGTAGGTATCTTTTTTTGAAATGCTCGCCATATGAAAATGAAGACTTTTTGTGGTAGTAGATTGTTACGGGGAATCGTCATGTTGAGGGTATTACCACCAAGCTTAAGGGAGTTTATCAAGTGTGCCATAGATTTGGTGGTGTAAGTGCCCGAAGGGTCGAGAGAACATTTCCAAGAGTCGGGTTTTTCGGACAATGTCACGGAGGAAATTATATTGTTTAGTTCAGTTAATTCATTGAGAACACGGCCGTATGGAGATCGTGACCAGCACCAATTACCGAGTGAAAGTCCATTATTTTGCGTGATTCTTTCAGCGACTGTTGCTTCTTTATTGGACTCGAGCATGTATAACCTGTGGAAAAGTGTGCTGAAACGTTCCGACCCAAACCAAATGTCATTCCAAAATTTAATAGAGTCACCATTTCCGAGGCATTTTGTGATGGCAGTAGAGAAGGAAGTCCCGCATTTGTTCACAACCTTGCCAGCTTTGATGATTTCTTTCCAAACTGTGCGACCTGAAATATTCCTGCAAGAAACGTCAAATTCCAACCCCCCCCTTTCCCGTATATACTTGTGATAATTTTAACCCAAAGCGCATTTTCCTCGTTTTTAAAACGCCACCACCATTTGCATAGTAGTGAGATATTTTTGCTAAATAGGGAACCCACGTTTAACCCACCATTTTCGTAAGGAAGTAGAATTTGATCCCATTTTACCCAATTAATTTTGTTTTCAGAGGATGTCCCACCCCAAAAGAATTTGCGTCTTTTGGCCTCAAGGAGATTAAGGATGGAGGTAGGTGCATGGAAGAGAGAGAAGTAGTAGAGCGGTATACTACTTAGTATGGATTTAATGAGGGTGAGCCGACCTCCGAAAGATACGGTTTTGGCAGCCCAATCGGAAAGCCTTTTATCAAACTTTTCCACAATAGGATGCCAAGATGAAGGGTGTGATGAGGGGATACCGATAGGAAGGCCGAGATATGTGAAGGGAGTGATACCGGTAGAACAGTTAATGTAGTTTGCCATTTCTTCGGTTTCGGGAGGGGAAGTTCCGATACCGAAAAGTTTACTTTTTCGGAAATTGACATTGAGTCCAGAGATTTTCTCGAAGCATTTAAGGAGTTTGGATATGTTTTTGGCGTTCCTTTTACTCCATTCCCCGAAAAAGATGGTGTCGTCGGCATACTGTAGGTGGGTGACCGTGACGTTGTCATTCCCTACATTGATACCATGAATATGGCCATTAGAAAGTGCCCGTTTAGTAAGAATGTTGAGTCCTTCAGCGATGATGATAAAGAGAAAAGGTGAGATGGGATCACCTTGGCGAATGCCCCTTTCAGGGGAGAATTCCATTGTGGGAGAGCCATTAACAAGGATGGAAATGGATGAGGACGAAAGGCACGCACGAATGAGATTAATCCATTTCGGACCAAATCCCATGTAGTGCATGGTATTAAACAGAAAGTTCCATTCGATGCAGTCAAAAGCTTTTTCAAAATCAACTTTAAAAATCAGACCTTTGCATTTTTTTCGTTTAAGTTCGTCGATAATTTCGTTTGCAATAAGAACGCTGTCTAGGATGTTGCGACCTTTGAGGAAGGCTGTTTGTTCTACCCCAATGACCTTGTGGATGACTTTGGCGAGGTGATTAGAGAGGATTTTGGTTAGAATTTTATAATAACTGCCGATAAGACAAATAGGACGGTATTCGTTCAAACCGATGGGATTAGGTTTTTTGGGTATGAGGGTGAAGAAAGATGCATTGCAGCCTTTGGAGATTTCGGAGTTGGTCCAAAACCATTCGAGTGCTTTAATGAGATCGTGTTTAATAAGGTCCCAGTATTTCTTAAAGAATTTCATATTAAAGCCGTCGGGACCGGGCGCCTTAGAGCTATCACAATTGGAGAGTGCGTCCCAGATTTCTTTTTCGTTGAGTTCAGATTCGAGTATGAGATTATCCTGGGGGGAGATGTATTGAAGGTGGGGAGCATTATCGAAGGGGCAATGGTTATTAAGGTTATTGAATTTGAAGAGGTTATTGTAGTAGAGGTATGTTTCTTGTTTTATGACGTTGGGGTCTTCGATCCAGGATCCGTTAATGGATATGCCGTGTATGTTGTTTTTACTTGTGCGTTTTTAATGTAATTATGGAAGTATTTTGAGTTTTCATCGCCTTCGAGGGCCCATTTAATTCTTGATTTTTGTTTTAGCATGTTGGTTTTAGTTTTTTCTTTTTCGAGGTGAGAGAATTTTTCATTTAACCAATTATTTTTCTCTGTTTCGGACAAAGGTCTAGATTCAGCAATGGCTTCCCATTCGTTGATTGCATTAAGGTGATCTTGGATTTGGGAGTCGATGTTATCAAGTTGTGTACTATGTTTTTTGAGTTCCATTTTTACATTTTTGAGTTTGTTACGAAATACACAGTCAGGGCGGTTTCCAGTCGTTGGGAGTGACCATGCCCGAGTAATGACGGAATCAGCATCTTTAAGGTCGAGCCATGTGTTAAAAACGCGAATAGGTTTAGGTCCGGAGTCAGCAAAGGTATTCCTAAGGAGTATGGGGCAGTGGTCCGAGAGGTCACGGTCAAGAGTTTTGGAGGAGATGTTAGGCCACAGTTTGAGGATTTCATCGGAGACAAGGAATCTGTCTAGTTTACTAAACTTCATTCTTTTTATACAGATTCGAGTGAATTTTTTTCCGCCGAGTGGCAGATCAATGAGATCGGAATTGCTAATGAAATTGTTAAAGTTATTAGCCCAATGTTGATTAAATTCACAGTTCATGCGTTCAGAAGTATTTCTGACTTCATTAAAATCACCGAAGATGATGAATGGGAACGTGAGAGAGTTTACGAGAGAGGATAGTTCTGACCATAGTCTGATTTTCTTGGATGGGGAATGTGGGCCGTAGACGTTGATAAGAGCGATCTTTGAGTCATACCCCGCCCATGACCCGCATATAGCAAGGAAAAATTCTCCCTCGATAGCATAATCGAAGGAGAATATATTACAATCCCATATCGTAATGATACCCCCTGAAGCACCAACCGAATCTTTTTGTACGAATTTGAAATCCGAGTTTCCCCAGAATGATTCAATGATATTATCTTGGGTTTGTTCGCATTTAGTTTCTTGTAGCCCTAGAATTGTGGGTTTCTCTTTATTACAAATACGCTGTAGCCAACTGATTTTACCCATTTGCCCAATACCCCGGATATTAAGAGAGATCGTACACATTTATAACAAAAAATTATGAACGAGGAGTAAGGAACGAGATTACCTTGAGTTCCAACGGATACCGATGCTTTGCCCGAATTCGTTTGTGTCGAGGCTAGCGTCTCTTGAGGAACCTGCTGAGGCTTTGGTGTTGATACGCCTAGAAGTGTTCTCCGAGCTGTGGGTTGGAGTTTTGCCGCGATTCGATAATTGAGAAAACCTTAATTTTTGTCCACTCCTGGCTAGGTGTTTGATATAGAGCATGTTCGATCTAGGACGAGTTTTTGGATTAGGATGAGGGGCCACAGGTGGGATATGGTTCGAGGTGTTCTTCTTAAGGATATCGTCTTTGATACATCTTTTGAAAGGGTGATCTTTATCTTTTGGGATCAAGATGGATTTTGCACGTGCAGTGGATTTTTGTTTCGTTTTGGTTCTGGCTTTGCCAATGGAGAGTAATTCGTCTAGGTTAAATGGATCAGAGGATTGTGTAGGAGGTGGGTCAGGCATGAGGTTCACAGGCGAGATGTGCTGATGCTGTTTCGGGGAGTTATGATCGTTTGTAATTGATTCAGGGTTAGGAGTGTCTGGATAAGGTGGGTTGATAGTGCTCGGGATGGTGGGAATAACAGGGATGTGGTTTGATGAGCTATTGTTATTGGGGTGTGGGGTGTTGGGCTGAGAGGTGGATAAATTGGGCTCAATAGGATCTGATAGAGTGGGTTTAAAGCAATTAATTGGGCATGGCGTTGCCTGGGCTATGGTTGGATCAGAGTTAATTGGGTTATCAGTAGGGTAAGATGATGACTCGGGTACTGTGGAGTCACGGGTATTAATGGTATCATTAATGTCATCGTGGGTAGCGGCATATGAGGGGACAGAGACGTTAGGGCAGTTAATGTGGGGAGTTGGGGAGTTAATGTTGAAATTGCAGGTATCCATGCGTTTCGAAGGTTGGGGAGAAGGTGTATTTTCCGGTAAAATGTCACCGGACTTTAGATCAAAGTTGTTTCCAGGATGAGTATGTTTTGTTTGGGTCCTACAAATCTCAACATCTTTGTTATTCCTTCATTAGAAATTTGTTCAATCGGAACCTCTAAATAAAGAAATTAATTTTTCTTGGGAACGCAAGAGAGCCGGTTTGTACAACCAAGTTTGAACCTGATTTGAGTAGCTACCGGTCTATCAAAGACGAAAGCTTCTTGTCAACCAAATATTATATACTATGTTCACTTTATAATATGTCCAACATTAAGGTAAAATTAATACTCCGTACTACATAACACGTCCATTACAAGGCCAAAAATTTGGGGCTAGAATGTTAGATATGTACATACACATGCGTATAAATGCCAAAACTTATACACGAAATCAAAATACTAAATCAACAAATATCACACAATTAATATTGTTCATACTTGGCATATTTGAATTACTCTACATCTTCCAAAACCTCGTGTACTTGATTTTCCAACAACTTATGAGGAGGAAAGTATTGAAAACTCGATATATTATCCGCACTTACATAAACAACTTTATACATGTCATAATGCGTATAAACCTTAACATATTTGAAGACATTTTGAAGGGCTTCACGATGATCCTTTTTTAGGACAAATGAGTAACATGATTGAAGATTCTTCCACACGTAAAAATTGATGACCATTGGTCTACTTGCGCGCTCTAAACAAATACCGGCAAGGGCACCATCCATTTTAGGAAAGTGAGATCTAAATACCAAAAAACACATGTACGAAAAGTCTTGCTCGTTCATTTTGGAATTAGGCAAAAGAGAAGCCGTGCTGAAAGAAATGGTGTCGCCCGTTGAGAACTTTGCGGCCGGGTATCCGTCCCTTGTCTCACCACCATGAGCGGACATGAAGTCGTGATCGAGTAGAACAACCATTGTTTGTAGATTTGTCAACGTCGAAAGCTGACATAAGAAAAAATATGTTACGAAGTATATAGGAGGTCTGTTTGTGTGTGTTCGTTGTCCTAAGATAATTTAGTTACCACTATTATTGTTAATTGTTTTTTAAACAACTATTACGACATCGAAAGCCTGGTGTGCTATAGGGTATACACATTTATTCACCACAGCGGAATCTTTGAGAAAACCTCCCCTTGATTCAAACCTGCGCCAACTAGGACTCAAATCCAAGCCAGATCTGGTCAGATTGCACACGAACCACAGTTGTCTATGACTTCGACCGTTCTTAGTAGTCCAAATAAAATAGTCGTTTGAGCAACGGTTCTTTGTAGGGTCAAGTTGGACTTTTTCTGAATGTGATGATTATGTTATCATTTGGTGAATGAACGACAGATACAGGATTTTTTTGCAACATGTATCAAAACCAAGTGACTTAATTGAAAACGGTGAACTTATAGGGTATGTCTACGTATATACGTATTTGATCACACCAGGGTGTCAATGATTCTGGCGGGCTATAATACTGTTAGTCACGATAATTACATTATGATGGTGATTTTTCGTGAAGGATTACGGAGTCAGGGGTCGGATTGATGAGTTTGTTGTAGGAGAGATTTTCGGGAGATACGGGTGTTGATTTGACTTCTCGTTTTTCGCGATCTTGTGCAAAGGAATCATCGGGTTATCGGATTCAAATGTTCAAGCGTAACTGGAGGAGAAAATTAATAGCGGGTTATTTAACCGGTGGATCTCTTTGAATATTAGATTCTATTTAGCAGATACATAGATCTATGTGTGTTAAAAATTTGGCAATGATCTGATTGTTGGATTTTCAGTTACGATTTGGAAGTTGCTGCATTTTATGGGTGACTTTTTCGGGTTTGATGACGCAAGTGCGAGACGGTTTGTCTTGTGAAACTTTGGACGATATGAGCCAGATATCTCAGAGATGTTGGTTTGTAATGGAAGCTCACGTGGGTCTTACATTTGGGAAGTGTGGTATTCAATGTGAACACATCTGGTATGGAAATCGATAGTGGTAGTTATCGGGAAAATTTGGTACTTGCGGGTTTTTGTAATGGGATGACCAAGTAATTGGTTGGATATTCCAAGATACTTGCAATATGCGGGTGAGTTAGAGCTTCTTATCACTAAGATAATTGGTTGTTGAAGGATGTCAGATAGAACATGTTTAATGGGCGCTTGGGTTTAGTTGATAGTTTGTACAACAAAGCAAGCGGTTGTTCTTCAGGTTTCCAATTAGGAATCCTTAGGTGATGGAATGAGTGAAAAATCTTGTAAGTCCCGGACCTTAAGCATAATGGAATTCTAAGGGTTTCGGAAACTCGGTGTGAGTTTGGTATCGAGCTAGTGCGAGTTAGATGACTAGTGGAGTTGTGGAGATGGTTGCTTGATGTAGTTCTTCAATGCTCTCAAGATTAGTGCGTTGATTCCAAATAATAATAGGACTTCGAATACTTGTTTTACTATCTAATGGCTAAGTAATTTGCTACTGACTGGTGGTACAAATCAAGTTTCTTCTCGAGTAGCCGCGATTTATTCTTAAGTACAGTGGGTGTGTGAACGATATGAGGGGTTCAATGTATGTGAAAGCAGAAAGTTGAAAAGGTGGGAGATTTCAAAGTGGTGACTGTGTTCTCCGCTGGGTGTATTGAAGAATAGTATACCAGGGCGTGTGTTAGGATTTTCTGACTTTTGGGAATGAAAATCAAAGATAGATGGGTATTTTGTACGGGTGATCATTGACGTGTCGGTGACAGGATCAGACGTTTCTAGAGCGATGAGTGAGGCGGTTTTGTCTCATGTTAATATCATGTAATTGAAGTCTCAAGCACTTCAATGTGGTGAAGAAGCCGAGATGGCCCAAGCTAGTAATTGAGATATTCGATTATCACTCAGCAGTGTTTTTGTGTCGAAAGACTTCCTTCCGTCGTAGTATAGCGATGTAGAAGTGTTGCGTGACCCGAATAGTTTATCCGAGGGTATCAAAATGAGTCAATTCAGCTAATCAGGATTTGTTGTGGGTGTTTAAACATGATTGACAGTTGATGTTGATTATTTTTTTTTGAAGATCGGTGTAGGGTTTTTCAAAGTCTCCAAGTGGGAGATTGCTGAGGTATGTATTTGAACAAAAATAAAAAAGAATGGGCATGGAGACCCTTGCGGATCGTGAGGGTGATGTCGCCAGATGCGAGCTAGTAGGTTAAAACGCGAGACAGGAAGTCTGAAGAAGAAGCTCCAGATTGTGAATATCTCGCGGAACGCAAGACTTAGGTCACGAAACACGACGTGGTGCTTGGCCAACAAGTCGGTGGATTTTGTTTCCTTGTTTGTTACTCCTATATATTGTCACCCTAGACTCCTGTAATTGTGTGCACAAAATTTGTGGTAGAAAATCTCTGGTTTGCGCCCGTGGACTAAACTTTTCTTCGTGTTTGGAGTTGAATATAACCATGTTAAATACTTGTGTCGTTTACGTTAAAGTTTATCGTTTTGCTTTATTTATTCGTTTGTTATTCGTGGATTTTGTGACTGTTGCAATTTTGTGTATTGTTTGAGTCTTAAAATCATAACAACTTTGTTATTCCTTCATTAGAATTTTGTTTCGAGCCCAACTTCTAAATAAAAATATTACTTTTTCTTAGGAACGGAAGAGAGCTGGTTAGATATAACTTAACCAAGTTGAACCTGAATTGAGCAGCTACCGGTCTAGCAAAGATAAAAGCTTCTTCTCAACCAATATTCCAATAACCAAATAATATTTTCAAGGTAAAAATATCACTAGAAGCAAACAATTTGTAAAAGTAGTACTACATAACACACCATCAAAGTCCTGACTTGAGTGGTATGAGGTGCGATCTAACTTGGGGTATTGTCAATTCAGGGTGATGCCAATATCGCTGAAAGTGGTTATGTCTCCTCTGGGTGATGCCACTATCGCCGCGATTTAGATTTCCTCCTAACGTGTATGTGAGTGACATATGATCGCGAAAGTTGTTATATATGTCCTCTCTTGATGATGCCAATATCGCCATTTGAAAAAAAAAGTACTACATAACATGTCCATTATAAGGCCGAAAATTTGGGGCTAGAATGTTGGATATGTACATACACATGCGTATAAATTTCAAAACTTACACATGACAAATAACTAACTCAACAAAAATCACACAATTAATATTGTTTACACTTAGCCTATTCAAATTACTCTACATCTTCCAAAACCTCGTGTACTTGATTTTCCAACAACTTATGAGGAGGAAAGTATTGAAAACTCGATATATTATCCGCACTTACATAAACAACTTTATACATGTCATAATGCGTATTAACCTTAACATCTTTGAAGACATTGTGAAGGGCTTCACGATGATCGTTTTTTAGGACAAATGAGTAACACGACTGAAGATTCTTCCACACGTAAAAATTGATGACCATTGGTCTACTTGCGCGCTCTAAACAAACACCGGCAAGAGCACCATCCATTTTAGGAAAGTGAGATCTAAATACCAAAAAACACATGTACGAAAAGTCTTGCTCGTTCATGGAATTAGGTAAAAGATAAGCTGTGCTGAAAGAAATGGTGTCGCCCGTTGAGAACTTTGCAGCGGGGTATCCGTCCCTTGTCTCACCACCATGAACAGACATGAAGTCGTGATCGAGTAGCACAACCATTGTTTGTAGATTTGTCAATGTCGAAAGCTGACATAAGAAAATTATGTTACGGAGTATATAGGAGGTCTGTTTGTGTGTGTTCGTTGTCCTAAGATAATTTAGTTACCACTATTATTGTTAATTGTTTTTATTAAACGAACTATTTCGACATCGAATACCCAGTGTGCTTTAAGGCATACACTTTTATTCACAAAAACATAATCTTTGAGAAAAACTCCCCTTGATTCGAACATGCGCTAACTAGGACTCAGATCCAACCAGAGCTTATACCACTAAGACAATAACTCCGGTGGTTATTATTTTTTGTTAATGTTAATTAATATGAGTAATTAATGGCAGTACTTACTAGTATTTCACCGAGTAATTCTTTATCCTCGTTAGACCTCTTGATCCATGCCCCATACCATATAATCTGCATGACAGGTACAATACCGTATCAATATAAAAATTCACTTCGGAGCTAAAATTATATAATATGTTATTCAAATAAATTTAACAACTCGAGTAATAGCTAGCTAGGTGATCCCAATTAAAAAGCGTTCATTTGATATTTAAATCGATTAAAAGAAAAATTGGTAACTAGAAACTAATACTGTATTTGATTGCTAAATATACATGTTATATAGAAAATTCGTATGACAAGTAACAATTACTTAATACAATGCGTAAGTTCTAATTAAAACACATAATATATTGTGAATATAAGTAAATGATAACCAAACTACTCCAAATTGTAATGTAAATCAATTAACAACTAATTAATTAAATTATTATACTGAGATTGTGAAGTTTTCTAACTAGGCCGACAATTAACAAATGAGTTTAATAGAGAAATATAAATATAACACTTTGTCGGACAGAGCAAAAAAATCAAATTTTGCTACGTGCCTACATGTCTTTTTCAAGTTTAGATTCCATTTGTTTTAAGCCTTCAATTTCTTCCTTTTCATTAGTATATGTAGATTTGATATATAGGTAGAGAGGATAGATATTATACCATACTGCCATGATAGCTTTTGAAGATGGAAGAATGAATGCAACCAAGTTTTTCAGTAAACACAGAGAATTGTTTCAAAGTATCCACAAGTTGATCAACAATGGCGATTGTTGGCCTCAAAACACACATAAATATGTCCAGATTCTTGTTGCTAAAAGGCATGAAGGAAGCCATAATTATAATCTACTGTATTAATTAATGTATATATGTGTATTGTTTATGGAATTAAAATATGATATATAGGAGGAGTTACGTAAATGGTGATCCTAACTAGAGTACTATATATTTAACTAACAAAATGGACGGTAGTGCATACTTTTGCAGCCGTCTAGCTAGGCGTTGAATTCCATAAAAGAATGCTCTCCAAGTCTTATTTGGCTTCTTTATTTGTCTGGATCCCATGCAAAATAGAAGAGTGTTAGTATTAATCCTATCATAAAGACTTAAAAAGGTAAAGCGGTTGTCGGGTAATTTGTGATCGGTTTTTATTGTTTCTGTGTTGTTTATCGTTTGTTGTTAGATTTGGGTTATTGCACTTGATTTTGTATTCGATCCAGGATCATTTTAATGATCCGGTTGCTCAAGGCTCGGGCTTGTTAGCTTTTGTTCTTTGTTTAGTGATAGAGATTGTTTTATGCTCCCGAGCCTTGGAATGCTTTTAGTTCGATTGTATCTTTCTTCGTCTTTTTCATCTATTGATTAAAAGACTTTTTTTTAATGTTATCGTTATTTTAGAAAAGAAAAAAAAATGTTAGTATTACAATTCATTACTTATATAGTTAATTATCAATATAACTCAAACTTTAACCT
The DNA here is from genome assembly GCF_046630445.1 of Rutidosis leptorrhynchoides. NCBI lineage: Eukaryota > Viridiplantae > Streptophyta > Magnoliopsida > Asterales > Asteraceae > Rutidosis > Rutidosis leptorrhynchoides. The sequence goes on from NC_092333.1 coordinate 399,171,425, forward strand.
GTGTAATTATTCAACAACTAGTAATGGTTTAGAATTGAGATACTGTAATATATAAAAAATGTCGTTTCAAAATATACAAGATGATGCATTGGTACAAAAAAATCATAGTTAGAATTCTGACGAAAATGCCAATATATATGATTAGTTTTAATTTTAGTTTTAAGTAGTAACTTTACGTTTATAAGTTAACCTCTTTAATAATAAATACTCCGCATGATCAATTTTTTTATTATAACTACTATACTATTATTTATAACTATTATTATTCTTATAATTAATAATAATTATAATTATTATTAATTAATATTTGCGTTATAATTATTATTATATGATATATGATTCTCTTATACTCCTATCTTGTTATCTTGGGCAAGAATGAAAATAAAAATGGTCAAAAAGTTACTCCTTTTGATTATGAAAGTAGACTCTATATATGTTGTATCAATAGTAAAAAATATTATACAATATATCTATATCTATCTATACATCAATAACAACAACAAAAAAACCCAATATAATATGCGTGATATATGGAGAAATTGAAATGTAGACAATCTTTCTCCTTTCTAAAAATAAAGACAAGTCATTTCTCCACTCAGAGTGAAAACACTCTCAAAAGTAGAGAAAGTCATCCATCTCTCTATTCGACAGATAGAGAGATTGTTTTCGAGTGGACCTCCGGCCAATATATAGAATTTTTTTTAAAAAAATTAAATAAAATTAAAAATAAATTTGAGACGCAATGAAAATGGTAAAATTAAATTTTCATGGGTTTTAAATTCCGCCTGAAATTTAATTTATGCTCTAAGAGTCAGTCAAGTCGTCAATAAGTCGACATCTATACTTACATATAATCATGAAATATGTTTACGTGTTACATTCTGGTTAAATTATGACATGTTTCATTTCAAGAATTTTTGTCAGCTTTTTCTCATTTTTTTTTATTAATTAATTGTATATTTTCTTTTTTATAAGTTGTAGTGTAAGACCCAAATATTTATTGTACATAATGTATTTATGGTGTACGATGCGTGTATGAAGTGTACGTGTTGCTTGCTCGAACGCCGAAGGAAACTGGACGTTGTCTGAAGTGACAAGGTGTGTACGTATCTTTTCAACCCTAAATAAAATTTGTGTTGATGTTTCAAAGCCTTACCATTGGAAAGGAAATCTTATTACGTTTCCAACGATATTTGATTCATCGAAAACGGAGCTACGGTCAAAAAGTTATGGCCAAAACAAGTTTCTGAAAACTGACCTGTAGGTTGGAGCGGCGCTCCACCTTTCGGCGCGGCGCGCCGAACCCGTCTGATGCAATTTTCAGTTTAAAGGTTTAAATGAAGGGTACTTTGATCTTTTCACTTAGGGTCGGTTTGGGGTCATCAAAGCTGATCTAGAACTCCATTGGAGCTCATTTCTCACCCACACAAACACTCTCATCCACATTTAGAGAGAGAGGAAGAGTTCTAGAGTGAGAGAGCTTGAATTGGAGAAGAAGGAGCTTGAATTGATCAAAGTCTCGGGTTTTAAAGTTGTTCACCTCGTTCCTAGCTACGTTTTGGTTGTTGTGGTAAGTTCTAACTCCGAATTTCATTGTTTGATTTGATATTCAAAGTTAGGGTTTGAACTTAAATTGTTAAGAAACCCATTTAAACTCATGAAATGAGTTTAGTGATGCTAGTAATCGGGTTTATTGTTAGTGTTGGTGGATTTTGGGTTGGTGAACAAATTGGTTATGTTTAGAACTTGAATTTGAGTTTAATCACTAGGTTTAGTGATTATGGAAGTATTGGAACCCATTTAGGGTTATTTGGTTGACTAATTTTGACTATGGGTCAAAATTAGGGTTTGGTGACGGTTATGACCCAATTGTTGATTTAGTAAGGTTTATAAACTTAAAATGGATTAAGTTGAAGTATAAAACCGAGTTAAATATGTTTTGGTGTCAAAACTTGCTAATGGCGCGATGTTGACTCCTTTGGGTCAAAAGTAGGGTTTAAGTGTCATTTTGGGCAAAATAGGTGTTTAACACCTATGATTGGGTTTGATTGGCATATTAGGACCATTCTCACTTGTGTTAGTGACTATTGGTTAATTTTGGGCGCGGTTTGTACTTGGAAGTGCATTTGGGTCGAATTTGCTCTAATTGTCAAATTGGGTTGGTTTGTAAATCCAATCTAAGTGTGTTGTTGAATTTGTGATAATGGAATAGGTACTTTCCATTGATGAGTTGCGGATTACTTGGAAGCATTCATCAAGGCGACAAGGTGAGTGTTAATATCCTATGTGCACATGTATGTGTGGAATGGGTGCGGGTCGGGTGAAGTGGTTCTCGGTTAAAGAGCTCACTTCACATATAGGTGGTCTTGACGGACTTGTGTATTGGTCCAATTGGCACGGTTGTGCGTTTTGGTTGTTGGTATCGGTATTTGATTTAGGAGTTAACCTTGGACGTTTATATATTGTTGTATTGTCGTGATGTAGCTAACCCTCCGGGTGTAGCTTCTTGGCGTTGTTCACATCGTCGTTGGTGAACTTATGTTTGTTGATGCATATTTAGCTTGTTGCTTAGTGATCGTACGGTATGCTTACATTAGCTTGCCTTTATGCTTGGATGCTCCGGTATGCGGTATTTGTTTATTTATGTGGCGTGTCCATTTTATGCATATATATGTATGTAGTATGTTATCACTCACTAAGCATTAGCTTACGCTCTCGTTGTTGACATTTTTTTATAGATTGCTTGGATGCGGTGGCTCGGGTAAGCGGGGACTAGTGGACTTGCATAGTTGCTTTAGAAGGCTTGCTTTTGGATTGATTAGGATTGGGTAGCGTATCCCCAATCGCCATGCTCGGCCTTTATTTTGTATTACAAATCATGTGGTTGGAAACTTGTATTTTCGTACGAAAGTTGTAAAACGGCCGATGTGGGCCCGGTCTTCGTAAAACTAATTTTATTAATGGAACGTGTTAGTTTTATCTATTATAATATGTTGTGAAAACCGTTTAGTCTAAATGTGTCGGGAAGTGGTCAAACATTTTCGCATTTGGGACTTTTTGGGACAGCAGCCTGTCCAGGCCCTTTGGCGTGCCGCGCGGGGTCATGGCGCGCCGCGCCATGTGCTGCACAAAGAAATTTTTTTTTTATTTCCGCGTAATTGGTTGGTTAACGGGTTGAGTTGTTACAAGTGGTATCAGAGCATGGTCTAAGGGATTTAGGTGACTTGAGATAGGTACCTAGACTTACACTTTTGTGTGTGCTTAATTTGTTGCGGGACTTGTAGGATTACGGGTCGGAATAGGTTATAGTTAGTGCCTTGTTTGTAGGTGGACTAACGTTTATATTAATAATGTGGATATTATTAATATACTTTTGTGTTGTGATAATAATTCTCGCGTGTGTTTATATCGCGTAGAATTTTGTTTGTGTTTGTTTATATCATCAAGCGAGGCGGTCATTGTACTAACAAGTTGATACGGCGTGTATGCGTAATAAGGACTTGCAAACCTTATTACGGGTGCAAATCATGTCTAACAAGTGATGTACGACGAGTGTTTAGCAAGATGGGACGGTGTTGTGCGTGTAGTCTATACGTTCGTGATCTAATCGTTTGCATCCCTTAGAATGAAAACGGAAAATGGATGCGGAACGAGTGAGCCTATTCACAAAGGGAAGGATGATTTAACGTTAAAGATTGAGGCCGTGTTTGAGCAATATGTCTCGGTTTTCACCGGCAAAGTTAGGGAAGTAACTAAGGAGTTGGTCGAAGGACAAATGACGGAAATGGTCCGAGACCAAGCGACTAAAGTTGTAAAGGAAGAGTTTGAAAAGAGGCTTCCTAAACCTCGAGGTAGTGATGATGAAGATGTACATGCAAGGTTAGGATTACATGGTGCTCATGGTAAGAGGGCACGAAGTACGCCTGAAGGCGTCGGGAATGTGAAGAAGAAGAGTAAGAAGGGTTACAAGCTCACGTGCTTTAAGTGTGGGGAACGGGGTCATTTGGCACAAGATTGTACGGTAGTGCCTTTAGGCTCAATCAGGTGTTTCATTTGTCGGATGGAGGGACACCGGAAGTCAGAGTGTTCCGAATCGCATGACGATCGGGTTAGGAGGTTAGAGCGGAAATTCATGATGGGTAGTGGAGCACGGAAGCCCAACAGCGCTACATCAGGTACCTTTAGTACGAAATTATATGTTGTTCGTTTGTAATAACATGCGGTATGTGCGTAAGTCTTAGCTAAACTTTATTCTCCGTTGGAGATAATTCGTAGCAAGCGGGCGGTTTACGTTTATGGTTCCGGTTTGCTCTCAGTAGAGTGTATAAGTGGAGTGTTGTGCCTTGATCCTATGGTGCGAATCCTTGGGTGCTTAAGCATTTTGGTTGGTATCGGGTAGTTAACCTCGTTTGAGTGAGACCCTTAAAGTCTCAATGGTGTTGTGCATGTTACTGATATGGGTAACGTTCCTAATGGAAGTACCCTATGGTGACGTTTGATTGTCGGGCGAAGGGCATAAGACTTGGTGCAACCAAGCATTCCTTAGTATTTGGGAAATGTTTCTACCAAACCATGAAAATGGGTTTTGGTGTTCGGTTGTTAAGCGCGTGTTCGCTTTCGTGTTGAAGTTGATGAACCATGAGGTTCGTCGGGTGGATTGAAATTCTTGAAATCTAGTGTTGATCTCGATGTATGTTGGTAAAGGAGTCTACGTGACGCGACATTAGGTGCCTTTTTATACCTACTAGCGTGGTGTTCGACTCCGATTGTGTTGCGGTTACATTGTACTTAGGGTACCGAAGTGAAACCTTTAGGTACATGAGCGATCAGGTGAAATTTGAAAAACTAAAGCAATTGGATGATTGCGAGTGTATAGTTCATGTAAATTGTGGTACACTTTTTATTCGAAGTGTTTAAGGATAGGTTAGGATCCTTGGTATGCTCAAAATTGAAGCAAGAAGTGGTGATGGGCCGTGTGAACCCAATTATTGGTAAAGTATGCCTTTGGTAGCATCGTGCGGGTGTACGAGATGCGGTTATGGAACGTAGTTCCAAGTGGGGGAGTTACACTCCCGCACGAGGAGGTTTTAGTGTGAGATTTCGAACAATGCTTTTGGTAGATCCGAAATTTGTGTCAGGACCTAGATTTGTTCAATTTGTGGTAGGGTACAATTTCGGTTAAATTGTACTTATGAGTTTGGATTTGAAATATCACCAAGGTAGTAATGTGGTAAATCTCGTTGAGAGATAATGGGCGGGTATGGTGAGCAAGGTGAAATCCCTCGGTTAAGGGATTCTCTTATAGAGAATTATTGCTTTGTGCGTATATTCGATATAGGTGGTTCTTGCTCGATTGTGTGAATGGTTAGTGGTATCCGTTAGGATTCACTATGGCGTAGCAGAGCGCAATGTTACGCTACTCGCTGTTCGAGGCCAAAAGGGATCACGGATTGGTGGAGCATGACCTTCGGGGTCCTCTGACTTCATCATGAGATCGTTGATTGGTGAAGCATGAACTTCGGGGTCCGCTGACTTCACCATGGGATCGTTGATTGGTGGAGCATGACCTTCGGGGTCCGCTGACTTCATCATGAGATCGTTGATTGGTGAAGCATGATCTTCGGGGTCCGTTGACTTCATCATGGGTGTAGTGTTATATCAGTGAAGCATGACCGTTGACGGGGTCCGTTGACTTCATCCGGTGTTGAGTGATCTATCGGTTGTTTTATACACCGATGGTGGGGTCGTAAGGACCGTGTGGTGTGATCTATCGGTTGTTTTATTCACCGATGGTGGGATCGTGAGGACCATGTTGTGTGATTAGTAGGGCGATAGCCGTGTTTCGCTCACATGTTGTTACGGGTATGACAATAGTCGATTTTGTACACCTTAGGTTTAGCGTTGCCATAGTCGTTTTGGGCGCTTTTGGTTTTAGCCGTTGCTTATGATGTTAGGATAGTGGCGTATTGGTTGTATTGCGCACTACAAAGGATGTTTAGTGGTAAGTGTAATCCGTAAGGATTCATGTGGTTCGATCTTCAACGTTCGGTTCGTTGACTTTAGGTTGAGACTTGGTCACATTTAGCGTTGTCCTTGGTAAAGGTACGCTAAGGAATTGATATCTCGGTACGAGATTGGTTGAGTTTTTCCCGATATGGGGAAAAGAGCAGGTTTTAGTGCTCGGATAGTGGTTTTGATAAATCACAGTTGACGATTTTAGTTGTTAAAGGTGATTCATTGGAAGAATTGTCTAGGAAAGTTCGGATTGGAACTTAGGATTGAGGGTCGTTGAGTAGTTCCGGATTGGTTAAGTGGAAAAGATCACGAGGACGTGATCGAGTTTAAGTGGGGGAGAGATGTAAGACCCAAATATTTATTGTACATAATGTATTTATGGTGTACGATGCGTGTATGAAGTGTACGTGTTGCTTGCTCGAACGCCGAAGGAAACTGGACGTTGTCTGAAGTGACAAGGTGTGTACGTATCTTTTCAACCCCAAATAAAGTTTTTGTTGATGTTTCAAAGCCTTACCATTGGAAAGGAAATCTTATTACGTTTCCAACGATATTTGATTCATCGAAAACGGAGCTACAGTCAAAAAGTTATGGCCAAAACAAGTTTCTGAAAACTGACCTGTAGGTTGGAGCGGCGCTCCACTTTTCGGAGCGGCGCGCTGAACCCGTCTGATGCAATTTTCAGCCTTTTTTAAAGGTTTAAATGAAGGGTACTTTGGTCTTTTCACTTAGGGTCGGTTTGGGGTCATCAAAGCTGATCTAGAACTCCATTGGAGCTCATTTCTCACCCACACAAACACTCTCATCCACATTTAGAGAGAGAGAAAGAGTTCTAGAGTGAGAGAGCTTGAATTGGAGAAGAAGGAGCTTGAATTGATCAAAGTCTCGGGTTTTAAAGTTGTTCACCTCGTTCCTAGCTACGTTTTGGTTGTTGTGGTAAGTTCTAACTCCGAATTTCATTGTTTGATTTGATATTCAAAGTTAGGGTTTGAACTTAAATTGTTAAGAAACCCATTTAAACTCATGAAGTGAGTTTAGTGATGCTAGTAATCGGGTTTATTGTTAGTGTTGGTGGATTTTGGGTTGGTGAACAAATTAGTTATGTTTAGAACTTGAATTTGGGTTTAATCACTAGGTTTAGTGATTATGGAAGTATTGGAACCCATTTAGGGTTATTTGGTTGACTAATTTTGACTATGGGTCAAAATTAGAGTTTGGTGACGGTTATGACCCAATTGTTGATTTAGTAAGGTTTATAAACTTAAAATGGATTAAGTTGAAGTATAAAACCGAGTTAAATATGTTTTGGTGTCAAAACTTGCTAATGGCGCGATGTTGACTCCTTTGGGTCAAAAGTAGGGTTTAAGTGTCATTTTGGGCAAGATAGATGTTTAACACCTATGATTGGGTTTGATTGGCATATTAGGACCATTCTCACTTGTGTTAGTGACTATTGGTTAATGTTGGGCGCGGTTTGTACTTGGAAGTGCATTTGGGTCGAATTTGCTCTAAGTGTCAAATTGGGTTGGTTTGTAAATCCAATCTAAGTGTGTTGTTGAATTTGTGATAATGGAATAGGTACTTTCCATTGACGAGTTGCGGATTACTTGGAAGCATTCATCAAGGCGACAAGGTGAGTGTTAATATCCTATGTGCACATGTATGTGTGGAATGGGTGCGGGTCGGGTGAAGTGGTTCTCGGTTAAAGAGCTCACTTCACATATAGGTGGTCTTGACGGACTTGTGTATTGGTCCAATTGGCACGGTTGTGCATTTTGGTTGTTGGTATCGGTATTTGATTTAGGAGTTAACCTTGGACGTTTATATATTGTTGTATTATCGTGATGTAGCTAACCCTCCGGGTGTAGCTTCTTGGCGTTGTTCACATCGTCGTTGGTGAACTTATGTTTGTTGATGCATATTTAGCTTGTTGCTTAGTGATCGTACGGTATGCTTACATTAGCTTTCCTTTATGCTTGGATGCTCCGGTATGCGGTATTTGTTTATTTATGTGGCGTGTCCATTTTATGCATATATATGTATGTAGTATGTTATCACTCACTAAGCGTTAGCTTACTCTCTCGTTGTTGACATTTTTTATAGATTGCTTGGATGCGGTGGCTCGGGTAAGCGGGAACTAGTGGACTTGCATAGTTGCTTTAGAAGGCTTGCTTTTGGATTGATTAGGATTGGGTAGCGTATCCCCAATCGCCATGCTCGGCCTTTATTTTGTATTACAAATCATGTGGTTGAAAACTTGTATTTTCGTACGAAAGTCGTAAAACGGCCGATGTGGGCCCGGTCTTCGTAAAACTAATTTTATTAATGGAACGTGTTAGTTTTATCTATTATAATATGTTGTGAAAACCGTTTAGTCTAAATGTGTCGGGAAGTGGTCAAACATTTTCGCATTTGGGACTTTTTGGGACAGCAGCCTGTCCAGGCCCTTTGGCGCGCCGCGCGGGGTCATGGCGTGCCGCGCCATGTGCTGCGCAAAGAATTTTTTTTTTATTTCTGCGTAATTGGTTGGTTAACGGGCTGGGTTGTTACATGTAGTTTACTCATAAAATACAAACATAACAAATCTCTCTCACAAACTATAACAACTTTTATCCAAAATTTCAATTAATGAACGAATAAACTTATTTTATTTAAATAAAACTTAAGTATATAACTTAATAAAAATAAACAATCAAATATCTATATTAAATATACAAAATATGATACTCTGTATTTAAATAAACTTAAGTATATCAAATTTTTTTACATTTGCGGACATGTATTTTAGTAGATGGGCTCATAAACGTATCACTATATATTCTATTATTGATGATGTTATCATATTGTTTATTTTGACGTTATTATGTTATTTAATGTTGTTAGTGCTAGGTTATTTAAAGTTGCTACTATTAGGCTAAGCTATTTCAGATTGAAGAGTGTTAGTGGTATCAATATTTTGGAGGAATCTGTCGGCGATTTGTAATATGCCAATGTTCAAGAAACTGTGTCACATTCGATGAGAACAATTGACTGTTGCATTGCAATTATATTCAATACTAACGTGTATGTTACTAATGTTTTCAATACTTATTCTTTCAATTCTATTGTTATCAATAATAAAGGATCCACATAACAGCCCAATCTACAAAATTGATACTAATGAAATTGTATATTTTAGTTTTAAAGGACTTGTTAAAAAAATTGATGTCACACTCTTATTGTCAACATATGGTGTTTTATATTGATGAAATGATTTAGTAGATTTGAGTTTTAATTGTAAAAATAATAAATAGTGATGATGTCACAGTGTTACTGTTCCTCATTCATTCACTTATAGTATATATAACAAACTTTATTCATGGAAGGCAAGTTTAATATCTTCAGGTGAAAGACTTACTCTAGGGAAATCTGTGTTGAGTAGTCTCAGGATTTATTATTTGTCTCTATTTAAATGTCCAGAATCGATCCTTAAACTGCTTGAATCTATTAGGGCTAGATTTTTCTGGGGTGGAAGTAATTCTACTAAAAAGATGTCATGGGTGAAGTGGAATAAAGGGTTAGCTTTTCATGATCAAGGTAGTCTCAATGTGGGTAGTCTAAAAGCATTTAATATTGCATTATTAACAAAGTGGAGGTGGTGGTTTTTATAGAGACCGAATGACTATTGGATGTCAATTATAAAGTCTATTCATGGCGATGTTTAGAGATGATTTCGAGTAATGGATCCTCATCATGGAACAATATTGTGACGACTTGTTTGAAGAGTATCACTGATGGTCACCTTCCCTCTAATGTATTTCGTATGGAAGTTGGGAACGCAAGGAACGTTCGCTTTTGGCATGATCTATGGTGTGGTAACTCTACATTATCTTCTCGTTATAATCATTTATTTCATTTAGACGTTAATAAAGATGACACTGTCGCGGACAAGTGGGTTAATGGGGCCTGGCAATGGACATGGGCTAGAGAGAATTTAGGAAGTAGAAACGAGCAGATGCTTTCTACTCTTTATGATGATCTTATGTCATTCCGTGTTTCGGATCAGTTGGATCGATGGACCTGTTCATTAAACTCGGATGGTAGTTTTTTAGTCAAATCGGCTAGACATGTGATAGATTGTGTGTTTCTTTCGTCTTCCCCTGTTAAGACAGTTTGGTTCCAGTATATTCCGAGGAAGGTTGACATTTTTATTTGGCGGTTAAGGCTTGATTCTCTTCCCGTTCGTTGGAATCTCTCCGTGAGAGGTATAAAGGTAAGTTCTATTGTTTGTCCGTTATGTAGCAATGGGTTGAGTATGTTGATCACTTATTTTTTGGTTGTACTGTGGTTGCGGAGTTATGGATTAAGGTACGGGTTTGGCTTAATTGCGGGATGTCGGATTTTTCCTAGTGGGACTTGTTTATTGTTTGGCTAGAGGGTGTTTGATTTTGTACTTCTTCTCTAACGACCCGTCCTAAACCATCTGGACGAATACATTACATTTGGTAACATCGCGAGGTACTTGACCTCTATATGATACATTTTACAAACATTGCATTCGTTTAAAAAAGACAAACTTTCATTTCATTGAAAGTTGACGGTATGCATACCATTTCATAATATTTCCAACTATAATTTACTTATTAATAATCTTGATGAACTCAACGAATCGAATGCAACGTCTTTTTAAATATGCCATGAATGACTCCAAGTAATATCTCTAAAATGAGCAAATGCATAGCGAAAGATTTTTTTAATACCTGAGAATAAACATGCTTTCAAGTGTCAACCAAAAGGTTGGTGAGTTCATAAGTTTATCGTAAACAATAAAATTCATCATTTTGATAGACCACAATATTCAAATACAGTACACCTATCTCGTGTACAAAACCATTTTCATAAATCTTAGTAACCGTACACATATCTTGTGTACAAAAATATCATACACATAACCTGTATATAAAATCATTCTCTCGATACATAACATTCACTTTACTTTCATTGCTTGGCTTGGTAACCGACCTTAACATATAATGCGCATCAATAATATCCCCAAAAACAGAACATCTCGCCTGTATAATATATAAACTTCGAAGTACTAAACACCACGCCCACTAGCTCTTCCGTCTAGTGAACATTCTGGGTGGGGGTGTTAAACCCGGTAGCTACCTTTAGGATTTGCGTGAATTAGGGCCATACCCGATTCTAATTCTTAGGTTACCAAGCAATAATAATTAGGGGAAAAATATTCACAACAATTAGTGGCAATTATCACGTCCAACTAATTCAATAATAATCCACAGAACTTCTGTCTGCATAATAATTCATTCGAGGAATGTTTTGCTTGTGTCTATCTCGTCAAACATTTATAAAAGCATTTCATGTATTCGCAGTTCAAAATATATTTCAAAAGCATTTAATAAAGCAGTTGTAAAAACAGCACATGTATTCTCAGTCCCAAAAATGTAAAAAGTAAAAGGGAGCAAATGAACTCACGATACGATATTTTGTAGTAACAATATGCATACGACGGAACTGAACAATGCAGTGTTGGCCTCGGATTCACGAACCTATATTATTCATATATATATATATATATATATATATATATATATATATATATATATATATATATATATATATATATATATATATATATATATATATATATATTAAAACGTATACTTGTAATCGAACAAATATATATTATTATTGGTGATATGATTTTTATATATATGTCAATTTATATATTTTAAATAATAACAATATTAATATAGTTAAATTTTGTATTAAACATATTTTTATATAACCATCTTTTGCTGGTTAAATTAATGATAATACTAATAATAATACTAATAATAATGATAATACCGATAATAATATTAATTATAATAATAATTTTTGCTGCTATTAATAGTTAGAATAATAATGTTAATGTTTATATAATAATAATGATACTCATGATAATATTAGTAATAATATTTATAATAATCTGGTACATTAATAATTTTGATAATATTAATAATACATAATGATAATACTAGTAATTATAAATGATACAAGTACTAATGAAAATGATGATAATTTGTATCATTTTCATAGTAATAATAATATAAGTAATCACAATCATAGTGATAATAATAATACCTATTTTAATAATACTGATAATTCTAAAATTTTAAAAATAAATTTATTGATATTAATACGGATAACAATGATAATAATAACAATATTAATGATAATATAATAATAATAATCTTAGTCATAATAATAATAATAATAATAATAATAATAATAATACTAATTGTTAATACTTTATAATGATAATAATATTAGTAATCATAATATTAGTAATAATTTACTTTCTTCAATCATAATAATAATACTAAGTGTTAATTTACAATACAAGTAATTAATATACTAATAATAATAATAATCAAAATAATGATAATAATAATAATGATAATAATATTAACAATAATAATATTAACAATAATCATAATAATAATAATTTTTGTGATGAGAACTACCTTCCAATAGCCTTTATAAAAAAAATTTGCCCCGAGCCGGGCTCGAACCCGAGACCTATCGTTAACCCGAATACACCATTAACCATTCTACCGTTTCTGTTTATCTGAATATATCCCATTTTAATTATAAATAACCCATTTAATTTTCAGCTCAACCCAACAACTTAAATCCTACACGGCCCGTTAACCATTTCACAAGCCCCAAACTTTGCTAACCCGTATATATCAAATGGATTTCCTAAAGCCCAATCTAAAAACAGATTAATCGATCCATGTTGCAAAATTTAAATAAAAAAAAATTTCTATCAGGAACGAATAAGAATTGGAAGTGGGGCTTTAGGGTTTTGACAAAAGTAGAAAACATAAACCGAGTCACTTTTCATCATCCTTATTCCACCATCACCATCATCGTGTGTTTTCACTTTAGATTAACAGAAATAGAAAAATAGAAGCTGCAGTAGCAGCTACAGCGACATATAATAGCAGCAATAAGAGTAACAGGAGTATAAACAGAAGCAGGCACAGCGGTTTAAACGAGTGGCGGTTTAGGCTGTTTTGGTAGCTACAGAAATAGTAGAAACATAAGCATTAGAGCAGCAGTTTTTGAGGGTTGGTTCAAACAGAAACAAACAGTCATCGTTACTGTTTATTGTCATCATCCATGGTCTCGTTTTGTTGCAGGTTGAAAACGAACAAAACAGAAAAATAAAAATATAGCGAGTGGTGTTTAAATGGTGGTTAATGATGGTTTAAATGGTGGATGATGGCGACTAGGGGTGACCGAGGTGGTGATGGTAGTTCCATGGTGGTCTCGGTTGGGTGGTGTCCGGTGATCGATTGAACAAGAATAGAAACAGTAACCGGTGGTAGTAGCTGCAATAGTGTAACAAATGGGTTTTGGGTGGCTTACGGGGTGGTTTGGAACAGAAAGACAGGAACAATAAGTGCAGCAGGTGGCATGTGGTGGTGCTCCGATCTGGGACAGAATCAGTAAACAAGCAGGAACAAATGGGTCTCACTTTTTGGATTGTAACCGAATAGCACAAACAAGGAATGATTATAAACCGAATGTAGCAGTGGTGGTGGTGAAAGGAAATAAAAAAAATACAATGGGTGTGAAGGTAGCGGTTTGTTTGTGTTCACGATAGAAGAAACAAAAAAAAATTGAAAACCGTAAGTGGTTAGAAGGTGGCTCGATGGTTGTTGATGAAATACTTCAGAAAATATAAGAACAAATGGAGCCGAATAATGATGATGATAACTTTATGTTGTGGGTGTCGTTGGTGGTGATTGAGTTACAATATAGAAGAAGATCAATAGTATCGAAAGGAAGGAGAAATATAGTAGCTCACAGGTGGTTGTGATGGTGGTGGTTTTGGGTGTTGGAGGATGGTGGTGGCGAGTGATACTTGTCGAAGAAGAGAAGACATATATGGTTTGATAGTAATCAATTTCAATAATATGCACAGTTAGCAGCCCTCTCAATCCTTGGAGTATTCTACCGACACTTTTCCCACGAAGTGCTATATCGTGCCCATTGCTAAACAGTTAATGTATAAAAGTGTTCCTAAAAATCCCAAACTTTTAGATTAAATATATTTAATTATTTCACTCATTAACTGTTTGAAACCTGATCAAAAAGGTTCGATAATTATTTATTTTCTGTTCCAATTTATATGTACGGAGTACTAATACTCAAACTAAAAAGGTAAATTTTTTTTTTTTTGTCAATTCTATAATCTTCGTAATCGATTTACAGTTCAAATTTTATCTTAATCCATCATATATATGTATTAGATCTATATGAACACTAAAGAAATGCCAACAGAGTATTACAATTGTTTACTATTTAAGCTCGAAATCATTTATTTTCTATATACTATATGTATATATAAATACATTTTAATATCAGGTTTTATTATACAACTAAATATATATATATATTTTCAAATAAATATATTTACAATTAACATTCATGTATATATACATATATATATGTATCTATTTACAAATAATTATTCGTGAATCGTCGAGGACAGTCGAAGGTCAATTGAATGTATGAAACAGTTCAAAATTTTTGAGACTCAACCTAACAAACTTTTCTTATCGTGTCGAATTCGTATTAAGATTAAGTTTAAATTTGGTCGGAAATTTCCGGGTCGTCACATCTTCGAAGGACCGAATCGTGGCAGTTGTGTGTACTCTCTTATGGGCGATTTGGCGTTTCCGGAATTAAGTCATTTTTAATAATTCTTTTTTTAGTAAATGTAGTCTTTTTGATGTCATTAGATTACTTACTTTTCGTTGGATTAAACATAGAGGTCATTTAGTTTCTAATTGGAACTTATGGCTTACTATGCCTTTGTAATTCTCTCTTAGCGTCTTACTAGGGAGCGTTTTTTATTATATATATATATATATATATAATGGTAGGATCAAGAGGGAAGTAACCAAGCGGGGGGAAGCAAAAACTTTTTTTTTTCGTTTTTTGAAAAAACTTTGTTCACGAACATTGTAGATGGGATGAAAATATGAACATTTATTAGAGACACTTTGTGATAAATATTTTTATTTTGGCGGGAAATGAAACGACCCAACCCGTATTAAAACTGGCCCATAAATTTTTTTTCCTTTTAATACGCTTTAAATAACACTTTAGGTCCCAATTGTGATTCCATAAACATCTTTAATACAATAGAAGGTTTAATAACCCTTAAAACATTTAATACGTTGATTAATTGTCCAAACGAACATACACGACCCGACTAGTTTAGTTTCCAACCAAAACCGAGCATGGTGATTTGGGACTACACTACCCAAATCCTAATCGAATACAAAAGAAAGATCTTCTAAGCAACCTAGCCAAGATCTCTAATCCCCAAGCTTACCCGAGCCGCCAAGCATGCGATCCTATAAAAATAGCAACAACGAGAGGGTAAGCTAACGCTTAGTGAATGATAATATACTACATACATATATATGTATAAAATATATACGCCACACAAAATATCAAATACCGCATACCGAAGCATCCATGTATAAGGCAACTACACTAAGCATACCGTACGATCTCTAAGCAACAAGCTAAAGATATCAACAAAGTATAAGTTCACCAACGACGATGTGAACAACGCCAATAAGCTACACTCGGAGGGTTAGCTACATCACAACATTACAATAATATATAACAATATAAAACGAATAAGGTTAACCCCTTAACCCATTACCGAATACCAAACGCCACAATGAAGATTGGCCGAGCTACACTAGCCTTAGTAATCCGAACCCACACGAGATTACTATCTTCACAACATCGAGGTTGGCCGAACTACACGAGCCTAAGTAATCCGAAACCACACGAGATTACTACCTCAATAAGATGTCCGAACTACACGAGTCATCGTGAATCCGAACTACACGCGATTCACTTCTCAACATCAAAACCCACGGTCACGGGATTATAAAATCCACCACATCGGGGTCATCCACTTCACAACAATATCAACCCTTCGCCATTGGGGTTATAACGTCCAAATCACAACCACGTGTGATAACGTACACACAAGCGTGTACCTCGCCAAAGGTGGTTAACCAAAACGCATAAACGTGCCAATTGGACCTATACACAAGTCCATCAATCCACCTATATGTGAAGTAAGCTCTATGACCGAGAACCAATTCACCCGACCCGCACCCATCCTACACATACATATGCATATTGGATATTAACACTCACCTTGTCGCCTTGAAGAATGCTTCCAAGTAATCCGCAACTCGTTAATGGAAAGTACCTATTCCATTATCACAAATTCAACAACACACTTAGATTGGATTTATGGACCAACCCAATTTAACACTTAGTGCAAATTCGACCCAAATGCACTTCCAAGTACAAACCGCGCCCAAACTAACCAATAATCACTAACACAAGTGAGAATGGT
Organism: Rutidosis leptorrhynchoides; assembly: GCF_046630445.1. Taxonomy (NCBI): domain Eukaryota; kingdom Viridiplantae; phylum Streptophyta; class Magnoliopsida; order Asterales; family Asteraceae; genus Rutidosis; species Rutidosis leptorrhynchoides. Next base: position 399,187,890 of record NC_092333.1, read on the forward strand.
CCTAATATGCCAATCAAACCCAATCTTAGGTGTTAAACACCTATCTTGCCCAAAATGACCCTTAAACCCTAATTCGACCCATAAGAAGTCAATATCAAGCCATTAGCTAGTTTTGACACCAAAACATATTTAACTCGGTTCTATGCTTCAACTTAATCCATTTTAAGTTTACAAACCTCATCGAATAGATATTCGGGTCATAATCCTCAACAAACCCTAATTTTGACTCTAGTCAAAATTAGTCAACCACGAAAACCCTAAAAGTCTCCAAAACACCAATAATCACTAATGCTAGTGATTGCACACGATTTACAAGTCTTAAACATGGTTAAATCATTAACCAACCCAATACCCGCCTTTAACAACAATAAACCCGAATATTGGTGTTAATCTCCAATTAACAACTAAATGGGTTTCACCTATGAATCATACAATCAAATGCCCCAAATTCGAATGATGAACACGAAAATGAAATTCGGAGTTAGAGCTTACTACTAGTATCACCGTGATGCTAAGAACGAGGAGAACAACCTAGTCAACTATGCCAAATATCAAATCCCGCTTCTTCCTTTCCAAAAATCCCTTTGAAATCAAATGGGTGTTTGAGTTTTGAGAGAAAAATGAAAAGAAAAGGAAAAGGAAATTAGGAAAATGAAATGAGTGGATGAGGTTAAAGCCTCAAATCTGGCTCAAACGCGAAATGACCAAATTGCCCTTGAACCTTAATTAAAATTACACAAAACCGGTGCCAGCTCGCACTGTATGCCGCGCCGCGGCCTAATTCGTCGCGCCGCGACCTATAACTAGGTCTGGGATCATTCTTTGTCCTACTTCTGATCTCAATTTCAGTCCATTGCCGCGCCGCGGCCTCCTTTGTCGCGCCGCGACACAAAGTACGATCTGAGTCATTTTCTCCTCATACAAGACTTAACACTAGAAAATGTCCCGAACCCTTCATACGCCTATCATACATACCCAATTCACCTATAAATCATATTCGGGGAAAAATGGGGTGTTACAACTCTCCCACACTTAATTTCGATCACGTCCTCGTGATCCTAGTCACGAACCCAAACGGACCCACACTCAATGGTCCTCGAACATGTATTCCGAACCGACTTCCACCACAATTTCACTAACCCGATGGTTAATCCAATGACAAATTACACACTTGATCGCATCCCGAGACATACAATACACGCAACAACCGAAGTCTACAACGATCCCTTAGACAATTCTTCTCAAAGAGTTACCCTTAACAGCTAAATCGTCACCCGCGATTTATCAAATTCCAAAATTCCGAGCACTAGCACTAACTCAATCCTTCACATCGGGAAAACTCAACCAATCTCGTATCGAGATACCAATTCCTTATCATACCCTTACCGAGTACGACGCTAAAAACAACCAAGTCTCAACCTAAGGTCAACAACCCGAAGCGATGAAGACCGAACCAAACGAATCCTTACGGATAACACCAAACACTATACATCCCTTGTAGTGCGCAATACGACCAATACGCAACTACCGTAACATCCTAACAAACGGTTAAGACCGATAACGCCCAAAACGACTATGGTAACGTTAATCCCAAGGTGTACAAAATCGACTATCGTCACACCCGTAGCAACATGTGAGCGAAACACGGCTATCGCATCACTAACCATACAACATGGTCCTCACGACCCCACCATTGGCGTATAAAACAACCGATAGTTCCCACAACATGGTCCTTATGACCCCACCATTGGTGTATCAAACAACTAATAGATCACACGACATGGTCCTTACGACCCCACCGTCAGTGTATAAAACAACCGACAGATCACACATCACGAAGGATAGCCGAAAACTCACGCGCCTTAGTGAATCCGAACTACACGCGACTCACTACCTTCACCACAACAACACTCGGGATTGGCCGAACTACACGCGCCTTAGTGAATCCGAACTACACGAGAGTCACTATCCCGGAGGAATGACCGAACTAAACGAGTCATTTGTGAATCCGAACTACACGAGACTCACTCCTCAATGCAATGACCTAAACCACACGAGTCATTTGTGAATCCGAACTACACGAGATTCACTTCCACAATAAGATGACCGAAACCACACGCGTCATCGTGAATCCGAAACCACACGCGATCCACTACCATGAAGAAGTCAGCGGACCAGAAGATCATGCTTCACCAATCTCAACACCGGATGAAGTCAGCGAACCCCGTCAACGGTCATGCTTCACCGATATAACACCTCGCTCATGATGAAGTCAGCGGACCCCGAAGGTCATGCTCCACCAATCGCATACTCCCATGATGAAGTCAGCGGACCCTAAAGGTCATGCTTCATCAATCACCAATACCATGATGAAGTCAGCGGACTCCGAAAGTCATGCTTCATCAATCAACGCCCTTTTGGCCTCGAACGACGAGTAGCGTAACATCGCGCTCTGCTACGCCATAGTGAATCCTAACGGATACCACTAACCATTCACACACTCGAGCAAGAACCACCTATATCAAACATAGGCACAAAACAATAATTCTCTAGAAGAGAATCCGACACACACCTCCCTTAACCGAAGGATTTCACCTTGCTCACCAAACACGTCCATTATCTCTCAACGATATTTACCACATTACCACCTCGGTGATAATTCAAATCCAAACCATAAGTACAATTTATCCGAAATTGTAATCTACCACAAATCGACCAAAACCAGGTCTCGACAACATTTTCCGGATCTACCAAAAGCATCATCCGAAATCTCACACTAAAACTTCCTCGGGGGGAAGTGTAACTCCCCCACTTGGAACTACGTTCCAATATCACAACTCGTACAACCGTAAAATGCTACCAAAGGTAGACTTCACCAACAATTGGGTTCACACGACCCATCACCATATCTTGCTCCAACCTTGAGCATACGAAGGATTTTAACCTATCCTTAAACACTTTGAATGAAAAGTGTACCACAGATTACACAAACCATACCTTCTCCATCATCCAATTGCTTTAGTCTGTCAAATTCCACCCTGTCACTCATGTACAAAAGGGTTTCACTTCGGTACCCTAAGTACAATGTAACCACAACATAGTCGGAGTCGAACACCACGCGAGTAGGTACAAAAGAGGCACCTAATGTCGCGTCACGTAGACTCCTTTACCAACATACATCGATATCAACACTCGATTTCAAGAATTTCAATCCACTCGACGAACCTCATGGTTCATCAGCTTCAACACGAAAGTGAACACGCGCTTAACAACCGAACACCAAAACCCATTTCCATGGTTTGGTAGAACATTTCACAAATACTAAGGAATGCTTGGTTACACCAAGTCTTACGCCCTTCGCCCGTTAATCAAACGTCACCATAGGGTACTTTCATTAGGAACGTCACCCATAACAACAATATGCACAACACAAGGCATTTTACAACTCAAACTCAACAGCACATAATAAATAATCAAGGACATATTTATTAAAATGAAACGTACCTTAACGTCTCCTTGCCGCACCTGTCCCCGTTAACTCGGGACATTCCGACTTACGATGTCCTTCTTCTTGGCAATGGAAGCACACCATGCCATCACCCTTTGGTACCGAACATTCCCAAGACTTGTGACCCCTCATGCCACAATTGTAACATCTAGATGCACTAGAATCCGGTATACCCATCCGCGTACCAACCGTGCTCACACTCGGACCCTTAGTCCTCTTACTCGGAGCACCATACGAAACAACCCTTCTCTCACTTGAAGGTTCACCAATCTTTGATCGCGTATAAGACTCGAAACCTCTAGCCACGGTGAATAATTCCGCAAACGATTTTGCGTGACCCCGGCTAATCTTATTCTTCAAGTCATCATTCAAGGTTCGATAGAAATCTTGAATCAACAAATTATCATTCCCCAAATACTCCGGGCAAAAACGAGCCTTCGCCATAAAGGTCGTCTTGAGAGTATTCAAATCCATAGAACCCTGTTGCAAATTTCGCAACTCATTACGCATTTCTGACAAATCGGCTGAAGTCCGGAACTCCTCGAAGAATTCCTTCTTAAACTCGTCCCACGATAACGCCATAAACGGTTCACCACTGACAAGATCAATCTTACCATCCAACCAATCCTTTGCCCTACCCTGCAACAAACTAGTAGCGAGTCTCGTCTTCTTCTCAAGAGGGCATTTAATAGTACGAAAACACCCTTCGACATCCGAGATCCAAGTTGTGCTTACCAAAGGATCCGGTTTCCCGTCATACATCGGGGGTTTAGTCCTCATGAAGCTCTTAAGACAACGCTCCATTTCACTACTACCCCGAAATTCGGAATACTTTCTATCCATTTCTTCTCGAAACGCACTCATTTGCTCCTCAATGGTGGCAGCAACTCTAGCATTAAACTCCAAATCGTTCGTCTCGATCCCACTTCCCGTCGCCATTCTAAGGAATGCAAAGCGATTAGATCATGAACGTATAAAACCACACACGCAACACCGTCCCATCTTGCTAAACATTCGTCGTACATCACTTGTTAGACACAATTTGCACCCGTAATAAGGTTCGCAAGTCCTTATTACGCACACACGCCGTATCGACTTGTTAGTACAATGACCATCTCGCTCGATGCTATAAACAAACACAAACGAAATTCTACGCGATATAAACACACGCGAGAATTATCATCACAACACAATCATATATTAATAATATCCGCATTACTAATATAAACGTTAGTCAACCTATAAACAAGGCACTAACTAAACCCATTTCGACCCGTAATCCTAAAAGTCCCGCAACAAATTAAGCACAAACCAAAGTCTAAGTCTAGGCACCTATCTCAAGTCACCTAAATCCCTTAGACCATGCTCTGATACCACTTGAAACGACCCAACCCGTATTAAAACCGGCCCATAAATTTTTTTTCCTTTTAATACGCTTTAAATAACACTTTAGGTCCCAATTGTGTTTCCATAAACATCTTTAATACAATAGAAGGTTTAATAACCCTTAAAACATTTAATACGTTGATTAATTGTCCAAACAGACATACACGACCCGACTAGTTTAGTTTCCAACCAAAACCGAGCATGGTGATTTGGGACTACGCTACCCAAATCCTAATCGAACACAAAAGCAAGATCTTCTAAGCAACCTAGCCAAGATCTCTAATCCCCAAGCTTACCCGAGCCGCCAAGCATGCGATCCTATAAAAATAGCAACAACGAGAGAGTAAGCTAACGCTTAGTGAATGATAATATACTACATACATATATATGTATAAAATGGACACGCCACACAAAATATCAAATACCGCATACTGAAGCATCCATGTATAAGGCAACTACACTAAGCATACCGTACGATCTCTAAGCAACAAGCTAAAGATATCAACAAAGTATAAGTTCACCAATGACAATGTGAACAACGCCAATAAGCTACACCCGGAGGGTTAGCTACATCACAACATTACAATAATATATAACAATATAAAACGAATAAGGTTAACCCCTTAACCCATTACCGAATACCAAATGCCACAATGAAGATTGGCCGAGCTACACGAGCCTTAGTAATCCGAACCCACACGAGATTACTATCTTCACAACATCGAGGTTGGCCGAACTACACGAGCCTTAGTAATCCGAAACCACACGAGATTACTACCTCAATAAGATGACCGAACTACACGAGTCATCGTGAATCCGAACTACACGCGATTCACTTCTCAACATCAAAACCCACGGTCACGGGATTATAAAATCCACCACATCGGGGTCATCCACTTCACAACAATATCAACCCTTCGCCATTGGGGTTATAACGTCCAAATCACAATCACGTGTGATAACGTACACACAAGCGTGTACCTCGCCAAAGGTGGTCAACCAAAATGCATAAACGTGCTAATTGGACCTATACACAAGTCCATCAATCCACCTATATGTGAAGTGAGCTCTATGACCGAGAACCACTTCACCCGACCCGCACTCATCCTACACATACATATGCATATAGGATATTAACACTCACCTTGTCGCCTTGAAGAATGCTTCCAAGTAATCCGCAACTCGTCAATGGAAAGTACCTATTCCATTATCACAAATTCAACAACACACTTAAATTGGATTTACAAACCAACCCAATTTGACACTTAGTGCAAATTCGACCCAAATGCACTTTCAAGTACAAACCGCACCCAAACTAACCAATAATCACTAACACAAGTGAGAATGGTCCTAATATGCCAATCAAACCCAATCTTAGGTGTTAAACACCTATCTTGCCCAAAATGACCCTTAAACCCTAATTCGACCCATAAGAAGTCAATATCACGCCATTAGCAAGTTTTGACACCAAAACATATTTAACTCGGTTCTATGCTTTAACTTAATCCATTTTAAGTTTACAAACCTCATCGAATCGACATTCGGGTCATAATCCTTAACAAACCCTAATTTTGACTCTAGTCAAAATTAGTCAACCACGAAAACCCTAAAAGTCTCCAAAACACCAATAATCACTAATGCTAGTGATTGTACACCAATTACAAGTCTTAAACATGGTTAAATAATTAACCAACCCAAAACCCGCCTTTAACAACAATAAACCCGAATATTGGTGTTAATCTCCAATTAACAACTAAATGGGTTTCACCTATGAATCATACAATCAAAAGCCCCAAATTCGAATGATGAACACGAAAATGAAATTTGGAGTTAGAGCTTACCACTAGTATCATCGTGTAGCTAAGAACGAGGAGAACAACCTAGTCAACTACGTCAAAGATCAAATCCCGCTTCTTCCTTTCCAAAAATCCCTTTGAAATCAAATGGGTGTTTGAGTTTTGAGAGAAAAATGAAAAGAAAAGGAAAAGGAAATTAGAAAAATGAAATGAGTGGATGAGGTTAAAGCCTCAAATCTGGCTCAAACGCGAAATGACCAAATTGCCCTTGAACCTTATTTAAAATTACACAAAACCGGTGCCAGCTCGCACAGTATGTCGCGCCGCGACCTATAACTAGGTCTGGGATCATTCTTTGTCCTAGTTCTGATCTCAATTTCAGTCCATTGCCGCGCCGCGGCCTCCTTTGTCGCGCCGCGACACAAAGCACGATCTGAGTCATTTTCTCCTCACACAAGACTTAACACTAGAAAATGTCCCGAACCCTTCATACGCCTATCGTACATACCCAATTCACCTATAAATCATATACGCGGAAAAATGGGGTGTTACAGGAAAACGCTCGAAGAAGTAATATATAACAATTATCGTGTTTTTCGAGCGTATGTTGAGGTTTTAGCTATTGGGGTTTAGATATTAGGGTTTAGATATTAGGGTTTAGAAATTTAGGGTTTAGGGTTTAGATTTAGGATTTAGATTGAGTTTTTAACACGAACGGTTTAGAGTTTAGGGTTTAGGGTTTAGGGTTTGGTGTTTTGGGTTTATTCCATAAACCCAAAACACCAAACCCTAAACCCTAAACTCTAAATCGGGCTAAATTTTACTTCACAAAACATGGAAAAAAACGTTCATATTATTCACGAACAATATTATCTTGAATGTTATTTTTGTCGATCGTTTTCCCGCCTAAATAATAACATTCATCACGAAGTGTCTCTTCTAAATGTTCATATTTTCGTGTGATCTTGATGCCAGAAAAAAAATTCCAAAAAAACGAAAAAAAATTTTGCTTCCCCCCGCTTCCACCCGATTGGTTACTTCCCCATTGATCATGCCCATATATATATATATATATATATATATATATATATATATATATATATATATATATATATATATATATATATATATATATTCTTTGGCCGTTAAAAAATAGTATATATAAAGTAATACTATATAATATGTCCATAGCTACTCAGTCATAAACCCAGTTGATTTATTATCTCAGGTCATGTTTGATTTGTATTTGATAAATTTACTGGGATAGAACTTATTAATGAGAGTAATAAGATGCTTCTATGGACGAGGTTTGGTTTTCTGTTAGAGTTTGGATCAGGTTTAAAGATGGATGTTATGTCAATGGTCGATGATGGGCAAAATTCAAAGTTGATTGGGCTAAGGGATGAGGATGGTACGTGTGGGCTTCATTAGTGAGCCAGTACGGACATAACGACGAGCCAAAAGTCGTAGAGATTAGGAAATTTGAAGACATCAAGATTAAATTTAAATCAAGAAGAAGGGTAGAAAAGTGTTCTTTTCGGGTACTAATATGGGAGATAAAAGCGTTGATGTTAATGTTTTCTTTCTGTTTAGTGTCATTGATGTCAGTGGCGAAAACATGAATTTTTTTCACCCGGGGCGAAAGTTTTTTTAAAGCGTATCAATTTTTTTTTGGTAAAATATAGAGGTTTTGGGGAAAAATATGGTGATTTTTGAACAAAATGTGAAGGTTTTTAGGCAAAATATGAAGGTTTTGGGGTAAAATACGGAGGTTTTGGGGCAAAATATGGTGGTTTTGGGGCAATTTTTTTTTTTCACTGGGGCAAAATCGAAAAACCCAAAATTTTTACACTAAAAATTGCAAATCGACTGGGGGCATCTGCCCCCCCCCTGCCCCATGCTGGTTCCGCCACTGATTGATGTTGGCTAGTGCTTAGTCTTGTTCGATTCACAGTTTTTTGTTTCTTCATTTAGTTTGAGGCTCGACGATAGATAGTTTGTGTTAGGTCTTATCGCTTTCTAGGATCGAACATCTAAGCTTTTAGCTGTTGAATCTTTCAGTTGAGAGCGTTTTCATTTGGAAAACGTTCCCGTTTCTATACGAGTTCGCGTTATTTTTGCCAAAAATCAAAAAAAATAATGAGAGTAATTAATGATTATTTTTTTAACTTATTAAATAAGACGCGTCTTAATGCAGAAAATTAAAATTAGTGTGAAATTATATTTTAGTCAAAACTTTTAAATATTATTAGTAACTCATTTTATATTTGGCTCACATAGAGTTTACTTTCGTAACTTTAATTATTCGGATGATTATAACACATAAAACAAACAATAATTATTAATCTATTAGTTATTTTTTACAAACATCTTATATAAGTTCATACAACATGACTTAACAAAAAAAGCCATTAATCTTTAAGTACCAATAAAGATTCAAAATATGAATTTTATTGTTCATTCATTTTTTCAAGTGAATATATATACAAATTAAACTCCAATTGAATTTTATTGTTCATTATTTTTTCAAATGAATATATATAGAATATGCATCCCTTAAAATTTCAATATATATATATATATATATATATATATATATATATATATATATATATATATATATATATATATATATATATATATATATATATATATATATATAACTACCAACAAAATTTAAATGTGACATTTTTAAGTTCTAATATCAGCAAATTTAAGTAACAACAAACAAATAGTTGCAATAAAATAATGTTTGATATTTAATATATATATATATATATATATATATATATATATATATATATATATATATATATATATATATATATATATATATATATATATATATATGAGAAATGCTAATGACAACTTTTAGGATTGTCATTAAGAGATAAATCATTGCAAAAATTGGTGATACATGAAATAGTTATTTTCATAGAGGTGGTTAATTTTTATCATATATATATATATATATATATATATATATATATATATATATATATATATATATATATATATATATATATATATATATTAGGGCCGGTCCTGACATTTTTTATGCCCCGAGCAAAATGGTCGAAAAGTGCCCCTATTCGAGCGTTTTTCCGCCTAAATAATGACATTCATCACAAAGTGTCTTTTTTAAATGTTCATATTTTCATCTAATCTATAATGTTCGTGAACAAAGTTTTTCCAAAAAACGAAAAAAAAAAAAAATTTGCTTCCCCCTTTCTTCCAAAAAAGTGCTTCCCTCTTGATTATGATCATATATATATATATATATATATATATATATATATATATATATATATATATATATATATATACATATAGATACATACACATAGATACATATACATACAAATACATATAGATACCTACACACATACATATATACATTAAGATACACACATACATACATTTAGATAAATACACATATACATATACATATACGGATATATATACATAGGTATATATAGATACCTATATACATACATATATACACGTAGATACATACATATATACACATATACATAGATACAAATACGTGTATATATAGATACAGAAACATATACATACATAAATATCCAGGCAATATCAAGTAACATATAAATATGAGGAGGGAAATAGAAGTATATATATATATATATATATATATATATATATATATATATATATATATGTATGTATGTGTGTGTGTGTGTATTTCTTTCTCTCGATGAATGTTAACCATAACAATTTAATTAAAGTGACATTATATAACTTGATTGTACATTTATATAAGTCAAAATTACTATAAGAACAATTACATTAAATTCAATTAAAGAAAGTTAGTAACTAATCGGGGGGAAGCGGGGTGAAGCAAATTTTTTTTTTTTTTTTTGAATTTTTTTTTATCATGCATCAAGATCACACGAAAATATGAACATTTAAAAAAGACACTTCGTGATGAATGTTATTATTTAGGCGGGAAAATGATCGACAAAAATAACATTCAAGATAATATTGTTGGTGAAGAATGTTAACGTTTTTTTTTCATGTTTTGTGAAGTAAAATTTAGCTCGATTTAGAGTTTAGGGTTTAGGGTTTAGGGTTTGGTGTTTTGGGTTTATGGAATAAACCCAAAACACCAAACCCTAAACCCTAAACTCTAAACTGTTCGTGTTAAAAACTCAATCTAAATCCTAAATCTAAACCCTAAACCCTAAATTTCTAAACCCTATAAACCCTAATATCTAAAACCTCAACATACGCTCGAAAAACACGATAATTGTTATATATTACTTCTTCGAGCGCTTTTCCGCCAAAATAAAAACATTTATCACAAAGTGTCTTTATTAAATGTTCATATTTTCATCCAATCTATAATGTTCGTGAACAAAGTTTTTTTTTAAAACGAAAAAAAATTTGCTTCCCCCAGATTGGTTACTTCCCTCTTGATTCTACCACTATATATATATATATATATATATATATATATATATATATATATATATATATATATAGTGGTAGAATCAAGAGGGAAGTAACCAATATATATATATATATATATATATATATATATATATATATATATATATATATATATATATATATAACATCCCATTTTTCTTTCATACATGTCCTGAGGTACGTAATTGATCTTAAGAACGTTTATACTTGGTCGTATATGTGATTAAATGATTTAAAGATTTTGTTGTAATACACGAGATAGATATATATATATATACACATGAGAATGTATACATGTATAAGTATATGCATGGTTTATGAAGGTTTTAAGTCGAGTGAGACCTAGTGGTGAAGTCTAAGTGTATATTGCAAGAGAGTATGAAGGGTACGAGTCATACTACGAGTCTTGGACTTAGTTAGTCAAAAATTGGACAAAATGCCCTATTTGTTGTAGTGACCCGAACTTTTCCACGATTATATATATTAAATGAAAACTATATTTGCATGATTGAATGTTTCCAACATGTTAAGCAATCAAACTTGTTAAGACTTGATTAATTGAAATAGATTTCATGTAGACAATTGACCACCCAAATTGACCAGCGATTCACGAACGTTAAAACTTGTAAAAACTATATGATGATATATATATATATATGTATATATATATATATATATATATATATATATATATATATATATATATAGTTAACATGATATTATGATAAGTAAGTATCTCATTAGGTATATTAACAATGAGTTATATACATAAAAATGAGACTACTAAGTTAAGAAACTCGAAACGATATATATAACGATTATCGTTATAACAACGTCTTACTATAACAACCCGTCCTAATCCATCTGGACGAATACATTATATTTGGTTACATCGCGAGGTACTTGACCTCTAAATGATACATTTTACAAACATTGCATTCATTTTTAGAAGACAAACTTTCATTTCATCGAAAGTTAACAGGCATGCATACCATTTCGTAATATATCAAACTATTAATGACTTAATAATAATCTTGTTGAACTCAACGACTCGAATGCAACGTCTTTTGAAATATGCCATGAATGACTCCAAGTAATATCTCTAAAATGAGCAAATACACAGCGGAAGATTTCTTTCGTACCTGAGAATAAACATGCTTTTAAGTGTCAACCAAAAGGTTGGTGAGTTCATTAGTTTATCATAATCATTCATTTTCATCATTTTAATAGACCACAAGATTTCAGATATTTAATTGTACACGTAACCCGAGTACATAATAACACGCGTAACCCGCGATTTAAAAATCATTCATATGGTGAACGCTTGATAACCGACTTAACTTTAATGCATATAATATCCCCAAACAGAACCTCTCGTCTGAATAATAATGATAATCTCGAAGTACTAAAGCATCTGTATCCCGGATGGGACTTGTCGAGGTCCATGGATCTATCTTTAGGATTCGCTTCAATTAGGGGCCATACCCGTTTCCTAATTATTAGGTTACCAAGCTAAAAAGGAGGTGATATTCAATATTCATAATCCAGCCATAGAATGTAGTTTTTGATCACTAGTGTCTATTTCGTAAAACATTAGTAAAATCAGCGCATGTATTCTCAGTCCCAAAAATATATATAAAAAATGAGTAATGAAACTCACTATACTGTATTTTGTAGTAAAAATACATATGACGTCATTGAACAAGTGTAGGGTTGGCCTCGGATTCACGAACCTATATCATTCATATATATTAAAACCTATACTTGCAATCGAACAATTATATATATTATTATTAGTGATATAAATTTTATATTAATAACTTATATTCATTTTATACAAAAATATTAAGTTTCGTTATGTTATATGTAGTAAATATATATATATATATATATATATATATATATATATATATATATATATATATATTACTTGTTAGTTAAAACAGTACTTTAGTAATTCTAAGGTAATATTTGAAATAATAATAGTGTTAATACTAATAATAATAAAAATGATAATATTATTTATAATTCTATTAATAAATATATTAATGATAGTTTTTCAATAATTAATCTCATAATAAAGATAATATCAGTAGTTTTTAATAAAATGAATAATTTAATAATAATGGTCATGAAAATATTAATTTTTGATAATAATACTTAATTTAATAATAATTATAATTATAAAAATATCTATTTTGTTAATTATGATAATAAGTTTAATTATAACCATACTAATAATAATGATGTTATTACTAATACTGTTGTCGATAATAACAATAATAATACTAACAATTTGTAAAATGATACAAATAATAATATTTATAATAATTTGTATTATGTTCATAATAATGATAATAATAATAATAATGATCATAATTATAATAATAATACATATATTACTATTAGTAATAATAATAACAATAATACTAAGTAATGATAATTAGTAATAATAATAATTATAACAATAATCATTAATATTAGCAATAACAATAACATTCATAATAATAATAATAATAATAATAATAATAATAATAATAATAATAATAATAATAATAAATAAATAAATAAAAGAAGATAGGCTACCTTATCAAATAAGCTTTTTAAAAACAATAACAGCCACCGGCCGGACTCGAACCCGCGACCTCCCGCTCACCCGACACCACACCAAACCATTCAGCCGTTTCCATTTTTCTGATTTAATATCTTTCCTAAATCCATATATCCAGTATCTAACTATCTCCCTATTTCCTCTTCTTATTCACTATACCAATCGACCAGGGACTGAATCAGTCACAACAACAAATAGACATTTAAGTTTGGGCATTAAACTGGAAGCAGACGTCCGTTATTATTTTGAATCAAAAAATAAATAAATAAAAACACAAACAGCAGTTGCTGTTGTCGTGAAAAAAAAATAATTCACTTTATCACGATTTTGAATTCTAGATACTTATAGGTTGTAATTATAACACGAAATAGATTCTAAATCCATCCTATAAACTTTTGCAAACCCCAATTTAACTTGAAACATAACATAAAATTTGAATTTAATTGAAGAACGTAAGCTGACTTTTGAAAACCAAATCTTTGACTTCGAAATTGGAACTCGATAATGAAAATTGGATGTTGAAACTTTCCAGATAGTTTGAATGAATGATTTCTAACAAAATGGCATTATTACATTTTTAAATTTCATTCGAACTCGTGATATTGCAGTTTGAGTTTCAAAACAGAGTTATTCGAGCTAAAAAGAAAATATATCTATTTTAATTTTTGAAATACAGTGAGTAATGGATTTGTTTGAGTAATTGAGTGTGTTGTGATACATATAGTCGATCAAAATTGTTTGGATGTCGACGTCTAACGGATCACAGACAGTTCACAGACAGGAACAAAAGTAAGGAAGAAAAAATTATAAAGTTTGGTTATCATTTTCAACTAATTTGTACTATCAATATATATGGATAACGATTTCAGAAGTAGGAAACAAAATTTTTTACATAAATAAGATGTGAAATTGATTCATGATTTGTATCTGTATCTATATCAATATATATATATATATATATATATATATATATATATATATATATATATATATATATATTATAGTTTTTTTTATATTTGTATATATATTTATATATATGTATTTATATATCGTATGTATATATCTGTATCTATATATATTATAATTAATCTTATTAATTAATAATTATAACTATAATAATAATACTCTTAATACTATAAATAATAGTAATACCAATATAACAGTAATAATAATAATATTATTACTAATAATAATGATAATAGTTATTATGGAGTATATAACAATAATATTTTTAATAACAATAATATTATTGATAACAAGAATACTAATGATAATATATCAATTTATATATCAACTTTCGTATTTATATATTACCTATTAATAATAACAATATCTAATACTGATTTTAGAAATGATAAAAATATTAATATTCTTAATGGTGCTAATAATATTATTAGTTATAATAATATTAATTTATTGATGATAATAATATTAATAATAATAATAATATAACAATTTATACTCATCATATATATATAATAATACTAATGATATAAATATAAATATTTAATATTAATATTTATAATAATAATAATGATAATAATATTAATATAGCAATTATACTTAAATTGCATTTAAATTTAATAGGTTACAATTTATTAACTATTATATATATTTAATATATTTAATATTACTTATGTGTGTGTGTGTGTGTGTTTATATATATATATATATATATACATATATATATATATATATATATATATATATATATATTTTACATATTTATTTACACACTTGTTCATGAATCGTCGGGAATAGTCAAAGGTCAAATGAATTCATGAAAACAGTTCAAAATTTTTGAGATTCCACTTTACAGACTTTGCTTATCGTATCGAAATCATATAAAGATTACGTTTAAATTTAGTCGGAAATTCCCGAGTCGTCACACTTACTAAATACATATGTATCATATTAAGATATTGTTACACTATATTTAACATGATAAAATGATAATTATATATATCATTAAGTATGTTAACAATGAACTACATATGTAAAACAAGACTACTAACTTAAGAATTTCGAAACGAGACATATATGTAATGATTATCGTTGTAACGACATTTTAATGTATATAAATCATATTAAGATATATTCATACATCATAATATCATGATAATGTAATAATTTAACATCTCATTAGACATAATAAATAATGGGTTAACAACATTAAATGAGATCATTAACTTTAAGGTTTCAAAACAACACTTACATGTAACGACTAACGATGACTTAACGACTCGGTTAAAATGTATATATATGTAGTGTATTAAGATGTATTAATATACTTTTGGAAGACTTCAAGACATATATCAAAATACTTGTACTTAACAAAATTGGTTACAATTGCATTCTCATACATTTTCATCAAGAATTCTACTCGTATTCGTTCGGTACTCGTACTCGTACAATACCCAGCTTCAAATTGTATATACTATTGGGATATACATTCAATGATCCGCTCTTAGCAGCCCTTAATGAGTCATCAAACATGTGGGAACCATCATTTGGCAACTAGCATGAAATATCTCACAAAATTACAAAAGTATTATAAATCATTCATGAATTATTTACAAGAAAACAAATTTACACATCCTTTATATCTAATCCATATACCAACGACCAAAAATACATAGAAACACTTTCATTCTTCAATTTTCTTCATCTAATTAATCTCTCTCAAGTTCTATCTTCAAGTTCTAAGTGTTCTTCATAAATTCTATAAGTTCTAGTTTCATAAAATCAAGAATACTTTCAAGTTTGTAAGTCTACTTCCAAGCTTTCAAATCTATTCCAAGTAATCATCTAAGATAAAAAAAACCTTTGTTATTTATAGTAGGTTATCTTTCTTATTTAAGATAATACTCATATTCAAACTTTGATTCAATTTCTATAACTATAAACTATCTTAATTCGAGTAAAAATCTTACTTGAACTTGTTTTCGTGTCATGATTCTACTTCAAGAACTTTCAAGCCATCCAAGATCCTTTGAAGCTAGATCATTTCTTATCACTTCCAGTAGGTTTACCTACTAAACTTGAGGTAGTAATGATGTTCATAACATCATTCGATTCATATATACATAACTATCTTATTCGATGATTTAAACTTGTAATCACTAGAACATAGTTTAGTTAATTCTAAACTTGTTCGCAAATAAAGTTAATCCTTTTAACTTGACTTTTAAAATCAACTAAACACATGTTCTATATCTATATAATATGCTAACTTAATGATTTAAAACCTGGAAACACGATGAACACCGTAAAACCGGACATACGCCGTCATAGTAAAACCACGAGCTGTTTTGGGTTTGATAATTAAAAACTATGATAAACTTTGATTTAAAAGTTGTTATTCTGGGAAAATGATTTTTATTATTAACATGAAACTATATCCAAAAATCATGGTTAAACTCAAAGTGGAAGTATGTTTTTCAAAATGGTCATCAAGACGTCGTTCTTTCGACTGAAATGACTACCTCTTACAATATTGACTTGTAACCTGTATTTATGATTATAAACTTATACTTTTTCTGTTTAGTTTCATAAATTTTCTTTCATTATGAAACCATAGCAACTTGAATCACTCAAAACGGATTTAAAACGAAGAAGTTATGGGTAAAACAAGATTGGATAATTTTGCTTGTTGTAGCTACGTGAAATTTGTAACAAATCTATTCAAATCATAACTTTACTAACTTATATTGTATTATACATGTATTCTAACATATATTATGTAATCTTGGGATACCATAGACACGTATACAATGTTTTGACATATCATATCGACCCATCTATATATATTATTTGGGAACAACCATAGACACTCTATATGCAGTAATGCTTGAGTTAGCTATACAGGGTTGAGGTTGATTCCAAAATAATATATATACTTTGAGTTGTGATCTAGCCTGAGACTTGTATACACTGGGTCGTGGATTGATTCAAGATAATTTATATTGATTTATTTCTGTACATCTAACTGTGGACAACTAGTTGTAGATTACTAACGTTGGACTGCTAACTTAACTAACTTAAATCGTTAAAACGTAATAAAAATATTGTGAATATATTTCAATCATACTTTGATATATATGTATATATTCGTTATAGGTTCGTGAATCGGCCCGTGGCCAAGTCTTATTTTCCCGACGAAGAAAAAATCTGTGAAAGTGAGTTATAGTCCCATTTTTACTATATAATATTTTTGGGATGAGAATACATGCAGTTTTGAAAATGATTTACAAAATAGACACAAGTATTGAAACTACATTCTATGTTGAAACGTTATACCGGATATCGCCCTTGTTGAACTTGGTAGCCTAAGAATTGGTATTTATTATAATTGCCACCAATTAACGCGAATACTAAAGATAGATCTATGGGCTTTGACACGCCCCAGTAAGAGAATTTGAACTGCTTTAGTACTTCTATATTTATATATGGGGATATTCTAGATGCATTTTGTTAATGTCGGTTACTAGGTGTTCAACCATATGAATGATTTTTATGCAGATTGCATGTTATTGAAAGATGAAATCTTGTGGTCTATTATTACAATTTGATATATAGGTTAAACCTATAACTCACCAACATGTTTTGTTGACGTTTAAAGCATGTTTATTCTCAGGTGATTATTAAGAGCTTCCGCTGTTGCATGCTAATTTATGGACAAGAGTTGGAGTCAGCATGCTTGTATAATATTGTTTAAAAACTGTATTCGAAGACATATATTGTTGTGTAATATGATTGTAGACCATTATGTAATGGTCATGTGAAAATGCTATATTTTAGATTATCATTATTTGATAATCGTCGTAATATTTTAAAGGTTATGGTTTGTTTTAAAAATCGAATGCAGTCTTTGAAAAATGGCTCATATAGAGGTCAAAAACCTCGCAAAGAAATCAATTAATATGAAACGTTTATAATCAATATGAACGGGACATTTCAGTTGGTATCCGAGCGTTGGTCTTAGAGAACCAGAAAATTGCATTAGTGTGTCTTACCGAGTTTGTTAAGATGCATTAGTGAGTCTGGACTTCGACCGTGTTTTCTTTAAAAAATGATTGCTTAACACTTTTTGTTGGAAACTATATATTATTAACATGTAAATATTATGTGATATATTAATCTCTTAACGTGTTTGATATTGTGTGATAGATGTCTACCTCTAGTACAAATCCCATCGACTCACCTAATAATAATGAAGAGTCGAATATATTTTGGGAAGATTCACAAATTCTCGAGGAAGAACCGGAAGAGGAGGAACCGGAAGAGGAGGAACCGGAAGAAGAGGAGGTTCCGGAGGAAGAAATATTTGTGATGACCCAGAAATTTCTGACCAAATTTAAACTTAATCTTCATGTGATCTCGACACGATAAGCAAAAATCTGTAATGTTGAGTTTCAAAAACTTTGGAATAGTTTACATGAATGCATTTGCCCTTTTACCATTTTCGACGATTCACAAACAATTAATTGTAACTTGATATGTGTGTATATATATATACATAAATAATAATTAGAAATATAATTTTAACTATTTTATGTTGTTGTTACCAAAATTTATCTAGGTAAAAATTAAAAAAAATATAATTATTATTATTTAAACATATCTATAAATAAAAGTATATTAAAAATAAATATTTAATAATTGTAATACTCATTGGACGTTTCGATTTTTATTTAGAGAAGTTTAATTCGAACTTATATTATTTTAAAATAACGGTGATCCGAAAATGAGTAATATAAATTTTAGGCTTATTAAAATGTATTTAGGAACTATTTGTTGAATTCTAAAACTTTTCATATTTTACTTGGGGTTGGGAGTGAATAATTAATATAATTTTTATTTAATAGTTAATAATCGAATTTTATACCACAATGACCAAAATAAATAAATATAGTTAATTTAAAAATATGAGATTTTTCTGAAAACTTTTATCTATCACTAAATTTACAACGGATTACGATATACTATCTGAATTAGAACTATAGGCACATAATTACAATTCTTCCGGCTGCTATACTATTACTCCTATAATTAAATTGATCTCTAAATTATATTATAATCTTTATTAGATGTACTACTTCTCTCCACTTGTGTTAGGATATTTTTCTTATATAGAATATAGATGATACATGTATCCGATAACACTCACTTGTGATTACTAAACTTTATGTCTATTTTGTTTATTGTTGAAACCCACCATGCTTTACTTTTCAAATCTATTTTCTGGTTCGATAAGTCTAGAACCGAATCCATAGAATAATAATACTACTTGTAACATCCTGTTTTCCTTACGTGGTCTAAAGGTACGTATTTTACCTTGTAGACATTTAATATAGACCGCAAACGAATGTTATAGTTTAATTGTTTGAAAATGTAGAAAATGGTTTGATCAGGCATCCTGTCGCATTTTGGGAGGTCCCATCGCGTTCTGGTCTGTCTCGATACGCGACAAAGCTGGCTGGAATGCGACAGTTTCAATATCCCAGACCTGTCCCCTTTATCGCGTTTGAGTAATGTATGTCGCGTTTGGGTGTCGCGTAACATGACAGACTGTCGCGAAACGCGACAGATGTCACTGTTAGACATTTTTGACCCAATTAAATGGCATCTTTTAGGGGTGTTTTGGTTTTTTCACTTATGGACGGTTTTGGATCTAGAAAACTGATACAAGGGTTATCATAACTCATTTAACACATTTTCAACTACATCCCATTCAATTTTAGAGAGAGAGAGAGAGTTAGGGTTTAGTGAGAGAAAGCTCACTTGGAGAAGAAGAAGACCAAATCCCACCCAAGTCCGAGTTTTAAAGTTGTTCCCTACGTCTCTAGCTACGTTGTGATTGTATTGGTAAGTCTTAACTCTATGTTTTGAGTTTTAATTGGTTTATGGCTAGGGTTTTGTATACTTGAGGCTTGTATGACCATTTGGGGGTTAAATGGGTGAATTCGGGCTATATTGATGAAAGGAAAACCCTAATAGCTATAACCTAGGGTTTGGTCTTGTAGTTTGAGATTTGTAAGTGTTAATTGTGTTGTTAGGCACTAATACACTTGTTAAATGTTGAAAGATTTGTAAAGGGGTTAAGTTGACTAAATTTGTAAGTTTAAGTGTTAAAATGAGTCAAATGGGTAATGTTGACCTAGTTTGGACAAGATGGGTATGAAAATACCCTAGATGATGTTAGTTGTTGATATTGGACTATAATCACTAGCTTTTAGTGATTTATAATGGGCCTTGGCCATTAATGGGCGGTTTTGGTGTAAATGAGTCATTTAATGCAATTGGGTCATTAAATGCTCAAGTGTTAAATGTTGGTGTCTAGTCCAACTAGTTTGTGTATTGAAAGTGTACTTAATGTAATAGGTACGTTGCATTGAAGGTTGCGAGCTTGATTCCTTAGTTCACAAAAGACGATAAGGTGAGTGGAGTAATTATACGTATGTGTATATGATGTATTTATTTGTGAATGTTATGGTATGAACCATCGAGCCGGTAGTACCATAACATATATGTGACAAGTGTCAAGTGTGAACCATCGAGCCGGTAGCACTATAAAATGAGGCGTGAACCATCGAGCTGGTAGCGTCGAAGTGTGAACCAAAGAGACGGTAGTACTATAAAATCATGATGTGAACCATCAAGCAGGTAGCATCAAGTGTGAACCATCGAGCCGGTAGCACTATAAAACAAAGTGTGAACCACGAGCCGGTAGCACTATAAAAGAGTATGACTCAAATGTGTATGGTGTGAACCATCGAGCCGGTAGCACTATAGCGTTTATGGTTAACCATATGGGGGTTTATTGATTGTTAGCATATTATATATAGATTGTGTTGAGTATATGCTAATGCGGTTTTGTGATATTGTACGATTTGTTAGTATTACGAGTATGATGACATGCTATTTGAGTTACAAGTTTGTATACGATATTGTGTAAGTGGTTGCAGGTAAGTAGGTTATATATGTATATGTATAACTATTGCACTCACTAAGCTTTAGCTTACCCTCTCATTGTTTACATTTTTAGGTGCGAACACGGAGAAAGGAAAAGGGGTTATTGGGCATTAGATTCCCATGATGCATGCTAGTTAAAGCTTTTAGAAGATGACCTAATGCATTTGGGTAGTTTAGCCCCAAACCATGCTCGGGTGTAGTTTGGATTAAAACTATCATTTCAAATGGGTCGAACTTGTATTACATTTGATTGATGGCCTTAGTGCCTTTTGTAAACATTAAACTTGTTGTACGTTTTAATGGGTTGTATGGAATGGTTTATATCATTTCAATGGCACGTTAATGTTCGTTACTATAAAAAAAAAATTATCCGGTTGAATACGGGTTGGGTTGTTGTGGTATTAGAGCATGGTCTAAGGGATTTCGGCGACTTGAGATAGGTGCCTAGACTTAGACTTTATTGAGTATGCATTTTATGCGGGACTTGTAGGAGACGGGTCGGACCGGGGGGTTTGTTAGTGCCTAGGTTTAGGTGGACTAACTATACGCTAATTGTTTTGTCTTGTGTGTTTTGCAATAATCATGCGAGATAGACGTTGTACTAGCGAGTTAATGCGACGTGCTCGCGTAACAATGATTAGCTACCATTGTTACGGGTTTAAATCGTATCAAACAAGCAATGTACGATGATTGTTGAGCAAGATGGGGCGGTGAGGTGAATATGTATTTGTGTCATGTCTTTTCGTTCGTTGTTTAATATTTTTTCGTTTTATAGAATGAAGATGAGAAATGGACATGATACCAATGAGGGAGGCACGAGTGAGGATGTTGAACTCACGGCCAAGGTTGAGGCCATCTTTAAAAAGCTAAAAGCGGAATTTCTCGACGATGTCCGAAAGGTTTTCCAAGAATAGGTTGATGGGCAAGTAACCGAAATGATCAATGAGCGAATGAATGCCGCGATCAAAGAGGCATTAGAAGCTAGAAACATTCATCCTCGTTGTGAAGGGGGTGATGGTAATGGTGGTTATGGAAGGCGAGACTTCTACTACAAAAATTTCAAGGATGCTCAACCTCCTATGCTCAATGGGGTACGAGATCCTTTGAAAAGCATGTGTTGGATCTCCGACATCGAGGGGGCTTTCCGTACCGCGGAATGTCCTCCCGAGAAAAAGACGAGATACGGTTCTATCATGTTACGTGAAGAGGCCAAGTTGTGGTGGGACGATAAAATTAAGTTTTATGGTGAAGAGCAATGCATGAGCTTGACGTGGGAAGAGTTCAAAAAGGAATTTTTCAAAGAATACCGAACTCCTTCCGACCTTGATAAAATCCGGGACGAGTTACACAATTTGCGACAAGGTTCAATGGACTTGGTTACCCTCAAGTCGACCTTTTTGGCAAAGACACGTTTTTGCCCGGAGTATGTTGGCGATGATCACAAGTTGATGCTAGATTTTTATCGTACACTAAGCGATGAGTTAAGATTAGTCGGGAATGGCTAAGTCTTTTGAGGAATTGTTCGAGTTAGCCCGGGGCTTCGAACCGGAGGTCCCAAAGCTAAGCGATTTCTCTTTCTCTAAGAGAAAATTTGAAGGTTCGAGTCATTCGAACTTTTCGAACAAAAAGAGAAAGAAGGGTTCCGAAAGTGCTAATAGCGTGAAGAAAGGTGGTTCTTTGAGTTATGGACCCACGTGTTTTAATTGTAATCAAAGGGGGCACTTGGCCCGTGATTGTACCAAGGCGCCGAGCAAACTCACTTGTTATAATTGTGGTAAAGAGGGGCACCTAAGGACGGAGTGTCCCGATTTGAACACCGATCATGTTAAGAAGTTGGAGAAGGCGACGGGTACGGCTCAAGGACGTAATTATTTGATGACCCATGATGAGGCCAAGCAATCAAACGAAGGTGTCTCATATACTTTCATGGTTAACTCTAATCCGGCAAGGATCCTATTTGATAGCGGTGCTAATTTATCGTTTGTTTCTCCAAAATTTGTGCCTAAACTTAATAAGCCGCTAGCTAAGTTAAGTCATCCGGTAGAATTTGAAATAGCGGATGGTAAGACGGTGCTAGGGGTTGATGTTTGTAATGATTGTGATATTGTGTTCGGTTCCGAAGCATTTAAAATAGATCTCATTCTGATGACTTTGGGTGAGTTTGATGTTGTCGTTGGTATGGATTGGCTCGATCATTATAGAGCCGATATTGCATGCCATGAAAAGTCTATTAGGGTAAAGACCCCAAGTGGGGGAGAACTAATTATTCATGGCAAGAGACGGAGAAGACTTGTGCCGATATGTACTCTTGCACGGGCACATCGTTTTCTTAATAGTGGTGGTACGGCTTTTCTTGCCCATGTAGTTGATACTCGTGAAGAGTCGCCATCCATTCAAGAAATTTCGGTGGTTAGTGAATTCGAAGACATTTTTTCGGACGAATTACCGGGTGTTCCGGCGGAAAGACAAGTTAAATTTCGCATTGAGTTGGTTCTGGGTGCTACTCCCATTGCTAAAACTCCTTATCGTTTAGCGCCGATCAAAATGCAAGAATTGTTAAATCAAACCCAAGAGTTACTTGAGAAAGGTTTTATTCGACCGAGTGCTTCGCCATGGGGCGCTCCGGTTCTATTCGTGAAAAAGAAGGACGGTAGTATGCGGATATGCATCAATTATCGGGAGTTGAATAAAGTGACGATAAAGAATCGTTATCCATTGCCTCGGATTGACCATTTGTTTGATCAACTCCAAGGTGCAACTTATTTCTCTAAGATCGACCTACGGTCCGGCTATCACCAAATGCGGGTCCGTGAGGAAGATATTGAGAAAACGGCCTTTCGAACGCGTTACGGGCATTTTGAGTTTGTAGTTATGCCTTTTGGTCTTACGAATGCACCGGCGGAATTCATGGATCTTATGAACTGAGTGTGCCAACCTATGTTGGACAAGTCGGTAATTGTGTTCATTGATGACATACTTGTCTATTTGAAAAGTATGAAGGAACATGAACATCATTTGCGTGGTGTGTTGAAGACGTTACGGAAGGAGAAGTTATATTCAAAATTCTCCAAATGTGAATTTTGGCTAAGGGAAGTTCAATTCCTTGGCCATATTGTGAACCAAGATGGTATTCAAGTAGATCCGGGGAAGATTGAGACGGTAAAGAGTTGGGGACGACCGACTATGCCTACGGAAATCCGAAGTTTTCTCGGATTGGCCGGTTATTATCGTCGATTTATCCAAGACTTTTCTAAGATTGCTTCTCCATTGACGAGGAAGAATGCTAGATTTAATTGGGAAAATGAGCAAGAAATCGCTTTCCAATTGTTAAAAAAGAAGTTGTGTCAAGCTCCGGTTTTAGTGTTGCCGGAAGGTGTGGAAGATATGACGGTCTATTGTGATGCTTCATTAAATAGGCTCGGTTGTGTTCTAATGCAAAGAGGTAAAGTCATCGCTTCGCCTCTCGACAATTAAAGGAACACGAAACGAGATATCTGACTCATGATCTTGAGTTGGAGGCGGTTGTTCATGCGTTGAAAATTTGGTGCCATTACTTGAATGGTGTCAAGTGTACGATTTATTCGGATCATAAGAGTTTGAAACATCTTTTTGATCAATGAGATTTGAATTATCGTCAACGTAGATGGATGGATGTGGTAAAAGACTATGATTGTGAAATACTTTATCATCCGGGCAAGGCGAATGTGGTCGCGGATGCGTTGAGTCGAAAGAGTCAACATCCGGCGATACGAGTAGGATCGTTACGCGTGATTATTACGAACGATTTCCTTGAAAAGCTCGGTGAGATCCAAATTGAAGCTTATGTTAATAATAAGCATGAAGAACGAATCGTGGGGCAAACAGAGTCTATTACCTTAGGCCCGCATGGTTTGTTATCCTTTCAATGACGGGTATGGGTGCCTAAAATGGGTGATAATCGACGAGTGCTACTTAATGAAGCACATAAGTCAAAGTATTCCATTCACCCGGGCGCGACGAAAATGTATCTTGATTTGAGGAAAGAGTATTGGTGGCCGGGCATGAAACGTGATGTTGTTAAATATGTTGAACAATGCGTCACGTGTTTACAAGTTAAAGCGGAACACCAAAAGCCGTACGGTAAGTTACAACCATTGGAAGTCCCGAAATGGAAATGGGAGCACATTACCATGGACTTCATTACAAAGTTACCAAAGACGGCGAGAACCCAATTTGATTCGATTTGGGTGATTGTTGATCAGTTGACGAAGAGTGCCTTGTTTCTTCCCATTCGGGAAGCGATATCGTCGGAGACTTTGGCTAAGTTGTTCATCAAGGAAGTGATATCACGGCATGGGGTTCCTATATCTATTATTTCGGATCGAGATACTCATTTCACATCTCAGTTTTGGGAAAAGTTTCATGAAGATATGGGTACATAATTGAAATTGAGCACGGCGTACCATCCTCAAAAGGACTTCCAAATCGAACGTACGAATCAAACATTGGAGGATATGTTACGGGCGTGTATTATCGATTTCGGTGGTAGTTGGGATGAGCACTTACCGTTGGTGAAATTCTCGTACAATAATA
This sequence comes from Rutidosis leptorrhynchoides, assembly GCF_046630445.1. NCBI lineage: Eukaryota > Viridiplantae > Streptophyta > Magnoliopsida > Asterales > Asteraceae > Rutidosis > Rutidosis leptorrhynchoides. The sequence continues at coordinate 399,214,189 of NC_092333.1, forward strand.
GCTATCATGCTAGTATTGCAATGCCACCGTATCAGATGCTTTATGGGCGTAGGTGTCGAACCCCAATTTGTTGGGGTGAGGTGGGTCAAAGAGAAATCGGGAGTACCGATTTGGTTTTAGAGACGAATAGCAAGATCGATATGATTCGGGCTCATTTGAAAAAGGCTCAAGATAGACAAAAGTCGTATGCCGACAAACGAAGGCGACCGATCGAATTCTAGGAAGGCGACATGGTGATGCTTAAGGTTTCGCCATGGAAAGGAGTTATTCGGTTTCGAAAACGAGGAAAGTTAGCTCCTCGATTTATTGGTCCGTTTAAGATTTTAGCTCGTGTTGGCGAAGTTGCATATCGTTTGAAGTTACCCGAAGAGCTTGCGGGGATCCATAATACATTTCATGTTTCCCATCTCTGTAAGTATCTTGCGGATGATTCTTCATGGGTGCCGTTAGACGAGATTAAATTAAACAACAAATTAAAGTATGTTGAGAAACCGATTGCTATACTCGATGAAAAGGTAAAGAGGTTGAGAAATAAAGAGGTGAGAACTTTTACAGTTCAATGGAGTCGTAGAAAAGGTTCCGAGTTTACATGGGAACCCGAAGAATTTGTATTGGTGTATCTTCTGACTTGTCATGCGGCTTGGATCGCGAGGACGCGCTCCGATTCAAGTGGGGGAGAGTTGTAACATCCCGTTTTCCTTACGTGGTCTAAAGATACGTATTTTACCTTGTAGACATTTAATATAGACCGCAAACGAATGTTATAGTTTAATTGTTTTAAAATGTAGAAAATGGTTTGATCAGGCATCCTGTCACGTTTTGGGAGGTCCCATCGCATTCTGGTCTATCGTGATACGCAACAAAGCTGGCTGGAACGCGACAGTTTCATTATCCCCGACCTGTCCCCTTTATCGCGTTTGAGTAGTGTATGTCGCGTTTGGGTGTCGCGTAACGCGACAGACTGTCGTCAAACGCGACAGATGTCGCTGTTAGACATTTTTGACCCAATTAAATGGCATCTTTTAGGGGTGTTTTGGTCTTTTCACTTATGGACGGTTTTGGATCTAGAAAACTGATATAAGGGTTATCATAACTCATTTAACACATTTTCAACTACATCCCATTTAATTTTAGAGAGAGAGAGAGAGAGTTAGGGTTTAGTGAGAGAGAGCTCACTTGGAGAAGAAGAAGACCAAATCCCACCCAAGTCCGAGTTTTAAAGTTGTTCCCTACGTCTCTAGCTGTGTTGTGATTGAATTGGTAAGTCTTAACTCTATGTTTTGAGTTTTAATTGGTTTATGTCTAGGGTTTTGTATACTTGAGGCTTGTATGACCATTTAGGGGTTAAATGGGTGAATTCAGGCTATATTGATGAAAGGAAAACCCTAATAGCTATAACCTAGGGTTTGGTCTTGTAGTTTGAGATTTGTAATTGTTAATTGTGTTGTTAGGCACTAATACACTTGTTAAATGTTGAAAGTTTTGTAAAGGGGTTAAGTTGACTAAATTTGTAAGTTTAAGTGTTAAAATAGGTCAAATGGGTAATGTTGACCAACTTTGGACAAGATGGGTATGAAAATACCCTAGATGGTGTTAGTTGTTGATATTGGACTATAATCACTAGCTTTTAGTGATTTATAATGGGCCTTGGCCATTAATGGGCGGTTTTGGTGTAAATGAGTCTTATAATGCAATTGGGTCATTAAATGCTCAAGTGTTAAATGTTGGTGTCTAGTCCAACTAGTTTGTGTATTGAAAGTGTACTTAATGTAATAGGTACGTTGCATTGAAGGTTGCGAGCTTGATTCCTTAGTTCACCAAAGACGATAAGGTGAGTGGAGTAATTATACTTATGTGTATATGAAGTATTTATTTGTGAATGTTATGGTATGAACCATCGAGCCGGTAGTGCCATAACATATATGTGACAAGTGTCAAGTGTGAAACATCGAGCCGGTAGCACTATAAAATGAGGCGTGAACCATAGAGCCGGTAGCGTCGAAGTGTGAACCAAAGAGCCGGTAGCACTATAAAATCATGATGTGAACCATCAAGCCGGTAGCATCAAGTGTGAACCATCGAGCCGGTAGCACTATTAAACAAAGTGTGAACCATGAGTCGGTAGCACTATAAAAGAGTATGACTCAAATTCGTATGGTGTGAACCATCGAGCTGGTAGCACTATAGCGTTTATGGTTAACCATATGGGGGTTTATTGATTGTTAGCATATTATATATAGATTGTGTTGAGTATATGCTAATGCGATTTTGTGATATTGTACGACTTGTTAGTATTACGTGTATGATGACATGCTATTTGAGTTACAAGTTTGTATACGATATTGTGTAAGTGGTTGCAGGTAAGTAGGTTATATATGTATATGTATAACTATTGCACTCACTAAGCTTTAGCTTACCCTCTCGTTGTTTACATTTTTAGGTGCGAACACGGAGAAAGGAAAAGGGGTTATTGGGCATTAGATTCCCATGATGCGTGCTAGTTAAAGCTTTTGGAAGATGACCTAATGCATTTGGGTAGTTTAGCCCCAAACCATGCTCGGGTGTAGTTTGGATTAAAACTATCATTTCAAATGGGTCGAGCTTGTATTACATTTGATTGATGGCCTTAGTACCTTTTGTAAACATTAAACTTGTTGTACGTTTTAAAGGGTTGTATGGAATGGTTTATATCATTCCAATGGCACGTTAATGTTCGTTACTATAAAAAAAAAAAATTTATCCGGTTGAATACGGGTTGGGTTGTTTCACTACTGCTATGTCATTTTTATTACAACCGAACCAAACCATCATATCCTCAAAACCCACTTAAATCGCTCACTTACACCCTTCAACGATCACCACCCAACCACCACAAAACCTTTGTTACAAAACTATAGCAGCTGCCATGATGTTTCTGTTCTGGTTACGGGCTGAGCGAACCACTAACCATCATCACCACCTTTGTGAACGCCATCACCACTGTAGTACACTACTGTAACACCCCATCAAAATTGCCTTTAATGGAATGTTAAATCTGGTCCCAGTGCTTGGCTTGACTTCTACGTAACGGCAATATTCTACAGCGGAAGCAATTAATACCTGAAAATAAAACACGCAAAATGAATCAACAATAATGTTGAGTGAATCTACAGGTTTAAAGTAATGTAACAGTATCTGAAAAATAGTTATCAGAAAATAGTTTAGTTTTCTTGACCACGAGATTCTATCGTTTGCATAAACCGAGCACCTGAATATTAGCAATGACCCGAGTATAGAAGCCACTATACCCGCCTTACCTCGTAAAATGTTATACACTTGTTCAAATGTATTTAATGTTCAAAGTAAATGCACCACAGTTTTTATAGCGGGTGAGGTTGTCAACCTAACGGATCCGTCCATCTAAATTGTGCTTACACCGATGGTATTAAAAGTATTCAAGCTAGAGGTTTTTTGAACAAACTCATTATGCATATGTGTAGTACTCATGTCAATACAAAGTATTTGAAAATGTAAATATAACATCGTGTATTCTCATCCCTGAAAACATGTAAAAAGCAGGACTGTAGACTCACCTTTGAATAAAGCTCGGATTGAAAAGTGAACAATTAACTTGTACGGTTTATAGCCGAGTAATGCAACCTAAGTATACGTATGTAGGTTGGTCAATATATATATATATATATATATATATATATATATATATATATATATATATATATATATATATATATATATATATATATATATATATATATATATATATATATCTTAAATAAGTGTGGTTTCATAGTGTACGTTGTCTTATTGCTTGAGTCGACGCGTTTCAAAGTAAAAGTCAACTATATCATGCAAGTCAAACAAAGTCAACCGAAGTCAACCCGAAAGTCAAACTTGGTCAATGTGGTCAACTAAAGTCAACATCAGTAGGTTCATGTCAAATATTGGTCAACATGTCAAACAATACATTTTAGGTCATGAATGATCATTTTTACAATTTCAGTTTATCGTTATGCACAAAGTTCATGAACACGTAGCATATTTAGCACATTATCTCATAGTACAAAATTCAAGTAAATATGACAAACTCCAGATCATAAATATACTTAAAATCGATTCCAAAAAGTCCATCCATACTTAAAATCAATTCCAAAAAGTCCAGCCAGGGACTCATACGACAATTTAAAGTCAGGAATCAGAAGGGATACATTTGGGGTTTGCCAAGTCAGGTTCTGACCGCGCACTGATTTCATTTTGGCTATAACCAGAGTTAGGAACATGAAATTGATACAAGACCAGTGGCCATAGTTCAAGGACAAATCAAAGTAACACATATTAAAAATCTAGCAACTTTTGTTTAGCCAATTTGTACAGTTTATTCGTGCAAATTGAACATTCAGTTTTCAGCTCAAATCAGAATTCACATAAAGTATGGCTCTATTGTGCCCAATGCATAAGGTTTTAGAGATTAACATAAACTAACAATAAGTCACATATCATGTTGGGTTTCATTTTCCAGAAGCATACATGCTAAAACAATTCACATAATCCACAGAGTACAAAACCGTTTTCAATTTACAGATTCGATTCTCATTTAGTTAGTCACATTCGCATGCGATTATCCGAAGATCTAGATACAATTAGCCTATGATATCCACATGAAAGATGAAGTACTTTTTGTATAATTTTCAAATATGAAAATCCTTAACCACAGAAGTTAACAAATTTTATAGTACAAGGTTATCTTCATGCAAGTGCTGTATAAAACTACTTTTACACTAATTCAAGCATATCTCGAGCTATACATAAGAAAACGACATGATATCCTAGTCTAAATTGAGTGTTTTTAAATTATATTTCCAGTGGTATAAGTCTCACATGCCAATTCGTTGTCTATCAATACCATATTTCTTATCAAGCAACAAAAACACAACGATAATTCAAATTGACATAACTTAATCATACGGAAACGAAATCAAGCGAATCCAAAGCCTAAAATCAATAGTTTTTCGCAAGGAATCTGATTATAACATAATAATTAACATTTGAAAAACTTAATTTTTCTGATCAAACAAATACAAATTCGTTTTTAAACCCTAGCGCATCAAACAATCAAAATAACGATTACAATTAACACGTACGCGTATAGACTTGAGCAATTGACAACATAACTATGAAACTCACATGAAAATCAGATTTTAAGAATTAGGGTTTATGCAATTATACTTTAGATCGCTAAATTAAATACACCAACGCGTAGAGGATATCGAGAATTACAACTTTCGTGTTCAAGGTTTGCTCTAAAAATCAAAAATTGATGGTGGTAGTGGTGATGGAGGTCGATGGCCATAGAGGGAGAGGGAGAGATCGACTGTGCAGTTTTTGTGTGAGGGTTTTACTAAATTAGGTTAAACCTTCTAATTTATACTAACCCTAGTTTGAACAATTAGCACATAAGCCCCCAAACATACAAAAATTGAAATATAAGGGGGTGAGGGGGAGGGGTCGGCCGAATGGGCCCCATGGGGTATCCCCGAGCTCTCGTTTTCAATCCCGTATAATCGTGGTCCGTTTTAAGTGTCGTTTAGTCGTACCGAAGGCCCGGAACGCTAACCCGATCGTTAAACGCAACCAATCGTTTAATTTATTAAAAACCCAATAAATTAAATATTTTAAAAAGTTAATAATTAATAAAATTAATTATTAAAATAAACCCGAGCGTTTCGTTGCTCAAAAAGCTATTTTCAAAATCGTACCGTTTTTATCGTATTTCATTATCCGAAACATTTATTTGAATTAATATCAACCCATATTAATTATTGAAACCCTCCAAAGATCAAGTACGCATTTAATACACGTAAACACATAAAAGTTAAATAATCGCCGTTAAATAACTAACGGAAGGTTAATGGAAGTAACGGAAAAATCAGGGTTGTTACATTACCCACCTGTTATTGAAAATTTCGTCCCGAAATTTTAGTGATCATCCGCTGAAGTAGTTTTCTCGGGAAATAGTTGCGGATATTTCAGCCTCATCTGGTCTTCACGCTCCCACGTGAACTCTGGCCCTCTTCTCGCGTTCCACCGAACTTTAACGATAGGAATTCTGCTTTGCTTCAACTGTTTGACCTCACGGCCCAAGATTTCAACAGGTTCCTCAATGAAATGAAGTTTGTCGTCGATATGTAGTTCCTCTAAAGGAATAATCAAATTATTATCGGCTAGGCACTTCTTTAGATTGGATACATGGAAAACATCATGAATACCGCTGAGTGCTTGTGGCAGTTCCAATATGTAAGCTACCGGTCCAACTCTTTCATTTATCTCAAATGGTCCAACATATCTAGGACTCAGTTTACCTCGTTTCCCAAATCGTACAACGCCCTTCCAAGGTGATACCTTAAGCATAACCTTGTCACTAACTTGGAACTCTATGTCCTTCCGTCTAACATCGACGTAACTCTTTTGACGACTTCGAGCCGTTCTTAATCGTTCCTGAATCTGTAGAACTTTCTCAGTTTTCTCCTGAATAATCTCAGGACCTGTCAACTGACTATCTCCCAATTCGCTCCAACAAATGGGAGATCTACACTTCCTTCCATACAACGCTTCGAAAGGTACAGCCTTAATGCTCGTATGGTAGCTATTATTGTATGAGAACTCAGCTAGTGGTAAATACTTATCCCATCCGTTTCCGAAATCAATGACACACGCTCTCAACATGTCCTCAAAAGTCTGAATAGTTCATTCGCTCTGGCCATCCGTCTGGGGGTGATATGCTGTACTCATATCTAGACGGGTTCCCATTGCTTTCTGCAATGATTGCCAAAACCTGGAAGTAAATCTGCTGTTGCGGTTGGATATAATGGATATAGGCACTCCATGCCTAGAGATGACTTCCTTAATATAGTTCTGAGCCAACTTCTCCATTTTATCAGTTTCCCTTATCGATAAGAAGTGTGCGGACTTAGTGAGACGATCCACGATAACCCAAATAGTATCGTGACCTCCCACCGTTCTTGGTAGTCTCGTAATGAAGTCCATGGAAATACCTTCCCACTTCCACTGGGGTATCTCTGGTTGAGTTAATAACCCTGATGGCTTCTGATGTTCAGCCTTGACTTTAGCACAAGTCAAGCACTTCCCGACATAGGTAGCAATGTCAGCTTTCAAATTTGGCCACCAATAAAACGCCTTCAAATCTTGGTACATTTGTCTGATCCCGGATGAATTGAGTATCTCGACTTGTGTGCTTCCTCCAACACTAGTTCTCTCAATCCACCAAACTTTGGTACCCAAATTTGGTTAGCAAAGTACCGTGTTCCGTCCTCTTTAATGTCAAACTTCTTATCCATCCATTTGAGAAATTCAACATCAACATTCTCTTATTTTATGGCTTCTTGTTGTGCTTCGCGGATTTGTGATGTGAGATTCGTACGGATAACTATGTTAAGTGCTTTAACCCTAAGAGGTTTCTCTCGCTCCTTTCTGCTTAAGGCATCTGCCACAACATTCGCCTTGCCCGGATGGTATTGAAGTTCGCAGTTATAATCGTTAAGTAGTTCCATCCAACGTCGTTATCTCATGTTGAGCTGTTTCTGATCGAATATGTGCTGTAAACTCTTATGATCGGTGAAGATAGTGAACTTGGTTCCAAACAGGTAGTGTCTCCACATTTTAAGTGCAAAGACAACAGCTCCTAACTCAAGGTCGTGCGTAGTGTAGTTCTGCTCATGAATCTTTAACTGACGCGATCCATAAGCAATAACCTTGTTTCGTTGCATAAGCACGCAACCCATTCCTTAACGTGAGGTATCACAATAAACAACAAAATCTTCACTTCCCTCGGGTAGAGACAATACTGGTGCAGTTGTTAACTTCTCCTTCAACAACTGAAATGCAGTCTTTTGCGGTTCTGACCACTCAAACTTCTTGCCTTTATGAGTCAACGCGGTTAATGGTCGGGTAATCTTAGAGAATCCTTCAATGAATCTCCTGTAGTAACCAGCTAGACCCAAAAATTGCCTAATCTGCGTTGGCGTCTTTGGAGTTTCCCAATTCTTAACCGACTCAATCTTTGCTGGATCGACCTGTATTCCATTGGCCCCTACAACATGGCCAAGAAATTGTACTTCTGGTAACCAAAAGTCACACTTAGAGAACTTTGCATACAACTGCTCTTCTCTAAGCATAGTCAATATCGAACGTAGATGCTGCTCATGCTCTTCTCTGTTCTTGGAGTACACCAATATATCATCAATGAACACAATGACGAATTTATCTAGGTATGGCTTACACACACGGTTCATGAGGTCCATGAACACTACCGGTGCCTTCGTCAAACCAAACGACATCACTGTAAACTCATAATGTCCATAACGTGTCCTAAACGCTGTCTTCGGGACATCAACTTTTTTGACTCTTAATTGGTGGTACCCGGATCTCAAATCAATCTTTGAATAACAACTGGATCCCTGAATTTGATCACATAAGTCATCAATCCTCAGTAACGGATACCGATTCTTGATTGTCAACTTGTTCTATTCTCTGTAGTCGATACGCAATCTCATCGACCCATCTTTCTTTTTAACAAACAAGACTGGAGCTCCAACTTGGGAATTCGTGGTTATGTGACACACCTTCTAGTACATGTCACAATTTAGGGCATTACAACCCTCATGTTCTTCACTACGGGAAGCTCTTGTAGTTCTAAAGGTGCAAATGCGTATATTGTACTCGTAACGGGTGCAGCTGCTGGAACCAAATCAATCCGAAATTCGACTTCACGGTGGGGTGGACGTGTAACCTCAAGACAATCTCTAATAGTTGGGAAATATTCGGGTCTCTTAAATGTCGGCTCATCTTTACTCACATGTGCCAGAATTGCGAGACATTCTCATCTCCTGTCCTTCTGGACCTTCGAGTAATTAGTGTAACATGACGGTGTATTGATCTCTTCTTTGTACACTATTATCGTCGGTGAAAGAAATTAGAATAGTCTTCTGGTCGTAGCTGTCTCGGTTGTATCGTCAGATAACCAGTTTGTTTCAACCACTAAGATAAAACTTCCCAGTTTAATAGTTTTATAGAGTACACGTTGTCTAAGGAAGGTACAGGTTATAAATATCGTGACCAATTTCTCTAGCGTTAAAGCTTCTCTCAGCACCGGTGTTGACAGCATATATAAACATTATGGTTGATGAGCGAGAACGTGATGATTTTCATGGAAAATAAAGATGAACAAGGTGTAATGGCAACTCAAACAAAATCTGATATTTAATCGAAAAGGGTTGGTACAAACTCCCAGATGGGTGTGTCTCGTAGGAACAGATGAAGTGTAGTTTAAGTCGATGTGTTCAAAGTTGGTTGGTAATGTTTGTGGGTATAATGAAAATGATTGTCGCTTAAGAATAGTATGTTGGAACAAAATGATGAGGGATAGGGTAACGGGTAGTATTACCAGTAGCAATGAGTGGTGGCGTTAGCGATAAGTAGCGATGGGTTGTGATAAGCAGTGATGATAGTAGTGACGTATAAGTTGTTAGATAGCATGCTCACATCATAAGTATATGCACATGTACTCTAATGCACCCAATAAGGCATAATGGTCTTCAGTTGGTAGGCTCGTGTTGGAAAACAAAATCATGGACGGCAGATGGCTGAATGATAGGTAAGTTGGTAATCGAGTAGACAATATCTACTACGTATTGTGCGGGCGGTTATCAGGAATTCCTCCTCTAAAGACGTATCAGAAATGAGTTGTGATGCACATTAGCGAGTAGTAAAACGCGGAGGGGTTGGTAGTGTTGAGTATTACTTAGTAGTGGTAAGCAGTAATGAGTAGTATTGAGTAGTAGCAAGTAGCAAGGGGTAGTAGTAAGTAGTATTTAGTAATGACAAAGACTAAACCTGCCTTCAAAGAACCCAAATGATTCAGTGTCTGCTAAGGTTATTAACGAATACCTTATTCTTGACTCTAAACTTTTACGGACAATCATCATCCATCGATATTAGAAATTCTAAGATATCATCGTATCTTTCTTTATTAATATCCTCAATATTTCTGAAGATATCTTCATAAATATTCTCGTCCGATATTAATTATCTCTCTGCGCTATCTGTGTTATATCATAAAAGGAAACAGTTTTCGTTTCTATATTCTGTAAACCTTCGAGTTTAAATTATGAATGATTTTGAAGTGGTGTTGGAAATTGATGCATGAATTAGTATAATATAGTGACACTTGATCAACTTGATTATATTACAGTAAGTCATGCTGAGTTTCTAATGTAACATGATGATTCACAGACCATAACGTCATTATGTACCATGTTACACGACTCTTATATTCAATCTAATCTCTGAACATATCAAGAACATATCTTCCTGATAGTTCTATCTTTTCTCTTGAATTCTGGTAATTTAACCAATCAAGATCGTGCTATTTCAATCTCTCTCTTAGAACATTAGTCATGTTCATTAGAAACTTCGTACCTACGAATTCTGGATCATTATTCGCTTGACTTGAAGTCAGGAAGAGAAAAACAAAAGCATGGAACTCCGAAATATAAGGGAGAATATAAAGCCCGATAACAACACATAAATTACAAACCGTGTATGTCAATGTTTATCGCAACATAAAGACACGGGAGAATTAAAAACACTATAACCCCAAGGGCGAAGTAGAGGAAAATAGATTCCTCCGGTGGAAGTTAGAAAAAGCAGAATGATTGTTGCGATAGTAAGGATAAGGACAAGGATCAGAACTGGATTAAGCATTTTCGTAATTTTTTGGATTTGGGAATTGAGTATAGGAGTGGTAAAAATAATGGAACGGGAAAAGTTTAATTTATAATGGAAATATCAGACAGTGTAATCGAGGCAGATCATAGTATTTAATTATAGAGATCTTAATTCGCCAAAGAATCAAATCTTTTAGATTTCGAAGATTTTCTTTAAATCCCTGGAATTCCGGAAGATTAACCATGACTACGTCAAAAGTTAAGACGAACCTTTATTTTATCATTTCGCTCTTTTTCGATAGCTTCACTTATACACTTCGAGTAATTGAATTATTTGATCCATATTACTCAATGTTGATAACACCTTATTTTATCAACTCTTATGAGTAATGAACATATACTTATTGTCAGTCATGACCATCCCAATCAAATTTCGGGTCGAAATTTCTTTAACGGGTAGGTACTGTGATGACCCGAAAATTTCTGACCAAATTTAAACTTAATCTCTAATGATTTCGACATGATAAGCAAAGTCTGTAATGATGAGTCACAAAATTCTTTTAAGTGTTTAAATGGATTCAGTTAACATTTGGATATGCCCGACGATTCATGAATAATTGTATGTAATTATATATATATATATATATATATATATATATATATATATATATATATATATATATATATATATATATATATATGAATATGATTTCTATATAATTAATGATTATATGTATAATGTATTATATTAAAATATATAAATATTAAAAGTATGTTATTATATATATATATATATGTTATAAATAATTAAATATTACATAATTAATAAATTATAATATTAATAAATTCAATTACAAGTTAAGATAAATGATATAAATATTATTATTATTATTATTACTTTCATTAATATTAATATCTGTATTATCAATATTATTATTTGTAATATAAAAATAGAGATATGAAATTTGATACATATAACTTGTTATATCTTAATTCTTAATTGTATAATTATCAGATATTATTATTACCATTATCATTAAAAATTATTATTAATATTATTAAAAAATAATACAATTTATTATGATTAGCATGAATAATATCATTATTATCATCTTTACAATTAAATTAATTTTATTCTTATTATTATTCGAATGATTTTTTTTTTTATAAAACTAGTATTAATATTATTATTATTATTATTATTCCTATTATTATTATTAGTATTCTTAATATATTAATAAAATTAATGATATTAATAGAATATATTAATAAATTTATATTATTAATAACTAACATATAAATATAAATACTGATGTACATAATATATAAAACTAAACACAAATACATATTCAGTTTCTAATCTTAATCAAACTATTGTAGATTCGTTTTCCTACTTCTGATTGATACTAGTACGAATCAAATATAATCTAAACAAATTCTGTTAGCCATGATTTTCAATTTTATTCTTTTATATATTTCTGTCCTTGTGAATAAACCTGTCGACAATCATTCAGCTACAAAACAAATTTTAATTGATTCGATTTAGCTGTAGTAATATCACTTAATCCCTATATAGCCATCAACTAATGCAATGCGAATGGAAACAGAAAATTAAAATAGAAGATTAAAAAAAATAATACTCATCGTTCTCTGTTCTTATTCATTTTTTCAAAAGTTTCAAAAACAAATCAAATTTCAAAATCTAAAAATGGGGTTCTGTTAGGAATTCCATATGCAAACTATCTTCAAAGTTTCAATGATTAATTTACAAAATCAAGAACGAATTTTGAAGTCAAAGTTAAAATTTTAAAAGTCAAAGGAATTGTTCTTCGGGAAATTCGATTTTACTTTGAGGTTTTTAGATTAATTAACGAGTTGAAAAGTTTCTATGAGTGATTTAAAAGGTATTTCATGTTGTGAGCTTAAGCTATAGCAATCCCAAATTTAAAATCAAAGTTTGAGTTGGAAGTCAAAGTGTTTTTGCTCAACTACATTTTTTCTCTCTCTTTTGTTTTCTATCAATCAAAGTCTCCCTAAACCGATTCTTTTTGTTTCCAACACAATTTTTAAATTAAACTAGAAGGTTGTGTAGGTTATGAAAGATCTATGGTCGATCCAGTTTAGTGTGAAGAAGGAGGAAGAAATAGAAAACATAAAAAGAAGTGTTAATTATAATTAAAATGGACTTAAATCAGGAATGAATGAATGGAGTAATGGTTATGGTTGTTTGTGTGTAACTAAGGGGTCACGGGTTCGAGCCTTTCCAGGGTCACTATATTTTTTTGGGCCGAATTTATGAGGTTGTTATCTTAATATTATTATTATTATTATTTTTATTATTATTATTATTGTTATTGTTATTGCTATTAGTGTTATTATTATTATTGTTACTATTATTAATATTATTATCACTAAGATTATCATTTAAAATATAACTTACCATTTTTCGAATAGTATAAGTATTATTATTATTATGATGATTATGAATATTATCATTTTTATTATTATGAAAATAATGAAATTTATTATATTTTTATTTATATTAGTATCATTTTAGAATGATTATTATTAATATAAGTATTATTAACAAGTAATATGATTATTAATATTACCATTATTAATAAGATTTCTAATATTATTATTATAAGTATTAATATTAAAAATATCATTACTAGTATTATTATTATTAAAGTTATTATTATTATTATTATTATTATTATTATTATTATTATTATTATTATTATTATTATTATTATTATTATTATTATTATTATTATTATTATTATTAGTAAATCATTATTATTATCAACACTATCTTTTTAAAACAGATAAATATTTTGTACAAAAAATATACTTATTACATATACTAAAATTATATTAAAATTTCATATAACTATATATATCAAATCTATTAATATTAGTTACATAAATACATACAAATAACAAAACTATCGATTTTTAAATATAACATTTAAACAAATACGTATATAAGTATGGATATATTAATATAACTATATGAAGATTAACCATTTTAAATATATATACAAATTAAAGATATATTAAATAAATTTGTTCAGTTACGATTATATGTTTTAATATATATATACGAATGATATAGGTTCGTGAATCCGAGGCCAACCCTGCATTGTTCAGTATCGTCGTATGAATATTTTTACTACAAAATATAGTAGAGTGAGTTTCATTACTCCTTTTTATATATATTTTTGGGACTGAGAATACATGCGTCGATTTTATTAATGATTTACGAAATAGACACAAGTGATCAAAAACTACATTCTATGGCTGGATTATGAATATTGAATATCACCCCTTTTTAGCTTGGTAACCTAATGATTAGGAAACGGATATGGCCCCTAATCGACGCGAATCCTAAAGATAGATCTATGGATCTCGACAAGTCCCATCCGGGGTACGGATGCTTTAGTACTTCGAGATTATTATTATTATACAGACGAGAGATTCTGTTTGGGGATATTCTATGCATTAAAGTTAAGTCAGTTTTCAAGCGTTCACCATATGAATGATTTTTAATTCGCGGATTACGCGTGTTATTATGTACTCGGGTTACGTGTACAATTGAATATCTGAAATCTTGTGGTCTATTAAAATGATGGAAATGAATGTTTATGATAAACTAATGAACTCACCAAACTTTTGGTTGACACTTGAAAGCATGTTTATTCTCAGGTTTGAAAGAAATCTTCCGCTGTGCATTTGCTCATTTTAGAGATACTACTTGGAGTCATTCATGACATATTTCAAAAGATGTTGCATTCGAGTCGTTGAGTTCATCAAGATTATTATTAAGTCAATTATAATTAGATATATTATGAAATAGTATGCATGCTGTCAACTTTCGATGTAATGAAAGTTTGTCTTTCAAAAACGAATGCAATGTTTGTAAAATGTATCTTATAGAGGTCAAGTACCTCGCGATGTAACCAAATGTAATGTATTCGTCCAGATGGATTAGGACGGGTCGTCTTATATTAACTAGAACTGTCTTCACAACTACCTTGTATCAAAGTTATTGTGTACTATATTTCATGCTATATGTATAATTGCGGTATTGTAAGTTTGTAAAAATTGTATAAAAGTTTGAACGCGAAATACTATGATCAGTTTTTCATATAGAATTGTAGTAGTTGAATGGTATATTAGCTACTAAGTATGAACTTAACGGGTAGGTAGTACCCGAATTAAAACCTATAAAACGCTAATATGAAGAAAAAGCTTTTATAAATAAGTTCATATTATGGTACTAAATACTATTAACTACTCTTAATATTCTATATGATTAACTTAATTCTTTTGGCTATTTTTGAAGAAAATGGCACCAACTACTCGACACACCATGAATATGAGCGAAGAAGAATTCCGTACCTTTCTTGCTGCGAACATAGCCGCAGTGCAGGCCGCAATGCAAAATAACAACAATAACTCCGGATCTAGCAGTGGAACTAATTCTACAAGAAATAGTGTAGGATGCTCCTACAAAGAATTCACTGCATGTAAACCTTTGGAATTTGATGGAACCGAAGGACCAATCGGATTGAAACGGTGGACTGAGAAGGTTGAATCGGTGTTTGCCATAAGTAAATGTACTGAAGAAGACAAAGTAAAGTACGCTACGCATACCTTCACGGGTACTGCATTAACATGGTGGAACACCTACCTCGAGCAGGTGGGACAAGATGTTGCTTACACACTACTGTGGTCAGCATTCAAGCACTTGATGAATGAGCAGTATCGTCCCAAAAATGAGGTCAATAAGCTCAAGGTAGAGCTTAGAGGGTTACAAACACAAGGATTTGATATTACCACGTATGAACGACGATTCACAGAGTTGTGCCTATTGTGTCCGGGAGCGTTCGAAGATGAAGAAGAGAAAATCGACGCATTTGTAAAAGGGTTACCAGAAAGGATTCGAGAAGATGTGAGTTCACACGAGCCCACCTCCATACAAAAGGCAAGTCGAATGGCTCATAAACTCATAAATCAGATTGAGGGAAGAATTAAAGAGCAGGCGACCGAAGAAGCCAACGCGAAACAAGTCAAGAGGAAGTGGGAAGAAAACAGTGACAAAAGTCACCAACAAAACAACAGTAACTATCGTTTCAACAACCAACACAGCAATCACAACTACAATCGCCCCATTTTTTGCAAAAACAAACGCAACAACAACTATCCCAACAACAACAACAACTACTACAATAACCGTCCTAACAACAATAACAATTGCAACAACAACCAAATCAATAACAACAATGGCAACAACAACCAAAACAATAAATGTCTAAGGTGTGGAGGGTATCATCCAGATAAGTTCTGTGTAGTAGTGTGTACCAAGTGTAACAGAACCGGACATAGTGTAACGAAGTGTGATGTCTATGGACCAAAGGCATATAAAAATACAAGAATAAATAATTCCATTATTTGTTACGGATGCGGAAAGCTGGGCCATTTCAGCAAAGCATGCCCTAATCAAGGGAATAATAATGGGCAAGGCTGTGGACGAGTCTTCAACATTAATTCGGCAGAAGAGGAGGAAGACCCGGAGCTTGTTACGGATACGTTTCTTATTGACGATAAATCTGCTTATGTTTTATTTGATTCGGGTGCGGATAGAAGCTATATGAGGAGAGATTTTTGTGCCAAATTAAATTATCCATTAATGCCTTTGGATAATAAATTTTTACTCGAATTAGCAAACGGTAAACTAATTACAGCAGATAAAGTATGTCGGGATAGAGAAATTAAACTGGTTGACGAAACGTTTAAGATTGACTTAATACCAGTCGAGTTAGGGAGTTTTGGCATAATAATTGGCATGGACTGGTTGAAAAAGGTGAGAGCAGAGGTCGTTTGTTACAAAAATGCAATTCGCATTATGCGCGAAAAAGAAAAACCTTTAATGGTGTACGGAGAAAAGAACAACGCAAAGTTAAATCTTATTAGTAGTTTGAAGGCACAAAAACTAATAAGAAAATGTTGCTATGTCATCCTAGCACACATCGAAGAAGTCAAACCTGAAGAAAAGAACATCAGTGATGTTCCCGTCGTAAAAGAATTTCCCGACGTATTCCCGAAAGAATTACCGGGACTACCTCCACATCGATCCGTTGAATTCCATATAGATCTTGTACCGGGAGCTGCACCAATAGCTCGTGCTCCTTACAGACTCGCACCCAGCGAAATGAAGGAATTACAAAGTCAACTACAAGAACTGTTAGAACATGGTTTCATTCGACCAAGCACATCACCGTGGGGAGCTCCTGTTTTGTTTGTCAAAAAGAAGGATGGTACATTCAGATTGTGTATCGACTACCGAGAGTTGAACAAACTTACCATCAAGAACCGTTATCCACTATCGAGAATCGACGATTTATTTGATCAACTACAAGGCTCGTCAGTTTATTCAAAGATCCATTTACGTTCCGGGTATCATCAAATGCGGGTGAAGGAGGATGATATTTCAAAGACAGCTTTCAGAATGCGTTACGGTCATTACGAGTTTATGGTTATGCCGTTTGGATTGACTAACGCACCAGCTGTGTTCATGGACCTCATGAACCGAGTGTGTGGGCCATATCTTAACAAGTTTGTCATTGTTTTCATCGATGACATACTCATTTACTCAAAGAATGATCAAGAGCACGAAGAACATTTGAGAAAAGTGCTAGAATTGTTGAGGAAGGAACAACTGTACGCAAAATTTTCAAAGTGTGCATTTTGGTTAGAAGAAGTTCAATTCCTCAGTCACATTGTGAATAAAGAAGGTATTCAGGTAGATCCGAAAAAGATTGAAACCGTTGAAAAGTGGGAAACCCCGAAAACTCCGAAGCATATACGCCAATTTTTAGGACAGGCTGGTTACTACAGAAGGTTCATCCAAGATTTTTCCAAAATAGCAAAACCCTTGACTGCATTAACGCATAAAGGGAAGAAATTTGAATGGAAGGATGAGCTGGAGAAAGCGTTTCAATTGTTGAAGAAAAAGTTAACTACGGCACCTATATTATCATTGCCTGAAGGGAACGATGATTTTGTGATATATTGTGACGCCTCAAAGCAAGGCCTCGGTTGTGTATTAATGCAACAAACAAAGGTAATTGCTTATACGTCTAGATAATTGAACAGTCATGAGCAGAATTATATGACACATGATTTGGAATTAGGCGCGGTTGTTTTTGCATTAAAGACTTGGAGGCACTACTTATATGGGGTCAAAAGTATTATATATACCGACCACAAAAGTCTCCAACACATATTTGATTAGAAACAACTGAACATGAGGCAGCATAGATGGGTCGAACTGTTGAATGATTACGATTTTAAGATTCATTACCATCCAGGGAAGGCGAATGTGGTAGTCGGCGCTCTGAGTAGAAAGGACAGAGAACCTATACGGGTAAAAGCTATGAATATAGTTATTCGTACTAACCTTACTACTCAAATAAAGGAGGCGCAACAGGGAGTTTTAAAAGAAGGAAAGTTGAGGAATGAAATACCCAAAGGATCGGAGAAACATCTAAATATTCGGGAAGACGGAACCCGGTATAGGGCTGAAAGAATTTGGGTACCAAAGTTTGGAGATGTGAGAGAAATGGTACTTAAGGAAGCACATAAAACCAGATACTCAATACATCCCGGAGTGGGAAAGATGTACAAAGATCTCAAGAAACACTTTTGGTGGCCGGGTATGAAAGCCGATATTGCTAGATACGTAGGAGAATGTTTGACGTGTTCTAAGGTCAAAGCTGAACATCAGAAACCATCAAGTCTACTTCAACAACCCGAAATCCCGGAATGGAAATGGGAAAACATTACCATGGATTTCATTACTAAATTGCCAAGGACTGTAAGTGGTTATGATACTATTTGGGTAATAGTCGATCGTCTCACCAAGTCAGCACACTTTCTGCCAATAAGAGAAGATGATAAAATGGAAAAATTGGCACGTTTATACTTGAAGGAAGTTGTCTCCAGACATGGAATACCAGTCTCTATTATCTCTGATACGGATGGAAGATTTGTTTCAAGATTCTGGCAGACATTACAGCAAGCATTGGGAACTCGTCTAGACATGAGTACTGCCTATCATCCACAAACTGATGGGCAAAGTGAAAGGACAATACAGACCCTTGAAGACATGCTACGAGCATGTGTTATTGGTTTCGAAAATAGTTGGGATCGACATCTACCGTTAGCAGAATTTTCCTACAACAACAGTTACCATTCAAGTATTGAGATGGCACCGTTTGAAGCACTTTATAGTAGAAAGTGTAGGTCTCTGATTTGTTGGAGTGAAGTCGGAGATAGACAAATTACGGGTCCGGAGATAATCCAAGAAACTACCGAGAAAATCATTCAAATTCAACAACGGTTGAAAACCGCCCAAAGTAGACAAAAGAGCTATGCTGACATTAAGAAAAAAGATATAGAATTTGAAATTGGAGAAATGGTCATGCTTAAGGTTTCACATTGGAAAGGCGTTGTTCGATTTGGTAAACGGAGGAAACTGAATCCAAGGTACATTGGACCATTCAAGATTATAGATCATGTCGGACCAGTAGCTTACCGACTTGACTTACCTCAACAACTCGCCGGGATACATAATACTTTTCATGTCTCAAATCTGAAGAAATGTTTTGCTAAAGAAGATCTCACTATTCTGTTAGACAAAATCCAAATCAATGAAAAACTTCAGTTCATCGAAGAACCCGTTGAAATAATGGATCGTGAGGTTAAAAGACTTAAGCAAAATAAAATACCAATCGTTAAGGTTTGATGGAATGCTCGTAGAGGACCCGAGTTCACCTGGGAGTGTGAAGATCAAATGAAGCTGAAATACCCGCACCTATTTCCAGAAGATGCGTCAACACCTCCAACTGCTTAAAAATTTCGGGACGAAATTTATTTAACGGGTAGGTACTGTAGTGGCCCGAACTTTTCCATGATTATATACATTAAATGAAAACTATATTTTCATGATTGAATTTTTCCAACATGTTAAGCAATCAAACTTGTTAAGACTTGATTAATTGAAATAGGTTTCATGTAGACAATTGACCACCCAAATTGACCGGCGATTCACGAACATTAAAACTTGTAAAAACTATATGATGATATATATATATGGATGTATATATATATAGTTAACATGATATTATGATAAGTAAGTATCTCATTAGGTATATTAACAATGAGTTATATACATAAAAATGAGACTACTAAGTTAAGAAACTCGAAACGATATATATAACGATTATCGTTATAACAACGTCTTACTAAATACATATGTATCATATTAAAATATTGTTACACTATATTTAACATGATAAAATGATAATTATATATATATATATATATATATATATATATATATATATATATATATATATATATATATATATATATATATATATATATATATATATATATATATATATATATATCATTAAGTATGTTAACAATGAACTACATATGTAAAACAAGACTACTAACTTAAGAATTTCGAAACGAGACATATATGTAACGATTATCGTTGAAACGACATTTTAATGTATATAAATCATATTAAGATATATTCATACATCATAATATCATGATAATGTAATAATTTAACATCTCATTAGACATAATAAACAATGGGTTAACAACATTAAATGAGATCGTTAACTTTAAGGTTTCAAAACAACACTTACATGTAACGACTAACGATGACTTAATGACTCAGTTAAAATGTATATATATGTAGTGTATTAAGATGTATTAATATACTTTTGGAAGTCTTCAAGACACATATCAAAACACTTGTACTTAACAAAATTGGTTACAATTGCATTCTCATACATTTTCATCAAGAATTCTACTCGTATTCATTCGGTACTCGTACTCGTACAATACCCAGCTTCTAATTGTATATACTATTGGTATATACATTCAATGATCAGCTCTTAGCAACCCTTAATGAGTCATCAAACATGTGAGAACCATCATTTGGCAACTAGCATGAAATATCTCACAAAATTACAAAAGTATTATAAATCATTCATGAATTATTTACAAGAAAACAAACTTACACATCCTTTATATATAATCCCTATACCAATGACCAAAAATACATAAAAATACTTTCATTCTTCAATTTTCTTCATCTAATTAATCTCTCTCGAGTTCTATCTTCAAGTTCTAAGTGTTCTTCATAAATTCTATAAGTTCTAGTGTCATAAAATCAAGAATACTTTCAAGTTTGCAAGTCTACTTCCAAGCTTTCAAATCCATTCCAAGTAATCATCTAAGATCAAGAAACCTTTGTTATTTATAGTAGGTTATCTTTCTTATTCAAGGTAATACTCATATTCAAACTTTGATTCAATTTCTATAACTATAAACTATCTTAATTCGAGTAAAAATCTTACTTGAACTTGTTTTCGTGTCATGATTCTACTTCAAGAACTTTCAAACCATCCAAGATCCTTTGAAGCTAGATCATTTCTTATCACTTCCAGTAGGTTTACCTACTAAACTTTAGGTAGTAATAATGTTCATAACATCATTCGATTCATATATACATAACTATCTTATTCGATGATTTAAACTTGTAATCACTAGAACATAGTTTAGTTAATTCTAAACTTGTTCGCAAATAAAGTTAATCCTTCTAACTTGACTTTTAAAATAAACTAAACACATGTTCTATATCTATATTATATGCTAACTTAATGATTTAAAACCTGGAAACACGATGAACACCGTAAAACCGGACATATGCCGTCATAGTAAAACCGCGGGCTGTTTTGGGTTTGATAATTAAAAACTATGATAAACTTTGATTTAAAATTTGTTCTTCTGGAAAAATTATTTTTATTATTAACATGAAACTATATCCAAAAATCATGGTTAAACTCAAAGTGGAAGTATGTTTTTCAAAATGGTCATCAAGACGTCGTTCTTTCGACTGAAATGACTACCTCTTACAATATTGACTTGTAACCTGTATTTTCGACTATAAACTTATACTTTTTCTGTTTAGTTTATAAATTTCGGTTCATTATGAAACCATAGCAACTTGAATCACTCAAAATGGATTTAAAACGAAGAAGTTATGGGTAAAACAAGATTGGATAATTTTGCTTGTTGTAGCTACGTGAAATTTGTAACAAATCTATACAAATCATAACTTAACTAACTTATATTGTATTATACATGTATTCTAACATATATTATATAATCTTGGGATACCATAGACACGTATACAATGTTTTGACATATCATATCGACCCATCTATATATATTATTTGGGAATAACCATAGACACTCTATATGCAGTAATGCTTGAGTTAGCTATACAGGGTTGAGGTTGATTCCAAAACAATATATATACTTTGAGTTGTGATCTAGCCTAAGACTTGTATACACTGGGTCGTGGATTGATTAGAGATCATTTATATTGATTTATTTCTGTACATCTAACTGTGGACAACTAGTTGTAGATTACTAATGTTGGACTGCTAACTTAACAAACTTAAATCGTTAAAACGTAATAAAAAATGTTGTGAATATATTTCGATCATACTTTGATATATATGTATATATTCGTTATAGGTTCGTGAATCGACCCGTGGCCAAGTCTTATTTTCCCGATGAAGGAAAAATCTGTGAAAGTGAGTTATAGTCCCATTTTTACTATCTAATATTTTTGGGATAAGAATACATGCAGTTTTGAAAATGATTTACAAAATAGACACAAGTATTAAAACTACATTCTATGTTGAATCGTTATACCGGATATCGCCCTTGTTGAACTTGGTAGCCTAAGAATTGATGTTTATTATAATTGCCACCAATTGACGCGAATCCTAAAGATAGATCTATAGGCTTTGCACGCCCCAGTCAGAGAATTTGAACTGCTTTAGTACTTCGATATTTATATATGGGGATATTCTATATGCATTTTGTTAATGTCGGTTACCAAGTGTTCAACCATATGAATGATTTTTATGCAGATTGCATGTTATTGAAAGATGAAATCTTGTGGTCTATTATTACAATTTGATATATAGGTTAAACCTATAACTCACTAACATTTTTTGTTGACGTTTAAAGCATGTTTATTCTCAGGTGATTATTAAGAGCTTCCGCTGTTGCATGCTAATTTATGGACAAGAGTTGGAGTCAGCATGCTTGTATAATATTGTTTAAAAACTGCATTCGAAGACATATATTGTTGTATAATATGATTGTAAACCATTATGTAATGGTCATGTGAAAACGCTATATTTTAGATTATCATTATTTGATAATCGTCGTAATATTTTAAAGGTTATGGTTTGTTTTAAAAATTGAATGCAGTCTTTGAAATCAATTAATATGAAACGTTTATAATCAATTAATATGAAACGTTTATAATCAATATAAACGGGATATTTTATTTGTCGCGCCATGGACCAGTGGGGTCGCTCCGCTGCATTGTACGCGAATCAAGATCAGGAACCATGTTTAACAGCTCGAAAATTATGTTGAATGTCGCGCCGCAGTATAGTGTGGTCGCGCCGCGACCTTACTGCTGTACTGATCTGATTTTCAGTTTTTAAAATGGGGTGGTTCAAGGGTATTTTTGTCTTTTTGCGTGTGGATCAGATTGTGGCTCAAAATCCCAGCCACATATCTCTTTTTATTCATTTCTTTTCCATTTTTCTTTCTCTCTTTTCTCTCAAACATAAAACCCTATTAGATTCAAAGTGAGATTTGAAGGTGAAGATTTGTGATTCGATCTTTGGAGCAAGAAGGAAATTTGTTCTCCTCGTTCTTAGCTATGATTTGATAGTGTTGGTAAGTCTTAACTCCGTGTTTTGAGTTTTAGTTGATTTATGGCTAGGGTTTGTTCATTTAAGACTTGTAAGACCCGTTTGGGGTTTAAATGGGTGAATTTGGGTTAAATTGATGTAAGGAAACCCTAATAGTTATAATCTAGGGTTTGGTCATATAAATTGAGGTTTGTAAGTGTTAATTGTGTTGTTAGTCACTAATACACTTGTGTAATGATGAAAGATTGTTAATGGGTTTAAGTTTGACCAAAATTGTAAGTCTAAGTGTTAAAATAGGTCAAATGGGTAATGGTTGACCTAGTTGGGTAAGATGGGTATGAGATACCCATAATTTGTGTTAGTTGGTGTTAGTAGACTTTAATCACTAGCTTTTAGTTATTAATGATGTGTCTTGACCTTTAATGGGCGATTTTGGTGTAAATGGATCATTTAATGCTTTTGGGTCATTAAATGCTCAAGAGTTAAGTATTGGTGGCTAGTTCCACTAGTTTATGTATTGAATGTGTACTTAATGTATTAGGTATTTTGCTTTGAAGCTTACGGAAGTGTTTAATCATCACCAACGTGATAAGGTGAGTGGAATAATTATACATGTGTGTATGTAATGTATTTACTTGTGCAAAATGCGATGTGGGTTTTAAGTTCGGGTATGCGATACCACATCATGTTGGCATGGGATGAGGGTTTAAAGTTCGGGCATTCGATACCTCATCATCATGTGTGGCATGTGATATGGGTTAAAATTCGGGCGTTCGATACCATATCATATATGTGTGTGGGCGTGAAGTGTGGGTTTAAAGTTCGGGCGTTCTATACTACATTTCACGTGACGGGTGTGTTTAAAGTTCAGGCGACGATACCACCTAAGGGACTAGTGATGCATAATAGTGGCGTCTGCGTGGCTAACGGTTCATTCACGAGAATCGTTCCCTTTGTGTTTTGGTTAACCATGGTTGCGTGTTGTAGTGTAGCATATTATATTGTTCATGTTATATGCTATTGTTATGCTAGCTTGTGTTGTCGGAGGTTAGATGCGTTATACTTGAGATTGGTATGCTAATTATATAGCTAGCATGCATGTGTTAAATGTTTAAGTGATTGCAAGTAAGTAGATTATATATGTATATGTATAATTATTGCAATCAAGCGTTAGCTTACCCCTCTCGTTGTTTACTTTTTAGATGCAGGTGCGGAGAAGAGGAAAGGGGTTGTTGGGCACTAGAATTCCCTTGTTGGATGCTTGTTGAAGTTTTTGGAAGTTGACCTAGCGTTTTGGGTAGTTTAGCCCCAAACCATGCTCGGGTGTTGTTTGGTTTAAAGCTATCATGTTAATGGGTCGAACTTGTATTACTTTCGATTAAGGGCCTTCGTGCCATCTTTGTAAACTTTAAACTCGTCGTATGTTAAAATTGGTTGTATGAAACGATTTACATTATGTAACCATTTAATTGTGCGTTAATGGTTTATTATTTAAAAAAAAATTTATCGGGTTGCATACGGGCTGGGTTGTTTCAAGTGGTATCAGAGCATGGTCTAAGGGACACTACAAGAAAAGTGTACATATATGACACCCAAATTGGTTCTATAATATCACTTTATAGGACCTTTTGGCCTGATAGGACCAACATGACATGTGTACCAACTAAGGCGGTCGTATAAAGTATAGATACAAAAAGATGTCCTAAAAGGTAATAAGATTGTGAAACCAAATATCGGGTCCTATAATATAATTAACGACCACACAGAAAAGTCCTTACAAGTACATATCGAGTGACTTTTATTTAGATTGAGACATACATAAGGGTCCCAAAAGTAAAACATTTTTAAATTAGTACCAACAAAGGAGTCCTATTTAAGTTTTATATTTCTTAAGGACTAACTAAAATGGTCTCATTATTATGTTAATACCCAAATAAGAGTCCTATTATAAAAAAAAAAAAAAAAATACTACATTAGTACCCATAAAAAAGGTCCTAATGTATCGATATTCTTGTCTAGTATAAAGAAAAAAAGTCCCAATATACACAATGTTACTTTAGTACCACATAATAGGGTCCTAATATAATGATTTTTAAGGTTAGTACCACGAAAAAAGTCATAATATAAATTTCTTAAACCTTAAAACCACAAAATGGGTCCTAATATATAATAAGATGTTAGTTTAGTACCACATATAGAGTCCTAATATAATGTTTTCAAGGTTGGTACCATTAAAAAAAGTCCTAATACAAATATATTTTTAAACAATATGGCATCCTATCAAGTAATAGTATTAAAACCACAAAATGAGTCCTATCAAACCATAGTAATTCCAAATAGGTTTCTATATTCGAATCCGGTTCGGATATTGAGGTCCGGTTTGGGTTCTATTACGATTCAGGTATTCGGTCCGGTTTGATTATTTGGGCCCGGATCGGATTATTGGATCCATATATTTGGGCCTGGTTTTTATTTAATTCAGATTTTGGACATCCAATTAATAATTTCTATTAAAAATAAATATAAAATAAAATATAATCATATTTTAATAAACTGTACTCATAAATTGAAAAACACCTAACATTAAAAATTCATAAATAATCCAACATATCAATACTAAAATAATATTCGACAAAGAAAACAAAAACAATGAAAAGCAACGAAGAAGATCTTCGATCAACACGTATCTTTATTAATCCAAGTGTACCACCTGCAAAAAAAAAATCATATATTTATAAGCATAAAAGTGCATGTTATAAATAAAAATTAATATTATCACAAATTTATGGTAGACATACTGATATGCACGTAGAAGGCCACGCGATAGTTACGTCTGTAGCGTCTTCAACTTTCTTAATCAGATCAAATGGCCTAACTACATCAACACCTTTTTTAAGGACATGTAGAAGGCGTACCGCACACCAATCATCTCCAATCTCTATACCGCCAACTATCTCAGTTGGATCTAAGCTCTTCAACCATCCTCTTGCTACCTTCTCGCTAGGGTTAAGTATATTATGTATAAAAATTTCATCTCAAACCTAGAAATACATATGCAAGAAGCAATTATGAATGTTAGAGGTAAATATCAAACACATTAAGGTGTTAAATAGAAAAATACCTTAAGACGTAGAGCTACATTGACTACAATGAGGGCATGTGGTGTTGTGATATCTTGAACATCTGAACCATTCTTATCTGCCAACTTAGCTTTTAGATGTACATTTTCTTCAATAAGTTCTTCTTTCTCTGACTTGAGTTGAATGTTCTCCATACGAACATCATTACGACTTGGTAATTTACCCCAAAGATCAGAAGCTCGAACACCTAATTCATACATATCCGTTGCAACGTATTTATTGTTACCCCTAACTTAGGAAAAAACATCATCTGGTCCAAGTTTATCAGTTGAACCTTCAAGAAGTGTTTTAGCTAGCTCATCCATGTTTTCCTGTATTCATTGAGATATAAGACAAGTGTGATATACATAATAAGATCAATCCCTAATAACACGTTTGATCAGTGTGATAATGGCCAAGACGTGCTAATTAACTATAATATACATAATAAGATAGATCCCTACAAACAAGTCTCATCATGGCCATGACGTAAAAATTACAGCTGCACACAACCAGTCGGATATATATATATATATATATATATATATATATATATATATATATATATATATATATATATATATATATATACTTTTAACGCAATCTAAAATTAAGATTAATACTTACAATTGCGATTTGGCTGCATCACTTTTAGTAGCGCCTCCTTTGGAAAAACATTTTCGAAACATAGCCAATCGAGTTGGAGATTTTCCCTCAACAATGATCACTTGTTATCACACTTAGGTGATTAAAGTTAACAAACCTATCACAATCACATTTTAGCATCATTTGACTAATCGACAACAACCATAAAATAAGCCATATTCTCAAATACAGGAGCCCATTGCGTTGACAATTTATCAAGAGATGTCACATTATTATTATTCTGATGGAGATCATCAAGAATGCAAAGCATCAGGTGCAGAATATTTTTGATCACTTCATACAATTGGTCATCACCCTTCAGCAATAGATGTGCAACATGAAAATTAACTATATCAAGCACAGGTTAAAACTCTGCAATACGAAAATAAAAAATAAAACATGAATGGAATATATATAAGTATAAACTAGCAAGGAGCCCCGTGCTTCGATGCGGGTTTTGAACGAATATAAATTTTTATTGTCTGAAAACGTTTTAAGTATTCACATATTACAAACGTATCCTTCATATGTGCATCAAAATTAAGGTTTCATGGCACAATCACACAAATGAACCTATTGATAAAAAAAATGTGAACTTGAATGTTCATCAAACCTTTGTAGTAGAAACAGTTGATAGAACAACAGAGACATTCATTGAAATCACTCAAAGAGCAAGGCCATCACTTTGCTTAACTGGCTCTATGTGACAGTTTTGTTTATTCCATAGTCGATGAATTGGTCTTTGGTCGATTGAACAACACAACGTGGACCATTTAAAACCTTTCATCGTGAAACAGTAATTAAAATCATAATACAAAAAAATTCACCGAGTTTAGGGATAGCAAACTTTTCCGATTAAATATTAAAAGGGTCATTGAAAGGAGACGAAACTCACCATGGTTCGGTTCCAAGAATTATCTTGACTAAACCTAGCTAGAACAATATCACACTTCTTTGGGTTAAATGCACCAGTCACCATTCACAGGTAACAAACTTTGCCCAATTATTATTATACGGATCACTGAAAGTAAACAAAACTCACCAGTCACAGGTGCTTCTTTGATGTTTAATGAAGCATGTCGTTGTTGAATGAATGCAACTTTCTGATCCAACATAAAACTTTCCGCCACATAAGACTTCGGTCACCACTGCCTGAAATCAATCATTCAGACTTTAATATCCAAAAGCATATGCATTTTAGATAAAATTCAAAAATAACAGTAAAATAGGAACCTTAAATTCTTCTTTTTATTTTCTATCTAGTGTTGCACCATTACTAAGTTCTTGTAATCTTGTTCCTCCACATAGTTCTCCCATATCTACACTAACTCCACAATTTAAATTAGGGTACCAATATATTCTTTTATCAAATATAATCACATTATTAATCATCATAAGTCTAAAGCTAAAAGCTACTAATTTTTATTTTTTAATATTATAGATTCATATTTGAAACTTGAATCTAACTTTACCTACACGTGTACATTAATGAAATACAGATATATGTATTTGAGTATACTATTTTCCATCGATTCGGCAACCACCGCAATTACTATAATGAAATTAAAAACTTAATACATAATTATGATTATGACTATTATTCAACTAAGCATTTCTACATATGACTCGTTAACTAATAATCAATTAACAATAACTAATAATCAACCACTAATGCCTTTCTCGTTAGGTAAGTCAGTTAACTGTTGGTATAAATAAAACTATACAATCGGAGCAAATACGAAACGCGTACCAGTAGTTGGAGATAAATGCTCAATAAAACTCTGTTTTGGTCTCTTCTGAAACAAACGATTCATTACCTTTTCCTACATGGCTAAAGAAATCAGTTGATATACTTCTACATACCGAACAACATTAGTTATGCAGTTCCACATAACATACCTAATTAGAAATCAGTAATCATACCATTTCTATTAGCCACAAAGTTGTATATTTTCTTTCAGTTTAAGTTGTAACGATAATTTAAACTCTTGGGCCCAGATCTTCAAATAACCGTTAAGTGACATTCTTTTCATTAATTTCCAGTATCATGCAAGGGTACAAAATCATTAATTTTCACAAGAACATCATTTAACAAGAACTTAACCAAATTGATTCATCAATCCACTAGCCAACTACAAAATATTTGATGATTTAAGCTCTTATAGTTTTTTAGATATGATATTTACAATTAAGCAGCATCTTACATTATTACAATATAATTAACAAACAACTATTTAATTACTTTTTACCAGTTGCACATTCATATGTATCTTTCAAATTATCAAGTAAACAAATAACACAGACAGATCATAAACCCTGACCTCATAATTTCTTCCTTTCAGTCAACTTTACCAAAAGAATATTACCCGGATCATAAAACTTATTCAAATATGTTTTCCCTAACAAAACCAATGGAAATTGTAAACGTTTGTAATCAAATATGGTGTAAGCATAATATTCTAAACAATTCATATGCGTTGAATGAAACTAACCTCTATAGTTTGTCATCCAACATGAGGTAGCATGTAATGAATTGTACCTAGAGAAGCAATCAAATATACTTAACTGTATCACATATTATTGGTAACTAACACATTATGATATGGTATTTTAAATTTTAAATAAAGATAAAAACAGAATCCCTTTAAGAAAATAATGCCTACATATGAACTTCCTATCCATCAAACCTAATAATGTCCAAATTCAAAAACGATCCTCCTTAGTCCTACTAAAAAAAAAAAACTATTTAGCTATTAGTAAATATCAAAACATCAATAACCTAATTGATCAATTGAGCATTAGCCCTAAAATGTTTATATCATTCCTCATTTCAAAACTTACAGCTAAAATGTAATAGTACCAATTCTATAACAATGTAGATAAATATATATCTAACTGTTGATATATTGCGTTCAAAGAAAACAATTGTAAATATTTTTACCTGATGTGAGGTCGCAATTGGATACGTAAATCGACTAAAATTAGACAATCGGTGATGCTAAGCGGAGAAATATATATCTATCGAAGACGGTTGTAATTAGCTGTAATATTTGAAATCCTACAAACTCGTACATTATGTTGGGACAAATTAAGGGTTTTAGGGATTGGAGAATTGAAACATGAATCCGTATTGCTGCTATTTTCAAAATAGATTAATGAATTGATGAATTGGTAATTGATTTTATGAAGATGACGATGATGATACACGGTTGATGTTGAGACGGGAGGAATATTTTTTTCTAACCCTAATTTTTTAAAAAAAAAATTTGAACTACTCATCAAATAACCATGAGGCAATACTAAAGAATGTGAAAGGATTAGAAGAGAAATTGTTCATATTTTTGGAGGAAAAGAGTGGCAATTAACCCGCCCAAATCGAAAACATAATACATAACATTCAATTTCCAAATCGAAAACATAATTTTCGCCTGTGACCTTGGATGCACCGGTAAGTTCATTCCTGATGCAAGGGTGCGTTCGTATCTGGATGCCCGGATGATTAGTTCGAGCCTGAATGCACCGATGTGTTTGATCCTAGATGCACCGATTGGTTCGAGCCTTGATTCACCGGTAAGATCGAGCATGGATGCGCTTGAGACTTTGGGCGATGACTATGGATGCGAGTAAGAGAGTAATACAATCATATATTTTAATCAATATTAAACAACCAGGCATAGATGCATGGACTACTCTAAGGTTATAAATGTAAAAAAGCAATGGAATGCTTAATTTGCATCCTCAAATTATAATGCGATCCAGTACGTAAATGGTTATCATAATAGTTTATTAGAAAAGTCATCGTCAATGATTTTAATTGATTCATTAGTTAATACATAGAATCGTTGAACTAGAAATGAGAGAAATTATTTAGGAGAAAAATATGGAAATCTTGTAACTGACATGAAAAAACCAACGTGGGAGTCCCACTCCATAGTGTTAATTTACATTTTGACCCTTTTTAACATTATTTTAAATAACAAATGCTTAAAACTTATTAACCATTGATTTAATTGATGAATGGCTTACATGTGTTCTCACCAATAACTAAAATGAGAATGTTCTCACATGATCACATATATATATATATATATATATATATATATATATATATATATATATATATATATATATATATATATATATATATAGTCAAAAGTTCAAACGAAAACCAGAAAAAAATGTTTAATCCCGTTTTAATCCTTGATATTTTTCTAATTAGCATTTCTGTCATCCTTCTTTTCAATCTTCCACCAGAAAAATCTGTTTACTTCTACTATTACCTTAGGGTGATACTATTCTTAATTATACCGTGTCTTTGTATTGCTATTCATATTAATATATATATATATATATATATATATATATATATATATATATATATATATATATATATATATACTCTGTATTTTTTCATTTAGATTTTTAAACATAGTCAGATACACACATTTGTCACATGAGCGTCACCTCAGCAACTTTTTCCTAAGACTTAATCCATCACACTCCCTAATATTCATGATACCTGTCATACAACGATATTGTCCCCACTTTTTATTATTTAATTTTTTATTTAAATGATTATTTTTATTATTTATTATTTAAATTTAAAACTTCACACGGCTAGTTTTTCAGCCGTTTTTTTATTTTAATTTTTTTATTTTAACGGCTAGATAACGGCTATATTTATTTAATATATTTATATATATATATATATATATATATATATATATATATATATATATATATATATATATATATATATATATATATATTAAAACGGGTATATTACTTTTTCATCTATAAATACTTCAACTTAAATGTAAATCAAACACGTACTTCATTTCCCAACTCAAAATCAAAACAAACTTCAATCTCTCAAAAATGTTGATCGGGCCACTAATGACAGTCACAATTTCTTTTTGGGTCAAGGGTACTTTTAAATGATTTAACCAAAGTTGCCCATTCTAGATAAATTCCATCGGCCAAATAATACCCTTTAGTAAACAAAGCGCCATTCACCATATAGTTACATGAAGGTAAATGATCTTTTAATAAATCATCAAACAAATTCGATTGATTAAGCACATAAATGTCGTTGTTTGAACCGCAGGACCAAATTACGAATGCCAAATCCATGTATCATACGAGGCTACTGCCCCTAACATTATTGTTGGGTAACCATGATCGTGTATATTGCCCTTTCTAACCAACTGGACAATTTCTCCAAGCCCAATGCATACAATCGAGACTCCCTATGTGATGACCCGAAAATTTCGACTAAATTTAAACTTAATCTTAAATGATTAATGACTTCGACACGATAAGCAAAGCCTATGAAGTTGAATCTCAAAATTTTGAACTATTCAATTACCCTTCGGTTGTTCTCAACGATTCGCGAACCATTATATGTAAACAGATACATATATATACTATAACTTGAAAACGTAACAAAGTTTTAATTGCATGATACCGTACATTAAACTTATTGGTTTATATATCTATTTGAATATATATGATTTCAAGTTATTTAGTAAACGATAGTAACATTCGATTATTGATTCGATTGATATTTAGATAAGTTAACTAAAACGTTTAAGATGAACAAGTAAAATACTAATTTGCTACAGTATTTTCAAATTGCTACAGTACCCAAAATGCTACAGTGTTTTCAAAAATCACTATTTGCTACAGTGAAATTGACTTTGCTACAGTGAATTGCTACAGTGAATTGCTACAGTAAAAAATAACTTTGCTACAGTAACTTTGCTACAGTAACACTATTTCAAAATGAAAATGTATATATTATATATATATTAACAAATAGCGAGACGATGATTTATAGAAGTAAATGACCAAAACATTTGAAAGTTTAAGATATACTATGAGTGGTATAGTTTATGGATAATTTAAGACTATATTTTGACAAAGGTACGTGACACGAAACGTAAAATGCAAGTTTTCTAAAGGTACGAAAGGACATTCGAAAAACTGGAATCGGGACATAAGTCGAGTGATGACGTACGACTTATCGGAACAAAAATTACAAGTCAACTATGCACGTGAATTTAATATAATATATAATTAA
The DNA here is from genome assembly GCF_046630445.1 of Rutidosis leptorrhynchoides. Taxonomy (NCBI): domain Eukaryota; kingdom Viridiplantae; phylum Streptophyta; class Magnoliopsida; order Asterales; family Asteraceae; genus Rutidosis; species Rutidosis leptorrhynchoides. The sequence goes on from NC_092333.1 coordinate 399,247,607, forward strand.
TTATTTAAATTATATATATTATATTAATATTTTATCATGTCGACAAACAAATGGACAAATGATTCTGAGCTGGAAATTGAGGCCATGCGATCGCATGGCCATCATGCCCAAAATCCATGCGATCGCATGAGGCAAAATTTCAGGCCAAGTGCTATAAATTCTCGAGTTTTGGCCAGATAAATCACACACACATATATATTATTTTTACTCCGTATTTATTTATTTTATTATTATTATTATTATTATTATTATTATTATTATTATTATTATTATTATTAATAAGATTATTATTAATCTTATTATTTTTATTATTAGTGTTATTATTTTTGCGATACAAAAATAATAATGTACATAAAATATTACGACGGAGTGCTGTCCAAGTAATTTTTCAAAACGAGTTTCCGAGAAAGCTAGAGCTAAGGAAAATATGGGTTATTGCCAAGGAGGTTATGGGTAATATTCGAGGGTATTTTTATGAATCAAACCTCGTGCTTATTATCTCCAATGCGTCTACGTGCTTTCCTGCAATATTGTATATCAATATTAAACTGTGAGTTTCATAAGATCTCTTTTACTCTCTACATTTTTGGGCTGAGAATACATGCAAATGCTTTATTAACCGATATACAATATTTATATGCGTGAGTTTCATATGATCCCTTTTTCAAATTATATTTTTGGGCTGAGAATACATGCGCAGTTTTATAAACTGTTTTACTAAATGGATACAAATACTAAAATTGATTTTGTGTGAGTTTCATTTGCTCCCTTTTTAATTGCTTTTGCAATCTATATTTTTGGGCTGAGAATACATGCACTTTATTTTAAACGCAATGGATACAAGTACATACTAAATTCTACACCGAGTTTGAACCGAAAATCCCTTAGCTTTGGTAACTAGTAACTGCCGGTTATAAGAACTGGTGGGCGCGAGTAGTAGTATATGGATCCATAGGGCTTGACATCCCCGTCCGAGCTAGAGCGCTAGCCTTTTAACGGACGTATGCTATTTGATAAGCGTACACGTTGGTTTACGTGTATTATTAAGATGATTATACAAAGGGTACAAATTATATATACGTTAAAGTTTAGTTACCAGGGTGCTCAACTTTGTAGAACCGATTGATAAACGTTTCGGATGAAACAACTGAAATCTTGTGATCCCCCTTTTATGTAAAACCTATTGATAAACGTTTTGAATAAAACAACTGAACTTTTGTAATCCACATTGATATACGGATTATGTGTAATATTAAAACTATGAACTCACCAACCTTTGTGTTGACACTTGAAGCATGTTTATTCTCAGGTTTCCTTAGAAGTCTTCCGCTGTTTGCTTATATATTAGACAAGCTATGTGCATGGAGTCATACATGACATATTTTTCAAGGAAACGTTGCATTCACCAAATCATCACCATGTATCTTATTTTGACTGCACTGTCAACGGAAGTACTATTGTAAACTATTATTTACAGTGATTGTCTATATGTAGAAATCATCAGATGTTGAAAACCTTTGATTTAAATATTCATTTATGGTGTGCCTTTTCAAAAGAATGCAATGTTTACAAAACGTATCATATAGAGGTCAAATACCTCGCAATGAAATCAATGAATGACGTATTGTCCATATGGATTTGGAGCGATCGTCACACCCTAACATACCCGTAAAACCACGAATTTCTTCATGTCTAGCAATTATACGTTGCACATAATGTGCATTTCTCTTTCTCATGTTCTCGGCCCCGTATAAATGTAACACACTTTTGCATGTTATTAACTATGGTTAAACGTATTGCAGGTATTCAAGGTTTGTTGTGTCTATGACTATTGATACTCTAAAACTTGATTGTACATGTGATTGCAACACATTCACGAGTATATCACGAATCATATGCTCACTATGAGTTGAGTGTAAGTCTCGTATACATTTACATTAATATTTGACTTGTCTAGATTCAATCACACGTACGGATGAGGTGCCACACGTGCGAGTGACAAAGCTCATACATACGACTAAGTACTGAGCTGAGTCCAAAATGCTGACTGATCTGACACACACAAGTGGGTCACCACTCGTTCGAGTGACTAAGTCACTCGTATGGTTGAATGTTATACGGCTGATAAATCAGATAACAACATATAAGGGTAATGTTCTTCATTTAACCCCAAGCGTCAACACACACATATTCTATGGAACCCTAGCCGCTTACCACCCGGTTAGTGGTGCCGTTTGGGGTGATTTGTGGTTGTCGTTGTTTCTAATTCTCGGCATATTCAGCTGAATTTGAAGTTCTCCCCGTCTTTAGTTATCTTCGCCAGAATGGCTACTGTCGGCTCTTATGGCGTCTTTAGATGCAACCCTTTAGTTGTTTTTTATGCCTTATATATTTAGTTCCATCTTGTTGATGGCTATATGTTGTTTGATTGTCTTGTTTGTCAAATTTTTCCGTATGTTGCAGGTGTTGACTAGGGTTATTATCTTGTGTTTCAATTTTATTGTCCCTCAACAAAAATCTATAGTTTATAGAAAAATTGATTCACATGTACGTTTTGTTAACTTTTCAATTTTAATTCTTATTTTTTTCACTTTTTTATTTTACATGTATAAGGTAAAGAAATAAAAAAATTCACTTTATTATTTAGGCTGTGTTCTCGAGTTTTATTTGTGAAAGAAAAGAATGAAGAGGAATGAATAAAATTCTAATCAATCATTCTTGAATTTTATTAACAAAAGCAAAGGAGAGTAAAGGAAAAGGTTAGAAGGGATTTCACATAAGCTTTTTACATTGATCACTAATTCAGTATGCTTTCAATTATGGGATGAATGGAGTGAAAAACTAATATTGTATGTGGATAATGACTATTATATCATTCACAACTTCACTTTCGTTATATTTATTTTGTATAAACATAACATTTTTATTTACATTCGCCTACACCACAAAAACTATATACTCATTTATTACAGCTCCTTTACAAAATCGCTACTTATCACCAACGTTGTAGCCCACATCTCGTAAAAACAATAAAATTCATACTGTACATTATTTTAAAAACACATATACTCCGTATCTATTTTGTACCTTTATCTTGTATGTGTTTTATTAGGTATATGTATATGTATATGTATATGTATTATGTATATATATATATGTGTGTTGTATGTGGTTTTCATCAATATATATTGTTAATTTAAAGTCTAACTTATTTTGTTTTAAAAAGAGTAATACGGAGTACCTATTAGTCAAATATTTTAGGCGATATATTTATTTGTAAACATTAGAATATGACAAAAATAAATAGTGGATTAAAAATGGGAAAAAGACAAAGAGTGTAAATCGGCTTAAATTAAGCGGGCTTATTCCCTCCAAGTTAAGTTCAACTTTTTTACCTTCTCTCATGATTTATTTTCATTTTAACTAAATTATATTATATTATATTATATTATACTATACTATATATTAAATATGGACAATGAATACCAATGATATCTCGACACCTCATAAAAAAACACCGTTACACTGTAGCAACGTTACTGTAGCATTTTCTTTATCCCTTTTTTTTTTTCTAACAAGAGCTTGGTTTTCTTTTTTCCCCCTTTTATAATTTCTGCCACCGACCCAGCCAACCACCACCGGCTACCACCACCGCCAACTAAATTTACATAAACAAAAAACACAGATCTAAGTGCAACAACCCCAAAAAATCTAAACAAACGTATTGGTCTAAACACGAATTTGAATAAAATATAGATCTAAGATTGCCACAAGTGGCGATTAACTAATTAATTAAAGAAAAAGAGATCTAAAGTAGAGGAAAATTTTTAACAAAAATGCAGATGTACAATAGAAAAAATTAAACAAAAATGCAGATCTGCCGTCGGCCGTCACCACCAGCAAGGCGCCACTGTTATCAAAAGTAAAAGATAAATGCAAAACTAAATCAAATCTGAAAAGGAAAAACTAAGATTTGAAAAAAAAAAAAAACTCAGATTTGAAGAAACTTTCCGGTCAAAAAGAAACTTTCCGGCAGCAAAAGTTGCGAAGCGTGGCGGCGTATAGTTGACATATTTTGGAGCATAAAAGAAGAACACCGATGATGACGTCAGTTTCATGGTGTCGGCGAAGGTGGATGTCACCAGATGTGTGAGAAGGAGACGGTTGGGTAGTTATAACGACGATTTCATGGTGATTCACGGCGGCTATATGGTGGTTTGGCGGCGGCTGCCTGAGTAGGGATGAGTTGGAGTTGAGAGGTTTATATTTTTTTGGCAGTTGAAAAGATGAGAAAAGAATAGAAATGCTTTTAGGAAGTTGAAATTAAAAGCTAATGTCCGATTTTTTTAACTTTTTGGATGAGAGTAAGGAAGAATAGGAAGCTTTTTGAGTACGCTTGGTTCAACATATTTATATTTATATTTTATTATTGCAAAATTCATAAAACGAACTGATCAAAGACTAACAGGTACTTGAAAATTGTGCACTAAGAAACTACATGTATTATTATTATTATTATTATTATTATTATTATTATTATTATTATTATTATTATTATTATTATTATATTATTAAGGATAGTGATAAAATTAATAAATACGGAGTATGTTAAATCTTTCGTGATTTCACGTTAAATCTTCTCGACTATTTGTTTGGTGCACACCAATAACTTAACCGTCAAGACGTAATTGCCTTTTTTTCACAAAAGTAAACTAACTATTTCCTTTTTTTATTTCTTTATATTTTAAACGTTCACCCGACTATTAAGCGATTAAAACATCCCGCAGCGAAGCGCGGATTTTGTTTTTTTGTTTATACTATTTATAATCGGATCATTGACAATTTTACCTTTCCTCTCTATAATATCAAAACTACTAACAAATATGAACATCACTAATCAAAAAATATGGCATCGATTTCAGTATCGGCAAAAAATCACTTGCTATTACGACTATTAAGGTGATTTAAATAACAAAATCCCAACTACAATTCGTTTTTGTAAGTTTTGATTGCCTCTAATTCTGAATAATTCTCTATAAATTTCATAAAACTCACCAATTCGTAACAGCAATTCGGGTGAAATCTCTACTAAATGATTATGATGAAATTAGGTTTTCTTTGATTGATGGATGATCGATAATGTCGCGATTGCGTAGCGGAGTATCCACGGGAGACAACTGATTCTTCCAGAAAAGGTATAATTAGTCCATTTCTTTGTACTATATCATATTATATTTGTTAAAGTAATAACAACAATGTTTATATAGTTCAATTAAATACATATAAAAGTGAGTATGTGCTTGTATGGAGATGGTGGATTAGAATTCTCATAATATTTGTTATAAATAAGCGTGTTTTTAAGTCATTATTTAACTTAGTGATTAGTACTATTAACGTTTGTTTGAAGATCCACTGAATGCGAATAGTATTTGTAACAATTACCAGTATGTATATATGATATGATATTTTGATAGATTGAAAGGTTTTTTGGTTTTAGGTAATATAGAAGCTGTTAGGTGCTTACAGCTTCAAATTCAAGTAAGATAATATGTGTGGGTAAAAAAAAAAAGCCTATTTTGACCCATATGATAATTCCATCAACAACCTAACCACATAATAGATACATATATTAAGTGTATTAGTTCACAGCCGCTTAACATATTTATTACTCCTATTTGGGTTGTAGACACTTGTAGTTGTGTTATTGAGGTACTTGTTTTTTTTTTTATTATCAATTTTCGAATATATATGATCGAGATAACTACTTTATTCAATTGACTTTTTAGGATATTTATATTGTAAAAATGGGCGGATTTTCCAAGCTGTGCAACACACTATAACAATCAACCTTAAGCTGGATTATATGTCTACTTCAGCACCAAAAAACCGAAAAGTCATGCTAACAGGAATTATTTGTAACTAACTATATGTTATCAACTCCATTCTAACTAATTACACTATATATAATTCTAGCGAGTTTGATATTGCTATACTAATGCCAAAAAGGTTTTAGAAGCTTATTAATTATGTCAAGAACATATATGAAAGTCTCTAGCCAGTGTCACTTGGTATTTTTTTCTTGATAGTTATATATAGATTTATGTTCGCAATTTTTATTTATATATTTGCGATGGCTATGAAGTTATATACCACTGATGAAGTCGATAGTCAGGATTTTATTACTGGTATGACTGGTTGGCCATCTGGTGTTGAACCACAGGATTTTTGGACCAAAACATCCCTGTCATCCACTTCGATCACTCAATCATGTTATAAGATACTGCATCGAGCAATTGCTGAAACGATAAATCAACGTGCTACCTGCACCTACAATGTTACACGATCTGACTTGTTGTATATGTATTATATTGTTCATAATACACCGTGTAATTTGGCCAAGTGTTTAGCTCGTTATTTATATAAGAGCTCGGGGAAGAAACATAATGATGCTGTTTGTGGTGGGGCCTATATAACCCAGTTAGCTCTAGGTTTAGGGGATACTACTGAGAGTGATCTACTTTATTTGACAGATTTGGCAACTACGACCTATTTTGATGAAGCACATTTAATAAATCTAGAGATAATAGAAAACAAAACTGTTATGGTGGCAATAAAAGCGATGCAACGAAAGAAAAAACTACTGTAAAAAATGAAGCTATCCAGGATCCCCAATTCAGTTGTTTGGAGAATGATTTAGCTTGGACGAATAAGGTATTACATTTTATATCAAGAAGTAGGTCATTCTATTGCTCCCCATCCTTCCTCTGGTCATGCACCCGGTCCTTCATCAGGTCATGCTGCTGGTCAATCTGCCCGTAAATTCGCAATATTAACCGATGATGGTTTTTAACTTAAGGTACTTCCATTGGGTCGTCTTCAGGTAATTCCAATGTCTTGTAATCAACTGGTGTTCATTTTGGTTTTTGTTCTTTTGTTGCAGACCAAACTAATGTTTAATTTGGGTTATGTACTTTGTTTGTAATGTTAAATTCAGTAGTGTTTTATAACTAGTAGAATACTTTGGAACTATTGTGTTTTGGATATTTTGTTTACTATCAGTATTATATGTTGTCTGATCTTGAAATAATTTCAGTTGTAGTGGTTATATGATGTATTATGATATAATTTGAGTTGTAATTTGAGTCTTGTTTTATACAACTGACAAGTTGTATAAAATTCTGATACACAGGTGATGTCTTTTTTAACAATTTAGGACATCAATTAATACATTATAATAAAACTCATATATAATAAAATTGATGGGTCTTGTTTTAGCAATTTGATGTAATCTGATCGAGTTGTAATTTGGGTCTTGTTATTTGGATCGACATCAATTTTGTATATGTACCATCCGGATTATAAGATACTTATGGCATTTGTAATAAAACTCACATACACACCAGGTTTCAACAGATTTATCTCCTAACAAGTTGCTAATGGATAATACCGATGCTAGATATCCAGATTTTTCCAAAACCTTTATGACAAAATTGATTAAAATCTTAATGGGAATTGTCACAATCTTAACATGATTTGTCAATGTAAGGTATTTTATATCCATAATTTTATGACTTTAAAAATGTGTAAACGGATAGATCACCGAACTCGATTCTTATAACTCCTTTTTATAATATTAAGACACAAAAACTCATCTGTGTTATTAAACAATCAACGTTCCTAAATGCTTACATTGATATCACTTACACATCAAATGTCTTACTATGTTTCGATGTAATACGACATTCACAAACAAATGTCCTATGATAGTATATTTAATATGACTTTTATATAAGGTGTCCTATTAAATTAACACGTAATGTAACACCAAACCGTTAAATGTCTTATAAAGTCTCATTTAATGAGTCACTATTAAAGTGTCCTGTGAAATCATATGATAATTAAGACCCAAAAAAAAACTAAAAGTGTACTAATATTTACAATGATACGACATAAGTATGACATGTCCTATTTGCTAAAGAAATGATATGATTAGGACAAATAAATGTCCTATGATACTATATTTAATATGACTTTTATATAAGATGTCCTATTAAAATAACACATAATGCGACACTACACTGTTAAATGTCTTATAAAGTAACATTTTATGATTCACAGTTAAAGTGTCCTATGAAATCATATGATAATTATGACCCCAAAAAGTAAAAGTGTCTTAAAAATCGATAATGATACGACATAAGTATTACATGTCCTATTAGCTAAATATATAATATGACTAGGACTAATAAATGTCCTATTATAGTTTATTTCATATGACTTTAATATAAGGTGTCCTATTAAATTAACACATAATACGACACTAAACCGTTAAATGTCTTATAAAGTATCATTTTATGATTCACAATTAAAGTGTCATATGAAATCATATGTTATTTATGACCTCAAAAACTAAAAGTGTCATAAAAATTGACAATGATACGACATAAGTATTACATGTCCTATTAGCTAAATATATAATACGAATAGGACAAATATATGTCATATGATAGTTTATTTCATATGACTTTTATATAATGTGTCCTATTGAATTAACACATAATGCGACACTAAACCGTCAAATGTCTTATAACGAAACATTTAATGATTCACAATAGTGTCCTATGAAATCATATGATAATTATGACCTCAAAAACTAAAAATGTCCTATTAAAGAATTTAAGTGTCCTATTATATCTACTATAATACGACTCACATAAATAAATGTCTTATAAAGAGTATCTTTCATATGACCGGCATATCATGTGTTCTATTACTCTACCAAATAATAAGACACACACACATTTAAATGTCTTATAAAGTCCCTTTATATGGTACACAATTTAAATGTCCTATTATATCATATTAACTATTATGATAATTAGGACTCTAGTAACTAATTCGTCCTAATAACATACATTTATAGGACATATCTACAAAATGTCCTATCATGCTACAATATAATAAGACTCTCGGAAATTAATGGCCTCTAAACGTATAATTTATATGACTTTTATTATAAGTGTCCTATTACATAAACACATAATGAGACACTAACGAATAAGGGCCTTATAAGCTCCTCAATTAGGATCTACTTTCTAAGTGTCCTATAAAAATATTTGATAATAGGACACACAAAAAAATAATGTATCCCTGAAAAGAGCTCTTTAGGACCCCACTCTAAAAGAGTATATCATAATGAGACCCTAAATATCGTCTGGTCCTATCTAAATAGCTTTTACGACCTTATTTTACTAGGTCCCAGAAAAAAGGTCCTATATTCCCACTTTTGTTGTAGTGGGATTTAGGCGACTTGAAATAGGTGCCTAGACTTAGACTTTATTGTGTATGCGTTTTATGCGGGACTTCTAGGAGACGGGTCGGACTGGGGTTGGTTAGTGCCTAGGTTTATGTGAACTAACCTTGTGCTAATTGTTTTGTGTTGTATTTGCAAACATCAAGCAAGATAGACGTTGTACTAGCAAGTTAATGTGACGTGCTCGCGTAACAATGACTAGTTACTGATATCGGCTAAAAAGTCACGTTTTCACCCCGGTATTAAGGCCCAAAAACAACAAAGATTCGAACTTTATCGAAAAAATACCCACTTCATCGGTTAGAATTTAAGAACAAGTAATTACGAAGGCGGCGCAAAAAGAATCAAGAGAATCGGAGCTAAAACGAAGATTCTAGAGCAAAAACGGTGAAAGACAAGAAATCAAGTTACGATCCAGTTAATCAAGGCTGACCAGCATCAAAAACGGCCTGCCATACGGCCTGCCAGTATGGAAATGGCCTGCCAAATACGGCTCACCAAGCGGCCTGCCATACGGGCTGCCAGGCAAACGTCCTGCCAAATACGGGCCACCAAACGGGCTGCCAAACGGCCAGCCATCCTATTTTGGCAAATTCCTAGTCTATTTAAAGGGGCTTTGTCATTCATTCCAACACACACTTCAATTCACTTCTTTCTCTCTCTTGTACAATATTATTCATACTCTCAAGGCCTTTGACTCCGTGCGGGAAACCTAGTACCCAGAGAAGAACGCTGAAGATTGTATTAGGAGCGGTCTGGAGTCTTGAAGTTGTCACTTTTGTATTCGGAACTCGTTTAATCTACTGGTACTTCTATCCTTTATCTTATATAATGTTCTATGATATTGTTTCCATGATTAGAGAGTAGTTATCTTTAGTGTATGCTATGATGTAAGCAGTTATAATGCCGAAATAATATTATGGTCTATGTATGCTGTTGAAATGCTTTCCGATTATGCTTTAAACTCAATCGCTTTTCCAACTAATAGAACGTAGTTATAGGCTCTGTTATTGGGAAGTCCCGAACCCCGAATCAGAGTACACTATCTGTGTCACCCCTTGGTAAGAGAAGTCTATCGGATAAAACATAAGATCAATCGAGGCACACCGGTTGTAGTAAGTCTATCGAGCTTTGGATTTCGACTGAGGACTCTTTCGTAGTGAAACATCTGATTAGACCCTTAGTACGTTGTCGGTCCTAGACCATGCTAGTGTAGTCACCAAGCATATAAACTTCGCACTTGCACGTGAAGCACAGCGGTTGTTGTAAGCTATACCTCTGCTAAGTAAGGCCATGAAACCCGGTTAGTGTTGACCAGTACACTGCACCATAACGCGGTCTTAAGCATTGCACCCCGCTTGAGGGATTCTTAGTTAATTATGGAACTGTTTGTTTAGACACATAAAGGATTGGATCGTTAGGATAACCGAACGTGTTCATGGAAGTCATCTTGACTTGGCCATGGTGTTCTTTATGGTTGAACTCTTTTTAAGGGCCTAACTACCTTTTACCAATCATTAACGAAAGCATTGCAACACATCACGTCTCTCAGATATGGTAAACCATGTATTCTATTATGCTTAAGAAAGTTTAGACCATTTCGGAATGTTAATACGTCACCCAACCGAGTCGCTCAATTGGATGAGCCGTCTGAATGTGTATGCCTGTAGTCAGACTGCACGGGCGTCGGTGAAATGTCCCGTTCATATTGATTATAAACGTTCCATATTAATTGATTTTGTCGCGAGGTTTTGACCTCTATATGAGACGTTTTTCAAAGACTGCATTCATTTTTAAAACAACCATAACCTTTATTTTATCGATAAAGGTTTAAAAAGCATTACGTAGATTATCAAATAATGATAATCTAAAATATACCGTTTACACACGACCATTACATAATGGTTTACAATAAGAATATATTACTGATGTGCGAGCGGAGAGGTACGAAATACTATTATTTTTATTACGAAATACAACGAAATATGATACAAGTTTTAATTATTTATTTACAGATGAGATATACCTAAACTCTGCAACAACACTATAGGCAGTGTACCTAATCGTAGAGTAGTATAGTTTTAGTAAGTCGGTTCGTTCCACAGGGAGACGGCTTATTTTACACTATATTTTAAACAACTATATTTGTAAAAAATATATATATTACAATTATTATTATTATTATTATAAAAATGGGGTTTTTACCGTTTAATGACTGGTTTGTCGATTTTATATTTTAAGCGAAGCGTAAAGTAAATGACGATAAATAAAAGTACAATAATTAAAAATACAAGTAAAGCGTAAAAATAAATGGCGATAAATAAAAATGCGATAATTAAAAGTGTGATAATTTAAAGTACGATAAATAAAATGACAGTAAATAAAAGTGCGATGAGATATAAAATAAAGGAATTATGCTTATTTAAACTTCCGTACTCATGATATTTGACATTTTGATTTTAATTTATTACCCTGGGTTAATTGTTCTTTGTCCTGGATTATTTGATAAGTCCATCTGGTTTTGTCCATAATAGTCCATCGGTCATAATTATAAAGTGCGAAGGTCTTCTCCAAATTATCCTTATACCCGAAATCAAATATTCCAACTAATTGGGGATTTAAACCGTAATAAGGTTTTAATACATTGTTAATGATTACACCAGGTTATCGACTGCGTGTAACCCAAGGTTTTAATACTTTATTAACAATTACATCAATTTCCCTTGAATGTAATCCACCCCTGTTTTAATGAGTCCATTGACTATTAATCCATCCCCGTGTCCGGTCAAATGAATAATTATTAGTATTTATAAATATCCCGCTCACCGTACCCAGTCAAGCGATGTGGTTATATATAAATACGCCAAATTATAAATCTCTATATTAAATTAACAAGATATCATTTAGTTAATCAAATATAAAGCTCATTAATAGCCCATAGTCCAATTTCCATAAGTGTCGGTCTTTTGTCCAAACCCCAATTATGGTCCAAAGCCCAATAACCCCGTCTTAATATTTAGCCCAACATCACGATTACTTCGGCTCAAATAAGCATAATAATAATTTAAGTACGATACATAATTAAAAAGGGAGAATTTAGCTTACAGTGATTATTAATCGCGTAATGTTACAGATACAGAGTTCCGACTTTAAAACCCTTAAAATAACCTTTACACTACCCAAACTAACTAATATAAAACTAAACTAATATTTATATATATATATATTTTATATATATATATATATATATATATATATATATATATATATATATATATATATATATATATATATTATATAGAGGGAGAGAGATATAATTGTGGTGTGTGTAATTTGGCCAGAAAACGTTTCCTTTTATAGAACCTGGCATGCTAAAGTAAGCCATGCGATCGCATGGTTTTTGTGCTTCCTGGCCATGTGATCGCATGGCCAGCCTGTCCAGCTCCAATTGCTTCCAAAACGTGGGCGGCTGCTCGATTTATTTAATATATAATATAATATATATAATTTTATATAATTATATATATTATATTATATTATATTCTTGTGCAATGTTGACTTGTAATTTTAGGTCCGTTGTCTCGCGTATTGATGCTCGGTTCATGTCTCGGTTCCGGATTTTCGAACGTCCTTTCGTACGCGTAGATATCTTGTACTTTGCGTTCCGCGACTTGTACACTTTTCGTTCTTTAAACCTTTATGCTTCGATAACTTGTACCAATTGGAGTGTAACTTGTACTTTGAGTGTTTTGGCCGTTTTCTTTGTAGCTTTAAAGTCTTGTACTTTTCACTTCTTCACTTGTATGATCTTCAAATGGTTGATCTTGAATATAATGTACCCGTACAATATTACAGTACAAACTTACTCTAACACTTGAAATTTTAAAGTAGAAACAAAAAATAGGACGGATGTATGTGTGTCTTCGAATTTTGTGTAGAGAGAATGTCTCTCTTTTAATTGAACTTGATCTGTCTTTAAATAATAATCATACTCCGTAAATTCATCCAACTTGACCCTCAAATTGTAGTGACCCGAACTTTTCCATATTTATATATATATTAAATGAAATTGTTATTTACATGATTAAGTGTTTCCAACATGTTAAGCAATCAAACTTGTTAAGACTTGATTAATTGAAATAGGTTTCATATAGACAATTGACCACCCAAGTTGACCGGTGATTCACGAACGTTAAAACTTGTAAAAACTATACGATGACATATATATGGATATATATATAGTTAACATGATTTTATTATAAGTATGTATCTCATTAGGTATTTTAACAATGAGTTATATACATAAAAATGAGACTATTAATTTAAGAAACTCGAAAACGATATATATAACGATTATCGTTATAACAACGTCTTACTAGGTACATATGAATCATATTAAGATATTGATACACTTGGTTAATTATGTTAAATGATAAGTAAATATATTATTAAGTGTATTAACAATGAAATACATATGTAAAAATAAGACTACTAACTTAATGATTTCGAAACGAGACATATATGTAACGATTATCGTTGTAACGACATTTAACTGTATATATATCATACTAAGATATATTACATATCATAATATCATGATAATATAACAATTTAACATCTCATTTGTTATAATAAACAATGGGTTAACAACATTCAACAAGATCGTTAACCTAAAGGTTTCAAAACAATATTTACATGTAACGACTAACGATGACTTAACGACTCAGTTAAAATGTATATACATGTAGTGTTTTAATATGTATTCATACACTTTTGAAAGACTTCAAGACACTTATCAAAATACTTCTACTTAACAAAAATGCTTACAATTACATCCTCGTTCAGTTTCATCAACAATTATACTCGTATGCACCCATATTCGTACTCGTACAATACACAGCTTTTAGATGTATGTACTATTGGTATATACACTCCAATGATCAGCTCTTAGCAGGCCATGTGAGTCACCTAACACATGTGGGAACCATCATTTGGCAACTAGCATGAAATATCTCATAAAATTACAAAAATATGAGTAATCATTCATGACTTATTTACATGAAAACAAAATTACATATCCTTTATATCTAATCCATACACCAACGACCAAAAACACCTACAAACACTTTCATTCTTCAATTTTCTTCATCTAATTGATCTCTCTCAAGTTCTATCTTCAAGTTCTAAGTGTTCTTCATAAATTCCAAAAGTTCTAGTTTCATAAAATCAAGAATACTTCCAAGATTGCAAGTTTACTTCCAAGTTTTCTAAATCCATTCCAAGTAATCATCCAAGATCAAGAAACCTTTGTTACTTATAGTAGGTTATCTTTCTAATACAGGGTAATAATCATATTCAAACTTTAATTCAATTTCTATAACTATAACAATCTTATTTCGAGTGGAAATCTTACTTGAAATTATTTTCGTGTCATGATTCTGCTTCAAGAACTTTCAAGCCATCCAAGGATCCTTTGAAGCTAGATCTATTTTTCTCATTTCCAGTAGGTTTATCCAAGGAACTTGAGGTAGTAATGATGTTCATAACATCATTCGATTCATACATATAAAGCTATCTTATTTGAAGGTTTAAACTTGTAATCACTAGAACATAGTTTAGTTAATTCTAAACTTGTTCGCAAATAAAAGTTAATCCTTCTAACTTGAATTTTAAAATCAACTAAACACATGTTCTATATCTATATGATATGCTAACTTAATGATTTAAAACCTGGAAACACGAAAAACACCGTAAAATCGGATTTACGCCGTCGTAGTAACACCGCGGGCTGTTTTGGGTTAGTTAATTAAAAACTATGATAAACTTTGATTTAAAATTTTTTATTCTGGGAAAATGATTTTTATTATGAACATGAAACTATATCCAAAAATTATGGTTAAACTCAAAGTGGAAGTATGTTTTCTAAAATGGTCATCTAGACGTCTTTCTTTCGACTGAAATGACTACCTTTACAAAAATGACTTGTAACTTATTTTTCTGACTATAAACCTATACTTTTTCTGTTTAAATTCATAAAATAGAGTTCAATATGAAACCATAGCAATTTGATTCACTCAAAACGGATTTAAAATGAAGAAGTTATGGGTAAAACAAGATTGGATAATTTTTCTCATTTTAGCTACGTGAAAATTGGTAACAAATCTATTCCAACCATAACTTAATCAACTTGTATTGTATATTATATAATCTTGAGATACCATAGACACGTATACAATGTTTCGACCTATCATGTCGACACATCTATATATATTTCGGAACAACCGTAGACACTCTATATGTGAATGTTGGAGTTAGCTATACAGGGTTGAGGTTGATTCCAAATATATATAGTTTGAGTTGTGATCAATACTGAGATACGTATACACTGGGTCGTGGATTGATTCAAGATAATATTTATCGATTTATTTCTGTACATCTAACTGTGGACAACTAGTTGTAGGTTACTAACGAGGACAGCTGACTTAATAAACTTAAAACATCAAAATATATTAAAAGTATTGTAAATATATTTTGAACATACTTTGATATATATGTATATATTGTTATAGGTTCGTGAATCAACCAGTGGCCAAGTCTTACTTCCCGACGAAGTAAAAATCTGTGAAAGTGAGTTATAGTCCCACTTTTAAAATCTAATATTTTTGGGATGAGAATACATGCAGGTTTTATAAATGATTTACAAAATAGACACAAGTACGTGAAACTACATTCTATGGTTGAATTATCGAAATCGAATATGCCCCTTTTTATTAAGTCTGGTAATCTAAGAATTATGGAACAGACACCCTAATTGACGCGAATCCTAAAGATAGATCTATTGGGCCTAACAAACCCCATCCAAAGTACCGGATGCTTTAGTACTTTGAAATTTATATCATATCCGAAGGGTGTCCCGGAATGATGGGGATATTCTTATATATGCATCTTGTTAATGTCGGTTACCAGGTGTTCACCATATGAATGATTTTTATCTCTATGTATGGGATGTGTATTGAAATATGAAATCTTGTGGTCTATTGTTACGATTTGATATATATATATAGGTTAAACCTATAACTCACCAACATTTTTGTTGACGTTTAAAGCATGTTTATTCTCAGGTGAATACTAAGAGCTTCCGCTGTTACATACTAAAATAAGAACAAGATTTGGAGTCCATGCTTGTAGGATATTATGTAAAAACTACATTCAAGAAACTTATTTTTGATGTAATATATTCTTATTGTAAACCAATATGTAATGGTCGTGTGTAAACGGTATATTTTAGATTATCATTATTTGATAATCTACGTAATGCTTTTTAAACCTTTATTTATGAAATAAAGGTTATGGTTTGTTTTAAAAATGAATGCAGTCTTTGAAAAACGTCTCATATAGAGGTCAAAACCTCGCAACGAAATCAATTAATATGGAGCGTTTTTAATCAATAAGAACGGGACATTTCAGTTGGTATCCGAGCGTTGGTCTTAGAGAACCAGAAAATTTGCATTAGTGTGTCTTATCGAGTTTGTTAGGATGCATTAGTGAGTCTGGACTTCGACCGTGTTTTCTTTAAAAATGATTGCTTAACATTTTTGTTGGAAACTATATATTATTAACATGTATATATTATGTGATATATTAATCTCTTAACATGTTTGATATTGTGTGATAGATGTCTACCTCTAGCACAAATCCCATTGACTCACCTAATAATAACGAAGAGTCGAATATATATTGGACTGATTCACAAGTTCCCGAAGAGGAACCGGAAGAAGAATCAGAACCGGAAGAAGAATCATAACCGGAAGAGGAGGAACCGGAGGAGGAAATAGAACCGGTGGGGGAAATAATAAAACGGTTAAGTAAAAGAAAATCCTCAACCAACCGACCAAGGTTAATTATGGTCAATGGTATTTCCGCCAAGGAAGCAAAATATTGGGAGGATTACCAATTCTCCGATGAATCGGATTCCGACGAGAATTCTGATGATGTTATAGAAATTACCCCAACTGAATTTAAAAAGGCAAAAGAAAATAATAAGGGAAAGGGCATAAAAATAGAGAAATCTAATTCCAACCCCGATGAACTTTATATGTATCGTCAACCCCCGAAGTCCTTAAGTTGTAACAATGACCCGGGAACCTCTAAACCACCAGGTTTTTCTAAACCGTTGTGGAAAACGACAGCTCGTATTAGGGGAACATCATATATCCCTAGAACCTTGGCAAAACGAACCAAAACCGAAGAAGAAGAAATGAGCGAGTCGGAATAAGATAGTTGTATTCGTGTGGTGTAATATATGTAATATAGTGTGCTTATGCTTTATGATATATGTAAAAATTGCTTGTATTAATAAGTATTTTTTTTTATGAATCTAACTCTTGTCTATTTTACAGTATAAAAACACAAAATGGATAGACAACCTAATATTTTAAGAGACCTACCCGGAGACATGATTGATGAAATCTTGTCTAGAGTCGGTCAGAATTCTTCGGCACAACTATTTATGGCGAAATCAGTTTGTAAGACATTTGAAGAACGTTCCAAGAATGTCTTGGTTTATAAGAGACTTTCGTTTGAAAGATGGGGAATATCACATTGGGAAACCCATAAGTTACGATGTGTTTACTTTGACGCATATATTGCGGGGAACCCAAATGCTATTTTACGCAACGGGTTAAGAAATTATTTTGACTCAATGTATTCGAATATAGGACTTCATGATTTAGAAAAAGTGGCTAACATGAAACATAAAGAAGCATGCTATGCTTACGGATTAGTAATGTTCGCTTCTCACCAAAGTAAGAAAAAGAACATCGGGCTACAACTATTAAACAAAACGTTCCTATAAGTGACGGAGTCGGTAATTGGGGTAAGAAATGAGGTTTTTAGGTTATTACGAGACTGTTGGTCATTACGTAACCCTCGTCCCTTTGACGACGTTACAACACGCTATCTTATCAACGACCATAACAGTTATGTTCCACAAGACCAAGGATGGGAAGTAGTCCTAGTAAAACCAGAATGCATGACTTGTTTCTGGACGTATGAATTACGTGTCTTTATTGCCTTTGCTGAATGACTTGTGTACTAGCTAGAATTATCTTCACAACTATCTTGTATCAAAGTTATTGTGTGCTATATTTCATGCTTTATGTAAAATAAGCGGTATTGTAAGTTTGTAAAATATTGTATAAAAGTTTGAACGCGAAATATTATTATAATCAGTTTTTCATATAGAATTGTAGTAGTTGAATTGTATATTAGCTACTAAGTATGAACTTAACGGGTAGGTACTACCCGAATTTAAACTTATAAAACGCTAATATGAAGAAAAAGCTTTTATAAATGAGTTCATATTATGCTACGAAATACTATTAACTACTCTTAATATTCTGTATGATTAACTTGTTCCATTTGACTATTTTGAAGGAAATGGCACCGACTACTCGACACACCATGAATATGAATGAAGAGGAATTCCGTACTTTTCTAGCTTCAAACATAGCCGCAGTACAGGCTGCGCTACATACCAATAATAACCTTGGATCTAGCAGTACAGGAAATCGTGTAGGATGCACCTACAAAGAATTCACTGCCTGCAAACCTTTGGAATTTGATGAAACCGAAGGACCGATCGGATTGAAACGGTGGACCGAGAAGGTCGAATCGGTGTTTGCTATAAGTAAGTGTACTGAAGAGGACAAAGTGAAGTACGCTACGCATACCTTCACAGGTTCTGCGTTAACATGGTGGAATACCTATCTAGAGCAAGTGGGACAAGAAGATGCGTACGCACTACCGTGGTCAGCATTCAAGCACTTGATGAACGAGAAGTACCGTCCCAGAACCGAGGTCAATAAGCTCAAGATAGAACTTAGGAGGTTACGAACCCAAGGATTTGATATTACCACGTACGAAAGACGATTCACAGAATTGTGCCTATTGTGTCCGGGAGCGTTCAAAGATGAGGAAGAGAAGATCGACGCGTTTGTGAAAGGATTACCGGAAAGAATCCAAGAAGATATAAGTTCACACGAGCCCGCCTCCATACAACAGGCATGTAGAATGGCTCACAAACTAGTGAACCATATTGAGGAAAGAATTAAAGAACAGACGGCTAAAGAGGCCAATGTGAAGCAAGCCAAAAGAAAGTGGGAGGAAAACGGTGATAAGAATCACCAATACAACAACAACAATAGCAATTACAATAATAATCGCAACAATTATCCCAACAATCGCAACATCAATCGCAACTACAACAAACGGCCCAACAACAACAACAACAACAACAACAACAACAGCAACTACAACAATCATCTCAACAACAATAATAACCGCAACAACAACAACAACAATCAGAAGCAGCTATGCCAAAGGTGTGAAAAGTATCACTCGGGGTTCTGCACCAAATTTTGCAACAAGTGTAAAAGAAATGGTCATAGCGTGGCGAAGTGTGAGGTCTACGGACCAGGGGTTAACAGAACGAAAGGAACAAATGGTGTCGGAACGAGTAATGGCGGAGCAAGTAGTGTCGGAGCAAGTTATGCCAATATAGTTTGTTATAAATGTGGAAAACCGGGCCACATTATTAGAAATTGCCCGAACCAGGAGAACACGAATGGACAAGGCCGCGGAAGAGTTTTCAATATTAATGCGGCAGAGGCACAGGAAGACCCGGAGCTTGTTACGGGTACGTTTCTTATTGACAATAAATCTGCTTACGTTTTATTTGATTCGGGTGCGGATAGAAGCTATATGAGTAGAGATTTTTGTGCTAAATTAAGTTGTCCATTGACGCCTTTGGATAGTAAATTTTTACTCGAATTAGCAAATGGTAAATTAATTTCAGCAGATAATATATGTCGGAATCGAGAAATTAAACTGGTTAGCGAAACATTTAAGATTGACTTGATACCAGTAGAGTTAGAGAGTTTTGATGTGATAATCGGTATGGACTAGTTGAAAGAAGTGAAAGCAGAGATCGTTTGTTACAAAAATGCAATTCGCATTATACGAGAAAAAGGAAAACCCTTAATGGTGTACGGAGAAAAGGGCAACACGAAGCTACATCTTATTAGTAATTTGAAGGCACAAAAACTAATAAGAAAAGGTTGCTATGCTATTCTAGCACACGTTAAGAAAGTACAAACTGAAGAAAAGAGCATCAATGATGTTCCCGTCGCAAAAGAATTTCCCGATGTATTTCCGAAAGAATTACCGGGATTACCCCCACATCGATCCGTTGAATTTCAAATAGATCTTGTACCAGGAGCTGCACCAATAGCTCGTGCTCCTTACAGACTCGCACCCAGCGAGATGAAAGAACTGCAAAGCCAACTGCAAGAACTATTAGAACGTGGTTTCATTCGACCAAGCACATCACCATGGGGAGCTCCTGTTTTGTTTGTCAAGAAGAAGGATGGTACATTTAAGTTGTGTATTGACTACAGAGAGTTGAACAAACTTACCATCAAAAACCGTTATCCACTGCCAAGAATTGACGACTTATTTGATCAACTACAAGGCTCGTCGGTTTATTCGAAGATCGATTTACATTCTGGATATCATCAAATGCGAGTAAAGGAGGATGATATTCCAAAAACTGCTTTTAGGACGCGTTATGGTCATTACGAGTTTATGGTTATGCCGTTTGGATTGACTAACGCACCAGCTGTGTTCATGGACCTTATGAACTAAGTGTGTGGGCCATATATTGACAAGTTTGTCATTGTTTTCATCGATGACATACTTATTTACTCAAAGAATGATCAAGAGCACGAAGAACATTTGAGAAAAGTGCTAGAAGTATTGAGGAAAGAAAAACTGTACGCTAAGTTTTCAAAGTGTGCATTTTGGTTGGAAGAAGTTCAATTCCTCGGTCACATAGTAAACAAAGAAGGTATCCAGGTGGACCCGGCAAAGATCGAAACCGTTGAAAAGTGGGAAACCCCAAAAACTCCGAAGCATATACGTCAATTTTTAGGATTGGCTGGTTACTACAGAAGATTCATCCAAGATTTCTCCAAAATAGCAAAACCATTGACTACATTAACGCATAAAGGGAAGAAATTTGAATGGAAGGATGAACAAGAGAAGGCGTTTCAGTTATTGAAGAAAAAGCTAACTACGGCACCTATATTGTCATTGCCTGAAGGGAATGATGATTTTGTGATTTATTGTGACACATCAAAGCAAGGTCTCAGTTGTGTATTAATGCAACGGACGAAGGTGATTGCTTATGCGTCTAGACAATTGAAGATTCACGAGCAAAATTATATGACGCATGATTTGGAATTAGGCGCGATTATTTTTGCATTAAAGACTTGGAGGCACTACTTATATGGGGTCAAAAGTATTATATATACCGACCACAAAAGTCTTCAACACATATTTAATCAAAAACAACTGAATATGTGGCAGCGTAGGTGGATTGAATTGCTGAATGATTACGATTTTGAGATTCGTTACCACCCGGGGAAGGCAAATGTGGTAGCCGACGCCTTGAGCAGAAAGGACAGAGAACCCATTCGAGTAAAATCTATGAATATAATGATTCACACTAACCTTACTACTCAAATAAAGGAGGCGCAACAAGGAGTTTTAAAAGAGGGAAATTTAAAGGATGAAATACCCAAAGGATCGGAGAAGCATCTTAATATTCAGGAAGACGGAACCCGGTATAGGGCTGAAAGAATTTGGGTACCAAAATTTGGAGATATGAGAGAAATGGTACTTAGAGAAGCTCATAAAACCAGATACTCAATACATCCTGGAACGGGGAAGATGTACAAGGATCTTAAGAAACATTTTTGGTAGCCAGGTATGAAAGCCGATATTGCTAAATATGTAGGAAAATGTTTGACGTGTTCTAAGGTCAAAGCTGAACATCAGAAACCATCAGGTCTACTACAACAACCTGAAATCCCGGAATGGAAATGGGAAAACATTACCATGGATTTCATTACTAAATTGCCAAGGACTGCAAGTGATTATGATACTATTTGGGTAATAGTTGATCGTCTCACCAAGTCAGCACACTTCCTGCCAATAAGAGAAGATGACAAGATGGAGAAGTTAGCACGACTGTATTTGAAGGAAGTTGTCTCCAGACATGAAATACCAATCTCTATTATCTTTGATAGGGATGGCAGATTTATTTCAAGATTCTGGCAGACATTACAGCAAGCATTGGGAACTCGTCTAGACATGAGTACTGCCTATCATCCACAAACTGATGGACAGAGCAAAAGGACGATACAAACGCTTGAAGACATACTACGAGCTTGTGTTATTGATTTCGGAAACAGTTGGGATCGACATCTACCGTTAGCAGAATTTTCCTACAACAACAGCTACCATTCAAGCATTGAGATGGCGCCGTTTGAAGCACTTTATGGTAGAAAGTGCAGGTCTCCGATTTGTTGGAGTGAAGTGGGGGATAGACAGATTACGGGTCCGGAGATAATACAAGAAACTACCGAGAAAATCATCCAAATTCAACAAAGATTGAAAACCGCCCAGAGTCGACAAAAGAGCTACGCGGACAGTAAAAGAAAAGATATAGAGTTTGAAATTGGAGAAATGGTCATGCTTAAGGTTTCACCTTGGAAAAGCGTTGTTCGATTTGGTAAACGGGGGAAACTAAATCCAAGGTACATTGGACCATTCGAGATTATAGATCGTGTCGGACCAGTAGCTTAACAACTGGAGCTAGCTCAACAACTCGCGGCTGTACATAACACTTTCCACGTCTCAAATTTGAAGAAATGTTTTGCTAAAGAAGATCTCACTATTCCGTTGGACGAAATCCAAATCAATGAAAAACTTTAATTCATTGAAGAACCCGTCGAAATAATGGATCGTGAGGTTAAGAGACTTAAACAAAACAAGATACCGATTGTTAAGGTTCGATGGAATGCTCGTAGAGGACCCGAGTTCACCTGGGAGCGTGAAGATCAGATGAAGAAGAAATACCCGCATTTATTTCCAGAAGATACGTCAACACCTCCAACTGCTTAAAATTTCGGGACGAAATTTATTTAACGGGTAGGTACTGTAGTGACCCGAACTTTTCCATGTTTATATATATATTAAATGAAATTGTTATTTACATGATTAAGTGTTTCCAACATGTTAAGCAATCAAACTTGTTAAGACTTGATTAATTGAAATAGGTTTCATATAGACAATTGACCACCTAAGTAGACCGGTGATTCACGAACGTTAAAACTTGTAAAAACTATATGATGACATATATATGGTTATATATATAGTTAACATGATTTTATTATAAGTATGTATCTCATTAGGTATTTTAACAATGAGTTATATACATAAAAATGAGACTATTAATTTAAGAAACTCGAAAACGATATATATAACGATTATCGTTATAACAACGTCTTACTAGGTACATATGAATCATATTAAGATATTGATACACTTGGTTAATTATGTTAAATGATAAGTAAATATATTATTAAGTGTATTAACAATGAAATACATATGTAAAAATAAGACTACTAACTTAATGATTTCGAAACGAGACATATATGTAACGATTATCGTTGTAACGACATTTAACTGTATATATATCATACTAAGATATATTATATATCATAATATCATGATAATATAACAATTTAACATCTCATTTGTTATAATAAACAATGGGTTAACAACATTCAACAAGATCGTTAACCTAAAGGTTTCAAAACAACATTTACATGTAACGACTAACGATGACTTAACGACTCAGTTAAAATGTATATACATGTAGTGTTTTAATATGTATTCATACACTTTTTAAAGACTTCAAGACACTTATCAAAATACTTCTACTTAACAAAAATGCTTACAATTACATCCTCGTTCAGTTTCATCAACAATTCTACTCGTATGCACCCGTATTCGTACTCGTACAATACACAGCTTTTAGATGTATGTACTATTGGTATATACACTCCAATGATCAGCTCTTAGCAGCCCATGTGAGTCACCTAACACATTTGGGAACCATCATTTGGCAACTAGCATGAAATATCTCATAAAATTACAAAAATATGAGTAATCATTCATGACTTATTTACATGAAAACAAAATTACATATCCTTTATATCTAATCCATACACCAACGAACAAAAACACCTACAAACACATTCATTCTTCAATTTTCTTCATCTAATTGATATCTCTCAAGTTCTAAGTGTTCTTCATAAATTTCAAAAGTTCTAGTTTCATAAAATCAAGAATACTTCCAAGATTGCAAGTTTACTTTCAAGTTTTCTAAATCCATTCCAAGTAATCATCCAAGATCAAGAAACCTTTGTTACTTACAGTAGGTTATCTTTCTAATACAAGGTAATAATCATATTCAAACTTTAATTCAATTTCTATAACTATAACAATCTTATTTCGAGTGGAAATCTTACTTGAAATTGTTTTCGTGTCATGATTCTGCTTCAAGAACTTTCAAGCCATCCAAGGATCCTTTGAAGCTAGATCTATTTTTCTCATTTCCAGTAGGTTTATCCAAGGAACTTGAGGTAGTAATGATGTTCATAACATCATTCGATTCATACATATAAAGCTATCTTATTTGAAGGTTTAAACTTGTAATCACTAGAACATAGTTTAGTTAATTCTAAACTTGTTCGCAAATAAAAGTTAATCCTTCTAACTTGACTTTTAAAATCAACTAAACACATGTTCTATATCTATATGATATGCTAACTTAATGATTTAAAACCTGGAAACACGAAAAACACCGTAAAATCGGATTTACGCCGTCGTAGTAACACCGCGGGCTGTTTTGGGTTAGTTAATTAAAAACTATGATAAACTTTGATTTAAAAATTGTTATTCTGGGAAAATGATTTTTATTATGAACATGAAACTATATCCAAAAATTATGGTTAAACTCAAAGTGGAAGTATGTTTTCTAAAATGGTCATCTAGACGTCGTTCTTTCGACTGAAATGACTACCTTTACAAAAACGACTTGTAACTTATTTTTCCGACTATAAACCTATACTTTTTCTGTTTAAATTCATAAAATAGAGTTCAATATGAAACCATAGCAATTTGATTCACTCAAAACGGATTTAAAATGAAGAAGTTATTGGTAAAACAAGATTGGATAATTTTTCTCATTTTAGCTACGTGAAAATTGGTAACAAATCTATTCCAACCATAACTTAATCAACTTGTATTGTATATTATGTAATCTTGAGATACCATAGACACGTATACAATGTTTCGACCTATCATGTTGACACATCTATATATATTTCGGAACAACCATAGACACTCTATATGTGAATGTTGGAGTTAGCTATACAGGGTTGAGGTTGATTCCAAAATATATATAGTTTGAGTTGTGATCAATATTGAGATACGTATACACTGGGTCGTGGATTGATTCAAGATAATATTTATCGATTTATTTCTGTACATCTAACTGTGGACAACTAGTTGTAGGTTACTAACGAGGACAACTGACTTAATAAACTTAAAACATCAAAATATATTAAAAGTATTGTAAATATATTTTGAACATACTTTGATATATATGTATATATTGTTATAGGTTTGTGAATCAACCAGTGGCCAAGTCTTACTTCCCGACGAAGTAAAAATATGTGAAAGTGAGTTATAGTCCCACTTTTAAAATCTAATATTTTTGGGATGAGAATACATGCAGGTTTTATAAATGATTTACAAAATATACACAAGTACGTGAAACTACATTCTATGGTTGAATTATCGAAATCGAATATGCCCCTTTTTATTAAGTCTGGTAATCTAAGAATTAGGGAACAGACACCCTAATTGACGCGAATCCTAAAGATAGATCTATTGGGCCTAACAAACCCCATCCAAAGTACCGGATGCTTTAGTACTTCGAAATTTATATCATATCCGAAGGGTGTCCCGGAATGATGGGGATATTCTTATATATGCATCTTGTTAATGTCGGTTACCAGGTGTTCACCATATGAATGATTTTTATCTCTATGTATGGGATGTGTATTAAAATATGAAATCTTGTGGTCTATTGTTACGATTTGATATATATAGGTTAAACCTATAACTCACCAACATTTTTGTTGACGTTTAAAGCATGTTTATTCTCAGGTGAATACTAAGAGCTTCCGCTGTTACATACTAAAATAAGGACAAGATTTGGAGTCCATGTTTATATGATATTGTGTAAAAACTGCATTCAAGAAACTGATTTCGATGTAACATATTTGTATTGTAAACCATTATGTAATGGTCGTGTGTAAACAGGATATTTTAGATTATCATTATTTGATAATATACGTAAAGCTTTTTAAACCTTTATTTATGAAATAAAGGTTATGGTTTGTTTTAAAAATGAATGCAGTCTTTGAAAAACGTCTCATATAGAGGTCAAAACCTCGCAACAAAATCAATTAATATGGAACGTTTTTAATCAATAAGAACGGGACATTTCACAAATCTCCTGGATCCTTTTTTTGCTTTTGAGTTCTTTTGATTTATTTATAAAACTAGTGCATACTTTACCCAATTTTTAATAGGTATCGATCATCATCATGTTCCATATTAGTGTAATGCTTTTTCTCTTCTTTAATACTAGACTAGACACATAAGCATGCTTTACCGAAATATATATATTATTTTACAAACCATCGTGTAGCGTGTATCGAAAAGCAATGATTCTCTCGAAATTGTGTACCTCGTTAAAACGAGAGGTAGGTGGCTAACTTTTGAGGCTTTGATTTCTTGTACATTGAGCATGCTGACTTGTACCTCTTCGCGTTTTAACGTTTTCTTGACATATTTTTCATTTCTCGCACTTCTCTTCACTTTTATTTATTTATATAATTACAACTTAAAAATAAAACAATTGCAACTAAAAGCTTATTATTTAGGACAAATATTGCTTCTAAATATGTGTTCATTTTTAGCAATATCAAATATCCTCACACTTAAACGTTGCTTGTCCTCAAGCAATATAGAACTTGAAATTAAATCACACTTTACTCGAATCACTTTTTTATTCTCACACTTTATACATCAATGATTTTGATACGGTGGTATAAACAATGATAGTAACAATAGAACCATGGTTAAAGGTGGGTGTGCCATCCACAGTTGCCTCGGGTTCAGGTCAACGACACTTGCAATCAAATAGCCGATTGACTTTCAGTTTCCAAAGCAAAGTGCACATTTGAAAGGCGGTTTAAAGTCCCACGTGACTATGAAAATTTAGATCCTTAAGGAAATTGGATCTTTATGAAAACATTTGATATTTTGAAAATTTAAGCTAGATTTTACCCTAGACAAGTTTTCCGGAATAACCCTCCACCGGTGTTCGCAAAATATTTTTGTGAGTTTTGTGGGTTTCATATTTTAAAAATTTAGCTCAAAACTTTCGGTTTTGTGTCACCCACTTGCTAATCCTTGTATTAGGAAAGCAACACGTCCAGTATACTTTCTCCGTATATTACCTTTCGGTAAACTACCGTCCGGTTGTAAAGGAAAATGTTGAACAAGCAACTGTTAAGGCAATGTCTAATGACTTGCAGATGTTCATGGTCCACAACGTGTCGGATGCAATTACTATCCTTTGTAGGAGCAATAGTAAAGATCACCCTATAGTTTTTTGGTCTGGCACAAGGTCCTGTCTTTGACCATGCTATGAAACCACCGTTCTTACGGTTGACACCCGATTTAGTTCAGGTGACCTAATGAATTCCAGGTGAATTCCTAGGATTTTACGTTCAATGGTAATGAATGCATTGAAAATAGGGTTTCAGAAAACAAATCGGATTGTAATTTTGATCAAAATATTTTCTCGTTCAAGCTCGAGTTTAGATGTCATTGAATTCCATGAGTTTGTAATTCTCAATATTTAAGGTCAATCTCAAGGATTGAGTAATATCAGGCTTAAATGCTGATTTTTGATCTTTAAGGAGATTATCCTTTATGGGGATCTGATTCATTAGTCTTATAAGCTAATTTGCACGGTGCCCCCCCCATTGTACGAGACAGATCCTCTCATAGTTAGGATAAGTCTGACCACTTGGCGACCCTGTTTGATGCTGAGGTCCGTGGATTTCCAGCTGATTTTCGAGAAAACTTTTCAAGATTTTTCGTAGACTCTACAACTGGTCTGGACGACAACTTCTTGACCTAAATCAAGAAGCGCGTGTGTTTTTCAGAAGACTTTACTTCCTTTTAATGATGGAATTGATTCATCGTGTAGATCCATCTTTCTTTCATCTTTATTATAGTATATTGGGTAAAACTGATAACTATCGTCCAAAACAAAAGCACCTGCAATAAATTTACAGAAACATGTGATAGATAGTTTTTAATTGAATAACTTGGTACATTCTCCCCACACTTGGCTCTTTTCATGCGTCTTTTTATTTCTAATAAATAAATTCAAACGATTTAGTTGTTTCTCAATTTATGTCCTTTCTGAGGTAACGACAATTTCGATATTAACACCTAGTTTTTATCGTTCATAAATATGTATAAACATAATTTTGAATTCATTTAGTTGAAATTTTTTCAAATTTTCACAAAATTTGGCAATTAAACTAAGTGTAAACACGAGAGAATTTATAACCCTTCCCCACACTTGAGATCATGTAATGCCCTCATTTGCATGAAATCAGACTATAATTATAAATTCATGAGGGTGATTTATGTAGAAAAGTGATTTAGAATACCTAGTTTGTAATTACAAAGCTCATCGAATGATAGATGACGTCTCATCGTTCATTACTTTCGTTATTTTATCACACATGTTTTTCTTTAAAAATGGTTGTTTTTCTGAACTATTTGCTAAACTTTGAAAATGCGTCTTTTACCTTTACTCATTATGCATATTCATTAACGAGTTATGCACTAACCCGAACTTCTAATTTAACGTTAAGTGGGGTTAGACTTCCCCACACTTAGCTGATGACATGTGAAGTCGGTAGAATAAGTTTCACGAATTAAAATAGTGAGCCAGTTATTTACATCTCGGGTGGTGTATAATATATCAATGGGTTTAAAGTTTAGACTCACCCGATCGTCACTACTTAATTCTTTTTCAAGTGTAGCTTTTAGTAAATAGATATGTTTCTCTTCTGGTTCTTGGTCAAATGGATCAATATACACCGACAAACATATTTCTATAGGGTGGACAATTCCTAACATTTCCTTCCGTTTATTCTCGGAATCAAAGTTTTCACCTCTATTACCCAATTGGGTGAAATCCGAGGTGTCATTATCTATTACAGTTCGTAGTTCATCTTCGGTAGATGACTCGTCTATTGAGAATATTGGGTTGGAAAGTTGTGGAATGGTGAATTTCGGGATCGAAGCAAATTCTTCTTCTTTATCGGTTTCTATCGGTCCCACTATTTTGGTTGTAGTGACCCGAACTTTTCCATGTTTATATATATATATTAAATGAAATTGTTATTTAAATAATTAAGTGTTTCCAACATGTTAAGCAATCAAACTTGTTAAGACTTGATTAATTGAAATAGGTTTCATATAGACATTTGACCACCCAAGTTGACCGGTAATTCACGAACGTTAAAACTTGTAAAAACTATATGATGACATATATATGATTATATATATAGTTAACATGATATTATGATAAGTAAGTATCTCATTAGGTATTTTAACAATGAGTTATATACATAAAATTGAGTTTATTGAATTAAGAAACTCGAAACGATATATATAACGATTATCGTTATAACAACTTCTTACTAAATACATATGAATCATATTAAGATATTGATACACTATGTTTAATCATGATAAATGATAAGTAAACATGTCATTAAGTGTATTAACAATGAACTACATATGTAAAAACAAGACTACTAACTTAATGATTTCAAAACGAGACATATATGTAACGATTATCGTTGTATCGACATTTATATATATATATATATATATATATATATATATATATATATATATATATCATATTATGATATATTAATATATCATAATATCATGATAATATAATAATTTAACATCTCATTAGATATAATAAACATTGGGTTAACAACATTTAACAAGATCGTTAACTTAAAGGTTTCAAATCAACATTTACATGTAACGACTAACGATGACTTAACGACTCAGTTAAAATGTATATACATGTAGTGTTTTAATATGTATTCATACACTTTTGAAAGACTTCAAGACACTTATCAAAATACTTCTACTTAACAAAATCGCTTACAATTACATCCTCGTTCAGTTTCATCAACAATTCTACTCGTATGCACCCGTATTCGTACTCGTACAATACACAACTTTTAGATGTATGTACTATTGGTATATATACTCCAATGATCAGCTCTTAGCAGCCCATGTGAGTCACCTAACACATGTAGGAATCATCATTTGGCAACTAGCATGAAATATCTCATAAAATTACAAAAATATGAGTAATCATTCATGACTTATTTACATGTAAACAAAATTACACATCCTTTATATCTAATCCATATACCAACGACCAAAAACACCTACAAACACTTTCATTCTTCAATTTTCTTCATCTAATTTATCTCTCTCAAGTTCTATCTTCAAGTTCTAAGTGTTCTTCATAAGCTCTACAAGTTCTAGTTTCATAAAATCAAGAATACTTCCAAGTTTGCTAGCTTACTTCCAATCTTGTAGAGTGATCATACAACCTCAAGAAATCTTTCTTATTTACAGTAAGATATCTTTCTAATACAAGGTAATACTCATATTCAAACTTTGATTCAATTTCTATAACTATAACAATCTTATTTCGAGTGGATATCTTACTTGAACTTGTTTTCGTGTCATGATTCTACTTCAAGAACTTTCAAGCCATCCAAGATCCTTTGAAGCTAGATCCATTTGTCTCTTTTCCAGTAGGTTTATCCACAAAACTTGAGGTAGTAATGATGTTCATAACATCATTCGATTCATACATATAAAACTATCTTATTCGAAGGTTTAAACTTGAAATCACTAGAACATAGTTTAGTTAATTCTAAACTTGTTCGCAAACAAAAGTTAATCCTTCTAAATTGACTTTTAAAATAAACTAAACACATGTTCTATATCTATATGATATGCTAACTTAATGATTTAAAACCTGGAAACACGAAAAACACCGTAAAACCGGACATACGCCGTCGTAGTAACACCGCGGGCTGTTTTGGGTTTGATAATTAAAAACTATGATAAAGTTTGATTTAAAAGTTATTCTTCTGGAAAAATTATTTTTCTTATGAACATGAAACTATATCCAAAAATCATGGTTAAACTCAAAGTGGAAGTATGTTTTTCAAAATGGTCATCAAGACGTCGTTCTTTCGACTGAAATTACTACCTCTTACAAAAAAGACTTGTAACTTATATTTCTGACTATAAACCTATACATTTTTTGTTTAGATTCATAAAATAGAGTTCAATATGAAACCATAGCAATTTGATTCACTCAAAACAGATTTAAAATGAAGAAGTTATGGGTAAAACAAGATTGGATATTTTTTTGATTTTTGTAGCTACGGGAAATATTAACAATTCTATACAAATCATATCCTAGCTAACTTATATTGTATTATACATGTATTCTAATATATTATGTAATCTTGGAATACCATAGACACGTATGCAAATGTTTTGACATATCATATCGACCCATTATATATATTATTTGGAACAACCATAGACACTCTATATGCAGTAATATTGGAGTTAGCTATACAGGGTTGAGGTTGATTTCAAAAATATATATACTTTGAGTTGTGATCTAGCCTGAGATGTGTATACACTAGGTCGTGGATTGATTCAAGATAATATATATCAATTTATTTCTGTACATCTAACTGTGGACAACTAGTTGTAGGTTACTAACGAGGACAGCTGACTTAATAAACTTAAAACATCAAAATGTATTAAAAGTGTTGTAAATATATTTTGAACATACTTTGATATATATGTACATATTTGTTATAGGTTCGTGAATCGACCAGTGACCAAGTCTTACTTCCCGACGAAGTAAAAATCTGTGAAAGTGAGTTATAGTCCCACTTTTAAAATCTAATATTTTGGGATGAGAATACATGCAGTTTTATAAATGTTTTACGAAATAGACACAAGTAATTGAAACTACATTATATGGGTGAATGATCGAAACCGAATATGCCCCTTTTGCTTGGTAACCTAAGAATTAGTAAACCGATCTACTAATTGACGCGAATCCTAAAGATAGATCTATTGGGCCTAACGAACCCCATCCAAAGTACCGGATGCTTTAGTACTTCGGATTCATTTTTATCATGTCCGAAGGATTTCCCAGAATGATAGGGGATATTCTTATATGCATCTTGTTAATGTCGGTTACCAGGTGTTCACCATATGAATGAATTTTATCTCTATGTATGGGATGTATATTGAAATATGAAATCTTGTGGTCTATTATTATGATTTGATAATATATAGGTTAAACCTATAACTCACCAACATTTTTGTTGACGTTTCAAGCATGTTTATTCTCAGGTGATTATTAAGAGCTTCCGCTGTTGCATACTAAAATAAGGACAAGATTTGGAGTCCATGCTTGTATGATATTATGTAAAAACTGCATTCAAGAAACTTATTTTTGATGTAATATGTTCTTATTGTAAACCATTATGTAATGGTCGTGTGTAAATGGTATATTTTAGATTATCATTATTTGATAATCTACGTAATGCTTTTTAAACCTTTATCGATAAAATAAAGGTTATGGTTGTTTTAAAAATGAATGCAGTCTTTGAAAAACGTCTAATATAGAGGTCAAAACCTCGCGACGAAATCAATTAATATGGAACGTTTATAATCAATATGAACGGGACATTTCAGTTGGTATCCGACCGTTGGTCTTAGAGAACCAGAAAATTGCATTAGTGTGTCTTACTGAGTTTGTTAGGATGCATTAGTGAGTCTGGACTTCGACCGTGTTTTTCTTCAAAAAAAAAAAAAACGATTGCTTAACATTTTTTTGTTGGAAACTATATATTATTAACATGTAAATATTATGTGATACATTAATCTCTTAACGTGTTTGATATTGTGTGATAGATGTCTACCTCTAGTACAAATCCCATTGATTCACCTAATAATAATGAAGAGTCGAATATATTTTGGGAAGATTCACAAATTCCCGAAGAGGAACCGGAAGAAGAGGAACCGGAAGAGGAGGAACCGGAAGAGGAGGAACCGGAAGAAGAGGAACCAGAAGAGGAGGAATCGGAAGAGGAGGAACCAGAAGAAGAAGAGGTTCCGGGGGAAGAAATATTGATACCTATAGTAAATTGATTAAATAAAAGAAAATCCTCAACCAACGGACCAAAGTTAATAATGGTCAATGGTGTTTCCGCCGAGGAAGCAAAATATTGGAAAGATTACCAATTTTCTGATGAATCGGATCCCGATGAGGATTCCGATGATGTTATAGAAATTACCTCGAACCAATTTAATAAAGCGAAAGAAAATAATAAGGGAAAATGTATAAAGATAGAGAAACCCGATTCCAACCTCGATGAACTTTATATGTATCGACAACATCCGTATTTCCTAAAATGTAACAATGACCTGGGAACCTCTAAACCACCAGGTTTTTCTAAACCATTATATAAAACGACGACTCGTATTAGAGGAACACCATATATTCCTAGAAAATTAGGAAAACGAACCAAGTCCGAAGAAGAAGAAACCAGTGATTCAGATTAGAGGGTTGTAATCATGGTGTGTATTATATGTATTGTAGTGTGCTTGTATTTTTTTTTGTTCTATGTAAAAATTGCTTGTATTGTTTGTTAATTATCTTTTACGAATCTAATTCTTGTTTATTTTACAGTATAAAAATAAAATGGACGTTAAGGGTAGACAACCGAATATTTTAGAAGACCTACCAGAGGATATGATTGAGGAAATCTTGTCTAGAGTCGGTCAGAACTCATCAGCACATTTAGTTATGGCGAAATTAACTTGTCAAACATTTGAAACACTTTTCAGAAATGCCTTAGTTTATAAAAGGCTTTCCTTTGATAGGTGGGGTATATCACATTGGGGAGACCGTAAGTTACGCCGTGTTTTCTTTAAAGCGTTAAATGCGGGGAACCCAAATGTAATTTTACGCTACGGGTTAAGAACCTATTTTGACTCAACATATCCCAACATAGGATTTCGTGAATTAGAAAGAGCTTCTAACATGCAACATAAAGAAGTATGTTATACTTACGGGTTAGTGATGTTCGCCTCTTATCAAAGTGAGAAAAAGAATATCGGATTGCAACTTTTAAATAAAACCTTCCTACAAGTGACGGATTCAGTAGTTGGGGTGAGAAATAAGGTTTTTAGATTATTACGGGGCTATTGGATATTACGAAACCCTCGTCCTTTTGACGACGTTACAACATGCTGCCTAGCCAATGGTCATAATGATTATTTTCCACAAGACCAAGGATGGGAAGTCGTCTTAGTAAAACCAGAATGCATGACTTGTTTCTAGACTTATGAATTACGTGTCTTTATTTCCTTTGTTGAACAACTTGCGTATTAACTAGATTATCTTCAAAACTGTCCTGTATCATAGTGTACTATATTTCATGTTATATGTAATATAGTGAAGTTGTAAGTTTGAAGAATATTTGTATGTGATATATTATTATAATCAGTTTTTCATATGGAATTGTAGTAGTTGAATTGTATATTAGCTAATAAGTATGAACTTAACGGGTAGGTAGTACCCGAATTTAAACTTATAAAACGCTAATATGAAGAAAAAGCTTTTATAAATGAGTTCATATTATGCTACGAAATACTATTGACTACTCTTAATATTCTGTATGATTAACTCGATTCAGTTGTCTATTTTGAAGGAAATAGTACCGACTACTCGACACACCATGAATATGAACGAAGAGGAATTTCATACCTTTCTTGCTGCAAACATAGCCGTAGTACATGCTGCGCTACATACCAACAATAACGCTGAATCTAGCAATGCAGCTAACGGCGCAAGAAATCGTGTAGGATGCACCTACAAAGAATTCACTGCCTGCAAACCTTTGGAATTTGATGGAACCGAAGGACCAATTGGATTGAAATGGTGGACCGAGAAAGTCGAATCGGTGTTTGCCATAAGTAAGTGTACTGAAGAGGACAAAGTTAAGTACGCTACGCATACCTTCACAGGTACTGCGTTAACGTGGTGGAACACCTATCTTGAACAGGTAGGACAAAATGCTGCTTACGCACTACCGTGGTCGGCATTCAAGCAATTGATGAACGAGCAGTACCGTCCTAGGAACGAAGTCAATAAACTCAAGGCAGAACTTAGAGAGTTACGAACACAAGGGTTCGACGTTACCACATATGAACGACGATTCACAGAGTTGTGCCTATTGTGTCCGGGAGCATTCGAAGATGAAGAAGAGAAGATCGATGCATTTGTAAAAGGGTTACCAGTAAGTATTCAAGAAGATGTAAGTTCACACGAGCCCGCTTCTATACAGAAGGCAAGTCGAATGGCTCATAAACTCATAAATTAGATTGAGGGAAGAATTAAAGAGCAGGCGGCCGAAGAAGCCAACACGAAACAACTCAAGAGGAAGTGGGAGGAAAACGGTGACAAGAGTCACCAGTACAACAACAATAACAATTACAACCACAATCGCAACAACTATCCCAACAACCGCAACAACAATCGCAACCACAACCGCAATCCTAACAATAACTACAACAAACATCCCAACAACAACAACAACTACAACAACCGTTTCAACAACAATAACAATCCCAACAACAACCTCAATAACAACAACGGCAACAAAAACCAAAAATAGCCTTGTCATAGGTGTGAAGAAAATCACCACGGGTTTTGCACGACATTTTGCAACAGGTGTAAAAGAAATGGTCATAGCGCGACAAAGTGTGAGGTCTACAGACCAAAGTTTAACAGAACTAAGGGAGCAAATAATGCCGGAACAAGTAATGCCGAAACGAATAGTGTCGGAGCAAGTAATACCAACGCTGTTTGTTATAAATGTGAAAAACCGGGCCACATTATTAGAAATTTTCCGAATCAGGGGAATACTAATGGACAGGGCCGTGGAAGAGTTTTCAATATTAATGCGGCAGAAGCACAGGAAGACCCGGAGCTTGTTACGGGTACGTTTCTTATTGACGATAAATCTGCTTATGTTTTATTTAATTCGGGTGCGGATAGAAGTTATATGAGTAGAGAATTTTGTGCTAAATTAAGTTGCCCCTTGACGCCTTTGGATAGTAAATTTTTACTCGAATTAGCAAATGGTAAATTAATTTCAGCAGATAATATATGTCGAAATCGAGAAATTAAACTGGTTAGCAAAACATTTAAGATTGACTTGATAC
This sequence comes from Rutidosis leptorrhynchoides, assembly GCF_046630445.1. Classification (NCBI taxonomy): domain Eukaryota; kingdom Viridiplantae; phylum Streptophyta; class Magnoliopsida; order Asterales; family Asteraceae; genus Rutidosis; species Rutidosis leptorrhynchoides. The sequence continues at coordinate 399,284,364 of NC_092333.1, forward strand.
CAGTAGAGTTAGGGAGTTTTGATGTGATAATCGGTATGGACTGGTTGAAAGAAGTGAAAGCAGAGATCGTTTGTTACAAAAATGCAATTCGCATTATACGAGAAAAAGGAAAACCCTTAATGGTGTACGGAGAAAAGAGCAACGCAAAGTTAAATATTATTAGTAACCTGAAGGCACAAAAACTAATAAGAAAAGGTTGCTATGCTGTGCTAGCACACGTCGAGAAAGTCAATTCCGAAGAAAAGAACATCAATGATATTCCCGTCGCAAAAGAATTTCCCGATGTATTTCCGAAAGAATTACCAGGACTACCTCCACACCGATCCGTTAAATTTCAAATAGACCTTGTACCGGGAGCTGCACCAATAGCTCGTGTTTTATACAGACTCGCAACTAGCAAAATGAAGGAACTTCAGAGCCAATTACAAGAACTTTTAGAGCGTGGTTTCATTCGACCAAGCACATCACCGTGGGGAGCTCCTGTTTTGTTTGTCAAGAAGAAAGATGGTACATTCAGGTTGTGTATCGACTACCGAGAGTTGAACAAACTTACCATCAAGAACCGCTACCCACTACCGAGAATCGACGACTTATTTGATCAACTACAAGGCTCGTCTATTTATTCGAAGATCGATTTACGTTCTGGATATCATCAAATGCGAGTGAAGGAGGATGATATTCCAAAGACTGCTTTTAGGACGCGTTATGATCATTACGAGTTTATGGTTATGCCATTTGGATTGACTAACACACCAGCTGTGTTCATGGACCACATGAACCGAGTGTGTGGGCCATATCTTAACAAGTTTGTCATTGTTTTCATCGATGACATACTTATTTACTCGAAGAATGATCAAGAGCACGAAGAACACTTGAGAAAAGTGCTAGAGTTGTTAAGGAAATAAAAACTGTATGCTAAGTTTTCAAAGTGTGCATTTTGGTTGGGTCACATAGTGAACAAAGAAGGTATTCAAGTGGATCCAGCAAAGATTGAAATCGTTGAAAAGTGGGAAACCCCGAAAACTCCGAAACACATACGCCAGTTTTTAGGACTAGCTGGTTACTACAGAAGGTTCATCCAAGACTTTTCCAGAATAGCAAAACCCTTGACTGTATTAACGCATAAAGAGAAGAAATTTTAATGGAAGGATGAACAAGAGAAAGCGTTTTAGTTATTGAAGAAAAAGTTAACTACGGCACCTATATTGTCATTACCTGAAGGGAATGATGATTTTGTGATATATTGTGACGCCTCAAAGCAAGGTCTTGGTTGTGTATTAATGCAACGAACAAAAGTAATTGCTTATGCGTCTAGACAATTGAAGATTCACGAACAAAATTATACGACGCATGATTTGGAATTAGGCGCGATTGTTTTTGCATTAAAGACTTGGAGGCACTACTTATATGGGGTCAAATGTATTATATATACCGACCACAAAAGTCTTAAACACATATTTAATCAGAAACAACTGAATATGAGGCAGCGTCGGTGGATTGAATTGTTGAATGATTATTACTTTGAGATTCGTTACCACCCGGGGAAGGCAAATGTGGTAGCCGACGCCTTGAGCAGGAAGGACAGAGAGCCCATTCGAGTAAAATCTATGAATATAATGATTCACAATAACCTTACTACTCAAATAAAGGAGGCGCAACAAGGAGTTTTAAAAGAGGGAAATTTAAAGGATGAAATACCCAAAGGATCGGAGAAGCATCTTAATATTCGGGAATACGGAACCCGGTATAGGACTGAAAGGATTTGGGTACCAAAATTTGGAGATATGAGAGAAATGGTACTTAGAGAAGCTCATAAAACCAGATACTCAATACATCCTGGAACGGGGAAGATGTACAAGGATCTCAAGAAACATTTTTGGTGGCCGGGTATGAAAGCCGATGTTGCTAAATACGTAGGAGAATGTTTGACGTATTCTAAGGTCAAAGCTGAGCATCAGAAACCATCAGGTCTACTTCAACAACCCAAAATCCCGGAATGGAAATGGGAAAACATTACCATGGTTTTCATCACTAAATTGCCAAGGACTGCAAGTGGTTTTGATACCATTTGGGTAATAGTTGATCGTCTCACCAAATCAGCACACTTCCTGCCAACAAGAGAAGATGACAAGATGGAGAAGTTAGCAAGACTGTATTTGAAGGAAGTCGTCTCCAGACATGGAATACCAATCTCTATTATCTCTGATAGGGATGACAGATTTATTTCAAGATTCTGGCAGACATTACAGCAAGCATTAGGAACTCGTCTAGACATGAGTACTTCCTATCATCCACAAAATGATGGGCAGAGCGAAAGGACGATACAAATACTTGAAGACATGCTACGAGCATGTGTTATTGATTTCGGAAACAGTTGGGATCGACATCTACCGTTAGCAGAATTTTCCTACAACAACAGCTACCATTCAAGCATTGAAATGGCGCTGTTTAAAGCACTTTATGGTAGAAAGTGCAGGTCTCTGATTTGTTAGAGTGAAGTGGGGGATAGACAGATTACGGGTCCGGAGATAATACAAGAAACTACCGAGAAGATCATCCAAATTCAACAACGGTTGAAAACCGCCCAAAGTCGACAAAAGAGCTACGCTGACATTAAAAGAAAAGATATAGAATTTAAAATTGGAGAGATGGTCATGCTTAAAGGTGCACCTTGGAAAGGCGTTGTTCGATTTGGTAAACGAGTGAAATTAAATCCAAGATATATTGGACCATTCAAGATTATTGATCGTGTCGGACCAGTAGCTTAGCGACTTGAGTTACCTCAACAACTCGCAGCTGTACATAACACTTTCCACATCTCGAATTTGAAGAAATGTTTTGCTAAAGAAGATCTCACTATTCCGTTAGATGAAATTCAAATCAACGAAAAACTTCAATTCATCGAAGAACCTGTCGAAATAATGGATCGTGAGGTTAAAAGACTTAAGCAAAACAAGATACCAATTGTTAAGGTTCGATGGAATGCTCATAGAGGACCCGAGTTCACCTGGGAACGAGAAGATCAGATGAAGAAAAAATACCCGCATTTATTTCCAGAAGATACGTCAACACCTCCAACTGCTTAAAATTTCGGGACGAAATTTATTTAACGGGTAGGTACTGTAGTGACCCGAACTTTTCCATGTTTATATATATATATATATTAAATGAAATTGTTATTTACATGATTAAGTGTTTCCAACATGTTAAGCAATCAAACTTGTTAAGACTTGATTAATTGAAATAGGTTTCATATAGACATTTGACCACCCAAGTTGACCGGTGATTCACAAACGTTAAAACTTGTAAAAACTATATGATGACATATATATGATTATATATATAGTTAACATGATATTATGATAAGTAAGTATCTCACTAGGTATTTTAACAATGAGTTATATACATAAAATTGAGTTTATTGAATTAAGAAACTCGAAACGATATATATAACGATTATCGTTATAACAACTTCTTACTAAATACATATGAATCATATTAAGATATTGATACACTATGTTTAATCATGATAAATGATAAGTAAACATGTCATTAAGTGTATTAACAATGAACTACATATGTAAAAACAAGACTACTAACTTAATGATTTCGAAACGAGACATATATGTAACGATTATCGTTGTATCGACATTTAAATGTATATATATCATATTAAGAAATACTAATATATCATAATATCATGATAATATAATAATTTAACATCTCATTAGATATAATAAACATTGGGTTAACAACATTTAACAAGATCGTTAACTTAAAGGTTTCAAATCAACATTTACATGTAACGACTAACGATGACTTAACGACTCAGTTAAAATGTATATACATGTAGTGTTTTAATATGTATTCATACACTTTTGAAAGACTTCAAGACACTTATCAAAATACTTCTACTTAACAAAATCGCTTACAATTACATCCTCGTTCAGTTTCATCAACAATTCTACTCGTATGCACCCGTATTCGTACTCGTACAATACACAGCTTTTAGATGTATGTACTATTAGTATATACACTCCAATTATCAGCTCTTAGCAGCCCATGTGAGTCACCTAACACATGTGGGAACCATCATTTGGCAACTAGCATGAAATATCTCATAAAATTACAAAAATATGAGTAATCATTCATGACTTATTTAAATGTAAACAAAATTACACATCCTTTATATCTAATCCATATACCAACGACCAAAAATACCTACGAACACTTTCATTTTTCAATTTTATTCATCTAATTGATCTCTCTCAAGTTCTATCTTCAAGTTCTAAGTGTTCTTCATAAATTCTACAAGTTCTAGTTTCATAAAATCAAGAATACTTCCAAGTTTTCTAGCTTACTTCCAATCTTGTAGAGTGATCATCCAACCTCAAAAAATATTTCTTATTTACAGTAAGATATCTTTCTAATACGAGGTAATACTCATATTCAAACTTTGATTCAATTTCTATAACTATAACAATCTTATTTCGAGTGAAAATCTTACTTGAACTTGTTTTCGTGTCATGATTATACTTCAAGAACTTTCAAGCCATCCAAGATCCTTTGAAGCTAGATCCATTTGTCTCTTTTCCAGTAGGTTTATCCACAAAACTTGAGGTAGTAATGATGTTCATAACATCATTCGATTCATACATATAAAGCTATCTTATTCGAAGGTTTAAACTTGAAATCACTAGAACATAGTTTAGTTAATTCTAAAGTTGTTCGCAAACAAAAGTTAATCCTTCTAAATTGACTTTTAAAATCAACTAAACACATGTTCTATATCTATATGATATGCTAACTTAATGATTTCAAACCTAGAAACACGAAAAACACCGTAAAACCGGACATACGCCGTCGTAGTAACACCGCGGGCTGTTTTGGGTTTGATAATTAAAAACTATGATAAACTTTGATTTAAAAGTTGTTCTTATGGAAAAATGATTTTTCTTATGAACATGAAACTATATCCAAAAATCAAGGTTAAACTCAAAGTGGAAGTATGTTTTTCAAAATGGTCATCAAGACGTCGTTCTTTCGACTGAAATGACTACCTCTTACCAAAACGACTTGTAACTTATATTTCTGACTCTAAACCTATACTTTTTATATTTAGATTCATAAAATAGAGTTCAATATGAAACCATAGCAATTTGATTCACTCAAAACAGATTTAAAATGAAGAAGTTATGGGTAAAACAAAATTGGATATTTTTTTGATTTTTGTAGCTACGGAAAATATTAACAATTCTATACAAATCATATCCTAGCTAACTTATATTGTATTATACATATATTCTAATATATTATGTAATCTTAGGATACCATAGACACGTATGCAAATGTTTTGACATATCATATCGACCCATGTATATATATTATTTGAAACAACCATAGACACTCTATATGCAGTAATGTTGGAGTTAGCTATACAGGGTTGAGGTTGATTCCAAAAATATATATACTTTAAGTTCTGATCTAGCCTGAGATGTGTATACACTAGGTCGTGGATTGATTCAAGATAATATATATCAATTTATTTCTGTACATCTAACTGTGGACAACTAGTTGTAGGTTACTAACGAGGACAGCTGACTTAATAAACTTAAAACATCAAATGTATTAAAAGTGTTGTAAATATATTTTGAAAATACTTTGATATATATGTACATATTTGTTATAGGTTCGTGAATCGACCAGTGGCCAAGTCTTACTTCCCGACGAAGTAAAAATATGTGAAAGTGAGTTATAGTCCCACTTTTAAAATCTAATATTTTGGGATGAGAATACATGCAGTTTTATAAATGTTTTACGAAATAGACACAAGTAATTGAAACTACATTATATGGGTGAATGATCGAAGCCGAATATGCCCCTTTTGCTTGGTAACCTAAGAATTAGTAAACCGATCTACTAATTGACGCGAATCCTAAAGATAGATCTATTGGGCCTAACGAACCCCATCCAAAGTACCTGATGCTTTAGTACTTCGAATTCATTTTTATCATGTCCGGAGGATTTCTCGGAATGATAGGGGATATTCTTATATGCATCTTGTTAATGTCGGTTACCAGGTGTTCACCATATGAATGAATTTTATCTCTATGTATGGGATGTATATTGAAATATGAAATCTTGTGGGCTATAATTATGATTTGATAATATATAGGTTAAACCTATAACTCACCAATATTTTTGTTGACGTTTTAAGCATATTTATTCTCAGGTTATTATTAAGAGCTTCCACTGTTGCATACTAAAATAAGGACAAGATTTGGAGTCCATGCTTGTATGATATTATGTAAAAACTGCATTCAAGAAACTTATTTTTGATGTAATATGTTCTTATTGTAAACCATTATGTAATGATTGTGTGTAAATGGTATATTTTAGATTATCATTATTTGATAATCTACGCAATGCTTTTTAAACCTTTATCGATAAAATAAAGGTTATGGCTGTTTTAAAAATGAATGCAGTCTTTTAAAAACGTCTCATATAGAGGTCAAAACCTCGCGACGAAATCAATTAATATGGAACGTTTATAATCAATATGAACGGGACATTTCATTGGTCTCGGGGGTAAAATTTTCAACGTTATCATTTTCCCAAGAGTACCAATTTGTCACCCTTACTTCTTCTTCATCCATTGATGGATAGATGATTTCGTCGGTAGAGGCTAATGTGTCGATATGCCGTGAAATTGGTAAGACTAAATAAAAAGTATCATCGGGATAATTGATGATTTCGAAGCTCTCGAATTCATCAAAATTTGATGATATGAGATTTTCTTGCACACGATTCCTCAGATCCACAGGTATGTAGTCTGATAGAGTTTCAGCTTGCCTATTTGCAAACTCTCTCATTTGTTCATTTTGAGCGTTAAATTCTTCGAGTTTGATTTTCATATAATCTAATAAATTTTCAGACACATAATTTTCCTCGTCCTCTGGTTGTTGAGTTTGGATATATTCTTGGGAATAATCCCAATTTGAATTGTATTCCTCATAATTTTGAGTGATAATCTCCACAGATTTCACAACTAGTTATTGTTTCGTCATTCGTGATCCAAGATTGACCGAACGAATTGTCATCAACACTTGTTTGAGAGTATTGATTTAATTGATTTTGCATGTCAGAAAGAGTTTCTAATATATTTTCAAGACCTTCCATAATATGCTTATTACTAAATTTTAACTACAATCTTAAATTAAAAAAAAAAAAAAAAAAATCTAAAAATTATTAAAATTATAAAAATCTAAATTTCTATATTATCAATTTAATTTTTTTTATAAATTTATACTCTATTTTATTACTAACTATCTTAAAATCTCTAACTAATTAAGCTTAAGTAATAACCTAATTATAATAATAATGTTTAAAATTAAACCCTAACTTAATTAATTAATAAAAGAACTTAAACTCTAATCAGTACAATGATTTGAACTTGTCGTCTTTCATGTTTGTCTCGGCTGCAACTTTTATGTATGTTACAAGTTTGGTCTAAGTAATTCGTATAACATAATTTGTCTACAGAGTAATATAAACTACACACATATCAAGAGTTTGACTACTCACACAAAACTAGGAAACACAAATATCCAAAGATTCCTTTGACCTAAGTTTTCATATTACTCCGTAAGTTTTTTTTATATATATCGAGACTTTCTTGTTTATGTTGTTTTAGGCAGATAAAAATTAGAAACTGGACCAGTCATGGCAGTCTTAGTCTTTTTAATTTTAGTAAACCATAAAAGGAGTCCTAGTCTTTTTAATAAACTATCAAAGTTGTTGAAATGGTCAAAAAGTATACATATATAGCTTTACTTGGGACCATATGCTTAGGAAATGATTAATTAAACTTTTTTTTCGGTTTTAATTTTGTTTATTTTTTTTTTTTTTTTTTTTCGAATGAACTAGTGGTCTTTTGGGAAAATGAAAATATGTCAGAAAGTTGGTAGTCACTTTATGACTTGAGTCCTCTTTTATATTGGCACTCTTTGGTGTAGTCTACCTTTTTACCAAACTTTTAAGAATTAAATTAAACATTTGCCTAACATTTCTATCCATACGCTGAACGCACACAAGCCATAATTTTATTATTATTATTTTTTATATAAGTTAATTACTAACTTAAATTAATTAAAATATAATATTAAATCTAAGTTTTTTTTACTATTACACTAACTAAATAAAACTATTATAGTATTTATTTATTTTTTCTATTTTTTTGGTGCTAAGATAAATTAAAATATCTAAATACTTATTTTAAACTAATTATCTATCTATATTTTAATTAAAATAAGTCAAGAACTCAAGATATAATTTGATTGGTCAGGGACAATGTTAAAACTGTTTTCACATATGAACCTACCCAAAGATCCGGATACATAATATTAAATAAATAACGTAAACTTCAACCCCTATTGTGGCTAAAAAACAGAGTGTCATTTTTTTTTCCTTTTCCCCTTGCCCCAATGATACGTTTTTTTATTATTAAAAGAAAAATGATAGTGGGAACAATGATAGTGGGGTTTTTTAATAAGTAGTACAACACAATAGGAACAAAGCGTGCCAATTTTTTTTATATTTTTTTAATTATATTTTTACAAATATAAATTAAAAATATTGTGTTTCGCCCATTCCCCGGCAGCGGCACCAAAAACTTGATGTGCGAGCGGAGGGTACGAAATACTATTATTTTTATTACGAAATACAACGAAATATGATACAAGTTTTAATTATTTATTTACAGATGGAATATACCTAAACTCTGCTACAACACTATAGGCAGTGTACCTAAACGTAGAGTAGTATAGTTTTAGTAAGTCCGGTTCGTTCCACAGGGAGACGGCTTATATTACACTATATTTTAAACAACTATATTTGTACAAAATATATATATATTACAATTATTATTATTATAAAAAGGGGGTTTTTACCGTTTAATGACTGGTTTGTCGATTTTATATTTTAAGCGAAGCGTAAAGTAAATGACGATAAATAAAAGTACAATAATTAAAAATACAAGTAAAGCGTAAAAATAAATGACGATAAATAAAAATGCGGTAATTAAAAGTGCGATAATTTAAAGTACGATAAATAAAATGATAGTAAATAAAAGTGCGATGAGATATAAAATAAAGGAATTATGCGTATTTAAACTTCCGTACTCATGATGTTTGACGTTTTGATTTTAATTTATTACCCTAGGTTAATTGTTCTTTGTCCTGAATTATTTGATAAGTCCATCTGGTTTTGTCCATAATAGTCCATCGGTCATAATTACAAAGTGCGAAGGTCTTCGCCAAATTAACCTTATACCCGAAGTCAAATATTCCAACTAATTGGGGATTTAAACCGTAATAAGGTTTTAATACATTGTTAATGATTACACCAGGTTATCGACTGCGTGTAACCCAAAGTTTTAATACTTTATTAACAATTACACCAATTTCCCTTGAATGTAATCCACCGCTGTTTTAATGAGTCCATTAACTATTAATCCATCCCCGTGTCCGGTCAAATGAATAATTATTAATATTTATAAATATCCCGCTCATCGTACCCAGTCAAGCGTATGTGGTTATATATAAATACGTCAAATTATAAATCTCTATATTAAATTAACAAGATATCATTTAGTTAATCAAATATAAAGCCCATTAATAGCCCATAGTCCAATTTCCACAAGTGTCGGTCTTTTGTCCAAACCCTAATTATGGTCCAAAGCCCAATAACCCCGTCTTAATATTTAGCCCAACATCACAATTACTTCGGCTCAAATAAGCATAATAATAATTTAAGTACGATACATAATTAAAAAGGAAGAATTTAGCTTACAGTGATTATTAATAGCGTAATGTTACAGAGACAGAGTTTCGACTTTAAAACTCGTAAAATAACCTTTACACTACCCAAACTAACTAATATAAAACTAAACTAATATTATGTATATATATATATATATATATATATATATATATATATATATATATATATATATATATATATATATATATATATATATATATATATATATATATATATATTATACAGAGGGAGAGAGATATAATTGTGGTGTATGTAATTCGGCCAGAAAACATTGCCTTTTATAGAACCTGACCTGCTATAGTAAGCCATGCGATCGCATGGTTTTTGTGCTTCCTGGCCATACGATCACATGGCCAGCCTGTCCAGCTCCAATTGCTTCCAAAACGTGGGCGGCTGCTCAATTTATTATATTCTTGTGCAATATTTGTAACGACCCTGGAATTTCCAACATTTATTTATTAATAATTATTATTATTAATACGTGTGATTAAACGAATGTACGTTATTACATTTACATGTTGCCATGATTGCCCGTACTTGACTTTAATTGCCCGAAACGTCTTTGTGACACCCGGAACTTGCACGAATAATATTTTTAGATATTATTTACATTCATGATTAAATTTATTAATCATTTTAATTAACTAAGGCTATTAGTTAGTTACTTGGGCTTTAATTGGTTTAACTTGTGATTAATTGAACTTGGGCTTTATTAGTTAATGGACTCATGAATAAGGCTTATAAGCCCACCCTACTTCTTAATTGGACTATTTAGCCCATATTTACATATAAGTATCATGTTTGAATGGAACTAGTTAGTTTAAAAGACTTGGAATCTAGTTGCTACACAATCCCCATGAGACTACCCCTTTTAACCACACTTTTAAGGCTTTACTTGCAAGTATCTTGTGGTTTAATCCCTCCCCCTTTCTCTTTGTGCAAACCAACGGCCAAGAGGCCTTTTAGGGAGAGTTCAACATTTATTTTTTGATTACTTATTCATTTATTCTTCATTCACTTCACACACACACCAAATACTTCCATTTTCTCTCATCTTTTCTCTCTAACATTTGTAAGTAACTTGAACTTCTTTTTCTCTTCTTCTTTCTTTGAAAAACCAAACCATAACACATTCCATAATCATCATCATACTTTGTTTGTTTTAATCTTTGTTTACTTGTGTTGATTACTAGTAGTTGTTAGTCACTTATTTATTTGGTTTCAAGAAACAAACTTGCTAGTTTCTTTCTTCATTTATCTTGTAATTTCAAGAACACCCAAGAACTAAACTTACTAGTTTATGTTCTACATATATTGTTTCAAAAGATATAAGTTCATTGTTGTTGGAATCATACTTGTAAGTCATGGAAGTAAACTTAAAGTTTACTTTACTTAAGGATCAACTTTGGTTGAATCTTTAAAGTATGAGCAACCCTTGAACTAATTACTTGTTTAATTAACTTGTTTCTTTATTTTATACACTTTAATTTCATGTAGTTAGTTTATATGGTCAAGTACTACAAGTTAGTCTTGATCTCATATCTCTTGAACAAATCAAGTTAACCTTGGAAGTTCAAGAACACACAAACAAGTTTTCTTTAAATGTAAATTTGGATCTAGACTTTTGAGTCTTGAATCTTCAAGATCAAACTAAGAACTATGTTCTACTACTTATGATCTTGATTAGTTAGTTTACTTTCAAGTTTGTAACTTGTTATTAGCTTTAAAGTCCATGTATGTGTTAGATCTAAGACTTTGATGCAACTTTGGTTCATCAAACTTCATACAACTCTTAAGTGAGTTGTGCTTCATGTCTTAGACTTGCACTAGGGTTATGATGGTCAAGACTTGGTTAAGATGATGTATATACATCAATGAGTTGTACACTTGAAGCTATATGCATCAAGGATGAGAACCATGATGAACATCAAGCACCAAGACCACCGGAACCCCTTTTAAACTTACTGTTCTGTCCAAAACCTACTGACCTGATGATTCTGGAACAGACCAGTAGACCTGGGCTGTTCTAACCTTGATTTTTAGATAGAACTTTTCGAGTAGATAACTTTTCATATAAGACTCGTCTTAATCCGAGTTACGGTTTAGAGTCTACGGCCCTCCGAGCGTCACTATGTCCATTTACTTTTCTGTTTTCTGTGTACAGTTTCTGTTTTTCTGGTTTCTGTAACAGACCAGTACACCTCGGCTACTGTAACCTTGATTTTCAGATAGCTCAGTTCGTGTAGATAACTTTTCATATAGGACTCGTCTTAATCCGAGTTACGGTTTAGGATTTATGGCCCTCCGATCGTCACTATGTCCTTTAACGTTGTGCAGAAATTTCTGACCTACTCGCACTTAGACCGTCGCCACGGTCAAACCAAGACGAGTTTGCTTCTGTAAATTTTACCACACTTAAGGGACTCATTGGCCACTGGTCTCACCTTAATTCAGTAAGGGTAGAGGCCGTGGTGACTGACTGAAGTCAGACTTTGTTGAAAACTACTTTCATAAACGAAACTTACTTTACGCCTTGTGTTTGATGATGAATGATGATGACCCTTAAGACCTTAAATACATACTTTTAAACCTATTAAGACGATTTACTGACTTAGTACTATTTGACTTAGGTTGAGGACTTCGGACCATTTACTTGCACACCTTTCCCGACTACTACTTTACCGCTACATATCATTGTGAGTTATAGCATTCCCTTTTTACTTTAACTTATTTTGGGAACTGAGAATACATGCGGATTTTATGTTTTACATACTAGGCACGAGTACTTAAACTTATATATGTGTGGGTTATATAACGGCAGAAACATTCCCTTTAGCTCGGTAACGTTTAATCATTGGTTTATGAACCGGTGAACGCGAATATTAGATATGGATCCATAGGGTTTGACATCCCCACTCGGACTAGTCGCGCTAGCAGTCAATGAGTGTTTAATACTTCGTAAACATACGCACTCGCCAAGTGTACTTTCAGGGGGTATTTTAAACGTTAAGTTAGTTACCAAGTGCCCACGGTTAACATATACTTTATCATACTGTTTTGAAACGCTCTTTGTAGCACTGAAATCTTGTGGCCTACCTTACATACTGTTATACTTAAACTATAGCTCACCAACCGTTGTGTTGACGTTTTTAAGCATGTATTTCTCAAGTGCTTGAGGTTGCTTCCGCTGTCTTACTTGTCGTGCTGTAGAACCCGCTGCTTAGAGTTGTTATCGCATGACTACTTATCTTGCATTCAAACTTGTTTACTTTTGAAACTATGTTATGTAACGACCTTTGGGGTCACGAACACTTATTTATTGCTTCTACTTAGCGAAGCATGTTTTTGAAATGTAAAACATTTGATGTCGGTTATGACATCACCTTTTTTTTTTATCATGAATGCAACTTCTTTAATTACAGCATATAGTACTTAACCTTGTAATGATCCTGTTGTTGATGATTCGTACACGATGGTTTTGTACGGGGCATCACAATATTGACTTGTAATTTTAGGTCCGTTGTCTCGCGCATTGATGCTCAGTTCATGTCTCTGTTCTGGATTTTCAAACGTCCTTTCGTACGCGTAGATATCTTGTACTTTGCGTTTCGCAACTTGTACACTTTTCGTTCTTTAAACCTTTATGCTTCGATAACTTGTACCTCTTGGAGTGTAACTTGTACTTTGAGCATTTTGGCCGTTTTCTTTGTAGCTTTAAAGTCTTGTACTTTTTACTTCTTCACTTGTATGATCTTAAAACGGTTGATCTTGAATATAATGTACCTGTACAATATTACAGTACAAACTTACTCTAACACTTGAAATTTTAAAGTAGAAACAAAAAATAGGACGGATGTATGTGTGTCTTCGAATTTTATGTAGAGAGAATGTCTCTCTTTTAATTGAACTTGATCTGTCTGTAAATAATAATCATACTCCGTAAATTCATCCAACTTGACCCTCAAATCTCCTGGATCCATTATTTGCTTTTGAGTTCTTTTAATTTATTTATAAAACTAGTGCATACTTTACCCAATTTTTAATAGGTATCGATCATCATCATGTTCCATATTAGTGTAATGCTTTTTCTCTTCTTTAATACTAGACTAGACACATAAGCATGCTTTACCGAAATATATATATTATTTTACAAACCATCATGTAGTGTGTGTCGGAAAGCAATGATTCTCTCGAAATTGTGTACCTCGTTAAAACGAGAGGTAGGTGGCCAACTTTTGAGGCTTTAATTTCTTGTACACTGAGCATGCTGACTTGTACCTCTTTGCGTTTTAACGTTTTCTTGACATATTTTTCATTTCTCGCACTTCGTCTTCACTTTTATTTATTTATACAATTACAACTTAAAAATAAAACAATTACAACTAAAAGCTTATTATTTAGGACAAATATCGCTTCTAAATATGTGTTCATTTTTAGCAATATCAATTACATCAAAAATAAGTTTCTTGAATGCAGTTTTTACACAATATCATACAAGCATGGACTCCAAATCTTGTCCTTATTTTAGTATGCAACAACGGAAGCTCTTAATAATCACCTGAGAATAAACATCCTTAAAACGTCAACAAAAATGTTGGTGAGTTATAGGTTTAACCTATATATTATCAAATCATAATAATAGACCACAGGATTTCATTTTTATAATACATCTCATATCAGGCATTTCGCAAACTGCATAGAGATAAAAATCATTCATATGTTGAGCACCTGGTAATCGACGTTAACTTAATGCATAGAATATCTACAAAACAGAACCTCTCATCTGTATAATAATCTCGAAGTACTAAACCTTCCATAACCTGAGTGGGGGTTGTTAAGCCCAATAGATCTATCTTTAGAATTCGCGTCAATTAGGGGCCATTTCCCTAATTCTTAGGTTACCAGACTTGAAAGGCGATATTCGGTTTAATAATCCAACCATAGAATGTAGTTTTGCGTACTTGTGTCTATTTTGTAAAACATTTATAAAGCTGCATGTATTCTCATCCCAAAAAATATTAGATTGTAAAAGTGGGACTATAACTCACTTTCACAGATTTTTACTTTGCCGAAAGTAAGACTTGGCCACTGGTCGATTCACGAACCTATAACAAATGTGTACATATATATCAAAGTATGATTGAAATATATTCACTACATTTTTTATTACGTTTTTATGATTTAAGTTTGTTAAGTTAGCAGTCCTCGTTAGTAACCTACAACTAGTTGTCCACAGTTAGATGTACAGAAATAAATCAATATATATTATCTTGAATCAATCCACGACCCAGTGTATACACGTCTCAGGCTAGATCACAACTCAAATTATATATATTTTTGGAATCAACCTCAACCCTATATAGCTAACTCAAACATTACTGCATATAGAGTGTCTATGGTTGTTCCAAATAATATATATAGATGGGTCGGTATGATATGTCAAAACATTGTATACGTGTCTATGGTATCCCAAGATTACATAATATGTATAATACAATATAAATTAGTTAGGATATGTTTAGTCTAGATTTGTTACAAAATTTTCGTAGCTAAAACTAGCAAGTTTATCCAATTTTGTTATACCCGTCATTTCTTCGTTTCAAATCCGTTTTGAGTGATTCAAGTTGCTATGGTTTAATAATGAACTAAAATTTATGAAACTAAACAAGAAAAGTATAAGTTTATAGTCAGAAATACAGGTTACAACTCATTTTTTAAAGAGGTAGTCATTTTCGTCGAAAAAAACGACATCTTGATGACCATTTTAAAAAACATACTTCCACTTTGTGTTTAACCATGATTTTTGGATATAGTATCATGTTCATATGTAATAACATTTTTCCAAAAAAAAAACTTCCAATTCAAAGATTAAGATACTTTTTTATTTTTTTAACCCAAAACAGCCCCCGATTTCACTACGACGGCGTATGTCCGGTTTTACGGTGTTCTTCGTGTTTTCAGGTTTTAAATCATTAAGTTAGCATATCATATAGATATAGAACATGTGTTTAGTTGATTTTAAAAGTCAAGTTAGAAGGATTAACTTTATTTGCGAACAAGTTTAGAATTAACTAAACTATGTTCTAGTGATTACAAGTTTAAATCTTCGAATAAGATAGCTTTATATGTATGAATCGAATGATGTTATGAACATCATTACTACCTTAAGTTTAGTAGGTAAATCTACTGGAAGTGACAAGAAATAATCTAGCTTCAAAAGATTCTTGGATGGCTTGAAAGTTCTTGAAGTAGAATCATGACACGAAAACAAGTTCAAGTAAGATTTCTGCTCGAATTAAGATTGTTATTGTTATAGAAATTGAATCAAAGTTTGAATATGAGTATTACCTTGAATTAGAGAGATAAACTACTATAAGTAACAAAGGTTTCTTGATCTTGGATGATTACTTGGAATGGATTAGAAAGCTTGGAAGTAATCTTGCAAACTTGAAAGTGTTCTTGGTTTTATGAAACTAGAACTTATAGAATATATGAAGAACACTTAGAACTTGAAGATAGAACTTGAGAGAGATCAATTAGATGAAGAAAATTGAATAATGAAAGTGTTTGTAGTTGTTTTTGGTCGTTGGTATATGGATTAGATATAAATGATGTGTAAGTTTGTTTTCATGTAAATAATTCATGAATGATTTATAATATTTTTTGTAATTTTGTGAGATATTTCATGCTAGTTGCCAAATGATGGTTCTCACATATTTAATGACTCACATGGGCTGCTAAGGAGCTGATCATTGAGGTGTATATACCAATAGTATATACATCTAGAAGCTGTGTATTGTACGAGTACGAATACGGGTGCATACGAGTAGAATTGTTGATGAAAATGAATGAGGATGTAATTGTAAGTATTTTTGTTAAATAGAAGTACTTTGATATGTGTCTTGAAGTCTTTCAAAAGTGTACTAATACATCTAAATACACTACATGTATATACATTTTAACTGAGTCGTTAAGTCATCGTTAGTCGTTACATGTAAGTGTTGTTTTGAAACCTTAAAGTTAACGATCTCATTTATGTTAAAATACTATTACAACGATAATCGTTACGTATATATATTGTTTCGAAATTCTTAAGTTAGTAGTCTTGTTTTACATATGTAGTTCATTGTTAATATACTTAATGATATATATAATTATCATTTTATCATGTTTAATATAGTGTAAAAATATCTTAATATGATACATATGTATTTAGTAAGACGTTGTTATAACGATAATCATTATATATATATTTTGAGTTTCTTAACTTAGTAGTCTCATTTTTATGTATATAACTCATTGTTAATATACCTAGTGATATACTTACTTATCATAATATCATGTTAACTATATATATATATATATATATATATATATATATATATATATATATATATATATATATCATATAGTTTTTACAAGTTTTAACGTTCGTGAATCGTCGGTCAACTTGGGTGGTCAATTGTCTACATGACACTCATTTAAAATAATCAAGTCTTAAAAAGTTTGATTGCTTAACATGTTGGAAACATTTAATCATGTAAATATCAATTTCATTTAATATATATAAACATGGAAAAGTTCGGGTCACTACAGTACCTACGTGTTAAATAAATTTCGTCCTGAAATTTTAAGCTGTAGAAGGTGTTGACGAATCTTCTGGAAATAGGTGTGGGTATTTCTTCTTCATCTGATCTTCACGCTCCCAGGTGAACTCGGGTCCTCTAGGAGCATTCCATCGAACCTTAACAATTGGTATCTTGTTTTGCTTAAGTCTTTTAACCTCACGATCCATTATTTCGATGGGTTCTTCAATAAATTGAAGTTTTTCGTTGATTTGGATTTCATCTAATGGAATAGTGAGATCTTCTTTAGCAAAATATTTCTTCAAATTCGAGACGTGGAAAGTGTTATGTACAGCCGCTAATTGTTGAGGTAACTCAAGTTGGTAAGCTATTGGTCCGACACGATCTATAATCTTGAATGGTCCAATGTACCTTGGATTTAGTTTCCCCCGTTTACCAAATCGAACAACGCCTTTCCAAGGTGAAACCTTAAGCATGACAATCTCTCCAATCTCAAATTCTATATCTTTTCTTTTACTGTCCGCGTAGCTCTTTTGTCGACTCTGGGCGGTTTTCAATCGTTGTTGAATTTGGATGATTTTCTCGGTAGTTTCTTGTATTATCTCCGGACCCTTAATATGTCTATCCCCCACTTCACTCCAACAAATCGGATAACTGCACTTTCTACCATAAAGTGCTTCAAACGGCGCCATCTCAATACTCGAATGGTAACTGTTGTTGTAGGAAATTCTGCTAACGGTAGGTGTCGATCCTAACTGTTTCCGAAATCGATAACACATGCTCGTAGCATGTCTTCAAGGGTCTGTATCGTCCTTTCACTTTTCCTATTAGTTTGTGGATGATAAGCAGTACTCATGTCTAGACGAGTCCCCAATGCTTGTTGCAGTGTCTGCCAAAACCTTGAAACAAATCTGCCATCCCTATCAGAGATAATAGAGATTGGTATTCCATGTCTGGAGACAACTTCCTTTAAATATAATCGTGCCAACTTCTCCATTTTATCATCTTCTCTCATTGGCAGAAAGTGTGCTGATTTGGTAAGAAGATCGACTATTACTCAAATAGTATCATAACCACTTGCAGTTCTTGGTAATTTAGTAATGAAATCCATGGTAATATTTTCCCATTTTCATTCTGGGATTTCAGGTTGTTGAAGTAGACCTGATGGTTTCTGATGTTCAGCTTTGACCTTAGAACACGTCAAACATTCTCCTACATATCTCTCAATATCGGCTTTCATACCCGGCCACCAAAAATGTTTCTTGAGGTCCTTGTACATCTTTCCCGCTCCGGGATGTATTGAGTATCTGTTTTTATGTGATTCCCCAAGTACCATTTTTCTCACATCTCCAAACTTTGGTACCCAAATTCTTTCGGCTCTATACCGGGTTCCGTCTTCTCGAATATTAAGGTGTTTCTCCGATCCTTTGGGTATTTCATTCTTCAAATTCCCTTCTTTTATGACACCCTGCTGCGCCTCCTTTATTTGAGTAGTAAGGTTAGTACGAATAATTATATTCATAGCTTTTACCCGCATAGGTTCTCTGTCCTTTCTATTCAAAGCGTCTGCTTCCATATTCGCTTTCTCCGGATGGTAACGAATCTCGAAATCGTAATCATTCAATAACTCAATCCACCTACGCTGCCTCATGTTTAGTTGTTTCTGATTAAATATGTGTTGGAGACTTTTGTGATCAGTATATATAATACATTTGACCCCATATAAGTAGTGCCTCCAAGTCTTTAATGTAAAAACAACCGCGCCTAATTCCAAATCATGCGTCGTATAATTCTGCTCGTGAATCTTCAATTGTCTAGACGCATAAGCAATTACCTTCATTCGTTGCATTAATACACAACCGAGACCTTGCTTTGAGGTGTCACAATATATCACAAAATCATCATTCCCTTCAGGCAATGACAATATAGGTGCCGTAGTTAACTTTTTCTTCAACAATTGAAACGCTTTTTCTTGTTCATCCTTCCATTCTAATTTCTTCCCTTTATGCGTTAATGCAGTCAAGGGTTTTGCTATTTTGGAAAAATCTTGGATGAATCTTCTATAGTAACCAGCTAATCCTAAAAATTGGCGTATGAGTTTCGGAGTTTTTGGGGTTTCCCATTTTCAATAGTTTCAATCTTTGCTGGATCCACCTGAATACCTTCTTTGTTCACTATGTGACCGAGGAATTGAACTTTTTCCAACCAAAATGAACACTTTGAAAACTTAGCTTACAGTTTTTCTTTCCTCAACAACTCTAGCACTTTTCTTAAATATTCTTTGTGCTCTTGATCATTCTTTGAGTAGATAAGTATGTCATCAATGAAAATAATGACAAACTTGTCAAGATATGGTCCACACACTCGGTTCATAAGGTCCATGAACACAGCTGGTGCGTTAGTCAAACCAAATGGTATAACCATAAACTCGTAATGACCGTAACGCGTCCTAAAAGCTGTTTTCGGAATATCATCCTCCTTCACCCGCATTTGATGATATCTGGAACGTAAATCAATCTTCGAATAAACTGACGAACCTTGTAGTTGATCAAATAAGTCGTCGATTCTCGGTAGTGGGTAACGGTTCTTGATGGTAAGTTTGTTCAACTCTCGGTAGTCGATACACAATCTGAATGTACCATCTTTCTTCTTGACAAACAAAACAGGAGCTCCCCATGGTGATGTGCTTGGTCGAATAAAACCACGCTCTAAGAGCTCTTGTAATTGGCTTTGGAGTTCCTTCATTTCGCTGGGTGCGAGTCTGTATGGAGCACGAGCTATTGGTGCAGCTCCTGGTAGGAGATCTATTTGAATTTCAACAGATCGGTGTGAAGGTAGTCCCGGTAATTCTTTCAAAAATACATCGAAAAATTCTTTTGCGACGGGAACATCATTGATGTTCTTTTCTTCGGGTTTGACTTCTTCGATGTGTGCTAGAACGGCATAGCAACCTTTTCTTATTAGTTTTTGCGCCTTCAAATTACTAATAAGATTTAGCTTCGCGTTTCTCTTTCCTCCGTACACCATTAAGGGTTTTCCTTTTTCTCTTACAATGCGAATAGCATTTTTGTAACATACGATTTCCGCTCTCTCCTTTTTCAACCAGTCCATGTCGATTATCACATCAAAACTCCCTAACTCTACTGGTATCAAATCAATCTTAAACGTTTTGCTAACCAGTTTAATTTCTCGATTCTGACATATCTTATCTGCTGTAATTAATTTACCGTTTGCTAATTCGAGTAAAAATTTATTATCCAAAGGCGTCAATGGACAACTTATTTTAGCACAGAAATCCTTACTCATATAGCTTCTATCCGCACCCAAATCAAATAAAACATAAGCAGATGTATTCTCAATAAGAAACGTACCCGTAACAAGCTCCGAGTCTTCCTGCGCTTCAACCGCATTAATGTTGAAGACTCTTCCTCGGCCTTGCCCATTATTACCCCCTGATTTAGACACGCATTTTTGTAATGGCCCTTCTTCCCGCATCCGAAACAGGTAATGTTGGCATAACTTTTTCCGGCATTATTTGTTCCCTTAGCCATTGATCCGTAGATTTCGCACTTTGTCGCACCATGGCCCTTTCTTTTACACTTAGTACACACTGCCGTACAGAGCCCAGTCGGATGGTATCCTTCACACCTCTGACATGGTTTCTGCCTCTTGTTGTTATTGTTGGGATTGTTGTTGTTGCGGTTGTTATTGTTGTTGAAACGGTTGTTGTAGTTGTTGCTGGGGTGGTTGCTATTATTACGTTTGTTGTTGCGAAAATTGGTGCGATTGTAGTTGTGATTGTTGTGTTGATTGTTAAAATTGTAACTGATAATGCTAAAAACGAACATATATTTCATAGCATTATCCTTCAAGAAAGACAAGCTTTTAGTTGCAGTTGTTCTATTTACAAGTTATATTCGTTTAAATAATAAAAGGTGAAGACAAAAGACAGATTCGACGAATTAAAGACGCAAATGACCAAAAAGCTAAAAAGTACAAAGTACAATCTAAGTGGTTCAAATTATTGATGAGAAACGTCTAAAAATGGCAAGAGTCCAAGCCGCAAAAAGCAAAGTACAAGATATAAAATCATACGAAAAGGTGTTCGAAAATCCGGAACCGAGACATGAACCAACTTTCAGCGCGCGACGCAACGGACCAAAAATTACAAGTCAACTATGCACAAGAATATAATATAATATATAATTAATTATATATATTATTATATATTATAATTATACGCAGCCCACGTTTTGAATTTGATCTATGAGCTAGAATCCAGACCTCCGCACTCGCGGAGCTGTGATGAAGAAAACATCCGCACTCGCGGAGCTCAACAGTGAAACGTGGGCCTATAAAAGGCCGCGCATTCTGATCGATTAAACACACCTTTTTCTATCTATCTATCTACCATATATTTATATTTATATTTTATAATTTTAATTTTAATTTAAGTTTAATAATAATAAGGTTATAGTGGCGAATGTTTTAAGTTTGTAAGTCGAAACTCTGTCCGTGTAACGCTATGCTATTAATACTCATTGTAAGTTATGTTCAAACTTTTTAAATTAATGTCTCATAGCTAAGTTATTATTATGCTTATTTAAGCTGAAGTAATCATGATGTTGGGCTAAATATTAAAGACGGGGTAATTGGGCTTTGTACCATAATTGAAGTTTGGACAAAAGACCGACACTTGTAGAAATTGGACTATGGGCTATTAATGGGCTTTATATTTGTTTAACTGAATGATAGTTCGTTAATTTAATATAGAGATTTACAATTTGACGTATCTATAAATAACCATATACACTCGATCGGACACGATGGGCGGGATATTTATAAATACTAATAATCGTTCATTTGACCGGACACGGGAATGGATTAATAGTCAATGGACTCATTAAAACAGGGGTGTATTACATACAAGGACACTTGGTGTAATTGATAATAAAGTATTAAAACCTTGGATTGCACACAGTCGATAACCTGGTGTAATTATTAACAATGTATTAAACCTTATTACAGTTTAAGTCTCCAATTAGTTGGAATATTTGACTTCGGGTATAAGGATAATTTGACGAGGACACTCGCACTTTATATTTATGACTGATGGACTGTTATGGACAAAAACCGTATGGACATATTGAATAATCCAGGACAAAGGACAATTAACCCATGGTAATAAACTAAAATCAACACGTCAAACATCATGATTATGGAAGTTTAAATAAGCATAACTCTTTTATCGTATTTCTCATCGTACTTTTATTTACTGTCATTTATTTATTGTCATTTTAAATATTGTTATTTATTTTACGCATTTTAATTATCGTCATTTATCTTTACGCTTAAAAGATAAAATCGACAAACCGGTCATTAAACGGTAAAAACCCCCTTTTATAATAATAATAATATTACTTATATATATATATATATATATATATATATATATATATATATATATATATATATATATATATATATATATATATATATATATATATATATATATATATATATATATATATATTATACAAATATAGTTTAAAATAAATATAGCGTTAAACTTGGCTAGCTCCCTGCGGAACGAACCGGACTTACTAAAAACTACACTACTGTACGATTAGGTACACTGCCTATAGTGTTGTAGCAAGGTTTAGGTATATCTACTCTATAAATAAATAAATAAATAACTTGTGTAAAATTGTAGCGTATTTAATAGTATTTCGTAATAAAAATATAATCTATTTCATACTACACCTCGCACACATCAAGTATTTTTGGCGCCGCTGCCGGGGAAAATTCAACGCCGAAGCACTCATGGCTAATGAATATGAACCAAAAATAGAAGAACTTCAAATGCTAAATGAGGAAGACAGATATCGATACAAATCATCGATAGAAGAACCACCAAAATTAGAGTTAAAGCCACTTCCAACCCATTTGGAATACGCTTATTTACATGGTGAATCTGATTTACCTGTAATAATATCGTCTTCTCTTACAGAAAATGAGAAATCTCAACTCATTTCTGTGCCAAAAGCTCATAAACCAGCTATTGCATGGAAAATTCATGACATTAAAGGCATAAGTCCTTCGTATTGCACACATAAAATCCTTATGGAAGAAGGTCATAAAACCTATGTGCAATGCCAATGAAGACTAAATCCCAATATGCAAGATGTTGTTAAGAAAGAAATTATTAAACTGCTAGATGCAGGTTTAATTTATCCAATCTCTGATAGTCCATGGGTAAGCCCAGTTCAATGCGTACCTAAGAAGGGTGGCATGACTGTCATCACAAATGAAAAAAATGAGCCTATTCCTACTAGGACTGTAACAGGATGACGTGTTTGTATTGATTATAGAAAATTAAATGACGCCACCAGAAAAGATCACTTTCCCTTACCTTTCATTGATTAAATGTTGGAAAGGTTGGCCGGGAACAGTTACTATTATTTTCTTGATGGTTTTTCCAGATATTTTCAAATTCCAATAGCACCCGAGGACCAAGAGAAAACCACATTCACGTGCCCTTATGGTACTTTTGCTTACAAACGCATGCCATTTGGACTTTGCAATGCCCCTGCAACCTTTCAAAGGTGCATGATGGAAATTTTTCACTACATGATAGAAGAATGCATGGAAGTTTTCATGGACGACTTTTCAGTCTTCGGTGATACTTTTGAAACATGTCTAGTTAATCTTGAACGAATGCTTATTAGATGTGAGCAATCAAATCTAGTTCTTAATTGGGAGAAATGTCATTTCATGGTTAGAGAAGGCATCGTTCTTGGTCATAAAATTTCAAAGGAAGGAATTGAAGTGGATAGAGCTAAAGTAGATGTAATTGCTAAACTTCCACATCCCACCAGTGTTAGAGGAGTTAGGAGTTTTCTAGGGCATGCCGGTTTTTATCGACGTTTCATAAAAGATTTTTTCTAAAATTGCCACTCCTATGAATAAACTCCTAGAAAAGGATGCTCCATTCATCTTTTCGGATGAATGCATCAAATCTTTTAATATTCTTAAAGAAAAACTCACTAATGCGCCGATCATGATAACTCCAAATTGGAATCTACAATTTGAACTCATGTGCGATGCAAGTGATTTTGCAATGGGAGCCGTTTTAGGACAAAGGATTGAAAATGATTTTAACCTATTTATTATGTAAGTAAGATGTTACAAGGAGCACAAACAAATTACACAACTACTGAAAAAGAACTCCTTGCTATTGTCTTTGCTTTTGACAAATTTCGTTCATATCTTGTTCTAGCTAAAACGGTGGTCTATACCGACCATTCTGCTCTTAGATACCTATTTTCGAAACAAGATGCCAAACCACGATTAATCCGTTGGATCTTACTCTTACAACAGTTCGATATTGAAATCTGAGACAAAAAGGGAGCAGAAAATCTCGCCGCTGATCATCTTTCTCGTCTTAAAAATCCTGAATAAGAAGTTCTAAATGAATTGGCTATACAAGATAACTTTCCTGATGAATATCTTTTGAAGATCGATTATAATGAAATTCCATGGTTTGCAGACTATGCAAACTATTTAGTATGTGGATTCCTTGAAAAAGGGTTGTCGTACCAAAAACGAAAGAAATTCTTTAGTGATATAAAACACTATTTCTGGGAAGATCCACAATTGTTTAAAAGTTGTCCCGATGGAATAATACGCCGATGCGTATTCGGAGATGAAGCTAGTCAAATCTTAAACCATTGTCACACAGGACCAACAGGAGGGCATTATGGGCCTCAACTCACAGCAAGAAAAGTTTACAATGCTGGATTCTATTGGCCTACAATTTTCAAAGATGCACACCTTCTTTGTAAATCCGGTGATGCTTGTCAAAGGGCCAGAAAAATAAGTCAACGTGATGAAATGCCACAAAATGTCATTCAAGTATGTGAAATATTTGACGTTTGGGGTATTGACTTTATGGGTCCATTTCCAAAATCTCATAATAATCTCTACATTCTCGTTGCCATTGATTATGTATCTAAATGGGCGGAAGCACAAGCTCTCCTAACTAATGATGCACGAGTTGTAGTCAACTTCTTAAAACGTCTTTTTGCAAGGTTCGGAACACCGAAAGCTTTAATAAGTGATCGGGGTACTCATTTTTCTAACAATCAACTTGAGAAAGTTCTCAAAAGATATGGAGTAACTCATAAAATCTCAACCGCTTATCATCCACAAACAAGTGGACAAGTTGAAAATACCAACCGAGCTTTAAAACGTATTCTAGAGAAAACCGTAGGATCAAATCCGAAGGAATGGTCCATGAAATTGGAGGATGCACTCTGGGCTTTTAGAACAGCCTACAAAACTCCAATAGGAACCACACCTTTCAGACTCTTTTACGAAAAAGCATGTCATCTTCCAGTAGAAATTGAGCACAAAGCATTTTGGGCTTTAAATACATGTAATCTTGATTTACATGAAGCCGGACGTCTACGGTTAAGTCAATTAAACGAATTAGAAGAATTGAGACATGAATCATACGAAAATTCGTTAATCTATAAAGAAAGAACGCAGAAATGGCATGATAAAAGAATCAGAAGTTCAAATGAATTTAAAGAAGGAGACAGAGTTCTTCTTTTCAATTCACGATTCAAGCTATTTCTTGGAAAATTGAAATCAAGATGGTCTGGACCATTCATAGTCAAAAGAGTTTTCCCGTACGGAACAGTAGAATTAATAAATTCAAATGGGGTTGAATTTAAGGTTAATGGTCACAGAGTTAAACATTACATAGATAGTCCAATGGAAGTTGAAGATGAAGTTAATCACAATTTCGACACCATAGCTAACTAAGTGTGGGAAGGTTCGAATCTTTTTAAGGATAATATATATTTATGTTAGAGTTAGATATTCTGTTCTCGTGTAGTTTTCGAGAATGGAATCCGAATGGTCTTTCCCTAGCAGACCCTAAAGAACTAGTCTTCTCCCTCCATTCTGAATTTTTATTTTTTTTAGGTTTTACGAGATGAAGAATTCCTTTGATCTGAACCATGGTCTACTACTACACGCTATGATTACTAAACGTAATAATAACATTTTCCCGAGTGAACTGGTATCATTCATAAGAGGAAAAATGGACAAAGTGGGGAAAGAACTCAGGAAAAATCATCATAAGATACATTTTGATAAAGGAAAATCAAAATCCACAACAAAAAGAAGAGCACGACACCTTGAAAGATGTCATAAATGCGAAAAATGGTCACACGAAGGTAAATGTTCGAACAATCAAACATATTCAAATACCGAATTTGTTACTCTATGCAGAGAAGGACCGTTCATATGTTTAGAAGAAAAGTTATTGAAGAATCGAGGTTACGCTTATGTAGCTATGGAAAATCAAATCACACGACTCTCCTATGAGTCGGCTAAAGCAGGTCTCTGAGAATTCTTTCTCATAGGTAAGTATGTACAGTTTTTATTTTATTTTATTGCTTTTAACCTTTTGATAATAAACGCTGAATCGTTCGCTATAAAGTATTAAATTGGTATTCAATAAAATTAGGTATGCGAAACCGAAATTATTGATATCATACAAAAATATATTACATCACTGTGAAATTTACCGTTTATTCTTAAGGTATAAATATCTTTAATCAATCAATCCAAAATATTTCAGAAATTCGTCAGGAGTAAAACTAGGTTATGGAGCCGAAATTACTTTACCCAAAAGAGGGGCGTATATTTTTGATAATATTTGATTGACTAAAGTGGGATAAAAGACTAAAAAGATTTTTAATTTTTACTTTGTTTTTAAAATTAATATATAAATATTAAATTATTATTGTAAATTTTTGAAATCAATATATTTAAGTTTTTAAGTATTTTAAAAATTAATATTTTTAATATAAGTTTGTAAAATTAATGTATAAAAAAATATTAATGATATTTATATGAATTTTTAATTTTATGCATTTTAAAATTAAGTTTGGTGAGAATTTAAAAACAAAATTTACTTTATTTCATTAAGTTAAAAATATGATTTCTAAAATTCGTCGTGAGTTGAAGATTAGGTCGTTGAACCGAAATTGCTTTACCCAAGGGAGGGACGAGAAATTTTATTATCATTATTTTTAATCTTATTGAATTAAAGTATGCCAAAAACATTAAAAAACCAAAAAAAATCTTTGCTTTCAACAAACAAACGCCAATATGTTTGGAAACTTTGGTAAAATTTAATCATTTTTCTACGCTAATCACCCTCAATAATTTAAATTGTACTGATTTCTTGCAAATGAGGGCATTGCAAGATCTTAAGTGTGAGAAGGGGTTAAATTCTTTCGAATTTTTAAAATTTTAAATTTAAACACTTGGTTACCATAAAAAATACTAGTAACGCAGTAGTTGTATTAGAATCTAGTGCTCTCTGATAATAAAGAACGGCCCTAGTCTTATATACTGACTACCCAATTCTAGTAAAATTTTTCAAAATTTTCAACTAAATGAACTCAAAATCATGTTTATATATATTTATGAACGATAAAACTAGGTGTTAACACCGAAATTATTGTTACCTCGGAAAGGACATAAATTGAGAAACAACCCAAAACGCTTGAATTCATTTAAAATGGAATAGAGGAGAATAAAAAGGCAAAGAAAGGAAAATAAAAGCCAAGTGTGGGGAAAATTTACCAAGTTATTTAGAACATATATCACATATTTTTGTATAAATAATTGAAGATGCTTTTGTTTTGGACTAAATTAACTGTTTTACCCGGTTTATTGTAATACATTTGAAAGAAAAGATGGATCTATACAATGAATCAATTCTATCATTAAAAGGAAGTAAAGTCTTCAGAAAAAGACACGCGCTTCTTGATTTAGGTCAGGAAGTTGTCGTCCAGACCAGTTGTAGAGTCTACGAAAAACCTTGAAAAGTTTTCTCAAAAATCAGCTGGAAATCCACGGACCTCAGCTCGAAAATCAGACTTATCTTAACCATGAGAGGATCTGTCTCGTACAATGGGGGCACCGTGCAAATTAGCGTATAAGACTAATGAATCAGATCCCCAGAAAGGATAATCTCCTTAAAGATCAAAAATCAGCTTTTAAGACTGATATTACTCAATCCTTGAGATTGACCTTAAAGATTGAGAATTCAAACTCATGGAATTCGATGATATCTAAACTCGAGCTTGAACAAGAAAATATTTTGATCAAATTACAAACCGATTTGTTTTCTGAAAACCCTATTTTTAATACGTTCATTACCATTGAACGTAAAATCCTAAGAATTCACCGGAATTCATCAGGTCACCTGAACCAAATCAGGTGTCAACCGTAAGAATGGTGGTTGCATAGCATGGTCGAAGACAGGACCTTGTGCCAGACCGAAAAACTATAGGGTGATCTTTACTATTGCTCCTACCAAGGATAGTAATTGCATCCGACACGATATAGACCATAATCAAAAGCATGTCACGAGACATTGCCTTAACAGTTGCTTGTTCAACGCTTTCCTTTACAACCGGACGGTAGTTTACCGAAAGGTAATATACGGAGCAAGTATACTGGACGTGTTGCTTTCCTAATACAAGGTTAGCAAGTGGGTGACACAAAACCATAAGTTTTGAGCTAAAATTTTCAAATCTGAAACCCACAAAATCCACAAAAACATTTTGCAAACACCGGTGAAGGGTTATTTTGGAAAACTAATCTAGAGTAAAAGCTAGATTGAAATTTCAAAAGATAAAATGTTTTCATAAAGATCCAATTTCCCTAAAGGATCTAAATTTTCATAGTAATGTGGGACTGTAAACCACATCGTTACTATCATTGTTTATACCGCCGTATAGAAATCACTGATGTACAAAATGAGAAGAATAAAGAAGTGATTCTAGTAAAGTTTTATTCAAGTTCTATATTGCTTGAGGACAAGCAACGTTCAAGTGTTGAAATATTTGATAATGCTAAAAACGAACATATATTTTATAGCATTATCCTTCAAGAAAGACAAGCTTTTAGTTGCAGTTGTTCTATTTACAAGTTATATTCGTTTAAATAATAAAAGGTGAAGATAAAAGACAGATTCGACGAATTAAAGACGCAAATGAACAAAAAGCTAAAAAGTACAAAGTACAATCCAAGTGGTTCAAATTATTGATGAGAAACGTCTAAATATGGCAAGAGTCCAAGCAGCAAAAAGCAAAGTACAAGATATTAAATCGTACGAAAAGGCGTTCGAAAATCCAGAACCGAGACATGAACCAACTTTCAGCGTGCGACGCAACGGACCAAAAATTACAAGTCAACTATGCACAAGAATATAATATAATATATAATTAATTATATATATTATTATATATTATAATTATACGCAGCCCACGTTTTGAATTTGATCTATGAGCTGGAATCCAGACCTCCGCACTCGCGGAGCTGTGATGAAGAAAACATCCGCACTCGCGGAGCTCAACAGTGAAACGTGGGCCTATAAAAGGCCGCGCATTCTGATCGATTAAACACACCTTTTTCTATCTATCTATCTACGATATATTTATATTTATATTTTATAATTTTAATTTTAATTTAAGTTTAATAATATTAAGGTTATAGTGGCGAATGTTTTAAGTTTGTAAGTCGAAACTCTGTCCGTGTAACGCTACGCTATTAATACTCATTGTAAGTTATGTTCAACCTTTTTAAATTAATTTCTCGTAGCTAAGTTATTATTATGCTTATTTAAGCCGAAGTAATCATGATATTGGGCTAAATATTAAAGACAGGGTAATTGGGCTTTGTACCATAATTGGGGTTTGGCCAAAAGACCGACACTTGTAGAAATTGGACTATGGGCTATTAATGGGCTTTATATTTGTTTAACAGAATGATAGTTCGTTAATTTAATATAGAGATTTACAATTTGACGTATCTATAAATAACCATATACACTCGATCGGACACGATGGGCGGGATATTTATAAATACTAATAATTGTTCATTTGACCGGACACGGGAATGAATTAATAGTCAATGGACTCATTAAAACAGGGGTGTATTACATACAAGGACACTTGGTGTAATTGATAATAAAGTATTAAAACCTTGGATTGCACATAGTCGATAACCTGGTGTAATCATTAACAATGTATTAAACCTTATTACAGTTTAAGTCCCCAATTAGTTGGAATATTTGACTTCGGGTATAAGGATAATTTGACGAGGACACTCGCATTTTATATTTATGACTGATGGACTCTTATGGACAAAAACCGTATGGACATATTGAATAATCTAGGACAAAAGACAATTAACCCATGGTAATAAACTAAAATCAACACGTCAAACATCATGATTACGGAAGTTTAAATAAGCATAACTCTTTTATCGTATTTCTCATCGTACTTTTATTTACTGTCATTTATTTATTATCATTTTAAATATTTTTATTTATTTTACGCATTTTAATTATCGTCATTTATCTTTACGCTTAAAATATAAAATCGACAAACCGGTCATTAAACGGTAAAAACCCCCTTTTATAATAATAATAATAATATTACTTATATATATATATATATATATATATTTATACAAATATAGTTTAAAATAAATATAGTGTTAAACTTGGCTAGCTCCCTGCGGAACGAACCGGACTTACTAAAAGCTACACTACTGTACGATTAGGTACACTGCCTATAGTGTTGTAGCAAGGTTTAGATATATCGACTCTATAAATAAATAAATAACTTGTGTAAAATTGTAGCGTATATAATAGTATTTCGTAATAAAAATATAATCTATTTCGTACTACACCTCGCACACATCAGTGACCCTTGTCACTGGTTTCTTCCCACTTTCTCTTGATTTGTTTCGTGTTGGCTTCTTCGGCCGCCTGCTCTTTAACTCTTTCCTCAATCTGATTTATGAGTTTATGAGCCATTCTATTCGTCTTTTGTATGGAGGCGGGCTCGTGTGAACTTATATCTTCTTGGATCCTTTCTGGTAACCCTTTTACAAATGCGTCGATTTTCTCCTCTTCATCTTCGAACGCTCTTGGGCACAATAAACACAACTCCTTGAATCTTCGTTCGTATGTGGTAATGTCGAAACCTTGTGTTCGTAATCCTTTAAGCTCTACTTTGAGCTTATTGACCTCGTTTCTGGGACGATACTGCTCAGTCATCAGATGTTTGAATGCTGACCACGGTAGTGCGTACGCAGCATCTTGTCCCACTTGCTCTAGGTAGGTATTCCACCATGTTAACGCAGTACCTGTGAAGGTATGCGTAGCGTACTTTACTTTGTCTTCTTCAGTACACTTACTTATGGCAAACACCGATTCAACCTTTTTGGTCCACCGTTTCAATCCGATTGGACCCTCGGTTCCATCGAATTCCAAAGGTTTACAGGCAATGAATTCTTTGAAGGAGCATCCTACACGATTTCTTGTGGCGTTATTTGTATTGCTAGATTCAGAGTTATTGTTGTTGTTTTGCATTGTAGCCTGTACCGCGGCTATGTTTGCTGCAAGAAAAACACGGAAGTCTTCCTCGCTCATGTTCAAATTCTGACGAGTCGTCGGTGCCATTTCCTTCAAAAATATCTCAAAAGAATTAAGTTAATCATATATAATATTAAGAGTAGTCAATAGTATTTCGTAGCATAATATGAACTCATTTATAAAAGCTTTTTCTTCATGTTAGCGTTTTATAGTTTTAATTCGGGTAGTACCTACCCGTTAAGTTCATACTTAGTAGCTAATATACAATTCAACTACTACAATTCTATATGAAAAACTGATTATAATAATATTTCGCGTTCAAACTTTTATACAATATTTTATAAACTTACAATACCGCTATTATACATATAGTATGAAATATAGCACACAATAACTTTGATACAAAACAGTTGTGACAACAATCCTAGTTAATACGCAAGTCATTCAGTAAAGGCAATAAAAACACGTAATTCATAAGTCCAGAAACAAGTCATGCATTCTGGTTTTACTAAGACTACTTCCCATCCTTGGTCTTGTGGAACATAACCGTTGTGGTCGTTGACAAGACATCATGTTGTAACGTTGTTAAAGGGATGAGGGTTTCGTAATGTCCAACAGCACCGTAATAATCTAAAAACCTTGTTTCTCACCCAACTACTGAATCCGTCACTTGTGGGAAGGTTTTATTTAAAAGTTGTAATCCGATGTTCTTTTTCTCACTTTGGTGAGAAGCGAACATCATTAACCCGTAAGCATAACATGCTTCTTTATGTTGCATGTTAGAAGCTCTTTCTAACTTACGAAGTCCTATGTTGGGATATGTTGAGTCAAAATAAGTTCTTAACCCGTAGCGTAAAATTGCATTTGGGTTCCCCGTATTTAACGCTTTAAAGAAAACACGGCGTAACTTACGGTGTCCCCAATGTGATATACTCCATCTTCCAAATGAAAGCCTTTTATAAACTAAGGCATGCCTGGAACGTTCATCAAATGTTCTACACACTGATTTCGCCGTAAATAATTGTGCCGATGAATTCTGACCGACTTTAGAAAAGATTTCATCAATCATGTCCCCGGGTAGGTCTTCTAAAATTTTTGGTTGTCTATCCTTAATATCCATTTTTGTTTTAATACTGTAAAAATAGACGAGGGTTAGATTCGTAAAAGATAATTATCAAACAATACAAGCAATTTTCACATACAACAAGAAAAGTTCAAGCACACTTATTTTACATATTTTACACCTCATGATTACAACTCTTTATTCCGACTCACTAGTTTCTTCCTCTTCGGACCTGTTTTGTTTTGCTAATTTTCTAGGGATACATGATGTTCCTCTCATACGAGCCGTTGTTTTCACAAATGGTGTAGAAAAACCTAGTGGCTTAGAGGTTTCCGGGTTATTGTTACAACTTAAGAAATACGGGTGTTGACGATACATATAAAGTTCATCGGGGTTGGAATCAGGTTTCTCTAATTTGATGCCCTTTCCCTTATTATTTTCTTTTGCCTTTTCAAATTGGGTCGAGGTAATTTCTATAACATCATCGGAATCCTCATCGGGATCCGATTCATCGAAAAATTGGTAATCTTCCCAATATTTTTCTTCCTCGGCGAAAACACCATTGACCATTTTTAACTTTGGTCCATTGTTTGAGGATTTTCTTTTATTTATCTATTTTTCTATGGTTCCTAATATTTCCTCCTCCAGGACCTCTTCTTCCGGTTCCTCTTCTTCCGGTTCCTCCTCTTCCGGTTCCTCCTCTTTCGGTTCCTCTTCGGGAATTTGTGAATCTTCCCAAACTATATTCGACTCTTCATTATTATTAGGTGAGTCGATGGGATTTGTACTATAGGTAGACATCTAACACACAATATCAAACATGTTAAGATATTAATATATCACATAATATTTACATGTTAACAATATATAGTTTCCAACAAAAATATTAAACAATCGTTTTTCAAGTAAACATGGTCGAAGTCCAAACTCACTAATGCATCCTAACGAACTCGATAAGACACACTAATGCAAATTTCTGGTTCTCTAAGACCAACGCTCGGATACCAACTGAAATGTCCCGTTCATATTGATTATAAACGTTCCATATTAATTGATTTCGTCTCGAGGTTTTGACCTCTATATGAGACGTTTTTCAAAGACTGCATTCATTTTTAAAACAACCATAACCTTTATTTTATCGATAAAGGTTTAAAAAGCATTACGTAGATTATCAAATAATGATAATCTAAAATATACCGTTTACACACGACCATTACATAATGGTTTACAATAAGAATATATTACATCAAAAATAAGTTTCTTGAATGCAATTTTTACACAATATCATACAAGCATGGACTCCAAATCTTGTCCTTATTTCAGTATGCAACAGTGAAAGCTCTTAATAATCACCTGAGAATAAACATGCTTAAAATGTCAACAAAAATGTTGGTGAGTTATAGGTTTAACCTATATATTATCAAATCATAATAATAGACCACAAGATTTCATTTTTATAACACATCTTATATCAGGCATTTCGCAAACTGCATAGAGATAAAAATCATTCATATGTTGAACACCTGGTAACTGACGTTAACTTAATGCATAGAATATCTCCAAAACAGAACCTCTCGTCTGTATAATAATCTCGAAGTACTAAACCATCCATAACCTGAATGGGGGTTGTTAAGCCCAATAGATCTATCTTTAGGATTCGCGTCAATTCGGGGCCATTTCTTTAATTCTTAGGTTACCAGACTTGAAGGGCGATACTTGGTTTAATAATCCAACCATAGAATGTAGTTTTGCGTACTTGTGTCTATTTTGTAAAACATTTATAAAGCTGCATGTATTCTCATCCCAAAAAAAATATTAGATTGTAAAAGTGGGACTATAACTCACTTTCACATATTTTTACTTTGCCAAAGTAAGACTTGGCCACTGGTTGATTCACGAACCAATAACAAATGTGTACATATATATCAAAGTATGATCGAAATATATTCACAACATTTTTTATTACGTTTTTATGATTTAAGTTTGTTAAGTTAGCAGTCCTCGTTAGTAACCTACAACTAGTTGTCCACAGTTAGATGTACAGAAATAAATTAATATATATTATCTTGAATCAATCCACGACCCAGTGTATACACGTCTCAGGCTAGATCACAACTCAAAGTATATATATTTTTGGAATCAACCTCAACCCTGTATAGCTAACTCAAACATTACTGCATATAAAGTGTCTATGGTTGTTCCAAATAATATATATAGATGGGTAGATATGATATGTAAAAACATTATATACATGTCTATGGTATCCCAAGATTACATAATATATATAATACAATATAAATTAGTTAGGAAATGTTTAGTCTAGATTTGTTACAAAATTTTAGTAGCTAAAACTAGCAAGTTTATCCAATTTTGTTTTACCCGTCATTTCTTCGTTTCAAATCCGTTTTGAGTGATTCAAGTTGCTATGGTTTTATAATGAACTAAAATTTATGAAACTAATTAGGAAAAGTATAAGTTTATAGTCAGAAATACAGGTTACAAGTTATTTTTTAAAGAGGTAGTCATTTCCGTCGAAAAATACGACATCTTGATGACCATTTTGAAAAACATACTTCCACTTTGTGTTTAGCCATGATTTTTGAATATAGTATCATGTTCATGTTTAATAACATTTTTCCAGAAAATAAACTTTCAATTCAAAGATTAAGGTACTTTTTATTTTTTTAACCCAAAACAGCCTCCGATTTCACTACGACGGCGTATGTCCTGTTTTACGGTGTTCTTCGTGTTTCCAGGTTTTAAATCATTAAGTTAGCATATCATATAGATATACAACATGTGTTTAGTTGATTTTAAAAGTCAAGTTAGAAGGATTAACTTTATTTGCGAACAAGTTTAGAATTAACTAAACTATGTTCTAGTGATTACAAGTTTAAATCTTCGAATAAGATAGCTTTATATGTATGAATCGAATGATGTTATGAACATAATTACTATATTAAGTTTAGTAGGTAAACCTACTATAAGTGACAAGAAATGATCTAGCTTCAAAAGATTCTTGGATGGCTTGAAAGTTCTTGAAGTAGAATCATGACACGAAAACAAGTTCAAGTAAGATTTCTGCTCGAATTAAGATTGTTATAGTTATAGAAATTGAATCAAAGTTTGAATATGAGTATTTCCTTGAATTAAAGAGATAACCTACTGTAAGTAACAAAGGTTTCTTGATCTTGGATGATTACTTGGAATGGATTAGAAAGCTTGGAAGTAATCTTGCAAACTTGAAAGTGTTCTTGGTTTTATGAAACTAGAACTTATAGAATATATGAAGAACACTTAGAACTTGAAGATAGAACTTGAGAGAGATCAATTATATGAAGAAAATTGAAGAATGAAAGTGTTTGTAGTTGTTTTTGGTCGTTGGTATATGGATTAGATATAAAGGATGTGTAAGTTTGTTTTCATGTAAATAATTCATGAATGATTTATAATATTTTTTGTAATTTTGTGAGATATTTCATGCTAGTTGCCAAATGATGGTTCCCACATGTTTAATGACTTACATGGACTGCTAAGGAGCTGATCATTGAAGTGTATATACCAATAGTATATACATCTAGAAGCTGTGTATTGTACAAGTACGAATACGGGTGCATACGAGTAGAATTGTTGATGAAAATGAATGAGGATGTAATTGTAAGCATTTTTGTTAAATAGAAGTACTTTGATATGTGTCTTGAAGTCTTTCAAAAGTGTACTAATACATATAAATACACTACATGTATATACATTTTAACTGAGTTGTTAAGTCATCGTTAGTCGTTACATGTAAGTGTTGTTTTGAAACCTTTAAGTTAACGATCTTGTTAAATGTAATTAATTCATTGTTATTATACTTAAATGAGATGTTAAATTGTTATGTTAACATGATAAAATGGTGTATGAATATATCTTAACATCATATATATATATGTTAAAATACTATTACAACGATAATCGTTACGTATATATATTGTTTCGAAATTCTTAAGTTAGTAGTCTTGTTTTACATATGTAGTTCATTGTTAATATACTTAATGATATATATAATTATCATTTTATCATGTTAAATATAGTGTAACAATATCTTAATATGATACATATGTATTTAGTAAGACGTTGTTATAACGATAATCGTTATATATATCGTTTCGAGTTTCTTAACTTAGTAGTCTCATTTTTATGTATATAACTCATTGTTAATATACCTAGTGATATACTTACTTATCATAATATCATGTTAACTATATATATATATATATGTATATATATATATATATATATATATATATATATATATATCTATATATATATATCTATATATATATCATCATATAGTTTTTACAAGTTTTAACGTCCGTGAATCGCCGGTCAACTTGGGTGGTCAATTGTCTACATGACACTCATTTCAAATAATCAAGTCTTAACAAGTTTGATTGCTTAACATGTTGAAAACATTTAATCATGTAAATATCAATTTCATTTAATATATATAAACAAGGAAAAGTTCGGGTCAATACAGTCGGGGGTAAGGGACGTTGCTGTCTATTCAGAATCTTCAAGCCTAACGCAGTACCCTGTGACATGTCTTATGACAGGGGCGTTTAGGACCAGTCTAATGAATACAGGGCCTCTGCCTATTCATGAGCCAACATTCCATAATCTCGGCAGAATAACTGATGAAGTCATAGTATGCACTCACTTTAACCTTATCTGAATTACGAATTTTATCCCATTTACTTTATCTGTCTTATAAATTAGAAAACCCAAAATAAATATTCACTACTCCCTAACTATCTTAGGCTTAAATATAGGTTCGATTCTACTGATATCTCAAAAATACGACCCTAGGTCATACTTCCCTTACTTATAAGGAGTAGTAAGATTTAGGCCCCTCTAAATATAAATTTAAAACAGTACCTTCCTTCCTCAAGTGGTTGACCCTGGCGAGCTGCGGCCTGACGACACCGCGCGAATAAAAACCGTCCGTTTCAGCCATATCACGGGAGGATACTAAGTTTTTGGCGCCGCTGCCGGGGAACTGGTATCAGGCAATACTGCTCTCTATCAAACTTATTCACAAGCATTTAGTGGTGTCTAAGAAAGACAATTATACACGGACTTGGTTATTGGATTTTCCGAACAGTCGCCAATTATATTGGGACCAAAAGGATCCTGCCTCTCGGTAGTCGGCCTGGCCACTTGATTTGTTGAATAGTTCGTGCGGAGCTCTATTACCGAAATACCAGGGAATCAGTAGCCAGAACCAAAAACATATTCAACCATAGGATAGTTAGTTAATTAAATTAGATTACCTTAGATTACTTTAAACTACCCTAGATTAAATTAGATTAGATTACCTTAGATTAAATTAGATTACCTTAGAATTAGATTATCCTAGAATTAGATTAGATTAGTTTAGCTTATTATAATTTAGCTTATTTGCGAAAAATTAAAAACAAAATGGCATACCCAGTGTATGACCCAAACCCGATCTAGACCAGGGCCGTGGTTATTCGTACCTGATCCAGACACAATAATCTCTAAAGCACGCAAGGAAGCACGAATCAGAAATCAAATGGTGTTACGCGTTACTTTAGCAGAAAACACCAAACCCTCGATTGAAGGTCGAGGAGGACCAATCAGATTTCCAGAGATTCAAGGACACTCGTTCGAATTAAAACATCACATCATCCAACTCATCCAGAATAGCTATCAGTTTCATGGATTACCGAATGACGATCCTAATTCTCACCTTGATAAATTCATATCTCTTTCGAACTCCTACAAACAGCCAGGGATAGGACAAGATATAGTCCGGCTATACTTGTTCCCCTATTCTCTCACTCATCATGCTCAAACTTGGTTCGAAGGATTGGAAAAAAATTCCATCACGTCATGGACGGAGATGGCTACTAAATTCCTAACCAAATATTTCCCTCCTTCTAAACAAACCAAACTGAAGAATGACATCATTAACTTCAAACAAAGTTATGATGAATCTCTTTACACTGCATGGGAGTGATTCAAAAACCCTGCTGAAGAAATGCCCTAATCACCAGCTAGAACGGTCAGCCCAAATCTGTACCTTCTACAATGGTCTTACGGTAAATCATAGGACGACGATCAATGCAGCAGCTCAAGGGAATCTGATGAACCAAACCGCAGACGAATCATGAGAATTTCTCGAGATCATGACAATGCATCATCATGACTGGAACAGTGGTGAAACAACTTCATCATCTGCCCCACTCTCTGCACTTAACAATCAAATGGAGGCCATCAAATCCTTCACGGATAAGATGGAATATCTTGCTAAACAACTCGGAGAACTGAAGACGCAGCCGCAGCAGGTTAACCAAGCTTAGGCTTGTCTTAATTGTACTAACCCGCAACCTACTGAAGAATATCAAGTTGAGTACGAAAACACTGACGGTTCAGTCTGTTACGTCCAATACCCAGCTCGTCCACCAAATCCCGGATTCAATCAACCACCTAGGGTTAATCAATTTCAGCGAAGCAATCAACCTTTTCGCTATCGCTATCTACCTTATCCAGCCCAACAATCTCAATTGACCTACGATCAACCACTTCCACTCACTGGTCTCCCAGTTGAGAAAAATTCCCCTACCACCCAGATTACAAAAGCAACTAACCCCGCTCTCGGAGCTGATGATCAGTTAACTCTGTTCATTCAAGGGTAACAACAGTTAAATCAGAGAATTGCAACCAAACAAGATCAAACGGAGATACTAATGAGAAATCAATTGGCTCTGCTCAAAAGTTTGGAAACGCAGCTCGGACAGTTATCACAACGCCTTGAAACCCGAACGCATGGAAGATTGCCAAGTAATACTATCCAAAATCCCCACATAGAAGAAGCAAATCAAATGGATGCCGTAATCCCAGAGGAAGAACCACGGAGAAGGTCAACTAGGCTCAAGAACAAATCGACATATACTCAGAAGCTGACTTCTGAAACTCCAATTCGCTTACCTTATCCTGGAAGGCTACAAGAAGAACCATCTAAGCTTGATTCCTTCAAACTTAATGGAAGATTCATGGACACCATGTCCAAAGTCCCCAACCAGAAAAGATACATCAGAAGGCTTCTTTCTACAAAGGAGAGGATACCAGACTCTAACAAAATTCCACTGAGTGAAGAATGCTCTGCATTACTCAGAAACTCTTTACAACCAAAGCTAGGAGATACGGGCCGATTCATTTTCTCGTGTTCAATCTACCAATCTGAAACCATTCATGCGCTAGCAGATTTAGGAGCAAGTATCAACCTAATCCCCTACTCTCTCTATCATAGATTAGAGTTAGGAGACTTATCACCAAACAAAATGACAATCCAACTTGCCGATCATACAATTCGATATCCTAAGGGCATAGTTGAGAACGTCTTGGTGAAAGTCGACAAATTCTTGTATCCTACGGATTTTGTAGTGATGGACATTAAGGAAGACCTACACACACCAGTGGTGTTAGGAAGACCATTCATGAATACGGATAGGACTGTCATTGATGTGTACAATCAAACCTTGATCTTACGATCACATGGGGAGAGCGTTACCTTCAAAATTGACCGACCAACCGATCTTTCTGGACAGGCAGAGATGTTTGCTATTTCCACCAGACGGATCACTTCCGATGACGAGTCTTCACCACCAGCCGACGATGTTGAGATGGGTGTCGAATCACAGTCTGCAGACAACCCAGAAATGGAAGAAGAGGATCCCAGCGAAGAAATAGAGGAAGAGGAGGACTCTGAAGAGGAAGAGGAAATGGAAGACGTAAAAGAAACTACGACAATACCCGCTCCAAGCATTGAGTGTCATGAAGAAATAATGAGGCTTGAGACGGCAGATCACAGTTTAATCATTCATTTCAAGAAAAAGACCGATAAGGCTGAGGTTAAGGATATAGAAATTGATCCCGCAAGTATCAAAGTGGAGAATTAGAATACTGACGAAACACGTTCATCAGACGCATCCTCAGAAGAACAATACACCGACGATGATGAGATAAAGACATTCTGAATAACTCACACTCTCCAACTGAACCAGATCAAGGGGAGCCGGACTCTTCTTCAGATCGAATTCCAGTTTTATCCACACACGCAGACATGATAGCCTTCATCAAAGATACTGATGAATTTGAAGACATTCTCGAAGCCATCCGAAAACCAACCATTGATTTTTTGCTACGCTTAACAGAACGAATTATGGCTATCCGAGAAGAACACCACCTCTATCTCCAAAAAGAAGACAATGATGTTGAAATCCTAGAAGAACGCATTCAAGACTTTATCAGTTTTCTTCACGATCATATCTATCACGAAGAAAGACAACGAGAGCACAATTCAGTGGTTCGCACTATTCTCGAGACAAGATACTGTCGAGATCAGAAGATCATTTACTCTAAGGTTTATAATGCCTTAGCCAGATCTGCACTTCCATTCTCACGAAACCAACGAGCACTACTGACTCTCATCCGGAAGCATATGGATCTTTCCACCGGACGCCCGACTTATCACTCCGACTTTCAAATGATCGAGGATATTCACAGCTTTTTCGCTCTCTTGGAAAGAGATAATTTTGAAAGCACACCGGAGAGGCTAGTAATTTATGTAACCATTGATTACCACGCCGATCTGATTATCAAAGAGATATGAGACGTTGTTATGGAAGAAGCAAGGAGAAATAATCCGTTCTCTCATCTTGAACCAGACCGATTCAACATTGCCACCTACGTTACTAAGCAGATAACACGTATCTTCCAAGAATCCACGGATCCTAGTTTCACATTTAAAGCTGGATGTAGGGAGATATACTCAAAGACGGTGAAATTAATGCTCCGATCAGGGTTGCTCTTCACTTCTTTTCAGCTTCGCCTCTTAGTAAATCTGTGTAAAGCTACTGACTCTTACTGTGGAGATCACCGTTCCGAAGACTTCAAAATTATAAAGATACAGTTTTTGACATTGTTTGAAGACCTCCGAAATGAGCATCCCATCAGAGAGATCATCAACACCAGCACTGCTTCTATGATTGACATTCATGGGTTAACCAGTAGAGCCGTGGATCATATCCTCATCGGACTTCAAGACTTATCAAGAGCCGAAACTGTTCACTACTTATCGTTCAGAAGATCTTCAAGAGAAGTACCAAATCTGTTACCACTATTGGTCCGACACTTTCTCAGGATTTTTCCGCCAAGACTCACATTCCCTCAAGAAGACCAAGATCACAACCATCAGTGAGGAATGTTTGCTTTTTGAAGCATTACTACGGTCGAGCCAACGACCTTAAACAAAAATGCTTCTCGGTAGGCAACCCGTGCAATAAACAGAGTAGAAGAATAAAGAACGACAAATGAGCCGATAAAGACGCATGGATTAGAAACATGCTGCATCTGCTAGGGGTATTTCTTTCTTTTTGCTACTAGCTCAAGATTCAAACTATGCCATATCCTAGCTTATCACTAAGTGTGGGATAACACCCAATTAAAACACTAGACAAATACTCTCAAATCTTCAACTAAAACTCCTAAGTGTGAGATACACTAGGAACATTGAGGACAATGTTCGTCTAAGTGTGGGATGTTGGTATAATCTTTTTATGCTATATTATAATAACCCATTACGAAGATTCCAAGTCCTTAAGCCAAATTTCAAAATTTTTGCAAAAGAAACCCTTTTCAAAAGATTATTTTTGAAAACCTAAAATGTTTGTCAATAAAAATAAGGCTTAAGTAAGGGGGAATCTTGTTAGATTGAGACCTCTAATAGAGCATTGTA
The DNA here is from genome assembly GCF_046630445.1 of Rutidosis leptorrhynchoides. NCBI lineage: Eukaryota > Viridiplantae > Streptophyta > Magnoliopsida > Asterales > Asteraceae > Rutidosis > Rutidosis leptorrhynchoides. Next base: position 399,327,131 of record NC_092333.1, read on the forward strand.
TGACTAAGACATTATCGACCTAAATTGATTATGGTGAGGCACCCCAAATAAGACCAGTATTCATCTTTAATGCTTCATTATTTTTCGTTGAGAGTGTCGATGTCTGTGCTCAGAATCAGAACTTGCTTTAGATCTACATCTCCAAGAAGCAAAACGCAATTCGGTTGTAATCAAAATAGCTAGCCATTTGTCAAACATAAACCTTCCGCACCTCCACTACTTCTACTCCACCACCACATCCACATCACTTTTTCTCAAAAAATTCAGAAAATGAGATTCATTCCGAAAACCCGATGTTATAAACCTCTCAAGTATCATGGCAAAGGTCTTGAAAAAGTTTACCGGCAAAAAGTTTCTCGAGATGAAGTCTCCAAAAAAAAAATGATTTTCAAGTTCTGAAAAAAGGAGCAGAACTATATAAAGAGAAATGCCGAAGAGAACTCGACCAAAAATGATTATCAATTGAAGAAAAGTTCCAAAGTGCTTCTCAAAATACTTCAGCACTCCTATCTATCCGAATAAAAGTCTGTATAAAGACCACATTACCCTTTCATATCACCCCTCAAAATAACTTCACTACCACTCCAAAATTCCTTTCCCATCATTGACAAATGACCTATAAAGCTGAGATTACTGCCGTTCTCGCATTAGCAGCAAGGATTTGAGTCTTTATCAAGCCTATGACTATGGGTGCAGCATGACTGGCTATGAGTGTATTCATTTCCTAAATCTATAGGGAACCCTAAACACTTGAGTGATTTGAGTGACCCGTGAAAGCTAGCCTATGTCATGTAACCTCCTCGCATGCTTGCAGAGATAACTTCAATCCTAATATAGATAACTCATCTTATCTTTTGCTATTATAATAAAAGCAAACCGCTTAAGCTATTAGAAAAGAAACACCAAAAAGATTCTTAAGAATGAGAGTTTGCTTGAGGACAAGCAAAGTCCAAGTTTGGGATATTTGATATCGGCTAAAAAGTCACGTTTTCACCCCGGTATTAAGGCCCAAAAACAACAAAGATTCGAACATTATTGGCAAAATACCCACTTCGTCAGTTAGGATTGAAGAACAAGTAATTACGAAGGCGATGCAAAAAGAATCAAGAGAATCGGAACTAAAACGTAGATTCTAGAGCGAAAACGGTGAAAGACAAGAAATCAAGTTACGATCCAGTGAATCAAGGCTGACCAGCATCAAAAACGGAATGCCATACGGCCTGACAGTATGGAAACAGCCTGAAAAATACGGCTCACCAAGCGGCCTACCATACGGGCTGCCAGGCAAACGGCCTGCCAAATACGGGCCACCAAACGGCCTGCCAGCTGTATTTTGGCAAATTCCTAGTCTATTCAAAGGGACTTTGTTATTCATTCCAACACACACTTCAATTCACTTCTTTCTCTCTCTTGTACAATATTAGTCATATTCTCAAGGCCTTAGACTCCGTGCGGGAAACCTAGTACCCGGAGAAGAATGCTGAAGATTGTATTAGAAGCGGTCTGGAGTCTTGAAGTTGTCACTTTTGTATTCGGAACTCATTTAATCTACTGGTACTTCTATCCTTTATCTTATATAATGTTCTATGATATTGTTGCCATTATTAGCGAGTAGTTATCTTTAGTGTATGCTATGATTTAAGTAGTTATAATGCCGAAATAATATTATGGTCTATGTATGCTGTTGAAATGCTTTCCGATTATGCTTTAAACTCAATCTCTTTTCCAAATAATAGAATGTAGTTATAGGCTCTGTTATTGGGAAGTCGCGAACCCCGATTCAGAGTACACTATCCGTGTCACCCCTTGGTAAGAGAAGTCTATCGGATATAATGTAAGATCGACCGAGGCACGCCGGTTGTAGTAAGTCTATCGAGCTTTGGATTTCGACTGAGGACTCTTTCTTAGTGAAACATATGACTAGACCCTTAGTACATTGTCGGTCCTAGACCATGCTAGTGTAGTCACCAAGCATATAAACTTCGCACGTGCACGCTGAAGCACAGCGGTTGTTGTAAGCTGTACCTCTGCTAAGTAAGGCCATGGAACCCGATTATTGTTGACCAGTACACTGCGCCATAACGCGGTCTCAAGAATTGCACCCCGTTTGAGGGATTCTTAGTTAATTAAGGAACTGTTTGTTTAGACACATAAAGGATTGGACCGTTAGAATAATCGAACGTGTTCATGGAAGTCAGCTTGACTTAGTCATGGTGTTCTTTATGGTTGAACTCTTTTTAAAGGCCTAACTACCTTTTACCAATCAATAATGAAAGCATTGCAACACATCACGTCTCTCGGATATGGTAAACCATGTATTCTATTATGCTTAAGAAAATTTAGACTATTTCGGAATGTTAATACGTCACCAACCGAGTCGCTCAATTGGATGAGCCGTCTGAACGTGTATACCTGTAGTCAGACTGCACGGGCGTCGGGGGTAAGGGACGTTGATGTCTATTCAGAATCTTCAAGCCTAACGCAGTACCCAGTGACATATCTTATGACAGGGGTGTTTAGGACCAGTGTAATGAATATAGGGCCTCTGCCTATTCATGAGCCAGCATTCCATAATCTCGGCAGAATAACTGATGAAGTCATAGTATGCACTCACTTTAACCTTATCTGAATTACGAATTTTATTGCATTTACTTTATCTGTCTTATAAATTAGAAAACCCAAAATAAATATTCACTACTCCCTAACTATCTTAAGCTTAAATATAGGTTCGATTCTACTGATATCTCAAAAATACGACCCTAGGTCATACTTCCCTTACTTATAAGGAGTAGTAAGATTTAGGCCCCGCTAAATATAAATTTAAAACAGTACCTTCCTCCCACAAGTGGCTGACCCTGGCGAACCGCGGCCTGACGACACCGCGGCGAATAAAAACCGTCCATTTCGGCCATATCAGCTACCATTGTTACGGGTTCAAATCATGTTAAACAAGCGATGTATGACGATTGTTGAGCAAGATGGGGCGGTGTGGTATATATGTGTCATGTATTATTGTTTCGTTGTTTAATATATTTCATTTTATAGAATGAAGATGAGAAACAGACACGACAACAATGACGGAGGCTCGAGCAAGGACTCCGAATTCACGGCCAAAGTTGAGGCCATCTTTAAAAAGCAAAAAAGCAGAATTTCTTGCGAATGTCCGAAAGGTCTTCCAAGAATCGGTTGATGGGCAAGTAACCGAGTTAATCAATGAGTGAATGAATTCCGCGATTGAAGAGGCACTCGAGGCTAGAAACATTTATCCTCGTGGTGAAGGAGGTGATGTGAATGGTAGACATGGAAGGTGAGACTTCCATTACAAAAATTTCAAGGATGCTCAACCTCCTATGTTTAATGGGGTAAGAGATCCGTTGAAGAGTACATGTTGGATCTCCGACATCGAGGGGGATTTCCGTACCGCGAAATGTCCTCCCGAGAAGAAGACGAGGTACGGTTCTAGCATGTTCTGTGAAGAGGCTAAGTTGTGGTGGGATGATTAAATTCAATTGTATGGGGAAGAACAATGCATGAGCTTGTCGTAGGAAGAGTTTAAAAAGGAGTTCTTTGTTGAATATCGAACTCAAGCCGATCTAAACACAATCCGGGATGAGTTACGCGATTTGCGACAAGGTTCGATGGACTTGGTTACTCTTAAGTCTACTTTCTTGTCAAAGACTCGTTTTTGTCCGAAGTATGTTGGGGATGACCTAATGTTGATACTAGATTTCTATCGCACTTTAAACAATGAGTTGAAACGTAAGATTAGTCGGGGAATGGCTAAGTCTTTTGAAGAGTTATTTGAGTTGGCCCAGGGTTTCAAATCGGAGGTTTCAAAAAGAAGCGATTTCTCGTTCTCTAAGAGAAAATTTGAAGGTTCGAGTCATTCAAACTTTTCCAACAAGAAAAACAATAAGGGTTCCGAAAGTGTTAATAGTGTGAAGAAGGGTGGTTCCGGAAGTTTTCTCCCTACTTGCTATAATTGTGGGCAAAAGGGTCACATCTCTCGTGAATGCCCAAAGCCGCCTACAAACAAAATCACGTGTTTCAATTGTCAAAAAGAAGGGCACCGAAAGACGGAGTGTCCCGATTTGTATGGTGATCAAGTGAAGAGGTTAGAGAAAGCGGCGGGTACGGCTGGGGGATGAAACTATTTGATGACCAAGGATGAGGCCAAGCAATCAAATGAAGTTGTCTTGGGTACTTTCATGGTGAACTCTAATCCGGCAAGGATACTATTTGATAGCGGTGCTAATTTGTCGTTTGTGTCTCCAAGATTTGTGCCTAAACTTAATAAACCACTAGCTAAGTTAAGTCATCCGGTAGAAGTCGAAATAGCGGATGGTAAGACGGTGCTAGGGGTTGATGTGTGTAATGATTGTAATGTTGTGTTTGGTTTCGAAACTTTTAAAATTGATCTCATTCCGATGACTTTGGGTGAGTTTGAAATTGTTGTTGGTATGGATTGGCTCGATCGTTATAGAGCCAATATTTCATGCCATGAAAAGTCCATTTGCGTAAAGACCCCAAGTGGGGGAGAGTTAATTATTCATGGCGAGAAACGAATAAGACTTGTGCCATTATGCACGGGCACGTCGTTTGCTTGGTAGTGGTGGCATGGCTATTCTTGCCCATGTAGTTGATACTCGTGAAGAGCCACTATCCATTCATGAAATTTTGGTGGTTAATGAATTCGAAGACGTTTTTCGGGACGAATTACCGGGTGTTTCGGCGGAAAGGCAAGTTGAATTTCACATTGAGTTGGTTCCGGGTGCTACTCCCATTGCTAAAACTCCTTATCGTTTAGCACCCAAGAGTTGTAAGAGTTGCAAGAGTTGTTAAATCAAACCCAAGAGTTGCTTGAAAAGGGTTTTATCCGACCGAGTGCTTCGCCATGGGGTGCTCCGATTTTATTCGTGAAGAAGAAAGATGGTAGTATGCTGATGTGCATCGATTATCGGGAGTTGAATAAAGTGACGATCAAGAATCGTTATCCATTGCCTCATACTGACGATTTGTTTGATCAACTCCAAGGCGCGACTTATTTTTCAAAAATTGACTTACGGTTCGGCTATCACCAAATGTGGGTCTATGAGGAAGATATTGAGAAACCGGCTTTTCAAACGCGTTACGGGCATTTTGAATTTGTAGTTATTCCTTTTGGTCTTACGAATGCACCGACGGCATTCATGGATCTTATGAACTGAGTGTGCCAATCTATGTTGGACAAGTTGGTAATTGTGTTCATCGTTGACATACTTGTCTATTTTAAGAGTATGAAAGAACATGAATGCCATTTATGCGAAGTGTTGAAGACGTTGCGGAAGGAGAAGTTGTATGACAAACTTTCCAAATGTGAATTTTGGCTAAGGGAAGTGAAATTCCTTGGCCATATCGTGAATAGCGAAGGCATTCAAGTAGATCCGGGGAAGATGGAGACGGTGAGAAGTTGGGAACAACCGACTACGCCTATTAAAATCCGAAGTTTTCTCGGATTAGCCAGTTATTATCGTCTGTTTATCCAAGACTTTTCTAAAATCACCTATCCGTTAACAAAGTTGACAAGAAAGAACGTGAAGTTTAATTGGGAAAATGAGCAAGAGATTGATTTCCAATTGTTGAAGGAAAATTTTTGTCAAGCTCCGGTGTTGGTATTACCGGAGGGAATTGAAGATATGACGGTTTATTGTGATGCTTCTTTAAATGGGATCGGGTGTGTTCTAATGCAAAGAGGTAAAGTCATTGCTTACGCCTCTCGACAATTAAAGGAACACGAAAGGAGATATCCGACTCATGATGTCGAGTTGGCGGCGGTGGTTCATGCGTTGAATATTTGGCGCCACTATTTGTATGGTGTCAAATGTACGATCTATTCGGATAATAGAAGTTTAAAACATCTTTTTGACCAACGAGATTTGAATTATCGTCAACGTAGATAGATGGATGTGGTAAAGGACTATGATTGTGAGATACTTTACCATCCAGGTAAGGCGAATGTGGTCGCGGATGCGTTGAGTCGAAAGAGTTAACATCCGTCGATACGAGTAGGATTGTTACGCAAGATTATTACTAACGACTTTCTTGTAAAGCTTGGTGAGATTCAAATTGAAGCTTTTGTCAATAACAAGCATGAAGAACGAATTGTGGGGCAAACGGAGTCCATTACCTTAGGCCTGCATGGTTTGTTGTCCTTTCAAGGAAGGGTGTGGGTGCCTAGAATGGGAAATTTCCGACAAGTGCTACTTGATGAAGCACATAAGTCAAGGTATTCCATTCATCCGGGTGCAACAAAGATGTACCTTGATTTAAGGAAAGAGTATTGGTAGCCGGGCATGAAACGTGATGTTATTAAGTATGTTGAACAATGTGTCACGTGTTTGCAAGTTAAAGCCGAACACCAAAAGCCGTACGGTAAGCTACAACCGTTGGAAGTCCCAAAATGGAAATGGGAGCACATTACCATGGATTTCATTACAAAGTTACCAAAGACGGCGAGAACCCAATTTGATACGATTTGGGTGATAGTTGATCGGTTGATGAAGAGTGATTTGTTTCTTCCCATTCGGGAAACGATATCGTCGGAGACTTTTTCAAAGTTGTTTATCAAAGAGGTGATATCGAGACATGGGGTTCCTATATCTATTATTTCAGATCGGGATACTCATTTCAAGTCTCGGTTTTGGAATAAGTTTCATGAAGATATGGGTACACAATTAAGAATGAGCACGGCGTACCATCCTCAAACGGATGGTCAAACCGAACGTACGAATCAAACATTGGAGGATATGTTACGGGCGTGTATTATCGATTTCGGTGGTAGTTGGGATGAGCACTTGCCTTTGGTGGAATTCTCGTACAACAATAGTTACCATGCTAGTATTGGAATGCCACCGTATGAGATGCTTTATGGGCGAAGGTGTCGAACTCCTATTTGTTGGGGTAAGTGGGACAAAGGGAAATCGGGAGTACCGAATTGGTTTTAGAGACGAATAACAAGATTGAGATGATTCGGACTCGATTGAAGGCGGCGCAAGATAGAAAAAAATCTTATGCCGATAAACGAAGGTGACCAATTGAGTTTCAAGAAGGTGACATGGTGATGCTTAAAGTTTCACCATGGAAAGATGTTATTCGGTTTTGAAAACGAGGAAAGTTAGCTCCTTGATTTATTGGTCCTTTCAAGGTTTTAGCTCGCGTTAGCAAGGTTGCTTATAGACTAGAGGTACCCGAAGAGCTTGCGGGAATCCATAACACATTTCATGTTTCCCATCTCCGTAAGTGTCTTGTGGATGACTCGACTTGGGTGCCATTAGATGAAATTGCTCTAAATAACAAATTAGAGTATGTTGAAGAACCGATAGCTATTCTTGATGAAAAGGTTAAATTGTTGCGTAACAAAGAGGTGAGGACTTTTAAGGTCCAATGGCGACATTGAAAAGGTTCCGAGTTTACGTGGGAATCTGAAGAGTTTGTTTTGGTTTACCTTCCGGCTTGTCATGCGGCTTGGATCGCGAGGACGCGCTCCAATTCAAGTGGAGGAGAGTTATAACATCCCGTTTTTTCTTTATACATGTCCTGAGGTACGTAATTGATCTTAAGAATGTATATACTTGGTCGTATATGTGATTAAATGATTTAAAGATTTTGTTATAATACACGAGATAGATATATATATATACACATGAGAATGTATACATGTATAAGTATATGCATGGTTTATGAAGGTTTTAAGTCGAGTGAGACCTAGTGGTGAAGTTTAAGAGTATATGCGAAGCGAGTATGAAGGGTACGAGTCATACTACGAGTCTTGGACTTAGTTAGTCAAAAATTGGACAAAATACCCTATTTGTCGCTGATGTTTCGCGAGGTGTATACGAAATAGCTATTAAATTTTTCAGGAAATACTATTAAATACGATACAATTTTACACAAGATATTTATTTATTTAGAGAATGGATATACTTAAACCTTGCTACAACACTTATAGGCAGTGTACCTAATCGTACAGTAGTGTAGTTTTTAGTAAGTCCGGTTCGTTCCACAGGGAATCTTTTTAAACAAAGCTTAACGCTATATTAGTTTACTTTTATAAAAATACAAATATATATATATAAGTAATATTATTATTATAAAAGGGGGGTTTTTATCGTTTAATGACCGGTTTGTCGATTTTAAAACTTTAGTCGCAGTTAAAACTAAATGTAAAATATTAAAAATAAATACAAGACTTAAATTAAAGCATAAAGTAAATAACGATAATGAAATTGCGAATAATAAAAATGCGATAAAATAAACTTGCGATAATTAAAAAGTACGATAATTAAAAGTGCAATTAAATACAATAACAATAAATAAAAATGCGATAATTAGAAGTGCAATTAAATATAAAATAAAGGAAATTAAATATGAAATAAAAGAATTATGCTTATTTAAACTTCCGTAATCATGATGTTTGACGTGTTGATTTTAGTTTTATGCCCATGGGTCAATTGTCCTTTGTCCTGGATTATTTAATATGTCCATACGGATTTTGTCCATAACAGTCCATCAGTCATAAATATAAAGAGCGAAAGCCTTCGTCAAATTATTCTTATTCCCGAAGTCAAATATTCCAACTAATTGGGGATTCGAATTGTAACAAGGTTTTAATACTTTGTTTAATGAATACACCAGGTTATCGACTGCGTGTAAACCAAGGTTTTACTACTTTGTTAACAATTACACCAATTACCCTTGAATGTAATTCACCCCTGTTTCAACAAGTCTATTAACTATTAATCCAGTTCCGTATCCGGTAAAATGAATAATTATTGGTATTTATAGATATCCCGCCCACCGTACCCAGTCAAACGTATGTGGTTATATATAAATACGTCGAATTATAAGTTTGTATATTAAATTAACAAGATATTGTTTAGTTAATATAAAACCCATTAATAGCCCATAGTCTCATTTCCACAAGTGTCGTTCTTTTGTCCAAACCCCAATTATGGTACAAAGCCCAATTACCCAATTTTAGTAATTAGCCCAACATCATGATTACTTCGGATTAAATAAGCATAATAATAACTTAGCTACGAGACATTAATATAAAAAGGTTGAACATAACTTACAATGATTAAAAATAGCGTAGCGTTACACGGACAGAATTTCGACTTACACCCTTACAACATTCGCTAACATACCCTTATTATTAGAATTATAATTAAAATTAAAATATAAAATATAAATATATATATATATATTTTATGATATAGATAGAGAGATGGATGGATATATTGTAATTTTTGCGATCAGAATTCGTTTGCTTTTATAGGGATTTTGAAACTTTGGGGCTCCGCGACTCGCGGCATTTTTGCCTTCAAACTCCGCGAGTCGCGGAGTTTGAAATTACAGCTCAGTCCCTTTTGGAGTCTTTCTTGCCGACGGTTTTAAATATTAATATAATATATAAATAATTATAAGAATTATTTAAATATTATATTATATTTATGTGCATAGTTGACTTGTAATTTTTAGTCCTTTGCGTCGAGCGTTGAGAGTTGACTCTGGTCCTGGTTCCAGATTTTATAACGTCCTTGCGTACAATTTAATATCTTGTACTTTGCGTTTTGAATCTTGTACTCTTGTAATTTCGAGACGTTTCTTATCAATAATTGGAACCTCTTTGATTGTCTTTTGTACTTTTGAGCTTTTTGGTCGTTTGCGTCTTCAATTCGTCGAATCTGTCTTTTGTCTTCACCTTTTAATATTTAAACGAATATCACTTGTAAATAGAACAATTGCAACTAAAAGCTTGTCTTTCTTGAGGAATAATGCTATGAAATATATGTTCGTTTTTAGCATTATCAAATATTCCCACACTTGAGCGTTGCTTGTCCTCAAGCAATATCGTCTTGAAATACTAGAATCACTTCTTCATTCTTCACACTTTGTACATCAGTGATTTCTATACGGCGGTATAAACAATGGTAGTAACGATATGGTTTACAGTCCCACATGACTATAAAAATTTAGATCCATTAAGGAAATTGGATCTTTATGAAAACATTTGATCTTTTGAAAATTAAATCTAGTTTTTACCCTAGATAAGTTTTCCGGAATAACCCTTTACCGGTGTTTGCAAAATATTTTTGTGGGTTTGGTGGGTTTCAGATTTGAAAATTTTAGCTCAAAACTTGCGGTTTTGTGTCACCCACTTGCTAACCTTGTATTTGGAAAGCAACACGTCCAGTTTACTTGTCCCGTATATTACTTTTCGGTAAACTACCATCCGGTTGTAAAGGAAAGCGTTGAACAAGCAACTGTTAAGGCAATGTCTAATGACATGTATTTGATTATGGTCTATAACGTGTCGGACGCAATTACTATCCTTGGTAGGAGCAATAGTAAAGCTCACCCTTATAATTTTTCGGTCTGGCACAAGGTCTTGTCTTTGACCATGCTATGCAACCACCGTTCTTACGGTTGACACCCGATTTGGTTCAGGTGACCTAATAAATTCCAGGTGAATTCCTAGGATTTTACGTTCAATGGTAATGAACGCATTGAAAATAGGGTTTTCAGAAAACAAATCGGTTTGTAATTTTGATCAAAATATTTTCTCGTTCAAGCTCGAGTTTAGATATCATTGAATTCCATGAGTTTGAATTCTCAATCTTTAAGGTCAATCTCTAGGATTGAGTAATATCAGGCTTAAAAGCTGATTTTTAATCTTTAAGGAGATTATCCTTTCTGGGGATCTGATTCATTAGTCTTATCCAGCTAATTTGCATGGTGCCCCCCCCATTTTACGAGATAAATCCTTCTCATGGTTAGGATAAATCTGACCACTTGGCGACCCTGTTTAATGCTGAGGTCCGTGGATTTCCTGCTGATTTTAGTGATGACTTTTCTAGATTTTTCGTCAACCTACAGCTGGTCTGGACGACAACTTCCTGACCTAAATCAAGAAGCGCGTGTCTTTTTCGGAAGACTTTACTTCCTTTTAATGATGGAATTGATTCATCGTGTAGATCCATCTTTCTTACAGTAAATCAGGTAAAACTTTTTAGTTTAGTCCAAAGCAAAAGTATTTTCAGTTATTTGTACAAAAATATGTGGCATATGTTTAAGATAACTTGGTAATTTTTCCCACACTTGGCTTTTATTTTCCTTTTTTATCGTCCTCTATTCCATTTTAAATGAATTTTAACATTTTGGTTTGTTTCTCAATTTATGTCCTTTTCGAGGTAACAATAATTTCGGTGTTATAACCTAGTTTTATCGTTCATAAATATGTATAAACATGATTTTGAGTTCATTTAATTGAAAATTTTGTAAAATTTTACTAGAATTGGGTAGTCAGTATATAAGACTAGGGCTGTTCTTTATTATCAGAGAGCACTAGATTCTAATACAACTACTGCTTTACTAGTATTTTTAATGGTAACCCAGTGTTTAAAGTAAAAATTTTAAAATCCGAAAGAATTTAACCCCTTCCCACACTTAAGATCTTGCAATGCCCTCATTTGCAAGAAATCAGTAACAATTTAAATTATTGAGGGTGATTTGTGTGAAAATGATTAAATTTTTACCAAAGTTTCCAAATATATTGGCGTTTGTTTGCTGAATGATAAATGGTGCACATCATTTGTTCATTCCGTCTTGTTGTTATTTCACATATATTTTGCATCTTGTCGTCAAAATTAGTTGCTTTTGCTGAACTTAATGCCAGTCTTTGAAAATGCGTTGTTTTACCCTGTTGTGTACATAAGATAAACTGCAAACATATATACATATTTTTGAAGTTTGGTATATTACCCCACATTCAAAAATTATTAAAATCTAGGAATAAAAGTTAGAAAATTATAAAAACTATTACAATATTAACATAAGTATTAAATGTATCAATATTACAAATTACAAAATAAATAAAACTAAGTAGACTAGGGATGATACTGGTACCAATAGGGGTTCCAGGCATAACCATAGGTGCTATAGAATGCTTCGGCAGGGTTATACGTAGGATACGGTGGTTGCATCTCTATAGACCAGGGAGGAAAGATGGGTTTTGGTGTAGGAATATAGTTTCTACCTATATGTTGGCAATGAGCTATGATTTGGTTCTGATGAACTTGCCAATCTTCAAATGCTCTCTGTCTAGCATTTTCGTACTCCTGTGAAGCTATAAACCTTTACATTTCTTGCATTTCATTTCCCCCTCCTACATTACCTTGCTGTTGGTTTCTCTCAACCTGTGGATGTCTACCATGGTATTGTACTGCGGCGTTATTTCGCCTCTTCAAAACTTTCGCACCATGGTATACATTTAAACCTATAGTATCGCGGGGTTCTGGTTCTTCTACTAATAATCCCCCCCGACTTATATCCACACCGAGATATTCACCAATCAACGTAATAAAGATACCACCTCCTATTATGCTATGCGGTCGCATCCCCCTAACCATAGCTGATAAATAATAACCCACACAATAAGGTATACTTACAGTGCTTTGTGGGTCTCGAATACACATATGGTAAAACAAATCCTGTTCATTTACCTTTTCCTTGTTCTTACCTCTTTGTGTAATCGAATTAGCTAAAAACCTATGAATCACTCTTAATTCGGCTCTATCTATATCCAAATAAGAGTAATTTCCCCCTTTGAAACGGTGATGGCTTGTCATTTGACTCCACACACCGTGTGTATCAAAATTTTCATCTATCTTTCTACCGTTTAGTATCAACCCTCTACAATCGGCAGATGCTAACTCCTCAGGCGTATATATACGTAAAGCCTGAGCCATGTCTAGTAAAGACATGTGGCGCATCGAACCTCCTAACAAAAATCTAATAAATGATCGGTCGGTTAAACTAGCTACCCGATCATTTAATTCTATACTACATAACAATTCTTCACACCATACTTTATATACAGGTCTACGCATGGTGAATAAACGTACCCAGTCATTAAAAGTAGAATTACCATACCTCTGTACAAGTAATTCCCTAATTGGCCCGACCAATTCTACAGCTTCTAAGGGTCCCCATTCTATGACCCTAGGTACCTCAACAACCTTAGAATGAAGAGTATGCAATCCCCTTTGGTATTTTGGATAATCAATCCAAAGTCTGTCAAATCTCAGGTTCGGGTGCAACTCTTCCAAGTGCATATCAGAAAATGTCATGACTGGATGAGGTATATCCTGCTTGTAGTAGTTATCCACCTCCTGTTGTTCCGCATTCTCAGCAGGAGCATTGCGGGCTTGGGATGAAGATTCACCCCTTTCAGTCTGCAAAACACATCAAACACAATTTTTGTGCATCCAAATATGCATTAGTGTCAGCAAAATCATCAATCAAAATAATTACAATGACATGATCAATTTATATCAAACTTAAGCTCATTTTCACATTTTTATCAAATCTACACTTTTTCAAATAAGCATATACGAAAATGTTCGCCAAGTTCATAAGCATTCAACTCAAATAACATGTCAAAATAATCATTACTAGCAATTAAACAAGTTTCAAATGGCATTATCTTTCAAAAATCAAGTTCATGAATTTTAGACTTGAAAAAGTCCACTTTAATTCTCAAAATCATGTTTAGGCTCAAAGTTTGGATCATTTAACTACCTAGACATGTTACACTACTTAATTTAGCAACAATTCATGACAAAAATCGACCATAACCTGTTTATATCAAAAAGCCCCAAATTTGCTCAAGAACACAAACCCTAGATTACTCAAAATTTGAAGTTTAAGGCTTCTAATCATGTTAAACAGCATCAATCTAGGTTATACAAGCATAATACATAAACAATTTAAGCTTAATTACACTAAAAAGCATCAAAATCAAATTGGGAAAAAAATTGCTCAAGAACACTAATTTCGGATTAAATGGTGTTTAGGTGTAGAAATTTACCGTTTTTCTTGAGTAATTCCTAGATAGCATCCTTCTCAACATGATTTTAGTAAAAGATTTGGTGATTAACGGTTAAAAATTGTGATTTTGGGGGTGTTTTTGGGGTTTTTTCGCGGCTGTTCTTCGCAGTGTGTTTTTTTTTTGTGTGTGGTCTGATCAGTTTTGATCAGTATATATTTTTTCTGGTTTTCGGTCCTCCCGCGACTCGCGGTGTTTGGACCCTTCAAACTCCGCGAGTCGCGGAGTTTGGTATATATATATATATATATATATATATATATTTTATAACTTATACTAATTAAAACAATTAAGTAATTAATTTTAAAATTTTGTTTCCCTTGTTATTTAGGACGAGGTCGTTTCGGATCGATGTCCTAGTCCGTCCTTCGACAAAATTTTAAAATTTGTCTTTTTGTAGCGATTGTTTTAAAAGCTAAGATTTTTGGGGTTTTTTAATGTTTTTGGCATACTTTAATTCAATAAGATTAAAAATAATGATAATAAAAGTTCTCGTCCCTCCCTCGGGTAAAGCAATTTCGGTTCAAAGACCTAGTCTTCAACTTACGACGAATTTTAAAAATCATATTTTTAACTTAATGAGATAAAGAAAATTTTTGTTTTTAAATTCACACAACTTAAATATGAAATTCAAAATTAATATTAAAAATTCACACCAAACTTAAAATTTAAAATGCATAAAATTAAAAATTCATATTTTAAAAATAAAAAATTCACACCAATCTTAATTTAAAAATTCATATTATAAATTCACACCAAACTTATATTAATTTTTCAAATATTTACAATTTTTAATATATTGTTTTTACAAAGTTTACAATATTAATTTAAGATTTAAATATTAATTTTAAAAATATGGTAAAAATAAAATTAAAAATCTTTTTGGCTTTTTATCCCACTTTAATCAATCAAATATTATCAAAAATATGCGCCCCTCTTTTCGGTAAAGTAATTTCGGTTCCAAGACCTAATTTAACTCATGACGAATTTTTGAAATATTTTGGGTTGATTGATTAAAGATATTTATACCTTAAGAATAAACGTTAAATTGCGCAGTGATGTAATAAATTTTTTTGAATGATATCAATAATTTCGGTCGCCAAACCTAATTTTATTTAATACCAATTTAATACTTTTTAGCGAACAAATTAGCGTTTATTATCAAAAGGTTAAAAATAAATAAAAAAAAAAATAAAAACTGTACAGACATACCTGTGAAATAGATTTTTTAGTTATATGATCTATCCCATTCATAAGATAGTCGGTTTAATTGGTTTTCCATAGCTACATAGGCGTAACCTCGAGCATTCAGTGTCTTTTCTTCTAAACATATGAACGGTCCGTCTCTGCATAAAGTAACAAATTCGGTGTTTGAATAGGTTTGATTATTTGAACGTTTACCTCCATGTGACCATTTTCCGCATTTGTGACATCTTTCTAGGTGTCGTGCTCTTCTTTTCGCTGCGGATTTTGATTTTCCTTTACCAAATTGTAACTTATTATCTTCGCATCTGGATTCTTTTCTAACTCCGTCCATTCTTTCTCTGATTACTGATACTATTTCACTCGGTAGTGTGTCATTATTACGTTTAGTGATCAAAGCATGTAGCATTAGACCATGGTTTAGTTCACAGGCAGTCTTCATTTTGTAAAAACCTAAAAAAAAATAAAAATTCAGAATGAGGGGAGAAGACTAGTTTTTTAAGGTCTGCTAGGGAAAGACCATTCGGGTTCCATTTTCGAGAACTACACGAAAATAGACAATCTAACTCTAACAGAAATACATAAACCCCCTATACTTAGTTGAAATTGTGATTAACATTATTTTCAATTGAATCATCAACAACTTGTATATCTTTGACTTTTACTTCAATCCATTTGTTGATTTCCTCCGTAACTTTCACAAATTTAACTAACATTGCCTTTTCTTTTGACGATAAATTGGATATTAATCGGTTATATAACTTAAAGTTTCCTTTAATCTTAGCATCGTGAATCCGTTTATAAAGTTTCTTCGTTGAACTGTTAAAAATGGATTCATCTAATTTCGTATCATCAACGGCATTCTTTGTGATTGGATCATCATTAAGTGTTTCTTCATCTTCCCCACACTTATGCGTTTTTATTGGTCTAACAGTTTTGGTTTGTGGAGATCTAAACTTTCGGTTCACAAAGGTGATCGATGTATCACCATCCCTAAGTGTCATTCTACCTTCTCTTACATCAATGAATGCCTCGGTGGTTGCTAAAAATGGGCGACCTAGAATTAGAGGGATATCAAGGTTTTCCTCCATATTAATCACTATGAAGTTTGCAACAAAGGTCAAACTTCCCACGTTAACAAGTAAATTATCTGCTATTCCAATCGGGTGTTTAATGGTTTGGTCAAATGATTGAACACCTATTTTGGTTGGTTTTAATTTACCCATGCCTAATCTTTTGTATAAGGAAAGAGGCATAATATTTGCACTTGCTCCTAAATCTGCGAGTCCATTATATACAGCACCATCATTAAGTAAGCAAGAAATGATAAATTCACCCGGGTCTCCTGCTTTAGTAAGTCGAGTTTGTTTGTAAACCTTTTTCGAGTGTTCTTTCCTTGATTCTTTCATTTCTATTTGAATTTCTTGTTCACATTTTTCTTCGTTTCTTGAAATGGGAGGTTTGTATAGGAATTCTTCTTCATCACTCAAATTTGAATCCTCCCTATATTCCAGTTTTGATTTTTCATATGTTGTTGATAACATATTTATGTTTTCGTTTTGAAGGTTTTCTTGGGTGGTGAAATTATGATTAACTTCATTGTCAACTTCCATCGGACCATGTATGTAATGTTTAACTCTGTGACCATTAACTTTAAATTCAATCCCATTTGAATTTATTAATTCTATCGTTCCGTATGGGAAAACTCTTTTGACTATGAATGGTCCAGACCATCTTGATTTCAATTTTCCAGGAAATAGCTTGAATCGTGAATTGAAAAGAAGAACTTTGTCTCCTTCTTTAAATTCTTTTGAACTTCTGATTCTTTTATCATGCCATTTCTTCGTTCTTTCTTTATAGATTAACGAATTTTCGTTTGCTTCATGTCTTAATTCTTCTAATTCGTTTAGTTGACTTAATTGTAGACGTCCGGCTTCATGTAAATCAAGATTACATGTCTTCAAAGCCTAAAATGCTTTGTGTTCAATTTCTACTAGAAGATGACATGCTTTTCCATAAACAAGTCTAAAAGGTGTGGTCCCAATTGGAGTTTTGTAGGCTGTTCTAAAAGCCCAGAGTGCATCCTCTAATTTAATGGACCATTCCTTCGGATTTGATCCTACGGTTTTCTCTAGAATACGTTTTAAAGCTCGGTTGGTATTTTCAACTTGTCCACTTGTTTGTGGATGATATGCGGTGGAGATTTTATTAGTTACTCCATATCTTTTAAGAACTTTCTCAAGTTGATTATTACAGAAATGAGTAAAGCTTTCGGTGTTCCAAACCTTGCAAAAAGATGTTTTAAAAAATTGACTACAACTCGTGCATCATTAGTTGGGAGAGCTTGTGCTTCCGCCCATTTAGATACATAATCAATGGCTACGAGTATATATAGATTATTATGAGATTTTGGAAATGGACCCATAAAGTCAATACCCCAAATGTCAAATACTTCACATACTTGGATGACATTTTGTGGCATTTCATCACGTTGACTTATTTTTTCGGCCCTTTGACAAGCATCACAGGATTTGCAAAGAAGGTGTGCGTCTTTGTAAATTGTAGGCCAATAGAATCCAGCATCATAAACTTTTCTTGCTGTTAGTTGAGGCCCATAATGCCCTCCTGTTGGTCCTGTGTGACAATGGTTTAATATTTTACTAGCTTCATCTCCAAATACACATCGGCGTATTATTCCATTGGGACAACTTTTAAACAGATGTGGATCTTCCCAAAAATAGTGTTTTATATCACTGAAGAATTTCTTTCGTTTTTGGTACGATAATCCTTTTTCAAGGAATCCACAAACTAAGTAGTTTGCATAGTCTGCAAACCATGGAATTTCTTTATAATCTATCTTCAATAGATATTCATCAGGAAAGTTGTCTTGTATGGCCGATTCATTTAGAACTTCTAATTCGGGATTTTCAAGACGAGAAAGATGATCAGCGGTGAGATTTTCTGCTCCTCTTTTATCTCGGATTTCAATATCAAACTCTTGTAAGAGTAAGATCCAATGGATTAATCTTGGTTTAGCATCTTGTTTCGAAAATAGGTATCTAAGAGCAGAATGGTCGGTATAGACCACCGTTTTTGCTAGAACGAGATATGAACGAAATTTGTCAAAAGCAAAGACAATAGCAAGGAGTTCTTTTTCAGTAGTTGTATAATTCGTTTGTGCTCCTTGTAACGTCTTATTAGCATAATATATAGGTTGAAATCGTTTTTCAATCCTTTGTCCTAAAACGGCTCCCATTGCAAAATCACTTGCATCGCACATTAGTTCAAATGGTAGATTCCAATTTGGTGTTATCATGATCGGCGCATTAGTAAGTTTTTCTTTAAGAATATTAAAAGATTTGATACACTCATCTGAAAAGATGAATGGAGCATCCTTTTCTAGGAGTTTATTCATAGGAGTGGCAATTTTAGAAAAATCTTTTATGAAACGTCGGTAAAAACCGGCATGCCCTAGAAAACTCCTAACTCCTCTAACATTGGTGGGATGTGGAAGTTTAGCAATTACATCTACTTTAGCTCTATCCACTTCAATTCCTTCTTTTGAAATTTTATGACCAAGAACGATGCCTTCTTTAACCATGAAATGGCATTTCTCCCAATTAAGTACTAGATTTGATTGTTCGCATCTAATAAGCATTCGTTCAAGATTAACTAGACATGATTCAAATGTATCACCGAAGACTGAAAAGTCATCCATGAATACTTCCATGCATTCTTCTATCATGTCATGAAAAATCGCCATCATACACCTTTGAAAGGTTGCAGGGGCGTTGCAAAGTCCAAATGGCATGCGTTTGTAAGCAAAAGTACCATAAGGGCACGTGAATGTGGTTTTCTCTTGATCTTCGGGTGCTATTGGAATTTGAAAATATCCGGAAAATCCATCTAGAAAACAATAGTAACTATTTCCGGCTAATCTTTCCAACATTTGATCTATGAAAGGTAAGGGAAAGTGATCTTTTCTGGTGGCGTCATTTAATTTTCTATAATCAATACACACACGCCATCCTGTTACAGTCCTAGTAGGAATAAGCTCATTTTTCTCATTTGTAATGACAGTCATGCCACCCTTCTTAGGCACGCATTGAACTGGGCTTACCCATGGACTATCAGAGATTGGATAAATTAAACCTGCATCTAGCAGTTTAATAATCTCTTTCTTAACTACATCTTGCATATTAGGATTTAGTCTTCGTTGGCGTTGCACATACGTTTTATGACCTTCTTCCATAAGGATTTTATGTGTGCAATACGAAGGACTTATTCCTTTAATATCATGAATCTTCCATGCAATGGCTGGTTTATGAGCTTTCAACACAGAAATGAGTTGTGATTTCTCATTTTCAGTAAGAGAAGACGATATTATTACAGGTAATTCAGATTCACCATGTAAATAAGCGTATTCCAAATGGTTTGGAAGTGGCTTTAACTCTAATTTTGGTGGTTCTTCTATCGATGATTTGTATCGATATCTGTCTTCTTCTTTTAGCATTTGAATTTCTTCTGTTGTTGGTTCATATCCATTAGCTATAAGTGTAGCTAACATTTCAGCTTCATCAATTGGTTCATTACCTTCTCCTAAAGAACATTCTCCTGCTCCTTGTAATTCTGGAAATTCTTCTAATAATTCTGCATGTGCATCTATAGTTTGAATATAATAACTTGTATCATCTGCAGATTGTGGTTGTTGCATTGCTCTATCAACTGAAAAGGTAACACTCTCATCCTCTATACTTAGGGTCAATTTCTTACCGAACACGTCTATCATTGCTTTAGCCGTGTTTAAGAATGGTCTTCCTAATATGAGAGGAACTTGAGAATCTTCTTCCATGTCCAAAACAACAAAATCTACTGGAAATACTAAAGTACCAACTTTAACTAGCATGTTCTCCATTATCCCTCTAGGATATTTTATTGATCTATCGGCTAGTTGTATGCTTATTCTGGTTGGTTTCAATTCACCAAGGTCTAGTTTAGCGTATAGTGAATACGGCATTAGATTTATACTAGCACCTAAGTCTGCCAATGCTTCTATTGAACTAAGACTACCCAGAAAACATGGAATTGTGAAACTTCCTGGATCAGATAGTTTTTCTGGTATCTTATTCAACAGCACTGCTGAACAATTAGCATTCATAGTAACAGTCGAGAGTTCTTCCATTTTCTTTCTATTTGAGATTAGATCTTTCAAGAATTTAGCATATCTAGGCATTCCTGAAATCACATCAATGAAAGGAAGATTTACATTTATCTGTTTAAACATATCCAAGAATTTGGATTGCTCGGCTTCAAGTTTCTCTTTCTTCATTTTACTCGGGTAAGGAAGTAGTGGTTGATATGGTTTAACATAAGGTTTAGCCTTAACTGTGTTATCTTCATTAACCTTTTCAACTACCGGTTCTTTTTCCTTATCTTGATCAGGTTGTGGTTCTTGTAGAGTAGGAATAGCTTCATCAGAAGTTACAGGTATTTCAGGTGGTTTAAGTGTTGTACCACTTCTTGTGGTAATGGCTTTAGCTGTTTCATTCCGGGGATTAGCATTTGTATCACTAGGTAGACTTCCCGGTTTTCTTTCACCTATTAACCTTGCTAGGTTACTTACTTCTTATTCCAGATTTTGAATAGAAGCTTGTTGATTTCTAAATGCTTGAGCATTTTGTTCATTAGTTTATTTCTGAGATGTGAAAAACTGTGTTTGAGTTTCAACTAGCTTCGTCATCATATCTTCTAAATTCGGCTTTTTATCATCGGTTTGTTGTGGTGGTTTGTTTTGAAAATTAGGTCTTTGCTGATTGTAAGTATTATTGGATACTTGTTGATTGCTAGGACCTTGTTGGTTGTTGTATGGAATATTTCTGTTATAATTTTGGTTTTGATTGTAAATTGGTCTTGGCGGTTGATAATTATTCTGATAATTATTTTCAGGCCTTTGGTTTATGTATGAAATATTCTCTCTTTGTTCCATTGTTAATTCAATACTGAGACAATCTTTTGTCAAATGTGCTCCTCCACACTGCTCACAACTAATTCGTATCGAGTGAATATCTTTAGTCATCTTTTCCATTCGTCTCTCCACAGCATCTATCTTTGCGGAAATGGAATCTAAGTCATGGCTAGAATCGGCTCTAGCTGCTTTAGATGATCTAACGATATCTTTTTCTTGGTGCCACTCATGTGAGTGGGAAGCAGTGTTATCAATAATTTTGTAAGCATCGGTTTCGGTTTTCTTCATAATAGAACCACCAGCTGCTATATCTATGTCTTTCCTTGTAGTGATGTCGCATCCTTGGTAGAATATTTGTACTATTTGACATGTGTCTAAACCATGTTGCGGACATCCTCTTAACAACTTTCCATATCTTGTCCACGCCTCATATAGAGTTTCATTTGGCTTCTGTGTGAACGTAACAATTTCTGCTTGAAGTCTTACGGCTTTAGATGCAGGAAAGAATTGTTTAAGAAATTTGTCAACTAAAACATCCCATGTATCAATCGCCCCTTCAGGTAACGATTCCAACCAATCTTTGGCTTCTCCCTTTAAAGTCCAGGGAAATAACATGAGATATATCTGTTCATCCTCCACTTCTCGGATTTTAAATAGTGTGCATATCCTATTAAAGGTTCGTAAATGTTCATTTGGATCTTCCTTCGGCGCACCACTAAATTGGCATTGATTAGTCACCATGTGTAGAATTTGTCCTTTGATTTCATAATCTGGCGCATTAATGTCTGGATGAGTAATTGCGTGACCTTGACCAGTGCGTTTAGCTCTCATTCGGTCTTCCATACTTAAAGGTTCTAGATTTTCCATAATTGAATTTGTTGAATCGGAATCACTAGAGGATTCTGATTTAATGGTTCGTTCCTCAACAATCTCTGTTTGAATGATTGGTGGTTCCGGAGGAAAATTTAATGGTTCAGGATCTACGAATCGTTCCTGAATATTCTCCGGATTCTCAATTGTGAGGTCGGGTTCAAAAAATGGATTATCGGAAATTTGAACTGAAGTACTTGGTCGACTGGATGACGATTCTAAAGAAAAATCAACGGCAGTAATATTTGCTAAATGTCTTGATCTAGTTACAGGTGGTGAACGTACAAAAGGTGGTGAACGTCTTGCTCGGTGCATTCACTGAATATCCTATCAGTTTTTAAAAGGAAAGAAAAATTATAATAAGTTATCCAATCAATAGACTTTTCTGATTTTGCCCACGTTTCGAATAGCCAAAAGATGCAGCAGAGGGGCAGGATTCGTTTGGTCTCAACATAATTGAGGACTGTTTGGCTCCAATAACCCGGTCCACGTACAAATCCAACTATTACTACGAACCAGAAAATTTTTATGTCTATCAATTTAACCACTTAAAATAAATTTTCGTTATTTTAAGAAAATTAGATAAGAAGTAGAATAAAAATCTATGTCCTAAAACTAGAAAAGCGAGAAATAAGAAAGAAAAAGAGTTCGTCGAAAAAGGTCGAAAAAGAAAAATGGTTGAAAAATAAAAGGTGACGAAAAAATAAAAGAAACTTATAAAACTTAAAAATACTTGACTAACCTAACCTTATTACTACAACTAACTTAAAATTATAATCGCAAATTGAGATTACTAATTGGAATGATAATTGATACATAGGTAAGAGTCGTCTAAAAATATTAAAGCTTACAGGAAAAACTAAATCCCAAATGGAAATAACTTAAAAAGAAACTAAAACTTAAAAAGGCGTCGCAAAATTCTAAAGTACCTAAATCTTAGTCTAAAGAAAAAGCACTTAAGGAATTCTATGGCAAAGCCTAAAAATCTAGAAGTAAAAATAACTATGGCAAAAACTAAGTTTAAAACTAAATATGAGCTAAAAATACAAATATTACGTTAAAACGATTAAAAAGGGACAAAATATAAAAAATATACAAAAAGTTGTAAAAAGTACAATTTTTATAAAAATATTATTTTTATATTATTTATTTATTAAAACTACTAATTTTATAAATTAATTAAACTAATTAATACTAAATACATAAATTAAATAAAAAGTAAAAGTAATAATAAAACTAATTATAATAATAATAATAATTAGGGTTAAATAATAATAATAATTAATAATTACCCGTAATTAATGCTAAATTAGGGTTCTGTCAGCGTGTCAGGTCCTCTCCGCGAGTCGCGGTATTTAAAGCAGCAAACCCGCGAGTCGCGGGGTTTCAAAATTCAAACATGGAACAGTTTAAAACTGACGCGTTTTTTTTTCTTTTTTTTTAAATTTTTCTGTTTTATAATCTAAAATTTATATATAATAAAAACTTATATTTAAAAACTAAAATAAAAATAGAATTACTTTATAATTTTATAAATAAAAATCGTAAAACTAGATTTATATATATATTTTATTTTTTTTCGGTTTTTATATTTATAAAATATATTTATAAAATAAATTAAATAAAACTTATATTTTTACAAACTAAAGAAACTTTATAAAACTTAAATATTTATCAAACTCCTAAAAATATATAAATTTTTGTTTTTCTTTTTATATTTTCGAATATTTAAAATGTATTTTTATAAAAACGAATTTTAATAAAAGTAAACTAAAAATCTTTTTTTTTATATTATATTAGCGTTGCGCTTCCGGCTTTTAAGAGAGTCCCCGGCAGCGGCGCCAAAAATTAACTTGATCGTTTTGAGCAGAGTGTATATAATACTATTAAAGTTTACAAGAAAATACTATTAAATACGATACAATTTTACACAAGATATTTATTTATTTAGAGAATGGATATACTTAAACCTTGCTACAACACTTATAGGCAGTGTACCTAATCGTATAGTAGTGTAGTTTTTAGTAAGTCCGGTTCGTTCCACAGGGAATCTTTTTAAACAAAGCTTAACGCTATATTAGTTTACTTTTATAAAAATACAAATATATATATATATATATATATATATATAAGTAATATTATTATTATAAAAGGGGGTTTTTTACCGTTTAATGACCGGTTTGTCGATTTTAAAACTTTAGTCGCAGTTAAAACTAAATGTAAAATATTAAAAATAAATACAAGACTTAAATTAAAGCATAAAGTAAATAACGATAATGAAATTGCGAATAATAAAAATGCGATAAAATAAACTTGCGTTAATTAAAAAGTACGATAATTAAAAGTGCAATTAAATACAATAACAATAAATAAAAATGCGATAATTAGAAGTGCAATTAAATATAAAATAAAGGAAATTAAATATGAAATAAAAGAATTATGCTTATTTAAACTTCCGTAATCATGATGTTTGACGTGTTGATTTTAGTTTTATGCCCATGGGTCAATTGTCCTTTGTCCTGGATTATTTAATATGTCCATACAGATTTTGTCCATAACAGTCCATCAGTCATAAATATAAAGAGCGAAAGCCTTCGTCAAATTATTCTTATTCCCGAAGTCAAATATTCCAACTAATTGGGGATTCGAATTGTAACAAGGTTTTAATACTTTGTTTAATGAATACACTAGGTTATCGACTGCGTGTAAACCAAGGTTTTACTACTTTGTTAACAATTACATCAATTACCCTTGAATGTAATTCACCCATGTTTCAACAAGTCTATTAACTATTAATCCAGTTCCGTATCCGGTAAAATGAATAATTATTGGTATTTATAGATATCCCGCCCACCGTACCCAGTCAAGCGTATGTGGTTATATATAAATACGTCGAATTATAAGTTTGTATATTAAATTAACAAGATATTGTTTAGTTAATATAAAACCCATTAATAGCCCATAGTCTAATTTCCACAAGTGTCGTTCTTTTGTCCAAACCCCAATTATGGTACAAAGCCCAATTACCCAATTTTATTAATTAGCCCAACATCATGATTACTTCGGATTAAATAAGCATAATAATAACTTAGCTACGAGACATTAATATAAAAAGGTTGAACATAACTTACAATGATTAAAAATAGCGTAGCGTTACACGGACAGAATTTCGACTTACACCCTTACAACATTCGCTAACATACCCTTATTATTAGAATTATAATTAAAATTAAAATATAAATTATAAATATATATATATATATATATTTTACGATATAGATAGAGAGATGGATGGATATATTGTAATTTTTGCGATCAGAATTCGTTTGCTTTTATAGGGATTTTGAAACTTTGGGGCTCCGCGACTCGCGGTATTTTTGCCTTCAAACTCCGCGAGTCGCGGAGTTTGAAATTACAGCTCAGTCCCTTTTAGAGTCTTTCTTGCCGACGGTTTTAAATATTAGTATAATATATAAATAATTATAAGAATTATTTAAATATTATATTATATTTATGTGCATAGTTGACTTGTAATTTTTAGTCCGTTGCGTCGAGCGTTGAGAGTTGACTCTGGTCCTGGTTCCGGATTTTCGAACGTCCTTGCGTACAATTTAATATCTTGTACTTTGCGTTTTGAATCTTGTACTCTTGTAATTTCGAGACGTTTCTTATCAATAATTGGAACCTCTTTGATTGTCTTTTGTACTTTTGAGCTTTTTGGTCGTTTGCGTCTTCAATTCGTCGAATCTGTCTTTTGTCTTCACCTTTTAATATTTAAACGAATATCACTTGTAAATAGAACAATTGCAACTAAAAGCTTGTCTTTCTTGAGGAATAATGCTATGAAATATATGTTCGTTTTTAGCATTATCAGTCGCGCCATGGACCAGTGGGTCCCGCCGCGGCATTGTACGCGAATCAGGACCAGGAACCATGTTTAATAGCTCGAAAATTATGTTGAATGTCACGCCGCGGTATAATGTGGTCGTGCCACGACCTTACTGATGTACTGATCCGATTTTCAGTTTTTAAAAAGAGGTGGTTCAAGGGTATTTTTGTCTTTTTGCGTGTGGATCAGATTGTGGCTCAAAATCCCAGCCACATATCTCTTTTTCTTCATTTCTTTTCTCTTTTTCTTTCTCTCTTTTCTCTCAAATATAAAACCCTCTTAGATTCAAAGTGAGATTTGAAGGTGAAGATTTGTGATTAAATCTTTGGAGCAAGAAGGAAATTTGTTCTCCTCGTTCTTAGCTACGATTTGATAGTGTTGGTAAGTCTTAACTCCGTGTTTTGAGTTTTAGTTGATTTATGGCTAGGGTTTGTTCATTTGAGACTTGTAAGACCCATTTGGGGGTTAAATGGGTGAATTTGGGTTAAACTGATGTAAGGAAACCCTAATAGTTATAATCTAGGGTTTGGTCATGTAAATTGAGGTTTGTAAGTGTTAATTGTGTTGTTAGTCACTAATACACTTGTGTAATGATGAAAGATTGTTAATGGGTTTAAGTTTGACCAAAATTGTAAGTCTAAGTGTTAAAATGGGTCAAATGGGTAATGGTTGACCTAGTTGGGTAAGATGGGTATGAGATACCCATAATTTGTGTTAGTTTGTGTTAGTAGACTTTAATCACTGGCTTTTAGTTATTAATGGTGAGTCTTGGCCTTTAATGGGCGGTTTTGGTGTAAATGGGTCATTTAATGCTTTTGGGTCATTAAATGCTCAAGAGTTAAGTATTGGTGGCTAGTTCCACTAGTTTGTGTATTGAATGTGTACTTAATGTATTAGGTACTTTGCTTTGAAGCTTACGGAAGTGTTTAATCATCACCAACGTGATAAGGTGAGTGGAATAATTATACATGTGTGTATGTAATGTATTTACTTGTGCGAAATGCAATGTGGGTTTTAAGTTCGGGTATGCGATACCACATCATGTTGGCATGGGATGAGGGTTTAAAGTTCGGGCGTTCGATACCTCATCATCATGTGTGGCATGTGATATGGGTTAAAGTTCGGGCGTTCGATACCATATCATATATGTGCCTGGGCGTGAAGTGTGGGTTTAAAGTTCGTGCGTTCAATACCACATTTCACGTGACGGGTGGGTTTATAGTTCGGGTGACGATACCACCTAAGGGACTAGTGATGCATACTAGTGGCGTCTGCGTGGCTAACAGTTCATTCACGAGAATCGTTCCCTTTGTTTTTTGGTTAACCATGGTCGCGTTTTGTAGTGTATCATATTATATTATTCGTGTTATATGCTATTGTTATGCTAGCTTGTGTTGTCGGAGGTTAGTTGCGTTATACTTGAGATTGGTATACTAATTATATAGCTAGCATGCATGTGTTAAATGTGTATGTGATTGCAAGTAAGTGGATTATATATGTATATGTATAATTATTGCATTCACTAAGCGTTAGCTTACTCCTCTCGTTGTTTACTTTTTAGATGCAGGTGCGGAGAAGGGGAAAGGGGTTGTTGGGCACTAGAATTCCCTTGTTGGATGCTTGTTGAAGTTTTTGGAAGTCGACCTAGCGTTTTGGGTAGTTTAGCCCCAAACCATGCTCGGGTGTTGTTTGATTTAAAACTATCATGTTAATGGGTCGAACTTGTATTACTTTTGATTAAGGGCCTTCGTGCCATCTTTGTAAACTTTAAACTCGTCGTATGTTCAAATGGGTTGTATGAAACGATTTACATTATGTAACCATTTAATTGGGCGTTAATGGTTTATTATTTAAAAAATAATAATTTTATTGGGTTGCATACGGGCTGGGTTGTTTCAATATATATATATATATATATATATATATATATATATATATATATATATATATATATATATATATATATATATATATAGGGGATCCAGTGAGAACTTTTTTAGTGTGAGAACTCTAGGAACTCCAAATACACCTAAATACACTAAAATTCGAGAAAAAGGGGGGAATTCGAGCAAAAAAAATGGAAGTCGAGCAAAAATTAAAAACACGGACGAACAAAAAAATCATAGTCGAGCAAACATTTTTTTTTTTGTTCTAATACCAAAATGTAGAACACAAATTGTTCGAATATCGCATTTTTTGTTCGAATATCAACATGTTCTGCATTTTTTTGTTCGACTATCAAAATGTGGAACACAAATTGTTCGCCTGCCTTTTTTTTTTCGAATATCACGTTTTTTGTTCGAATAGCACGCTTTTTGTTCGTCCGTGTCCCTTTTTTGCTCGAATTCCACCTTTTTTGCTCGAATTTCCCTTTTTTGCTCGAATTTCAGTGTATTTTTAAGTTCTCAGGGTTCTCACACAAAAAAAATTCTCATTTGATCCCTCTACTATATATATATATATATATATATATATATATATATATATATATATATATATATGTATATATATGTGTGTGTGTGTGTGTGCGCGCGCGCGCGCGTTCGTGTGTGTGTATTTGTTTCTCTCGATGAATGTTAACCATTACAATTTAATTAAAGTGACATTATATAACTTGATTGTACATTTATATAAGTCAAAATTACTATAAGAACAATTACATTAAATTCAATTAAAGAAAGTTAGTAGTATAAGAAAATATCTATATTTTGAATAATTTAAACAAGTTTAAAATTAAATGTAGTAGGCTTATGGGGAAATTTAATGAACGTTCGCTCGCGGGATTTTTGATCTTGTTTTCGAAAAATCATCCGAGTTGGATTTGTCTCAAGTTTTGTAGAAAAACTTATCATTTGGGATATATATGGTCGCCGCCATTTATTTACTTGAAGCGAAATCTTCATTATCGACATTCTATTGTTTTCTTATCCACTTTGTTACTTAGTGCCGCTGCCTATTGTATCTTTCACGTTTTTTGACGACATCGTCTCTTTATTTATCATGTAGTTTGGTTTGATGGGTTTCTTCAATCTCCATATTCACAACTCAATTCCCGATATCAACCCGGGTTCATGGATCGTTTGATTTTCACCGTTGTTCGGGTGTTTACCTGTTCTGATTTACTTGTGGTTTGCCATGGTAGTCATCGATGATTCTTCTATATTAAATTTTAAGTTTGGAAATTTTGTGGTTTTGGTCACCAGTTGGTTGGTGTAAGGTGGTATTGAGTTTTCAATTGGTTTTTTGTATAGTTTCACATGCACCGTTAGCTCATTTTTTTGTTTCGATGTCTTCGTGTTAGTTTCTTTGTCTCGGGGCGGAGTTGGATGTCATTGTAGTTAGATCATATTTGTGGGTGTTTTTGGTGATTCGGGTCTCGCTTGTTTCAATATCTTATGTATCGAGTGTTTTTTCGTATTATGTGTTTTAGACGCTCGGTGCTTTAGGGTTTCTTACGGGTGTAGGGATACTTATGTTCTCATCAGGTTGTCACAAGTTCCATGTTAGAATGCAAGTTAGAGATTTACTCTCCGATAGAGCTCTTTGTTAAAATTTTGCGAAGACATGAGATTTGTTTGCTTGAGTTAGTGGTGTCGAGTCTGTAGTTGTTTAGTTTAGCGTTTGTGCAATGTTGTTTGGGTCGTGTTCAATATATAGTTCAAAACGTGTTATTGTTTGAATCAATACGTTTAACTCATTCAGATAGTTAACCTTGTGTTGTAGCTTATGTGGTAGTGGTCTGCCTCTTTTAACGAGAGTTAAGGCCAGAGTTCGACTCCCGTGGGGTGCAACATTGCACACAAGGTTGCCCCTTTACCCTTGAATTCCACCTAATGGTGCCTTCCGCACATCATGTTGCGGGGGAAATGGTGGAAGGGGGTTTTTACCGCCCATGCCCTTAGATTGGGCCAGGTTATGCAACTGAAAGGAGATGAACACGTAGGTGGTTAAGTCTCCCTGGATAATCCCGTACTGTTGAAAAAAAAAAAAAAAAAAAAAAACTCATTGAGATAGTTTGATCATTTTTTTTTCTTATTTAATTTTTTTTTTCTGGCAAATTGTTTGTAAAGTAATGACGCATTGATTAGTTGTATTTCATAGTATTAATTAAATTGTGAAGATAAAAGATATGAATCTTTTAAGATAAAGTAATGACGGATGAATCTTTTGTTCAATAATGGGATAATGGTTGAGGGCATTTAGCATTAGTCCTCTATGTTTTTTGAGTTTCTGTAGTATCATACAATTGGATGGATAAGTTACATGCAAGTCCATTCAGATTCTCCTTGTAATGGTTGAATTTTAACTTATTTGTGAAAATTTTATATTAATTTAATTTCTGTTTTTTGCCACACAAAAAAAAAAAAAAAAAAAAAAAAAGTTATGAAAATTAAATGCATTATAGCCCATAAATTATAATCCTAATGTGTTAAAACGGTATAAGAAACACATTTAAACCATAATTTTGGCGGGTTATTTGAAATGTATTTACTTATATGTTTTCCATAAAATGAGATATCGTGTTTAATGTCTCCGTGTAACCAGTGAGCATAAATTCACACATTCTGCATCCATCCATCCATCGTCACTCATCAATTTTGAATAATAATTCCAACGTATCCATCTGTTAATTTTCGATCTTTTAATTCTTAATACTCTCAATGGTAGTCATCGTCGAACTAGAAGAAACCAATAGTCCAACTGGATTCGAGCTCGTCCCATATTCTCCATCAAATCAGGTAAACCTTCACTATCATTTTTATTATTTATAATTATAATTATAATTATAATTATTTTTATTATATATGCTAGTACCTAATTTTATTTTCTTGAACAAACATGTAATTAACGTTTGTCGCATGTTGCTCCAACAACTATACAGGACGTCACTGAATATTTTAGGGATAGCAGCCCGATCGCAGAAACCCCACTATCCTGTTATGCTCTGGAACAAGTTATTGGGGTAATCTCTGAAACTAAATTAACAATTAAGTGATTAACAATCACCAAAACCTACTTATGTAATCATCCAGTTGCTCACTGATGTACATTTTTATGGAACATCGGCACATCTACTCGATATCAACCTTAATTAATTAGAATGACACTGTAAATATTTCCTTTTTCATGTCACGTCTTTAACCAATTAATTAAACTGGATGCAGGGCAATGGATCATCACGCAAGAGAAAAAGATACACTAATGCGGAAGTTGTGAGTGAAATTGAAAAAGACATCACCCTTGAAGAATTATATAAATCTGAAAACATCCAAGAGGTATTTATTCACATATCTAGCTAGCTTTTGTACGTACTTCGCATATATATATTTTCTATCAAATATATACTGCTTGTTTGCATTTGTTACCATAATATCATCTCTAAAGTAAATATTAATTTTTCATTTATCAGATAGTACTACAACAAGGTTTAACAACAATCAAAGACCCACAAGTATTTTTAGGATACCTAACTGGATGGACGGTTCAGACAGTGAAACGCCCCGATGGTAAACATGACAAGGTAAATTAAATTTTTTTATTTTGGAACCGCAAAAATATATAAAATAAAACTTAGCTAGAAGCTAAGAAAAAGTTACATGGAATACAAAGGCGAGTGTAACCACGTAGTCCATCATAGCTTATTTAGTTATTTTGTCTTTAATTTCTTTTATATACTTTTTGATTAGTTCTATACATAAACTTTATATATATAGTTCTATCGCCATCCTGCTTCAAGAAAGAAACTCAGGTCATTAAAAGTAGTCAGAAAGTTTATCAATGACAAATCAACAAAAACTTCAGGCAATAAGGGAGTGTTGGAAACTAAACTTGATTTTGGGCTATGTGTTTTAGATTTGGGCTTGCAAGTATACAAATATTTTAGATCAAGATTATAGCCCATTATGTAGAAGCTTCTTGTAATATGTAGTAGTGAAAGTGTGTAGAATGTGTGTAGAATAATCTTGTAAAATATCTAGGTCTAGAAATACTAGGAAATATCTAGATAGTAGTAGATGATGGAGTGATCTAGACTACTCCATTGAGTAGTATAAATAGAGGGCTTCACTCCTCATTTGTAATTAAGCAACAAAGCAATTCAATAAGCAATAAAAGAAAAGCTTTCAAGATCAATCTAACTTCTAAAAATCATCAATCCACTCTTCCACAAATAATATACATAACCTCCTATTTTCAACAAATTGGTATCAAGAGCTTGGTTCGACAAGATGATGGCCAACAATGTCATCACGTTTCCTCGCCTCACAAAGGATAATTATGATCGATGGAGCATCCAAATGAAGACCTTCCTAGGTGGACAAGACTTATGGGAGATTGTGGAGGAAGGCTATGAGGAACCTACAGAAAAAGGTCCTCTCGGCAAGGAGAAAAAATTAATGAAGACGAACGATCAAAAGGATCTTTCCATCATCCAACAAAGTGTAGATGATGGAGCTTTTGAGAAAATTGCAAGTGCAACCACCGCCAAGAAAGCATGGGAGATCTTGGAGAATTCTCACAAGGGAGTTGAAAAGGTGAAAAAGGTTCGACTACAAACACTACGAGGTGAGTTCGAATCCTTAAATAAGAAAGACTCAGAATCAATTTCCGATTATTTTACAAGAGTCTTGGCGATTGTCAATCAATTAAAAAGGAATGGTGAAACTCTAAGTGATGTAAGAGTCATTGAGAAGATTCTTAGATCATTAGATTCAAAATTCGACTATATAGTCGTAGCCATCGAAGAATCTAAAGATCTAGAATCAATGACTATCGATGAACTCATGGGTTCACTACAAGCCCATGAAGAGAGGTTCAATAAGAATAATAAGGAGCCATTGGAGCAAGCTTTACAAGCAAAACTGTCTTTCAAGGAAGAGAGCAGTGAAAAGACTCATCAAACGAGTCAACGAGGTCGTGGTCAAGTACGTGGCCGAGGACGAGGACAAGGATATATCAAACATGGAGGTTATAGTTCTTACAGAAATGAAGAAAGAAGTCAAAATTTTCACCCGACAAGAGGTCGCGGGAGAGGCTACACAAGTAGAAGGCCAAGGTATGACAATTCTCAAACCAAATGCTATAATTGTCATAAATTTGGCCACTATGCTTCGGAATGCGAGAAGTCAAACAATTACGTGCAAGAAAGAGCAAATTTAGTGCAAGAAGATACCGAAGCCGTGAAAAACACTTTGTTACTAGCATGCAAAGGTGAAGATAACGGAGAATCAAATTTATGGTATCTCGACACGGGTGCAAGCAACCATATGTGCGGTGACAAAAACATGTTTGTGGAGTTAGACGAGGTAATAAGTGGAAATATCACCTTTGGAGATTCCTCAAAAGTCCCGGTTAAAGGCAAAGGTAAGATCCTCATCCGCTTGAAAAATGGAAGGCATCAATTT
Source organism: Rutidosis leptorrhynchoides (assembly GCF_046630445.1). Classification (NCBI taxonomy): domain Eukaryota; kingdom Viridiplantae; phylum Streptophyta; class Magnoliopsida; order Asterales; family Asteraceae; genus Rutidosis; species Rutidosis leptorrhynchoides. The sequence goes on from NC_092333.1 coordinate 399,360,388, forward strand.
ATCTCTAACGTGTATTATGTGCCTAATATGAAGACAAATATACTGAGTATTGGACAACTCTTAGAGAAAGGCTATGATATTCACATGATAAATCGCAGTCTTTATCTGAGAGACCAAAAAGGAGGTTTGATTGCTAAGGTGCCAATGTCAACGAATAGGATGTTCTTGCTAAATATTCAACATGACATTCCACGATGTTTAAAAGCATGTTTCAAAGATAATTCTTGGCTTTGGCACATGAGATACGGGCACTTAAATTTTGGAGGCTTAAAATTATTATCAAGTAAAGGAATGGTGAAGGGTTTGCCTCCAATTAATCACCCGGATCAAATTTGTGAGGGATGTCTTCTAGGAAAGCACTTCCGAAACAGTTTTCCAATAGAGGCTTCTAGTAGAGCGAAGAAACCTCTAGAACTTATTCACACGGATGTGTGTGGACCCATAAGCCCACCGTCTTTTGGTAAAAATAGATATTTTCTTCTATTCATTGATGACTTTAGTCGAAAGACATGGGTCTATTTTCTAAAAGAAAAGTCGGAAGCTTTTGGAATGTTCAAGAAGTTTAAAGCGTTTGTGGAGAATCAAAGTGGTCTCACCATAAAGGCGATGAGATCTGATCGTGGAGGAGAGTTTACATCCAAGGAATTCAAGGAATTTTGTGACAACAATGGCTTACGACGTCCTCTAACTCTTCTATATTCACCTCAACAAAATGGTGTTGCGGAAAGAAAAAATAGGACCATTCTTGATATGGCCCGGAGTATGTTAAAGAGCAAAAGGATGCCTAAGGAGTTTTGGGCTGAGGCAGTGGACTGTGCGATCTATCTAGCAAATCGCTCGCCCACTAGAAGCGTCAAGAACAAAACGCCCATTGAAGCTTGGAGTGGAAGGAAGCCCGGCATCTTACACCTTCGAGTGTTCGAAAGTGTGGCATATGCTCATGTGCCAGATCAGAAGAGGACGAAGCTCGATGATAAAAGCGAGAAACTCATATTCGTGGGCTATGACTCAAGTTCGAAGGGTTACAAGTTATACAATCCCAAGACCGGTAAAGTAATCTCAAGTCGAGATGTGGTGTTCTATGAAGAAGCAACATGGGATTGGAATGTTCCCGAAGAGGAGAACTACGACTTTCTCCCTTATCCATTCGAGAGTACTGCAAGGAATGAAGAATATCTAGAAGTTCAAGAACCTTCTAGTACACCATCTCCGCACTCTCCACGTACTCCAACCACTACACCTAATGAAGTGACACCAACATCAGGAGGAGAATCAAGTAGGCTACAACATCACACAAGGAGTATTGAGGAGTTGTACGAGGTAACTCAACATATGGAGGATCTAACATTGTTCAGCCTTCTTGCCGATTGTGAGCCAATAAGTTACGAAGATGCAGCAAAAAGCCAAAAGTGGAAACGTTCCATGGACGAGGAGATTCAAGCAATCGAGAAGAATGATACGTGGGATCTTGCTACACTTCCAAAAGGGCATAAGGCTATTGGTGTAAAGTGGGTGTACAAGGCCAAGAAGAATTCCAAAGGTGAAGTTGAAAGATACAAGGCAAGGTTGGTGGCGAAGGGATATAGTCAACGAGCTGGCATAGACTATGAAGAAGTATTTGCTCCCGTCGCTCGTCTAGAAACTATAAGATTAATAATCTCACTTGCGGCTCAGCATAATTGGAAGATTTATCAAATGGATGTCAAATCCGCGTTCCTTAATGGCCACTTAGAAGAAGAAGTCTATATAGAACAACCTTTGGGATACATCGTGAAAGGCCAAGAGAATAAGGTGCTGAAATTGAAATGGGCCTTATATGGGTTGAAGCAAGCGCCTCGAGCATGGAATAGCAGGATAGACAAGTATTTCCAATAGAATGGCTTTACAAAATGCCCACATGAGCATGCTCTCTATACCAAAGTAAGCAAGGAAGGAGATGTTATGATTGTGTGCCTATATGTGGATGACTTGATATTCACTGGCAGTAATCCCAAAATGTTTGAGGAGTTCAAGAAAGAAATGGTTCGGGAGTTCGAGATGACCGACATTGGACTTATGGCTTACTATCTTGGGATCGAGGTAAAACAAAAGAAAGAAGGAATATTCATATCCCAAGAAGGTTATGCGAATGAGGTGCTCAAGAAGTTTAAGATAAATGAATGCAAGACAATGAACACACCGGTGGATTGCAATCTCAAATTGTCAAAAGATGATGAAGGATACTTGGTGAACCCAACACAATACAAGAGTTTGGTTGGAAGTCTGAGATACCTAACCTGCACGAGGCCAGATATTCTCTACGGAGTTGGACTAGTAAGTCGATACATGGAAGCACCTACAATAAATCACTTGAAGGCAGCCAAGAGGATACTTCGCTACATCAAAGGTACGATTGACTATGGCCTGTTTTATTCGCCTTCTAATCACTTCAAGCTAGTTGGATACAGTGATAGTGATTGGGCTGGAGACAAAGATGATTGTAAGAGTACGAGTGGTTTCGTGTTCTATATGGGAGATACGGCGTTCACATGGAGCTCGAAGAAGTAACCCATTGTGACTCTGTCAACGTGTGAAGCCGAGTTTGTTGCAGCAACATCGTGCACCTGTCATGCAATATGGCTCAGGAAGTTACTAAATGAGCTTAAGTTTTTTCAAAAGGAACCTACAGAGATATATGTGGATAACAAGTCTGCGATTGCTCTAGCAAAGAATCCAGTCTTCCATGATCGAAGCAAACACATCGATACAAAATACCATTACATAAGGGAGTGTGTTACAAATAAAGAGGTGCAGATAAAGTACGCGAAGTCACTTGACCAAGTTGCTGATATTTTCACAAAGCCCCTAAAACACGAGACATTTCAGAGATTACGGAATATGCTCGGAGTGACGAAATCAAGTTTAAGGGGGGCTGTTGGAAACTAAACTTGATTTTGGGCTATGTGTTTTAGATTTGGGCTTGCAAGTATACAAATATTTTGGATCAAGATTATAGCCCATTATGTAGAAGCTTCTTGTAATATGTAGTAGTGAAAGTGTGTAGAATGTGTGTAGAATAATCTTGTAAAATATCTAGGTCTAGAAATACTAGGAAATATCTAGATAGTAGTAGATGATGGAGTGATCTAGACTACTCCATTGAGTAGTATAAATAGAGGGCTTCACTCCTCATTTGTAATTAAGCAACAAAGCAATTCAATAAGCAATAAAAGAAAAGCTTTCAAGATCAATCTAACTTCTAAAAATCATCAATCCACTCTTCCACAAATAATATACATAACCTCCTATTTTCAACAGGGAGAAGTCTCTCAGGTTAGTATATTAAGCGTGAGTACGTACTTTTGGTGTATAATTGAAAGTTACTAGTAGAATATTGAACACTAATTAAATTTAATTTTCAATTTCCAGGATGCAGTGACAGAAAGGTTTAATGAGAATATTCCTAGGGGCCAAGCTGAATCTGTGGAGTCTAGGGCTTTTGTAATTGGCAACAATGTCTATTTGGAACAATTTGAAATCTTACAGAGTCATGAACAATAATCAAGGTCAAGGCAGGTGAAGATATATATATTCAAGTCACTTGCAAATTAAACTACTGCATGCATGTAGCTCATGAATTTAGTCTTGTTTTTGGAAGTTTATTTTTTATGTTTATCTAGATCGAGCGTGTAGTTGTACATCGTCATCGGTTATTTAATTAATTGTCTTTAAAAAAAATTTCGAACGACAAAATTAGTTTTCTTTTATTTCTTTTACCCCAGAAACTCTGTTTGTCTTTATTTCACACTGCTGATCGCTATAAACGATTCTCCTTCAAGGGATACATAATATTTCAGATCAAGTTGAAATTTGTTAAATGAACGTGTTTTCTGTACAATCGTGCTTAACATTGTAATAAAATTTCTTGAGTGTTTGTGTATGATCTACACCAGCTGGTGTTGAAATATAAAGTGATTTTGATTTCAAATTCACAGCAAATTAAGCGAAGAGCGGACATAAAAAGATTTGATTTCAAGTGAAACAGTACAATATAACTAGATTCTTTATTTCATTAATTTTGGCGATACATATTTAAGCTGATAGAGGTTGATTATATGATTAGGGAAGAAGCTTATATTATATTATTAAAATTGTAACTTGTGTGGATTAATCACTCATCCTGGTGTTGAAATGTCCTTTTGGTTCAAATTAAAATTCGAGCATCATCTTTAATTTGAATATTTAAAAGTGTATATGACATTTACAAGGAGCCAAGGAGCTCATAGTGTCAGTAATTTCTTTTAATACGTACATAATAATAATAATTCATTTGGGTTTGTTTTAACAATTTTAGACTGCAAATCTCATAAATTACACCATTAATTTTACATAGGCCTGAGAGAGACTATGTTGGATTTACTCCATTATTTTCATATCTACTGCCATCAGAGTAGTTCATGTATGACCGAAATTAAGATCATCATTTATATATTCTAAATCTATCTAAGCTGATTTACTATATAACCCGATTTGAGTTAAAGTAATGCTTATACGCATTTAGAGCATCATAATTGTCAGTTGTTTCCATATAATAAACGGGGATTGGATTAGATTAGATGAGATTAAATTTCAAGTAAATAAAGGTGTTCGCCTACGTGTTTAGTGAAAATTCCTTCATTGCTAACAATCATGAAACTGTGGATCTGTCATATTCAGCAAAGCTATTCAAGAACATGCATGAGCTTTCATACGGGCACATATATGAAAAAATTATGATACAGACGTCTTTTGATTGATTATCTTGGATGGATCTTTTCATGTAAACCCGACCCAAAGAAAAAACATTCAATCACATGCAACGGTATGGTATGTATGGCACCAGCAATTAAAGTGTCCAAGCTTAACACAGTTATAACATTTTGACTTAGGAGTAGCAGCAGACTTGCTAGAATAATCCTTTACTGGCCTCTTACTAAATTTATATGGTCAGCTGGTTTTGTTGCGATTAAAGGTTTTAAAACTTCTAGCCAGCAGAGCCCTTCCTTCAGCAAAGTTTTCCACATCATCACTGTCATTGTTTGTTTCAGACCCAGTCTCACTTTCTTTTCTGCTGACTCTTCTTGGGCAGCAAGTTTTTGTGCCATAAAAGTTTTTTGTGCTTTCCTATTGGAAGCAGCAACAAGAGAAGAATCTTCAACCTTAGAGGATTTTGAAGAAGTGGGAGCATAAATTTTCTTCAAGGTTTAACTCAGATAAGCATCTGCCTTCTTATGGTTCGAAAGAGTGCCATAGAGAAAAGACATATCAAAAATTTTAAAGTTTGATTTGACCTTAAGGGGGTCAGTAACTTAATTCCATTTTGCTGGGAGAGAATCAATGAACTTATTTGAAAGGACCCATCCTAATCCATAAGGATGAATACAATAACATTTGGTTACATCGCGAGGTACTTGACCTCTATATGATACATTTTAGAAACATTGCATTCGTTTTTAAAAGACAAACTTTCATTTCATCGAAAGTTGACGGCATGCATACCACTTCATAATATATCTAACTATAATTGACTTAATAATAATCTTGATGAACTCAACGACTGGAATGCAACGTCTTTTGAAATATGCCATGAATGACTCCAAGTAATATCTCTAAAATGAGCAAATGCACAGCGGAAGATTTCTTTCATACCTGAGAATAAACATGCTTTAAAGTGTCAACCAAAAGGTTGGTGAGTTCATAAGTTTATTGTAAACAATAAAATTCATCATTTTAATAGACCACAAGATTCAAATACAATACACCTATCTCGTGTACGAAACCATTTTCATAAATCTTAGTAACCGTACACATATCTCGTGTACAAAAATATCATACACATAACCTGTGTATAAAATCATTCTCTCGATACATAACATTCAATTTTCATTCATTTCTTGGCTTGGTAACCGACCTTAACATATAATGTGCATAAATAATATCCCCAAAAACAGAACATCTCGTCTGTATAATATATAAACGTCGAAGTACTAAATACCACGCCCACTAGCTCTTCCGTCTAGTGAACATTCTAGGTGGTGGTGTTAAACCCGGTAGCTACCTTTAGGATTCGCGTGAATTAGGGCCATACCCGATTCTAATTCTTAGGTTACCAAGCAATAATAATCAGGGGAAAATATTCATAACAATTAGTGGCAATTATAACATCCAACTAATTCAATAATAATCCACAGAACATCTGTCTGCATAGTAATTCATTCGAGGAATGTTTTGCTTGTGTCTATCTCGTCAAACATTTATAAAAGCATTTCATGTATTCTCAGTTCAAAACATATTTAAAAAGCATTTAATAAAGCAGTTATAAAAATAGCGCATGTATTCTCAGTCCCAAAAATGTAAAGAGTAAAAGGGAATCAAATGAACTCACAGTACAATATTTTGTAATAAAAATATTCATACGACGATATTGAACAATGCAGGGTTGGCCTCGGATTCACGAACCTATATCATTCATATATGTATTAAAACCTATACTAATATTCAAACAAGTTTATATATATTAATTATGTAATATTTTACTTATTTAATATAGTAATGTATTTATTATGTCAAATGTTATATATATCTATATGAAACTTTATATTAACATGGTAAATTATGTGACGACCCAGGAATTTCCGACCAATTTTAAACTTAATTCTTATATGATTTAGACACGATAAGCAAAATCTGTAATGTTGAGTCACAAAGATTTTGAACTGTTTCGTATATTCATTTGACTTTCGACCATTCCCTACGATTCACGAACAACTATATAAATAGATGCATATAGATATTATTGAAATAATATATGATTAAACTGTTAAAATTAAATATGTAAATTAAAATGCGATGTAATGGAAACTATATTTATAAATACATAGATATATATAACTATGTATATAAATATATTACTTGTAAATATATAAAGTTATATTAAATCTATTTGTTTAAAAATATATAATATATTTGTTTTAGTAATTAAACTTGCTATGTTAAAGCTGTTTATATATAGAATGTGAATATATTAAAAATAAATGATTTCAAGCTTAATTAGTAAACGTCAGTAACATTCGGTTGACGTTTTGTTAGTTTTAATATAGATATAGTACATGTTCATGAGGGATTGAAATAAAAGTTGAACTGTAAATTGATTTCGAAGATCTTAGAATTGTTAAATATATTTTTACCTTTTTAAGTTTGAATATTAGTACTCCGTACATATAAATTTGAACAGAAAATAAATATTTATCGAACCTTTTTGATCAGGTTTCAAACAGTTAATGAGTGAAATAATTAATTACATTTAATCTAAAAATTTGAGATTTTTAGGGACACTTTTATACATTAACTGTTTAGCAATGGACACGATATAGCCATACGCGATAAACTGTCGGTAGAATCATCCAAATAATTTGGCTTCTGAACTGTACTCTCTCAAACTCAAACCACGTTTTCATTATTCAAATATATTATAATTACTTTTGCAAATACTGTGTTTGTAAGTGTTTGTTTGTTTAGAATGTAATATATTCCACTAACTCTATTATATTATATACATATGCATTTATATGCATAACCCAGACACCCCAACAACCATCAACTCTCAACACTCAATCTCTTGTTTTCTTTTTATGAGTAACACCCAACACAAACCATCACAACCATCGTACGAGCCACAATCTTACACCAATCGCGGTTTAATTGTTTCGTTTTTAGTTTTGTTTGAATCATAAACCGTTACCCACATCACCACCTTAACCATCGTCATGAAACCACCTTTTTATTTCTTTAATATCGTCGATAAAAACTGCAGCTTGTTCTTGTTTGTTACGATCACAAAACAAAACAAAACCACCTCCTCTCCCTCCTAATATCGATCAACATTATCACCACAAATTATGTTTCATTATTATTTTTATTCAAGCAAACCGAACACCATCACTTGAACTAACATTACAACCGTTACGATTTCTGTTGTAAACGTCATTGCACCACCATGAACACCACACTCACCACCACCGCTACCACCATCTCAATATCTCTCTATCTCTCCTCTCTCTCTCCTAAACTTGCTCATGAAATTACCCGCAAATATCATTATTTCATCACCATCACCGTCGGACTGTTATGGCAGCCATGAACCCACGAAAAACTGCTACAAAGAAGTTGTTACTGTTCCGGTACATTGCTTACGGTTGCTACAGCGTTTTTACTTTATGTTTCTAGTCTAATGATCAACAAAACCGATACCTTCTGTTATCTTTTGTGAATCGACCCAAAAACCACTTTTTCTTTCAGCTACTAACCGAAAACACCACCATTTAAAACACCCATCATCACCTGCAACTTTTCGATAAACATGGATTCTGTTTATACTTTCTGTTCGCTACTGTCAGGATGATGGTTGTCCGAAGAACTCCACAAAATTTTCACTCGAAAACCTCTCCTTCGATCACTGATAACCCGGTTACCTATGTTTTATTTTTATTTATTTTTTTCTATCGAGTCTCAAACGCAAACCAAACACCCCGATTGCAGCTACTTGCTACTGCTACATCGCTGTTTATCTACTACTATTAATCCTGCTTCTTTTCGCTGTTTATAAACCCAAAGATATCTAGACCCATTTAAGATGATGATGAATAGTTGATTAATGGTGACGAGTATAATGATGATAAAAATCACGAAGATACTTACGATGATATGATGGTGATGACAAGAAGTGATGCAACAAAGTGATAACGAAGATGATGATGATGAAGAAGCTATATGATGATGCGTCTGATTAAACCTAACACGTATATACCCATGTTTATCGATTTATTTACTGTGTTGGGCTTATTAAATTCAATATATGGATTTTGCTTTTTGGGCTTATGATCAACTGTTGGGCCGAAGTTGAACTTGGGCCAAAATAACTGTTGGGCCGAAAATTACTGATTTGGCCAGATTTATGATGATTAAGTCGGGTTAAAATATTTTAGGTTGGTAGTTTAACCAGAAGATAAAAGCAGAGGAGTGGTTTAGAGGGTAATTAATGAGCGAGAGGTCTTGGGTTCGAGCACGGTCTTGGACAATTCTTTTTGGAAAAGCTTATTAAAGGGTATATACACTTTTAATTTAATTATTATTATTAATTATTAATTGTTATTATTATTATTATTATTATTATTATTATTATCATCATCATTAAAAAGAGTATTAGGATTTTTATCATTACTATTGTTATTATTAATAATATTATTATTAGTATTATCATTAAATATTAGTATTATAATTATTATCATTACTATTACTAAAAGTATCATTATTTTAAATTTATCATTTTTAATAAAATTAGTACTATTATTAAAACTAACATTCTATTCAAAATTATCTTGTCTTATCATGATTATTATCATAATTAGTATTATTTTTATCATTATTACTATTAGTATTACTACTATTTTAAATAAAGATTTTTCTATAAAAAAAATATATTACTAACATAAAACATAACCATATTGTAATTTTTGTAATATATACTAGTTATCTAATTAAGGTAAATAAAAAAATAAATATATATATATATCTAATAAAGTTATTAATGGAACATAATTTATTAAAATAACAACTATATCAATAATAATATGTAAATTTGTTCGATTACCATTATATGTGTTAATATATATATAAATGATATAGGTTCGTGAATCTGAGGCCAACCCTATACTTGTTCAATGTCGTCATATGTATTTTTACTACAAAATACAGTATGGTGAGTTTCATTATTCCCTTTTTATATATATTTTTGGGACTGAGAATACATGCGCTGTTTTTATAACTGTTTTACGAAATAGACACAAGTAATTGAAACTACATTATATGGTTGAATGATCGAAATCGAATATGCCCCTTTTTATTAAGTCTGGTAATCTAAGAATTAGGGAACAGACACCCTAATTAACGCGAAGTCCAAAGATAGATCTATCGGGCCCAACAAGCCCCATCCAAAGTACCGGATGCTTTAGTACTTCTAAATTTATATCATGTCCGATGGAGGATCCCGGAATGATGGGGATATTCTTATATGTATATTGTGAATGTTGGTTACCAGGTGTTCAATCCATATGAATGATATTTTTGTCTCTATGCATGGGACGTATATTTATGAGAAATGGAAATATGAAATCTTGTGGTCTATTAAAATTATGAAATGATTATTTATGTTAAACTAATGAACTCACCAACCTTTTGGTTGACACTTTAAAGCATGTTTATCCTCAGGTACGAAAGAAATCTTCCGCTGTGTAATTGCTCATTTTAAAGATATTATTTGGAGTCATTCATGACATATTTCAAAAGACGTTGCATTCGAGTCGTTGAGATCATCAAGATTATTATTAAGTCAATTATAGTTAGATATATTATGAAATGTTATGCATGCCATCAACTTTCGATGTAATGAAAGATTGTCTTTTCAAAAACGAATGCAATGTTTGTAAAATGTATCATATAGAGGTCAAGTACCTCGCGATGTAATCAACTGTTGTGAATCTTTTATAATCAATATGGACTTCGTCCAGATGGATTAGGACGGGTCCTTTCAGTTGGTATCAGAGCGGTGGTCTTAGCGAACCATGTCTGCATTAGTGTGTCTAACTGATAAGTCGTTAGGAGGCATTAGTGTGTCTGGACTTCGACCGTGTCTGCATGTCATAAGTTTTGCTTATCATTTCTAGTCGAAAGTCATTTGTTTATCATCCTTAGTAAATTACCTGCTCATTATTCTTAGTCTAGACACATCATACTGCAATGATTGCATGAATAGTGTATAGACAAAAAAAATCATATCTTGGCGTATCTGCTAAATCATATCTTAGCGTATCTGTTGCTGTAGACTTTATCTGACACGTTTCCTTAATTTCCTTCGTAACATACGGGATCTTCTGTACTGTGTATAGATATTCTATGTAATTAGAATATCATTCGATATCCGAAAATTATTTCATATCGAAAAATCCTTTATTCAATTGTACGCAATGGAACTCACCATTAGTTCAAGTCCCTCGGATTCCGACATGGAGTCCCACTCCAGCTCCGAAAGCACGTCACTAGAATGAATCAATCAATCATCCATCCCCAATTCACCTGATGAGTTCGTAGTCGAGTCAATCAATGGAGATGAGAAGAAGACGACCTTTTTCACCAATCAAATTCACCTCTTGACGAAAAACCTGAAGCACCTATCGGCGAACCAATTTGAAACACCATTTTCACTCTCATTTCCCGAATATCTCGACACGAACATATCATATCTCATATTCTAAACTTTATTCATTCGTTGTTCCAACCGCCAATCATCCCGGAGTAATCGAAGAAGTCAACGAGCTTCGCGCCTGAGTTGTAGCCTTGAAAATTATGGTGCAAAATGTACCAGCTTCAACAACATCATCAACATCAATGGTATCACCAACAACAACATCCGCATTCCAAGACTCAATTTCACAATCTGCCCCACGAACACCAACATCATACGCACCATAGATAACAAGGAGTACCAACAGCAATGAACGATGAAGTATTGATCCATAACTTCATTAATATTCTGTGAAGAATATGTGGATCCTAATAGTTTTAGAGATTACTTATGCTAGCTTAAATCGAAAATCAAATGAGTTTAATATTATATTGACTCATTAAATCCATAATTACATCTGAAGAAAATATATATGTATATATACTTTCATAAAGATTGTGATTAAAAATTCTCTTGTACAAACTGTTAATGGTGAAAATATTTTAACGGGTAGGTAATACTCGATGAATATTTAGATCTCACGTTAATAAGTTACACTGTACATTCTTCAATCCAGATTCAGCAGTTATTAACAACACTGCTCAAATTCACACATATACGTATCCGTTCACCAAAGAACAATTATTTTCATCCAAGTTCAATTTCATATTTGAATTTTTACCTATCAGAATTCAACAAGTGGCATAATGAAGAAAAACATTGGATAAAATAAAAATTGCTAGAAACAAACGAATTAACTAATCGAAATTTTGTTAAGAATTCACGCTAACTGTTCCTAGCTAACTGATAACATTTTATTTATCGCAATTTAATTATCGCAATTTACATTCTCGCAATTTTATTTATTGTCATTTAATTTCTGTTATTTACTTTACGCACTTTATTTATCGTTATTTAATTCCTGTTATTTATTTTACGCACTTTAAATGTCGAGACACGTATACAAGGTTTTGACATATCATATCGACGCATCTATATATATTATTTGGAATCACCATAGACACTCTATATGCAGTAATGATCGAGTTCTCTATACAGGGTTGAGGTTGATTCTATAATAATATATATACTGTGAGTTGTGATCGAGTCTGAGACGAATACGGGTCACGATACATATTAATTAATTTGAATATTATATATTAAACTATATATGAATTATTGAATTGCTAACTGTGGACTATCAACTGTGGACTACCAACATCGGACAATTAAAATGAATTAAAATATTGACTATAACATATGAAACTAAACAATTCTTCAAGTTTGCCACTTGATTTCATCTCAAACCTCATTTGTATCTTGACGATTAAGATCCACCTTCAAACCTTTCATGATTCTTGAAAACATCTCAAACGAGAGGAGGAACCAACCGCACTTCATCTACGGGAGAAAAGATTGATGCATTTAGTTATGCATCTGAAAAACTCTCGGAAACTGAGTAAACATTTAACACGTAGCTGTGCTAATTACTTTAGTGTTATTATTACCCAAAATAACTTGGTAATTCCTTTCAAAGTAGCAAATTTTGCCACAGCTCCAGCAAATCAACTTCGACTTTTCGTTCGAAACAACCTTATTATCACCTTGATTTATATGTATGCTCTTTTATTGTTACCGGGGAACCTTTTATATTCTACCATATTACCGTCAGCGTTTAATCATCTAAAAACACAATTCTCTTAAAATCACCTCGGATTGATAACCAATGATTCGAATATGGTAGCAGTAAATGTAGAGGAATCGGCAATCAGTACTTTGAAAACTCACAGCATATCTACATCAACAGTTATATGTATAACATTTATCTTCTAAAATAATGACCTTCCATTCTGAAATTTTGAAAAGCACCCAGTCTACAAATCAATACTCTAAATATTGAAAAAGCTGAATGAAGCAGCAGAAACCGTAGACAACCGTAAACAATCTTAACAGCCAGAAGTTTGATAATAAAGAATAGTTTGTTGGAAAAGCTCAGAAAAGTTGGAACTGGAAAACGGATTGAGCTAACCATGAAGGAGGCCAAGGACAAATACAAGGACCAAACCCTATATTCAAAGAATCCAGGTAATTCTGGATCCGATGAAACCTTCAACAAATATCTTGCTCTGTACTCATGTTAAAATCTTGCAGAAAATCTCCCTCATCAACCATCGAACTTAGAAATTCCAAAATATCATCATCAATATCTTCGATATTTCTGAGGATATTTTCATAAATATTCTCGTCCGAAATTATATACCTCGTCGTGTTTCCTGTGTATCATTATGATTGGAAACATCCAATAGAAAAATTTAGTAGCGAAAAGCGAATTATGCGAAACTATGCAGGAAGCCGTGGAAAAATCACAAAGAATAAGTTTGACTTCAAAGAATCCAAATGATTCTGTTTCTGATGAAATCTTTAACGAATACCTTGCTTCCGAATCTAAACCCTTACGGATAAATCTTCTTCATCATCCTTCGATATTAGAAATTCCAAGGTATCATCATATCTTTCATTATAAATATCCTCCATATTTCTGAAGATATTTTCATAATTTTATTATCTAAAATCATTAATCTCCTCGTGCTATCAGTGTTACATCATATAGAAACTGTTATTTTCTATATTTTGTAAATTTTCGAGCTTAAAAAAATGAATGTTATTGAAGTAATGTTGAGAACTAATGCATGAGTTAGTATAATATAATGACACTTGATCAACGTGATTATATTACAGTAAGTCATGCTGAGTTTCTAATGAAACGTGATGATGGTTCACAGTAGATTATACCATCATCATGTGTCATGTTACATAACTCTTTCATTCTACATAATCTCCGAACATATCAAGAAGAATATATTCTTGATAGTTCTATCGTCTGTATTTTTGATAAATTTGAAAATCAAATCGTGCTATCACGTTTCACCCTGCTTAGGACATTATAATCATTCAGAACCCTATATCTACAAATTCTGGACCATTATTGGCTTGACTTGGAGTCGGGAAGAGAAAACAAGAGCATGAAGCTCCGAAAAATAAAGGAAAAATATAAAGCCGATCACAAACATAGGAATTACAAACCGTGTATATCAATGTTTATCGCCACATAAAGACACGGGAGAATCAAAAACACTATAACCCCAAGGGCGAAGTAGAAGAAAACAGATTCCCCCTGTGAAAGTTGGAAAAGGATAATGATTGTGGTGATAGTCATGATAAGGACAAGGATCAGAACCGGATTAAGCATTTTCACAATCTTTTGGATGTATGAACTAAGAAAGAAAGTATAGGAATGGTGAGAATAATGGAACGTAAGAGCTTAATTTATAGTGGAAATATTATACAGAGTAGTCGAGGCAGATCACCGTATTTAATTATAGAGATCTTAATTTCCTTACTCGTCGAAGAATCAAATCTTTTAGATTTCGAAGATTTTCTTTAAATCTCTTGAATTCCGGAATTCAACCCTCTACGTCAAAAGCTATGACGCACCATATCTTCTAAATTCAACCATGACTAGTCAAAAGTTATGATGAAACTTATCTTTCTCATTTCACTATTTTATGATAACTTCATTCGTACGCTTCGTGTAATTGAATCGTATTATCCATATTAATCAATAATGATAAAACTCTATTTATCAGCTCATATTCGTCAGGAAAACATAATTATTGTTAGCCATGACGACCTTGCTCAAATTTCGGGACGAAATTTCTTTAACGGGTAGGTACTGTGACGACCCGGGAATTTCCGACCAATTTTAAACTTAATTCTTATATGACTTAGACACGATAAGCAAAATCTGTAATGTTGAGTCACAAAGATTTTGAACTGTTTCGTATATTCATTTGACTTTCGACCATTCCCTACGATTCACGAACAACTATATAAATAGATGCATATAGATATTATTGAAATAATATATGATTAAACTGTTAAAATTAAATATGTAAATTAATATGCGATGTAATGGAAACTATATTTATAAATATATAGATATATATAACCATGTATATAAATATATTACTTGTAAATATATAAAGTTATATTAAATCTATTTGTTTAAAAATATATAATATATTTGTTTTAGTAATTAAACTTGCTATGTTAAAGCTGTTTATATATAGAATGTGAATATATTAAAAATAAATGATTTCAAGCTTAATTAGTAAACGTCAGTAACATTCGGTTGACGTTTTGTTAGTTTTAATATAGATATAGTACATGTTCATGAGGGATTGAAATAAAAGTTGAACTGTAAATTGATTTCGAAGATCTTAGAATTGTTAAATATATTTTTACCTTTTTAAGTTTGAATATTAGTACTCCGTACATATAAATTGGAACAGAAAATAAACATTTATCGAACCTTTTTTATCAGGTTTCAAACAGTTAATGAGTGAAATAATTAATTACATTTAATCTAAAAATTTGAGATTTTTAGGGACACTTTTATACATTAACTGTTTAGCAATGGACACGATATAGCCATCCGTGATAAACTGTCGGTAGAATCATCCAAATAATTTGGCTTCTGAACTGTACTCTCTCAAACTCAAACCACGTTTTCATTATTCAAATATATTATAATTACTTTTGCAAATACTGTGTTTGTAAGTGTTTGTTTGCTTAGAATGTAATATATTCCACTAACTCTATTATATTATATACATATGCATTTATATGCATAACCCAGACATCCCAACAACCATCAACTCTCAACACTCAATCTCTTGTTTTCTTTTTATGAGTAACACCCAACACAAACCATCACAACCATCGTACGAGCCACAATCTTACACCAATTGCGGTTTAATTGTTTCGTTTTTAGTTTGGTTTGAATCATAAACCGGTACCCACATCACCACCTTAACCATCGTCATGAAACCACCATTTTATTTCTTTAATATCGTCGATAAAAACTGCAGCTTGTTCTTGTTTGTTACGATCACAAAACAAAACAAAACCACCTCCTCTCCCTCCTAATATCAATCAACATTATCACCACAAATTATGTTTCATTATTATTTTTATTCAAGCAAACCGAACACCATCACTTGAACTAACATTACAACCGTTACGATTTCTGTTGTAAACATCATTGCACCACCATGAACACCACACTCACCACCACCGCTAACACCATCTCAATATCTCTCTATCTCTCCTCTCTCTCTCCTAAACTTGCTCATGAAATTACCCGCAAATATCATTATTTCATCACCATCACCGTCGAACTGTTATGGCAGCCATGAACCCATGAAAAACTGCTACAAAGAAGTTGTTGATGTTCCGGTACATTGCTTACGGTTACTAAAGCGTTTTTACTTTATGTTTCTAGTCTAATGATCAACAAAACCGATACCTTCTGTTATCTTTTGTGAATCGACCCAAAACCCACTTTTTCTTTCAGCTACTAACCGAAAACACCACCATTTAAAACACCCATCATCACCTGCAACTTTTCGATAACCATGGATTCTGTTTATACTTTCTGTTCGCTACTGTCAGGATGATGGTTGTCCGAAGAACTCCACAAAATTTTCACTCGAAAACCTCTCCTTCGATCACTGATAACCCGGTTACCTATGTTTTATTTTTATTTTTTTCTCTGTCGAGTCTCAAACGAAAACCAAACACCCTGATTGCAGCTACTTGCTACTGCTACATCGCTGTTTATCTACTACTATTAATCCTGCTTCTTTTCGCTGTTTATAAACCCAAAGATATCTAGACCCATTTAAGATGATGATGAATAGTTGATTAATGGTGACGAGTATAATGATGATAAAAATCACGATGATACTTACGATGATATGATGGTGATGACAAGAAGTGATGCAGCAAAGTGATAACGAAGATGATGATGATGAAGCTATATGATGATGCGTCTGATTAAACCTAACACGTATATACCCATGTTTATCGATTTATTTACTGTGTTGGGCTTATTAAATTCAATATATGGATTTTGCTTTTTGGGATTACGATCAACTGTTGGGCCGAAGTTGAACTTGGGCCGAAATAACTGTTGGGCCGAAAATTACTGATTTGGCCAGATTTATGATGATTAAGTCGGGTTAAAATATTTTAGGTTGGTAGTTTAACCAGAAGATAAAAGCAGAGGAGTGGTTTAGAGGGTAATTAATGAGCGAGAGGTCTTGGGTTCGAGCCCGGTCTTGGACAATTTTTTTTGGAAAAGCTTATTAAATGGTATATACACTTTTAATTTAATTATTATTATTAATTATTAATTGTTATTATTATTATTATTATTATTATTATTATTATTATTATTATTATTATTATTATTATTATTATTATTATTATTATTATTATTATCATCATCATTAAAAAGAGTATTAGGATTTTTATCATTACTATTGTTATTACTAATAATATTATTATTAGTATTATCATTAAATATTAGTATTATAATTATTATCATTACTATTACTAAAAGTATCATTATTTTAAATTTATCATTTTTAATAAAATTAGTACTATTATTAAAACTAACATTCTATTCAAAATTATCTTGTTTTATCGTGATTATTATCATAATTAGTATTATTTTTATCATTATTACTATTAGTATTACTACTATTTTAAATAAAGATTTTTCTATAAAAAAAAATATATTACTAACATAAAACATAACCATATTGTAATTTTTGTAATATATACTAGTTATCTAATTAAGGTAAATAAAAAAATAAATAAATAAATATATCTAATAAAGTTATTAATGGAACATAATTTATTAAAATAACAACTATATCAATAATAATTTGTAAATTTGTTCGATTACCATTATATGTGTTAATATATATATATATATATAAATGATATAGGTTCGTGAATCCGAGGCAAACCCTATACTTGTTCAATGTCGTCATATGTATTTTTACTACAAAATACAGTATGGTGAGTTTCATTATTCCCTTTTTATATATATTTTTGGGACTGAGAATACATGCGCTGTTTTTATAACTGTTTTACGAAATAGACACAAGTAATTGAAACTACATTATATGGTTGAATGATCGAAATCAAATATGCCCCTTTTTATTAAGTCTGGTAATCTAAGAATTAGGGAACAGACACCCTAATTGACGCGAACTCTAAAGATAGATCTATCGGGCCCAACAAGCCCCATCCAAAGTACCGGATGCTTTAGTACTTCGAAATTTATATCATGTCTGATGGAGGATCCCGGAATGATGGGGATATTCTTATATGTATATTGTGAATGTCGGTTACTAGGTGTTCAATCCATATGAATGATATTTTTGTCTCTATGCATGGGACGTATATTTATGAGAAATGGAAATATGAAATCTTGTGGTCTATTAAAATTATGAAATGATTATTTATGTTAAACTAATGAACTCACCAACCTTTTGGTTGACACTTTAAAGCATGTTTATCCTCAGGTACGAAAGAAATCTTCCGCTGTGTAATTGCTCATTTTAAAGATATTATTTGGAGTCATTCATGACATATTTCAAAAGACGTTGCATTCGAGTCGTTGAGATCATCAAGATTATTATTAAGTCAATTATAGTTAGATATATTATGAAATGTTATGCATGCCGTCAACTTTCGATGTAATGAAAGATTGTCTTTTCAAAAACGAATGCAATGTTTGTAAAATGTATCATATAGAGGTCAAGTACCTTGCGATGTAATCAACTGTTGTGAATCGTTTATAATCAATATGGACTTCGTCCGGATGAATTAGGACGGGTCCTTTCAAATTAAATATACTTATGATACATGTAATGATAATATTTTTATATATAAATATCTTTCGTTAGTTAAAATAATAATTATGATAATACCAAAATAATGATAATAATTCTAATAATAATGATAATAAAAATAATGTTAATAAATATATATAGAAAATAATAATAATAATAATAATAATAATAATAATAATAATAATAATAATAATAATAATAATAATAATAATAAATAAATAAATAAGAATAATAATACTACCTTAGTGAGATAAATAAGCTTTCTAAAAAAAAAAAATGAAACTGCCACAGCCAGGTATTGAACCCGCGACCTCTCGCTAACCACACACATGCCTAACCACTGAACCATCACTCCAATCTAGTAATACTTGCGTTATTAAATATTTAATATGTACCCACTGATTAACCTTTTCATTTTCATAATAGATTCATCATCATCAACAACTTCTTGGCAACATAAAAAATGGATTTCAACCCAACTCTTACAAACAACACACGGCCCAATATCAACCATAAACTCTCGGCCCAATCTTCAATATAAAAACATTCGGCCCACATTGATCACGAGCCCAACAGCAATTTTGTGGCCCAGCAAAAATACATAACTAACCTCGGCCCAAGTATTAAAACGAGGATCCTGGTTTTGTAAAGGGGATCGGTAGTAGCTCAGAAAAAGAAAATAAAAGGTTTCGTGGATTAAACTTGTCGGCCACTAACAATAATAATTGAAATAAATCGTTGTTTTCTCATCATCATTGTGTCCTTCATCAATCACCCTCACTAATCACGTTCATCATCGTCTTCATCACTATAGGAGCAGAAACCGAAGAAAACAGTAGCAGATGCTTTTGAACAAAATAGAAAACATAAGCGATAGTAGTAATTTCAATAATATCTCGATGGTGTGCGTGTTTAGTAGCATTAAGAAATATCAGTCAGATAGTTTCTTGTTGGGTCTGATCGGAACAGCATTCGAAAATAGCAGAAGTAAAAGTGGGTCTTGTGTGAAGAACTTACGGTGGTGATGGCTGCAATTCTAAAACAGAAACGCGATATAGTAGAAGGAGTGAGTTGTAGGTTCATCAATGGTGTATGAAGCTTGAATAGATCCGAAAGAAAAAAGAAACTGCAGTAGTTTATAATAGTTTTGTGGAGTTTGAAACAGATAATGCTAAAAACGAACATATATTTCATAGCATTATTCCTCAAGAAAGACAAGCTTTTAGTTGCAATTGTTCTATTTACAAGTGATATTCGTTTAAATAATAAAAGGTGAAGACAAAAGACAGATTCGATGAATTGAAGACGCAAAGGTCCAAAAAGCTCAAAAGTACAAAATACAATCAAAGAGGTTCCAATTATTGATAAGAAACGTCTCGAAATTACAAGAGTACAAGATTCAAAACGCAAAGTACAAAATATAAAATTGTACGCAAGGACGTTCGAAAATCCGGAACCGGGACATGAGTCAACTCTCAACGCTCGACGCAATGGACTAAAAATTACGAGTCAACTATGTACATAAATATAATATAATATATAATTAATTCTTAAAATTAATATATATATTATAATATATTTATAAATCGTCGGCAAGAAAGAAGCCAAAGGAGGGTGAGCTGTATTTTCAAACTCCGCGACTCGCGGAGTTTGAAGGCAAAAATTGCCGCGAGTCGCGGAGTACCCCTGAACTCAATTCCCTATAAAGCCAAACGAATTCTGATCATTTTTGATCAAAAAATAAAAAATTCAATCTCTCTCTATATATGTATACGTAAATATATTTATATTTATATTTTAATTTTAATTTTAATTATAATTCTAATAATAAGGGTATGTTAGCGAATGTTGTAAGGGTGTAAGTCGAAATTCTGTCCGTGTAACGCTACGCTATTTTTAATCATTGTAAGTTATGTTCAACCTTTTTACATTAATGTCTCGTAGCTAAGTTATTATTATGCTTATTTAATCCGAAGTAATCATGATGTTGGGCTAATTACTAAAATTGGGTAATTGGGCTTTGTACCATAATTGGGGTTTGGACAAAAGAACGACACTTGTGGAAATTAGACTATGGGCTATTAATGGGCTTTATAATTGTTTAACTAAATGATAGTTTGTTAATGTTAATATAAAGATTTATAATTGGGCGTCCCTATAAATTACCATATACACTCGATCGGACACGATGGGCGGGGTATTTATATGTACGAATAATCGTTCATTTTACCGGACACGGGAATGGATTAATAGCCACTAGAATAATTAAAACAGGGGTGAAATTATGTACAAGGACACTTGGCATAATTGATAACAAAGTATTAAAACCTTGGGTTACACTCAGTCGACATTCTGGTGTAATTATTAAACAAAGTAATAAAACCTTGTTACAGTTTAAGTCCCCAATTAGTTAGAATATTTAACTTCGGGTATAAGGATAATTTGACGAGGACACTCGCACTTTATATTTATGACTGATGGACTGTTATGGACAAAAACCAGACGGACATATTAAATAATCCAGGACAAAGGACAATTAACCCATGGGCATAAAACTAAAATCAACACGTCAAACATCATGGTTACGGAAGTTTAAATAAGCATAATTCTTTTATTTCATATTTAATTTCCTTTATTTTATATTTAATTGCACTTCTAATTATCGCATTTTTATTGTTATTGTATTTAATTGCACTTTTAATTATCGTACTTTTTAATTATCGTAAGTTTATTTTATCGCACTTTTATTATTCGCAATTTCATTATCGTTATTTACTTTACGCTTTAAATTAAGTCTTGTATTTATTTATTATTTTACATTTGGTTTTAACTGCGACTAAAGTTTTAAAATGGACAAACCGGTCATTAAACGGTAAAAACCCCCCTTTATAATAATAATATTACTTATATATATATTTGTATTTTTATAAAAGTAAACTAATATAGCGTTAAGCTTTGTTTAAAGATTTTCCCTGTGGAACGAACCGGACTTACTAAAAACTACACTACTGTACGATTAGGTACACTGCCTATAAGTGTTGTAGCAAGGTTTAAGTATATCCATTCTCTAAATAAATAAATATCTTGTGTAAAATTGTATCGTATTTAATAGTATTTTCTTGTAAAATTTAATAGTATATTTTATACCCATTAGCTTTAACTATCAAGTATTTTTGGCGCCGCTGCCGGGGATTCGCTTAAAAGCCGGAAGCGCAACGCTAATATAAAAAAAAAAAGATTTTTATTTTTAGTTTACTTTTATAAAAATACGTTTTTGTAAAAAAATACGTTTTTAATTATTCGAAAATATAAAAAGAAAACAAAAATATAAATATTTTTAAGAGTTTGTTAAATATTTAAGTTTTATAAAGTTTCTTTATTTTTATTTTATAAAAATTTAAGTTTTATTTAAATATTTTGTGTTTATTTAGAAAAAAAAATTAATATATATATATATAAATCTATTTTTAAGATATTTTTAAAATTATAAAGTAGTTCTATTTTTATTTTAGTTTTTAAATATAAGTTTTTATTATATAAATATTTTGATTTAAACAGAAAATATAAAAAAAAAACGCGTCAAATTTTAAACAACCTGTCATTTGAATTTTGGAACCCCGCGACTCGCAGAGTTTGCTGCTTGGAATACCGCAACTCGCGGAGCCACCCTGACACCGACATAAACCCTAATCAGCATTTATTACGAGTAATTATTAATTATTATTATTAATAAACCCTAATTACTTAATTATTAATATAATTAGTTTAAGTTTTTAAATTAAATTGTATTTTAAATTTTAATTAGTTTTATTATATATATAAATTAATAGTTTTATAAAATAAATAATATAAAAATAATATTTTTATAAAAATTGTACTTTTTACAACTTTTAGTTTATTTTTATATTTTGTCCCTTTTTAATCGTTTTAGCATAATATTTGTATTTTTAGCTCATATTTAGTTTTAAACTTAGTTTTTGCCATAGTTATTTTTACTTCTAGATTTTTAGGCTTTGCCGTAGAATTCCTTAAGTGCTTTTTCTTTAGACTAAGATTTAGGTACTTTAGAATTTTGCGACGCCTTTTTAAGTTTTAGTTTCTTTTTAAGTTATTTCTATTTGGGGTTTAGTTTTTCCTGTAAGCTTTAATATTTTTAGAAGACTTTTACCTATGTATCAATTATCATTCCAATTAGTAATCTCAATTTGCGATTATAATTTTAAGTTAGTGATAGTAATAAGGTTGGGTTAGTCTAGTGTTTTTAAGTTCTATAAGTCACTCTTTTTCTTTCTTATTTTTATTTTTCGATCTTTTTCCGACGCGCTCTTTTTCTTTCTTGTTTCTCGCCATTCTAGTTTTTAGGACATAGATTTTTATTCTACTTCTTATCTAAATTTCTTAAAATTACGAAAATTTATTTTAAGTGGTTAAATTGGTAGACATCAAAATTTTCTGGTTCGTAGTAATAGTTGGATTTGTATGTGGACCGGGTTATTGGAGCCAAACAGTCCTCAATTATATTGAGACCAAACGAATCCTGCCCCTCTGCTGCATCTTTTGGCTATTCGAAACGTGGGCAAAATCAGAAAAGTCTATTGATTGGATAACTTATTATAATTTTTCTTTCCTTTTTAAAACTAATAGGATATTCAGTGAATGCACCGAGCAAGACGTTCACCACCTTTTGTGCGTTCACCACATGTAACTAGATCAAGACATTTAGCAAATATTACTGCCGTTGATTTTTCTTTAGAATCGTCATCCAGTCGACCAAGTACTCCAGTTCAAATTTCCGATAATCCATTTTTTGAACCCGACCTCACAATTGAGAATCCGGAGAATATTCAGGGACGATTCATAGATCCTGAACCATTAAATTTTCCTCCGGAACCACCAATCATTCAAACAGAGATTGTTGAGGAACGAACCATTAAATCAGAATCCTCTAGTGATTCCGATTCAACAAATTCAATTATGGAGAATCTGGAACCTTTAAGTATGGAAGACCGAATGAGAGCTAAACGCACTGGCCAATGTCACGCAATTACTCATCCAGACATTAATGCACCAGATTATGAAATCAAAGGACAAATTCTACACATGGTGACTAATCAATGCCAATTTAGTGGTGCGCCGAAGGAAGATCCAAATGAACATCTACGTACCTTTAATAGGATCTGCACACTATTTAAAATCCGACAAGTAGAGGATGAACAGATATATCTCATGTTATTTCTCTGGACTTTAAAGGGAGAAGCCAAAGATTGGTTGGAATCATTACCTGAAGGGGCGATCGATACATGGGATGTTTTAGTTGAAAAATTTCTTAAACAATTCTTTCCTGCATCTAAAGCCGTAAGACTTCAAGGAGAAATTGTTACATTCACACAGAAGCCAAATGAAACTCTATATGAGGCTTGGACTAGATTTGGAAAGTTATTAAGAGGATGTCCACGACATGGTTTAGATACCTGTCAAATAGTACAAATATTCTACCAAGGATGCGACATCACTACAAGAAAAGACATAGATATAGCAGCTGGTGGTTCTATTATGAACAAAACCGAAACTGATGCTTACAAATTTATTGATAACACTGATTCCCACTCACATGAGTAGCACCAAGAAAAAGATATCGTTAGATCATCTAAAGCAGCTAGAGCCGATTCTAGCCATGACTTAGATTCCATTTCCGCAAAGATAGATGCTGTCGAGAGACGAATGGAAAAGATGACTAAAGATATTCACTCAATACGAATTAGTTGTGAGCAGTGCGGAGGACCACATTTGACAAAAGATTGTCTCAGTATTGAATTAACAATGGAACAAAGAGAGAATATTTCATACATAAACCAAAGGCCTGGAAATAATTATCAGAATAATTATCAACCGCCAAGACCGATTTACAATCAAAACCAGAATTATAACCGAAATATTCCATACAACAACCAACAAGGTCCTAGCAATCAACAAGTATCCAATAATACTTACAGCCAGCAAAGACCTAATTTTCAAAACAAACCACCACAACAAATCGATGATAAAAAGCCGAATTTAGAAGATATGATGACGAAGCTAGTAAAAACTCAAACGCAATTTTTAACATCTCAGAAACAAACTAATGAACAAAATGCTCAAGCATTTAGAAATCAACAAGCTTCTATTCAAAATCTGGAACAAGAAGTAAGTAACCTAGCAAGGTTAATAGGTGAAAGAAAACCGAGAAGTCTACCTAGTGATACAAATGCTAACCCCCGGAATGAAACAGCTAAAGCCATTACCACAAGAAGTGGTATAACACTTAAACCACCTGAAATACTTGTAACTTCTGATGAAGCTATTCCTACTCCACAAGAACCACAACCTGAACAAGATAAGGAAAAAGAACCGGTAGTTGAAAAGGTTAATGAAGATAACACAGTTAAGGCTAAACCTTATGTTAAACCATACCAACCACCACTTCCTTACCCGAGTAAAATGAAGAAAGAGAAACTTGAAGCCGAGCAATCCAAATTCTTGGATATGTTTAAACAGATAAATGTAAATCTTCCTTTCATTGTTGTGATTTCAGGAATGCCTAGATATGCTAAATTCTTGAAAGATCTGATCACGAATAGAAAGAAAATGGAAGAACTCTCGGCCGTTACTATGAATGCTAATTGTTCAGCAGTACTGTTGAATAAGATACCAGAAAAATTATCTGATCCAGGAAGTTTCACAATTCCATGTTTTCTGGGTAGTCTTAGTTCAATAGAAGCATTGGCAGACTTAGGTGCTAGTATAAATTTAATGCCGTATTCACTATACGCTAAACTAGACCTTGGAGAATTGAAACCAACTAGAATAAGTATACAACTAGCTGATCGATCAATAAAATATCCTAGAGGGATAATGGAGAACATGCTAGTTAAAGTTGGTACTTTAGTATTTCCAGTAGATTTTGTTGTTCTGGACATGGAAGAAGATTCTCAAGTTCCTCTCATATTAGGAAGACCATTCTTAAACACGGCTAAAGCAATGATAGACGTATTCGGTAAGAAACTGACCCTAAATATAGAGGACGAGAGTGTTACCTTTTCAGTTGATAAAGCAATGCAACAACCGCAATCTGCAGATGATCCATGTTATTATATTCAAACTATAGATGCACATGCAGAATTATTAGAAGAATTTCCAGAATTACAAGGAACAGGAGAATGTTCTTTAGGAGAAGGTAATGAACCAATTGATGAAGTTGAAATGTTAGCTACACTTATAGCTAATGGATATGAACCAACAACAGAAGAAATTCAAATGCTAAAAAAAGAAGACAGATATCGATATAAATCATCGATAGAAGAACCTCCGAAATTAGAGTTAAAGCCACTTCCAAACCATTTGGAATACGCTTATTTACATGGTGAATCTGAATTACCTGTAATAATATCGTCTTCTCTTACTGAAAATGAGAAATCACAACTCATTTCTGTGTTGAAAGCTCATAAACTAGCCATTGCATGGAAGATTCATGATATTAAAGGAATAAGTCCTTCGTATTGCACACATAAAATCCTTATGGAAGAAGGTCATAAAGCGTATGTGCAACGCTAACGAAGACTAAATCCTAATATGCAAGATGTAGTTAAGAAAGAGATTATTAAACTGCTAAATGCAGGTTTGATATATCCAATTTCTGATAGTCCATGGGTAAGCCCAGTTCAATGCGTGCCTAAGAAGGGTGGCATGACTGTCATTACAAATGAGAAAAATGAGCTTATTCCTACTAGGACTGTAATAGGATGGCGTGTATGTATTGATTATAGAAAATTAAATGACGCCACCAGAAAAGATCACTTTCCCTTACCTTTCATTGATCAAATGTTGGAAAGATTAGCCGGAAATAGTTACTATGGTTTTCTAGATGGATTTTCTGGATATTTTCAAATTCCAATTGCACCCGAGGACCAAGAGAAAACCACATTCACGTGCCCTTATGGTACTTTTGCTTACAAACGCATGCCATTTGGACTTTGCAACGCCCCTGCAACCTTTCAAAGGTGTATGATGGCGATTTTTCACGACATGATAGAAGAATGCATGGAAGTTTTCATGGATGACTTTTCTGTCTTCGGTGATACATTTGAATCATGTCTAGCTAATCTTGAACGAATGCTTATTAGATGCGAACAATCAAATCTAGTACTTAATTGGGAGAAATGCCATTTCATGGTTAAAGAGGGCATCGTTCTTGGACATAAAATTTCAAAAGAAGGAATTGAAGTGGATAGAGCTAAAGTAGATGTAATTGCTAAACTTCCACATCCCACCAATGTTAGAGGAGTTAGGAGTTTTCTAGAGCATGCCAGTTTTTACCGACGTTTCATAAAAGATTTTTCTAAAATTGCCACTCCTATGAATAAACTCCTAGAAAAGGATGCTCCATTCATCTTTTCAGATGAATGTATCAAATCTTTTAATATTCTTAAATAGAAACTCACTAATGCACCTATCATGATAACACCAAATTGGAATCTACCGTTTGAATTAATGTGCGATGCAAGTGATTTTGCAATGGGAGCCGTTTTAGGACAAAGGATTGAAAAACGATTTCAACCTATATATTATGCTAGTAAGACGTTACAAGGAGCACAAACGAACTATACAACTACTGAAAAAGAACTCCTTGCTATTGTCTTTGCTTTTGACAAATTTCGATCATATCTCGTTCTAGCAAAAACGGTGTTTTATACCGACCATTCTGCTCTTAGATACCTATTTTCAAAACAAGATGCTAAACCAAGATTAATCCGTTGGATCTTACTCTTACAAGAGTTCGATATTGAAATCCGAGATAAAAAAGGAGCAGAAAATCTCGCCGCTGATCATCTTTCTCGACTTGAAAATCCCGCATTAGAAGTTCTAAATGAATCGGCCATACAAGACAACTTTCCTGATGAATATCTATTGAAGATAGATTATAATGAAATTCCATGGTTTGCAGACTATGCAAACTACTTAGTATGTGGATTCCTTGAAAAAGGATTATCGTACCAAAAACGAAAGAAATTCTTCAGTGATATAAAACACTATTTCTGGGAAGATCCATATCTGTTTAAAAGTTGTCCAGATGGAATAATACGCCGATGTGTATTTGGAGATGAAGCTAGTAAAATTTTAAACCATTGTCACACAGGACCAACAGGAGGGCATTATGGGCCTCAACTAACAGCAAGAAAAGTTTACGAAGCTGGATTCTATTGGCCTATAATTTACAAAGACGCACACCTTCTTTGCAAATCCTGTGATGCTTGTCAAAGGGCCGGAAAAATAAGTCAACGTGATGAAATGCCACAAAATGTCATTCAAGTATGTGAAGTATTTGTGATGTTTAGCGAGGTGTATATAAAATAGTTATTATTTTACTAGGAAAATACTATTAAATACGATACAATTTTACACAAGATATTTATTTATTTATAGAATGGATATACTTAAACCTTGCTACAACACTTATAGGCAGTGTACCTAATCGTACAGTAGTGTAGTTTTTAGTAAGTCCGGTTCGTTCCACAGGGAAATCTTTAAACAAAGCTCAACGCTATATTAGTTTACTTTTATAAAAATACAATTATATATATAAGTAATATTATTATTATAAAGGGGGGTTTTTACCGTTTAATGACCGGTTTGTCGATTTTAAGACTTTAGTCGCAGTTAAAACCTAATGTAAAATATAAAATAAATACAAGACTTAAATTAAAGCGTAAAGTAAATAACGATAATGAAATTGCGAATAATAAAAATGCGATAAAATAAACTTGCGATAATTAAAAAGTACGATAATTAAAAGTGCGATAAAATAAAATAAATAAAAGTGCGATAATTAGAAGTGCAATTAAATATAAAATAAAGGAAATTAAATATGATATAAAAGAATTATGCTTATTTAAACTTCCGTAATCATGATGTTTGACGTGTTGATTTTAGTTTTATGCCCATGGGTTAATTGTCCTTTGTCCTGGATTATTCAATATGTCCGTCTGGTTTTTGTCCATAACAGTCCATCAGTCATAAATATAAATTGCAAGTGTCCTTGTCAAATTATTATTATACCCGAAGATAAATATTCCAACTAATTGGGGATTCGAATTGTAACAAGGTTTTAATACTTTGTTTAATGAATACACCAGGTTATCGACTGCGTGTAAACCAAGGTTTTACCACTTTGTTAACAATTACACCAATTACCCTTGAATGTAATTTCACCCCTGTTTTAATTATTCTAGTGGCTATTAATCCATTCCCGTGTCCGGTTAAATGAACGATTATTCGTACAAATAAATACCCCGCCCATCGTGTCCGATCGAGTGTATATGGTAATTTATAGGGACGCCCAATTGTAAATCTTTATATTAACATTAACAAACTTTCATTTAGTTAAACAAATATAAAGCCCATTAATAGCCCATAGTCTAGTTTCCACAAGTGTCGTTCTTTTGTCCAAACCCCAACTATGGTACAAAGCCCAATTACCCAATTTTAGTAATTAGCCCAACATCATGATTACTTCGTTTTAAATAAGCATAATAATAACTTAGCTACGAGACATTAATATAAAAAGGTTGAACATAACTTACAATGATTAAAATAGCGTAGCGTTACACGGACAGAATTTCGACTTACACCCTTACAACATTCGCTAACATACCCTTATTATTAGAATTATAATTAAAATTAAAATATAAATTATAAATATAAATATATTTACGTATGAAGAGGAAGAAAAAAAAAAGATGATTTAAATTTGATCAGAATTCGGTTGGCTTTATAGCCAGACTTGATTTTTGGGGCTCCGCGACTCGCGGCAAAATGCCCTTAAAACTCCGCGAGTCGCGGAGAGGTATTTACAGCTCACACCCTTGGAGTTTCTTGCTGCCGACGGTTTTTATTATATATATATAATATATATATAATTAATATAATTAATTATATAATATATTATATTTATATACATAGTTAACTTGTAATTTTTAGTCCGTTGCGTCGAGCGTTAAGAGTTGACTCTAGTCCCGGTTCCGGATTTTCGAACGTCCTCGCGTACAATTTAATATCTTGTACTTTGCGTTTTGAATCTTGTACTCTTGTGATTTCGAGACGTTTCTTATCAATAATTGGAACCTTTTTGATTGTCTTTTGTACTTTTGAGCTTTTTGGTCGTTTGCGTCTTCAATTTGTCGAATCTGTCTTTTGTCTTCACCTTTTATTATTTAAACGAATATCTCTTGTAAATAGAACAATTGCAACTAAAAGCTTGTCTTTCTTGAGGAATAATGCTATGAAATATATGTTCGTTTTTAGCATTATCAAATATTCCCACACTTGAGCGTTGCTTGTCCTCAAGCAATATCGTCTTGAAATACTAGAATCACTTCTTTATTCTTCACACTTTGTACATCAGTGATTTCTATACGGCGGTATAAACAATGGTAGTAACGATATGGTTTACAGTCCCACATGACTATAAAAATTTAGATCCATTAAGGAAATTGGATCTTTATGAAAACATTTGATCTTTTGAAATCTAGTTTTTACCCTAGATAAGTTTTCCGGAATAACCCTTTACCGGTGTTTGCAAAATATTTTTGTGGGTTTGGTGGGTTACAGATTTGAAAATTTTAGCTCAAAACTTGCGGTTTTGTGTCACCCACTTGCTAACCTTGTATTTGGAAAGCAACACGTCCAGTTTACTTGTTCCGTATATTACCTTTCGGCAAACTACCGTCCGGTTGTAAAGGAAAGCGTTGAACAAGCAACTGTTAAGGCAATGTCTCGTGACATGCTTTTGATTATGGTTTATAACGTGTCGGACGCAATTACTATCCTTGGTAGGAGCAATAGTAAAGCTCACCCTTATAATTTGTCGGTTTGGCACAAAGTCCTGTCTTTGACCATGCTATGCAACCACCGTTCTTACGGTTGACACCCGATTTAGTTCAGGTGACCTAATGAATTCCAGGTGAATTCCTAGGATTTTACGTTCAATGGTAATGAACGCATTGAAAATAGGGTTTTCAGAAAACAAATCGGTTTGTAATTTTGATCAAAATATTTTCTCGTTTAAGCTCGAGTTTAGATATCATTGAATTCCATGAGTTTGTAATTCTCAATCTTTAAGGTCAATCTCAAGGATTGAGTAATATCAGGCTTAAAAGCTGATTTTTAATCTTTAAGGAGATTATCCTTTCTGGGGATCTGATTCATTAGTCTTATCAAGCTAATTTGCACGGTGCCCCCCCATTGTACGAGATAAATCCTTCTCATGGTTAGGATAAATCTGACCACTTGGCGACCCTGTTTTATGCTGAGGTCCGTGGATTTCCTGCTGATTTTAGTGATGACTTTTCTAGATTTTTCGTCAACCTACAGCTGGTCTGGACGACAACTTCATGACCTAAATCAAGAAGCGCGTTTCTTTTTCGGAAGACTTTACTTCCTTTTAATGATGGAATTGATTCATCGTGTAGATCCATCTCTTCTTTTCTTTCATCGGGTAAAACAGTTTAGTTTAGTCCAAAGCAAAAGTATTTTCAGTTATTTGTTACAGATATATGTGACATATGTTTAAAATAACTTGGTAAATTTTCCCACACTTGGCTTTTATTTTCCTTTTTATCGTCCTCTATTCCATTTTAAATGAATTTTAACATTTTAGTTTGTTTCTCAATTTATGTCCTTTCCGAGGTAACAATAATTTCGGTGTTAAAACCTAGTTTTATCGTTCATAAATATGTATAAACATGATTTTGAATTCATTTAATTGAAAATTTTGAAAAATTTTACTAGAATTGGGTAGTCAGTATATAAGACCAGGGCTGTTCTTTATTATCAGAGAGCACTAGATTCTAATACAACTACTGCTTTACTAGTATTTTTAATGGTAACCAAGTGTATAAAGTAAAAAAATTTTAAAATCCGAAAGAATTTAATCCCTTCCCACACTTAAGATCTTGCAATGCCCTCATTTGCAAGAAATCAGTAACAATTTAAATTATTGAGGATGATTTGTGTGAAAATGATTAAATTTTTACCAAAGTTTCCAAATATATTGGCGTTTGTTTGCTGAATGATAAATGGTGCACATCATTTGTTCATTCCATCTTGTTGTTATTTCACATGTATTTTGCATCTTGTCGTCAAAATTAGTTGCTTTTGCTGAACTTAATGCCAGTCTTTGAAAATGCGTTGTTTTACCCTGTTGTGTACATAAGATAAACTGCAAACATATATACATATTTTTGAAGTTTGGTTTATTACCCCACATTCAAAAATTATTAAAATCTAAGAATAAAAGTTAGATAATTATAAAAATGATTACAATATTAACAAAAATATTAAATGTATTAATAAATACAAATTACAAAATAATAAAAAATAAGTAAACTAAGGATGATATTGGTACCAATAGGGGTTCCACGCATAACCATAAGTGCTATAGAATGCTTCGGCAGGGTCATACGTAGGATATGGTGGCTGCATCTCTATCGACCAAGGAGGGAAGACGGGTTTCGGTGTAGGAATATAGTTTCTACCTATATGTTGGCAATGCGCTATGATCTGGTTCTGATGAACTTGCCAATCTTCAAATGCTCTCTGTCTAGCATTTTCGTATTCCTGAGAAGCTATAAACCTATGCATTTCTTGCATCTCATTCCCCCCTCCTACATTACCTTGTTCCTGGTTTCTCTCTACATGTGGATGTCTACCATTGTATCGTACTGCGGCGTTATTTCGCCGCTTCAAAACTTTTGCACCATGGTATACATTTAAACCTATAGTGTCGCGGGGTTCCGGCTCTTCTACTAATAATCCCCCCCGACTTATATCCACACCGAGATATTCACCAATCAAAGTAATAAAAATACCACCTCCTATTATGCTATGTGGACGCATCCCCCGAACCATAGCTGATAAATAATAACCCACACAATATGGTATACTTACAGCGCTGTGTGGGTCTCGAATACACATTTGGTAAAACAAATCTTGTTCATTTACCTTTTCTTTGTTTTTACCCCTTTGTGTAATCGAATTAGCTAAAAACCTATGTATTACTCTTAATTCGGCTCTATCTATATCCAAATAAGAGTAGTTTCCCCCTTTGAAACGGTGATGGCTTGTCATTTGACTCCACACACCGTGTGTATCAAAATTCTCATCTATCTTTCTACCGTTTAGTATCAATCCTCTACAATCGGCAGACGCTAACTCCTCAGGCGTATATATACGTAAAGCCTGAGCCATGTCCAGTAAAGACATGTGGCGCATCGAACCGCCTAACAAAAATCTAATAAAAGAACGATCGGTTAAACTAGCTACCCGATCATTCAACTCTATACTACATAACAACTCTTCACACCATACTTTATATACAGGTCTGCGTATGGTGAATAAACATATCCAGTCATTAAAAGAAGAATTACCATACCTCTGTACAAGTAATTCCCTAATTGGCCCGGCCAATTCTACAGCTTCCAAGGGTCCTCATTCTATGACCCTCGGTACCTCAACAACCTTGGAATGAAGAGTATGCACACCCCGTTGATATTTTGGATAATCTATCCAAAGTCTGTCAAATCGCAGGTTCGGGTGCAACTGTTCCAAGTGCATATCTGAAAAGGTCATGACTGGATGAGGTACATCCTGCTTGTAGTAGTTATCTACCTCCTGTTGTTCCAAGTTCTCAGCAGGAGCATGGCGGGCTTGGGATGAAGATTCACCCCTTTCATTCTGCAAAACACATCAAACACAAATTTTGTGCATCCAAATATGCATTAGTGTCAGCAAAATCATCAATCAAAATAATTACAATGACATTATCAATTTATATCAAACTTAAGCTTATTTTCACATTTTTATCAAATCTACACTTTTTCAAATAAGCATATACGAAAATTTTCACCAAGTTCATAAGCATTCAACTCAAATAACATGTCAAAATAATCATTACTAGCAAATAAACAAGCCTCAAATGGCATTATCTTTCAAAAATCAAGTTCATGAATTTTGGACTTGAAAAAGTCCACTTTAATTCTCAAAATCATGTTTAGGCTCAAAGTTTGGATCATTTAACTACCTAGACATGTTACACTACTCAATTTAGCAACAATTCATGACAAAAATCGGCCATAACCTGTTTATATCAAAAAGCCCCAAATTGCTCAAGAACACAAACCCTAGATTATTCAAAATTTGAAGTTTAAGGCTTCTAATCATGTTAAACAGCATCAATCTAGGTTATACAAGCATAATACATAAACAATTTAAGTCTAATTACACTAAAAAGCATCAAAACAAATTTGGGAAAAATATAGCTCAAGAACACTAAAATTCGAATTAAATGGTGTTTAGGTGTAGAAATTTACCGTTTTTCTTGAGTAGTTCTTAGATATCATCCTTCTCAACATGATTTTAGCAAAAAATTTGGTGATTAACGGTTAAAAATTGGGATTTTTGGGGTGTTTTTGGGTGGTTTTTCGTGGGTTTTCGCAGTATTTTTCGGGTTGTTTTTGTGTTGTTGAGTGTACTGATCGTTTCAGCTGTTTTTATTTTTTTCTGGGTTTTGGTCCCTCCGCGAGTCGCGGAGGTTTGCACTGCAAACTCCGCGAGTCGCGGAGTTTACCCTTTTTTTTTTTTTTTTTTTTTTTTATATAATCTTTAACTTATAAAACAATTAAGAAATTAATTTTAAAATTTTGTTTCCCTTGTTATTTAGGACGAGGTCGTTTCGGATCGATGTCCTAGTCCGTCCCTCGACAAAATTTTAAAATTTGTCTTTTTGTAGCGATTGTTTTAAAAGCTAAGATTTTTGGGTTTTTTTTTTATGTTTTTGGCATACTTTAAATCAATAAGATTAAAAATAATGATAATAAAAGTTCTCGTCCCTTCCTCGGGTAAAGCAATTTCGGTTCAAAGACCTAGTCTTCAACTTACGACGAATTTTAAAAATCATATTCTTAACTTAATGAGATAAAGTAAATTTTTGTTTTTAAATTCACACAACATAAATATAAAATTCAAAATTAATATTAAAAATTCACACCAAACTCAAAATTTAAAATGCATAAAATTAAAAATTAATATTTTAAAAATTCACACCAAACTTAATTTAAAAATTTATAAATTCATACCAAACTTATATTAATTTTTCAAATATTTACAATTTTAAATATATTGTTTTTACAAAGTTTACAATATTAATTTAAGATTTAAATATTAATTTTAAAAACATGGTAAAAAAATAAATTAAAAATCTTTTTGTCTTTTTATCCCACTTTAATCAATCAAATATTATCAAAAATATGCGCCCCTCTTTTCGGTAAAGTAATTTCGGTTCCAAGACCTAATTTAACTCATGACGAATTTTTGAAATATTTTGGGTTGATTGATTAAAGATATTTATACCTTAAGAATAAACGTTAAATTTCGCAGTGATGTAATAAATTTTTGAATGATATCAATAATTTCGGTCGCCAAACCTAATTTTATTCAATACCAATTTAATACTTTTTAGCGAACAAATTAGCGTTTATTATCAAAAGGTTAAAAATAAAAATAAAAACTATACAGACATACCTGTGGAATAGATTTCTTAGTTATATGATCTATTATATTCATAAGATAGTCGGTTTAATTGGTTTTCCATGGCTGCATAGGCGTAACCTCGAGCATTCATTGTCTTTTCTTCTAAACATATGAACGGTCCGTCTCTGCATAAAGTAACAAATTCGGTATTTGAATAGGTTTGATTATTTGAACATTTACCTCCATGTGACCATTTTCCGCATTTGTGACATCGTTCTAGGTGTCGTGCTCTTCTTTTCGCTGCGGATTTTGATTTTCCTTTTCCAAATTGTAACTTATTATCTTCGCATCTGGATCCTTTTCTAACTCCGTCCATTCTTTCTCTGATTACTGATACTAATTCACTCGGTAGTATGTCATTATTTCTTTTAGTGATCAAAGCGTGTAGCATTAGACCATGGTTTAATTCACAGGCAGTCTTCATTTCGTAAAAACCTAAAAAAATAAAAATTCAGAATGGGGGGAGAAGACTAGTTCTTTAGGGTCTGCTAGGGAAAGACCATACGTGTTCCATTTTCGAGAACTACACGAAAACAGACAATCTAACTCTAACAGAAATACATATTATCCTTTAAAGATTTGATTCTCCCCACACTTAGTTAGCTGTGGTGTCGAAATTGTGATTAACTTCGTTGTCGACTTCCATCGGACCCTGTATGTAATGTTTAACTCTGTGACCATTAACTTTAAATTCAATCCCATTTGAATTTATCAATTCTATCGTTCCGTATGGGAAAACTCTTTTGAC
Source organism: Rutidosis leptorrhynchoides (assembly GCF_046630445.1). Taxonomy (NCBI): domain Eukaryota; kingdom Viridiplantae; phylum Streptophyta; class Magnoliopsida; order Asterales; family Asteraceae; genus Rutidosis; species Rutidosis leptorrhynchoides. The sequence goes on from NC_092333.1 coordinate 399,396,821, forward strand.
TATGAATGGTCCAGACCATCTTGATTTCAATTTTCCAGGAAATAGCTTGAATCGTGAATTGAAAAGAAGAACTCTGTCTCCTTCTTTAAATTCTTTTGAACTTCTGATTCTTTTATCATGCCATTTCTTCGTTCTTTCTTTATAGATTAACGAATTTTCGTATGCTTCATGTCTTAATTCTTCTAATTCGTTTAGTTGACTTAATCGTAGACGTCCGGCTTCATGTAAATCAAGATTACATGTCTTCAAAGCCCAAAATGCTTTGTGTTCAATTTCTACTGGAAGATGACATGCTTTTCCATAAACAAGTCTAAAAGGTGTGGTTCCAATTGGAGTTTTGTAGGCTGTTCTAAAAGCCCAGAGTGCATCCTCCAATTTAATGGACCATTCCTTTGGATTTGATCCTACGGTTTTCTCTAGAATACATTTTAAAGCTCGGTTGGTATTTTCAACTTGTCCACTTGTTTGTGGATGATATGCGGTGGAGATTTTATGAGTTACTCCATATCTTTTAAGAACTTTCTCAAGTTGATTATTACAGAAATGAGTACCCCGATCACTTATTAAAGCTTTCGGTGTTCCAAACCTTGCAAAAAGAAGTTTTAAAAAGTTGACTACAACTCGTGCATCGTTAGTTGGGAGAGCTTGTGCTTCCGCCCATTTAGATACATAATCAATGGCTACGAGTATATATAGATTATTATGAGATTTTGGAAATGGACCCATAAAGTCAATACCCCAAATGTCAAATACTTCACATACTTGGATGACATTTTGTGGCATTTCATCACGTTGACTTATTCTTCCGGCCCTTTGACATGCATCACAGGATTTGCAAAGAAGGTGTGCGTCTTTGTAAATTGTAGGCCAATAGAATCCAGCTTCATAAACTTTTCTTGCTGTTAGTTGAGGCCCATAATGCCCTCCTGTTGGTCCTGTGTGACAATGGTTTAAAATTTTACTAGCTTCATCTCCAAATACACATCGGCGTATTATTCCATCGGGACAACTTTTAAACAGATGTGGATCTTCCCAGAAATAGTGTTTTATATCACTGAAGAATTTCTTTCGTCTTTGGTACGATAATCCTTTTTCAAGGAATCCACAAACTAAGTAGTTTGCATAGTCTGCAAACCATGGGATTTCTTTATAATCTATCTTCAATAGATATTCATCAGGAAAGTTGTCTTGTATGGCCGATTCATTTAGAACTTCTAATTCGGGATTTTCAAGACGAGAAAGATGATCAGCGGCGAGATTTTCTGCTCCTTTTTTATCTCGGATTTCAATATCAAACTCTTGTAAGAGTAAGATCCAACGGATTAATCTTGGTTTAGCATCTTGTTTTGAAAATAGGTATCTAAGAGCAGAATGGTCGGTATAGACCACCGTTTTTGCTAGAACTAGATATGATCGAAATTTGTCAAAAGCAAAGACAATAGCAAGGAGTTCTTTTTCAGTAGTTGTATAGTTCGTTTGTGCTCCTTGTAATGTCTTACTAGCATAATATATAGGTTGAAATCGTTTTTCAATCCTTTGTCCTAAAACGGCTCCCATTGCAAAATCACTTACATCGCACATTAGTTCAAATGGTAGATTCCAATTTGGTGTTATCATGATCGGCGCATTAGTGAGTTTTTCTTTAAGAATATTAAAAGATTTGATACATTCATCTGAAAAGATGAATGGCGCATCCTTTTCTAGGAGTTTATTCATAGGAGTGGCAATTTTAGAAAAATCTTTTATGAAACGTCGGTAAAAACCGGCATGCCCTAGAAAACTCCTAACTCCTTTAACATTGGTGGGATGTGGAAGTTTAGCAATTACATCTACTTTGGCTCTATCCACTTCAATTCCTTCTTTTGAAATTTTATGTCCAAGAACGATGCCTTCTTTAACCATGAAATGGCATTTCTCCCTATTAAGTACTAGATTTGATTTTTCGCATCTAATTAGCATTCGTTCCAGATTAACTAGACATGATTTAAATGTATCACCGAAGACTGAAAAGTCATCCATGAATACTTCCATGCATTCTTCTATCATGTCATGAAAAATCGCCATCATACACCTTTGAAAGGTTGCAGGGGCGTTACAAAGTCCAAATGGCATGCGTTTGTAAGCAAAAGTACCATAAGGGCACGTGAATGTGGTTTTCTCTTGATCTTCGGGTGCTATTGGAATTTGAAAATATCCGGAAAATCCATCTAGAAAACAATAGTAACTATTTCCGTCTAATCTTTCCAACATTTGATCTATGAAAGGTAAGGGAAAGTGATCTTTTCTGGTGGCGTCATTTAATTTTCTATAATCAATACATACACGCCATCCTGTTACAGTCCTAGTAGGAATAAGCTCATTTTTCTCATTTGTGATGACAGTCATGCCACCCTTCTTAGGCACGCATTGAACTGGGCTTACCCATGGACTATCAGAAATTGGATATATTAAACCTGCATCTAGCAGTTTAATAATCTCTTTCTTAACTACATCTTGCATATTAGGATTTAGTCTTCGTTGGCGTTGCACATACGTTTTATGACCTTCTTCCATAAGGATTTTATGTGTGCAATACGAAGGACTTATTCCTTTAATATCATGAATCTTCCATGCAATGGCTGGTTTATGAGCTTTCAACACAGAAATGAGTTGTGATTTCTCATTTTCAGTAAGAGAAGACGATATTATTACAGGTAATTCAGATTCACCATGTAAATAAGCGTATTCCAAATGGTTTGGAAGTGGCTTTAACTCTAATTTCGGAGGTTCTTCTATCGATGATTTATATCGATATCTGTCTTCTTCTTTTAGCATTTGAATTTCTTCTGTTGTTGGTTCATATCCATTAGCTATAAGTGTAGCTAACATTTCAGCTTCATCAATTGGTTCATTACCTTCTCCTAAAGAACATTCTCCTGTTCCTTGTAATTCTGGAAATTCTTTTAATAATTCTGCATGTGCATCTATAGTTTGAATATAATAACATGTATCATCTGCAGATTGTGGTTGTTGCATTGCTCTATCAACTGAAAAGGTAACACTCTCATCCTCTATACTTAGGGTCAGTTTCTTACCGAACACGTCTATCATTGCTTTAGCCGTGTTTAAGAATGGTCTTCCTAATATGAGAGGAACTTGAGAATCTTCTTCCATGTCCAAAACAACAAAATCTACTGGAAATACTAAAGTACCAACTTTAACTAGCATGTTCTCCATTATCCCTCTAGGATATTTTATTGATCTATCGGCTAGTTGTATGCTTATTCTTGTTGGTTTCAATTCTCCAAGGTCTAGTTTAGCGTATAGTGAATACGGCATTAGATTTATACTAGCACCTAAGTCTGCCAATGCTTCTATTGAACTAAGACTACCCAGAAAACATGGAATTGTGAAACTTCCTGGATCAGATAGTTTTTCTGGTATCTTATTCAATAGCACTGCTGAACAATTAGCATTCATAGTAACAGCCGAAAGTTCTTCCATTTTCTTTCTATTTGTGATTAGATCTTTCAAGAATTTAGCATACCTTGGCATTCCTGAAATCACATCAATGAAAGGAAGATTTACATTTATCTGTTTAAACATATCCAAAAATTTGGATTGCTCGGCTTCAAGTTTTTCTTTCTTCATTTTACTCGGGTAAGGAAGTGGTGGTTGGTATGGTTTAACATAAGGTTTATTCTTAACTGTGTTATCTTCATTAACCTTTTCAACTACCGGTTCTTTTTCCTTTTCTTGCTCGGATTGTGGTTCTTGTGGAGTAGGAATGGTTTCATCAGAAGTTACAGGTATTTCCGGTGGTTTAAGTGTTGTACCACTTCTTGTGGTAATAGCTTTAGCTGTTTCATTCCGGGGGTTAGCATTTGTATCGCTTGGTAGACTTCCCGGTTTTCTTTCACCTATTAACCTTGCTAGGTTACTTACTTCTTGTTCCAGATTTTGAATAGAAGCTTGTTGATTTCTAAATGCTTGAGCATTTTGTTCATTGGTTTGTTTTTGAGATGTGAAAAACTGCGTTTGAGTTTCAACTAGCTTCGTCATCATATCTTCTAAATTCGGCTTTTTATCATCGGTTTGTTGTGGTGGTTTGTTTTGAAAATTAGGTCTTTGCTGATTGTAAGTATTATTGGATACTTGTTGATTGCTAGGACCTTGTTGGTTATTGTATGGAATATTTCGGTTATAGTTCTGATTTTGATTGTAAATCGGTCTTGGCGGTTGATAATTATTCTGATAATTATTTCCAGGCCTTTGGTTTATGTATGAAATATTCTCTCTTTGTTCCATTGTTAATTCAATACTGAGACAATCTTTTGTCAAATGTGGTCCTCCACACTGCTCACAACTAATTCGTATAGCATGAATATCCTTAGTCATCTTTTCCATTCGTCTCTCGAAAGCATCTATCTTTGCCAAAATGGAATCTAAGTCATGGCTAGAATCGGCTCTAGCTGCTTTAGATGATCTAATGATATCTTTTTCTTGGTGCCACTCATGTGAGTGGGAAGCAGTGTTATCAATAATTTTGTAAGCATCAGTTTCGGTTTTCTTCATAATAGAACCACCAGCTGCTATATCTATGTCTTTCCTTGTAGTGATGTCGCATCCTTGGTAGAATATTTGTACTATTTGACAGGTGTCTAAACCATGTTGCGGACATCCTCTTAACAATTTTCCATATCTTGTCCACGCCTCATATAGAGTTTCATTTGGCTTCTGTGTGAACGTAACAATTTCTGCTTGAAGTCTTACGGCTTTAGATGCAGGAAAAAATTGTTTAAGAAATTTGTCAACTAAAACATCCCATGTATCGATCGCCCCTTCAGGTAACGATTCCAACCAATCTTTGGCTTCTCCCTTTAAAGTCCAGGGAAATAACATGAGATATATCTGTTCATCCTCCACTTCTCGTATTTTAAATAGTGTGCAGATCCTATTAAAGGTACGTAAATGTTCATTTGGATCTTCCTTCGGCGCACCACTAAATTGGCATTGATTAGTCACCATGTGTAGAATTTGTCCTTTGATTTCATAATCTGGCGCATTAATGTCTGGATGAGTAATTGCGTGACCTTGGCCAGTGCGTTTAGCTCTCATTCGGTCTTCCATACTTAAAGGTTCCAGATTCTCCATAATTGAATTTGTTGAATCGGTATCACTAGATGCTTCAGATTTAATGGTTCGTTCCTCAACAATCTCTGTTTGAATGATTGGTGGTTCCGGAGGAAAGTTTAATGGTTCAGGATCTACGAACCGTTCCTGAATATTTTCTGGATTCTCAATTGTGAGGTTGGGTTCAAAAAATGGATTATCGGTAATTTGAACTGAAGTACTTGGTCGACTGGATGACGATTCTAAAGAAAAATCAACGGCGGTTATATTTGTTAAACGATGTCTTGATCGAGTTACAGGTGGTGAACGTACAAAAGGTGATGAACGTCTTGCTCGGTGCATTCACAGAATATCCTATTAGTTTTTAAAAGGAAAGAAAAATTATAATAAGTTATCCAATCAATAGACTTTTCTGATTTTGCCCACGTTTCGAATAGCCAAAAGATGCAGCAGAGGGGCAGGATTCGTTTGGTCTCAATATAATTGAGGACTGTTTGGCTCCAATAACCCGGTCCACGTACAAATCCAACTATTACTACGAACCAGAAAATTTTGATGTCTATCAATTTAACCACTTAAAATAAATTTTCGTAATTTTAAGAAATTTAGATAAGAAGTAGAAAAAATTCTAAGTCCTAAAACTAGAATAGCGAGAAATAAGAGAGAAAAAGATTGCGCGTCAAAAAATGTCGAAAAAGAAAAAATGGTTGAAAAATAAAAGGTGACGGAAAAATAAAAGAAACTTATAAAAACTTAAAAATACTTAACTAATTTAACCTTATTACTACAACTAACTTAAAATTATAATCGCAAATTGAAATTACTAATTGGAATGATAATTGATACATAGTAAAAGGTCTAAAAATATTAAAGCTTACAGGAAAAACTAAATCCCAAATGGAAATAACTTAAAAAGAAACTAAAACTTAAAAAGGCGTCGCAAAATTCTAAAGCACCTAAATCTTAGTCTAAAGAAAAAGCACTTAAGGAATTCTACGGCAAAGCCTAAAAATCTAGGAGTAAAAATAACTATAGCAAAAACTTAAGTTTAAAATTAAATATGAGCTAAAAAATACAAATATTATGCTACAACGATTAAAAAGGTACAAAATATAAAAATATACAAAAAGTTGTAAAAAGTACAATTTTTATAAAAATATTATTTTTATATTATTATTTTATTAAACTACTAATTTTACAATTTAATAAAAACTTAATTAATACTAAATACATAAATAAATAAAAAGTAAAAATAAAACTAAAACTAAAAATAATAATAATAATAATTATAATTAGGTTTAATAATTAATAATAATTAAAAATAACCCGTAATCAATGCTTGATTAGGGTTTTGTCCGTGTGTCAGAAGGTCTCCGCGAGTCGCGGTAAATAAAGAAGAAAACCCCGCGAGTCGCGGGGATCAGAATTTGAGCTGACAGATTTATCTTTTTACGCGTTTTTCTTTTTATTTTTTTTTATTTTTTTTATTTTCTGTTTTCTATTTTTTTTTAAATAATTAAAAGATTTTAAAATAAAACTTATATTTTTATAAACTAAAATAGAAATAAAGAAACTTTATAAAACTTAAATATTTAACAAAATCTTAAAAATACTAATATTTTTGTTTTTTTTTCTTTTTATATTTTCGAATATTTAAAACGTATTTTTACAAAAAACGACTTTTAATAAAAGTAACTAAAAATCTTTTTTTTTTTTTATTAGCGTTGCGCTTCCGGCGTTTAAGAGTTTTCCCCGGCAGCGGCGCCAAAAATATACTTGATGTTTAGCGAGGTGTATATAAAATAGTTATTATTTTACTAGGAAAATACTATTAAATACGATACAATTTTACACAAGATATTTATTTATTTATAGAATGGATATACTTAAACCTTGCTACAACACTTATAGGCAGTGTACCTAATCGTACAGTAGTGTAGTTTTTAGTAAGTCCGGTTCGTTCCACAGGGAAATCTTTAAACAAAGCTCAACGCTATATTAGTTTACTTTTATAAAAATACAATTATATATATAAGTAATATTATTATTATAAAGGGGGGGTTTTACCGTTTAATGACCGGTTTGTCGATTTTAAGACTTTAGTCGCAGTTAAAACCTAATGTAAAATATAAAATAAATACAAGACTTAAATTAAAGCGTAAAGTAAATAACGATAATGAAATTGCGAATAATAAAAATGCGATAAAATAAACTTGCGATAATTAAAAAGTACGATAATTAAAAGTGCGATAAAATAAAATAAATAAAAGTGCGATAATTAGAAGTGCAATTAAATATAAAATAAAGGAAATTAAATATGATATAAAAGAATTATGCTTATTTAAACTTCCGTAATCATGATGTTTGACGTGTTGATTTTAGTTTTATGCCCATGGGTTAATTGTCCTTTGTCCTGGATTATTCAATATGTCCGTCTGGTTTTTGTCCATAACAGTCCATCAGTCATAAATATAAATTGCAAGTGTCCTTGTCAAATTATTATTATACCCGAAGATAAATATTCCAACTAATTGGGGATTCGAATTGTAACAAGGTTTTAATACTTTGTTTAATGAATACACCAGGTTATCGACTGCGTGTAAACCAAGGTTTTACCACTTTGTTAACAATTACACCAATTACCCTTGAATGTAATTTCACCCCTGTTTTAATTATTCTAGTGGCTATTAATCCATTCCCGTGTCCGGTTAAATGAACGATTATTCGTACAAATAAATACCCCGCCCATCGTGTCCGATCGAGTGTATATGGTAATTTATAGGGACGCCCAATTGTAAATCTTTATATTAACATTAACAAACTTTCATTTAGTTAAACAAATATAAAGCCCATTAATAGCCCATAGTCTAGTTTCCACAAGTGTCGTTCTTTTGTCCAAACCCCAACTATGGTACAAAGCCCAATTACCCAATTTTAGTAATTAGCCCAACATCATGATTACTTAGTTTTAAATAAGCATAATAATAACTTAGCTACGAGACATTAATATAAAAAGGTTGAACATAACTTACAATGATTAAAAATAGCGTAGCGTTACACGGACAGAATTTCGACTTACACCCTTACAACATTCGCTAACATACCCTTATTATTAGAATTATAATTAAAATTAAAATATAAATTATAAATATAAATATATTTACGTATGAAGAGGAAGAAAAAAAAAAGATGATTTAAATTTGATCAGAATTCGGTTGGCTTTATAGCCAGACTTGATTTTTGGGGCTCCGCGACTCGCGGCAAAATGCCCTTAAAACTCCGCGAGTCGCGGAGAGGTATTTACAGCTCACACCCTTGGAGTTTCTTGCTGCCGACGGTTTTTATTATATATATATAATATATATATAATTAATATAATTAATTATATAATATATTATATTTATATACATAGTTAACTTGTAATTTTTAGTCCGTTGCGTCGAGCGTTAAGAGTTGACTCTAGTCCCGGTTCTGGATTTTCGAACGTCCTCGCGTACAATTTAATATCTTGTACTTTGCGTTTTGAATCTTGTACTCTTGTGATTTCGAGACGTTTCTTATCAATAATTGGAACCTTTTTGATTGTCTTTTGTACTTTTGAGCTTTTTGGTCGTTTGCGTCTTCAATTTGTCGAATCTGTCTTTTGTCTTCACCTTTTATTATTTAAACGAATATCTCTTGTAAATAGAACAATTGCAACTAAAAGCTTGTCTTTCTTGAGGAATAATGCTATGAAATATATGTTCGTTTTTAGCATTATCAATTTGACATTTGGGGTATTGACTTTATGGGTCCATTTCCAAAATCTCATAATAATCTCTATATTCTCGTAGCCATTGATTATGTATCTAAATGGGCGGAAGCACAAGCTCTCCCAACTAATGATGCACGAGTTGTAGTCAACTTTTTAAAACGTCTTTTTGCAAGGTTTGGAACACCGAAAGCTTTAATAAGTGATCGGGGTACTCATTTCTGTAATAATCAACTTGAGAAAGTTCTTAAAAGATATGGAGTAACTCATAAAATCTCCACCGCATATCATCCACAAACAAGTGGACAAGTTGAAAATACCAACCGAGCTTTAAAACGTATTCTAGAGAAAACCGTAGGATCAAATCCGAAGGAATGGTCCATTAAATTGGAGGATGCACTCTGGGCTTTTAGAACAGCCTACAAAACTCCAATTGGAACCACACCTTTTAGACTTGTTTATGGAAAAGCATGTCATCTTCCAGTAGAAATTGAACACAAAGCATTTTGGGCTTTGAAGACATGTAATCTTGATTTACATGAAGCTGGACGTCTACGATTAAATCAATTAAACGAATTAGAAGAATTAAGACATGAAGCATACGAAAATTCGTTGATCTATAAGGAAAGAACGAAGAAATGGCATGATAAAAGAATCAGAACTTCAAAAGAATTTAAGGAAGGAGACAGAGTTCTTCTTTTCAATTCACGATTCAAGCTATTTCCTGGAAAATTGAAATCAAGATGGTCTGGACCATTCATAGTTAAAAGAGTTTTTCCATACGGAACGATAGAATTAATAAATTCAAATGGGATTGAATTTAAAGTTAATGGTCACAGAGTTAAACATTACATACATGGTCCGATGGAAGAAGACAATGAAGTTAATCACAATTTCGATACCACAACTAACTAAGTATAGGGGGTTTATGTATTTCTGTTAGAGTTAGATTGTCTGTTTTCGTGTAGTTCTCGAAAATGGAACCCGAACGGTCTTTCCCTAGCAGACCCTAAAGAACTAGTCTTCTCCCCCCATTCTGAATTTTTATTTTTTTTAGGAAATGAAGACTGCCTGTGAACTAAACCATGGTCTAATGCTACACGCTTTGATCACTAAACGTAATAATGACACACTTCCGAGTGAAATAGTATGAGTAATCAGAGAAAGATTGGACGGAGTAAGAAAAGAATCCAGATACGAAGATAATAAGTCACAATTTGGTAAAGGAAAATCAAAATCCGCAGTGAAAAGAAGAGCACGACACCTAGAAAGATGTCACAAATGCGGAAAATGGTCACATGGAGGTAAATGTTCAAATAATCAAACCTATTCAAATACCGAATTTGTTACTTTATGCAGAGACGGACCGTTCATATGTTTAGAAGAAAAAACACTGAATGCTCGAGGTTACGCCTATGTAGCCATGGAAAACCAATTAAACCGACTATCTTATGAATGGGATAGATCATATAACTAAGAAATCTATTTCACAGGTATGTTTGTACAGTTTTTATTTTTTTATTTTTATTTTTAACCTTTTGATAATAAACGCTAATTTGTTCGCTATAAAGTATTAAATTGGTATTGAATAAAATTAGGTTTGACGACCGAAATTATTGATATCATTCAAAAAATTATTACATCACTGCGAAATTTAACGTTTATTCTTAAGGTATAAATATCTTTAATCAATCAACCCAAAATATTTCAAAAATTCGTCATGAGTTAAATTAGGTCATGGAACCAAAATTACTTTACCGAAAAGAGGGGCGTATATTTTTGATAATATTTGATTGATTAAAGTGGGATAAAAAGCCAAAAAGATTTTTAATTTTATTTTTACCATGTTTTTAAAATTAATATATAAATCTTAAATTAATATTGTAAACTTTGTAAAATCAATATATTTAAAATTGTAAATATTTGAAAAATTAATATAAGTTTGGTGTGAATTTTTAATTTTTAAAATATGAATTTTATTTTTATGCATTTTAAATTGTAAGTTTGGTGTGAATTTTTAATATTAATTTTGAATTTTATATTTAAGTTGTGTGAATTTAAAAACAAAAATTTACTTTATTTCGTTAAGTTAAAAATATGATTTTTAAAATTCATCGTAAGTTGAAGACTAGGTCGTTGAACCGAAATTGCTTTACCCAAGGGAGGGACGAGAACTTTTATTATCATTATTTTTAATCTTATTGAATTAAAGTATGCCAAAAACATTAAAAAAAACCCAAAAATCTTAGCTTTTAAAACAATCGCTACAAAAAGACAAATTTTAAAATTTTGTCGACGGACGGACTAGGACATCGATCCGAAACGACCTCGTCCTAAATAACAAGGGAAACAAAATTTTAAAATTAATTACTTAATTGTTTTAATTAGTATAAGATGTTAAAAAAAAAAAAAAAAAAAAAACTCCGCGACTCGCGGAGTTTGAAGGTTCAAACACCGCGACTCGCGGAGGGACCAAAACTAAAAAAAAAAAAAAAATGCAAAAACTGATCAGTTGAACATCCCCACACCACAAATACTGCGAAACACAGCCGAAAAAACCCGAGAAAACACCCCCAAAATCATAATTTTTAACCGTTAATCATCAAATCTTTTACTAAAATCATGCTGAGAAGGATGCTATCAAGGAATTACTCAAGAAAAATGGTAAATTTCTACACCTAAACACCATTTAATCCGAAAATTAGTGTTCTTGAGCAATTTTATACCCAATTTGATTTTGATGATTTTTAGTGTAATTATGCTTAAATTGCTTATGTATTATGCTTGTATAACCTAGATTGATGCTATTTAACATGATTAGAAGCCTTAAACTTCAAATTTTGAGTAATCTAGGGTTTGTGTTCTTGAGCAAATTTGGGGCTTTTTGATATAAACAGGTTATGGCCGATTTTTGTCATGAATTGTTGCTAAATTAAGTAGTGTAACATGTTTAGGTAGTTAAATGATCCAAACTTTGAGCCTAAACATGATTTTGAGAATTAAAGTGGACTTTTTCAAGTCTAAAATTCATGAACTTGATTTTTGAGAGATAATGCCATTTGAAACTTGTTTAATTGCTAGTAATGATTATTTTGACATGTTATTTGAGTTGAATGCTTATGAACTTGACGAACATTTTCGTATATGCTTATTTGAAAAAGTGTAGATTTGATGAAAATATGAAAATGAGCTTAAGTTTGATATAAATTGATCATGTCATTGTAATTATTTTGATTGATGATTTTGCTGACACTAATGCATATTTGGATGCACAAAAATTGTGTTTGATGTGTTTTGCAGACTGAAAGGGGTGAATCTTCATCCCAAGCTCGCAATGCTCCTGCTGAAAATGCGGAACAACAGGAGGTGGATAACTACTACAAACAAGATATGCCTCATCCAGTCATGACATTTTCTGATATGCACTTGGAAGATTTGCACCCGAACCTGAGATTTGACAGACTTTGGATAGATTATCCAAAATACCAAAGGGGTTTGCATACTCTTCATTCTAAAGTTGTTGAGGTACCTAGGGTCATAGAATGGGGACCATTAGAAGCTGTAGAATTGGCCGGGCCAATTAGGGAATTACTTGCACAGAGGTATGGTAATTCTACTTTTAACGACTGGGTACGTTTATTCACCATGCGTAGACCTGTATATAAAGTATGGTGTGAAGAATTGTTGTGTAGTATAGAATTAAATGATCGGCTAGCTAGTTTAACCGATCGATATTTTATTAGATTTTTGTTAGGAGGTTCAATGCGCCACATGTCTTTACTAGACATGGCTCAGGCTTTACGTATATATACGCCTGAGGAGTTAGCATCTGCCGATTGTAGAGGGTTGATACTAAATGGTAGAAAGATAGATGAAAATTTTGATACACATGGTGTATGGAGTCAAATGACAAGCCATCACCGATTCAAAGGGGGAAATTACTCTTATTTGGATATAGATAGAGCAGAGTTAAGAGTAATTCATAGGTTTTTAGCTAATTCGATTACACAAAGAGGTAAGAATAAGGAAAAGGTAAATGAACAGGATTTGTTTTACCATATGTGTATTCGAGACCCACAAAGCTCTGTAAGTATACCTTATTGTGTGGGTTATTATTTATCAGCTATGGTTAGGGGGATGAGACCACATAGCATAATAGGAGGTGGTATATTTATTACTTTGATTGCTGAATATCTCGGTGTGGATATAAGTCGGGGGGGATTATTAGTCGAAGAACCAGAACCCCGCGATACAATAGGTTTAAATGTATACCATGGTGCGAAAGTTTTGAAGAGGCGAAATAACGCCGCAGTACAATACCATGGTAGACATCCACAGGTTGAGAGAAACCAACAGCAAGGTAATGTAGGATGGGGAAATGAAATGGCAGAAATGCAAAGGTTTATAGCTTCACAAGAGTATGAAAATGCTAGACATAGAGCATTTGAAGATTGGCAAGTTCATCAAAACCAAATCATAGCTTATTGCCAACATATAGGTGGAAACTATATTCCTACTCCATCGCCCATATTCCCTCCCTGGTCTATAGAGATTCAACCACCGTATCCTACGTATAACCCAGCCGAAGCATTTTATAGCACCTATGGTTATGCATGGAACCCCTATTGGTATCAGTATCATCCCTAGTCTACTTAGTTTTATTTATTTTGTAATTTGTAATGTTGATACGTTTAATACTTATGTTAATATTGTAATAGTTTTTATAATTTCCTAACTTTTATTCTTAGATTTTAATAATTTTTGAATGTGGGGTAATATACCAAACTTCAAAAATATGTATATATGTTTGCAGTTTATCTTATGTACACAACAGGGTAAAACAACGCATTTTCAAAGACTGGCATTAAGTTTAGCAAAAGCAACTAATTTTGACGACAAGATGCAAAATATATGTGAAATAACAACAAGACGGAATGAACAAATGATATGCACCATTTATCATTCAGCAAGCAAACACAAATATGTTTGGAAACTTTGGTAAAATTTAATCATTTTCACACAAATCACCCTCAATAATTTAAATTGTTACTGATTTCTTGCAAATTAGGGCATTGCAAGATCTTAAGTGTGGGAAGAGGTTAAATTCTTTCGGATTTTAAAATTTTTACTTTATACACTTGGTTACCATTAGAAATACTAGTAAAGTAGTAGTTGTATTAGAATCTAGTGCTCTCTAATAATAAAAAACAGCCCTAGTCTTATATACTGACTACCCAATTCTAGTAAAATTTTTCAAAATTTTCAACTAAATGAACTCAAAATCATGTTTATACATATTTATGAACGATAAAACTAGGTGTTAACACCGAAATTATTGTTACCTCGAAAAGGACATAAATTGAGAAACAAACCAAAATGTTAAAATTCATTTAAAATGGAATAGAGGACAATAAAAAGGAAAATAAAAGCCAAGTGTGGGAAAATTTACCAAGTTATCTTAAACATATGTCACATATATCTGTAACAAATAACTGAAAATACTTTTGCTTTGGACTAAACTAAACTGTTTTACCCGATGAAAGAAAAGAAAAGATGGATCTACACGATGAATCAATTCCATCATTAAAAGGAAGTAAAGTCTTCCGAAAAAGACACGCGCTTCTTGATTTAGGTCAGGAAGTTGTCGTCCAGACCAGCTGTAGGTTGACGAAAAATCTAGAAAAGTCATCACTAAAATCAGCAGGAAATCCACGGACCTCAGCATTAAACAGGGTCGCCAAGTGGTCAGATTTATCCTAACCATGAGAAGGATTTATCTCGTAAAATGGGGAGGGCACCTTGCAAATTAGCTAGATAAGACTAATGAATCAGATCCCCATAAAGGATAATCTCCTTAAAGATTAAAAATCAGCTTTTAAGCCTGATATTACTCAATCCTAGAGATTGACCTTAAAGATTGAGAATTCAAACTCATGGAATTCAATGATATCTAAACTCGAGCTTGAACGAGAAAATATTTTGATAAAATTACAAACCGATTTGTTTTCTAAAAACCCATTTTCAATGCGTTCATTACCATTGAACATAAAATCCTAGGAATTCACCTGGAATTCATTAGGTCACCTGAATCAAATCGGGTGTCAACCGTAAGAACGGTGGTTGCATAGCATGGTCAAAGACAGGACCTTGTGCCAGACCGACAAATTAAAAGGGTGAGCTTTACTATTGCTCCTACAAAGGATAGTAATTGCGTCCGACACGTTATAGACCAAATTAAAAGCATGTCAGGGGACATTGCCTTAACAGTTGCTTGTTCAAAGCTTTCCTTTACAACCGGACGGTAGTTTACCAAAAGGTAATATACGGAGCAAGTATACTGGACGTGTTGCTTTCCTAATACAAGGTTAGCAAGTGGGTGACACAAAACCGCAAGTTTTGAACTAAAATTTTCAAATCTGAAACCCACCAAACCCACAAAAATAATTTGCAAACACCGGTGAAGGGTTATTCCGGAAAACTTATCTAGGGTAAAAGCTAGATTTAATTTTCAAAAGATTAAATGTTTTCATAAAGATCCAATTTCCTTAATGGATCTAAATTTTATAGTCATGTGGGACTGTAAACCATATCGTTACTACCATTGTTTATACCATCGTAAATAAATCACTGATGTACAAAGTGTGAAGAATAAAGAAGTGATTCTAGTATTTCAAGACTATATTGCTTGAGGACAAGCAACGCTCAAGTGTAGGAATATTTGATAATGCTAAAAATGAACATATATTTCATAGCATTATTCCTCAAGAAAGACAAGCTTTTAGTTGCAATTGTTCTATTTACAAGTGATATTCGTTTAAATAATAAAAGGTGAAGACAAAAGATAGATTCGATGAATTGAAGACGCAAAGGTCCAAAAAGCTCAAAAGTACAAAATACAATCAAAGAGGTTCCAATTATTGATAAGAAACGTCTCGAAATTACAAGAGTACAAGATTCAAAACGCAAAGTACAAAATATAAAATTGTACGCAAGGACGTTCGAAAATCCGGAACCGGGACATGAGTCAACTCTCAACGCTCGACGCAATGGACTAAAAATTACGAGTCAACTATGTACATAAATATAATATAATATATAATTAATTCTTAAAATTAATATATATATTATAATATATTTATAAATCGTTGGCAAGAAAGAAGCCAAAGGAGGGTGAGCTGTATTTTCAAACTCCGCGACTCGCGGAGTTTGAAGGTAAAAATTGTCGCGAGTCGCGGAGTACCCCTGAACTCAATTCCCTATAAAGCCAAACGAATTCTGATCATTTTTTATCAAAAAATAAAAAATTCAATCTCTCTCTATATATGTATACGTAAATATATTTATATTTATATTTTAATTTTAATTTTAATTATAATTCTAATAATAAGGGTATGTTAGCGAATGTTGTAAGGGTGTAAGTCGAAATTCTGTCCGTGTAACGCTACGCTATTTTTAATCATTGTAAGTTATGTTCAACCTTTTTACATTAATGTCTCGTAGCTAAGTTATTATTATGCTTATTTAATCCGAAGTAATCATGATGTTGGGCTAATTACTAAAATTGGGTAATTGGGCTTTGTACCATAATTGGGGTTTGGACAAAAGAACGACACTTGTGGAAATTAGACTATGGGCTATTAATGGGCTTTATAATTGTTTAACTAAATGATAGTTTGTTAATGTTAATATAAAGATTTACAATTGGGCGTCCCTATAAATTACCATATACACTCGATCGGACACGATGGGCGGGGTATTTATATGTACGAATAATCGTTCATTTTACCGGACACGGGAATGGATTAATAGCCACTAGAATAATTAAAACAGGGGTGAAATTATGTACAAGGATACTTAGCATAATTGATAACAAAGTATTAAAACCTTGGGTTACACTCAGTCGACATTCTGGTGTAATTATTAAACAAAGTAATAAAACCTTGTTACAGTTTAAGTCCCCAATTAGTTGGAATATTTAACTTCGGGTATAAGGATAATTTGACGAGGACACTCGCACTTTATATTTATGACTGATGGACTGTTATGGACAAAAACCAGACGGACATATTAAATAATCCAGGACAAAGGACAATTAACCCATGGGCATAAAACTAAAATCAACACGTCAAACATCATGGTTACGGAAGTTTAAATAAGCATAATTCTTTTATTTCATATTTAATTTCCTTTATTTTATATTTAATTGCACTTCTAATTATCGCATTTTTATTGTTATTGTATTTAATTGCACTTTTAATTATCGTACTTTTTAATTATCGCAAGTTTATTTTATCGCACTTTTATTATTCGCAATTTCATTATCGTTATTTACTTTACGCTTTAAATTAAGTCTTGTATTTATTTATTATTTTACATTTGGTTTTAACTGCGACTAAAGTTTTAAAATCTACAAACCGGTCATTAAACGGTAAAAACCCCCCTTTATAATAATAATATTACTTATATATATATTTGTATTTTTATAAAAGTAAACAAATATAGCGTTAAGCTTTGTTTAAAGATTTTCCCTGTGGAACGAACCGGACTTACTAAAAACTACACTACTGTACGATTAGGTACACTGCCTATAAGTGTTGTAGCAAGGTTTAAGTATATCCATTCTCTAAATAAATAAA
Organism: Rutidosis leptorrhynchoides; assembly: GCF_046630445.1. Taxonomy (NCBI): domain Eukaryota; kingdom Viridiplantae; phylum Streptophyta; class Magnoliopsida; order Asterales; family Asteraceae; genus Rutidosis; species Rutidosis leptorrhynchoides. The sequence goes on from NC_092333.1 coordinate 399,414,320, forward strand.
TATCTTGTGTAAAATTGTATCATATTTAATAGTATTTTCTTGTAAAATTTAATAGTATATTTTATACCCCTTAGCTTTAACTATCAGAAACGAATAAAAATAGAAACTATTTACAGTGGTATTAGTGATAGAGGTTGCAACAGTCTTGCCCGGTCATGGTACTCGATGGTTGCATTTTGATGAACCAGAAACAGAAATATAGAAAACGAGGAACAGTAGCATCATCTTCTTTATCGTAAATTCACTGTTTGAGCAGATTTTCGATGGTCTACAAGGTGTAGGTGGTGCTTGTTTCACGATCTAGTTAGAGAGAGAGTGAGGAGAGATGGATCTAAGTATAGTAATGAATCCTGGTTACACCATCGTCTTTCATCATCATTTTTATTCAACTTAAGTCAGAAAAAAAAAGAATGGAGTAGCAAAGTGAAGATTGAAATCTAGAAATGGGTTTGTTGTGTGTTGATTTAATCTGAAATAGAAACAAGATATATATAGGTGTTTTAAGATGGGTTCTGGGTTTTGTGATTATAACTGATCAGAAAGAATAATAATATGTGTATCAGTTCAAGGTGATTGGTATTGAGGTTGTTTGGTTTCACGACTTCTCAGGGAAAGAAGAAGAAAAGTAGAAAGGGAGAGAGAGAAGGTAGCGAGGTGATGGTGGCAGTGGTGGATGGGTTTGAGGGTGGTTACAGGTTGGTTCACGAAAAGAAAAACAAGAACCCATTCTTGGGTTTTGGTTTGTAATTGGAGTTGAAACAGAAAACGATAAAGTGGTCATCTTCGAGGTGGTTGATAGTGGTTTGAAATATTGAGGATGGATGATGGCTTGGTTGTTCACGATGGTATAAGTGAGTGGTGTAGGGTGGTTTTGTTCATGCTCGTCAAGTGAGGTTTGTGGGTAACAGAAGTAGGAATCGAATAGCAACAGTAATTAGTACTACTCGATAGTAGCTATTAGCAAAAATGAGTAGTTGTAGTGGTAGTTCCCATGATGGTTTTTCAGTTGTACAAGATAAGAAAAAGAAAAGAAAACATGGAGTAATATAGAAAAAGAAGAGGGAAGATCTTGTGCAAGAAAAATAATACAGAGGGTGCATGTTAAATAGATAAAGGCATGGTCTAGTTTGTTAACAAATGTGTGCATGCATATATCTTTATATCTTATCAATATAGAAGTGTGGCATGTGATTAAAGTGAAGGAAAAAAAGAATAAGTATAATATTCAAAAAGAAACATGCAGAGAAATATAATCGTTCAAGTTGTGTCATTATGTGCCGACAGTTTAATAGGGATAGTATTTCGTGCTCCGATGTTAATCATTGGCGGATAAAAGTCTTCGAAAAAATTTCATATTTTTAAATTAGATATCTTTATTTATATTGGTCATTATGGTATAAAATTTGATCATTAACTATTAAATAAAATTTACATCAACTGTCCCTCTCAATTATGGGTAAAATATAAAAAGTGTTAAAATTAAATAATTAGATTCTAAATATATTTTTAATAAGCCTATAACTTATATATCTCATTTTCGGATCACCTTTTATTTTAAAATTACATAAGTTCGAATTTAACTTGCTTAAATATCAATCGGAACATCAAACGAGTATTACAATCATTAAATATTTCTTTTTAATATACATTATATATATGTATTTATTTTAGTAATAATATTTTATTTTATTTTTATTTTACATAGTTAATTAAAGCATATAGTATTTTAAATTTAGACTTCAAATATATACATATCTATATATATTGAAATATATATTTATCTATTTACAAATAGTTGTTCGTGAATCGTTAAGGGCAGTCGAAGGTCAATTGAATATATGAAACAGTTCAAACATTTTGAGACTCAACATTACAGACTTTGCTTCTCGTGTCAAAAATATAATATTGTTTCGAGAGTTTGATTTAAAATTAGTCAAAAAATTTCGGGTCGTCACAGTACCTACCCGTTAAAGAAATTTTGTCCCGAAATTTGATTGGGATGGTCATGGCTGACAATAAGTATGTTTTCATGACGCATACGAGCTAGAAATTAGAGTTTTATCATCATTGAGGAATATGGATAAAATAATTTGATTACGCGAGGAGTATAAGTGAAGCTATCACAAAAGAGTGAAATGAGAAAATAATATTTCGTCATATCCTTTGACGTAGATATGGTTGATTTCCGGAGTTCAAGGGATTTGGAGAAAATCTTCGTGACAGGATTTGATTCTTCAGTAATTAAGGAAATTAGGATCCTCTTTGGTTAAATGCGATAGTCTATCTCGATTGCTCTGTCGGATATTTCACTATAAATCCACCCTCTTCGTTTCCTTATTTTCACAGCTCATACTTTCTATTCTTTCTTTCTCAATTCATACTTTTGTTTTCCCTTCTCGACTTTAAGTAGCAAGTTGATAATGCTAAAAACGAACATATATTTCATAGCATTATCCCTCAAGAAAGACAAGCTTTTGGTTGCAATTGTTCTATTTACAAGTGATATTCGTTTAAATATTAAAAAGTGAAGACAAAAGACAGATTCGACGAATTGAAGACGCAAACGACCAAAAAGCTCAAAAGTACAAAGTACAATCCAAGAGGTTCAAATTATTGTTGAGAAACGTCTAGAAATTACAAGAGTACGAGCCGCAAAACGCAAAGTACAAGATATTAAATAGTACGAAAGGACGTTCGAAAATTCGGAACCGGGACCAAAGTCAACTCTCAACACGCGACGCAACGGAGCTAAAATTACAAGTCAATGGAGTACAAGAATATAATATAATATATAATTAATTAGATAAAATTATATATATTATATTTTATATATATTAAAATTCGAGCAGCCCACGTTTAAAATGAATTGTGACCAGTAATTGACGGCCATGCGATCGCATGGCCAGCATGAAGAAAACTCATGCGATCGCATGAGCTCCTGTAGCAGCTGATATCCTATAAATTTCGCATGTTTTGGCTGAAAATATTACACATAATTCAATCTCTCTCTCTCTCTCACGATATATATATATATATATATATATAATTTATAATTTTAATTTTAGTTTAAGGTCATATATATATATATATATATATATATATATATATATATATAATTTATAATTTTAATTTTAATTTAAGATTAATAATAATAAGGTTATGTTAGCGAATGTTGTAAGTGTGTAAGTCGAAATTCTGTCCGTGTAAAGCTACGCTATTATTAATCATTGTAAGTTATGTTCAACCTTTTTAAATTAATGTCTCGTAGCTAAGTTATTATTATGCTTATTTAAATCGAAGTAATCGTGATGTTGGGCTAAATATTAAAGACGGGATAATTAAGCTTTGGACCATAATTGGGGTTTGGATAAAAGAACGACACTTGTAGAAATTAGACTATGGGCTATTAATGGGTTTTATATTAACTAAATGATACCTCGTTAATTTAATATATAGACTTATAATTTGAAGTATTTATATATAACCACATACGCTTAACTGGGTACGGTGGGCGGGATATCTTTAAATACCAATAATTATTCATTTGACCGGACACGGGGATGGATTAATAATCAATAGACTTGTTGAAACAGGGGTGAATTACATACAAGGGTAATTTGTGTAATTGTTAACAAAGTAATAAAACCTTGGATTACACGCAGTCGATAACCTGGTGTATTCATTAAACAAATTATTAAGACCTTGTTACAGTTCGAATCCCCAATTAGTTGGAATATTTGACTTCGGGTATAAGGATAATTTGACGAAGACTCTCGCACTTTATATTTATGACTGATGGACTATTATGGACAAAACCGTATGGACATATCGAATAATCTAGGACAAAGGACAATTAACCCATGGTAATAAACTAAAATCAACACGTCAAACATCATGATTATGGAAGTTTAAATAAGCATAATACTTTTATTTCATATTTTATCGCACTTTTATTTACTGTCATTTTATTTATTGCACTTTTAATTATCGTACTTTTTAATTATCGCAATTTTATTTATCGTACTTTTATTTATCACACTTTAATTATTGTCATTTACTTTACGCTCTAAATTAAGTTATATTTATTTTTAATATTTTACATTAGGTTTTAAGTGCGACTTAAGACATAAAATCGACAAACCGGTCATTAAACGGTAAAAACCCCCTTATATATATATATATATATATATATATATATATATATATATATATATATATATATATATATATATATATATATATACAAATATAGTTTTAAAAAAAATATAGAGTTAAACTTGGCTAGTTCCCTGTGGAGAACCGGACTTACTAAAAACTACACTACTGTACGATTAGGTACACTGCCTATAGTGTTGTAGCAAGGTTTAGGTATATCCACTCTATAAATAAATAAATAACTTGTGTAAAATTGTATCGTATTTAATAGTATTTCGTAATAAAAATATAACTATTTCATATACACCTCTGCGCACATGACAAGTAATGATCCAGAATTCGTAGGTATGGAGTTTCGAATGAACATGACTAATGTTTTAAGATAGAAATTGTAATAGCACGATCTTGATTGGTTAAATTGCCAAGTTCAAGAGAAAAGATAGAACTATCAGGAAGATATGTTCTCGATATGTTTGGAGATTAGATAGAATGTAAGAGTCGTGTAACATGGCACATGATGACGTTATGATCTGTGAATCACCATGTTTCATTAGAAACTCCGCATGACTTACTGTAATATAATCACGTTGATCAAGTTTCATTATATTATACTAACTCATGCATAAATTTCCAACACTACTTCAAAAACATTCATATTTTAAATTCAAAGGTTTACAGAATATAGAAACTAACAGTTTCTTATATGATGTAACACTGATAGTGCGAAGAGATTCATGATTTCAGATAAGAATATTTATGAAAATATCTTCAGAAACATGGAGGATACATATAATGAAAAATACGATGATATCTTGGAATATCTAAGATCAGAGGATGATGAAGCCGATTTGTCCGTAACGGTTTAGAGTCAGGAGCAAGGTATTCTCTATTGACTTCAGCAGATACTGAATCATTTGGATTCTTTGAAGGCTGGTTTAGTCTTTGTGATTTGTCCACAATCTCCTTCATGGTTTGCTCAATCCGTTTTCCAGTTCTAACCTTTCTGAGCTTTGCCAACATACAATTTTTTTTATCATTATTCTTTCGACTGTTTCGGTTGTCTACAGTTTCTGCTGCTTCATTTAGCTTTTTTAAAGTTCAGTGTATTGATTCGTAGGCTGGGTGCTTTTCAGAATTTCAGAATTGAAGATTATAATTTTAGGAGATATATGTTATATGTATACATATAACTGTTGACGTAGAAACACTGCGAGGTTCTGAATACTGATTTGCTGATTCTCAGTATTTGGTATGGCAATTTTTGTTATAAGATACGGATGAGTGTATGATAGGGTTTTAATGAATGCATATATTGATTTTTCGGAAAATCAAAGATCAATAAGGTTGTTGGTAATTTTATTGCTAATGTGGTGGAATGTAAAAGGTTCTCCATTAACGATAATAAAGCACGCATACATATCAAGGTTATAATAAGGTTGTTTCGAACGAAAAGTCAAAGTTGACTTGCTAGAGTTGTAACAAAAATTGCTACTTTGAAAGGGATTAGAAGGTTATTTTTCGGTAATAACAACGCCAAAGGAGTTAGCACAGATACGTGTTAAATGTTTACTCAGGTTCTAAGAGGTTTTCAGATGCATAACTATATGCATCAATATTTTCTTCCATAGATGAAGTGCGGTTGGTTCATCCTCTCGAGTGAGGTGTTTTCAAGAATCATGAAAGGTTTGAACGCAGATGGTAATCGTCAAGATACAAATGAGGTTTAAGATGAAATCAAGTGGCAAACTTGAAGGAATATTTAGTTTCATATGTTATAATCAATATTTTAATTCATTTTAATTGTCCAATGTTAGCAGTCCACAGTTAATAGTCCATAATTACTAATTCAATAATTCATATATAGTTTATAATATTCGAATTAATTAATACGTATCATGACCCGTGTACATGTCTCAGACTCGATCACAACTCAAAGTATATATATTATTGTAGAATCAACCTCAACCCTGTATAGCTAACTCAAGCATTACTGCATATAGAGTGTCTATGGTTATCCCAAATAATATATATAGATGCGTCGATATGATATGTCAAAACCTTGAATACGTGTCCCGCTATTTAAAGTACGTAAAATAAATAACAGAAATTAAATGACAATAAATAAAATTGCGAGAATATAAATTGCGATAAATAAATTGCGATAAATAAAGTGTAATTAGGAATTAACGGTTAGCTAGGAACAGTTAGCTAGGATTTTGTTAGCGTGGATTCTTAACAGAATTTCTCATAGTTAATTTGTTTGTTTCTAACAAATTTTATTTTGTCCAATGTTTTCTTCATTATGCCACTTGTTGGATTCTGATAAATCGAAATTCAAATATGAAATTGAATGAAAAGGGTTATTCTGCGATGAACGGATTCGTATATCTGTGGATGTAAGTAGGATAGTAATTGAATGTTAAATCAGATTCGAAGAATGTATAGTGTAACTTATTAATGTGAAATCAAAATATTCCTAGGGTATTACCTACCCGTTAAAATATTTTCACCATTAATCGTTTGTACAAAAGAATTTTTAATTACAATCTTTATGAAAATATACTTACATATATATTCTCTTCAGATGTAGTCATGAATTTAATGAGTCAATATGATATTAAACTCGTTTGATTTACCGTTAGAACAAGAATATATAATCTCTAGAACATTAGAGATTACATAATCGTCATGTTGTACGAAGATAAATGATGTAGAACGTCATGTAGAACGATGATTATGCTCGAGGTACAGATTGTGATGTTGAGGCGTGTGATGTTTGAACTTGGGTTATTGGTGGTACTGGTATTGATGTTGGTGGTACTGTTGGTTTCGATGATGTTGCTGAAGCTGGTACATTTTGCACCATATTTTACAAGGCTATAACTTGGGTGCGAATTTCGCTGACTTCTTCTATTACTCCGGGATGATTGTCGGTTCAGACGAGCGGATAAATAAGATCTAGAATTTGGTATAGTATATAGTAGTGACGAGATACTCTGGAAATGAAAGAAAAAATGGTGTTTCGGACAGGTTCGCCGGTAAGTGCTTTAGGTTCATTGTCAAGAGGTGAATTTGGTTGATGAAAAGGATCACCTTCTTCTTGTCTCCAATGATTAAGTAGACTACGAACCCATCAGATGAATTGGGGATGACTGATTGGCTGATTCATTCTGGTGACGCTGCTTCCGGAGCTTAGGTGAACATCCATGTCGAAATAGTTGTCGGAATAGCTATCGAAATCTGAGGGACTTGAACTAGTGGCGAGTTCCATTTCGTACGATCAGATGAAGGATTTTCGATAAGAAATAGATTATAGGATGTAGATTAGTACCCTGCAATACATAATTTACATATGCCTATATAATACTAAAATCCCATAAGTTATGGAGGAATCTACGGAAGCTGTCAGGCAAAGGTAACAATAACAGATACGCTAAGATATGAATTTATCTATACACTGTCTATGCAATAGAGGCAGTAAGACGTGTCTTAGACTTTAAGGATGATAAGCAAAAAAAATTCGACACAAAATGATAAGCAAAACTTTTGACATGCAGACACAGTCGAAGTCCAGACCCACTAATGCATCTAAACAACTATCAGTTAGACACACTAATGCAAGACCTGGTTCGCTAAGACCACTGCTCTCTTATACCAACTGAAAGGACCCGTCCTAATCTATAAGGACGAATACAATAACATTTGGTTACATCGCGAGGTACTTGACCTCTATATGATACATTTTACAAACATTGCATTCGTTTTTAAAAGACAAACTATCATTTCATCGAAAGTTGACAGCATGCATACCACTTCATAATATATCCAACTATAATTGACTTAATAATAATCTTGATGAACTCAACGACTCGAATGCAACGTCTTTTGAAATATGCCATGAATGACTCCAAGTAATATCTCTAAAATGAGCAAATGCACAGCGGAAGATTTTATATTTCTAGATTTTTAGACTTTGCCGTAATGCAAATGCACAGCGGAAGACTTAATTATAATTTTTCATTCGTAATTAGTTCGTAACTTAGTATTTTGCCGTAGTTATTTTATATTTCTAGATTTTTAGACTTTGCCGTAAAATCCCTTAAGTGCTTTTTCTTTAGACTAAGATTTAGATGCTTTAGAATTTTGCGACGCCGTTTTAAGATTTTAGTACTTTTTAAGTTATTGCCGTTTTGAATATAGAATTTCTTTTAAGCTTTATTACCTTTAGACGTAAGTTTTAAATTTTAGTTTTTAGACTTTTAAGTTTCGACGCTGCATTTTATTATTTTTCGACGCTTATTTTTCGACTTTTTATTTTTCGACGTTTTTCGACGCACTCTTTTTCTTTCTTATTTCTCGACGCTCTAGTTTTTAGGACATAGAATTTTCTATTTCTTCTCTAAAATTTCTTTAAATTTCCACGAAAAATTATTTTAAATAGTTAAATTGATAGACATCCAAAATTTTCTGGTTCGTAGTAATAGTTGGATTTGTTAGGGGCGAGTTGTGGGCTTCCGATTTAAAGGGTCCTGGCTACCTGCTGCATCTATTGGCTATTCGAAACGTGGGCAAAATCAGAAGAGTCTATTAATTTGATAACTTGTATATTTTTTATTTTTTATAACTAATAGGATATTCAGTGAATGCACCGAGCAAAACGTTCACCACCTTTTATACGTTCACCACCTGTAACTCGATCAAGACATCTATCCAATATTGTCGCCGTTGATTTTTCTTTAGAATCGTCATCTAGTCGACCAAGTACTCCAATTCAAATTTCCGATAATCCATTTTTTGAACCCGACCTCACAATTGAGAATCCGGAGGATATTCAGGGACAATTCAGAGATCCTGAACCACTAATCATTCCTCCTGAATCACAAATCACTCATCCAGAGATTGTCGAGGAAGAAACCATTAAGTCAGAATCCTCTAGTGATTCAGATTCAACAAATTCAATCATGGAGAATCTGGAACCTCTAAGTATGGAAGACCGAATGAGAGCTAAACGCACTGGCCAAGGTCACGCAATTACTCAACCAGATATTAATGCACCAGATTATGAAATCAAAGGATAAATCCTACACATGGTAACTAATCAATGCCAATTTAGTGGTGCGCCGAAGGAAGATCCAAATGAACATCTTCGTACCTTTAATAGAATCTGTACTCTATTTAAAATCCGAGAAGTTGAGGATGAACAGATTTATCTCATGTTATTTCCCTGGACTTTAAAGGGAGAAGCCAAAGATTGGTTAGAATCATTACCTTAAGGGGCGATTGATACATGGGACGTTTTAGTTGAAAATTTTCTTAAACAATTCTTTTCGGCATCTAAAGCCGTGAGACTTCAAGGAGAAATTGTTACGTTCACACAGAAGCCAAACGAAACTTTATATGAGGCGTGGACAAGATTTGGAAAGTTATTGAGAGGAAGTCCGCAACATGGTTTAGACACTTATCAAATAGTATAAATATTCTACCAAGGATGCGACATCACTACACGAAAAGACATCGATATAGCAGCTGGTAGTTCCATTATGAAGAAAAACCGCAGCTGAAGCTTACAAAATTATTGATAACACTGCTTCTCACTCACATGAGTGGCATCAAGAAAAAGATATCGTTAGATCATCTAAAGCAGCTAGAGCCGATTCTAGCCATGATTTTGATTCCATGTCCGCAAAGATAGATGCTGTCGAGAGACGAATGGAAAAGATGACTAAAGATATTCACTCAATACGAATTAGTTGTGAGCAGTGTGGAGGACCATATTTGATAAAAGATTGTCTCAGTATTGAACAAATAATGGAACAAAGAGAGAATGTTTCATATATAAACCAAAGGCCTGAAAATAATTATCAAAATAATTATCAACCGCCAAGACCAATCTACAATCAAAATCAGAATTATAACCGAAATTTTTCATACAACAACCAACAAGGTCCTAGCAATCAACAAGGTCCTAGCAATCAACAAGTATCTAACAATACTTACAATCAGCAAAGACCTATTTTTTAAAACAAACCACCACAAACCGATGATAAAAAACCAAATTTAGAAGATATGATGTCGAAGCTAGTTGAATCTCAAACGCAGTTTTTCACATCTCAGAAACAAACCAATGAATAAAATGCTCAAGCATTTAGAAATCAACAAGCTTCTACTCAAAATCTGGAACAAGAAGTAAGCAACCTAGCAAGGTTGATAGGTGAAAGAAAATCGGGAAGTCTACCTAGCGATACAAATGCTAACCCCCGGAATGAAACGGCTAAAGCCATTACCACGAGAAGTGGTATTACACTTAAACCACCTGAAATACCTGTAATTTCTGATGACGTTATTCCTACTCCACAGGCACCACAGCCTGAGCAAGATAAGGAAATAGAACCGGTAGTTGAAAAGGTTAATGAAGATAACACAGTTAAAGCTAAGTCTTATGTTAAACCATACCAACCACCACTTCCTTACCCGAGTAAAATGAGAAAAGAAAGACTTGAAGCCGAGCAATCCAAATTCTTGGATATGTTTAAACAAATAAATGTAAATCTTCCTTTCATTGATGTGATTTCAGGAATGCCTAGATATGCTAAATTTCTGAAAGATCTAATCACAAATAGAAATAAAATGGAAGAACTCTCGGCTGTTACTATGAATGCAAATTGTTCCGCAGTACTATTGAATAAGATACCAGAAAAATTATCAGATCCAGGAAGTTTCACAATTCCATGTTTTCTGGGTAGTCTTAGTTCAATAGAAGCATTGGCAGATTTAGGTGCTAGTATAAATCTAATGCTGTATTCATTATACGCTAAACTAGACCTTGGAGAATTGAAACCAACACGAATAAGCATACAACTAGCCAATCGATCAGTAAAATATCCTAGAGGGATAATGGAGAACATGCTAGTTAAAGTTGGAACTTTAGTATTTCCAGTAGACTTTGTTATTCTGGATATGGAAGAAGATTCTCGAGTTCCTCTCATATTAGGAAGACCATTCTTAAACACGGCTAAAGCAATAATAGACGTGTTTGGTAAGAAACTGACCCTAAGTATAGAGGACGAGAGTGTTACTTTTTCTGTTGATAAAGCCATGCAACAACCGCAATCTGCAGATGATACATGTTATTATATTCAAACTATAGATTCACATGCAGAATTGTTAGAAGAATTTCTAGAATTACAAGGAACAGGAGAATGTTCTTTAGGAAATGGAACTGAACCAATTGATGAAGCTGAAATGTTAGCTACACTTATGGCTAATGAATATGAACCAACAACAGAAGAACTTCAAATGTTAAAAGAGGAAGACAGATATAGATATAAATCATCGATAGAAGAACCACCAAAATTAGAGTTAAAGCCACTTCCAAACCATTTGGAATACGCTTATTTACATGATGAATCAGAATTACCTGTAATAATATCATCTTCTCTTACTGAAAATGAAAAATCTCAACTCATTTCTGTGCTAAAAGCTCATAAACCAGCTATTGCATGAAAGATTCATGACATTAAAGGCATAAGTCCTTCGTATTGCACACATAAAATCCTTATGGAAGAAGGTCATAAAACGTATGTGCAACGCCAACGAAGAATAATCCTAATATGCAAGATGTTGTTAAGAAAGAAATTATTAAACTGCTTGATGCAGGTTTAATTTATCCAATCTCTGATAGTCCATGGGTAAGCCCAGTTACCTAAGAAGGGTGGCATGACTGTCATCACAAATGAGAAAAATGAGCTTATTCCTACTAGGATTGTAACAGGATGGCGAGTTTGTATTGATTACAGAAAATTAAATGACGCCACCAGAAAAGATCACTTTCCCTTACCTTTCATTGAGCAAATGTTGGAAAGATTAGCCGGGAACAGTTACTATTGTTTTCTTGTCGGTTTCTCCGGATATTTTCAAATTTCAATAGCACCCGAGGACCAAGAGAAAACCACGTTCACGTGCCCTTATGGTACTTTTGCTTACAAACGCATGCCATTTGGACTTTGCAACGCCCCTGCAACCTTTCAAAGGTGCATGATGGCAATTTTTCACGACATGATAGAAGAATGCATGGAAGTTTTCATGGATGACTTTTCAGTCTTCGGTGATACTTTTGAATCATGTCCAGTTAATCTTGAAGGAATGCTTATTAGATGCGAGCAATCAAACCTAGTACTTAATTGGGAGAAATGCCATTTCATGGTTAGATAAGGCATCATTCTTGGTCATAAAATTTCTAAGGAAGGAATTGAAGTGGATAGACCTAAGTAGATGTAATTGCTAAACTTCCACATCCCACCAATGTTAGAGGAGTTAGGAGTTTTCTAGGGCATGCCGGTTTTTACCGACGTTTCATAAAAGATTTTTCTAAAATTGCCACTCCTAAGAATAAACTCCTAGAAAAAGATGCTTCATTCATCTTTTCAGATGAATGCATCAAATCTTTTAATATTCTTAAAGAAAAACTCACTAATGCGCCGATCATGATAACTTCAAATTGGAATCTACCATTTGAACTCATGTGCGATGCAAGTGATTTTGCAATGGGAGCCGTTTTAGGACAAAAGATTGAAAAACGATTTCAACCTATTTATTACACTAGTAAGACGTTACAAGGAGCACAAACGAATTACATAACTACTAAAAAATAACTCCTTGCTATTGTCTTTGCTTTTGACAAATTTCGTTCATATCTCGTTCTAGCAAAAACAGTGGTCTATACCAACCATTCTGCTCTTAGATACCTATTTTCGAAACAAGATGCTAAACCACGATTAATCCGTTGGATCTTACTCTTACAAGAGTTCGATATTGAGATCCGAGATAAAAAGGGAGCAGAAAATCTCGCCGCTGATCATCTTTCTCGTCTTGAGAATCCCGAATTAGAAGTTCCAAATGAATCGGCTATACAAGATAACTTTCCTGATGAATATCTATTGAAGATCGATTATAATGAAATTCCATGGTTTACAGACTATGAAAACTACTTAGTATGTGGATTCCTTGAAAAAGGGTTGTCGTACCAAAAACGAAAGAAATTCTTTAGTGATATAAAACACTATTTCTGGGAAGATCCATATTTGTTTAAAAGTTGTCCCGATAGAATAATACGCTGATGTGTATTCGGAGATGAAGCCAGTCAAATCTTAAACCATTATCACACAGGACCAACATGACGGCATTATGGGCCTCAACTCACAGCAAGAAAAGTTTGCAACGCTGGATTCTATTGGCCTACAATTTTCAAAGACGCACACCTTCTTTGTAAATCCTGTGATGCTTGTCAAAGGGCCGGAAAAATAAGTCAACGTGATGAAATGCCACAAAATGTCATTCAAGTATGTGAAGTACTTGACGTTTGGGGTATTGACTTTATGGGTCCATTTCCAAAATCTCATAATAATCTCTACATTCTCGTTGCCATTGATTATGTATCTAAATGGGCGGAAGCACAAGCTCTCCCAACTAACGATGCACGAGTTGTAGTCAACTTCTTAAAACGTCTTTTTGCAAGGTTTGGAACACCGAAAGCTTTAATAAGTGATCGGGGTACTCATTTTTGTAATAATCAACTTGAGAAAGTTCTCAAAAGATATGGAGTAACTCATAAAATCTCAACCGCGTATCATCCACAAACAAGTGGACAAGTTGAAAATACCAACCGAGCATTAAAACGTATTCTAGAGAAAACCGTAGGATCAAATCCGAAGGATTGGTCCATGAAATTAGAGGATGCACTCTGGGCTTTTAGAACAGCCTATAAAACTCCAATTGGAACCACACCTTTTAAACTCGTTTATGGAAAAGCATGTCATCTTCCAGTAGAAATTGAGCACAAAGCATTTTGGGCTTTGAAGACATGTAATCTTGATTTGCATGAAGCCGGACGTCTACGGTTAAGTCAACTAAACGAATTAGAAGAATTAAGACATGAAGCATATGAAAATTCGTTAATCTATAAGGAAAGAACGAAGAAATGGCATGATAAAAGAATCAGAAGTTCAAAAGAATTTAAAGAAGGAGACAGAGTTCTTCTTTTCAATTCACGATTCAAGCTATTTCCTAGAAAATTGAAATCAAGATGGTCTGGACCATTCATAGTCAAAAGAGTTTTCCCATACGGAACAATAGAGTTAATAAATTCAAATGAGATTGAATTTAAAGTTAATGGTCACAGAGTTAAACATTACATACATGGTCCGATGGAAGTTGACAATGAAGTCAATCATAATTTCACCACCCAAGAAAACCCTCAGAATGAAAACATAAATATGTTATCAACAACATATGAAAAACCAAAATTGGAAGACGAGGAAGCTTCAAATTGGAGTGATGAAGAAGAATTCCTATACAAACCTCCCATTCCAAGAAACGAAGAAAAATGTGAACAAGAAGTTCAAGTAGAAGTGAAAGAACCAAGAAAAGATCACCCGAAAAAGGTTAACAACCCAACTCTACTTACTAAAGTAGGAGACCCAGGTGAATTTATCATTTCTTGCTTGCTTAATGATGGTGCTATGTATAATGGACTCGCAGATTTAGGAGCAAGTGCAAATGTTATGCCTCTTTCCTTATACAAAGGATTAGGTGTGGGTAAATTAAGACCAACCAGAATAGGTGTTCAATTATTTGATCAAACCATTAAACACCCGGTTGGAATAGCAAACAATTTACTTGTTAAAGTGGGAAGTTTGACCTTTGTTGCAAACTTCATAGTTATTAATATGGAGGAAGACCTTAATATTCCTCTAATTTTAGGTCGCCCATTTTTAGCAACCACCGAAGCGTTCATTGATGTAAGAGAATGTAGAATGACACTTAGGGATGGTGACAAATCGGTCACCTTTGTGAACCGAAAGTTTAGATCTCCACCAACCAAAACTGTTGAACCAATAAAAACGCCTAAGTGTAGGGAAGATGAAGCAACAACCAATGATGACCTGATAATAAAGAACCCCGTAATTGATACGAAATTAGATGAACCCGATTTCAACTGTTCAACGAAGAAACTTTATAAACGGATTCAAGATGCTAGGATTAAGGGGAACTTTAAGTTATGTAACCGATTAGTATCCAATTTTTCGTCTAAAGAAAAAGAAATGTTAGTTGAATTTGTGAAAGTTATAGAGGAAATCAACAATTGGCTTGAAGTAAAAGTCAGAGATATACAAGTTGTTGATAGTCCAATTAAAAATGAAGTTAATCACAATTTCGACACCACAGCTAACTAAGTGTGGGGAGAATCAAGTCTTTTTAAGGATAATATATATTTCTGTTAGAGTTAGATATTCTGTTTTCGTGTAGTTCTCGAGAATGGAATCCGAATGGTCTTTCCCTAGCAGACCCTAAAGAACTAGTCTTCTCCCTCCATTCTGAATTTTTATTTCTCTTAGGTTTTAAGAGATGAAGAATTCCTTTGATCTGAACCATGGTCTACTACTACACGCTATGATTACTAAACGTAATGATGACACACTTCCGAGTGAAGTGGTATCCTTCATAAGAGCCAAAATGGACGAAGTAAGGAAAGAACTCAGGAAAGATCATCATAAGACACATTTTGGTAAAGGAAAATCAAAATCTGCAACAAAAAGAAGAGCACGACACCTTGAAAGATGTCATAAATGCGGGAAATGGTCACACGAAGGTAAATGTTCGAACAATCAAACATATTCAAATACCAAATTTATTACTCTATGCAGAGAAGGACCGTTCATATGTTTAGAAGAAAAGTTATTAAAGAATCGAGGTTACGCTTATGTAGCTATGGAAAACCAAATCACACGACTCTCCTATGAGTCGGCTAAAGCAGGTCTCTGAGAATTCTATCTCACATGTAAGTATGTACAGTTTTTATTTTTTTTATTGCTTTTAACCTTTTGATAATAAACGCTGAATCGTTCGCTATAAAGTATTAAATTGATATTCAATAAAATTAGGTATGCGAAACCGAAATTATTGATATCATACAAAAATTTATTACATCACTGCGAAATTTACCGTTTATTCTTAAGATATAAATATCTTTAATAAATAAACCCAAAATATTTCAAAAATTCGTCAGGAGTAAAACTAGGTTATGGAACCGAAATTACTTTACCGAAAAGAGGGGCGTATATTTTTGATAATATTTGATTGATTAAAGTGGGATAAAAGACCAAAAAGATTTTTAATTTTATCTTTACCATGTTTTTAAAATTAATATTATAAAATTTTAAAATTAATATATTTAAGTTTGTAAATATTTTAAACTACTATTTTTAATATAAGTTTGTAAAATTAAAAATATTAATTATATTTATATGAATTTTTAATTTTATGCATTTAAATTTGGTGTGAATTTAAAAAACAAAAATGTACTTTATTTCATTAAGTTAAAAATGTGATTTCTAAAAATTCGTCGTGAGTTGAAGACTAGGTCGTTGAACCGAAATTGCTTTACCCGAGGGCGGGACGAGAAATTTTATTATCATTATTTTTAATCTTATTGAATTAAAGTATGCCAAAAAAAAACCAAAAATCTTTGCTTTTAAAACAATCGCTTTAAAAACGACAAATTTTAAATTTTATCGAGGGACGGACTAGGTAAACATACCGAAACTACCTAAAGTAAAAGGAAACAAAATTTTAAAAAAATTATTCATTTAAATTGTTTTAATAGATAAAGATTTTATAAAAAATAATAATAATAAAAATATTATGTATGTTTGTAGTTTATCTTATGTACAAAACAAGGTAAAACAGCGCACTTTCAAAGACTGGCATTAAGTTCAGCAAAAGCTATTAATTTTGACGACAAAACAAAAAACAAGTGTGATGTAACAACAGACGGAATGAACAAATGATGTGCACCATTTATCATTCAACAAACAAACGCCAATATGTTTGGAAACTTTGGTAAAATTTAATCATTTTTCTACGCTACTCACCCTCAATAATTTAAATTGTTACTGATTTCTTGCAAATGAGGGCATTGCAAGATCTTAAGTGTGGGAAGGGGTTAAATTCTTTCGGATTTTTTAAATTTTAAATTTAAACACTTGGTTACCATTAAAAATACTAGTAATGCAGTAGTTGTATTAGAATCTGGTGCTCTCTGATAATAAAGAACAGCCCTAGTCTTATATACTGACTACCCAATTCTAGTAAAAATTTTTAAAATTTTTAAATAAATGAATTCAGAATCATGTTTATACATATTTATGAACGATAAAACTAGGTGTTAACACTGAAATTATTGTTACCTCGGAAAGGACATAAATTGAGAAACAACCTAAAATGTTAGAATTCATTTAAAATGGAATAGAGGAAAATAAAAAGGTAAAGAAAGGAAAATAAAAGCCAAGTGTGGGAAAAATTTACCAAGTTATTTAGAACATATATAACATATTTTTGTACAAATAATTAAAGATACTTTTTTTAACGATATTAATCAATTTTACCCAGTTTATTGTAATATAAATGAAATTTAAAAGGAAGTAAAGTCTTCCGAGAGAAAAATACACGCGCTTCTTGATTTAGGTCAGGAAGTTGTCGTCCAGACCAGTTGTAGAGTCTACGAAAAACCTTGAAAAGTTTTCTCAAAAATCAGCTGGAAATTCACGGACCCCAGCATCAAACAGGGTCGCCAAGTGGTCAGACTTATCCTAACCATGAGAGGATCTGTCTCGTACAATGGGGGGCACCATGCAAATTAGCTTATATGACTAATGAATCAGATCTCCAGAAAGGATAATCTCCTTAAAGATCAAAAATCAGCTTTTAAGACTGATATTACTCAATCCTTGAGATTGACCTTAAAGATTGAGAATTACAAACTCATGAAATTCAATGATATCTAAACTCGAGCTTGAACGAGAAAATATTTTGATCAAAATTACAAACCGATTTGTTTTCTGAAAACCCATTTTTAATGCGTTCATTACCATTGAACGTAAAATCATAGGAATTCACCTGGAATTCATTAGGTCACCTGAACCAAATCGGGTGTCAACCGTAGGAACGGTGGTTGCATAGCATGGTCAAAGACAGGACCTTGTGCCAGACCAAAAAATTATAGGGTGATCTTTACTATTGCTCCTACAAAGGATAGTAATTGCATCTGACACGTTATAGACCATAATTAAAAGCATGTCACGGGACATTGCCTTAACAGTTGCTTGTTCAACGCTTTCCTTTACAACCGGACGGTAGTTTACCGAAAGGTAATATACGGAGCAAGTAAACTGGACGTGTTGCTTTCCTAATACAAGGTTAGCAAGTGGGTGATACAAAACCGCAAGTTTTTGAGCTAAAATTTTCAAATCTGAAACCCACAAAACCCACAAAAACAATTTCGCAAACACCGGTGAAGGGTTATTCCGAAAAACTTATCTAGGGTAAAAGCTAGATTGAATTTTTAAAAGGTCAAATATTTTCATAAAGATCCAATTTCCTAAAGGATCTAAATTTTCATAGTCATGTGGGACTGTAAACCACAACGTTACTATCATTGTTCATACCGCCGTATTAAAATCACTGATGTACAAAGTGTGAAGAATAAAGAAGTGATTCTAGTATTTTTATTTCAAGACTATATTGCTTGAGGACAAGCAACACTCAAGTATGGGAATATTTGATAATGCTAAAAATGAACATATATTTCATAGCATTATCCCTCAAGAAAGACAAGCTTTTGGTTGCAATTGTTCTATTTACAAGTGATATTCGTTTAAATATTAAAAGGTGAAGACAAAAGACAGATTCTACGAATTGAAGACGCATACGACCAAAAAGCTCAAAAGTACAAAGTACAATCCAAGAGGTTCAAATTATTGATGAGAAACGTCTAGAAATTACAAGAGTACGAGCCGCAAAACGCAAAGTACAAGATATTAAATAGTACGAAAGGACGTTCGAAAATTCGGAACCGAGACCAAAGTCAACTCTCAACACGCGACGCAACGGAGCTAAAATTACAAGTCAACGGAGTACAAGAATATAATATAATATATAAATATTAAAATTCGAGCAGCCCACGTTTAAAATGAATTGTGACCAGTATTTGAAGGTCATGCGATCGCATGGCCAGCATGAAGAAACTCATGCGATCGCATGAGCTCCTGTAGCAGCTGACATCCTATAAATTTCGCGTGTTTTGGCTGAAAATATTACACATAATTCAATCTCTCTCTCTCACTATATATATATATATATATATATATATATATATATATATATATATATATATATATATATATATATATATATATATATATATATATATATAATTTATAATTTTAATTTTAATTTAAGATTAATAATAATAAGGTTATGTTAGCGAATGTTGTAAGTGTGTAAGTTGAAATTCTGTCCGTGTAAAGCTACGCTATTATTAATCATTGTAAGTTATGTTCAACCTTTTTAAATTAATGTCTCGTAGCTAAGTTATTATTATGCTTATTTAAATCGAAGTAATCGTGATGTTGGGCTAAATATTAAAGACGGGATAATTGGGCTTTGGACCATAATTGGGGTTTGGATAAAAGAACGACACTTGTGAAAATTAGACTATGGGCTATTAATGGGTTTTATATTAACTAAATGATACCTCGTTAATTTAATATATAAACTTATAATTTGACGTATTTATATATAACCACATACGCTTGACTGGGTACGGTGGGCGGGATATCTATAAATACCAATAATTATTCATTTGACCGGACACGGGGATGGATTAATAATCAATAGACTTGTTGAAACAGGGGTGAATTACATACAAGGGTAATTGGTGTAATTGTTAACAAAGTAATAAAACCTTGGATTACACGCAGTCGATAACCTGGTGTATTCATTAAACAAATTATTAAGACCTTGTTACAGTTCGAATCCCCAATTAGTTGGAATATTTGACTTCGGGTATAAGGATAATTTGACGAAGACTCTCGCACTTTATATTTATGACTGATGGACTATTATGGACAAAACCGTATGGACATATCGAATAATCCAGGACAAAGGACAATTAACCCATGGTAATAAACTAAAATCAACACGTCAAACATCATGATTATGGAAGTTTAAATAAGCATAATTCTTTTATTTCATATTTTATCGCACTTTTATTTACTGTCATTTTATTTATTGCACTTTTAATTATCGTACTTTTTAATTATCGCAATTTTATTTATCGTACTTTTATTTATCGCACTTTAATTATTGTCATTTACTTTACGTTCTAAATTAAGTTATATTTATTTTTAATATTTTACATTAGGTTTAAACTTCGACTTAAGACATAAAATCGACAAATCGGTCATTAAATGGTAAAAACCCCCTTTTTATAATAATAATAATACTACTTATATATATATATATATATATATATATATATATATATACAAATATAGTTTTAAAAAAAATATAGAGTTAAACTTGGCTAGTTCCCTGTGGAGAACCGGACTTACTAAAAACTACACTACTGTACGATTAGGTACACTACCTATAGTGTTGTAGCAAGGTTTAGGTATATCCACTCTATAAATAAATAAATAACTTGTGTAAAAATTGTATCGTATTTAATAGTATTTCGCAATAAAAATATAACTATTTCATATACAATTCTGCGCACATGACAAGTAATGATCCAGAATTCGAAGGTATGGAGTTTCGAATGAACATGACTAATGTTTTAAGATAGAAATTGTAATAGCACGATCTTGATTGGTTAAATTGCCAAGTTCAAGAGAAAAGATAGAACTATCAGGAAGATATGTTCTCGATATGTTTGGAGATTAGATAGAATGTAAGAGTCGTGTAACATGGCACATGATGACGTTATGATCTGTGAATCACCATGTTTCATTAGAAACTCCGCATGACTTACTGTAATATAATCACGTTGATCAAGTGTCATTATATTATACTAACTCATGCATAAATTTCCAACACTACTTCAAAAACATTCATATTTTAAATTCGAAGGTTTACAGAATATAGAAACTAACAGTTTCTTATATGATGTAACACTGATAGTGCGAAGAGATTCATGATTTCAGATAAGAATAGTTATGAAAATATCTTCAGAAACATGGAGGATACTTATAATGAAAAATACAATGATATCTTGGAATATCTAAGATCAGAGGATGATGAAGCCGATTTGTCCGTAACGGTTTAGAGTCAGGAGCAAGGTATTCTCTATTGACTTCAGCAGATACTGAATCATTTGGATTCTTTGAAGGCTGGTTTAGTCTTTGTGATTTGTCCACAATCTCCTTCATGGTTTGCTCAATCCGTTTTCCAATTCTAACCTTTCTGAGCTTTGCCAACATACAATTTTTTTTTATCATTATTCTTTCGACTGTTTCGGTTGTCTACAGTTTCTGCTGCTTCATTCAGCTTTTTCAAAGTTCAGTGTATTGATTCGTAGGCTGGGTGCTTTTCAGAATTTCAGAATTGAAGATTATAATTTTAGGAGATATATGTTATATGTATACATATAACTGTTGACGTAGAAACACTGCGAGGTTCTGAATACTGATTTGCTGATTCTCAGTATTTGGTATGGCAATTTTCGTTATAAGATGCGGATGAGTGTATGATAGGGTTTTAATGAATGCATATATTGATTTTTCGGAAAATCGAAGATCAATAAGGTTGTTGGTAATTTTATTGCTAATGTGGTGGAATATAAAAGGTTCTCCGTTAACGATAATAAAGCACGCATACATATCAAGGTTATAATAAGGTTGTTTCGAACAAAAAGTCAAAGTTGACTTGCTGGAGCTGTGACAAAAATTGCTACTTTGAAAGGGATTAGAAGATTATTTTTCGGTAATAACAACGCCAAAGGAGTTAGCACAGATATGTGTTAAACGTTTACTCAGGTTCTAAGAGGTTTTTAGATGCATAACTATATGCATCAATCTTTTCTTCCATAGATGAAGTGCGGTTGGTTCATCCTCTCGAGTGAGATGTTTTCAAGAATCATGAAAGGTTTGAACGCAGATGGTAATCGTCAAGATACAAATGAGGTTTAAGATGAAATCAAGTGGCAAACTTGAAGGAATATTTAGTTTCATATGTTATAATCAATATTTTAATTCATTTTAATTGTCCAATGTTAGCAGTCCACAGTTAATAGTCCATAATTACTAATTCAATAATTCATATATAGTTTATAATATTCGAATTAATTAATACGTATCGTGACCCGTGTACATGTCTCAGACTCGATCACAACTCAAAGTATATATATTATTGTAGAATCAACCTCAGCCCTGTATAGCTAACTCAAGCATTACTGCATATAGAGTGTCTATGGTTATTCCAAATAATATATATAGATGCGTCGATATGATATGTCAAAACCGTGAATACGTGTCCCGCTATTTAAAGTGCGTAAAATAAATAACAGAAATTAAATGACAATAAATAAAATTGCGAGAATATAAATTGCGATAAATAAATTGCGATAAATAAAGTGTAATTAGGAATTAACGGTTAGCTAGGAACAGTTAGCTAGGATTTTGTTAGCATGGATTCTTAACAGAATTTCTCATAGTTAATTTGTTTGTTTCTAACAAATTTTATTTTGTCCAATGTTTTCTTCATTATGCCACTTGTTGGGTTATGATAAATCAAAATTCAAATATGAAATTGAATGAAAAGGGTTATTCTGTGGTGAACGGATTCGTATATCTGTGGATGTAAGTAAGATAGTAATTGACTGTTGAATCAGATTCGAAGAATGTACAGTGTAACTTATTAATGTGAAATCTAAATATTCCTCGGGTATTACCTACCCATTAAAATATTTTCACCATTAGTCGTTTGTACAAAAGAATTTTTAATTACAATCTTTATGAAAATATACTTACATATATATTCTCTTCAGATGTAATCATGAATTTAATGAGTCAATATGATATTAAACTTATTTGATTTACCGTTAGAACAAGAATATATAATCTCTAGAACATTAGAGATTACATAATCGTCTTGTTGTACGAAGATAAATGATGTAGAACGTCATGTAGAACGATGATTATGCTCGAGGTACAGATTGTGATGTTGAGGCGTGTGATGTTTGAACTTGGGTTATTGGTGGTACTGGTATTGATGTTGGTGGTACTGTTGGTGTCGATGATGTTGCTGAAGCTGGTACGTTTTGCACCATATTTTCCAAGGCTATAACTTGGGCGCGAATTTTGTTGACTTCTTCTATTACTCCGGGATGATTTTCGGTTCAGACGAGCGGATAAATAAGATCTAGAATTTGGTATAGTATATAGTAGTGACGAGATACTCTGGAAATGAAATAAAAAATGGTGTTTCGAACAGGTTCGCCGGTAAGTGTTTTAGGTTCATTGTCAAGAGGTGAATTTGGTTGATGAAAAGGATCACCTTCTTCTTGTCTCCAATGATTAAGTAGACTATGAATTCATCAGATGAATTGGGGATGGCTGATTGGCTGATTCATTCTGGTGACGCTGCTTCCGGAGCTTAGGTGAACATCCATGTCAAAATAGTTGTCGGAATAACTATCGGAATAGCTATCGAAATCTGAGGGACTCGAACTAGTGGCGAGTTCCATTTCCTACGATCAGATGAAGGATTTTTGATAAGAAATGGATTATAGGATGTAGATTAGTACCCTACAATACATAATTTACATATGCATATATAATGCTAAAATCCCATAAGTTACGGAGGAATCTACGGAAGCTGTCAGGCAAAGGTAACAATAACAGATACGCTAAGATATGAATTTATCTATACACTGTCTATGCAATAGAGGCAGTAAGACGTGTCTTAGACTTTAAGGATGATAAGCAAAAAAAATTCGACACGAAATGATAAGCAAAACTTTTGACATGCAGACACAGTCGAAGTCCAGACCCACTAATGCATCTAAACAACTATCAGTTAGACACACTAATGCAAGACCTGGTTCGCTAGGACCACTACTCTGATACCAACTAAAAGGACCCGTCCTAATCCATAAGGACGAATACAATAACATTTGGTTACATCGCGAGGTACTTGACCTCTATATGATACATTTTACAAACATTGCATTCGTTTTTAAAAGACAAACTTTCATTTCATCGAAAGTTGACGGCATGCATACTACTTCATAATATATCCAACTATAATTGACTTAATAATCATCTTGATGAACTCAACTACTCGAATGCAGCCTCTTTTGAAATATGCCATGAATGACTCCAAGTAATATCTCTAAAATGAGCAAATGCACTGTGGAAGATTTTATATTTCTAGATTTTTAGACTTTGCCGTAATGAAAATACACAGCGGAAGACTTAATTATAATTTTTTGTTCGTAATTAGTTCATAACTTAGTATTTTGTCGTAGTTATTTTATATTTCTAGATTTTTAGACTTTGTCGTAAAATCCCTTAAGTGCTTTTTCTTTAGACTAAGATTTAGATGCTTTAGAATTTTGCGACGCCGTTTTAAGATTTTAGTACTTTTTAAGT
Organism: Rutidosis leptorrhynchoides; assembly: GCF_046630445.1. Taxonomy (NCBI): domain Eukaryota; kingdom Viridiplantae; phylum Streptophyta; class Magnoliopsida; order Asterales; family Asteraceae; genus Rutidosis; species Rutidosis leptorrhynchoides. The sequence goes on from NC_092333.1 coordinate 399,438,961, forward strand.
TATTGCCGTTTTGAATATAGAATTCCTTTTAAGCTTTAGTACCTTTAGACGTAAGTTTTAAATTTTGGTTTTTAGACTTTTAAGTTTCGACGCTGCATTTTATTATTTTTCGACGCTTATTTTTCGACCTTTTATTTTTCGACGTTTGTCGACGCACTCTTTTTCTTTCTTATTTCTCGACGCTCTAGTTTTTAGGACATAGAATTTTCTATTTCTTCTCTAAAATTTCTTTAAATTTCGACGAAAAATTATTTTAAGTGGTTAAATTGATAGACATCCAAAATTTTCTGGTTCGTAGTAATAGTTGAATTTGTTAGTGGCGAGTTGTGGGCTTCCGATTTAAAGGGTCCTGGCTACCTGCTGCATCTATTGGCTATTCTAAACGTGGACAAAATCAGAAAAGTCTATTAATTTGATAACTTATATAATTTTTATTTTTTATAACTAATAGGATATTCAGTGAATGCACCGAGCAAAACGTTCATCACCTTTTATACGTTCACCACCTGTAACTCGATCAAGACATCTAGCCAATATTGTCGCCGTTGATTTTTCTTTAGAATCGTCATCTAGTCGACCAAGTACTCCAATTCAAATTTTCGATAATCCATTTTTTGAACCCGACCTCACAATTGAGAATCTGGAGGATATTCAGGGACAATTCAGAGATCCTGAACCACTAATCATTCCTCCTGAATCACAAATCACTCATCCAGAGATTGTCGAGGAAGAAACCATTAAGTCAGAATCCTCTAGTGATTCAGATTCAACAAATTCAATCATGGAGAATCTGGAACCTCTAAGTATGGAAGACCTAATGAGAGCTAAACGCACTGGCCAAGGTCACGCAATTACTCAACCAGATATTAATGCACCAGACAATTAGTGGCAATTATAACGTCCAACTAATTCAATAATAATCCACAGAACATCTGTCTGCATAATAATTCATTCGAGAAATGTTTTGCTTGTGTCTATCTCGTCAAATATTTATAAAAGCATTTCATGTATTCTCAGTTCAAAATATATTTCAAAAGCATTTAATAAAGCAGTTATAAAAATAGCGCATGTATTCTCAGTCCCAAAAATGTAAAGAGTAAAAGGGAATCAAATGAACTCACAGTACAATATTTTGTAGTAAAAATATTCATACGACGATATTAAACAATGCAGGGTTGGCCTCGAATTCACGAACCTATATCATTAATATATGTATTGAAACCTATACTAATATTCAAACAAGTTTATATATATTAATTATGTAATATTTTACTTATTTAATATAGTAATGTATTTATTATGTCAAATGTTATATATATCTATATGATACTTTATATTAACATGGTAAATTAAATATACTTATGATACATGTAATGATAATATTTTTATATATAAATATCTTTCGTTAGTTAAAATAATAATTATGATAATACTAAAATAATGATAATAATTCTAATAATAATGATAATAAAAATAATGTTAATAAATATATATAGAAAATCATGTTAATAATAATAATAATAATAATAATAATAATAATAATAATAATAATAATAATAATAATAATAATAATAATAATAATAATAATAATAATAATAATAATAATAATAATAATAAAAAATAAGAATAATAATACTACCTTAGTGAGATAAATAAGCTTTCAAAAAAAAAATGAAACTGCCACAGCCAGGGATTGAACCCGCGACCTCTCGCTAACCACACACATGCCTAACCACTGAACCATCACTCCAATCTAGTAATACTTGCGTTATTAAATATTTAATATGTACCCACTGATTAACCTTTTCATTTTCATAATAGATTCATCATCATCATCAACTTCTTGGCAACATAAAAAATGGATTTCGGCCCAACTCTTACAAACAACACACGGCCCAATAGCAACCATAAACTCTCGGCCCAATCTTCAATATAAAAACATTCGGCCCACATTGATCACGAGCCCAACAGTAATTTTGTGGCCCAGCAGAAATACATAACTAACCTCAGCCCAAGTATTAAAACGGGGATCCTGGTTTTGTAAAGGGGATCGGTAGTAGCTCAGAAAAAGAAAATAAAAGGTTTCGTGGATTAAACTTGTCGACCACTAACAATAATAATTGAAATAAATCGTTGTTTTCTCATCATCATTGTGTCCTTCATCAATCACCCTCACTAATCACGTTCATCATCGTCTTCATCACTGTAGGAGCAGAAACCGAAGAAAACAGTAGCAGATGCTTTTGAACAAAACAGAAAACATAAGCGATAGTAGTAATTTCAACAATATCTCAATGGTGTGCGTGTTTAGTAGCAGTAAGTAATATCAGTCAGATAGTTTCTTGTTGGGTCTGATCGGAACAGCATCCGGAAATAGTAGAAGTAAAATTGGGTCTCGTGTGAAGAACTTACAGTGGTGATGGCTGCAATTCTAAAACAGAAACGCGATATAGTAGAAGGAGTGAGTTGCGGGTTCATCAATGGTGTATGAAGCTTGAATAGATCCGAAAGAAAAAAGAAACTGCAGTAGTTTATAATAGTTTTGTAGAGTTTGAAACGAATCAAAATAGAAACTATTTACAGTGGTATTAGTGATCGAGGTTGCAATAGTCTTGCCCGGTCATGGTACTCGATGGTTGCATTTTGATGAACCAGAAATAGAAATATAGAAAACGGGGCACAGTAGCATCATCTTCTTTATCGTAAATTCACTGTTTGAGCAGATTTTTGATGGTCTAAAAGGTGTAGGTGGTGCTTGTTTCACGATTGAGTTAGAGAGAGAGTGAGGAGATATGGATCGAAGTATAGTAATGAATCCTGGCTACACCATCGTCTTTCATCATCATTTTTATTCAACTTAAAACAGAAAAAAAAATGGAGTAGCAAAGTGAAGATTGAAATCTGGAAATGGGTTTGTTGTGTGTTGATTTAATCTGAAATAAAACAAGATATATATAGGTGTTTAAAGATGGGTTCTGGGTTTTGTGATTATAACTGATCAGAAAGAAAAAGAATACGTGTAGCAGTTCAAGGTGATTGGTGTTAGAGGTTGTTTGGCTTCACGACTTCTCAGGGAAAGAAGAAGAAAAGTATAGAGGGGGAGAGAGAGAAGGTCGCGAGGTGATGGTGGCGGTGGTGGATGGGTTTGAGGGTGGTTGAAGGTTGTTTCACGAAAAGAAAAACAAGAACCAATTCTTGGGTTTTGGTTTGTAATCGGAGTTGAAACAGAAAACGATAAAGTGGTCATCTTCGAGGTGGTTGATAGTGGTTTGAAATATTGAGGATGGATGATGGCTTGGTTGTTCACGATGGTATAGGTGTAGGGTGGTCTTGTTCATGCTCGTCAAGTGAGGTTTGTGGGTAACAGAAGTAGGAATCAAATAGCAACAGTAATTAGTACTACTCGATAGTAGCTATTAGCAAAAATGAGTAGTTGTAGTGGTAGTTCCCATGATGGTTTTTCGGTTGTACAAGATAAGAAAAAGAAACGAAAACATGGAGTAATATAGAAAAAGAAGAGGGAAGATCTTGTGCAAGAAAAATAATACGGAGGGTGCATGTTAAATAGATAAAGGCATGGTCTAGTTTGTCAACAAATGTGTGCATGCATATATCTTTATATCTTATCAATATAGAAGTGTGGCATGTGATTAAAGTGAAGAAAAGAAAGAATAAGTACAATATTCAAAAAGAAACATGCAGAGAAATATAATCGTTCAAGTTGTGTCATTATGTGCCGACAGTTTAATAGGGATAGTATTTCGTGCTCCGATGTTAATCATTGGCGGATAAAAGTCTTCAAAAAAATTTCATATTTTTAAATTAGATGTCTTTATTTATTTTAGTCATTATGGTATAAAATTGATCATTAACTATTAAATAAAATTTACATCAAATGTCCCTCTCAATTATGGGTAAAATATAAAAAGTGTTAAAATTACATAATTAGATCCTAAATATATTTTTAATAAGCCTATAACTTATATATCTCATTTTCGGATCACCTTTTATTTTAAAATTACATAAGTTCGAATTTAACTTGCTTAAATATCAATCGGAACATCAAACGAGTATTACAATCATTAAATATTTATTTTTAACATACATTATATATATATATGTATTTATTTTAGTAATAATATTATATTTTATTTTTATTTTACATAGTTAATTAAAGCATATAGTATTTTAAATTTAGACTTCAAATATATACATATCTATATATATTGAAATATATATTTATCTATTTACAAATAGTTGTTCGTGAATCGTCAAGAGCAGTCGAAGGTCAATTGAATATATGAAACAGTTCAAACTTTTTGAGACTCAACATTGCAGACTTTGCTTATCGTGTCAAAAATATAATATTGTATCGAGAGTTTGATTTAAAATTAGTCGAAATTTTTTGGGTCATCACATTATTAACTTGTTCAAAGTAAGTGTAAATAACCCTAACACACTCAAGAAGTAAAGATGTGTATCTAATAAAGGTCGGTTTCAAAGTTTTACTCATATGCAAAGAACAGTTCATACTCTCTTTGCAAGACAATGATTTTGTTTTGTCCGACCTCATCTTTTCCTTCAAAAGTAAGATCAAGATAGTCTAAAATAGCTTTAGCAGTTGTTTTCTTATTAATCATTTTAAAAACATGATTAGGCAAAAATATAGTTATAACAGTTTTAATTTTGGGGTGAGACCAACTTTTCTTTTGTGCTCATCCTGCCATCTGTTGGAAGCAGTGTTGTAAAAGTCGGCCGACTTGGCTGACGCATTAGCCGATGCGTTGTTTTTTTTAGTTCTTCGTCCCATTTTTTCTGAAAACGACTTAAAAGACAGTCAAAGCTAAAAGTTCGGTCAAAGTCTGTCAAAGACGGTCAAAGTTGGTTAAAAACGGTCAAAACCAGTCAAATTTTCGTCAAGATATGATATGTTTTAAAATTAGGGTTTGTTTTCATTTTTTAGGCCGCTCTTTTCTCTGTGCCCTTACTAATTATGTACTCGATAACATTAATTGAGTTTGAAGTTTTATTGGTTTTAAATTCAAGTTTTTATTTAAGAATATGGTACAAAATCAACTATTATATATATATATATATATATATATATATATATATATATATATATATATATATATATATATAACAAATTATTAATAAAGTCAACGTTGGTCACCGATCGTTGCGTCCCCGATGCGTCCCCGACTCGGCCGACGCGTCCTTTTTAGGTCTCGACCGATGCGTCACCGACTCGCGATTTTTACAACCTTGGTTAGAAGGAAGAACAACCTCTCTAGCAGCAGTGCTAGGAGTATCCTCAGTAGCATGAATGACATCAATAGTTTTAGTGGAAACATACTATCTTTTCAAGGCAATGATTTTGTTTTGTCTGACCTCATCTTTTCCTTCATAAGTAAGATCAAGATAGTCTAAAATAGCTTTAACGGTTGTTTTCTTTTTAATCATTTTAAAACATGATCATGCAAAAATATAGTTATAACAATTTTGATTTTGGGGTCAGACCAACTTTTCTTTTGTACTCATCCTGTCATCTGTTGGAAGGAAGAACAACCTCTCTAGCAGCAGTGCTAGGAGTATCCTCAGTAGCAGGAATGACATCAATAGTTTCAGTGGGAACATATGGGTCATTTTTTGCAATGTCAGGCATAAGAGGGTCGATTGATTCAAAATGAAACGCCAACCTATCTCTCCAAGTTTCATAGTCTTTCTCATTGAACTTGGGTGGTCTAATTAGTAGACCCATTTTTGAGATAAGAAGAGTTATTGTATATGGCCATTGTTGAGTTTCAGATCCAAGTTATTAGTTATCAAGACTGAATTAACGGACGTATTATATAGGGGAGGTGAATACAATTCTTTTGTTTATTTAAAATGTTTTCAACAGTTAAGTATGTAATTAAGCAAATAATATAAATCAGAGTCAAGATAATTTTTAACTTATTATTTTATTGATATAATTTCAAAGAATCACGGTTATCTCATAGCGGAAGAGATACCGGTTGATACAGATTAACACCTTAATAGCTTAGAAAACTTTAAGCATATACAAGTTACAGACTCTATCAATTTATTATCTCACGCCATTAAAAATAAAACCTTAGTGGAGTTGTCTATTTATACAAAGTCTAGTAACCGTGTAATAGAGCTATTTTCTACTGGTTAAAGGGATGTGTATACTTTGGCATGTAACAATGTAAGAAAACACGTGACTATCTTTTGTTTATAAGCTATATCTAGAACTGCCTAATTTAGGCGGACATACCATTTGAATAAACAAATAGAGTGTTGAGTTCCCAAGGCGTTGACATTATGTATAACCATGAATTGTGCATGGGTTATACCTCTGCATTTTACGGTGTCATGTAAGGTCACTTGTCAACCGCGACTTGTGTCCTTCTCCCTTCAACTTATTCTTCGATGTCAGTTGAATAGCACGTTTGTGAAAACTATCATGCTTCTAAAAGGCACAAATTGACCAAGTGTTTTATGCTGCTTCTGCATCTTCTGCTGGTTCTTCTTTGATCTTCTGCTAGGTCAGCATTTATCCCTCATGCTGGTTATGAAGAACCATTATACTTAACTATTTCGAGCTGATAGTTAAGGCAACATACTTCAAAAACTCAAGACCATCATACATCTTTGCTGGTTACACATAATTAATCTATGCTAGCTGTTAACAACTTAGTGCTGGTGGTGGTTTTGACATAATTAAATCACTAATTCTGTAAAGGACTCAACAGTTATACCTTCAAGGATAGGATGTTAAGAAAATCTCATGTTTGGACAACATTATTCTTTTTTTTTTTTTTTTTGTTCTCTAAATATAAAAAACATAGAGTTAATTGGTATTTGTGATCGCAAAATTCATTAGACTCTTTGTAATAATTTTTTTTATCTAACGTCTTGGTTAATAAAATTCTTCAGGTTCCAAAAAAAAAACACTAAAAAAAATTAAATTACATATTTACATTTTCTGACTTTTTATTTAATCTTGAGTTAATTATGCCATTGGTCCCTGTAGTTTATCATAAATTACACCGATCATCCCTAGCTTTTAAAAGTTATACCGTTGGTCCTTATGGTTTTAATTTTGTTTGGCGTTGGTCCAGTAGTTAAATCCTGTTAACTCCTATTGTTAAATGATGGGCCCGAGTCAACACCTTTGATCAAAAAGCCGGAAGCTGAAAGTGAAACATTTGATGACATGTTTGATGAAAGTTCCTCTTTTGAAGTTTCTGACATTGAAGATACTGCTGATGAGAATGATGATTCAGAAGAAGCGAATGTAGTTAAAAACGATGATCTTAGTGGCATGAAGTTGGCGGAGTTGCGAGAAGTGGCTAAATCTCGAGGCATAAAAGGATTCTCGAGACTAAAAAAAGCTGAGCTCTTGGAGTTGCTGGCCAGTTGAGAGCTTACATTCGACGCACATTTCTCTCTATAATGTATCCATTTAGGATTCAAGTTGTTTTTTTCTCTTTCATTTGATCAGTTTTTATATGATATTACAGAGTGATTATATGGAAGAAAATATTCACTATACATTTTAGGTAAGAAGATAAGAAGACACACCTTTTAGAGATCCAGTTTCAAATAGCTTTTATTAGTTTACAATACATAATACTCCGTAACAACAATCGATGGGGTTTCATGCTATGTGGAAGTAAACATGACGGCCAAGTAGCCAAAGTTGATGAGAATAAATTCTCAAATTATAGTACCTGAAATGTATATATTTAAAGCAGAAGATCATTGTTCATATAAAATTAAGTGAGTTTGTACGTGTGGTTGAAAATAAGCAACATGACTAATCATCTATTTGTTTAATACCAATAAGTTTTAGTGTTCATTGGTTAATTTTAATATGTAGTACAACGGATGGTGGACCGGACGACAGTTTATTTTGTAGCTAATGATTAATCGAATGACTAAACTTCCCATCATTTAACGGTAGGAGTCAGCTAATGGACCAACGCCAACCAAATTTAAAACCACAGGAACTAACGATATAACTTTTAAAACCTAGGGATGACCGGTGTAATTTTTAATAAATTACAGGGACCAATGGTATAATTTACTCTTTAATTTTTTTTTTTTATTTTCTAAAAAGAAAAGTAAAGGAAAAAAAAGGCGAAGGAAGAAAATTTCACCGGAGCTCTGCAAGAAGGCATCTTCATCGATACAAGCAGCTGAAATGCAATTAACGTAAGCCTATTTTATTAGGGTTTTGATTTCAAGTTTTCATTTCAAATGCTTATTAAATCAATTCAGTATGATATTCATTTCCAAGAATCAATTACATAAAACAACAATACTCCTTCACTCATTCACTTCAGTGCCGTCACAAAACCCTAACTTAATTAGGGTTTTTTATCGCTCCGGAGACAGTAATAATTGCAATCCATCTAATGAAGCTGAAAATGAAGTTAATTTCAACTTTATGAGAAATAATGCTAATGGTAGTGAAGAAAACGAGGGTTTTAAAAGTATCCAAAATGATAAAGATGAAATTAGGCATCCATTAGTGAAGGAAGTTTGCAGGTTAATCGATTTACGATCGAAATGGAATCTGAAACTAGAAGATGAATTGAAACAGTTAGTTAGAAGTTTGAAACCTCAACAAGTTTGTGATGTGTTACGAAACCAAACCGATGCACGAATCGCGTTACAATTGTTCTATTGGGCCGATAGACAATGGCGATACCGGCATGATCCCGTTGTGTACAATGCAATGCTTGAAATCCTTAGTAAAACTAGTTTATATCAAGGAGCTAAACGCATCATTCGTCTTATGATACGTAGGAGAATTCGTATAAGTGCTGATTCGTTTGGTTACTTGATGATATCGTATAGTCGAGCTGGTCATTGGAGAAAGGCATTGCAGGTATTCTCGATGATGGAGAAAGCGAAAATCGAGCCTAATTTGACTGTTTATAACATTGCAGTTTATGTTTTGGTGAAAGCTGGTAAGTTAGATATGGCGGTGAAGTTATTGGACCAAATGGAGTTTGTGGATATCGTGCCTAATGTTGTGACGTATAATTGCTTGATCAAAGGGTATTGTGATGCGGATCGTATTCAAGAAGCTATGGATTTGATTAATGTCATGTTGTCGAAAGGTTGTGCTCCTGATAAGGTGTGTTACCATACTCTAATGGGATTTTATTGTAAAGAGAATAAGATTGATAAAATTAGGAACTTGTTAGATAAAATGTTGAATGAAAGTGAATTGATCCCGGATCAGGTTACTTATAATATGCTTATTCATATGTTATCTAAGTATGGTTATGCAATCGAAGCGCTTAATTTTGTTAAAGAAGCTGAAGAAAGAGGATTTTCTATTGACAAAGTTGAGTATAGTGCGATTATACATTCGTTTATTCATAAAGGTGATATAAACAAAGTGAAAGAACTTATTGATGAAATGTATTTAAAGGGTTGTAAGCCTGATATAGTTACTTATACTGATGTCATAAACGGTCTTTGTACCGTTGGGAAATTAGATGAAGCTAAAAAGTTGCTTCAACAAATGTCGAAAGTTGGTTGCAAACCAAATACTATTTCGTATACAGCTCTGTTAAACGGATTATGTCGAAATGGGAAATCGTTAGAAGCTAAAGAAATGTTGAACATGAGTGAGGAAGATTGGTGGGTCCCGAATTATGTGACGTATAGCGCGTTGATGCATGGTTTTAGAAGAGAAGGAAAGTTATCCGAGGCTCGTGATGTTGTAAGTGATATGATTAAAAAAGGGTTTTTACCGACACCTGCTGAAATTAATCTTTTGATTCAATCGTTGTGCCAAAAAGGACAACCAGATGACGCTAAAAAGTTGATGGCCGAATGTCTTAACAACGGATGTGATGTAAATGTGGTTAATTTCACTACTGTAATACATGGTTTTTGCCAAAAGATGGATTTAGCGTCTGCATTTTCGGTTCTTGATGATATGTACTTGAATAACATACAACCTGATACGGTTACATACACAGCAATAATCGACACTTTAGGAAAGAAGGGAGATATAGAAAAAGCGATCGAAATGATGAATAAAATGCTGCACAAGAGTTTAATCCCGACCCCTGTTACGTACAGGGTTGTTATACACAGGTTCTGTCAACATGGTAAAGTAAACGAGTTGTTATCGTTACTAAAAAAGATGGTTTCGAGGCAACCGTTGAAGACTGTTTATAATCAAGTTATCGAAAAACTTTGTTATTTTGGGAAGCTTGATGAGGCGTATAAGCTTTTGGGAGAAGTTTTAAAGACGGGTTCTAGAACCGATGCTAGTAGCTGTCATATGCTTATTGAAAAGTATTTAAAAAAAGGTGATCCGTTGAGTTGTTATAAAGTGGCGTGTCGAATGTTTAATCGTAATCTGGTTCCTGATCTGAAATTATGTGAAAAGGTTGGCAAAAGTTTGGTTGTTCATGGCATGTCACGTGAGGCAAACGAGCTTATTTTGAAATTTGTCGAAAGAGGTATAAAGAGATCATGGCCAACTAGTAAAGCCGTTAGTTTAAAAATCTAATGAATCGAAACTGTACCATTTTTGCTACCGCTGTGTAACAAGGCATTTCTGTCTCATTTTTGCTACTCCTTTTAACGTACCAGATGATGTTACATGTATGGATTTGGTACGATTTGTATAGAATACAGTACGAATTTAAACTGTAGTTGACATGTTTGTTGATGTGGTCAAATTTTGCCTGCATTTGTTGTCATGTAGCTAATATAGAACTAGTATTTGAAAGATTGTTTTGTGCATGACTGAACCTTGATTTGAGTTTTGTTCTTTTATGCAAATTAGCTTTATCTTTTTAACTTGAAGTTTCGGATTATATCTTTGATTTTGTAAAATAAATCTGTATAATTTTATGTTCTTTTGTGGTTCACTACTATTTTTGTTATAGTTAAATGAATATGATATGATATGATATGATATGATATGATATGAGATGATGATGATGATGTGTTTTCATCTCAACATGTGAAATTGTTTCGGAGTACACAATATGTTTGATGAAATGACAAGACATATTATTCCGTAGCATTTTGGTAATGTAATCGAGTTGTTTGTGTTTATTTGTCAAGATGTACGACAATTCCTCTTTTTCTCTTTGTTTTTGTTACAACTAAAATTAAATTAAATCTATCTTATGAACTTTTTATTAAATATTAGGTGCCTTATATATTTTGCAATTATTCCACTTATACTTGCCACTGAAGTTTTTTTTTTTTTTTTTTTTTTTTAGTTTTTTTTTTTTTTTTTTTTTTGAAGGCAAATAATAATTTCATTAATAAAAGGAATGGTACAACGAGGCATTTAAGATTATATGCCAACACTTCGACTATAAACATTACAAAACCCAAAAATAAAATAAAAAATAAGAACTATCCCCCAAATGGGAGATGTCTGAGGCTACCCATGGTCATCGAAGGAGCTCGGGTTCAAAAGCCACTTGTTCCAATCGAGCGAGACTTTCTTCGAGCGTTATGAGATCCATTCAAAAGTTCTTTACTTGAAGTTCGTTGAGCAACACGGGACCACTTCCTGATTATTGCAAAACACTTGTCGTTTCTATCCTTCTAAAGAAGGTACCCGCACGACCCCTTGATAGCTTGCCATAACTTTGAAGTATCATTAGGGCTGCAAAATCGTATCTTCCACGGAAAAGGTTGTCCATACTTAGTGTTTGAACTGTTTATACTTGCCAGTGGATTATTTAGGTTCTATCCGCTTCGTTGTTTATTATAGTTTTTCACATATCAGTGGGTAGTGTAAAGTATCTCCACATCACGACGTAGATTCCCATATGATGATACTCGTACAAATGTATGCAAAAACCTTCAATAACTGATCCATATTCATCATACAGTTGCACCTTTAGCATGTGTAAAGAATTTTAAAATTTTATATTGCACAATCTAGCACACCATATGCTACCAAGTTCCAGTTGTATATACAAATACAAATTATTTATGATTTAGGTTACAATCAACATCAACATTTTTTTTTTTTTTTTTGAAAGGCAAGGTAATTTTATTGATAGTAACAAAGAGTACATCATGAAATGAGGCAAGAATGCCCCAATACAACACGAAACACGGGAGAAAAAATGACTAAACTAGCGGGAGGGAGCAGAGATTGCAACACATCCCATACAATAATTACAAAATAAGTGTTTGGCTTCGTTAGCCAAGTATTCCAATCTATCTTGACGTTTCTATATTTGCACGAAATCCAATCGAAGGAAATGACTTGAATTACACAAAGGGTCACCGGGGCGCTCCAACTTTTATTTTGGATGACCATATTATTGCGGTTCTTCCAAATAAGGTATGAAGTAACCCAAATGACCCCTTGCCAAATTAAACCTACGTTTGCACTATCACGAAAGAGCTCCGATAAGGATAACCCTATAAAGACTCCACGATCCCACCATTTGAAAACACGGCACCAAACATCTTGAGCAAGTCGACAAGAAATAATCGAGTGGTCGACCGATTCAAGGCCATCATCGCATATGGGGCATCGAACACTATGGAGATCAATTCCCCTATTGTCAAGCTCAAGCCTAACTGGGAGTCGATTCAATAACGAACGCCACACGAAGAGTTCAACCTTTTTAGGTACTAAACCGTTACGACAAGTTGCTTCACCGTTGTTGTGGTTGTTGTTGTTGTTGTTAATTTCAAGTATAAGATCGTCTATAATTGAGGATAACTTCTTTACCGTAAATAAACCATTCGATGCAAGAGACCACCTGTAGTGACCCGAACTTTTCCATGTTTATATATATTAAATGAAATTGTTATTTACATGATTAAGTGTTTTCAACATGTTAAGCAATCAAACTTGTTAAGACTTGATTAATTTAAATAGGTTTCATATAGACAATTGACCACCCAAGTTGACCGGTGATTCACGAACGTTAAAACTTGTAAACACTATATGATGACATATATATGATTATATATATAGTTAACATGATATTATGATAAGTAAGTATCTCATTAGGTATTTTAACAATGAGTTATATACATAAAAATGAGACTATTGAATTTAAGAAACTCGAAAACGATATATATAACGATTATCGTTATATCAACGTCTTACTAAGTACATATGAATCATATTAAGATATTGATACACTTGGTTAATTATGTTAAATGATAAGTAAATATATCATTAAGTGTATTAACAATGAACTACATATGTAAAAATAAGACTACTAACTTAATGATTTCGAAACGAGACATATATGTAACGATTATCGTTGTAACGACATTTAACTGTATATATATCATACTAAGATATATTATATATCATAATATCATGATAATGTAACAATTTAACATCTCTTTAGATATAATAAACATTGGGTTAACAACATTTAACATGATCGTTAACTTAAAGGTTTCAAATCAACATTTACATGTAACGACTAACGATGACTTAACGACTCAGTTAAAATGTATATACATGTAGTGTTTTAATATGTATTCATACACTTTTGAAAGACTTCAAGACACTTATCAAAATACTTCTACTTAACAAAAATGCTTACAATTACATCCTCGTTCAGTTTCATCAACAATTCTACTCGTATGCACCTGTATTCGTACTCGTACAATACACAGCTTTTAGATGTATGTACTATTGGTATATTGTAACGACCCGGAAATTTCCGATCAAATTTAAACCTTAATCTTTATATGTTTCCGACACGATAAGCAAAATCGGTAATATTGAGTCTAGAAAGTTTGAAATCTATATTTAGGTAATCAATTACCCTTTGACTGTCCCCGATGATTCACGAACCATTGTTTGTAAATATGTGGATATATATATAAATATGTGCATATATAAATATATGAATAACATATATTATAACATGAACATTAATAAACAATTATTTTATATATTTATTATACATATATACTGTTATAATTAATTATTTAATATATATTCATTTGCGTAGTAAATTTTGTTATTTATAACTGTTTATATATATATATATAGTGTATATTGAATATAATTAATTTTGAGTTTAAATGGTAAATGTCTGTAACTTTCGGTTGACGTTTAATTATTTTTAAAATGGATCTAATATATATATACAAAGTTTTAAAATAAAGTTTGTTCCAAAATTTGAATAAAAAGATAATAGTTTTGATAAATATTTTTTTTTATTTTTTTCGAACTAAGTTTTTGTACTCCGTATATATAAATTGGAACAGAAAATAAATAATTTTCGAACCTTTTTGATCAGGTTTCCAACAGTTAATGAGTGGAATAACTAAAAATATTTAATCTAAAAATTTGGGATTTTTAGGGACACTTTTATACGTCAATTGTTTAGCAAGGGACACGTTATAGCACTCCGCGAAGCAAAAATATATAAAGTGTCGGTACTAGGATACAAACTCTCAACTGTTTTAATATTGAAATCATGGATGTTACTGTGCATATGATTAAAGTGATTGATAATTTAAACACTGTTTTTGTTGCTTTATTTAATCTATGTATATATATATATATATATATATATATATATATATATATATATATATATATATATATATATATATATATATATATATATATATATTAGTACGTTCTTAAGGATTATGAAAAAAAATCAACATCATCATTTAACTCCTTCTATCTCTTTTGATCTCGTTTTATCCTGGTTTGAACTCCCCTCTTCACCACCATAAAACCATCGTCACCCTTTAAAACAACCCACACGACCACCATGAGTTCCACCGAATCAATATTGAAACTATTTACACTCCTGTTGACATAAACATAACTATAAGTACCATCTTAATCTCTTAATTCCTCTTCTTCGATTAAACATCATTTATACGACACCAAGGGTATCATCTCGCCACCACCTTAACAATTCTTACTAAACCGCCACCTTCCACCGTATACCACCTCAATCTTTCCTCTCTTCTACTCCCTATCTCAACCGTCGGTTACTTTACACCACATAACCACCACCATCGCAGCCCATAAGATACTACTGCTAGTCACGAGAAAACCTTTAACCGTCCAGCATCATGAAACCGCCATTTTCCCTAGTCGTGAACCCATCTCTCTCCTCTCTCTCTCTTCCTCTCTTTTCTCCTAATTATGTCACGGTTCACGGACCTGAAACACATCGAAGGTTGCTGTCATTCGCTGTGTCAGTTTTTCTATTTCAACCACCACCAAGCCGTCATCCATCACCTCCGACATTCACCCCACGCCACCATCACCTTAAATCTCACAAGCCGTGAATACACCATCGTGATTTCCCCACTTCGTCACCATCCACCATACTAAACCAACCACAAACCGACACCTACTGTAGCCGTTATTGTGGGTATACTTCTGTTTAAACGAAAAATGATTAAAGAAGAAGAAGATCTTAACGTTGAATAGTTCTGGGTTTTGTCAAGGAGAAGAAAAAGGGAGCAACGAAATACGGGTTTTCTTTTTAAGGGTTGGAATAAAAACATAAAAGTAAGAAGTGGCGTGATGGTTAGTATGTTGGGTGTTCAATCGGGAGATCAAGGGTTCGATACTAGGCCTAGTCGACTATATTTTTTTTTTATAAAAACTCGGGCTTATAAACTGCCGTTGGGCCGAAGGCCTTTAAATTGAGGGCTTATCGAAAACTGCCATTTAAATTGGGCCGGGTATAACGTTGTTGGGCCAAGTGTAATAAAACTTTCGGATTTAAAACAAAAACGGGTTAAAGAAATATGGGGCCGAATTAATATAGAGAAAACAGAATCAGTGTAGATGGTTGGGAGTGTGGTGAGTGAAACAAGAGGTTACGGGTTCGAGTCTTGGCAATGACATTTTATTTTTGGGAACTTGTTACTTTAAAGGTAGTTTTATTATTACTCTTATTATATTATAAATATTATAATTATTACTATTTTATAATTATTAGAAGTATCATTATTTTTATTATTTTTATTATCATTATTATTAAAAATATCATTTTCATTAAGTATCATTATTATTAACACATAACACTTTTATTATTAATAGTATTATCAATTTTATTGTTATCATTACTACTAATATTTTTAGTATTACTATAATAAATTTTTTTTACAAACAAATTTAACCTATATAAAAATATACTACAAGTCAACTAATATTACTTACTAATATGTTTTTAACAAATATATTACCCTTTATATTGATAAAACTTTAATTAAAGTATATATATCATATTATAAGTACAATTATATATAATGATATTAATTTTGATAAATTATAAAATATAAGTAAATTTAGTTGATTAATTGGGATATGTGTTAATATATATGCAATTAATATAGGTTCGTGAATCTGAGGTCAACCCTACACTTGTTCAAATGATGTTATATGTATTTTTACAACAAAATACGGTATGGTGAGTATATAGTCCCTTTTAAACTCTAAATATTTTTGGGCTGAGAATACATGCGCTATTTTTTTTATAAATGATTTACGTTATGGACACAAGTGACTAAAATTAGGTTCTACATGGGTTTGAATCAAAAATCCCCTAGCTTGGTAACTTTAACTATTGGTTTATGAACTGGTAGGCGCGAATCCTAAAGATAGGTCTATCTGGTTTTACACCCCCACCCAGATGTTGTTCTAGCCACTACTAAACTAGAAGAACGGGTGTTTAGTACTTCGAGGTTAACGGAACGCACTTGATTCGGTGCACATATTATTATAACTCAGGGGTACACACTCTTGTTAAGGCTAGTTACCGGGTGCCCACTACTTAGAATGCTTTTCATACACTTGCGAGTGTATTATGTTTATAAACTTTAAATCTTGTGGTCCATAGTTATAACGCTGCTAGCATCAAACTCATATATCTCACCAACTTTATGTTGACCTTTTAAAGCATGTTATTCTCAGGTATGAATTAAGTCTTCCGCTGTGCAATAGCTCATATTAAGGACCTTACTTGGAGTCGATCATCGCGATGGAACCAGATGTTGTTGATTTCGTCCAGGGGGATAAGGACGGGTTACTACAGATGGTATCAGAGCGTTGGTCTTAGTGAACCAGGGCTGCATTAGTGTGTCTAACTGATAAGTTGTTAGGATGCATTAGTGAGTCTGGACTTTGACCGTGTCTATATGTCAAAAAGTTTTGCTTATCATTTCTAGTCGGAAACAACCTGCTTATCATCCTTAGGGAATTGCCTGTTTATCATTCTTTAGTCTAGACACGTCTTACTGCATTTAGTGCATCGATAGTGTATAGACAAAATTCATATCCTAGCGCATCTGTAGACTTGCCTGACATATGCCGTAAATTCCTCTGTAGTTTACGAAATCTTTGGTATTATACATAGATATTCTATATAGCTAGAATACCATCCGACATCTGAAAAATCATTTCACATCGAAGATCTCTTCCATCCACCAAATTGCCCTTTTCAACCTGAAGCACTTACCGGCGAACCTGTTCGAGAAACCATTTTCTCTCCCCTTTTTCCAAGTATCTCATCACGATTACATACTATCCCATATCTCTAATCTTATTCATTCGCTCGCTTCAACCGTCAATCATCCTGTAGTACTAGAAGGAGTTAACAAACTACGCGCTTGTGTGACGACCTTGGAGAAACTGGTGCGAAGGTTACTAACACCAGCAGCAGCACCAGCAGCATAATCCATATCACCATCATCAACGTCAATGGTATCCTTATCACCCTCAAACTACAACCACGTCGTAAATCTCAACGTCACAAATTACACCTCGAGTATAATCACCGTTCTACGTATCGCTCTATCCACTTTATTTTCGTTCTACATATCGTTCTACATCGACTAATTTCGTTCTACGTATTGTTCTACCTCATTTACCTTCGTTCGACATGGCAATTATGTAATCTCTAATGTTCTAGAGATCATGTAATCAAGTGCCAACAATAAATCAAATGAGTATAATATTCTATTGACTCATTAAATTCATAATTACATCCTAAGAAAATATATATGCAAGTATATTTTCATAAAGATTGTAATTAAAACTTCTTTCGTACAAACTGTTAATGATGAAAATATTTTAACGGGTGGGTAGTACCCGAGGAATATTTAGAATTCACATTAATAAGTTACACTGTACATTCTTCGAATCTGATTCAACGATCATTTACTATCCTATTTACAACTACCGATATACGTATCCGTTCACCACAGAGTAACCATTTCTATTCAAATTTCATATTTGGATTTTGACCTATCAGAATCCAACAAGTGGCATAATGAAGAAAACATTGGACGAAAATAAAAAGTGTTAGAAACAAACGAATTAATTAATTGAAATTGTGATAGGAATCCACGCTAACTGTTCCGGCTAACTGTTCCCAGCTAACTGATTAACATTTAATTTATCGCAATTTACATTCTCGCAATTTTATTTATCGTCATTTAATTTCTGTTATTTATTTTGACGCACTTTAAATAACGGGACACGTATGCAAGGTTTCGACTTATCATATCGACCCATCTATATATATATTTCGGAACAACCGTAGACACTCTATATGTGAAGGTGGGAGTTGGCTATACAGGGTCGGAGTTGATTCCAGAATATATATATACTTTGAGTTGTGATCGACACCGAGACCGGTACACGGGTCACGATACGTATTATTTAAATCGAATATTATATATTAAATTATATATGAATCATTGAACCATCGGACTATTGGACTGCTAACTTTGGACAATTAAAATGAATTAAATTAAAATATTGATTATAACATATGAAACTAAATAATTCTTCAAGCTTGCCACTTGATTTCATCTTAAACCTCATTTGTATCTCGACAATTACAATGCGTGTTCAAATCTTTCATGATTCTTGAAACAACCTCGATCGAGAAGTTGAACCAGCCGCACCTCGTCTATGGAAGAAGGATTCATACATACAGTTACGCACCTGAAAAATTTTCGAACTCGAAGTTATAGTTAAAACGTATCCGTATTGAATTCCTTATCGTTCAAAACCAATCACGCGATTCCTTTTCAATCAGCTAATTTTGTTACAGCTCCACTTCGATATCTCAATGTAACAGCAGATCTTCATCCCTTTGGCGAAAACAGCAATCAGTATTTTGAAAATCTCGCAAAACTTCGCCAGTTATATCTACAATGTTTATCCCTAAGAATTTCATACTTCGAATATGAAGTTTTTGAAAAACACCCTGAACTGTGAAGTAGTTCTTGGAATGCTGATGAAGCAGCAAAAATCATAAATGACTTTAACAGTCAAAAGTTTGATGACAAAGAATAGTAAGGTGGTAAAGCTGAGAAAAAGAGAAGGTTTGGAACTGGAAAACGGATTGAGCAAAGTATGAAGGAGGCAGTGAACAAATCATGAAAACAGAACCTGTCTTCAAAGGATCCAAATGATCCAGTGCCTGCTGAAACCGTTAGTAAGAACTCTACTCCTTATTCTAAACTTTTCAAGAGGATATTCTTCACCATCATTTTATCTTAGATATTATAAGATATCTTCATATCTTTCGTTATACATATTCTCCATATTTCTGGAGATATTTTCACAACTATTCCTATCTGCGATCATTTAACTCTCTGTAACATCTGCGTTACAATATAAAAGAAACTGTGTTAGTTTCTAAATTCTGAAATCTCCAAGTTTAAAAAATATAAATGTTTTGAAGCAGTGTTGGGAACTGATGCATGAATTAGTATAATATAATGAAACTTGATCAACTTCATTATATTATAGTAAGCCATGTTAAGTTTCTAATAAAGCATGATGATTCACAGTACCATCATCATGTTTCATGTTACACGGCTCTTACATTCTATCCAATCTCCAAACATATTAGAACGTATCACCCTGATAGTTCTAATTTTTTTTAAAAATATTCTGGTAATTTGACAAATTAAAATCGTACCATTACCATTCCTTTCTGAGAACATTGGCCATGTTCATTCCAAATTTTATACTTACGAATTCCGAACCATTGCTCGCTTGACTTGAGGACGGGAAGAGGAAATGAAAGAATGAAGCTCCAAAATAAAAACTAGAATATAAATCGTAGCAAATAGGAGAAAGAGTAAAAGATGTGAGATATGGAAATAAGGGAACGAAGGGGATAGTTTTATAAGTGAAATATCCGACAAAGAAATCACAACAGATTTGCCGCATTAACTCAAGGGAGATCCTGTTTCTTAAATCACCGAAGAATCAAATCTTATTACAAAAGATTTTCTTAAATCTCGTGAATTCCGGAAATTAATCATTACCACGTATATCATATTACTTATTTCACTCTCTTTTGTGATAGCTTCACTCGTGCGCTTCACATGATCGAATCGTTTTATCCATATCTTCCGATAATGACAAAACTCTATTATTACCTCATATTCGTCATGAAAACATTCCTATTGTTATCTATGACAATCTCTACCAAATTTCGGGGACGAAATTTCTTTAACGGGTGGGTACTGTAACGACCCGGAAATTTCCGATCAAATTTAAACCTTAATCTTTATATGTTTCCGACACGATAAGCAAAATCGGTAATATTGAGTCTAGAAAGTTTGAAATCTATATTTAGGTAATCAATTACCCTTTGACTGTCCCCGATGATTCACGAACCATTGTTTGTAAATATGTGGATATATATATATATAAATATGTGCATATATAAATATATGAATAACATATATTATAACATGAACATTAATAAACAATTATTTTATATATTTATTATACATATATACTGTTATAATTAATTATTTAATATATATTCATTTACGTAGTAAATTTTGTTATTTATAACTGTTTATATATATATATATATATATATATATAGTGTATATTGAATATAATTAATTTTGAGTTTAAATGGTAAATGTCTGTAACTTTCGGTTGACGTTTAATTATTTTTAAAATGGATCTAATATATATATACAAAGTTTTAAAATAAAGTTTGTTCCAAAATTTGAATAAAAAGATAATAGTTTTGATAAATATTTTTTTTTATTTTTTTCGAACTAAGTTTTTGTACTCCGTATATATAAATTGGAACAGAAAATAAATAATTTTCGAACCTTTTTGATCAGGTTTCCAACAGTTAATGAGTGGAATAACTAAAAATATTTAATCTAAAAATTTGGGATTTTTAGGGACACTTTTATACGTCAATTGTTTAGCAAGGGACACGTTATAGCACTCCGCGAAGCAAAAATATATAAAGTGTCGGTACTAGGATACAAACTCTCAACTGTTTTAATATTGAAATCATGGATGTTACTGTGCATATGATTAAAGTGATTGATAATTTAAACACTGTTTTTGTTGCTTTATTTAATCTATGTATATATATATATATATTAGTACGTTCTTAAGGATTATGAAAAAAAATCAACATCATCATTTAACTCCTTCTATCTCTTTTGATCTCGTTTTATCCTGGTTTGAACTCCCCTCTTCACCACCATAAAACCATCGTCACCCTTTAAAACAACCCACACGACCACCATGAGTTCCACCGAATCAATATTGAAACTATTTACACTCCTGTTGACATAAACATAACTATAAGTACCATCTTAATCTCTTAATTCCTCTTCTTCGATTAAACATCATTTATACGACACCAAGGGTATCATCTCGCCACCACCTTAACAATTCTTACTAAACCGCCACCTTCCACCGTATACCACCTCAATCTTTCCTCTCTTCTACTCCCTATCTCAACCGTCGGTTACCTTACACCACATAACCACCACCATCGCAGCCCATAAGATACTACTGCTAGTTACGAGAAAACCTTTAACCGTCCAGCATCATGAAACTGCCATTTTCCCTAGTCGTGAACCCATCTCTCTCCTCTCTCTCTCTTCCTCTCTTTTCTCCTAATTATGTCACGGTTCACGGACCTGAAACACATCGAAGGTTGCTGTCATTCGCTGTGTCAGTTTTTCTATTTCAACCACCACCAAGCCGTCATCCATCACCTCCGACATTCACCCCACGCCACCATCACCTTAAATCTCACAAACCGTGAATACACCATCGTGATTTCCCCACTTCGTCACCATCCACCATACTAAACCAACCACAAACCGACACCTACTGTAGCCGTTATTGTGGGTATACTTCTGTTTAAACGAAAAATGATTAAAGAAGAAGAAGATCTTAACGTTGAATAGTTCTGGGTTTTGTCAAGGAGAAGAAAAAGGGAGCAACGAAATACGGGTTTTCTTTTTAAGGGTTGGAATAAAAACATAAAAGTAAGAAGTGGCGTGATGGTTAGTATGTTGGGTGTTCAATCGGGAGATCAAGGGTTCGATACTAGGCCTAGTCGACTATATTTTTTTTTTATAAAAACTCGGGCTTATAAACTGCTGTTGGGCCGAAGGCCTTTAAATTGAGGGCTTATCGAAAACTGCCATTTAAATTGGGCCGGGTATAACGTTGTTGGGCCAAGTGTAATAAAACTTTCGGATTTAAAACAAAAACGGGTTAAAGAAATATGGGGCCGAATTAATATAGAGAAAACAGAATCAGTGTAGATGGTTGGGAGTGTGGTGAGTGAAACAAGAGGTCACGGGTTCGAGTCTTGGCAATGACATTTTATTTTTGGGAACTTGTTACTTTAAAGGTAGTTTTATTATTACTCTTATTATATTATAAATATTATAATTATTACTATTTTATAATTATTAGAAGTATCATTATTTTTATTATCATTATTATTAAAAATATCATTTTCATTAAGTATCATTATTATTAACACATAACACTTTTATTATTAATAGTATTATCAATTTTATTGTTATCATTACTACTAATATTTTTAGTATTACTATAATAAATTTTTTTTACAAACAAATTTAACCTATATAAAAATATACTACAAGTCAACTAATATTACTTACTAATATGTTTTTAACAAATATATTACCCTTTATATTGATAAAACTTTAATTAAAGTATATATATCATATTATAAGTACAATTATATATAATGATATTAATTTTGATAAATTATAAAATATAAGTAAATTTAGTTGATTAATTGGGATATGTGTTAATATATATGCAATTAATATAGGTTCGTGAATCTGAGGTCAACCCTACACTTGTTCAAATGATGTTATATGTATTTTTACAACAAAATACGGTATGGTGAGTATATAGTCCCTTTTAAACTCTAAATATTTTTGGGCTGAGAATACATGCGCTATTTTTTTTATAAATGATTTACGTTATGGACACAAGTGACTAAAATTAGGTTCTACATGGGTTTGAATCAAAAATCCCCTAGCTTGGTAACTTTAACTATTGGTTTATGAACTGGTAGGCGCGAATCCTAAAGATAGATCTATCGGGTTTTACACCCCCACCCAGATGTTGTTCTAGCCACTACTAAACTAGAAGAACGGGTGTTTAGTACTTCGAGGTTAACGGAACGCACTTGATTCGGTGCACATATTATTATAACTCAGGGGTACACACTCTTGTTAAGGCTAGTTACCGGGTGCCCACTACTTAGAATGCTTTTCATACACTTGCGAGTGTATTATGTTTATAAACTTTAAATCTTGTGGTCCATAGTTATAACGCTGCTAGCATCAAACTTATATATCTCACCAACTTTATGTTGACCTTTTAAAGCATGTTATTCTCAGGTATGAATTAAGTCTTCCGCTGTGCAATAGCTCATATTAAGGACCTTACTTGGAGTCGATCATCGCGATGGAACCAGATGTTGTTGATTTCGTCTAGGGGGATAAGGACGGGTTACTACATATATACAATCCAATGATCAGCTCTTAGCAGCCCATGTGAGTCACCTAACACATGTGGAAACCATCATTTGGCAACTAGCATGAAATATCTCATAAAATTACAAAAATATTAGTAATCATTCATGACTTATTTACATGTAAACAAAATTACACATCCTTTATATCTAATCCATATACCAACGACCAAAAACACCTACAAACACTTTCATTCTTCAATTTTCTTCATCTAATTGATCTCTCTCAAGTTCTATCTTCAAGTTCTAAGTGTTCTTCATAGATTCTATAAGTTCTAGTTTCATAAAATCAAGAATACTTCCAAGTTTGCTAGCTTACTTCCAATCTTGTAAAGTGATCATCCAACCTCAAGAAATCTTTCTTATTTACAGTAAGATATCTTTCTAATACAAGGTAATACTCATATTCAAACTTTGATTCAATTTCTATAACTATAACAATCTTATTTCGAGTGGAAATCTTACTTGAACTTGTTTTCGTGTCATGATTCTGCTTCAAGAACTTTCAAGCCATCCAAGGATCCTTTGAAGATAGATCCATTTGTCTCTTTTCCAGTAGGTTTATCCACAAAACTTGAGGTAGTAATGATGTTCATAACATCATTCGATTCATACATATAAAGCTATCTTATTCGAAGGTTTAAACTTGAAATCACTAGAACATAGTTTAGTTAATTCTAAACTTGTTCGCAAACAAAAGTTAATCCTTCTAACTTGACTTTTAAAATTAACTAAACACATGTTCTATATCTATATGATATGCTAACTTAATGATTTAAAACCTGGAAACACGAAAAACACCGTAAAACCGGACATACGCCGTCGTAGTAACACCGCGGGCTGTTTTGGGTTTGATAATTAAAAACTATGATAAACTTTTATTTAAAAGTTGTTCTTCTGGGAAAATGATTTTTCTTATGAACATGAAACTATATCCAAAAATCATGATTAAACTCAAAGTGGAAGTATATTTTTCAAAATGGTCATCAAGACGTCGTTCTTTCGACTGAAATGACTACCTCTTACAAAAATGACTTGTAACTTATATTTCCGACTATAAACCTATACTTTTTCTGTTTATATTCATAAAATAGAGTTCAATATGAAACCATAGCAAGTTTATTCACTCAAAACGGATTTAAAACGAAGAAGTTATGGGTAAAACAAGATTGGATATTTTTTGATTGTTGTAGCTACGGGAAATATTGTAACAATTCTATACAAATCATATCCTAGCTAACTTATATTGTATTATACATGTATTCTAATATATTATGTAATCTTGGGATACCATAGACACGTATGCAAATGTTTTGACATATCATATCGACCCATGTGTATATATTATTTAGAACAACCATAGACACTCTATATGCAGTAATGTTGGAGTTAGCTATACAGGGTTGAGGTTGATTCCAAAAATATATATACTTTGAGTTGTGATCTAGCCTGAGACGTGTATACACTGGGTCATGGATTGATTCAAGATAATATATATCGATTTATTTCTGTACATCTAATTGTGGACAACTAGTTGTAGGTTACTAACGAGGACAGCTGACTTAATAAACTTAAAACATTAAAATGTATTAAAAATGTTGTAAATATATTTTGAACATACTTTGATATATATGTACATATTTGTTATAGGTTCGTGAATCGACCAGTGGCCAAGTCTTACTTCTCGACGAAGTAAAAATCTGTGAAAGTGAGTTATAGTCCCACTTTTAAAAACTAATATTTTGGGATGAGAATACATGCCGTTTTATAAATGTTACGAAATAGACACAAGTAAATGAAACTACATTATATGGGTGAATGATCGAAGCCGAATATGCCCCTTTTGCTTGGTAACCTAATAATTAGTAAACCGATCTACTAATTGACGCGAATCCTAAAGATAGATCTATTGGGCCTAACGAACCCCATCCAAAGTACCGGATGCTTTAGTACTTCGATGTTGTTTTTATCATGTCCGAAGGATTTCCCGGAATGATAGGGGATATTCTTATATGCATCTTGTTAATGTCGGTTACCAGGTGTTCACCATATGAATGATTTTTATCTCTATGTATGGGATGTATATTGAAATATGAAATCTTGTGGTCTATTATTATGATTTGATAATATATAGGTTAAACCTATAACTCACCAACATTTTTGTTGACGTTTTAAGCATGTTAATTCTCAAGTGATTATTAAGAGCTTCCGCTGTTGTATACTAAAATAAGGACAAGATTTGGAGTCCATGCTTGTATGATATTATGTAAAAACTGCATTTAAGAAACTTATTTTTGATGTAATATATTCTTATTGTAAACCATTATGTAATGGTCGTGTGTAAACGGTATATTTTAGATTATCATTATTTGATAATCTACGTAATGCTTTTTAAACCTTTATAGATAAAATAAAGGTTATGGTTGTTTTAAAAATGAATGCAGTCTTTGAAAAACGTCTCATATAGAGGTCAAAACCTCGTGACGAAATCAATTAATATGGAACGTTTATAATCAATATGAACGGGACATTTCAGTTGGTATCCGAGCATTGATCTTAGAGAACCGGAAAATTACATTAGTGTGTCTTACCGAGTTTATTAGGATGCATTAGTGAGTCTGGACTTCGACCGTGGTTTTCTTCAAAAACGATTGCTTAACATGTTTTGTTGGAAACTATATATTATTAACATGTAAATATTATGTGATATATTAATCGCTTAACGTGTTTGATATTGTGTGATAGATGTCTACCTCTAGTACAAATCCCATTGATTCACCTAATAATAATGAAGAGTCGAATATATTTTGGGAAGATTCGCAAATTCCCGAAGAGGAACCGGAAGAGGAGGAACCGGAAGAGGAGGAACCAGAAGAGGAGGAATCGGAAGAGGAGGAACCAGAAGAAGAGGTTCTGGAGGAAGAAATATTGATACCTATAGTAAATCGATTAAATAAAAGAAAATCCTCAACCAACGGACCAAAGTTAATAATGGTCAATGGTGTTTCCGCCGAAAAAGCAAAATATGGGAAGATTACCAATTTTTTGATGAATCGGATCCCGATGAGGATTCCGATGATGTTATAGAAATTACCTCGACCCAATTTAATAAAGTGAAAGAAAATAATAAGGGAAAAGGTATAAAAATAAAATAACCCGATTCCAACCCCGATGAACTTTATATGTATCGACAACATCCGTATTTCCTAAAATGTAACAATGACCCGGGAACCTCTAAACCACCAGGTTTCTCTAAACCATTGTGGAAAACGACGGCTCGTATTAGAGGAACACCATATATTCCTAGAAAATTAGGAAAACGAACCAAGTCCGAAGAAGAAGAAACCAGCGATTCAGATTAGAGGGTTGTAATCATGTTGTATATTATATGTATTGTAGTGTGCTTGTACTTTTATGTTCTATGTAAAAAAAATTGCTTGTATTGTTTTTTAATTATCTTTTACGAATCTAATCCTTGCCTATTTTACAGTATAAAAACAAAATGAACGTTAAGGGTAGACAACCGAATATTTTAGAAGACCTACCAGAGGATATGATTGGGGAAATCTTGTCTAGAGTCGGTCAGAATTCATCAGCACATTTAGTTATGGCGAAATTAACTTGTCAAACATTTGAAAGACTTTCCAGAAATGCCTTAGTTTATAAAAGGCTTTCCTTTGATAGGTGGGGTATATCACATTGGGGAGACCGTAAGTTACGCCGTGTTTTCTTTAATGCATTAAATGCGGGGAACCCAAATGCAATTTTACGCTACGGGTTAAGAACCTATTTTGACTCAACATATCCCAACATAGGATTTCATGAATTAGAAAGAGCTTCTAACATGCAACATAAAGAAGCATGTTATGCTTACGGGTTAGTGATGTTCGCTTCTTACCGAAGTGAGAAAAAAAACATGACTGCAGCTTTTAAATAAGACCTTCCCACAAGTGACGGATTCAGTAGTTGGGGTGAGAAACAAGGTTTTTAGATTATTACAGGGCTGTTGGACATTACGAAACCCTCTTCCTTTTGACGACATTACAACATGTTGCCTAGCCAATAGTCATAACGGTTATTTTCCACAAGACCAAGGATGGGAAGTCGTCTTAGTAAAACCAGAATGCATGACTTGTTTCTGGACTTATGAATTACGTGTCTTTATTTCCTTTGCTGAACAACTTGCGTATTAACTAGGTTTATCTTCAAAACTGTCATGTATCAAAGTGTACTATATTTCATGTTATATGTAATATAGCGAAGTTGTAAGTTTGAAGAATATTTGTATGTGATATATTATTATAATCAGTTTTTCATATGGAATTGTAGTAGTTGAATTGTATATTAGCTACTAAGTATGAACTTAACGGGTAGGTAGTACCCGAATTTAAACTTATAAAACGCTAATATGAAGAAAACGCTTTTATAAATGACTTCATATTATGCTACGAAATACTATTGACTACTCTTAATATTCTATATGATTAACTCGATTCAATTGGCTATTTTGAAGGAAATGGCACCGACTACTCGACACACCATGAATATAAGCGAAGAGGAATTTCGTACCTTTTTTGCTGCAAACATAGCCGCAGTACAGGCTGCGCTACATACCAACAATAACTCTGAATCTAGTAATGCAGCTAACGGTGCGAGAAATCGTGTAGGATGCTCCTACAAAGAATTCACTGCCTGCAAACCTTTGGAATTTAATGGAACCGAAGGACCAATTGGATTGAAACGGTGGACCGAGAAAGTCGAATCGGTGTTTGCCATAAGTAAGTGTACTGAAGAGGACAAAGTTAAGTACGCTACGCATACCTTCACAGGTACTGCGTTAACGTGGTGGAACACCTATCTTGAACAGGTAGGACAAAATGCTGCTTACGCACTACCGTGGTCGGCATTCAAGCAATTGATGAACGAGCAGTACTGTCCTAGAAACGAAGTCAATAAACTCAAGGCAGAACTTAGAGAGTTACGAACACAAGGGTTCGACGTTACCACATATGAATGCCGATTCACAGAGTTGTGCCTATTGTGTCCGGGAGCATTCGAAGATGAAGAAGAGAAGATCGACGCGTTTGTAAAAGGGTTACCAGTAAGGATTCAAGAAGATGTGAGTTCATACGAGCCCGCTTCTATACAGAAGGCAAGTCGAATAGCTCATAAACTCATAAATCAGATTGAGGGAAGAATTAAAGAGCAGGTAGCCGAAGAAGCCAACACGAAACAACTCAAGAGGAAGTGGGAGGAAAACGGTGACAAGAGTCACCAGTACAACAACAACAACAATTACAACCACAATCGCAACAACTATCCCAACAACCGCAACAACAATCACAACAATAATCGCAATCCTAACAATAACTACAACAAAATCCTAACAATAACTACAACAAACATCCCAACAACAACAACTACTACAACAACCGTTTCAACAACAATAACAATCCCAACAACAACCTCAATAACAACAACGGCAACAAAAACCAAAAACAGCCATGTCATAGGTATGAAGAAAATCATCAGGGGTTTTGCACGACATTTTGCAACAGGTGTAAAATAAATGGTCATAGCGCGACAAAGTGTGAGGTCTACGGATCAAAGTTTAATAGAACCAAAGGAACAAATAATGTCGGAACAAGTAATGCCGAAACGAATAGTGTCAGAGCAAGTAATACCAACCCTGTTTGTTATAAATATGGAAAACCGGGCCACATTATTAGAAATTACCCGAATCAGGGAAATACTAATGGGCAGGGCCATGGAAGAGTTTTCAATATTAATGCGACTGAAGCACAGGAAGACCCGGAGCTTGTTACGGGTACGGTTCTTATTGACTATAAATCTGCTTATGTTTTATTTGATTCGGGTGCGGATAGAAGCTATATGAGTAGAGTATTTTGTGCTAAATTAAGTTGCCCATTGACGCCTTTGGATAATAAATTTTTACTCGAATTAGCAAATGGTAAATTAATTTCAGCAGATAATATATGTCGGGATAGAGAAATTAAACTGGGTGATGAAACGTTTAATATTGATTTAATACCAGTCGAGTTAGGGAGTTTTGATGTAATAATTGGCATGGACTGGTTGAAGAAGGTGAGAGCAGAGGTCGTTTGTTACAAAAACGCGATTCGCATTTTGCGTGAAAAAGGAAAACCTTTAATGGTGTACGGAGAAAAGAACAATGCAAAATTAAATCTTATTAGTAGTTTGAAGGCGCAAAAAGTAATAATAAATGGTTGTTACGTCATTCTAGCACACATCGAGGAAGTTAAACCTGAAGAAAAGAACATCAGTGATGTTCCCGTCGCAAAAGAATTTCCCGATGTATTTCTGAAAGAATTACCGGGATTACCCCCACATCGATCCATTGAATTTCAAATAGACCTTGTACCAGGAGCTGCACCAATAGCTCGTGCTCCATACAGACTCGCACCCAGCGAAATGAAAGAATTACAAAGTCAGTTACAGGAACTTTTAAAGCGTGGTTTCATTCGACCAAGCACATCACCATGGGGAGCTCCTGTTTTGTTTGTCAAGAAGAAAGATGGTACATTCAGGTTGTGTATCGACTACCGAGAGTTGAACAAACTTACCATCAAGAACCACTACCCACTACCGAGAATCGATGACTTATTTGATCAACTACTAGGCTCGTCTATTTATTCGAAGATTGATTTACGTTCTGGGTATCATCAAATGCGGGTGAAGGAGGATGATATTCCAAAGACCGCTTTTAGTACACTGATAATGCTAAAAACAAACATATATTTCATAGCATTATCCCTCAAGAAAGACAAGCTTTTAGTTGCAACTGTTCTATTTACAAGTGATATTCGTTTAAATAATAAAAGGTGAAGACAAAAGACAGATTCGACGAATTGAAGACGCAAACGACCAAAAAGCTCAAAAGTACAAAATACAATCAAAGACGTTCCAATTATTGATAAGAAACGTCTCAAAATTACAAGAGTACAAGACGCGAAACACAAAGTACAAGATATTAAATTGTACGCAAGGACGTTCAAAAATCCGGAACCGGGACCAGAGTCAACTCTCAACGCTCGACGCAACGGACTAAAAATTACAAGTCAACTATGCACATAAATAAAATATAATATTTAAATAATTCTTAAAATTATTTATATATTATATTATTATTTATAAACCGTCGGCAAACTAAAAAACAAAGACATGTGAGCCTCCCCAGCTGGCCATGCGATCGCATGAGCTGGAGGAGCAAAACTCATGCGATCGCATGAGCCCCTTTTTCAGCTCACAGGCCTATAAATTCTCGTGTTTGGTTCAGTTTAATATATCCATCCATCCAACTCTCTCAACGTGTATATATATATATATATATATATATATATATATATATATATATATATATATATATATATATTATAATTTTAATTTTAATTTTAATTTCCAATAATAAGGGTATGTTAGCGAATGTTGTAAGGGTGTAAGTCAAAATTCTGTCCGTGTAACGCTACGCTATTTTTAATCATTGTAAGTTATGTTCAACCTTTTTACATTAATGTCTCGTAGCTAAGTTATTATTATGCTTATTTAAAACGAAGTAATCATGATGTTGGGCTAATTACTAAAATTGGGTAATTGGGCTTTGTACCATAATTGGGGTTTGGACAAAAGAACGACACTTGTGGAAATTAGACTATGGGCTATTAATGGGCGTTATATTTGTTTAACTAAATGATAGTTTGTTAATTTTAATATAAAGATTTACAATTGGACGTCCCTATAAATAACCATATACACTCGATCATTCATTTAACCGGACACGGGAATGGATTAATAGTCTATGGAATTATTAAAACAGGGGTAAAATTATGTACAAGGACACTTGGCATAATTTATAACAAAGTATTAAAACCTTGGGTTACACGCAGTCGATATCCTGGTGTAATTATTAAACAAAATATTAAGACCTTCTTACAGTTTAAGTCCCCAATTAGTTGGAATATTTGACTTCGGATATAAGGATAAGTTGACGAGGACACTCGCACTTTATATTTATGACTGATGGACTGTTATGAACAAAAACCAGACGGACATATTAAATAATCCAGGACAAAGGACAATTAACCCATGGGAATAAACTAAAATCAACACGTCAAACATCATGATTATGGAAGTTTAAATAAGCATAATTCCTTTATTTTCATATTTAATTGCACTTCTAATTATTGCACTTTTATTTATTGTCATTGTATTTAATTGCACTTTTAATTTTCGTACTCTTTAATTATCGTAATTTTATTTTATCGCACTTTCATTATCGTTATTTACTTTACGCTTTAAATTAAGTCTTTTATTTATTTAATATTTTACATTAGGTTTTAACTGCGACTAAAGTTTTAAAAATCGACAAACCGGTCATTAAACGGTAAAAACCCCCTTTTTATAATAATAATATTACTTATATATATATTTGTATTTTTATAAATTAAAACTAATATAGCGTTAAGCTTGTTTAAGTGTATCCCTGTGGAACGAACCGGACTTACTAAAAACTACACTACTGTACGATTAGGTACACTGTCTATAAGTGTTGTAGCAAGG
Organism: Rutidosis leptorrhynchoides; assembly: GCF_046630445.1. Taxonomy (NCBI): domain Eukaryota; kingdom Viridiplantae; phylum Streptophyta; class Magnoliopsida; order Asterales; family Asteraceae; genus Rutidosis; species Rutidosis leptorrhynchoides. Next base: position 399,471,408 of record NC_092333.1, read on the forward strand.
TTTAGGTATATCCATTCTATAAATAAATAAATATCTTGTGTAAAATTGTATCATATTTAATAGTTTTTCCTAGTAAAATATAAGCTATTTCATATACGCCTCGCATAACATCATACGCGTTACGGTCATTATGAGTTTATGGTTATGCCATTTGAATTGAAGAACGCACCAGCTGTGTTCATGGACCTCATAAACCGAGTGTGTGGGCCATATCTTGACAAGTTTGTCATTGTATTCATCGATGACATACTTATTTACTCGAAGAATGATCAAGAGTATGAAGAACATTTAAGAAAAGTGCTAGAGTTGCTGAGAAAAGAAAAACTGTACGGTAAGTTTTCAAAGTGTGCATTTTGGTTGGAAGAAGTACAATTCCTCGGTCACATAGTGAACAAAGAAGGTATTCAGGTGGATCCAGCAAAGATTGAAACGGTTGAGAAATGGGAAACCCCGAAAACTACAAAAAGCATATACGCCAATTTTTAGGACTAGTTGGTTACTACAAAAGGTTCATCCAAGATTTTTCCCGAATAGCAAAACCCTTGACTGCATTAACGCATAAAGGGAGGAAATTTGAATGGAAGGATGAACAAGAGAAAGCGTTTCAATTGTTAAAGAAAAAGTTAACTACGGCACCTATATTGTCATTACCTGAAGGGAATGATGATTTTGTGATATATTGTGACGCTTCAAAGCAAGGTCTCGGTTGTGTATTAATGCAACGAACGAAGGTAATTGCTTATGCGTCTAAACAATTGAAGATTCACGAGCAGAATTATACGACGCATGATTTGGAATTAAGCGCGGTTGTTTTTGCATTAAAGACTTGGAGGCACTACTTATATGGGGTCAAAAGTATTATATATACCGACCACAAAAGTCTTCAACATATATTTAATCAGAAACAACTGAACATGAGGCAGCGCAGGTGGATTGAATTGTGGAATGATTATGACTTTGAGATTCGTTACCACCCGGGGAAGGCGAATGTTAAAATGTCCCGTTCTTATTGATTAAAAACGTTCCATATTAATTGATTTCGTTGCGAGGTTTTGACCTCTATATAAGACGTTTTTCAAAGACTGCATTCATTTTTAAAAAAAAACCATAACCTTTATTTCATAGATAAAGGTTTTAAAAAGCTTTACGTAGATTATCAAATAATGATAATCTAAAATATCCTGTTTACACACGACCATTACATAATGGTTTACAATACAAATATGTTACAACAAAATAAGTTTCTTGAATGCAGTTTTTACACAATATCATACAAGCATGGACTCCAAATCTCGTCCTTATTTAAGTATGCGACAGCGGAAGCTCTTAATAATCACCTGAGAATAAACATGCTTAAAACGTCAACAAAAATGTTGGTGAGTTATAGGTTTAATCTATATATATCAAATCAAAATAATAGACCACAAGATTTCATATTTCAATACACATCCCATACATAGAGATAAAAATCATTCATATGGTGAACACCTGGTAACCGACATTAACAAGATGCATATATAAGAATATCCCCATCATTCCGGGACACCCTTCGGATATGATATAAATTTCAAAGTACTAAAGCATCCGGTACTTTGGATGGGGTTTGTTAGGCCCAATAGATCTATCTTTAGGATTCGCGTCAATTAGGGTGTCTGTTCCCTAATTCTTAGATTACCAGACTTAATAAAAAGGGGCATATTCGATTTCGATAATTCAACCATAGAATGTAGTTTCACGTACTTGTGTCTATTTTGTAAATCATTTATAAAACTTGCATGTATTCTCATCCCAAAAATATTAGATTTTAAAAGTGGGACTATAACTCACTTTCACAGATTTTTACTTCGTCGGGAAGTAAGACTTGGCCACTGGTTGATTCACGAACCTATAATAATATATACATATATATCAAAGTATGTTCAAAATATATTTACAACACTTTTAATATATTTTGATGTTTTAAGTTTATTAAGTCAGCTGTCCTCGTCAGTAACCTACAACTAGTTGTCCACAGTTAGATGTACAGAAATAAATCGATAAATATTATCTTGAATCAATCCACGACCCAGTGTATACGTATCTCAGTATTGATCACAACTCAAACTATATATATTTTGGAATCAACCTCAACCCTGTATAGCTAACTCCAACATTCACATATAGAGTGTCTATGGTTGTTCCGAAATATATATAGATGTGTCTATGGTATCTCAAGATTACATAATATACAATACAAGTTGATTAAGTTATGGTTGGAATAGATTTGTTACCAATTTTCACGTAGCTAAAATGAGAAAAATTATCCAATTTTGTTTTACCCATAACTTCTTCATTTTAAATCCGTTTTGAGTGAATAAAATTGCTATGGTTTCATATTGAACTCTATTTTATGAATCTAAACAGAAAAAGTATAGGTTTATAGTCAGAAAAGTAAGTTACAAGTCGTTTTTGTAAAGGTAGTCATTTCAGTCGAAAGAACGACGTCTAGATGACCATTTTAGAAAACATACTTCCACTTTGAGTTTAACCATAATTTTTGGATATAGTTTCATGTTCATAATAAAAATAATTTTCTCAGAATAACAACTTTTAAATCAAAGTTTATCATAGTTTTTAATTAACTAACCCAAAACAGCCCCTTGGTGTTACTACGACGGCGTAAATCCGGTTTTACGGTGTTTTTCGTGTTTCCAGGTTTTAAATCATTAAGTTAGCATATCATATAGATATAGAACATGTGTTTAGTTAATTTTAAAAGTCAAGTTAGAAGGATTAACTTTTGTTTGCGAACAAGTTTAGAATTAACTAAACTATGTTCTAGTGATTACAAGTTTAAACCTTCGAATAAGATAGCTTTATATGTATGAATCGAATGATGTTATGAACATCATTACTACCTTAAGTTCCTTGGATAAACCTACTGGAAAAGAGAAAAATGGATCTAGCTTCAACGGATCCTTGGATGGCTCGAAGTTCTTGAAGCAGAATCATGACACGAAAACAAGTTCAAGTAAGATCATCACTTGAAATAAGATTGTTATAGTTATAGAAATTGAACCAAAGTTTGAATATGATTATTACCTTGTATTAGAATGATAACCTACTGTAATAAATAAAGATTTCTTGAGGTTGGATGATCACCTTACAAGGTTGGAAGTGAGCTAGCAAACTTGAAAGTATTCTTGATTTTATGTAACTAGAACTTGTAGAATTTATGAAGAACACTTAGAACTTGAAGATAGAACTTGAGAGAGATCAATTAGATGAATAAAATTGAAGAATGAAAGTGTTTGTAGGTGTTTTTGGTCGTTGTTGTATGGATTAGATATAAAGGATATGTAATTTTATTTTCATGTAAATAAGTCATGAATGATTACTCATATTTTTGTAATTTTATGAGATATTTCATGCTAGTTGCCAAATGATGGTTCCCACATGTGTTAGGTGACTCACATGGGCTGCTAAGAGCTGATCATTGGAGTGTATATACCAATAGTACATACATCTAAAAGCTGTGTATTATACGAGTACGAATACGGGTGCATACGAGTAGAATTGTTGATGAAACTGAACGAGGATGTAATTGTAAGCATTTTTGTTAAGTACAAGTATTTTGATAAGTGTATTGAAGTCTTTCAAAAGTGTATAAATACATATTAAAACACTACATGTATATACATTTTAACTGAGTCGTTAAGTCATCGTTAGTCGTTACATGTAAGTGTTGTTTTGAAACCTTTAGGTTAACGATCTTGTTAAATATTGTTAACCCAATGTTTATAATATCAAATGAGATTTTAAATTATTATATTATCATGATATTATCATGTATGAATATCTCTTAATATGATATATATACATTAAATGTCTTTACAACGATAATCGTTACATATATGTCTCGTTTAAAAATCATTAAGTTAGTAGTCTTGTTTTTACATATGTAGTTCATTGTTAATATACTTAATGATATGTTTACTTATCATAGTATCATGTTTACTATATATATATATCCATATATATATGTCATCATATAGTTTTTACAAGTTTTAACGTTCGTAAATCACCGGTCAACTTGGGTGGTCAATTGTCTATATGAAACATATTTCAATTAATCAAGTCTTAACAAGTTTAATTGCTTAACATGTTGGAAACATTTAATCATGTAAATATCAATCTCAATTAATATATATAAACATGGAAAAGTTCGGGTCACTACAGTACCTACCCGTTAAATAAATTTCGTCCCGAAATTTTAAGCTGTTGAAGGTGTTGACGGATCTTCTGGAAATAGATGCGGGTATTTCTTCTTCATCTGATCTTCATGCTCCCAGGTGAACTCGGGTCCTCTACGAGCATTCCATCGAACCTTAACAATTGGTATCTTGTTTTGCTCAAGTCTTTTAACCTCACGATCCATTATTTCGACGGGTTCTTCGATGAATTGAAGTTTTTCGTTGATTTGGATTTCATCTAACGGAATAGTGAGATCTTCTTTAGCAAAACATTTCTTCAAATTCGAGACGTGGAAAGTGTTATGTACAGCCGCGAGTTGTTGAGGTAACTCAAGTCGGTAAGCTACTGGTCCGACACGATCAATAATCTTGAATGGTCCAATATACCTTGGATTTAATTTCCCTTGTTTACCAAATCGAACAACGCCTTTCCAAGGTGCAACTTTAAGCATGACCATCTCTCCAATTTCAAATTCTATATCTTTTCTTTTAATGTCAGCGTAGCTCTTTTGTCGACTTAGGGCGATTTTCAACCGTTGTTGAATTTGGATGATCTTCTCGGTAGTTTCTTGTATAATCTCCGGACCCTTAATCTGTCTATCCCCCACTTCACTCCAATAAACCGGAGACCTGCACTTTCTACCATAAAGTGCTTCAAACGGGGCCATCTCAATGCTTGAATGGTAGCTGTTGTTGTAGGAAAATTCTGCTAACGGTAGATGTCGATCCCAACTGTTTCCGAAATCAATAACACATGCTCGTAGCATGTCTTCAAGCGTTTGTATCGTCCTTTCGCTCTGCCCATCAGTTTGTGGATGATAGGCAGTACTCATGTCTAGACTAGTTCCTAATGCTTGCTGTAATGTCTGCCAGAATCTTGAAATAAATCTGCCATCCCTATCAGAGATAATAGAGATTGGTATTCCATGTCTGGAGACGACTTCCTTCAAATACAGTCATGCTAACTTCTCCATCTTGTCATCTTCTCTTATTGGCAGGAAGTGTGCTGATTTGGTGAGACGATCAACTATTACCCAAATAGTATCAAAACCACTTACAGTCCTTGGCAATTTAGTGATGAAATCTATGGTAATGTTTTCCCATTTCCATTCCGGGATTTCGGGTTGTTGAAGTAGACCTGATGGTTTCTGATGCTCAGCTTTGACCTTAGAACACGTCAAACATTCTCTTACGTATTTAGCAACATCGGCTTTCATACCCGGCCACCAAAAAATATTTCTTGAGATCCTTGTACATCTTCCCCGTTCCAGGATGTATTGAGTATCTGGTTTTATGAGCTTCTCTAAGTACCATTTCTCTCATATCTCCAAATTTTGGTACCCAAATCCTTTCAGCCCTATACCGGGTTCCGTCTTCCCGAATATTAAGATGCTTCTCCGATCCTTTGGGTATTTCATCCTTTAAATTTCCATTTTTTAAAACTCCTTGTTGCGCCTCCTTTATTTGAGTAGTAAGGTTATTATGAATCATTATATTCATTGATTTTACTCGAATGGGTTCTCTGTCCTTCCTGCTCAAGGCATCGGCTACCACATTTGCCTTCCCCAGGTGGTAACAAATCTCAAAGTCGTAATCATTCAATAATTCAATCCACCTACGCTGCCTCATATTCAGTTGTTTCTGATTAAATATGTGTTGAAGACTTTTGTGGTCGGTATATATAATACTTTTGACCCCATATAAGTAGTGCCTCCAAGTCTTTAATGCAAAAATAACCGCGCCTAATTCCAAATCATGCGTCATATAATTTTGTTCGTGAATCTTCAATTGTCTAGACGCATAAGTAATCACCTTCGTTCATTGCATTAATACACAACCGAGACCTTGCTTTGACGCGTCACAATAAATCACAAAATCATCATTCCCTTCAGGCAATGACAATATAGGTGCCGTAGTTAGCTTTTTCTTCAATAACTGAAACGCTTTCTCTTGTTCATCATTCCATTCAAATTTCTTCCCTTTATGCGTTAATGCAGTCAAGGGTTTTGCTATTCTGGAAAAGTCTTGGATGAACCTTATGTAGTAACCAGCTAGTCCTAAAAACTGGCGTATGTGTTTCGGAGTTTTCGGGGTTTCCCACTTTTCAACAGTTTCTATCTTTGTCGGATCCACCTTAATACCTTCTTTGTTCACTATGTGACTGGGGAATTGAACTTCTTCCAACCAAAATGCACACTTTGAAAACTTAGCGTACAATTCTTCCTTCCTCAATACTTCTAACACCTTTCTCAAATGTTCACCGTGTTCTTGGTCATTCTTTGAGTAAATAAGTATGTCATCAATGAAAACATTGACAAACTTGTCAAGGTATGGTCCACACACTCGGTTCATAAGGTCCATGAACACAGCTGGTGCATTAGTTAAACCAAACGGCATGACCATAAACTCGTAATGACCGTAATGTGTTCTGAAAGCAGTCTTTGGAATATCATCTTCTTTCACCCGCATTTGATGATACCCGGAACGTAAGTCAATCTTTGAATAAACAGACGAGCCTTGTAGTTGATCAAATAAGTCATCGATTCTCGGTAGTCGGTAGCGGTTCTTGATGGTAAGTTTGTTCAACTCTCGGTAGTCGATACCCAACCTGAATGTACCATCTTTCTTCTTGACAAACAAAACAGGAGCTCCCCACGGTGATGTGCTTGGTCGAATAAAACCACGCTCTAAAAGTTCTTGTAATTGGCTTTGTAGTTCTTTCATCTCGCTGGGTGCGAGTCTGTAAGGAGCACGAGCTATTGGTGCAGCTCCTGGTACAAGATCTATTTGAAATTCAACGGATCGATGTGGGGGTAATCTCGGTAATTCTTTCGGAAATACATCGGGAAATTCTTTTGCAATGGGAACATCATTGATGCTCTTTTCTTCAGTTTGTACTTTCTCGACGTGTGCTAGAACAGCATAGCAACCTTTTCTTATTAGTTTTTGTGCCTTCAAATTACTAATAAGATGTAGCTTCGTGTTGCCCTTTTCTCCGTACACCATTAAGGGTTTTCCTTTTTCTCGTATAATGCGAATTGCATTTTTGTAACAAACGATCTCTGCTTTCACTTCTTTCAACCAGTCCATACCGATTATCACATCAAAACTCCCTAACTCTACTGGTATCAAATCAATCTTAAATGTTTCGCTAACCAGTTTAATTTCTCGATTCCGACATATATTATCTGCTGAAATTAATTTACCATTTGCTAATTCTAGTAAAAATTTACTATCCAAAGGCGTCAATGGACAACTTAATTTAGCACAAAAATCTCTACTCATATAGCTTCTATCCGCACCCGAATCAAATAAAACGTAAGCAGATTTATTGTCAATAAGAAACGTACCCGTAACAAGCTCCGGGTCTTCCTGTGCCTCTGCCGCATTAATATTGAAAACTCTTCCGCGGCCTTGTCCATTCGTGTTCTCCTAGTTCGAGCAATTTCTAATAATGTAGCCCAGTTTTCCACATTTATAACAAACTACATTGGCATAACTTGCTCCGACACTACTTGCTCCGCCATTACTCATTCTGACACCATTTATTCCTTTCGTTCTATTAACCCCTGGTCCGTAGACCTCACACTTCGCCGCGCTATGACCATTTCTTTTACACTTGTTGCAAAATTTGGTGCAGAACTCCGAGTGATACTTTTCACACCTTTGGCATAGCTGCTTCTGATTGTTGTTGTTATTGCGGTTATTATTGTTGTTGGGATGATTGTTGTAGTTGCTGTTGTTGTTGTTGTTGTTGTTGTTGTTGTTGTTGTTGTTGTTGGGCCGTTTGTTGTAGTTGCGATTGATGTTGCGATTGTTGGGATAATTGTTGCGATTATTATTGTAATTGCTGTTGTTGTTGTATTGGTGATTCTTATCACCATTTTCCTCCCACTTTCTTTTGACTTGCTTCACATTGGCCTCTTCAGCAGTCTGTTCTTTAATTCTTTCTTCAATCTGGTTCACTAGTTTGTGAGCCATTCTACATGCCTGTTGTATGGAGGCGGGCTCGTGTGAACTTATATCTTCTTGGATTCTTTCCGGTAATCCTTTCACAAACGCATCGATCTTCTCTTCCTCATCTTCGAATGCTCCCGGACACAATAGGCACAATTCTGTGAATCGTCTTTCGTACGTGGTAATATCAAATCCTTGGGTTCGTAACCCTCTAAGTTCTGTCTTGAGCTTATTGACCTCGGTTCTGGGACGGTACTTCTCGTTCATCAAGTGCTTGAATGCTGACCACGGTAGTGCGTACGCATCGTCTTGTCCCACTTGCTCTAGATAGGTATTCCACCATGTTAACGCAGAACCTGTGAAGGTATGCATAGCGTACTTCACTTTGTCCTCTTCAGTACACTTACTTATGGCAAACACCGATTCGACCTTCTCGGTCCACCATTTCAATTCGATCGGTCCTTCGGTTCCATCAAATTCCAAAGGTTTGCAGGCAGTGAATTCTTTGTAGGTGCATCCTACACGATTTCCTGTACTGCTAGATCCAAGGTTATTGTTGGTATGTAGCGCAGCCTGTACTGCGGCTATGTTTGAAGCTAGAAAAGTACGGAATTCCTCTTCATTCATATTCACGGTGTGTCGAGTAGTCGGTGCCATTTCCTTCAAAATAGTCAAATGGAACAAGTTAATCATACAGAATATTAAGAGTAGTTAATAGTATTTCGTAGCATAATATGAACTCATTTATAAAAGCTTTTTCTTCATATTAGCATTTTATAAGTTTAAATTCGGGTAGTACCTACCCGTTAAGTTCATACTTAGTAGCTAATATACAATTCAACTACTACAATTCTATATGAAAAACTGATTATAATAATATTTCGCGTTCAAACTTTTACACAATATTTTACAAACTTACAATACCGCTTATTTTACATATAGCATGAAATATAGCACACAATAAATTTGATACAAGATGGTTGTGAAGATAATTCTAGCTAGTACATAAGTCGTTCAGCAAAGGCAATAAAGACACGTAATTCGTACGTCCAGAAACAAGTCATGCATTCTGGTTTTACTAGGATTACTTCCCATCCTTGGTCTTGTGGAACATAACCGTTATGGCCGTTGATAAGACAGCGTGTTGTAACGTCGTCAAAGGGACGAGGGTTACGTAATGTCCAACAGTCCCGTAACAATCTAAAAACCTCATTTCTTACCCCAATTACCGACTCCGTCACTTGTGGAAACGTTTTGTTTAATAGTTGCAGCCCGATGTTCTTGTTCTCACTTTGGTGAGAAGCGAACATTACTAATCCGTAAGCATAACATGCTTCTTTATGTTGCATGTTAGCCGCTTTTTCTAAATCACGAAGTCCAATATTCGGATATATTGAGTCAAAATAATTTCTTAACCCATTGCGTAAAATAGCATTTAGGTTCCCCGCAATATATGCGTCAAAGTAAACATATCGTAACTTATGGATTTCTCAATGTGATATCCCCCATCTTTCGAACGAAAGCCTTTTATAAACTAAGGCCATTCTTGGAACGTTCTTCGAATGTCTTACAAACTGATCTCGCCTTAAATAGTTGTGCCGAAGAATTCTGACCGACTCTAGACAAGATTTCATCAATCATGTCTCCGGGTAGGTCTCTTAAAATATTGGGTTGTCTATCCATTTTGTGTTTTTATACTGTAAAATAGACAAGAGTTAGATTCATAAAAAAATACTTATTAATACAAGCAATTTTTACATATATCATAAAGCATAAGCACACTATATTACATATATTACACCACACGAATACAACTATCTTATTCCGACTCGCTTGTTTCTTCTTCTTCAGTTTTGGTTCGTTTTGCCAAGTTTCTAGGGATATATGATGTTCCCCTAATATGAGCCGTCGTTTTCCACATTGGTTTAGAAAAACCTGGTGGTTTAGAGGTTCCCGGGTCATTGTTACAACTTAAGGACTTCGGGGGTTGACGATACATATAAAGTTCATCGGGGTTGGAATTAGATTTCTCTATTTTTATATCCTTTCCCTTATTATTTTATTTTGCCTTTTTAAATTCAGTTGGGGTAATTTCTATAACATCATCGGAATTCTCGTCGGAATCCGATTCATCGGAGAATTGGTAATCCTCCCAATATTTTGCTTCCTTGGCGGAAACACCATTGACCATAATTAACCTTGGTCGGTTGGTTGAGGATTTTCTTTTACTTAACCGTTTTATTATTTCCCCTACCGGTTCTATTTCTTCATCCGGTTCCGATTCTTCTTCCGGTTCCGATTCTTCTTCCGGTTCCGACTCTTCTTCCGGTTCCTCTTCGGGAAATTGTGAATCAGTCCACGAATCATTCAAATTTACATTTGACCCTTCATTATTATTAGGTGAGTCAATGGGACTTGTTCTAGAGGTAGACATCTATCACATAATATCAAACGCGTTAAGAGATTAATATATCACATAATATTCACATGTTAAAAATATATAGTTTCCAACAAAATTTGTTAAGCAATCATTTTTCAAGTAAACACAGTCGAAGTCCAGACTCACTAATGCATCCTAACAAACTCGATAAGATACACTAATGCAAAATTCTGGTTCTCTAAGACCAATGCTCTGATACCAACTGAAATGTCCCGTTCTTATTGATTAAAAACGTTCCATATTAATTGATTTCGTTGCGAGGTTTTGACCTCTATATGAGACATTTTTCAAAGACTGCATTCATTTTTAAAAAAAACCATAACCTTTATTTTATAGATAAAGGTTTTAAAAAGCTTTACATAGATTATCAAATAATGATAATCTAAAATATCCTGTTTACACACGACCATTACATAATGGTTTACAATACAAATATGTTACAACAAAATAAGTTTCTTGAATGCAGTTTTTACACAATATCATACAAGCATGGACTCCAAATCTCGTCCTTATTTTAAGTATGCGACAGCGGAAGCTCTTAATAATCACCTGAGAATAAACATGCTTAAAACGTCAACAAAAATGTTGGTGAGTTATAGGTTTAATCTATATATATCAAATCAAAATAATAGACCACAAGATTTCATATTTCAATACACATCCCATACATAGAGATAAAAATCATTCATATGGTGAACACCTGGTAACCGAAATTAACAACATGCATATATAAGAATATCCCCATCATTCCGGGACACCCTTCGGATATGATATAAATTTCGAAGTACTAAAGCATCTGGTACTTTGGATGGGGTTTGTTAGGCCCAATAGATCTATCTTTAGGATTCGCGTCAATTAGGGTGTCTGTTCCCTAATTCTTAGATTACCAGACTTAATAAAAAGGGGCATATTCGATTTCGATAATTCAACCATAGAATGTAGTTTCACGTACTTGTGTCTATTTTGTAAATCATTTATAAAACTTGCATGTATTCTCATCCCAAAAATATTAGATTTTAAAAGTGGGACTATAACTCACTTTCACAGATTTTTACTTCGTCGGGAAGTAAGACTTGGCCACTGGTTGATTCACGAACCTATAACAATATATACATATATATCAAAGTATGTTCAAAATATATTTACAACACTTTTAATATATTTTGATGTTTTAAGTTTATTAAGTCAGCTGTCCTCGTTAGTAACCTACAACTAGTTGTCCATAGTTAGATGTACAGAATAAATCAATAAATATTATCTTGAATCAATCCACGACCCAGTGTATACGTATCTCAGTATTGATCACAACTCAAACTATATATATTTTGGAATCAACCTAAACCCTGTATAGCTAACTCCAACATTCACATATAGAGTGTCTATGGTTGTTCCGAAATATATATAGATGTGTCGACATGATAGGTCGAAACATTGTATACGTGTCTATGGTATCTCAAGATTACATAATATACAATACAGGTTGATTAAGTTATGGTTGGAATAGATTTGTTACCAATTTTCACGTAGCTAAAATGAGAAAAATTATCCAATATTGTTTTACCCATAAATTCTTCATTTTAAATCCGTTTTGAGTGAATCAAATTGCTATGGTTTCATATTGAATTCTATTTTATGAATCTAAACAGAAAAAGTATAGGTTTATAGTCGGAAAAATAAGTTACAAGTCGTTTTTGTAAAGGTAGTCATTTCAGTCGAAAGAACGACGTCTAGATGACCATTTTAGAAAACATACTTCCACTTTGAGTTTAACCATAATTTTTGGATATAGTTTCATGTTCATAATAAAAATCATTTTCTCAGAATAACAACTTTTAAATCAAAGTTTATCATAGTTTTTAATTAACTAACCCAAAACAGCCCGCGGTGTTACTACGACGGCGTAAATCCGGTTTTACGGTGTTTTTCGTGTTTCCAGGTTTTAAATCATTAAGTTAGCATATCATATAGATATATAATATGTGTTTATTTGATTTTAAAAGTCAAGTTAGAAGGATTAACTTTTGTTTGCGAACAAGTTTAGAATTAACTAAACTATGTTCTAGTGATTACAAGTTTAAACCTTCGAATAAGATAGCTTTATATGTATGAATCGAATGATGTTATGAACATCATTACTACCTTAATTTCCTTGTATAAACCTACTGGAAAATAGAAAAATGGATCTAGCTTCAACGGATTCTTGGATGGCTCGAAGTTCTTGAAGCAGAATCATGACACGAAAACAAGTTCAAGTAAGATCATCACTTGAAATAAGATTGTTATAGTTATAGAAATTGAACCAAAGTTTGAATATGATTATTACCTTGTATTAGAATGATAACCTACTGTAAGAAACAAAGATTTCTTGAGGTTGGATGATCACCTTACAAGATTGGAAGTGAGCTAGCAAACTTGAAAGTATTCTTGATTTTATGTAACTAGAACTTGTAGAATTTATGAAGAACACTTAGAACTTGAAGATAGAACTTGAGAGAGATCAATTAGATGAATAAAATTGAAGAATGAAAGTGTTTGTAGGTGTTTTTGGTCGTTGGTGTATGGATTAGATATAAAGGATATGTAATTTTGTTTTCATGTAAATAAGTCATGAATGATTACTCATATTTTTGTAATTTTATGAGATATTTCATGCTAGTTTCCAAATGATGGTTCCCACATGTGTTAGGTGACTCACATGGGCTGCTAAGAGCTGATCATTGGAGTGTATATACCAATAGTACATACATCTAAAAGCTGTGTATTGTACGAGTACGAATACAGGTGCATACGAGTAGAATTGTTGATGAAACTGAACGAGGATGTAATTGTAAGCATTTTTGTTAAGTAGAAGTATTTTGATAAGTGTCTTGAAGTCTTTCAAAAGTGTATGAATACATATTAAAACACTACATGTATATACATTTTAACTGAGTCGTTAAGTCATCGTTAGTCGTTACATGTAAATGTTGATTTGAAACCTTTAAGTTAACGATCATGTTAAATGTTGTTAACCCAATGTTTATTATATCTAAAGAGATGTTAAATTGTTACATTATCATGATATTATGATATATAATATATCTTAGTATGATATATATACAGTTAAATGTCGTTACAACGATAATCGTTACATATATGTCTCGTTTCGAAATCATTAAGTTAGTAGTCTTATTTTTACATATGTAGTTCATTGTTTATACACTTAATGATATATTTACTTATCATAGTATCATGTTAACTATATATATATCCATATATATGTCATCATATAGTTTTTACAAGTTTTAACGCTCGTGAATCACCGGTCAACTTGGGTGGTCAATTGTCTATATGAAACATATTTCAATTAATCAAGTCTTAACAAGTTTAATTGCTTAACATGTTGGAAACATTTAATCATGTAAATATCAATCTCAATTAATATATATAAACATGGAAAAGTTCGGGTCACTACAAATGTGGTAGCCGACGCTTTGAGTAGAAAGGACAGAGAACCCATTCGAGTAAAAGCTATGAATATAATGATTCACAATAACCTTACTACTCAAATAAAGGAGGCGCAACAAGGAGTTTTAAAAGAGGGAAATTTAAAGGATGAAATACCCAAAGGATCGGAGAAGCATCTTAATATTCGGGAAGACGGAACCCGGTATAGGGCTGAAAGGATTTGGGTACCAAAATTTGGAGATATGAGAGAAATGGTACTTAGAGAAGCTCATAAAACCAGATACTCAATACATCCTGGAACGGGGAAGATGTACAAGGATCTCAAGAAACATTTTTGGTGGCCAGGTATGAAAGCCGATGTTGCTAAATACGTAGGAGAATGTTTGACGTGTTCTAAGGTCAAAGCTGAGCATCAGAAACCATCAGGTCTACTTCAACAATCCGAAATCCCGAAATGGAAATGGGAAAACATAACCATGGATTTCATCACTAAATTGCCAAGGACTGCAAGTGGTTTTGATACTATTTGGGTAATAGTTGATCGTCTCACCAAATCAGCACACTTCCTGCCAATAAGAGAAGATGAAAAGATGGAGAAGTTAGCATGACTGTATTTGAAGGAAGTCATCTCCAGACATGGAATACCAATCTCTATTATCTCTGATAGGGATGGCAGATTTATTTCAAGATTATGGCAGACATTACAGCAAGCATTAGGAACTCGTCTGGACATGAGTATTGCCTATCATCCATAAACTGATGGGCAGAGTGAAAGGACGATACAAATGCTTGAAGACATGCTACGAGCATGTGTTATTGATTTCGGAAATAGTTGGGATCGACATCTACCGTTAGCAGAATTTTCCTACAACAACAACTACCATTCAAGCATTGAGATGGCGCCATTTGAAGCACTTTATGGTAGAAAGTGCAGGTCTCCGATTTGTTGGAGTGAAGTGGGGGATAGACATATTATGGGTCCGGGGATAATACAAGAAACTACTGAGAAGATCATCTAAATTCAACAACGGTTAAAAACCGCCCAAAGTCGACAAAAGAGCTACGCCGACATTAAAAGAAAAGATATAGAATTTGAAATTGGAGAGATGGTCATGCTTAAGGTTGCACCTTGGAAAGGCGTTGTTCGATTTGGTAAACGAGGGAAATTAAATCCAAGGTATATAGGACCATTCAAGATTATTGATCGTGTCGGACCAGTAGCTTACCGACTTGAATTACCACAACAACTCGCGGTTGTACATAACACTTTCCACGTCTCAAATTTGAAAAAATATTTTGCTAAAGAAGATCTCACTATTCCGTTAGACGAAATCCAAATCAACGAAAAACTTCAATTCGTCGAAGAACCCGTCGAAATAATGGATCGTGAGGTTAAAAGACTTAAGCGAAACAAGATACCAATTGTTAAAGTTCGATGGAATGCTTGTAGAGGACCTGAGTTCACCTGGGAATGAGAAGATCATATGAATAAGAAATACCCGCACTTATTTCCAGAAGATACGTCAACACCTCCAACTGCTTAAAATTTCGGGACGAAATTTATTTAACGGGTAGGTACTGTAGTGACCCGAACTTTTCCATGTTTATATATATTAAATGAAATTGTTATTTATATGATTAAGTGTTTCCAACATTTTAAGCAATCAAACTTGTTAAGACTTGATTAATTTAAATAGGTTTTATATAGACAATTGACCACCCAAGTTGATCGGTGATTCACGAACGTTAAAACTTGTAAAAACTATATGATGACATATATATGATTATATATATAGTTAACATGATATTATGATAAGTAAGTATCTCATTAGGTATTTTAACAATGAGTTATATACATAAAAATGAGACTATTGAATTTAAGAAACTCGAAAACGATATATATAACGATTATCGTTATATCGACGTCTTACTAAGTACATATGAATCATATTAAGATATTGATACACTTGGTTAATTATGTTAAATTATAATTAAATATATCATTAAGTGTATTAACAATGAACTACATATGTAAAAATAAGACTACTAACTTAATGATTTCGAAACGAGACATATATGTAACGATTATCGTTGTAACGACATTTAACTGTATATATATCATACTAAGATATATTATATATCATAATATCATGATAATGTAACAATTTAACATCTCTTTAGATATAATAAACATTGGGTTAACAACATTTAACATGATCGTTAACTTAAAGGTTTCAAATCAACATTTACATGTAACGACTAACGATGACTTAACGACTCAGTTAAAATGTATATACATGTAGTGTTTTAATATGTATTTATACACTTTTGAAAGACTTCAAGACACTTATCAAAATACTTCTACTTAACAAAAATGCTTACAATTACATCCTCGTTCAGTTTCATCAACAATTCTACTCGTATGCACCTGTATTCGTACTCGTACAATACACAGCTTTTAGATGTATGTACTATTGGTATATACACTCCAATGATCAGCTCTTAGCAGCCCATGTGAGTCACCTAACACATGTGGGAACCATCATTTGGCAACTAGCATGAAATATCACATAAAATTATAAAAATATTAGTAATCATTCATGACTTATTTACATGTAAACAAAATTACACATCCTTTATATCTAATCCATATACCAACGACCAAAAACACCTAAAAACACTTTCATTCTTCAATTTTCTTCATCTAATTGATCTCTCTCAAGTTCTATCTTCAAGTTCTAAGTGTTCTTCATAGATTCTATAAGTTCTAGTTTCATAAAATCAAGAATACTTCCAAGTTTGCTAGCTTACTTCCAATCTTGTAAAGTGATCATCCAACCTCAAGAAATCTTTCTTATTTACAGTAAGATATCTTTCTAATACAAGGTAATACTCATATTCAAACTTTGATTCAATTTCTATAACTATAACAATCTTATTTCGAGTGAAAATCTTACTTGAACTTGTTTTCGTGTCATGATTCTGCTTCAAGAACTTTCAAGCCATCCAAGGATCCTTTGAAGCTAGATCCATTTGTCTCTTTTCCAGTAGGTTTATCCACAAAACTTGAGGTAGTAATGATGTTCATAACATCATTCGATTCATACATATAAAGCTATCTTATTCGAAGGTTTAAACTTGAAATCACTAGAACATAGTTTAGTTAATTCTAAACTTGTTCGCAAACAAAAGTTAATCCTTCTAACTTGACTTTTAAAATCAACTAAACACATATCCTATATTTATATGATATGCTAACTTAATGATTTAAAACCTGGAAACACGAAAAACACCGTAAAACCGGACATACGCCGTCGTAGTAACACCGCGGGCGGTTTTGGGTTTGATAATTAAAAACTATGATAAACTTTGATTTAAAAGTTATTCTTATGGTAAAATTATTTTTCTTATGAACATGAAACTATATCCAAAAATCATGATTAAACTCAAAGTGGAAGTATATTTTTCAAAATGGTCATCAAGACGTCGTTCTTTCGACTGAAATGACTACCTCTTACAAAAATAACTTGTAACTTATATTTCCGACTATAAACCTATACTTTTTCTATTTAGATTCATAAAATAGAGTTCAATATCAAACCATAGCAATTTGATTCACTCAAAACGGATTTAAAACGAAGAAGTTATGGGTAAAACAAGATTGGATATTTTTTGATTGTTGTAGCTACGGGAAATATTGTAACAATTCTATACAAATCATATCCTAGCTAACTTATATTGTATTATACATGTATTCTAATATATTATGTAATCTTGGGGTACCATAGACAAGTATTCAAATGTCTTGACATATCATATCGACCCATGTATATATATTATTTGGAACAACCATAGACACTCTATATGCAGTAATGTTGGAGTTAGCTATACAGGATTGAGGTTGATTCCAAAAATATATATACTTTGAGTTGTGATCTAGCCTGAGACATGTATACACTGGGTCGTGGATTGATTCAAGATAATATATATATCGATTTATTTCTGTACATCTAATTGTGGACAACTAGTTGTAGGTTACTAACGAGGACAGCTGACTTAATAAACTTAAAACAATAAAACGTATTAAAAATGTTGTAAATAAAATTTGAACATACTTTGATATATATGTACATATTTGTTAAAGGTTCGTGAATCGACCAGTGTTCAAGCCTTACTTCTCGACGAAGTAAAAATCTGTGAAAGTGAGTTATAGTCCCACTTTTAAAAACTAATATTTTGGGATGAGAATACATGCAGTTTTATAAATTTTACGAAATAGACACAAGTAAATGAAACTACATTATATGGGTGAATGATCGAAGCCGAATATGCCCCTTTTGCTTGGTAACCTAAGAATTAGTAAACCGATCTACTAATTGACGCGAATCCTAAAGATAGATCTATTGGGCCTAACGAACCCCATCCAAAGTACCGGATGCTTTAGTACTTCGATGTTGTTTTTATCATGTCCGAAGGATTTCCCGGAATGATAGGGGATATTCTTATATGCATCTTATTAATGTCGGTTACCAGGTGTTCACCATATGAATAATTTTTATCTCTATGTATGGGATGTATATTGAAATATGAAATCTTGTGGTCTATTATTATGATTTGATAATATATAGGTTAAACCTATAACTCACCAACATTTTTGTTGACGTTTTAAGCATGTTTATTCTCAGGTGATTATTAAGAGCTTCCGCTGTTGCATACTAAAATAAGGACAAGATTTGGAGTCCATGCTTGTATGATATTATGTAAAAACTGCATTCAAGAAACTTATTTTTGATGTAATATATTCTTATTGTAAACCATTATGTAATGGTCGTGTGTAAACGGTATATTTTAGATTATCATTATTTGATAATCTACGTAATGCTTTTTAAACCTTTATAGATAAAATAAAGGTTATGGTTGTTTTAAAAATGAATGCAGTCTTTGAAAAACGTCTCATATAGAGGTCAAAACCTCGCAACGAAATCAATTAATATGGAACGTTTATAATCAATATGAACGGGACATTTCACCACCTCCAAACCATTCGATGCAAGAGACCACTTCCAACTATCTTTTTTATCACGAACCAAATTGACATCACGAAGGAGTATTTTGAGATCATTGAACTCGTTGAGTGTACGTCCGGTTAGTTGCCTGACCCATTCCCAGGCGATATGATTAGCAACTCCAGGAGTGACCGAAGCATTAACAGCGGTATGTAGATGATTCGATCCATTAAATGAAGAAGGAGATCGAGTAGCAGCACTTACACGAACCAAATCAGTATGCGAGTGAAAAACAACATCATTAGAAAGAGGAACAGCATCAGTGACATGACATACAGAAGAATCCACCGAGATATTGTGGTACGAAGCAGGAACCTGACGAGAAGAAACATTGATCGAGGTAGAAGAGTCCAATCGAGCTTTGACGGACACGCTTTTGTTGCTCTACAACCTATATAATCTTGGAAACATTTCACGAAAACTATTGGAGCCGCACCAACAATCATCCCAAAAGGAAACGGAACCTCCATCACCAATGACCTTCACGAATGAGTCGTTGAATTGAATTTTCAAATCCTCTATATGTTTTCCTGTACGTATAATATTAGCCCAAACACCTAGCGAAGTATGTTGAGAATTCTCAACATTCACCACTAGGCTACCATTAGCACCATACAAGCTATAAATGACTTTAACCCATAGGGAATCGGTTTCGGTCATAAACCTCCAACACCATTTCCCTAACAAGGCTAAATTTTTGCTTTTAAGACTCCCAATATTAAGACCACCCCACCCAGTAAGGAGAAATAACTTTTTCCCATTTAACCCATGACATTTTGTTTCCCGATAAATCCCCACCCCAAAAAAAGACACGTCTCATACTCTCAAGTAATTTGGTGACACTCGATGGGGCACGGAAGAGCGAAAAATAATACAACGGAAGACTACTTAGAACCGATTTAACGAGAACTAAACGACCACCAAAAGATGTCGAACGCATTTTCCAATCCGAAAGTCGGCTTTTGAATTTATCTACCACCGGTTGCCAAGCCGCAACATTAATCATTTTAGTGCCTATAGGAAGACCAAGATACATGAAAGGAAGTTTCCCGGCTTTACATCCCATTCTGACGGCCATATCTTCCATTTCTTCAAATGGAACCCCGACACCATAGACGAAACTCTTATGGAAGTTCACTTTGAGACCCGAAGAAAGTTCAAAGCATTTAAGGATGTTAACGAGATTTAAAGCATTGTTTCTATTCCAATTCCCGAAAAAGATAGTGTCGTCGGCATACTGAAGATGTGATATGAGGACTTTATCCCGACCCACTTCGATACCATTAAAAAAAATTTTATCCACTGCCGCTTTAGCAAGAATGTTCAAACCTTCCGCAGCTATGATAAAGAGAAAGGGAGATAAGGGGTCTCCTTGATGAACTCCCTTACCCAATGAAAATTCACGAGTTGGAGAACCGTTAACTAACACCTAGACCGTGGTGGATTTTAGACATGACATAATCCACCCCCTCCACCTTTCACCGAAACCCGTGCATTGCATCACCTCAATCAAGTAATCCCAATTAAGACAGTCGAAGGCCTTCTCGAAATCAACCTTAAAAATAAGACCATTTTGCTTGCTTGACTTGATAAACCCTAGTGTTTCATTTGCAATGAGAGCACCGTCTAGAATGAATCTTCCTTTCAAGAAAGCAGACTGTTCATAACCGATAAGATCAGGCACTACCCTACGAAGCCTATTCGACAGGATTTTTGCGACAATTTTGTAGTAACTGCTGATTAAACTTATAGGACGATAATCACCAAGACACATCGGATTCGCCTTTTTTGGAACAAGGGTTATGAAAGAGGCATTGCAACCTCGTGAAAATTCCCCCTTATCCCAAAAACAATGGATTGTCGCCGTTAAATCTGATTTGATAATATCCCATAATTTTTTGAAGAAGAACATATTGTAACCATCCGGCCCAGGCGCTTTTGAACTGCCACAATCATGTATAGCTTCAAAAATTTCGTTCTCAACAAAAGGAGCTTCAAGAATTGTGGATGTCTCGTGATTTAAAGTTGGATAACGAAGATCTTCCATGCTAGGTCTCTCAATAGTGGTATTTTCAAAGGAATTAGAAAAATATTTAAACACGGCTTATTTTATCTCATGAGGCTCCTCCACCCAAATCCCATTAACCGAGATTCCCCTTATATTATTTTTCACATACCTTTAACGAAGTAACGCATGGAAGAACCTGGTATTGTCGTCGCCTTCTAAGATCCAACGTACACGGGCTTTCTGTTTTAACATATTCGTCTTCATTATTTCTTTCTCTAGCCACTTTTTCCTTACATCTTCCGAATTTTTTCTGTCACCATCCGAAAGAGGAGCAATCTCAGCCTTGTGCTCAAGATTAGTAGCAATTGACTTGAAGGTATCAATATCACCATCAATTTGACCGAAAGGCATAATACACTTTTCTTTTAGCCGGGATTTCAATCTTTTCAATTTATTTCTAAACACACAATCACGTCTCGAACCCACAGTTACCTCTTCATCCCATGAATCTTTAACAAGAGAGTCAATCCCATCCATCTTTAACCACTCGTCAAAAATTCTTGTTGGTTTAGGACTGAAGTTTTTTTCTAAGTCTTTCAATACAATAGGACAATGGTCGGATAAGCTACGATCTAAAGCAATGACCGAAAGGTTGCTTCACATAAGGTTAAAATGATCATTTATGAGGAACCTGTCAAGTTTGCTAAACTTTAACCCATCTTCACTAATCCGAGTAAATTTTCTACCGCCCATTGGAAGGTCGATCAAATTATTACCTGAGATGAATTCATTAAACTTTCGAGCCCTACTTGCTTTGAATTCACAGTTTAGCCTTTCATCTTGGTTACGCACCTCATTAAAATCACCACATACAACACATGCTTCATCTTCATATTTTTTGAGAATCGATGATAAAGAGTCCCACATTCGAATCTTATTAGGATCATTATGTGGTCCATATACATTGATGAGTATACATGGAGCACCATTGCAGACCCAATTACCTCGCACACCAATGAAGTAGTCATAAATAAAAGAGTCGGTAACTTTAAAGAGCGTAGAATCCCAAATAATGAGCTGACCCCCCGATTTACTGACCATTTCTTTTTGTATAAAATCGCAGTAGTTTGAAACCATACCCCACGTACCCAAAACTCATTAACCCGTTGTAACTTTGTTTCTTGTAACGCGATGAAAGTAGGTTTAATCTTACGAATTAACCTCTTAAATTCCCCGATTTTGCTGTCTTTTGAAGACCCGAAAGTTCTAATGTTTAGAGAAAGCATTAGCAATTAGGATCTGAGACAAACGATGAGTATAAAAATAGGGTTACTGGGAAGGTTTAACCTTCCACTTTAGCCCTAATTTATTACCAAATTCGTGAATATTAACACTACTGTCAGAACCAGTACCTGAATTCTATTCCTTCGACAAGGATTAATCGACAGCAGCAGTAGCCTTTCCTCGATGGTTTGCTTTAGTCGAGGCTTGACGTGTTGGCTTGAATCATTACAGGAAGTGCATCTGGATCTGATACCAGATCTATCTGGTGCCCTAGCAACGTTTTTAACATTTAGAATTCTTGAAGATGTCTTCCACTTGCCAATTTTAGTCCAACAACAATCGTTTTTCCCTTTCTTTTTAGTTTGTTCCCGATCACTCTGATGCTCACGAGCCCCTTTTTTATACCCCTTCAACCTGGTTACATTCTTTCCATTTGAGATACGATTGGTAACACTCAGGCCAACATGATTGGATTTGACACGATCCGAAGATTGGGTATAAGGCCCAGTAGACCCAAACTTTTTTAATAAATCAATAGGGGTAGATGGGCCGACTAGACAGGTTTTGTTGGGATCAGGAGAACAAGAGTTATTATCATTGTGCTCATCACATGAAGGGCTTCTGCAAAACCTCCTATTCTTGTTGGACCCCAGGCCACCGGCAGAATTGGACCCATTGACATTCGGCCCACTTAACTGATGTTGTGATCCACTAACTGATCCGTTAATCGTAGGATATGAGTTACCATGAGCTGTATATTTTGGGATTGGACTAACAATATTTGAGTCACTGCATTTACTAGGCCTCTTGGAATTACCACCTTTTACATTCTTCAAATTCGGCTCATTATTTCTATGTATCACGCTGATAACGCCAAAATTATACATATTTGTTGTCGGTATTTCGATCCAATTTTGTATCATTTTGTATGTAATTGTTGTACTTGTGTATTGTAATAAGTTAAAATGTGTGTATAATCCATTGCGAGTGTTGAAGTGAAGATTTATGGAAAATATTGCTGATTTTAGAAGATTCTGCGCACCTGCACCGTTTTGGCCATAACTCGGTCATACGAACTCGAAAAAGGGTGAATCCGGAGCCCAGACATCTGTAACTCAGAGCTCTACAACATAATATTGGAAAATTACCAATAAACAGTACCATATGCGGCGCATCTGCTATAGATGCGGTGCATCTGAGGCCAAAATAGTCCCGACAGCTTTAAATGCGGCGCATCTGTGCCAGATGCGGCCCATCTAAGCCAGATGCGGCTCATCTAACTCAGATGCGGAGCATCTAAGGTCCTGCCGACAGTTCTGGGTCCTAAAACGAGCTGGAAACCACAATCCTTATCATTTATCAAGAATTGAAGTAAACTCGGCCTTCTCATCCTTGTTATTTATCTCATTTTATTTCTTGTTTATTACTTAACAATTTTACAATTAAAAATCCCTCTTTAGAATAATTAATCGTTTAAGGTCCTTAAAACAAACTTCTCCCTGTGGATCGAACTGGTCAATGTACTTGCTAGTTACTGCATGATCGGGTTTTGGTTGCCTGTATTATGTGTTAATTATTAAGCATATTGTCTTCATTTTAAAGGTTACATTTTGACACATCAACTTTTTGGCACCGCTGCCGGGGAGCGGTTTTGTTTAAAAGATTTTAATAGACTTTTAGTTATTCGATCCTTTCGTGGGAAGTTATTTTCACGAAAGTTACCTGCTTTATTTTTGTTTTTTGTTTGTTTTGTTTTTCTTTTGTGGTGTGATTGCAGCTAGGTTACAGGTATAATTTGGCTGGGTATGATTATATGATTTTCAAAGCCATGTATGATGTCCAACAATCAGGTGAATCATCAGTTTTCATGGGTATGAATGAAGATTGGTATATGGGTTCTTGGAAAGCTAGGGTGGAACCAAGAGGTGTTTGTGAGACTTATGGAGGTTACTATATGCCTGAGGAGTGTGATGATAGTCTTATGTATCATTATACCCCTATGGACCAACCATGGGATTATTATGAAGATGGTAACTCACACTGGGATTCATCTCAACAACACTTTCAAATTCAAGAAGGAGAGGAGAGTCAGTCGAATTTAGAAGATGTAATTTTAGACTTCATGAGAAACGAGACTGAACGGAGCCAAAATTTGCAAGAAACACTAGCGGGCCAACAAGAATCCATTGAGCATTTACAGAGGACCATGAGCTGTCTACTCCAGCAAATTGAAGAAAGGGAGCCGGACACTTTTCCAGCTAATTCACTAGCTGATTCGAGGGGTAATACGCAGATTCCCGAGGTAGAAAGTGTTGAGCGTACCATTATTATACCACCTACTACCCCAGTTATGTCCACGTTTGCAATGCTTTATCCAGGAATTGATGAAGGGGAATTGTGGGCGATAGGTTGGTATTCATGGGATAGTGATGATGATGACGTTTTAACTACCGAAGTCGAAGAAATGGATTCATCAAAGATCATCGACGATGAGGAGTCTAATATAGTGGAACCATTTGAGGAGTCACCTTCTCATGTGGAATTTGTATATCCTCACGAGGTTAGTACTTGGAATATATTAAAAGATGATCCGTTTGGACATGATCCACCTGAAAGAATAAAATTTTTGCTGCAAGCCGCACTTAGGAGAGAGTCATGTGTTGACTCTCGGGTTAAGTATTCCTTTTTCAAGAAATTTAAAAAGGAATCATATGATATATTGTATACCACCCGAGGGGTTAATGACTGGCTCACGTTACTTATTCGTGGAACTTTTTCCACTGATTTTACATGTCGTCCGATAAGTGTGGGGAAGAATGACCCCATTAGGTGTTAAAAGAAGGGGTAAAGTTTGGTGCACAACTCATTAATAAATATGCACCATATAAAATGAGTATTGTGCTATGTGCTGCAATTTTCAAAGACTGGCATGAAGTTCAGCAAAATACTTGCATGATAATTGGTTTGTGATAGCGTTTAAGGAATGGATGATGTTCTTATCGTGACAGCCAATTCAGCGCCATCATCCCGTGATCTTCGGCCTAAAGCCTAGAAAGTATTAACTCTCTTTCATACTATTTGCCCTCTCGAATTTACAATTTTTCTGATTTCATGTAATGAGGGCATTACATGATCTTAAGTGTGGGGAATGAGTAAATTCTTTCGGGTTTTACAAAAACATGGTTTAAAATAGCTTAAAATGTGGGTTTTACAAAAAAAAATGGTTTAAAATGGCTTAAAATGTGAAATTTTTTAAACTTTATAAATTCATTTGCATGAATTTATTTTGTATAAAAGACTCAAGAAATAGCCAACTAAGGAAATGATCAACACGCTATATCACATACTTCGCGCAAGGATTCTCTAGTACTTTGGTGAATCGGAAATCAAATCCAATACTCATTGAATTAAGGAAGTCAAGTCTTCCAAAATGACGCACTTGCTAACTTATGTTAGAAGATGTAGTCCAAAACAGCTGTAGGTTGATGAAAAATCTTGAAAAGTCATCTCTATCATCGGCTGGAAATCCACCTCACCTCAGCAACAAACAGGGTTTTTGGTGGTCAGACTTATCCTAACCATAAGATGGATATGTCTCGTACAATGGGGGGCACAGTGCAAATTAGCTTTTAAGACTAATGAATCTAATCCCCAGATGGATGATCTCCGTAAAGATCAATCGCATCTATGTTGACTGCGGTCAACATACATATGCCATAACAAATTGAGGTGTGCAAACTCATGGTTCACCGATGATATTTGGACATGATATAGTTTCTTCTAAAACTTATGCTATTTTATGAACTATATTGTGTAAAACTATTTTTAGGACATCCGGTTTCAAGTTCCATGATACTTCAATCATGGGGGCGAGTAGCTTGCTAAACGCCGACTGACGCTTCGGTTTTCAGTTACCCTCAACCGGACTTTGAGGTTAAAACCGGAAAACTTGATTAGTGTAAAAACTAACATGACTATTTTTCAAAATATCAAAGGTTTTCCGCAAAGATCCTAATTTCCCTAAGGATACAAATTTTCAAGAAATGTGGACTTTAAAACCCACCTTTCGACTTTGGTGTGATTTCAATTCGCGTATGTACTCCAAAGGTGTGTGTATACACAAAACGCGTGTGTGTGTTACATTGTGAAATAAATAAAAAGTGTGAGTGTGATCCGTATGTGTTTTCATAAATGTGTGTGTTTATTGTAATATATTTTAGTTTTTGTAAGTCTTGCTTGAGGACAAGCAAGGTTTAAGTGTGGGGATTTGATAACGCCAAAATTATACATATTTGTTGTCGGTATTTCGATCCAATTTTGTATCATTTTGTATGTAATTGTTGTACTTGTGTATTGTAATAAGTTAAAATGTGTGTATAATCCATTGCGAGTGTTGAAGTGAAGATTTATGGAAAATATTGCTGATTTTAGAAGATTCCTGCGCACCTGCACCGTTTTGGCCATAACTCGGTCATACGAACTCGAAAAAGGGTGAATCCGGTGCCCAGACGTCCGTAACTCAGAGATCTACAACATCATATTAGAAAATTACCAATAAAAAGTACCAGATGCGGATCTGAGGCCAAAATAGTCCCGACAGCTTTAAATGCGGCACATCTGAGCCAGATGCGGCGCATCTAACTCAGATGCAGCGCATCTGAGGTCCTGCTGACAGTTCTGGGTCTTAAAATGAGCTGGAAACCACTAAAAATAAAGGGATGCGGCGCATCACCTTTAGATGCAGCGCATCTGATGCATTTCTGGCCATTTTACCTAACTTTTGAGCTTATTTAAGAAGAGCTTTGGTTACACATTTGAGACACCACAATATAGATCAGTAGTAGTCCGAGAAGGGGGGTTTCCCCAGCCATTCTAAAGGGTTCTTCACCCTTTTGAGCATCAAGATTGAAGAAGGGATCATACGCTACGACAGGTACTCTCGGTTTCATTTATTTTAGTGATAAGATTATGAATTCCTATTGTTTTGATTGTATCGTTGTAACCTTCATTATTATGATTGGCTAAAGCCTTGTGTGTTTACTTTAATGTAAGATTTATGGTTTGGGATTATTTTATCTTTTAATGTTATTTAACTTACTATGATGTTTGATTGATTAAATTACCATGTCCAGCCAAAAGAACCATAGTTATGCTAGTTTGGTACTTTCCTTCAATTACATAGATTGTTAACTACATGTGACACTAGGAACACAATCTATGCTTCAATACTTTTAGTAATCTAGACGGGTAAACATATACTTAATTGACGACTTTGCTATATGTTTAGATCGGTAATTGAATAAGTACTAGAACTACATAGTCATGAATTTACCTCAAGTGATTGTTGTAATTTAGGTTTTACGTGAGTTTAATCGGGTTGGGTCTAATTAATCTAATCAATCTAAATCAATTATGTTCTTCCATAGATCCATTGTTGTAAGTATCCATTTACTCTAGTTCAATTATGCAAGTTGTGAATTGGTTTATGTGAGTTTATCAATGTTCATGGCTAGTACTTCAACACCTAGTGATTTAGACATCTACATGTGAGTGTAGGATGGTAATTGAATGGTAACTAGATTTTACAATAGTGTAGTTTATTTAGAGTGATCTTAATAAACTATGTTTTATGTGAATTCAACCAAGGAAGAGTCTTATTGATTAAACATAGGTAAAGAAGAACTAATGACAAGGTTTATGTGAATTTACTAAGTTTATAGTTCTCGGTTTATAGATATTGTGAGATTGATATGAACCATTTACTTGTAACTACAAAATAACGGGTTTAAGTATAAAAGAACAATCCTTATCATTTATCAAGCATTGAAGTAAACACCGCCTTCTCATCCTTGTTATTTATCTCATTTTATTTCTTGTTTATTACTTAACAATTCTACAATTAAAAATCCCTCTTTAGAATAATTAATCGTTTAAAGTCCTTAAAATAAACTTCTCCCTGTGGATCGAACTGGTCAATGTACTTGCTAGTTACTGCATGATCGGGTTTTAGTTGCCTGTATTATGTGTTAATTATTAAGCATATTGTCTTCATTTTAAAGGTTACGTTTTGACACATCACACGCTCGTATCCTTCCCCAAGAAACTTGACTCTTCATCTTCTAATTCCTTTTGACCGTTGCCATCACCATCGCCGGAGATAATGCCGGGAGTACCCATTTCTTCGATAACACTATCGTTGTAAAGGACATTAAAAGGAATTGCATCAACATTGAATTGATTTTATGGTTCGTCATCATCAGATACGATGACTGTTTCATCAACATATTGATCATATTCATCATCGGACTTATCTAGCTTGTCATCATTAACCTGGACGTCATCATGGCCATCCATCACGATGTCCATCACAAATACCCGTTCCATATCTTCTTTGACATTCACGTATATTAAACCAACATCACAACAAAGGCTAACATACCCTTCGGAAGGGAAAACATTTGAAGAACGGATAAGAATTCTCCCTTCGATTAGGTTTTGATTGGCCTCTTGTATCCTGCAATTTTCCATCTCCAAGACCTCTCCCCATTTACTACCATTCTTAGAGAAGACCTCTTCATTCCAACAAGTAGCAGGAATGCCTCTAACCTTTAACCAAACTAACCTATCGAAACCCCAGTACTTTTTGTCGAACTCTATGATGTTATCACACCAACTTCTTAACACATGATGCTCATGATTAATAATTTGGGTAACCACATCTTTGTTTTCGAATACCATCAAAACCTTAAGTCCACCTAAATATTTTAAACTAAAATTGGACATCCCTTCTAATCTGCACAGGCTTTCTAGTTGATTAATCAACTTTGGATTTTTTAACTCAATCACAATGGACCTATTAAAAAGGGTAAAATTGTACCCATCATCACCAACCTTGACTTCCCTTTTGCAGTCAATAGTAATTGTACCCTTCCCTGGTTTGTGTTTGAGATTGAGATTGGGCTACTCTTTTGAATCACCCTTATTTTCGCTTTTCACGTTACCCTTGGCCTCATTTAAGAAGTTCCTTAGATCTTCTTTGGCATTGTTGATAATGCTCCTCAAGTGGTCCTTGCAGCTATTCAGCTTTTGTCTGAGGTCACCATTGTACTTGTCAGCATTGTCGTTGAAAGAATTAGGGTTACATTTAACATGAGAGTCACTTTCATTCCTCTCATTTGCTTTGAAAACCCTAATCGAGTTGCCCTTGAAACAAATACCCTCCAGTGATTTAAGCATCGAATCAGCATCCTTCACCCCATAAAACCTTGCAAACGAAAATCTCTGGCCATTTTTTAGCCTCTTTCCCTCCATATAAATATCTCGAAGGTCGCCATACTGTTTGAAGATTCTCCATAGATCAACATCAATATTTGATTTATATCTCTTAACAGGTAAAAGAGGACCTGACCAAATGGGGTGATTAGTGTTCTTGAAGTTTATTTTCACTATTACACTCGTAGTTTTTGAACATACATTATAGTTAATTAATTCCCAGGATTCAAAAAAAGGGGAAAAAATTATGTTTATGGGTTTTCCAGTCTGATATAAACCATGAACTCTGGTTTAAAACTTATGGATGCTTTTATATCATATATACAAATTTATACATCTGCCCAGGAGATTAATCCAACTACCGATCCACTTGAAAAATATGACATGAAGAGAGGAAAAGTTAGTATTATGGTGTCTCCAGGTAGCCTTAAACTTTTATCATTCTTACATTTTAGTAATCAGTAATTTGTGTTTGTCCCTGCATTGTTAGTCATTTTACAGGTCAGATTTTGGGCTTGCACACGGCCCAAAATCCAAAGGGGCTAAAAAATATATCTTAACAATATATATCTATGGTCCATTTATTTATTTATTTATTTATAAGGTTTAAAAATGTTACATTTTTTACAACCGTTGTGTTGATTGATGCTAGTACTTACTACATATTTCAGTATTTTTGAACTTATTATATTGATGAAAAACTTTCGTATGAAAAGGGCATCTTTCTGCTTATTGAATAGGGTCCTTAAAAATAACAGGACGACCCTGGTCGTTTAAGCTGTATGTAGTAAGGCATGGTCGTTTAAGCTGTATGTAGGCAGGCTCATTAGAACGAGAAAAAGGTCTTTTAAATTCTTAGTCGAAATGAGCGTTTGATCCGTGTTGCAATGAGTGAAAGTTTTATACTCCCTTCGTCCAGAAAAAAAAAAGTTTTGTTTGACTTTTTATTGAATTTTAGATTAGATATAGTACTGAATTTTCTAATTTGTCTTTCATTTAATGTAATTATAAAGAGTAACTAAGAATTGAAACATTAATTTATATTTAATGGTTATTTAGAGAAATAGATAATTTTGGACAAATAAAAAAGAAAGGTGGACAATTTTTTTTTTAATGGATGGAGTATAATGTAAGAATGTAACATAATATAATATTATATATGATTTCAACATTTTTCCATCCAGTGTTTAAAAGTAGCCTTAGGTAATATTCTGTGATATCCATATTGCTCGAATTTGACACCAGTTGACAAACGTCCCTACATAACAATATCATTTATTTATGGAGATGTTTGATGCACAACCAAAATCCGTACATTACCATCTAATCTACAGAAGTATGTCACGATCGCACATCGGACCACGGTCGGTCGACATTAATTGATGACTAATAAGTTTGAGTGTTTATTCCGATTCTCTTTCAAGCTAGTTTTTGAGAGTAAGTTTTATGGTATTATAACAAAGTATTATAAGCACATGTTTTGAAACGAAAAAGTATATTTTGAAAAGACTCATTCAATAAATCTATAACATTATATAAATCATGAAAAATAATCTGACTTGTCATCTCCTAATCCCTCCTCTAATTACACAGCTGAGGTGTAAATTACACAATTAAACTTAATTAATACTAATTAATCTAATTAAATTACACCTGGAGAAACTACACGGGACTAAACTACCGAAATAATCAAAATACGGGGTTTGCATTCCTGTGAAAATTAGGGTTTCATAATATCCACCACTCAGCAATTCCCAAACGTATCCCCAATCAACAGATCTGAATTCATGTTACTTCGTCTCTACTACTGATAATAATCTGATTATATCCGTATCATCTGATTATATCCGTATCGTGTACTTAATCGAACTCGAATACAATCGACAAATTTGGTTTCATCGATGATGGATGGCGGTACCATCGCTGTTAATTCCATCAACAAAATAAATTCATCCATGTTTTCATTCGATTTAGGGTATAATTGGAAGATTCAGGTATTCTTTTTCACAAAGATTAAACCCTAAAAATAAATTTGTTGATTCAGCCGTAGTTTACCTAGAATTCGGTTTCTTTTTGCCACACAACAAACGTCGTTTATATAGAATTATTGTAACATTTCATATTGTATTCTGACTTAATTCCCCATTGATCTTTCACGTATCCATGATTATTAGATTTGTAATTGGTGATTCGAAAGAAAAAGGGCAAATTGCCCAGAAAGATAATGTAAAAACAATTTTTTCCCAATAAAGGGTATATCAGTTTTTTCTTTGCCCACAAAAGAGTCTGATTTCAATTTAGTGCTTAGAAAGGTGTCTGATTTAAAAATGGTGCAAATTGGGGTATAAATCGACATGTGGCATTTTTATTTAATCTTTTTGCTGATTTGTATATTCCATGTGTAAAAATTTCATAGCCACCTCATTAATTTTTGTTTAGCTTATTACAACAAATAATAAATTAATTAAATAATTTTTCGTAACTTTAACTACCGATCTAGATCTATGTTTACATCATGATAGACCATCATCTTAAATCATACTCCGTAAATCATTTTCATCTTAAATTATCATCATCTTTGATCATCATCATCTTAACTCATCATCTCATCTTCATTGTTTATTCAAGATGAAAAGTCCGACAATGACTCATGAACAAGGCCATCATCTTCAATGTTTTATTTATCATCGTCATCTTCATCTTCAATCATCATCATCTTCATCATCCAAACATATCGCCATCACTAGTTCAGAAATCGATTTGAAGATCGATTCGCTGGTTTCAGATCTAAATGTTTGAAGACCAATTTGAGGACCGATTTAGTGGTTCATATCCAAATCTTCATGTATATGTGTATGTTTATGTTTACTTGTATTTAGATCTAGTACATCAATTTAATTGTTTATATGTTGTGAAATGTGGACATTCTGTACATCAATGGTAGGTTTCAGCATGTTGTTAGACGACGATATTAGTGTAAATGATTAGTTTTTATGTGAATGTGAATGATATTAGATGTTTCATACTTGTATTTTGGGAAAATTATTTGAAAATGAATTGAACTTTCACCTAATTCTTATTGTATGCATCCAACTTTCAGATCTTCTATTGTATGCATTCAACCATTAAAATTGTTCTATTGTATGTATTTAACCTGTTATAACAGGTAACTTTCAGGTCAACACAATTTCATTTATTCATCATTAGTCCCTCATG
Organism: Rutidosis leptorrhynchoides; assembly: GCF_046630445.1. Classification (NCBI taxonomy): domain Eukaryota; kingdom Viridiplantae; phylum Streptophyta; class Magnoliopsida; order Asterales; family Asteraceae; genus Rutidosis; species Rutidosis leptorrhynchoides. Next base: position 399,504,330 of record NC_092333.1, read on the forward strand.
TATGTAAGATATTAATTGTTAGTCATTTATGTTTATTTTTGACATCATTAGTCTCATCTTTCATTTTCATTATTGATTCATCATTTTCATCATCACCCATCATTTAAAATCAATTAAACGCCCATTATCATATTAACTCTTCATCACCCATATACACTGTGACGCCCCATACAAAACCATCGTGTACGGATCATCAACAACAAGATCATTACAAGGTCAAACACTATATGCTGTTTGAAAACCAGTTTTGCATTCATAAAAGATAGTGTTTACAAAAGATAACGTGACACAAAGGTCGTTACAAAGTCATTATTTGAAAATAACATAAACTACGAATGCAAAAGAAAAGTTCCATGATTGAGACATCTCTAAGTAATGCAGTGGAAATTCTAGCACAGCAGGTCCTTAACAACAAGTTTAAACACCAAGACAGCAAGTCTAAATAGCGGAAGCAACAAACCTCTAAGAACCTGAGAAAACATGCTTAAAAATGTCAACAATAATGTTGGTGAGCTATAGTTTAAGTTGTAACAGTAATGTAAGGTAGGCCACGAGATTTCAGTGTTCCAAAACAGTATGAAAAGTATATGTTTAATCGTGGCCACTTGGTAACTAACTTAACGTTTATACCCCTAAAATTACACTTGGCGAGTGCGTATGATTACGAAGTATTAAACACCCGTTAAATGCTAGTGCGACTAGCCCGAGTGGGGATGTCAAATCCTATGGATCCATATCTAAGATTTGCATTCGCCGGTTCAAAAACCAATGACTAAACGTTACCGAGCTAAGGGGAAGTTTATGCCATCGTATAACCCACATATATATAAAGTTTAAGTACTCGTGACTAGTATGTAAAATGTAAAAAGCGCATGTATTCTCAGTCCCAAAATAGTTAAAGTAAAAAGGGATGTTATAACTCACAGTGATAAGAGCGGTAAAGTCGATAATGAAAGTATGCAAGTAGTAAGTCGGTCCGAAAGGTCGTCAACCTAAGCCAAAGGTTACTAGGTCAGTATGTTATCCTCATAAGTTCTAATAGTGCATAAAATAAGTTTAAGTGTCATCATCATCATCATTCATCATCGTAAAAGTTAAGTAAGTTTAACAAGTATAGAGGTCGAAACAATAGGCTGACTTTGATCAGCTGCTACGGCCTCTACGTAAATCGAAAAGACGCGTAATAAGTGACCATGGCTCCGTATAGGAGTCCTCTAGTTTTTGACCAATTTCCAAAACCAGACTCATATTCGTTTGACCGTGGTGACGGTTTAAGTGCGAGTAGGTCAGAAATTTCAGCACAACGTTAATAGAGTGTAGTGACTTTCAGAAGGCCATAAATCCTAAACCGTAACTCGGATTAAGACGAGGTCTAAACGGAAAATCATATACTCGAACCAAACTAACTGAAAATTAACTTTCCAGTAGCCCAGGTGGTCTGATCAGATCCCAAAAATAATAAGCAAGGTGCTCTAGTGGGGTTCTTAGTGCTTGATGCTCATCACGGTTCTCATCCTTGATGCTTGTAGCTTCAAGTGTACAACTCGTTGATGGGTTAGCATCACCTTGACCAAGATTCTACCATCAACACACAATATGTTAAGACCAAGTAAGAACACAACTCATTTAAGAGTCTTATATGGATGATGAACCAAGGTTACATCATATCCTTAGTCTTAACACAATTACAAGTTACATTTACAACTAAAGCTACAAACTTTACTTCAATCAAGCAAGTATGAACATAATCTAAGTCAAATAAAGAAATGGAACCCTAAGATAGAGAGCTTAGATCCTTTTCACACAAGTTATAAGGTCACAAAGCTAGAAAGCTTGAACCTTTAGTGTTCTTGAAGAACTCGAAGCATAAAGCTTAGATCTTTAAGTTATATGAAGACCATAAAAAAAAGTTTTGATCTTTATAACAAAATAATGAGATCATAAGTTAGGAAACTTAGATCCAACAAAAGATATGAAGATTCAAGCTAGAAAGCTTGCATCTTGGTTGTTCTTGAAGATCTTGAAGCATAAAGCTTGGATCTTTAAGTTACATGAAGATTACAAACACAAGATTAAATCTTTATAACCAAATAACAAGATTAAAGTTAAAAGATATAGATCTACAAAGTAGGTGAAGATTCAAAGCTAGAAAGCTTGAATCTTCCATGTTCTTGAAGGATTCAAATCCAAGTTTGAATCTACAAGATGTAATCAAGATCAAAGCTAAAAAGCTTGATCCTTTATTGATGATGATGAACACGAAAATGATAAGAGAAGAAGAAGAAGAAATTCAAAAACTTACAAGTTTTAGAATAAGAAAGACTAGAGAGGAAATAAGAGAGTAAGTGTGCGTGAAATATAAATGAGAGCAAGTGTAAAATGGATTGAATAAGGCTTGTATTTATAGGTGAATGAGGGTGTGGGTGGGTGGTGATAGCCGTGATTTTCAAGGGGGACAAGGGGGGACAAACTTTTGCTTTTTGGTTAATGGTTGTCTAAAGTTGGTGCTTATGTTAGGATCCCATGCAACATTAAAGATAATACTTGACAAAAATGCTAGCATGTTCCCTCTAATAAATGGGCATTTGTCTTACATATTAATGGGTCACTAGCTATTATCAATTGGGCTAATTAAATAGTCCACTAACTAGTGTAGGGTGAGCTAAGGCCCAACAAGGTAGAAAGTCCAACAAGACTAACTAGTAAGCATAAGTAAATTACTACGCGTAATTAAGCATCCAAAAACTCAAGTAATTATTATTATGAAATAATAATTAAGATTTTGTAGTCATAATATTCCGATTACGACAAAAGTTAAACGTATACGCAGTACGCAGTTTGTTCGTAACGTCAAGTGACACTAACGGTCATAAAGGCTTCCGGTGATCAAGTTAAGTATCCTACGTACTTAAAGGCACGTTTTAACACATAAATGAAAGTCTGAATCAATAACACAGGCACGCAACATGTCCTCCAAAGTCTGAATCGTTCGTTCGCTCTGACCGTCGATCTACGGGTGATATGTGGTACTCATGTCGAGACGTGTTCCCAAGGCTTCTTGCAAAGAACGCCAAAATCTAGAAGCAAAACGGGTATCGCGATCTGAGATAATCGATAAGGGCACACCATGATGGGATACAACCTCTTTGATGTATAGTTGAGCGAGTCTCTCCATCGTATCCGTTTCCTTCATGGCTAAGAAGTGTGCAGATTTGGTAAGTCGGTCAACGATAACCCAGATGGTATCATAACCGCCTACCGTCTTCGGTAGCTTTGTGATGAAGTCCATCGTTATCCTTTCCCACTTCCATTGCAGGATTTCCGGTTGTTGAAGTAATCCAGATGGCCTTTGATGTTCGGCCTTAACTTTCGAGCAAGTCAAACACTTACTAACATAAGTTGCAACATCCTTCTTAAGATTAGGCCACCAATACTGTTCCTTGAGATCGTGGTACATTTTCCCGGCTCCTGGATGAATCGAATATCTCGACTTGTGGGCTTCATCTAGTATAAGGCTCTGTAGATCTCCATAACTAGGTACCCAAATCCTTCCGGCAAAGTATCGGAGTCCAGTCTCCTTAACCTCGAATCGTGAAACGAGAATGTTCAAGTGTTCTTGAGAAATATTCTCCTCTTTGAGAGCCTCATCTTGGGCTACTCGGATCTGGCTATTGAGATTTGAATGAATGGTGATGTTCAAGGCGCGGACACGAAGAGGTACCGTCCTCTCCTTTCGGCTCTGGGCATCGGCTACAACATTTTCCTTTCCAGGATGGTAACGAAGTTCACAATCATAGTCGTTCAGCGTCTCGATCCATCGTCGCTGCCTCATGTTCAGTTGTTTCTGATCGAATATGTGCTGGAGGCTTTTGTGGTCAGTGAAGATGGTACTTTTAGTTCCATAAAGATAGTGTCTCCACAATTTGAGCGCAAAGACAACGTCTCCAAGTTCGAGGTCGTGAGTAGTGTAGTTTCGCTCGTGAATCTTTAGTTGACAAGAAGCATAGGCAATAACCTTCGATCTTTGAATCAATACGCAACCAAAACCATTTTTCGAGGCATCACAATATACGACGAAATCATCACTGCCTTCAGGAAGAGATAAGATAGGTACAGTGGTCAATTTCTACTTCAAGTTTTGAAATGCTGATTCATGTTCTTTTTCCCAAACGAACTTCTTCCCTTTGTGAGTCAGCGCGGTCAAAGGACGCGCAATCAGAGAGAAACCTTCAATAAATCTTTGGTAGTGACCAGCAAGACCTAGAAATTGGCGGATATGAGTCGGAGTAGTGGGGGTTTCCCACTTGCTGATAGCTTCGATCTTCGTGGGATCAACTTTGATACCTTGATCACTCACAATATGACCCAGAAATTAGACTTCCTTCAATCAAAATTCACACTTGGAGAATTTGGCATAAAGTTGCTCTTGTCTCAAGAGTTCCAACACTAGTCGAAGATGTTGTTCATGTCCTTCTTCACTTCGGGAATAGATGAGGATATCATCTATGAAAACGTTAACGAACTTGTCCAGATATGGCTTGCATACACGATTCATGAGATCCATAAATACGGCAGGTGCGTTGGTTAAACCGAATGGCATCACTAGAAACTCATAGTGACCATAACGGGTTCTGAACACAGTTTTCATCACATCACTCTCCTTCATCCTCAACTGGTGATAACCTGATCGCAAATCGATCTTGGAGTAAACGCTGGATCCTTGCAGCTGATCGAAAAGATCGTCAATTCTGGGAAGGGGATACCGATTCTTAATCGTCAACTTGTTTAGCTCACGATAATCGATACACATGCGAAAAGATCCGTCCTTCTTCTTCACAAATAAAACAGGTGCGCCCCAAGGCGATGAACTCGGTTGGATAAATCCACGGTCTAGCAATTCCTGCAGTTGACTCTGCAACTCTTGCAGTTCGGAAGGTGCTAGTCGATAAGGTGCGCGAGCTACGGGTGCAGCTCCCGGCACTAGATCGATCTGGAACTCCACTGCTCTCAGTGGCAGTAATCCAGGCAATTCTTCCGGAAAGACATCGGTAAATTCGTTCACAATTCATACATCATTAATACTCTTCACCTCGGCTTCTAACGTTTTCACATGTGCTAAAACAGCAAGACGTCCTTTCTTCATGATCTTTTGTGCTTTCATGCAACTAATGAGGTTTAGCTTCGAACTACATCTCTCTCTGTAAATAATCAGTGGTTCACCATCTCCGTGTGGTATACGAAGAGCTTTATCTCCACAGATAATGTCGGCCCCTTACTTTGGTCAACCAGTCCATACCGACAATCACATCAAAGCTTCTCAATTTGATGGGTATCAAGTCAATCTCGAAATCCACACCAGCTATGTTGATAATAGCTCATCGGCCAATTTGGTCAACTTTCTCAAGTTTTCCATTGGCTACCTCAACAAGCATACTCTCCTTTAAAGGAACTAGTGACCAATCTATCTTAGAGCAAAAGTGTCTACAAACATAGCTCCTATCGGCACCAGTATCAAATAGGACAGAAGCTAATAGATTGTTGATAGTGAATATACCTGTAACCAAGTCGGGGTTCTCACGGGCATCCCTTGTGATTATATTGAAAGCTCTTCCATGCGCTGGCCCGCCGTCCTTTCTCTTGTTGGGACATTCATTCCTGAAGTGGCCCTGTTGTCCACACTCATAGCACTGCTTTGGTCCAGTAGGGTTTGTCTTCACCGTTGGGGTGGGAATCTTGCAGTCCTTACCAATATGCCCAGTCCTTTTGCACTTTTCACAGACCACATTACAGTACCCGGTATGGTGCTTGTACCACCTCTTGCACTGCGGTAAACTACCCTTATAGTTGGGGTTCGAGCTAGTGTTCGGGTTGGGGTTCCTTCCGTTGTTATGCCTCTTAGCGGGGGTTTGATCATAGGCTCTCGCCTTGTTGTTGTCCCACTTACACTTCTCACCACTGGTTCCCGATTCGAATTTAGCCTTTTCCGGTTCTTTGCTGGTAATTTGGTTTATAAGGGTATGCGCCATGCGCATAGCTTCTGGGACGTTGGGTGTCTTAGAAGAGGTGACATTTCCCTGAATGGACTTGGGAAGTCCCCACAAGTATCGTTCCATTCTCTTAAACTCTGGGGTAACCATCGTGGGACACATCAGCGCTAATTCCAGATACCTACAGTTGTAACCATCAAGATCGTTTCCCACAACCTTCAACTCCCAGAACTCAGCCTCCATTTTCTGTATCTTTGTTCTGGGGCAGTACTCTTCGATCATGGCTCCCTTAAATTCTTCCCAAGGAGTAGCATAAGCCTCGTCAATTCCTTTAGCCTGAGCAAGCGTGTTCCACCAGGTTAAAGCGCCGTCCGACAGAGTACAGGAGGCGTACCTAGTTTTGTTCACTTCCGAACAGTTGCTCACACGGAACACAGCTTCCAACTTCTCAAACCACCTTGTCAGTCCAACTGGCCCCTCAATACCACTGAAATTGTGGGGCTTGCAGCTCTGAAATTCCTTATAGGTGCACCCGTTATGATTGTTCTGGTTAGCGGGTGGAGCTTGGGGGTTGGCATTCGCCATAGCTGCAGCTACTCGAGCAGCAATCATTTCCTCAATATGTGCCGCTGTGGGCGTTTCCCTTGGGACTCTTCCATTTGCCATTGTTCCTCTGAACAAAAGTTTTGACTCAAGTCAAAATCCAGCATTCAATAATATTAGAGCATAAGGCACCCAGTATGGAATCAACACAACACACAATTAATTAAGTAAAGCAACCAGATACAGATACTACAAAATCATCATACAGTAGCGTAAATAGAACACCGTACAAAATTTAAATAACATTAAGTTCTATTCATTAATAAGAAAGTTGCATGCATCCGCATAAGGTTCGTACAACACATGAGTAAAACATGAAACTACTAACAGAGTTACATAAGAAAAACTAATACAATAATCCTACGGTGATGGTGGGTAAACGATGTCCATCAGGTGGGACATCTGTTCCTCGAGCTCAGTTACCCGAGCACGGAGGATATGCACTTCCCTCATCAGTTCCTCGATGACGGGGGATGCTGGCGGGGCAGGTGGTGCAGATGGTGCGGATGGTGCAGTTGGTGCAGATGTAGACGGCACAGTGCGGGTGGTCTTACGCACGAATGGATCAGCGGGATACGGTACGACCCTCTTACGGGCTGTGACCCTAACCAACTGTCCATGTGCATCCACGAACGGTCTTCCTCCGTTAATCCCTTGGATAACGGTACCATCGAAATGATACCGCTTTTTCGACAGGGTATAGGGCGGCTGCACTAGCTCCTCCTCGGGGTCCTCCTCAAAATCCTCCTTGGGATCCTCCTCGCTGGAGTCGTCGGCTGATGAATCGTGTGAATCATCTGAAGGTGGATCTGCCCAGCCGGTGGTCATAAGTCGATATCTGCTAGGTGGGATCATCACGACACGTCCATCAGCAAGGCGTCTGACCCAATATCCTCGCTCATTACGGAAAGGACCGTCCTCATTTCCCCCAGGAATCACAGTACCACCGGGATGGTGCTGTGGCCCCGGGAGTCTAGGGCTGGGTGGTGCTGGAATCATCTCGGGATCCTCGTCTCCGTCTGAGACGTGCATCAGGTCAAGCACGAGTCCACTAGAAGGTGTATCGCCAGAGTCGTCGAAGGGTAGCGGTGAATCAGCAACAATCGTAGGCGAGGCAACAGTCGTCTCTGAGTCACTCTCGAAGTCAAAGGTCATGGGCAGCATATCTGACATCTGAACAAGAAAAAATAACTTTTTCCATGTCAGTAAGACATATAGTAAGCACGTACTCAGGCACTACAGCATCCTAGCAGTACATGACATGGTAATGAAAACAGTTCTAAACAGAAGTAACATGCAATAACAAGAATAAGTAGCAGTATGCAGTAAGTTCTCATAGCAGTAAGAGTAAGCAGTAGCATGCAGCAGTTTCACAGAAACAGGTAAACAAGCAAGTTGTAGATTAGTCCTATCAGTGAATCCTACTTGTCTCGGTCAAGGCTCACTAATGCAACCTAATTCCCTACAACCAATGCTCTGATACCAAATGTGACGCCCCGTATAAAACCATCGTGTACGGATCATCAACAACAGGATCATTACAAGGTCAAACACTATATGCTGTTTGAAAACCAGTTTTGCATTCATAAAAGATAGTGTTTACAAAAGATAACGTGACACAAAGGTCGGTACAAAGTCATTATTTGAAAATAATATAAACTACGAATGCAAAAGAAAAGTTCCATGATTGAGACATCTCTAAGTAATGCAGCGGAAATTCTAGCACAGCAGGTCCTTAACAGCAAGTTTAAACACCAAGACAGCAAGTCTAAACAGCGAAAGCAACAAACCTCTAAGCACCTGAGAAAACATGCTTAAAAACGTCAACAATAATGTTGGTGAGCTATAGTTTAAGTTGTAACAGTAATGTAAGGTAGGCCACGAGATTTCAGTGTTCCAAAACAGTATGAAAAGTATATGTTTAATCGTGGGCACTTGGTAACTAACTTAACGTTTATACCCCCTAAAGTACACTTGGCGAGTGCGTATGATTACGAAGTATTAAACACCCGTTAAATGCTAGCGCGACTAGCCCGAGTGGGGATGTCAAATCCTATGGATCCATATCTAAGATTCGCATTCACCGGTTCAAAAACCAATGACTAAACGTTACCGAGCTAAGGGGAAGTTTATGCCGTTGCATAACCCACACATATATAAAGTTTAAGTACTCGTGCCTAGTATGTAAAATGTAAAAAGCGCATGTATTGTCAGTCCCAAAATAGTTAAAGTAAAAAAGGGATGATATAACTCACAGTGATAAGAGCGGTAAAGTCGATAATGAAAGTATGCAAGTAGTAAGTCGGTCCGAAAGGTCGTCAACCTAAGCCAAAGGTTACTAGGTCAGTATGTTATCCTCATAAGTTCTAATAGTGCATAAAATAAGTTTAAGTGTCATCATTCATCATCGTAAAAGTTAAGTAAGTTTAACAAGTATAGAGGTCGAAACAATAGGCTGACTTTGATCAGCTGCTACGGCCTCTACGTAAATCGAAAAGACGCGTAATCAGTGACCATGGCTCTGTATGAGAGTCCTCTAGTTGCTGACCAATTTCTAGAACCAAACTCGTCTTCGTTTGACCGTGGTGACGGTTTAAGTGCGAGTAGGTCAGAAATTTCAGCACAACATTAATAGGGTGTAGTTAGGGGTGGGCATAATATCCGAATCCGAATCCGCAATCCGAATTATCCGAAAATCCGATCCGAAAATATCTGAAAATTTGGATATCCGGATTTTCGGATATCCGAAAATCGGATATCCAGATTTTCGGATATCGGATCAATTTTCCAAAATTTTCGGATATTCGGATAATCCGATATCCGAAATAAAGTACACTTATTATTAATATATTTATTGTATTTATAGTTTAGTAGCCCAATGTTATCGCTTATGGACTTTATAGTTTTCAAGGTAAACTAAACTTTTAACTTTTAAGAGTAAAAAGAATAAAGATAACAGATAGAAACAATCAATCGTTACAAAGAGTAAAGTTAGTATCCTTTGAACTTTTATTAATACTCTTTCTTGTTGAAACTAACTTGCATTCATATTTGGATACACTTTTTGTTTGGTTCATCCTTAAAAGATGAATTTGTATCATTTTTATTGTAACGATTATGACATACTAATTATAACTTGATTCGCGTTTTAGATAACATAAAGTTATTATTTGATATAGAATAAATCACTATATAAGAAATAAATCACAATCAAAAGTTATAAGAAATATAGCAATATATGTTAAGCAGATAATTTGTATGAATATCTCTATATAAACAGTTAACCAGATATAACTGCTATGTTTTGTTACGATGATGTGTTAATCATATTTTGAACGTTGTTATGTATTTTACGATGATGTATTAATCGTGTTTTGAACATTTTGTAATACGAACTATAGAATGTTGAACTTAGGCGTATGTGACTTGTTATGTAATATGTGCATTGCCATTTGTATTTTTTGCATTTATTAGATATAGTTCAGATATTCGGATAATCCGGTATCCGAATCCGAAATTTCGGATATCCGATTTTCGGATATCTGAAATTTCAGATTCGGATTTCGGATGGCCGTATTCACTATCCGAATTTTCGGATATCCGAAATTCGGATATCCGAAATTTCGGATATTCGGTTTTGCCCACCCCTAGGTGTAGTGACTTTCGGAAGGCCATAAATCCTAAACCGTAACTCGAATTAAGACGAGGTCTAAACGGAAAATCATTTACTCGAACCGAACTAACTGAAAATTAACTTTCCAGTAGCCCAGGTGGTCTGATCAGATCCCGAAAATAGTAAGCAAGGTGCTCCGGTGGGGTTCTTAGTGCTTGATGCTCATCACGGTTCTCATCCTTGATGCTTGTAGCTTCAAGTGTACAACTCGTTGATGGGTTAGCATCACCTTGATCAAGATTCTACCATCAACACACAATATGTTAAGACCAAGTAAGAACACAACTCATTTAAGAGTCTTAGATGGATGATGAACCAAGGTTACATCATATCCTTAGTCTTAACACAATTACAAGTTACATTTACAACTAAAGCTACAAACTTTACTTCAATCAAACAAGTATGAACATAATCTAAGTCAAATAAAGTGATGGAACCCTAAGCTAGAGAGCTTGGATCCTTTTCACACAAGTTATAAGGTCACAAAGCTAGAAAGCTTGAACCTTAAGTGTTCTTGAAGAACTCGAAGCATAAAGCTTAGATCTTTAAGTTATATGAAGACCATAAACACAAGTTTTGATCTTTATAACAAAATAATGAGATCATAAGTTAGGAAACTTAGATCCAACAAAAGATATGAAGATTCAAGCTAGAAAGCTTGCATCTTGGTTGTTCTTGAAGATCTTGAAGCATAAAGCTTGGATCTTTAAGTTACATGAAGATTGCAAACACAAGTTTGAATCTTTATAACAAAATAACAAGATTAAAGTTAAAAGATATAGATCTACAAAGTAGGTGAAGATTCAAAGCTAGAAAGCTTGAATCTTCCATGTTCTTGAAGGATTCAAATCCAAGTTTGAATCTACAAGATGTAATCAAGATCAAAGCTAAAAAGCTTGATCCTTTATTGATGATGATGAACACGAAAATGATAAGAGAAGAAGAAGAAGAAATTCAAAAACTTACAAGTTTTAGAGTGAGAAAGACTAGAGAGGAAATAAGAGAGTAAGTGTGTGTGAAATATAAATGAGAGCAAGTGTAAAATGGATTGAATAAGGATTGTATTTTTAGGTGAATGAGGGTGTGGGTGGGTGGTGATGGCCATGATTTTCAAGGGGGACAAGGGGGGACAAACTTTTGCTTTTTGGTTAATGGTTGTCTAAAGTTGGTGCTTATGTTAGGATCTCATGCAACATTAAGGATAATACTTGACAAAAATGCTAGCATGTTCCCTCTAATAAATGGGCATTTATCTTACATATTAATGGGTCACTAGCTATTAATAATTGGGCTAATTAAATAGTCCACTAACTAGTATAGGGTGGACTAAGGCCCAACAAGGTAGAAAATCCAACAAGACTAACTAGTAAGCATAAGTAAATTACTACGCGTAATTAAGCATCCAAAAACCCAAGTAATTATTATTATGAAATAATAATTAAGATTTCGTAGTCATAATATTCCGATTACGATAAAAGTTAAACGTGTACGCAGTACGCAGTTTGTTCGTAACGTCAAGTGACAATAACGGTCATAAAGGCTTCCGGTGATCAAGTTAAGTATCCTACGTACTTAAAGGCACGTTTTAACACATAAATGAAAGTAAGCCATGTGTATAAAGATTCCAAAGTATAAAGTAGCACAGTACGCACAAATACGCAGTTTCGCAAAAATCACAAGGCACAAAAACAAGTCGAAAAAGTTGGGTCGTTACATTACATACACCCATTATTATCAACCATCATTTTCATCATCACCGATTATTCACACTTAATCATATCTTACTCTTCATATATACAGATCTATTTTTACAACCTCCAAAAAATGAACTTTTTTACAGAGATTATTAGAGAAAATATGGATCTCATTTATTATCTTTCAAATGACTACACTTAGGTGGTGTTTGTTTTTCATATTGAAGACCTTATAATGTCTTATGTCTGCGGGCGGGCAGACATTTCTACTGAAAATGGTTTGTTTTCTTGAAGACATAAGACAAAAAAACATCTTCAAACATCTTCTAATTTGAAGCTCTTAGATACTGCTTCTAACATCTTCAGACATTTGACCAACTCCACCTGATCCAATTTTCTTCCAACTTAATTCCCTTTCTCTTGCAAACCTTCCGACCAACTTACCAATCTTCAGCGGCGGCACCACCTCTGGCGGAACCACCATCGACGGCACGACCTCTGGCAGCCCCAAATCGATAAATATCTTTTGCTCAGTTCCTTTTAATTTTATTTTAATGATGTAACCATCTCAGTTCAACTATCCTTTTTGATGTTAATAATTATTGCGAAAAAAATTATTGTCCTACGAACACATAAACAAAGTACATTACAGGGGACAAAACAAATGTGAAATTGTATTCGTAGATATATAGATGCCGTAATTTTGATTTTAAGAATGAAGAACTTGAAGAAATCAGGATATAGAATGAAGGATTGGGATTGAGATGATCCACCAGATAGATACAAAAATTAGAGAGAGGGATATATATTTATATTTTACTAGTAAAGAATAAGAATGAGAACTTGATGGAATGAACCAATGTAAAACTAAATACATACAAGTGGATGCTATCTATTCTACGCGTCAAACTAATAACCTTCTCAAAGTAACCTTGCTTTTTGTTCTTTTTCTTTTTTTATAGTTTCTTTAGTTTACTTGTTATAACTGCGTAGTTAATTTGATGGAGTATATTGTTTATAATAATAAATTATTCTTCTTCAAATTCTATTTATTTATGGATCACATAATTTTATAAATGTAAATATTGGTGGTACTAGTTAAATTTATATTTATATTTATTATAATGTTACAGAAAGAATTGAGTTATTTTGCAGACATAAAAAACAAACAGTCATCAGTATTTAGCATACAGACCTTTAGGCCACATCTTCTTTACAGACATGGTCCGCAGATCTTCAGACAAAAACATCTTAAAAAACAAACAGCACCTTACTCTTATCTAACAAACAATTTACAAATGGGTCTCGTATATTATTTTTCAAATGAGTACACTTATTGTTAGTGTGTATGTTACTTTTGTATCTTAAACTCCCTTTTCTGCACATTTATCAGACCTACAAAACTAAAGTATAAACAAATATAAAATCAAACTGAAGTCACTAGCAAGCACACTTTCCTCTGAAGATATCGATATATTTGAGAAGTATATGAATTTGGTTTATAGAAAGATTTAAGGTGAAATCTTGCAACAGCTAACAATCCATTAAGCTCTCCAGAATCGTACATGTCATTCCCGTTGCCGCCATCACCATCTCTGTAATTTTCGTCGCCGCCACCCGCCTTGTCTGTAGTTTCCGTTGCCGCCATCGTCTTTAATAACCATTGCCGTTTGATAATGTTGACCGATGTTTGATTCGTTTGATTCCATCTACCGAAAATAGAACAATCTGATATGAACCAAGAAGCAGACCTGATTCAATTGTTGCTGATTTGAAGTTGTCGGCTGCATCAGATGGTCCCAACCCTTTGATGACGTGGAATGCCCAATTTGTCATCAACAAATCAACCATCGAAAACCCTTACATTTCAATTGTTGTATTATTGTTCAATCAAATTAGGATATGCAATCAAACAACAATCAGTGATCGCCTCATTTCGTCATTAATTTATTATCGATTCTTCTTAAAGCTCAACAATTTTTTCGGAAAACGACGTGGCATGTATGTCATTGGATTTTTCTCTTTTGAGTTATTTTGCATTTATTTGTTGATTTATTTATTTTGGTGTTGGGGAATCTCAGATTTGTTGGTAAGAACATGTCTTCTGCATCTGTTATGATGTTGAAGTTTAGGGACCAAATAGAAAAATGATGCAAATCTCAAGGACTATTTTACTAATTATTTATACATTTTAATGTTAAACCTGGTGTATAAGTTAGTTAATGCATACAATAGCACAACTTAGAAAGTTGAATGCATACAATAGGAGATCTGAAAGTTGAATGCATACAATAGGAATTTAGTGAAAGTTCGATGCATTTTCAAACAATTTTCCCTTGTATTTTCCAACATGGTTGTTTGATGATGATATTAAATCTGAATGATAAAAGGATGAAGATGATTGATGAAGATCTGAATTTATTTTTTTATTTTCTGATCATGCATATTTTAACCGTGGGGTTTAATATGTCTGCTCAATACATAAAGAGGGGTTTAAGGATCTTAGAACGTGGCTCTCCGGTCCGGCTATCGTGAATAACCCTGGCCGACATGATGATGTCGGCGGGGTGGCCAAGTGATTAAGTCCACCTCCAATAACGGTCGTCGATCAAGAGGCCCCAAATAAGGTCGTAGGTACTAGCTTACGAAAGACTAACCTGTTAACCTTGAAAAGATGACGAATGATGCTTTTGTATCGTAGGTGATGGTTACGTAATATGCTGTGTCTGGTAAATGATGATTAGGGTTTGTATTTATAGGCAAACCCTAATTCTAGAACCGTCCCAGATCACGTTAATCTCATCCATAACTGACTCCCCCGAATCACGGATATAATTATGGAAAAGATATTTACTTGACAGCTAAGCAACCGCCGTACCGGGAACAAAGGCATTCGCACGCCGCATACTGCACACAAGAACACGCATACGCACAATAGTGATTGTTCGCATACATTTGCGGTGCGCCTGCGGGTTGCGGTATCATTATGTCCCCCCAGTTTGATGTTATATGGCGCGAGGCGTATGATATCAAACTATTAAGCGAAAAAGAAAAAACAAGAAAACGGCTACCATTTAATATTCCGCGTGTGCCTCGATGCCATTAAATGCCTGTCAGAATCGCAGAAGCCCATTCGGCGGACATGACATAAAGTGGCAGTGTGTCAGGCGCGTGCCAACCACGCGCGTACATGTAATCATAGCCAACTGGCATCCACGCGCAAAAATAAAGTGCTGGCCGTCGATTGCGTAACACGTGTACAGCCACGATCACACCACTCCATCCCATGACTCCCAATCTTCCCTATAAATACCCCATTTTGCAGCTCATTTCCACTTTCCTGCTTCAAGCTTCCTCGTTACGCTGCCAATTTGAATTCCGATCAAAAATCAAACATTCCGGCCACCATTTAAAGGTTAGTATTCATCCGATTACTCCTAGAAAATGACTAAAGCTAACGAGACGTATGTAGATAGCGTAGAGTCTGTTATAGAGCAGAAGCACATAGATTACTTAGTGAAACAGTATCCTCCCTTAGCCAAGTACAATCCGGTGCCACCCCTACCCCATCAGCGTGCTCACGAGCCACCGGAGAAGAAAGTGGCCATCTATGAACATGCGTTCAAGCATGGTAACTTTAGGGTTCCTCCCTCCGACTTCTTATTAGGCGTATTAGATCACTTCAGAGTGGGATTAGGGCAACTACACCCGTATGCCATAGGAAAAATAGTTCTGTTTGAAATGTGGTGCGCCGCAATCGACAGGGTGCCATTGGTTAAAGTTTTCTGTCATCTATACCGCCTAGCCAATCACCACAAATCCTGGTTCACCTTCTTCGCCCGTCAAAATTTCACCAAAACCCCAAAGTCGAATGAGGGTAACTGGAAAGAAACTTTCTTTTTCATTGACCAAACTGTAGTTGGTACCGCTTTTCCGCAAACGCTTATATGGTGCGAGAAGGTGGAAAAGGATGTGAACAAAACCCCGGTCCTTGATGACGAGGAAACAAAGCTGTTAGCGGAGTGCGCTAACGCACAGCTGGTGCACCGGTCATACGGGAACGTGATGTTGCGGCTAGGGAAGATATCCGCACACTGGCCATGGGAGGATGTGCGTCCAGCCATAGTCGGACCGGATGGTGAAATGTCCCGTTCTTATTGATTAAAAACGTTCCATATTAATTGATTTCGTTGCGAGGTTTTGACCTCTATATGAGACGTTTTTCAAAGACGGCATTCATTTTAAAACAAACCATAAGCTTTATTTCATCAATAAAGGTTTAAAAAGCTTTACGTAGATTATCAAATAATGATAACCTCTGTTTACACACGACCATTACATAATGGTTTACAATACAAATATGTTACAACAAAATAAGTTTCTTGAATGCAGATTTTACACAATATCATACAAGCATGGACTCCAAATCTCGTCCTTATTTAAGTATGCGACAGCGGAAGCTCTTAATAATCACCTGAGAATAAACATTCTTAAAACGTCAACAAAAATGTTGGTGAGTTATAGGTTTAACCTATATATATCAAATCATAATAATAGACCACAAGATTTCATATTTCAATACACATCCCATACATAGAGATAAAAATCATTCATATGGTGAACACCTGGTAACCGACAATGACAAGATGCATATATAAGAATATCCCCATCATTCCGGGACACCCTTCGGATATGATATAAATTTCGAAGTACTAAAGCATCCGGTACTTTGGATGGGGTTTGTTAGGCCCAATAGATCTATCTTTAGGATTCGCGTCAATTAGGGTGTCTGTTCCCTAATTCTTAGATTACCAGACTTAATAAAAAGGGGCATATTCGATTTCGATAATTCAACCATAGAATGTAGTTTCACGTACTTGTGTCTATTTTGTAAATCATTTATAAAACCTGCATGTATTCTCATCCCAAAAATATTAGATTTTAAAAGTGGGACTATAACTCACTTTCACAGATTTTTACTTCGTCGGGAAGTAAGACTTGGCCACTGGTTGATTCACGAACCTATAACAATATATACATATATATCAAAGTATGTTCAAAATATATTTACAACACTTTTAATATATTTTGATGTTTTAAGTTTATTAAGTCAGCTGTCCTCGTTAGTAACCTACAACTAGTTGTCCACAGTTAGATGTACAGAAATAAATCGATAAATATTATCTTGAATCAATCCACGACCCAGTGTATACGTATCTCAGTATTGATCACAACTCAAACTATATATATTTTGGAATCAACCTCAACCCTGTATAGCTAACTCCAACATTCACATATAGAGTGTCTATGGTTGTTCCGAAATATATATAGATGTGTCGACATGATAGGTCGAAACATTGTATACGTGTCTATGGTATCTCAAGATTACATAATATACAATACAAGTTGATTAAGTTATGGTTGGAATAGATTTGTTACCAATTTTCACGTAGCTAAAATGAGAAAAATTATCCAATCTTGTTTTACCCATAACTTCTTCATTTTAAATCCGTTTTGAGTGAATCAAATTGCTATGGTTTCATATTGAACTATATTTTATGAATATAAACAGAAAAAGTATAGGTTTATAGTCGGAAAAATAAGTTACAAGTCGTTTTTGTAAAGGTAGTCATTTCAGTCGAAAGAACGACGTCTAGATAACCATTTTAGAAAACATACTTCCACTTTGAGTTTAACCATAATTTTTGGATATAGTTTCATGTTCTTAATAAAAATCATTTTCTCAGAATAACAACTTTTAAATCAAAGTTTATCATAGTTTTTAATTAACTAACCCAAAACAGTCCGCGTTGTTACTACGACGGCGTAAATCCGGTTTTACGGTGTTTTTCGTGTTTCCAGGTTTTAAATCATTAAGTTAGCATATCATATAGATATAGAACATGTGTTTAGTTGATTTTAAAAGTCAAGTTAGAAGGATTAACTTTTGTTTGCGAACAAGTTTAGAATTAACTAAACTATGTTCTAGTGATTACAAGTTTAAACCTTCGAATAAGATAGCTTTATATGTATGAATCGAATGATGTTATGAACATCATTACTACCTTAAGTTCCTTGGATAAACCTACTGGAAAAGATAAAAATGGATCTAGCTTCAATGGATCCTTGGATGGCTCGAAGTTCTTGAAGCAGAATCATGCCACGAAAACAAGTTCAAGTAAGATCATCACTTGAAATAAGATTGTTATAGTTATAGAAATTGAACCAAAGTTTGAATATGATTATTACCTTGTATTAGAAAGATAACCTACTGTAAGAAACAAAGATTTCTTGAGGTTGGATGATCACCTTACAAGATTGGAAGTGAGCTAGCAAACTTGAAAGTATTCTTGATTTTATGAAACTAGAACTTTTGGAATTTATGAAGAACACTTAGAACTTGAAGATAGAACTTGAGAGAGATTAATTAGATGAAGAAAATTGAAGAATGAAAGTGTTTGTAGGTGTTTTTGGTCGTTGGTGTATGGATTAGATATAAAGGATATGTTATTTTGTTTTCATGTAAATAAGTCATGAATGATTACTCATATTTTTGTAATTTTATGAGATATTTCATGCTAGTTGCCAAATGATGGTTCCCACATGTGTTAGGTGACTCACATGGGCTGCTAAGAGCTGATCATTGGAGTGTATATACCAATAGTACATACATCTAAAAGCTGTGTATTGTACGAGTACGAATACGGGTGCATACGAGTAGAATTGTTGATGAAACTGAACGAGGATGTAATTGTAAGCATTTTTGTTAAGTAGAAGTATTTTGATAAGTGTCTTGAAGTCTTTCAAAAGTGTATGAATACATATTAAAACACTACATGTATATACATTTTAACTGAGTCGTTAAGTCATCGTTAGTCGTTACATGTAAATGTTGTTTTGAAACCTTTAGGTTAAGGATCTTGTTGAATGTTGTTAACCCATTGTTTATTATAACAAATGAGATGTTAAATTATTATATTATCATGATATTATGATATATAATATATCTTAGTATGATGTATATACAGTTAAATATCGTTACAACGATAATCGTTACATATATGTCTCGTTTCGAAAACATTAAGTTAGTAGTCTTATTTTTACATATGTATTTCATTGTTAATACACTTAATAATATATTTACTTATCATTTAACATAATTAACCAAGTGTATCAATATCTTAATATGATTCATATGTACCTAGTAAGACGTTGTTATAACGATAATCGTTATATATATCGTTTTCGAGTTTCTTAAATTAATAGTCTCATTTTTATATATATAACTCATTGTTAAAATACCTAATGAGATACATACTTATAATAAAAACATGTTAACTATATATATAACCATATATATGTCATCGTATAGTTTTTACAAGTTTTAACGTTCGTGAATCACCGGTCAACTTGGGTGGTCAATTGTCTATATGAAACATATTTCAATTAATCAAGTCTTAACAAGTTTGATTGCTTAACATGTTGGAAACATTTAATCATGTAAATATCAATCTCAATTAATATATATAAACATGGAAAAGTTCGGGTCACTACAGTACCTACCCGTTAAATAAATTTCGTCCCGAAATTTTAAGCTGTTGAAGGTGTTGATGAATCTTCTGGAAATAGATGCGGGTATTTCTTCTTCATCTGATCTTCACACTCCCAGGTGAACTCGGGTCCTCTACGAGCATTCCATTGAACCTTAACAATTGGTATCTTGTTTTGCTTAAGTCTTTTAACCTCACGATCCATTATTTCGACGGGTTCTTCGATGAATTGAAGTTTTTCGTTGATTTGGATTTCATCTAACGGAATAGTGAGATCTTCTTTAGCAAAACATTTCTTCAAATTCGAGACGTGGAAAGTGTTATGTACAGCCGCGAGTTGTTGAGGTAACTCAAGTCGGTAAGCTACTGGTCCGACATGATCAATAATCTTGAATGGTCCAATATACCTTGGATTTAATTTCCCTCGTTTACCAAATCGAACAACGCCTTTCCAAGGTGCAACTTTAAGCATGACCATCTCTCCAATTTCAAATTCTATATCTTTTCTTTTAATGTCAGCGTAGCTCTTTTGTCGACTTTGGGCAGTTTTCAACCGTTGTTGAATTTGGATGATCTTCTCGGTAGTTTCTTGTATAATCTCCGGACCCGTAATCTGCCTATCCCCCACCTCACTCCAACAAATCGGAGACCTGCACTTTCTACCATAAAGTGCTTCAAACGGCGCCATCTCAATGCTTGAATGGTAGCTGTTGTTGTAGGAAAATTCTGCTAACGGTAGATGTCGATCCCAACTGTTTCCGAAATCAATAACACATGCTCGTAGCATGTCTTCAATCGTTTGTATCGTTCTTTCGCTCTGCCCATCAGTTTGTGGATGATAGGCAGTACTCATGTCTAGACGAGTTCCTAATGCTTGCTGTAATGTCTGCCAGAATCTTGAAATAAATCTGCCATCCCTATCAGAGATAATAGAGATTGGTATTCCATGTCTGGAGATGACTTCCTTCAAATACAGTCGTGCTAACCTCTCCATCTTGTCATCTTCTCTTATTGGTAGGAAGTGTACTGATTTGGTGAGACGATCAACTATTACCCAAATAGTATCAAAACCACTTGCAGTCCTTGGCAATTTAGTGATGAAATCCATGGTAATGTTTTCCCATTTCCATTCCGGGATTTCGGGTTGTTGAAGTAGACCTGATGGTTTCTGATGCTCAGCTTTGACCTTAGAACACGTCAAACATTCTCCTACGTATTTAGCAACATCGGCTTTCATACCCGGCCACCAAAAATGTTTCTTGAGATCCTTGTACATCTTCCCCGTTCTAGGATGTATTGAGTATCTGGTTTTATGAGCTTCTCTAAGTACCATTTCTCTCATATCTCCAAATTTTGGTAACCAAATCCTTTCAGCTCTATACCTGGTTCCGTCTTCCCGAATATTAAGATGCTTCTCCGATCCTTTGGGTATTTCATCCTTTAAATTTCCCTTTTTTAAAACTCCTTGTTGCGCCTCCTTTATTTGAGTAGTAAGGTTATTATGAATCATTATATTCATAGATTTTACTCGAATGGGTTCTCTGTCCTTCCTGCTCAAGGCATCGGCTACCACATTTGCCTTCCCCGGGTGGTAACGAATCTCAAAGTCGTAATCATTCAACAATTCAATCCACCTACGCTGCCTCATATTCAGTTGTTTCTGATTAAATATGTGTTGAAGACTTTTGTGGTCGGTATATATAATACTTTTGACCCCATATAAGTAGTGCCTCCAAGTCTTTAATGCAAAAACAACTGCGCCTAATTCCAAATCATGCGTCGTATAATTTTGTTCGTGAATCTTCAATTGTCTAGACGTATAAGCAATCACCTTCGTTCGTTGCATTAATACACAACCGAGACCTTGCTTTGATGCGTCACAATAAATCACAAAATCATCATTCCCTTCAGGCAATGACAATATAGGTGCCGTAGTTAGCTTTTTCTTCAATAACTGAAACGCTTTCTCTTGTTCATCATTCCATTCAAATTTCTTCCCTTTATGCGTTAATGCAGTCAAGGGTTTTGCTATTCTGGAAAAGTCTTGGATGAACCTTCTGTAGTAACCAGCTAGTCCTAAAAACTGGCGTATGTGTTTCGGAGTTTTCGGGGTTTCCCACTTTTCAACAGTTTCTATCTTTGCAGGATCCACCTTAATACCTTCTTTGTTCACTATGTGACCGAGGAATTGAACTTCTTCCAACCAAAATGCACACTTTGAAAACTTAGCGTACAATTCTTCCTTTCTCAATACTTCTAACACCTTTCTCAAATGTTCACCGTGTTCTTGGTCATTCTTTGAGTAAATAAGTATGTCATCAATGAAAACAATGACAAACTTGTCAAGGTATGGTCCACACACTCGGTTCATAAGGTCCATGAACACAGCTGGTGCATTAGTTAAACCAAATGGCATAACCATAAACTCGTAATGACCATAACGTGTTCTGAAAGCAGTCTTTGGAATATCATCTTCTTTCACCCGCATTTGATGATACCCGGAACGTAAGTCAATCTTTGAATAAACAGACGAGCCTTGTAGTTGATCAAATAAGTCGTCGATTCTCGGTAGTGGGTAGCGGTTCTTGATGGTAAGTTTGTTCAACTCTTGGTAGTCGATACACAACCTGAATGTACCATCTTTCTTCTTGACAAACAAAACAGGAGCTCCCCACGGTGATGTGCTTGGTCAAATGAAACCACGCTCTAAAAGTTCTTGTAATTGGCTTTGCAGTTCTTTCATCTCGCTGGGTGCGAGTCTGTAAGGAGCACGAGCTATTGGTGCAGCTCCTGGTACAAGATCTATTTGAAATTCAACGGATCGATGTGGGGGTAATCCCGGTAATTCTTTCGGAAATACATCGGGAAATTCTTTTGCAATGGGAACATCATTGATGCTCTTTTCTTCAGTTTGTACTTTCTCGACGTGTGCTAGAACAGCATAGCAACCTTTTCTTATTAGTTTTTGTGCCTTCAAATTACTAATAAGATGTAGCTTCGTGTTGCCCTTTTCTCCGTACACCATTAAGGATTTTCCTTTTTCTCGTATAATGCGAATTGCATTTTTGTAACAAACGATCTCTGCTTTCACTTCTTTCAACCAGTCCATACCGATTATCACATCAAAACTCCCTAACTCTACTGGTATTAAATCAATCTTAAATGTTTCGCTAACCAGTTTAATTTCTCGATTCCGACATATATTATCTGCTGAAATTAATTTACCATTTGCTAATTCGAGTAAAAATTTACTATCCAAAGGCGTCAATGGGCAACTTAATTTAGCACAAAAATCTCTACTCATATAGCTTCTATCCGCACCCGAATCAAATAAAACGTAAGCAGATTTATTGTCAATAAGAAACGTACCCGTAACAAGCTCCGGGTCTTCCTGTGCCTCTGCCGCATTAATATTGAAAACTCTTCCGCGGCCTTGTCCATTCGTGTTCTCCTGGTTCGGGCAATTTCTAATAATGTGGCCCGGTTTTCCACATTTATAACAAACTACATTGGCATAGCTTGCTCCGACACTACTTGCTCCGCCATTACTCGTTCCGACACCATTTGTTCCTTTCGTTCTATTAACCCCTGGTCCGTAGACCTCACACTTCACCGCGCTATGACCATTTCTTTTACACTTGTTGCAAAATTTGGTGCAGAACCCCGAGTGATACTTTTCACACCTTTGGCATAGCTGCTTCTGATTGTTGTTGTTGTTGCGGTTATTATTGTTGTTGGGATGATTGTTGTAGTTGCTGTTGTTGTTGTTGTTGTTGCTGTTGTTGTTGGGCCGTTTGTTGTAGTTGCGATTGATGTTGCGATTGTTGGGATAATTGTTGCGATTGCTGTTGTTGTTGTATTGGTGATTCTTATCACCATTTTCCTCCCACTTTCTTTTGACTTGCTTCACATTGGCCTCTTCAGCAGTCTGTTCTTAAATTCTTTCTTCAATCTGGTTCACTAGTTTGTGAGCCATTCTACATGCCTGTTGTATGGAGGCGGGCTCGTGTGAACTTATATCTTCTTGGATTCTTTCCGGTAATCCTTTCACAAACGCATCGATCTTCTCTTCCTCATCTTCGCATGCTCCCGGACACAATAGGCACAATTCTGTGAATCGTCTTTCATACGTGGTAATATCAAATCCTTGGGTTCGTAACCCTCTAAGTTCTGTCTTGAGCTTATTGACCTCGGTTCTGGGACGGTACTTCTCGTTCATCAAGTGCTTGAATACTGACCACGGTAGTGCGTACGCATCGTCTTGTCCCACTTGCTCTAGATAGGTATTCCACCATGTTAACGCAGAACCTGTGAAGGTATGCGTAGCGTACTTCACTTTGTCCTCTTCAGTACACTTACTTATGGCAAACACCGATTCGACCTTCTCGGTCCACCGTTTCAATCCGATCGGTCCTTCGGTTCCATCAAATTCCAAAGGTTTACAGGCAGTGAATTCTTTGTAGGTGCATCCTACACGATTTCCTGTACTGCTAGAACCAAGGTTATTGTTGGTATGTAGCGCAGCCTGTACTGCGGCTATGTTTGAAGCTAGAAAAGTACGGAATTCCTCTTCATTCATATTCACTGTGTGTCGAGTAGTCGGTGCCATTTCCTTCAAAATAGTCAAATGGAACAAGTTAATCATACAGAATATTAAGAGTAGTTAATAGTATTTCGTAGCATAATATGAACTCATTTATAAAAGCTTTTTCTTCATATTAGCGTTTTATAAGTTTAAATTCGGGTAGTACCTACCCGTTAAGTTCATACTTAGTAGCTAATATACAATTCAACTACTACAATTCTATATGAAAAACTGATTATAATAATATTTCGCGTTCAAACTTTTATACAATATTTTACAAACTTACAATACCGCTTATTTTACATAAAGCATGAAATATAGCACACAATAACTTTGATACAAGATAGTTGTGAAGGTAATTCTAGCTAGTACACAAGTCGTTCAGCAAAGGCAATAAAGACACGTAATTCATACGTCCAGAAACAAGTCATGCATTCTGGTTTTACTAGGACTACTTCCCATCCTTGGTCTTGTGCAACATAACCGTTATGGCCGTTGATAAGACAGCGTGTTGTAACGTCATCAAAGGGACGAGGGTTACGTAATGTCCAACAGTCCCGTAACAATCTAAAAACCTCATTTCTTACCCCAATTACCGACTCCGTCACTTGTGGGAACGTTTTGTTTAATAGCTGTAGCCCGATGTTCTTTTTCTCACTTTGGTGAGAAGCGAACATTACTAACCCATAAGCATAGCATGCTTCTTTATGTTGCATGTTAGCCGCTTTTTCTAAATCATGAAGTCCTATATTCGGATACATTGAGTCAAAATAATTTCTTAACCCGTTGCGTAAAATAGCATTTGAGTTCCCCGCAATATATGCATCAAAGTAAACACATCGTAACTTATGGGTTTGCCAATGTGATATCCCCCATCTTTCAAACGAAAGTCTCTTATAAACCAAGACATTCTTAGAACGTTCTTCGAATGTCTTACAAACTGATCTCGCCTTAAATAGTTGTGCCGAGGAATTCTGACCGACTCTAGACAAGATTTCATCAATCATGTCTCCGGGTAGGTCTCTTAAAATATTGGGTTGTCTATCCATTTTGTGTTTTTATACTGTAAAATAGACAAGAGTTAGATTCATAAAAAAAAAAAATACTTATTAATACAAGCAATTTTTACATATATCATAAAGCATAAGCACACTATATTACATATATTACACCACATGAATACAACTATTTTATTCCGACTCGCTTGTTTCTTCTTCTTCGGTTTTGGTTCGTTTTGCAAAGTTTCTAGGGATATATGATTTTCCCCTAATACGAGCCGTCGTTATCCACATTGGTTTAGAAAAACCTGGTGGTTTAGAGGTTCCCGGGTCATTGTTACAACTTAAGGACTTCGGGGGTTGACGATACATATAAAGTTCATCGGGGTTGGAATTAGATTTCTCTATTTTTATGCCCTTTCCCTTATTATTTTCTTTTGCCTTTTTAAATTCATTTGGGGTAATTTCTATAACATCATCGGAATTCTCGTCGGAATCCGATTCATCGGAGAATTGGTAATCCTCCCAATATTTTGCTTTCTTGGCGGAAACACCATTGACCATAATTAACTTTGGTCGGTTGGTTGAGGATTTTCTTTTACTTAACCGTTTTATTATTTCCCCCACCGGTTCTATTTCTTCATCCGGTTCCGATTCTTCTTCCGGTTCCGACTCTTCTTCCGGTTCCGACTCTTCTTCCGGTTCCGACTCTTCTTCCGGTTCCTCTTCGGGAACTTGTGAATCAGTCCACGAATCATTCCAATTTACATTTGACTCTTCATTATTATTAGGTGAGTCAATGGGACTTGTTCTAGAGGTAGACATCTATCACATAATATCAAACGCGTTAAGAGATTAATATATCACATAATATTCACATGTTAGAAATATATAGTTTCCAACAAAATTTGTTAAGCAATCATTTTTCAAGTAAACACGGTCGAAGTCCAGACTCACTAATGCATCCTAACAAACTCGATAAGACACACTAATGCAAAATTCTGGTTCTCTAAGACCAACGCTCGAATACCAACTGAAATGTCCCGTTCTTATTGATTAAAAACGTTCCATATTAATTGATTTCGTTGCGAGGTTTTGACCTCTATATGAGACGTTTTTCAAAGACTGCATTCATTTTAAAACAAACCATAACCTTTATTTCATCAATAAAGGTTTAAAAAGCTTTACGTAGATTATCAAATAATGATAACCTAAAATATCCTGTTTACACACGACCATTACATAATGGTTTACAATACAAATATGTTACAACAAAATAAGTTTCTTGAATGCAGTTTTTACACAATATCATACAAGCATGGACTCCAAATCTCGTCCTTATTTAAGTATGCGACAGCGGAAGCTCTTAATAATCACCCGAGAATAAACATGCTTAAAACGTCAACAAAAATGTTGGTGAGTTATAGGTTTAACCTATATATATCAAATCATAATAATAGACCACAAGATTTCATATTTCAATACACATCCCATACATAGAGATAAAAATCATTCATATGGTGAACACCTGATAACCGACAATGACAAGATGCATATATAAGAATATCCCCATCATTCCGGGACACCCTTCGGATATGATATAAATTTCGAAGTACTAAAGCATCCGGTACTTTGGATGGGGTTTGTTAGGCCCAATAGATCTATCTTTAGGATTCGCGTCAATTAGGGTGTCTGTTCCCTAATTCTTAGATTACCAGACTTAATAAAAAGGGGCATATTCGATTTCGATAATTCAACCATAGAATGTAGTTTCACGTACTTGTGTCTATTTTGTAAATCATTTATAAAACCTGCATGTATTCTCATCCCAAAAATATTAGATTTTAAAAGTGGGACTATAACTCATTTCACAGATTTTTACTTCGTTGGGAAGTAAGACTTGGCCACTGGTTGATTCACGAACCTATAACAATATATACATATATATCAAAGTATGTTCAAAATATATTTACAACACTTTTAATATATTTTGATGTTTTAAGTTTATTAAGTCAGCTGTCCTCGTTAGTAACCTACAACTAGTTGTCCACAGTTAGATGTACAGAAATAAATCGATAAATATTATCTTGAATCAATCCACGACCCAGTGTATACGTATCTTAGTATTGATCACAACTCAAACTATATATATTTTGGAATCAACCTCAACCCTGTATAGCTAACTCCAACATTCACATATAGAGTGTCTATGGTTGTTCCGAAATATATATAGATGTGTCGACATGATAGGTTGAAACATTGTATACGTGTCTATGGTATCTCAAGATTACATAATATACAATACAAGTTGATTAAGTTATGGTTGGAATAGATTTGTTACCAATTTTCACGTAGCTAAAATGAGAAAAATTATCCAATCTTGTTTTACCCATAACTTCTTCATTTTAAATCCGTTTTGAGTGAATCAAATTGCTATGGTTTCATATTGAACTATATTTTATGAATATAAACAGAAAAAGTATAGGTTTATAGTCGGAAAAATAAGTTACAAGTCGTTTTTGTAAAGGTAGTCATTTCAGTCGAAAGAACGACGTCTAGATGACCATTTTAGAAAACATACTTTCACTTTGAGTTTAACCATAATTTTTGGATATAGTTTCATGTTCATAATAAAAATCATTTTCTCAGAATAACAACTTTTAAATCAAAGTTCATCATAGTTTTTAATTAACTAACCCAAAACAGCCCGCGTTGTTACTACGACGGCGTAAATCCGGTTTTACGGTGTTTTTCGTGTTTCCAGGTTTTAAATCATTAAGTTAGCATATCATATAGATATATAACATGTGTTTAGTTTATTTTAAAAGTCAAGTTAGAAGGATTAACTTTTGTTTGCGAACAAGTTTAGAATTAACTAAA
Source organism: Rutidosis leptorrhynchoides (assembly GCF_046630445.1). Lineage (NCBI taxonomy): Eukaryota > Viridiplantae > Streptophyta > Magnoliopsida > Asterales > Asteraceae > Rutidosis > Rutidosis leptorrhynchoides. The sequence continues at coordinate 399,532,300 of NC_092333.1, forward strand.
CTATGTTCTAGTGATTACAAGTTTAAACCTTCGAATAAGATAGCTTTATATGTATGAATCGAATGATGTTATGAACATCATTACTACCTTAAGTTCCTTGGATAAACCTACTGGAAAAGAGAAAAATGGATCTAGCTTCAATGGATCCTTGGATGGCTCGAAGTTCTTGAAGCAGAATCATGACACGAAAACAAGTTCAAGTAAGATCATCACTTGAAATAAGATTGTTATAGTTATAGAAATTGAACCAAAGTTTGAATATGATTATTACCTTGTATTAGAATGATAACCTACTGTAAGAAACAAAGATTTCTTGAGGTTGGATGATCACCTTACAAGATTGGAAGTGAGCTAGCAAACTTGAAAGTATTCTTGATTTTATGAAACTAGAACTTTTGGAATTTATGAAGAACACTTAGAACTTGAAGATAGAACTTGAGAGAGATCAATTAGATGAAGAAAATTGAAGAATGAAAGTGTTTGTAGGTGTTTTTGGTCGTTGGTGTATGGATTAGATATAAAGGATATGTTATTTTGTTTTCATGTAAATAAGTCATGAATGATTACTCATATTTTTGTAATTTTATGAGATATTTCATGCTAGTTGCCAAATGATGGTTCCCACATGTGTTAGGTGACTCACATGGGCTACTAAGAGCTAATCATTGGAGTGTATATACCAATAGTACATACATCTAAAAGCTGTGTATTGTACGAGTACGAATACGGGTGCATACGAGTAGAATTGTTGATGAAACTGAACGAGGATGTAATTGTAAGCATTTTTGTTAAGTAGAAGTATTTTGATAAGTGTCTTGAAGTCTTTCAAAAGTGTATGAATACATATTAAAACACTACATGTATATACATTTTAACTGAGTCGTTAAGTCATCGTTAGTCGTTACATGTAAATGTTGTTTTGAAACCTTTAGGTTAAGGATCTTGTTGAATGTTGTTAACCCATTGTTTATTATAACAAATGAGATGTTAAATTATTATATTATCATGATATTATGATATATAATATATCTTAGTATGATGTATATACAGTTAAATATCGTTACAACGATAATCGTTACATATATGTCTCGTTTCGAAAACATTAAGTTAGTAGTCTTATTTTTACATATGTATTTCATTGTTAATACACTTAATAATATATTTACTTATCATTTAACATAATTAACCAAGTGTATCAATATCTTAATATGATTCATATGTACCTAGTAAGACGTTGTTATAACGATAATCGTTATATATATCGTTTTCGAGTTTCTTAAATTAATAGTCTCATTTTTATATATATAACTCATTGTTAAAATACCTAATGAGATACATACTTATAATAAAAACATGTTAACTATATATATAACCATATATATGTCATCGTATAGTTTTTACAAGTTTTAACGTTCGTGAATCACCGGTCAACTTGGGTGGTCAATTGTCTATATGAAACATATTTCAATTAATCAAGTCTTAACAAGTTTGATTGCTTAACATGTTGGAAACATTTAATAATGTAAATATCAATCTCAATTAATATATATAAACATGGAAAAGTTCGGGTCACTACAGATGGAAAGGGTAGGAATAGTATAATCACGTACTAACAACAGTTTGCTATTTATGTGTTCTAACGCATGCGTGCATGTTTGCAGAGATGAAGATGAAGAGAGTACTGACTGCGGAGGAGATTGCGGGCATCGCCTTCCGCAAACAGAATGTGAACCAGCCGTTAGAGCAGGAGAAGACTGGCGAGAATGCACCTGCCACCTCCGGCAATAAGCGCAAGGCCGCCGAAGCCTCCCAATCCCAACAGAAGAAGAAGAAACTCACTCCCAAACAGAGGGAGGACAAGCGGAACGACAACTTCGTTCCCATCGAACCCCGTTCTGCGGATCTACCTCCCCCATCATCTGGTAAGAGTTCTGCTTGCGCGCATACCACACATTTAAGTTTGCATTTATTTAACCATTTATGAATACGCAGGGCATGCTGAAGAGACTCATCACACCCCACCGCGGGTTAATCCGGACCTCGAACCTACCGCCGAGACAAAGGACAAGACGATACACCTGGACTCCGAGTCTACACCAACCCCGCCACACGGTAGCTTTCGATTGGCGAACCTGGCGCAGCTCACCCAGTCATCTACGGAAAACGCCGCAGAGCAATCCGCCTTCCTTCACCAAATCTTCCCTGCTGAGTTCCGCAACCAACTAGCCGCACTGCCTTTTAATCAGGCGCTCAACGCCTTCGTCCAAAACGGCCTCGTCTTTTTTGGCATGGTTGCGGATCAAGCCCGCCGTTCCACTAACTTGTATCAAGTGGCCTTGCGGAAAGAAACAGAGCTAGGGCTGCTGCAAGCGACGGTTGATCAGGTGAAGAAAGACAGGGACGCCGCAGAAGAAGCGCGCAAGGCGGTGGAGTTAACCGCGGCGGAAACCAAAACGGCACTGATTGAAGAGAGAAAGAAAAACCACGAGCTGATTGGGGCGGTTGACCAGTCCAAGGGGGAAGCGGAGCGTCTGCGGGTGGAGCTGGAAAGGGTGACAAGGGAAAAGGATGACGCGGTTACAGGTCGCGAGCTAGCGGAGGCGGACTTGACAAAACTCCGCACCGCTCTTCCCACCATTGCGCAGAAAGTAATGGATTCCGAGCCTGTGTCCGACAAGTTCAACGCCTATGTTGACGCGGTTAAAGACCACGAAATCAACAAGGCAGTGCTAGAGGTGATCCAAGCCTGCGGGCTCACACCGCCGTACCCTGACGTCGTGCAAAAAAAAATTGAAGGAGGGTACGGCTGCGGTGCTCATGGAAGCGGAAGAAGCCATCACTGCCATCCCGATCCCCCTAATTAATGCGTTTGCCACGGACCCAAACATGCCGATTGATGGGTTTCTCAAGGAGGATTTTTAGTTTGTGTTTTTGATGGTTTGTGCCGTAAGTCCTATGCTTAGGCCGGCAATTGTAAATGTATTTTTGAGCCCTAAGTCCCGTGTCGGGCAGGCATTTGGAACAATTACCACTTATGTAATAACTTAATTCAATGTATATGTATCTTACTGTTATGCATGCGTAGTTTGCTTGTTTATATATCGCGAATCAAAACAAAAGGTGAACCGCATGCCCATGCGCATAGTTAACCAAAACTCATGCGTATGCGGGTATTACTGCGTAAAATAAACCAATACTTTAACAATTTTACCCTTTAATAATTTAGACTCAAAAGCTACTGCGTTATCGCTTTGTCATGTACTAGAGGTGCACTATAGCTGTATGGTAAGCAACGCAACTAAAAACAAGCCAATGTTTTTATGCTTAGAGTTCCTCAAGTAAACCAATGCGAGAGTAATCACGCACAAGCAAACCAATGCTTGTAATTTTTTAAGTCGACTTTGCAGCCATCTAGTCTGCGTGGTGCTTGGCTAGGGGAAAACCAATTCCCTTTGCCTGCCGTTAGCGTCCAGCCTTGTAACCAAACAGGCTTCCGCCGCACGGGGGCTAGAGGACACCCCTTAAGTAGGCAGGAACCGCATACAAAAAAGATATTCAAACAATAGTATGCGCGAGTAAATATTTAATTGGCATTAATCACAATGTCAACTGCGACACATCCAAACGGACGGAAATTACATAGAAAAAATAATGTGCTACAATAAACTGGAGTGATCAGGTCCACCTAGCTACATATAACATTTTTTCAATAACGTCGCATGCTAGGTGCGTTTCACAGGTTTTCCATCTAATGTCTCGAGATGGTACGCCCCGGTGTTGTTTGCCTTCGCTACCCTGTATGGACCTTCCTAACGGGGGCCCAGTTTCCCAGTATCCTCCGCATGACTTGCGTCGTTCTGACGCCAAACCAAGTCACCGCACTTGTAAGAGCGCGAACGCACACGCTGATTATAGTACTTTGCAATTTTTTGCTTGTTATTTGCTTCGTTGACAGCCGCAGAGAGTCTGCGCTCTTCCAGCAAATTAAGATTTTCCCGCAAAGCTTCAGAGTTATTTTGCTCATCAAAATTTTGTATGCGGAACGTTGGTACCCCAATTTCTGCGGGTACAACAGCTTCTGATCCATAGACCAAACTGAACGGGGTCTCACCAGTGCTTGCTTTGGGTGTTGTTCTATGCGCCCATAAAACCTTCGGTAGTTCATCCACCCAACCAACGCGACCATGACCCAACCTAGCTTTGATTCCAGCTACTATATCCCGGTTGGTGACTTCGCACTGGCCATTCGGCTGCGGATGCGCAACAGATGTAAAAGTTTGCTTAATATTAAGCTCCGCGCACCAGCTGCGAAAAGGGTCACCCGCGAACTGCGTACCGTTATCGCTAACAATTTCGTTTGGTATACCAAATAGACAGACGATGTCTTCCCATACAAAATTTCGCACCCTTTTTCCTGAGATTGCTGCCAGCGGTCTCGCTTCGACCCACTTTGTGAAATAGTCGATTGCAACAATCAAGAATTTGATGTTTCCTCGGCCTTTTGGGAATGGTCCGACTATGTCGATTGCCCATTTGCAGAATGGCCACGGTGAGGAGACTGGTATCATTGGATGCGCAGGTGCTCTGCTAATAGGTGAATGTATTTGGCATGATTCACATTGCTTAACTATGCGCGCAGTATCCGCGTACATGGTGGGCCAATAATATCCTAGCCGCATTATTTTTGACACAATGGACCTGTACCCCGAATGGAGTGCGCATGCACCTTCATGCACCTCGCGTACAATTTCCTCTGCCTCTTTCGGGCCAATGCACCTTAAGTGCGGTCCCAAATAATTCTTTCGATATAGGACGTCACCCTCAAGGGCATACAGCGGTGCCTTAACGCGGACTTTCTTTGCATCAGCGGAATCCGCAGGAGATGTGCCATCCCGCAGAAAAGCCACAATGGGCGTCATCCATGTTGAGCTTGATTCCTCAACTGGTGCCACTAAAGGCATCATAACAATGGATTTCGCATTGAGTTCTTCTATTAGAACTTCCTTCCCCATATGATCAAAAGCCAAGGCAGCCAGTTTGCTTAGCGCATCCGCCTTCTTATTTTGCCCACACATTACGTGGGAGATTTGAAAAGCTTCAAATTAGTCAGCGAAGTTGTGAACAAGGGATAGATATTGCTGCATGGCTATGTCATGCGCTTCGAAATCTCCGCTGACCTGACTGCATACTAGCTTTGAATCCACATATGCGTGCAAAATTTTAACATTTAACCTATGCGCAATGCGCATACCTGCTAACAGAGCCTCATACTCTGCTTCGTTATTCGTAACAGCAAAATTAAACCGCAGTGCGTATGTATGCTCTTCGCCATCTGGGCCTGTTAAAATTATACCCGCACCTGCACCAGATGCGCTGCACGCACCATCGGTGTACAATTCCCATGGTGACAATGTTGGTGCAGGTGGATCATGATGTTCTGCTGATGCCTCGACATCCGCAGGTAATTCTGCTAGGTAATCAGCAAGTATTTGACCCTTAACCGCACTGCGCGAAGAGAAATTTATTTCATGTTCACCTAATTCAACTGCCCACTTAGCCATTCGGCCAGAAATCTCAGGCTTGTATAACACCTGTTTGATTGGTTGATCAGTTAGAACCATGATTGGATGTGCTTGAAAATATCGGCGCAAACGCCGCGCCGTATGGACCAGCGCATATACAAGCTTTTCTATTGGTGAGTAGTTGACTTCGCTTGATGTCAGCGTCTTGCTTACGAAGTAGACCGGCATTTGCGTCTGAGAAAAACCCCAGTCGTTAAATTTCTGCGATATAAATAAAGCATGTAAATTAATGGATTACCTTTCCGCGATCCGCGATGAGGACTGAGCTGACAGCTTCCTTCGATGCCGCGAGGTACAGCGTTAGCGTTTCTCCTGATACTGGCGCAGTAAGTGTTGGTAATTCTGCAAGCACATTTTTCATCTCCTGAAAGGCTGATTCTGCTTCCTGAGTCCATACGAAGTCTTTTTTCTTCAAACAATTTTTCAAAGTATTGAAGAATGGTAACTGTCGTTCTGCGGCTTTCGACAGAAACCGTGTGATAACCGCAAACTTCCCCGTTAGACTCAGCACATCTTTCTTTGTCTTCGGAGATGGAAAATTATCAATGGCTTCAATCTTTTTGGGATTGGCCTTGATACCCCGCGCTGTCACCACATGACCTAAAAACTTGCCTTCCTCTTCCCCAAAACTACATTTTAGCGGGTTAAGCTTCATGTTGATCATGCGCAGAGATGCAAACGTTTCCAGGATGTCCACGAGCATGTCTTCTTCGGTGTTACTTTTAATTACCAAGTCGTCGACGTACGCTTCAAGATTTCTACCGATTTGGTGCTTGAATGCTGCGTCAATTACACGCTGATAGGTCGCGCCCGCATTCTTTAAACCGAAAGGCATCTTCGTGTAACAATAAATACCCTGCGGCGTATGAAAAGCAGTCTTGTCCTCATCTTCCGCAGCCATTAAGATCTGGTGATAACCCTTGTATGCGTCCAAAAAACACTTGTACCTAAATCCCGACAGTGATTCTACCTTCCAGTCTATCTCCGGGAGAGGGTAGTTGTCCTTAGGACATGCCTTATTAATGTCTTTGAAATCAACACACATTCGCCAGTTACCGTCAGCCTTTTTTACCAACACAGGATTTGCAACCCATGTCTGATAACGCACTTCCCGCAAAATCTTTGCTTTGACAAGGTTGTCCACCTCTGCGCATAACCAATCACTGCGGTCTAGGGCCATATGCCGCTTCTTTTGCCTAACGGGTGTCAATGATGGATTAACGTTTAACTTATGTTTCGCAATATCCTGCGGAACCCCTGTCATGTCTGACTCGCGCCATGCGAAAATATCTGCGTTAGCTGACAGTATTCCATGCAACTTACCCTTCGTTTCGGCTGACAAGCCTGCGCCGATTTTAATTCGCTTATCCGAATTCAAGCGGTTTGCTATTACTGCACAGTTTGCAAGTTGCTCTCCTACGCTAGGAGCGCTTACAGACGCGACAGAGCCACACAGCTCTGTTGCTTGATGTGACGCAACTGTGGCAACGCCTCCTACTGTGGGAAACTTAATCAAACCATGCACTATCGATGGGATGATGTTGAAACACCGTATGAAGTTTCTCCCTAGCAGTGCGTTATATCGTGAAGTTAAACGAACCACATAAAAATCGACCAATTCATGCCTGATCATCTGCGGGTTCCTGTCATCCGCAAGCTCTATCATTAATTCTATTCGGCCTAGCGGCCACGAGTTTTCTCCGGAAAACCCTGATAGCGTAATATCAGGATGGCGTAACTGCGCTTTGACTTCTGCCGGAAGGAAACGATAACAATGCTCATACATAATATCGACACCGCTGCCAGTGTCAACATGCATGCGCTTAACCTGGATTCCGCAATCGGGGATGCGACACTTGATGATAATGGGCTCATTAATAGAATCAATTGACATTACAGGAGGGAAAGTGATTGGGAGAAGTTCCCAATCCTGGTGATCGTTGTACTTTCTCCGCTGGCTGATTTTCTCTGCGTCAACCATGTTAATGGTTAAGGCGGCATTTTTTGCTTTGTCAACTTTCTGCCACGCGAAAGTCTTAGACTTCGAAGCCTCTTCTGCGGCCTTTCCCTTGTCCTTTTTAGGTGGTTTTAGATGATCCAATTTGCCCGCGCGAAGCGCTTCCAGAACCCGTTCCATCAAGTTTTTACACCGATTGGTGTCGTGACCATAATCGTCATGAAATTCACAATACTTTGTTTTGTCCCGCTTGCCAAATTCTGTAAGCGGAGTTGGAACCGCGAAGCTCGCGCACACTGGCTCCGTTGCCAAAATTTCCTTGGGCGTTTTGGACAAACTTTTGAGCAGCGCATAGTTCTGATTATTGATGCCGCGCTGATTATTGTTTCGATAATTGCCACTTGATTTCCCTTTATCATTCCTGATAGGACCACCGCTAGGATACCTTCCGCGAGAGTTGTTAGCACGATTTTGATCTCGCGAACGATCATCATCGTCCTTCCTCTCGTTGCGTGAGCTAGCTGTTGGGATGTCATTATCTTCGCCACTCCGCATATAGTCGTGGCATTCATTAAGCGCCTCAGCATAAGTTGTTGGGACTGTATGGCGCAGACGCCTTACCAGTGTTGGATGACGTTCTGAGTTTATACCATGTATGAGTCCGGAAATCTGTTGCTCTGGTTTGAGATCTGGTATACGCAGGCACTCATTAGTATACCTTGTGAGAAATTCGCCCAAAGATTCCTTGGACTTCTGCACGATGTCATGGCATTCAATGTGAGTGCGCTTGCGTGGTATCTGATTCTGATATTGCAGCAAAAACTTTGTCCGCAGATCCATTAACCCGGCAATACTACCCGCCGGCAACTTATTAAACCACTCACGAGCAATACCCTGTAGTGTCATAGGAAATATCTGACACGCAACCGGATCCACCCAGCCTTGAGTGCGCATTGCGCCTTCGAAACGCTGCAAAAAATCATCTGGATCGGTCAGGCCATTGTAAGTACCCAACGTGCTAGGTATCTTTGGTGCTGATGGAAACGGGTATGCGGATATATGCGGAGGAAACTTGTCAAAGGTAGTCGGTAGCTCGAAGGGTGGTTTAACAGGATCCCCTTTCAAGTTTGCAAAGAAACGCTTTATCATGTCCTGAACAAAGTCAGGTTGTGAAAATAAGTGAACCATATCAGGAGGTGCAGCCTGCATGAATTGACTTGCAAGATTTGCCTGCCCTTGAACATTTTGCCAAGGTTGACCCTGCGTCTGCGGATATAACCAAGGCTGTTGCGTTGGAAAAGAGGGATAACTTGAAGACGCAGAGTACACAGGTGGCTGTAAAGGAAGCGAAACCTGTGGCGCAGATATCTGCGAAACTTGAGGATACACACTTAAAAGCCCAACTGTATGCGCTGTGCTTTGCTGTTGCGCTGTTATCGGCGCCCAATGAGAGTTTGCATCTGGGATGACACCAAATCCCCAACTATTAAGTAACGCCTGCGCATCCGCAGGAGTTAGAAATTGTGAAACTGGGCGCGGTGGTTGCCAAGGTTGCAACGGTGTAAATGACGAATTCTGCTGAATGCTCTGCGTATGCAGAGGTATTGAAACAGTGGTACTGTAAATAGGTACCTGGCCGCAGCAAACCACATGCGGCCCCGATGTTCCACCGCTAGTGCCTGCAAAGATGACCCTTGGATCCACTGACGAAAAGTCCAGCCGCGTGGTTGTGACTGGTGAGTTTGCTCTTGGCAGTGTAACCCCGTCTGAATATATCGGCTTGTACCTCTGAAAGGGTTCGCCGGATATAGGTGGAGGGTACATCGTGTACCCCGCCTGAATAGCGGCCCCCGTAGTCATAACCGGTGTCTGTTGACTACCAGACGGTGCGTTCTGAACATCTGTTTGGGTATGTTCCGATGATTCCTCGGAAGTCATGATACTGTTAAAGAAAAAATTCAAAAATTTTGTAAATAACGAGTCATACAATTCAAAACCTTAAAAGAAAAAACAATTAAACAGTCTTGAATTAATTCGACCCTCAATGAAAGCACCACTTGATCATACATATTTTAACCGTGGGGTTTAATATGCCTGCTCAATACATAAAGAGGGGTTTAAGGATCTTAGAACGTGGCTCTCCGGTCCGGCTACCGTGAATAACCATGGCCGACATGATGATGTCGGCGGGGTGGCCAAGTGATTAAGTCCACCTCCGATAACGGTCGTCGATCAAGAGGCCCTAAATAAGGTCGTAGGTACTAGCTTACGAAAGACTAACCTGTTAACCTTGAAAAGATGACGAATGATGCTTTTGTATCGTAGGTGATGGTTACGTAATATGCTGTGTCTGGTAAATGATGATTAGGGTTTGTATTTATAGGCAAACCCTAATTCTAGAACCGTCCCAGATCACGTTAATCTCATCCATAACTGACTCCCCCGAATCACGGATATAATTATGGAAAAGATATTTACTTGACAGCTAAGCAACCGCCGTACCGGGAACAAAGGCATTCGCACGCTGCATACTGCACACAAGAACACGCATACGCACAATAGTGATTGTCCGCATACATTTGCGGTGCGCTTACGGGTTGCGGTATCATTATTTTCCTAATAAGTTAAGATTAAATGATATAGAATTAATGATGTGGAGTACAGGTTTGACACTTTGTAATATACAATTCATCAAAAAAATAAAATAAAAATGACACATGTGCATTTTTACCCTAATTGCAACTATTTTGAAATCAAGTTACGTTTTTAGGCACTAAATTGAAATCAAACTCTTTTATGGGCAACAAAAAAACGGATATACCCTTTATTAGGAAAAAGTGGCTGTTATGTTACCTTTCTAGGCAATTTGCCGAAAAAGTCCCCGTTGATCTTTGCTGGTGAGCTTATTAGTTGATAAGGGGCCTTTCATTATTTTTATTGTTGCGCTTTCATTTACTAGAACATAATTTATTATTGGTTGAGCGCTTCACTTTCAGGCCCGAGGGATGTGCAAGAATTTTTTGCCTCTTAAAAATGGTTTAGGGGTTGTCAGATGCAGTACAGACATTGTAAAGTGGCAGGTATGGCTTTGGGTTAGACTACATCACTTCAATTTTACTTCCTTTTTAGCTGTCTAATTAACTTAACTTACCAACCTTTAATCCCGTTGCGAATCACATATAGCCTTCTTTTTTCTCTTATCATTTCTTTGATATCAGATTAGCTAATTAGATCATGGGTGTTCTTTGTTATAATATTTTTATTATAAATTGTGTGTGCGGGTGGATGTTAATTTGAGTTGCTCCAGTGCAATGCAATATTATTTGTAACAAACAGTATACTTCTGTTAGGTAGGTTACACAACTTCATATTTTTACACAATTTCAAAGGATAATAGTTCATATGTACTTTTTTCTTTTTAGTCATAATTCGCAAAATTTCACTAATTAGTCATATTAATTGGCGGATTGGAATGGAGAGTTTCCAGGGTTTTTTTTTTTTTTTTTTTTTTTTTTTAATTCCGTGGCACTAATTAGTCTTTTTTGTGTAACTAATGAAGTAGATGGAAGGGTCGAATAGTGCTAAAATTAGAGGTGGCTATGTTGACTAATTTGCATATGAATTGGCTAACTTTTTTTTTTTTTTTTTAATGAGGGGTCAGTAGGTCGATCCATGCATGTGTAAATTAGTATTTTAAGGTTATAAACGGGTAAGAACTGATATGGGTCAAATACTGTACTTGAGAAAATTAAAGTACGAAAAATCGTTTTAAAGTGGGATGGTGTATGCGTGAATCTGGATTAACAATGATACCTTATGTTCTATCAACGATTCTTAACTTCTTATAATCTTTAGAGTGTAATCGCAACGCCGTCATGAACAGGGGAAATATAAATCTTATTTTATGAGACATTAGTAGTTGCATAACTTATATTTAAGTATTTTAGGAAGTATCATTTCTGATATATTAGTTACATTAGTAGTTGCATTTGCAGGTGGTCTCTTCTAGCTTATGTAATATGTTATCTTTCTCCTTTTATGAGACATCCTCATCATGAGATATTCAACTAATGGGATCATCACAAGCTTAAAGATGTATTTGCCTGATTGTTCTTTTACAAATAAATGATATTTGATAATGCTAAAAACGAACATATATTTCATAGCATTATTCCTCAAGAAAGACAAGCTTTTAGTTGCAATTGTTCTATTTACAAGTGATATTCGTTTAAATAATAAAAGGTGAAGACAAAAGACAGATTCGACGAATTGAAGACGCAAACGATCAAAAAGCTCAAAAGTACAAAATACAATCAAAGAGGTTCCAATTATTGATAAGAAACGTCTCGAAATTACAAGAGTACAAGATTCAAAACGCAAAGTACAAGATATAAAATAGTACGCAAGGACGTTCGAAAATCCGGAACCGGGACATGAGTCAACTCTCAACGCTCTACGCAACGGACTAAAAATTACAAGTTAACTATGTATATAAATATAATATAATATATAATTAATTATATAAATTATATATATATTATATTTATATAAAAATCCGTCGGCAAGAAAGGAGCCAAAATGGAGTGAGCTGGAATTTCAAACTCCGCGACTCGCGGAGTTTGAAGAGCAAAAATGCCGCGAGTCGCGGAGCTTCCCTGGACTCAAATCCCTATAAAAGCAAACGAATTCTGATCATTTTTATCCATAATATATCAATCTCTCTATATCTATACGTAATATTTATATTTATAATTTATATTTTAATTTTAATTTTAATTTTAATTCTAATAATAAGGGTATGTTAGCGAATGTTGTAAGGGTGTAAGTCAAAATTATGTCCGTGTAACGCTACGCTATTTTTAATCATTGTAAGTTATGTTCAACCTTTTTACATTAATGTCTCGTAGCTAAGTTATTATTATGCTTATTTAATCCGAAGTAATCATGATGTTGGACTAAAAATATTAAAATTGGGTAATTGTGCTTTGTACCATAATTGGGGTTTGGACAAAAGAACGACACTTGTGAAAATTAGACTATGGGCTATTAATGGGCTTTATATTTGTTTAACTAAATGATAGTTTGTTAATTTTAATATAAAGATTTACAATTGGACGTCCCTATAAATAACCATATACACTCAATCGGATACGATGGGCAGGGTATTTATATGTACGAATAATCGTTTATTTAACCGGACACGGGAATGGATTAATAGTCACTAGAATTATTAAAACAGGGGTGAAATTATGTACAAGGACACTTGGCATAATTGATAACAAAGTATTAAAACCTTGGGTTACACTCAATCGACATCCTGGTGTAATTATTAAACAAAGTAATAAAACCTTGTTACAGTTTAAGTCCCCAATTAGTTGGAATATTTGACTTCGGGTATAAGGATAATTTGACGAGGACACTCGCACTTTATATTTATGACTGATGGACTGTTATGGATAAAAACCAGACGGACATATTAAATAATCCAGGACAAAGGACAATTAACCCATGGGCATAAAACTAAAATCAACACGTCAAACATCATGATTACGGAAGTTTAAATAAGCATAATTCTTTTATTTCATATTTAATTTCCTTTATTTTATATTTAATTGCACTTCTAATTATCGCACTTTTATTTATTGTTATTGTATTTAATTGCACTTTTAATTATCGTACTTTTTAATTTTCGCAAGTTTATTTTATTGCACTTTTATTTATCGCAGTTTCATTATCGTTATTTACTTTACGCTTTAAATTAAGTCTTTTATTTATTTAATATTTTTACATTTTGTTTTAACTACAACTAAAGTTTTAAAATCGACAAACCGGTCATTAAACGGTAAAAACCCCCCTTTATAATAATAATATTACTTATATATATATTTGTATTTTTATAAATTAAACTAATATAGCGTTAAGCTTTGATTAAAAGATTTTCCCTGTGGAACGAACCGGACTTACTAAAAACTACACTACTGTACGATTAGGTACACTGCCTATAAGTGTTGTAGCAGGGTTTAAGTATATCCATTCTCTAAATAAATAAATATCTTGTGTAAAATTGTATCGTATTTAATAGTATTTCCTTGTAAAATTTAATAGTATTTTATACCCCTTAGCTTTGACATCAAGTATTTTTGGCGCCGCTGCCGGGGATAATCTAACTTAAAAGCCGGAAGCGCAACGCTAATAATAAAACAAAAACAAAAATATAAATATTTTTAAGAGTTTGTTAAATATTTAAGTTTTATAAAGTTTCTTTATTTCTATTTTATAAAAATATAATTTTTATTTAAATATTTTGTGTTTATTTAAAACATAAAATTAAAAAACCGAAAAATATATATATATATATATATATATATATATAAATCTAGTTTTAAGATTTTTATTTATAAAATTATAAAGTATTTCTATTTTTATTTTAGTTTTTAAATATAAGTTTTTATTATATAAATATTTTTATTTAAACAGAAAATATAAAACAGAAATTTAAAAAAAAAAAAAACTAAAACGAACGATTTTTGTCCTGCACCTGATCTGAAATTTGAAACCCCGCGACTTGCGGAGTTTTCCAGCTTCGAGAACCGCGACTCGCGGAGTTCTCTCTGACACGTGACCAGAAACCCTAATCTGCATCATTACGGAGTAATTATTATTATTATTTTTTAATTTAAACCCTAATTAGGTTTTTAGTTTTTAATTAGTTTTTAGTTTTTATTATTATTTTGTATATTTAGTTTAATTAGTTTAATTAATTTATAAAATTAATAGTTTTATAAAATAAATAATATAAAAATAATATTTTTATAAAAATTGTACTTTTTACAACTTTTAGTATATTTTTATATTTTGTCCCTTTTTAAATATTTTAGCGTAATATTTGTGTTTTTCGCTAGTTTTTAGTTTTAAACTTAATTTTTGACATAGTTATTTTTATTTCTAGATTTTTAGGCTTTGCCGTAAAATTTCTTAAGTGCTTTTTCTTTAGACTAAGATCTAGGTGCTTTAGAATTTTGCGATGCCTTTTTAAGTTTTAGTACCTTTTTAAGTTATTTCCATTTGGGATATAGTTTTACTTGTAAGCTTTAATATTTTTAAACGCAACTTTTAGTTTTAAATTTTTAGTTCCTTTTTAAGTTTAGACGCGCTATTTTCTTATTTCTCGACACCTTTTACCTATGTATCAATTATCACTCCAATTAGTAATCTCAATTTGCGATTATAATTTTAAGTTAGTGATAGTAATAAAGTTGGGTTAGTCGAGTGTTTTTAAGTTCTATAAGTCATTTTTTTTTATTATTTCTTATTTTTCGACGCCTTTTATTTTTCAACCCTTTTCTTTTTCGACGCACTCTTTTTCTTTCTTATTTCTCGCTATTCTAGTTTTTAGGACATAGATTTTTATTCTACTTCTTATCTAAATTTCTTAAAATTACGAAAAATTATTTTAAGTGGTTAAATTGATAGACATCAAAATTTTCTGGTTCGTAGTAATAGTTGGATTTGTACGTGGACTGGGTTATTGGAGCCAAACAGTACTCAATTATATTGAGACCAAACGAATCCTGCCCCTCTGCTGCATCTTTTGACTATTCGAAACGTGGACAAAATCAAAAAAGTCTATTAATTTGATAACTTATATAATTTTTCTTTCTTTTTAAAAACTAATAGGATATTCAGTGAATGCACCGAGCAAGACGTTCACAACCTTTTGTACGTTCACCACCTGTAACTAGATCAAGACATTTAGCAAATATTACCGCCGTTGATTTTTCTTTAGAATCGTCATCCAGTCGACCAAGTACTCCAATTCAAATTTCCGATTATCCATTTTTTGAACCCGACCTCACAATTGAGAATCCGGATAATATTCAGGGACAATTCATAGATCCTGAACCAATAAATTTTCCTCCGGAACCACCAATCATTCAAACAGAGATTGTTGAGGAGTGAACCATTAAATCAGAATCCTCTAGTAATTCAGATTCAACAAATTCAATTATGGAGAATCTGGAACCTTTAAGTATGGAAGACCGAATGAGAGCTAAACGCACTGGCCAAGGTCACGCAATTACTCATCCAGACATTAATGCGCCAGATTGTGAAATCAAAGGACAAATTCTACACATGGTGACTAATCAATGCCAATTTAGTGGTGCGCCGAAGGAAGATCCAAATGAACATCTACGTACCTTTAATAGGATCTGCACACTATTTAAAATAAGAGAAGTGGAAGATGAACAGATATATCTCATGTTATTTCCCTGAACTTTAAAGAGAGAAGCCAAAGATTGGTTGAAATCGTTACCTAAAGGGCGATTGATACATGGGACGTTTTAGTTGAAAAATTTCTTAAACAATTCTTTCCGGCATCTAAAGCCGTAAGACTTCAAGCAGAAATTGTTACGTTTACACAGAAACCAAATGAAACTCTATATGAGGTGTGGACAAGATTTGGAAAATTATTGAGAGGATGTCCGCAACATGGTTTAGACACCTGTCAAATAGTACAAATATTCTACCAAGGATGCGACATCACTACAAGAAAATACATAGATATAGCAGCTGGTGGTTCCATTATGAAGAAAACCGAAACTGATGCTTATAAAATTATTGATAACACTGCTTCCCACTCACATGAGTGGCACCAAGAAAAAGATATCGTTAGATCATCTAAAGCAGCTAGAGCCGATTCTAGCCATGACTTAGATTCCATTTCCGCAAAGATAGATGCTGTCGAGAGACGAATGGAAAAGATGACTAAGGATATTCACTCAATACGAATTAGTTGTGAGCAGTGTGGAGGACCACATTTGACAAAAGATTGTCTCAGTATTGAACTAACAATGGAACAAAGAGAGAATATTTCATACATAAACCAAAGGCCTGGAAATAATTATCAGAATAATTATCAACCGCCAAGACCGATCTACAATCAAAACCAGAATTATAACCGAAATATTCCATACAACAACCAACAAGGTCCTAGCAATCAACAAGTATCCAATAATACTTACAATCAGCAAAGACCTAATTTTCAAAACAAACCACCACAAACCGATGATAAAAAGCCGAATTTAGAAGATATGATGACGAAGCTAGTTGAAACTCAAACGCAGTTTTTCACATCTCAAAAACAAACTAATGAACAAAATGCTCAAGCATTTAGAAATCAACAAGCTTCTATTCAAAACTTGGAACAAGAAGTAAGTAACCTAGCAAGGTTAATAGGTGAAAGAAAACCGGGAAGTTTACCTAGTGATACAAATGCAAACCCCCGGAATGAAACAGCTAAAGCCATTACCACAAGAAGTGGTACAACACTTAAACCACCTGAAATACCTGTAACTTCTGATGAAGCTATTCCTACTCTACAAGAACCACAACCTGATCAAGATAAGGAAAAAGAACCGGTAGTTGAAAAGGTTAATGAAGATAACACAGTTAAGGCTAAACCTTATGTTAAACCATACCAACCACCACTTCCTTACCCGAGTAAAATGAAGAAAGAGAAACTTGAACCCGAGCAATCCAAATTCTTGGATATGTTTAAACAGATAAATGTAAATCTTCCTTTCATTGATGTGATTTCACGAATAGAAAGAAAATGGAAGAACTCTCGGCTGTTACTATGAACGCTAATTGTTCAGCAGTGCTGTTGAATAAGATACCAGAAAAATTATCTGATCCAGGAAGTTTCACAATTCCATGTTTTCTGAGTAGTCTTAGTTCAATAGAAGCATTGGCAGACTTAGGTGCTAGTATAAATTTAATGCCGTATTCACTATACGCTAAACTAGACCTTGGAGAATTGAAACCAACAAGAATAAGCATACAACTAGCCGATCGATCAATAAAATATCCTAGAGGGATAATGGAGAACATGCTAGTTAAAGTTGGTACTTTAGTATTTCCAGTAGATTTTGTTGTTCTGGACATGGAAGAAGATTCTCAAGTTCCTCTCATATTAGGAAGACCATTCTTAAACACGGCTAAAGCAATGATAGACGTGTTTGGTAAGAAACTGACCCTAAGTATAGAGGATGAGAGTGTTACCTTTTTAGTTGATAGAGTAATGCAACAACCGCAATCTGCAGATGATACATGTTATTATATTCAAACTATAGATTCACATGCAGAATTATTAGAAGAATTTCCAGAATTACAAGGAACAGGAGAATGTTCTTTAGGAGAAGGTAATGAACCAATTGATGAAGCTAAAATGTTAGCTACACTAATAGCTAATGGATATGAACCAACAACAGAAGAAATTCAAATGCTAAAAGAAGAAGACAGATATCGATATAAATCATCGATAGAAGAACCACCGAAATTAGAGTTAAAGCCACTTCCAAACCATTTGGAATACGCTTATTTACATGGTGAATCTGAATTACCTGTAATAATATCGTCTTCTCTTACTGAAAATGAGAAATCTCAACTCATTTCTGTGTTGAAAGCTTATAAACCAGCCATTGCATGGAAGATTCATGATATTAAAGGAATAAGTCCTTCGTATTGCACACATAAAATCCTTATGGAAGAAGGTCATAAAACGTATGTGCAACGCCAACGAAGACTAAATCCGAATATGCAAGATGTAGTAAAAAAAGAAATTATTAAACTACTAGACGCAGGTTTAATTTATCCAATTTCTGATAGTCCATGGGTAAGCCCAGTTCAATGCGTGCCTAAGAAGGGTGGCATGACTGTCATTACAAATGAAAAAAATGAGCTTATTCCTATTAGGACTGTAACATAATGGCGTGTATGTATTGATTATAGAAAATTAAATGACGCCACCAGAAAAGATCACTTTCCCTTACCTTTCATTGATCAAATGTTGGAAAGGCTAGCCGGAAATAGTTACTATTGTTTTCTTGATGGATTTTCCGGATATTTTCAAATTCCAATAGCACTCGAAGATCAAGAGAAAACCACGTTCACGTGCCCTTATGGTACTTTTGCTTACAAACGCATGCCATTTGGACTTTGCAACACCCCTGCAACCTTTCAAAGGTGCATGATGGCGATTTTTCATGACATGATAGAAGAATGCATGGAAGTTTTCATGGATGACTTTTCAGTCTTCGGTGATACATTTGAATCATGTCTAGTTAATCTGGAACGAATGCTTATTAGATGCGAACAATCAAATCTAGTACTTAATTGGGAGAAATGCCATTTCATGGTTAAAGAAGGCATCGTTCTTGGACATAAAATCTCAAAGGAAGGAATTGAAGTGGATAGAGCTAAAGTAGATGTAATTGCTAAACTTCCACATCCCACCAATGTTAGAGGAGTTAGGAGTTTTCTAGGGCATGCCGGTTTTTACCGACGTTTCATAAAAGATTTTTCTAAAATTGCCACTCCTATGAATAAACTCCTAGAAAAGGATGCTCCATTCATCTTTTCAGATGAATGTATCAAATCTTTTAATATTCTTAAAGAGAAACTCACTAATGTGCCGATCATGATAACACCAAATTGGAATCTACCGTTTGAATTAATGTGCGATTCAAGTGATTTTGCAATGGGAGCCGTTTTAGGACAAAGGATTGAAAAACGATTTCAACCAATATATTACGCTAGTAAGACGTTACAAGGAGCACAAACGAATTACACAACTACTGAAAAAGAACTCCTTGCTATTGTCTTCGCTTTTGACAAATTTCGTTCATATCTCGTTCTAGCAAAAACGGTGGTCTATACCGACCATTCTGCTCTTAGATACCTATTTTCGAAACAAGATGCTAAACCAAGATTAATCCGTTGGATCTTACTCTTACAAGAGTTCGATATTGAAATTCGAGATAAAAGAGGAGCAGAAAATCTCGCCGCTGATCATCTTTCTCGTCTTGAAAATTCCGAATTAGAAGTTCTAAATGAATCGGCCATACAAGACAACTTTCCTGATGAATATCTATTGAAGATAGATTATAATGAAATTCCATGGTTTGCAGACTATGCAAACTATTTAGTATGTGGATTCCTTGAAAAAGGATTATCGTACCAAAAACGAAAGAAATTCTTCAGTGATATAAAACACTATTTTTGGGAAGATCCACATCTGTTTAAAAGCTGTCCCGATGGAATAATACGCCGATGTGTATTCGGAGATGAAGCTAGTAAAATTTTAAACCATTATCACACAGGACCAACAGGAGGGCATTATGGGCCTCAACTAACAGCAAGAAAAGTTTATGATACTGGATTCTATTGGCCTACAATTTACAAAGACGCACATCTTCTTTGCAAATCCTGTGATGCTTGTCAAAGGGCCGGAAAAATAAGTCAACGTGATGAAATGCCACAAAATGTCATTCAAGTATGTGAAGTATTTGACATTTGGGGTATTGACTTTATGGGTCCATTTCCAAAATCTCATAATAATCTCTACATTCTCATAGCCATTGATTATGTATCTAAATGGGCGGAAGCACAAGCTCTCCCAACTAACGATGCACGAGTTGTAGTCAACTTTTTAAAACGTCTTTTTGCAAGGTTTGGAACACCGAAAGCTTTAATAAGTGATCGGGGAACTCATTTCTGTAATAATCAACTTGAGAAAGTTCTTAAAAGATATGGAGTAACTCATAAAATCTCCACTGCATATCATCCACAAACAAGTGGACAAGTTGAAAATACCAACCGAGCTTTAAAACGTATTCTAGAGAAAACCGTAGAATCAAATCCGAAGGAATGGTCCATTAAATTGGAGGATGCACTATGGGATTTTAGAACAGCCTACAAAACTCCAATTGGAACCACACCTTTTAAACTCGTCTACGGAAAAGCATGTCATCTTCCAGTAGAAATTGAACACAAAGCATTTTGGGCTTTGAAGACATGTAATCTTGATTTACATGAAGCTGGACGTCTACGGTTAAGTTAACTAAACGAATTAGAAGAATTAAGACATGAAGCGTACGAAAATTCGTTAATCTATAAAGAAAGAACGAAGAAATGGCATGATAAAAGAATCAGAAGTTTAAAAGAATTCAAAGAAGGAGACAGAGTTCTTCTTTTCAATTCACGATTCAAGCTATTTCCTGGAAAATTGAAATCAAGATGGTCTGGACCATTCATAGTCAAAAGAGTTTTCCCATACGGAACGATAGAATTAATAAATTCAAATGGAATTGAATTTAAAGTTAATGGTCACGGAGTTAAACATTACATAGATAGTCCGATGGAAGTTGACAATGAAGTTAATCACAATTTCGATACCACAGCTAACTAAGTGTGGGGAGAATCAAACCTTTTAAGGATTTTATGTATTTCTGTTAGAGTTAGATTTTTTGTTTTCGTGTAGTTCTCGAAAATGGAACCCGAATGGTCTTTCCCTAGCAGACCCTAAAGAACTAGTCTTCTCCCCCCATTCTGAATTTTTATTTTTTTTAGGTTTTTACGAAATGAAGACTTCCTGCGAACTAAACCATGGTCTAATGCTACGCGCTTTGATCACTAAACGTAATAATGACACACTTCCGAGTGAAATAGTATCAGTAATCAGAGAAAGATTGGACGGAGTAAGAAAAGAATCCAGATGCGAAGATAATAAGTTACAATTTGGTAAAGAAAAATCAAAATCCGCAGCGAAAAGAAGAGCACGACACTTAGAAAGATGTCACAAATGCGGAAAATGGTCACATGGAGGTAAATGTTCAAATAATCAAACCTATTCAAACACCGAATTTGTTACTTTATGCAGAGACGGACCGTTCATATGTTTAGAAGAAAAAACACTGAATGCTCGAGGTTACGCCTATGTAGCCATGGAAAACCAATTAAACCGACTATCTTATGAATGGGATAGATCATATAACTAAGAATACTATCTCACAGGTAAGTCTGTACAGTTTTTATTTTTTTATTTTTATTTTTAACCTTTTGATAATAAACGCTAATTTGTTAGCTATAAAGTATTAAATTGGTATTGAATAAAATTAGGTTTGACGACCGAAATTATTGATATCATTCAAAAATTTATTACATCACTGCGAAATTTAACATTTATTCTTAAGGTATAAATATCTTTAATCAATCAACCCAAAATATTTCAAAAATTCGTCATGCTCCACCAATCACAACACCGGATGAAGTCAGCGGACCCGAAGATCATGCTTCACCGATCACAACACCGGATGAAGTCAGCGGACCCGAAGATCATGCTTCACCGATATAACACCACGCTCATGATGAAGTCAGCGGACCCCGAAAGTCATGCTCCACCAATCACGTATTCCCATGATGAAGTCAGCGGACTCTAAAGATCATGCTTCATCAAACAACCATACCATAATCGAGCAAGAACCACCTATACCAAACATAGGTACCAAACAATAATTCTCTACAAGAGAACCCGACACACACCTCCCTTAACCGGAGGATTTCACCTTGCTCGCCAAACACGTCCATTATCTCTCAACGAGATTTACCACGTTACCACCTCGGTGACGATTCAATTCCAAACCATAAGTACAATTTATCCGAAATTGTACTCTACCACAAATCGACCAAACCAGGTCTCGACAACATTTTCCGGATCTACCAATAGCATCATCCGAAATCTCACACTAAAACTTCCTCGTGCGGGAGTGTAACTCCCCCACTTAGAACCACGTTCCATATCCACAACTCGTACAACCGCACAATGCTACCACAGGTAGACTTTACCAACAATTGGGCTCACACGACCCATTACCACATCTTGCTCCAACCTTGAGCACACGAAGGATTTTAACCAACCCTTAAACACTTTGTACGAAAAGTGTACCGCAACACAATCGGAGTCGAACACCACGCTAGTAGGTATAAAAGAGGCACCTAATGTCGCGTCACAAAGACTCCATTACCAACACACATTGAGATTTAAAACACTCGATCTCAAGGGTTCCAACCAACCGACGAACCTCATGATTCGTCACTTCAACATCAAAGCGAACACGCGCTTAACAACCAAACACCAAAACCATTTCCGTGGCTTGGTAGAAACGTTTCCCAAATACTAAGGAATGCTTGGTTGCACTAAGTCTTACGCCCTTCGCCCGTCAACCAATCATCAACATAGGGTACTTCCATTAGGAACGTCACCCATAGCATAACATGCACAACAAAGGCACGCAACTCAAACTCAAACGGCATTTAATAAATAATCAAAAGACATATTTATCAAAATTAAACGTACCTTAACGTCTCCTGGCCGCACCCGTCCCCGCTAACTTGGGACATTCCGACTTACGATGTCCTTCTTTTTGGCAATTAAAGCACACCATACCATCACCCTTTGGTACCGAACATTCCCAAGACTTGTGACCCCTCACGCCACAATTGTAACATCTAGCCGCACTAGAATCCGACATACCCGCTCGCGTACCACCCGTGCTCACACTCGGACCCTTACCCCTCTTACTCGGAGCACCATAAGAAACGACCCTTCGCTCACTTGAAGGTTCACCCTTTTTCGATCGTGAATACGACTCGAAACCTCTAGCCAAGTCGAATAATTCTGAAAACGATTTCGCTTGACCCCGGCTAATTTTACTTTTCAAGTCATCATTCAAGGTCTGATAGAAATCTCCCATCAACAAACAATCATTCCCCAAATACTCCGGACAAAAACGAGCCTTCGCCATAAAGGTCGTCTTGAGAGTACTCAAATCCATAGATCCTTGTCGCAAATTTCGCAACTCATTACGCAATTCCCACAAATCGGCCGAAGTCCGGAACTCCTCGAAGAATTCCTCCTTAAAGTCGTCCCACGATAAGGCCATAAACGTCTCGCCACCGACAAGATCAATCTTACCATCCAACCAATCCCTTGCCCTACCCCGCAACAAACTCGTAGTGAGTCTCGTCTTTCTCTCGGGAGGGCAATCAATAGTACGGAAACACCCTTCGACGTCCGAAATCCAAGTTGTGCTTACCAAAGGATTCGGCTTTCCGTCATACATCGGGGGTTTAGTCCTCATGAAGCTCTTAAGATAACGCTCCATTTCACCACTACTTTGAAGTTCGGAATACCTCCTTTCCATTCTTTCTTCTAACGCACCCATTTGCTCCGCAACGGCGGCCGCAACCCTAGTGTTAAACTCCGCGTTATTCGCCTCGGTCTCGTTTCGCGTCGTCATTCTAAAGAATGCAAAACGATTAGTCCACGAACGTGTAAAACCGTACGCACGACACAGCCCCATCTTGCTAAACACTCATCGTACATCACTTGTTAGACACGATTTGCACCCGTAATAAGGTTTGCAAGTTCTTATTACGCACACATGCCGCATCGACTCGTTAGTACAACGACCGTCTCGCTCGATGATATACACAAACACAACCAAAATTCTACGCGGTACAAACACACGCGAGAATTATTATCACAACACAACAACATATTAATAATATCCGCATTACTAATATAAACGTTAGTCAACCTATAGCCAAGGCACTAACCAAACCCATTCCGACCCGTAATCCTACAAGTCCCGCAACAATTTAAGCACACACAAGTCTAAGTCTAGGCACCTATCTCAAGTCACCTAAATCCCTTAGACCATGCTCTGATACCACTTGTAACAACCCAAACCAACCCGCGAACAAACCACGTGAAAATAAAAAATAAAAAACAAAATTTGCTGGACTGCCACCTGGCGCGGCGCGCCATATAGGCCGCGCGGCGCGCCAAACCTGACTGTCCGGAAAGTCTTTAAATGCGAAAATGTTTGACTAGTTCCCGACATATTTAGGCGTAACGCTTTTAACCCCATGTTCCATATATAAAAACTAGCACGTTCTATTAATAAAATTATGTTTACGAAGCGGGGCTCACATTGACCCAAATTACCCCTTAAGTACCAAAATACAATTTTCGACCATAAGACTTTTAATACAAAACAAAGCCGAGCATGGCGATTGGGGATACGCTACCCAATCCTAATAAATCCAAAAGCAAGCCTTCTACGCAAACTATGCAAGTCCTCTAATCCTCGCGCTTACCCGAGCCACCATCCGCATGCAATCTATAAAAAGAGTCAACAACGAGAGGGTAAGCTAACGCTTAGTGAATGATAATATACTACATACATATATATGTATAAAATGGACACGCCACAAAATAACAAATACCGCATACCGAGGCATCCATATAAGGCACTACACTAAGCATACCGTACGATCTCTAAGCAACGAGCTAAAGATACAATAACAATATAAGTTCACCAACGACGATGTGAACAACGCCAAATAGCTACACCCGGAGGGTTAGCTACAACACAACAATACATTAATATATAACAATATAAACGAATAAGGTTAACACCTTAACCCAATACCGAGAACCAAATACCACAATGAAGATTGGCCGAACTACACGAGCCTTAGTAATCCGAAACCACAAGAGATTACTATCTTCACAACATCGAGGTTGGCCGAACTACACGAGCCTTAGTAATCCGAAACCACACGAGATTACTACCTCAATAAGATGACCGAACTACACGAGTCACCATGAATCCGAACTACACGAGATTCATTTTGATAAGATGACCGAACTACACGAGTCACCATGAATCCGAACTACACGAGATTCATTTTGATAAGATGACCGAACTACACGCGTCATCGTGAATCCGAACTACACGCGATTCACTTCTCCAACTCAAAACCCTTCGCCATTGGGGTTATATCATCCACATCACAATCACGTGTGATAGTGTACACGCGAACGCGTACTTCGCCAAAGATGGTCAACCAAAACGCACAACCGTGCCAATTGGACTCATGCAAAAGTCCATCAAGTCCACCTACATGTGAAGTGAGCTCTATAGCCGAGAATCACTTCACCCAACCCGCACCCATCCTACACATACATATGCACATAGGATATTATCACTCACCTTGAAGTCTTGAAGAATGCTTCCAAGTAATCCGCAACTCGCCAATGGAAAGTACCTATTCCATTATCACAATTACAACAATACACTTAGAGTGGATTTACAAATCAACCCAATTCGTCACTTAGTGCAATTTCGACCCAAATGCACTTCCAAGCACAAACCGTGCCCAAAACTAACCAATAATCACTAACACAAGTGAGAATGGTCCCGATATGTCAATTAAACTCGAACTCAAGTGTTAAACACGTGTCATACCCATTTTGACACTTAAACCCTAATTTTGACCCATAAAGGTCAAAATCTCATCCTTTACAAGTTTGACACCAAAACACATTTAACTCGGTTTAATACTTCAACTTAATCCATTTTAAGTTTATAAACCTCATTAATTCGCCAATCGGGTCATAATTACCACCAAAATCTAATTTGACCCAAAGTCACAATTAGTCACCCAAATTACCCTAAATGGGTTCCAATACTTCCATAATCACTAATCCAAGTGATTAAACTCCAAGCCAAAGCCTAATCAAAGCCAAAACGTCATCCAACCCAAAACCCGCCAAGTGACAAGAATAACTAGTCACCATAAACCCATTTCATCACCTAAGTGGGTTACTCAACAAATTAACTCAAAACCCTAAATTGAATATCAAGTTAAACAAATGAAATTCGGAGTTTGAGCTTACCAATACCACCACAACGTAGCTAGGAACGAGGAGAACAACTTTAAAACCCGAGACTTTGAACGATTCGAGCTTCTTCCTCACCAAAACCTTCAATCTCTCTCTCTCTCTCTAAGAATGGATGAAGATGATGAGTGGATGTGAATGGGATCCAAAACTGATCCAAACTAGCTCATAAGCCTCACAAATCCGGCCCCATGTGATTTTACCCTTTTACCCCTCATTAAAGCAATTAAAATAAAGAGGGTTCTGTCAGCAGCAATCGGCGCGGCGCGCCCCAACCCTGCGCGGCGCGCAACACAGCTGAACCGGATTCCTTTGCATATTAATTCCATATAAATATTAAACGAAGCCCGATCTCATATGTCTTTTATAAACAAGTATACAAAATAAATATTCGGGTCTTACAACTCTCCCCCACTTAAACTCGATCACGTCCTCGTGATCCTCATCACTTGACCAAACGGACTCCACTCTACGGTCCTCAACATAAGTCCAATCCGACTTTCCTAAGCAATTTTTCCCAACGAATCGCCTTCCACAACTAAATCGTCACCCGCGATTTATCAAATCCACAATCCGAGCACTAACACCATGCTCATTCCCTAACACTGGGAAAAACCCAACCAATCTCATACCGAGATATTAATTCCTTAGTGTACTATTACTGAGTACAACGCTAAAAGCAACCAAGTCTCAACCTAAAGTCAACAATCCGAAACGATGAAGACCGAACCAAACGAACCCTTACGGATTACACCAATCACTAAACATCCTTTGTAGTGCGCAATACAACCAATACACCACTATCCTAACATCGTAAGCAACGACTAAAACCAAAAGCGCCCAAAACGACTATGGCAACGCTAATCCTAAGGTGTACAAAATCGACGATCGTCACACCCGTGACAACACGTGAGCGAAACACAGCTATCGCATCACTAATCTCACAACATGGTCCTCACGACCCCACCATCGGTGTATAAAACAACCGACAGATCACACAACATGAAGGCTGGCCGAAAACACACGCGCCTTAGTGAATCCGAACTACACGCGACTCACTACCTTCACCACAACACAATCGGGAATGGCCGAACTACACGCGCCATAGTGAATCCGAACTACACGAGAGTCACTATCCCGGAGGAATGACCGAACTACACGAGTCAATTGTGAATCCGAACTACACGAGACTCACTCCTCAATACAATGACCGAAACCACACGAGTCATTTGTGAATCCGAACTACACGAGATTCACTTCCACAACATCGAGGTTGGCTGAACTACACGAGCCTTAGTAATCCGAAACCACACGAGATTACTACCTCAATAAGATGACCGAACTACACGAGTCACCATGAATCCGAACTACACGAGATTCATTCCAATAAGATGACCGAACTACACGCGTCATCGTGAATCCGAAACCACACGCGATTCACAATCTCAACATAGGAATGGTACTCGCATTTCCCACCGGTACTCGCATTTCCCGATAGTGTTACACCATACCGACATAACACTACTCCCTTGATGAAGTCAGCGGACCCCGAAGGTCATGCTCCACCAATCACAACTCCGGATGAAGTCAGCGGACCCGAAGATCATGCTTCACCGATCACAACACCGGATGAAGTCAGCGGACCCGAAGATCATGCTTCACCGATATAACACCACGCTCATGATGAAGTCAGCGGACCCCGAAAGTCATGCTCCACCAATCACGTATTCCCATGATGAAGTCAGCGGACCCTAAAGATCATACTTCATCAAACAACCATACCATAATCGAGCAAGAACCACCTATACCAAACATAGGTACCAAACAATAATTCTCTACAAGAGAACCCGACACACACCTCCCTTAACCGGAGGATTTCACCTTGCTCGCCAAACACGTCCATTATCTCTCAACGAGATTTACCACGTTACCACCTCGGTGACGATTCAATTCCAAACCATAAGTACAATTTATCCGAAATTGTACTCTACCACAAATCGACCAAACCAGGTCTCGACAACATTTTCCGGATCTACCAATAGCATCATCCGAAATCTCACACTAAAACTTCCTCGTGCGGGAGTGTAACTCCCCCACTTAGAACCACGTTCCATATCCACAACTCGTACAACCGCACAATGCCACCACAGGTAGACTTTACCAACAATTGGGCTCACACGACCCATTACCACATCTTACTCCAACCTTGAGCACACGAAGGATTTTAACCAACCCTTAAACACTTTGTACGAAAAGTGTACCGCAACACAATCGGAGTCGAACACCACGCTAGTAGGTATAAAAGAGGCACCTAATGTCGCGTCACAAAGACTCCATTACCAACACACATTGAGATTTAAAACACTCGATCTCAAGGGTTCCAACCAACCGACGAACCTCATGATTCGTCACTTCAACATCAAAGCGAACACGCGCTTAACAACCAAACACCAAAACCTTTTCCGTGGCTTGGTAGAAACGTTTCCCAAATACTAAGGAATGCTTGGTTGCACTAAGTCTTACGCCCTTTGCCCGTCAACCAATCATCAACATAGGGTACTTCCATTAGGAACGTCACCCATAGCATAACATGCACAACAAAGGCACGCAACTCAAACTCAAACGGCATTTAATAAATAATCAAAAGACATATTTATCAAAATTAAACGTACCTTAACGTCTCCTGGCCGCACCCGTCCCCGCTAACTTGGGACATTCCAACTTACGATGTCCTTCTTTTTGCAATTGAAGCACACCATACCATCACCCTTTGGTACCGAACATTCCCAAGACTTGTGACCCCTCACGCCACAATTGTAACATCTAGCCGCACTAGAATCCGACATACCCGCTCGCGTACCACCCGTGCTCACACTCGGACCCTTACCCCTCTTACTCGGAGCACCATAAGAAACGACCCTTCGCTCACTTGAAGGTTCACCCTTTTTCGATCGTGAATATGACTCGAAACCTCTAGCCAAGTCGAATAATTCCGAAAACGATTTCGCTTGACCCCGGCTAATTTTACTTTTCAAGTCATCATTCAAGGTCCGATAGAAATCTCCCATCAACAAACGATCATTCCCCAAATACTCCGGACAAAAACGAGCCTTCGCCATAAAGGTCGTCTTGAGAGTACTCAAATCCATAGATCCTTGTCGCAAATTTCGCAACTCATTACGCAATTCCCACAAATCGACCGAAGTCCGGAACTCCTCGAAGAATTCCTCCTTAAAGTCGTCCCACGATAAGGCCATAAACGTCTCGCCACCGACAAGATCAATCTTACCATCCAACCAATCCCTTGCCCTACCCCGCAACAAACTCGTAGCGAGTCTCGTCTTTCTCTCGGGAGGGCAATCAATAGTACGGAAACACCCTTCGACGTCCGAAATCCAAGTTGTGCTTACCAAAGGATTCGGCTTTCCGTCATACATCGGGGGTTTAGTCCTCATGAAGCTCTTAAGATAACGCTCCATTTCACCACTACTTTGAAGTTCGGAATACCTCCTTTCCATTCTTTCTTCTAACGCACCCATTTGCTCCGCAACGGCGGCCGCAACCCTAGTGTTAAACTCCGCGTTATTCGCCTCGGTCTCGTTTCGCGTCGTCATTCTAAAGAATGCAAAACGATTAGTCCACGAACGTGTAAAACCGTACGCACGACACAGCCCCATCTTGCTAAACACTCATCGTACATCACTTGTTAGACACGATTTGCACCCGTAATAAGGTTTGCAAGTTCTTA
Organism: Rutidosis leptorrhynchoides; assembly: GCF_046630445.1. Lineage (NCBI taxonomy): Eukaryota > Viridiplantae > Streptophyta > Magnoliopsida > Asterales > Asteraceae > Rutidosis > Rutidosis leptorrhynchoides. Next base: position 399,562,176 of record NC_092333.1, read on the forward strand.
TTACGCACACATGCCGCATCGACTCGTTAGTACAACGACCGTCTCGCTCGATGATATACACAAACACAACCAAAATTCTACGCGGTACAAACACACGCGAGAATTATTATCACAACACAACAACATATTAATAATATCCGCATTACTAATATAAACGTTAGTCAACCTATAGCCAAGGCACTAACCAAACCCATTCCGACCCGTAATCCTACAAGTCCCGCAACAATTTAAGCACACACAAGTCTAAGTCTAGGCACCTATCTCAAGTCACCTAAATCCCTTAGACCATGCTCTGATACCATTTGTAACAACCCAAACCAACCCGCGAACAAACCACGTGAAAATACAAAATAAAAAAAAAATGTTGGACTGCCACCTGGCGCGGCGCGCCATATAGGCCGCGCGGCGCGCCAAACCTGACTGTCCGGAAAGTCTTTAAATGCGAAAATGTTTGACTAGTTCCCGACATATTTAGGCGTAACGCTTTTAACCCCATGTTCCATATATAAAAACTAGCACGTTCTATTAATAAAATTATGTTTACGAAGCGGGGCCCACATTGACCCAAATTACCCCTTAAGTACCAAAATACAATTTTCGACCATAAGACTTTTAATACAAAACAAAGCCGAGCATGGCGATTGGGGATACGCTACCCAATCCTAATAAATCCAAAAGCAAGCCTTCTACGCAAACTATGCAAGTCCTCTAATCCTCGCGCTTACCCGAGCCACCATCCGCATGCAATCTATAAAAAGAGTCAACAACGAGAGGGTAAGCTAACGCTTAGTGAATGATAATATACTACAAACATATATATGTATAAAATGGACACGCCACAAAACAACAAATACCGCATACCGAGGCATCCATATAAGGCACTACACTAAGCATACCGTACGATCTCTAGCAACGAGCTAAAGATACAATAACAATATAAGTTCACCAACGACGATGTGAACAACGCCAAATAGCTACACCCGGAGGGTTAGCTACAACACAACAATACATTAATATATAACAATATAAACGAATAAGGTTAACACCTTAACCCAATACCGAGAACCAAATACCACAATGAAGATTGGCCGAACTACACGAGCCTTAGTAATCCGAAACCACACGAGATTACTATCTTCACAACATCGAGGTTGGCCGAACTACACGAGCCTTAGTAATCCGAAACCACACGAGATTACTACCTCAATAAGATGACCGAACTACACGAGTCACCATGAATCCGAACTACACGAGATTCATTTTGATAAGATGACCGAACTACACGAGTCACCATGAATCCGAACTACACGAGATTCATTTTGATAAGATGACCGAACTACACGCGTCATCGTGAATCCGAACTACACGCGATTCACTTCTCCAACTCAAAACCCTTCGCCATTGGGGTTATATCATCCACATCACAATCACGTGTGATAGTGTACACGCGAACGCGTACTTCGCCAAAGATGGTCAACCAAAACGCACAACCGTGCCAATTGGACTCATGCAAAAGTCCATCAAGTCCACCTACATGTGAAGTGAGCTCTATAGCCGAGAATCACTTCACCCGACCCGCACCCATCCTACACATACATATGCACATAGGATATTATCACTCACCTTGAAGTCTTGAAGGATGCTTCCAAGTAATCCGCAACTCGCCAATGGAAAGTACCTATTCCATTATCACAATTACAACAATACACTTAGAGTGGATTTACAAATCAACCCAATTCGTCACTTAGTGCAATTTCGACCCAAATGCACTTCCAAGCACAAACCGTGCCCAAAACTAACCAATAATCACTAACACAAGTGAGAATGGTCCCGATATGTCAATTAAACTCGAACTCAAGTGTTAAACACGTGTCATACCCATTTTGACACTTAAACCCTAATTTTGACCCATAAAGGTCAAAATCTCATCCTTTACAAGTTTGACACCAAAACACATTTAACTCGGTTTAATACTTCAACTTAATCCATTTTAAGTTTATAAACCTCATTAATTCGCCAATCGGGTCATAATTACCACCAAAACCTAATTTGACCCAAAGTCACAATTAGTCACCCAAATTACCCTAAATGGGTTCCAATACTTCCATAATCACTAATCCAAGTGAATAAACTCCAAACCAAAGCCTAATCAAAGCCAAAACGTCATCCAACCCAAAACCCGCCAAGTGACAAGAATAACTAGTCACCATAAACCCATTTCATCACCTAAGTGGGTTACTCAACAAATTAACTCAAAACCCTAAATTGAATATCAAGTTAAACAAATGAAATTCGGAGTTTGAGCTTACCAATACCACCACAACGTAGCTAGGAACGAGGAGAACAACTTTAAAACCCGAGACTTTGAACGATTCGAGCTTCTTCCTCACCAAAACCTTCAATCTCTCTCTAAGTCTCTCTCTCTCTCTCTCTCTAAGAATGGATGAAGATGATGAGTGGATGTGAATGGGATCCAAAACTGATCCAAACTAGCTCATAAGCCTCACAAATCCGGCCCCATGTGATTTTACCCTTTTACCCCTCATTAAAGCAATTAAAATAAAGAGGGTTCTGTCAGCAGCAATCGGCGCGGCGCGCCCCAACCCTGCGCGGCGCGCAACACAGCTGAACCAGATTCCTTTGCATATTAATTCCATATAAATATTAAACGAAGCCCGATCTCATATGTCTTTTATAAACAAGTATACAAAATAAATATTCGGGTCTTACAATTCAGCATGCGTAGACCTGTATACAAAGTATGGTGTGAAGAATTATTGTGTAGTATAGAAATAAATGATCGGGTAGCTAGTTTAACCGATCGATCTTTTATTAGATTTTTGTTAGGAGGTTCGATGCGCCACATGTCTTTACTAGACATGGCTCAGGATTTATGTATATATACGCCTGAGGAGTTAGCGTCTGCCGATTGTAGAGGGTTGATATTGAACGGTAGGAAAATTGATGAAAATTTTGATATGCATGGTGTATGGAGTCAAATGACTAGCCATCACCGATTTAAAGGGGGAAATTACTCTTATTTGGATATAGATAGAGCTGAATTAAGAGTAATTCATAGGTTTTTAGCCAATTCGATTACACGACGAGGAAAGAATAAGGAAAAGATAAATGAACGGGATTTGTTTTACCACATGTATATTCGAGACCCACAAAGTGCTGTAAGTATACCTTATTGTGTGGGTTATTATTTATCAGCTATGGTTAGGGGGATGAGACCGCATAGCATAATAGGAGGTGGTATATTTATTACTTTGATTGCTGAATATCTCGGTGTGGATATAATTCGGGGGGGATTATTAGTCGAAGAACCAGAACCCCGCAATACAATAGGTTTAAATGTATACCATGGTGCGAAGGTTTTGAAGAGGCGAAATAACGCCGCAGTACAATACCATGGTAGACATCCACAGGTTGAGAGAAACCAACAGCCAGGTAATGTGGGAGGAGGAAATGAAATGACAGAAATGCAAAGGTTTATAGCTTCAAAAGAGTATGAAAATGCTAGACATCGAGCATTTGAAGATTGGCAAATTCATCAAAACCAAATCATAGCTCATTGCCAACATGTAGGTAGAAACTATATTCCTACTCCATCGCCCGTATTTCCTCCCTGGTCTATAGAGATCCAACCACCGTATCCTATGTATAACCCAGCCGAAGCATTTTATAACACATATGGTATTTTAGTATCATCTCTAGTCTACTTAGTTTTATTTATTTTATAATTTGTAATGTTGATACATTTAATACTTATGTTGGAATTGTATTAGTTTTTATAATTTACAAATTTTTATTTTTAGATTTTAATAATGTTTGAATGTGGGGTAATATACCAAACTTTAAAAATATGTATATATGTTTGCAGTTTATCTTATGTACACAACAGGGTAAAATAACGCATTTTCAAAGACTGGCATTAAGTTCAGCAAAAGCAACTAATTTTGACGACAAGATGCAAAATAAATGTGATATAACAACAAGACGAAATGAACAAATGATATGCACCATTTATCATTCAGCAAACAAACGCCAATATGTTTGGAAACTTTGGTAAAATTTAATCATTTTTGCACAAATCACCCTCAATAATTTAAATTGTTGCTGATTTCTTGCAAATGAGGGCATTGCAAGATCTTAAGTGTGGAAAGGGGTTAAATTCTTTCGGTTTTTAAAATTTTTACTTTATACACTTGGTTACCATTAGAAATACTAGTAAAGTAGTAGTTGTATTAGAATCTAGTGCTCTCTGATAATAAAGAACAGCCCTAGTCTTATATACTGATGTGACGATCGCTCCAAATCCATATGGACGAACACGTCATTCATTGATTTCATTGCGAGGTATTTGACCTCTATGTGATACGTTTTGTAACATTGCATTCGTTTGAAAAGGTATTTCATAAATGAATATATAAATTCCAGGTTTTTAACATCTGATGATTCCTAGGTATAGACAATCACCATTTAAATGGTTTACAATAATACATCTGTTGACAATACAGTCAAAATAAGATACATGGTAATGGTTTGGTGAATGCAAGTTTCTTGTATATAGCATGTATGACTCCAAGCACATAACTTGTATCACGTATGAGCAAACAGCGGAAGACTTCTAGAAACCTGAGAATAAACATGCTTCAAGTGTCAACACAAAGGTTGGTGAGTTCATAGTTTTAATATTACACATAATCCGTATATCAATGTGGATTACAAAAGTTCAGTTGTTTCATTCAAAATGTTTATCATTATGTTTTAAATAAAAGGTGGACCACAAGATTTCAGTTGTTTCATCCGAAACGTTTATCAATCGGTTCTACAAAATTGAGCACCCTGGTAACTAAACTTTAACGTTTATATAATTTGTACCCTCTGTATAATCATCTTAATAATACACGCAAACCAACGTGTACGCTTCTCAAATAGCATACGTCCGTTAAAAGGCTAGCGCTCTAGCTCGAACGGGGATGTCAAGCCCTATGGATCCATATACTACTACTCGCGCCCACCAGTTCTTATAACTGGCAGTTACTAGTTACCAAAGTTAAGGGATTTTCGGTTCAAACTCAGTGTAGAATTTAGTATGTACATGTATCCATTGCGTTTAAAATAAAGTGCATGTATTCTCAGCCCAAAAATATATTGCAAAAGCAATTAAAAAGGGATCAATGAAACTCACGCATATAAATATTGTATATCGGTTAATAAAGCATTTGCATGTATTCTCAGCCCAAAAATGTAGAGAGTAAAAGGGAATCAAATGAACTCACTGTTTAATATTGATATACAATATTGCAGGAAAGCACGTAGACGCATCGGAGATGATAAACACGAGGTTTGATTCAGAAAAAAAATACCCCCGAACATTACCCATAACCTCCTTGGCAATAACCCATAATCTCCTTAGCTCTAGCTTGCTCGAAAACTCATTTTGAAAATTACTTGGACAGCACTCCGTCGTAATATTTTATGTACATTATTATTTTTGTATCGCAAAAATAATAACACTAATAATAAAAATAATAAGATTAATAATAATCTTATTAATAATAATAATAATAATAATAATAATAATAATAATAATAATAATAAAATAAATAAATACGGAGTAAAAATAATATTTATGTGTGTGTGATTTATCTGGCCAAAACTCGAGAATTTATAGCACTTGGCCTGAAATCTGGAGTCATGCGACTCGCATGGAAATGGCCTTTTTGCCATGCGACTCGCATGAGGACCAGGGACAGCTCACATTGTTTTGGCTCCTAGCTTGTCGACATAATATAAAATAAATATAAATATATAAATAATTAATATAATTATTTATATATTATATTTTATTCTTGTGCATAGTAGACTTGTAATTTCTGTTCCGATAAGTCGTACGTCATCACTCGACTTATGTCCCGGTTCCGGTTTCTCGAACGCATTTTCGTACGCTTAGAAAACTTGCATTTTACATTTCGTGACACGTACCTTTGTCAAAATATAGCCTTAAATTATCCCTTAATTATATCACTCAAAGTGTATCTTAAACTTTCGAGTGTTTTGGTCATTTACTTCTATAAATCATCGTCTCGCTATTTGTTAAAACACATTTTTATAATAGTGTTTTACTGTAGCAAAGTTACTGTAGCAAAGTCAAATTTTACTGTAGCAATTCACTGTAGCAAAGTCAATTTCACTGTAGCAAATAGTGATTTTCGAAAACACTGTAGCATTTTGAGTAATGTGGCAATTTGAAAACACTGTAACAAATTAGTGTTTAACTGGTTCATCTTAAACGCTTTAGTTAACTTAACTAAATATCAATTGAATCAATAAACGAATGTTACTATCGTTTATTATATATATGTATATATCTTTTTAATATACATAAATCAGTTTTTAAATACACATTGGAAGTTATTTATAAATAAATTTTAATAATAAATATTTCAACTTATCATATACATTCGAATAAATATTTAAACCAATAAGTTTAATGTACGGTATCAAACAATTAATACATTGTTACCTTTTCATGTTATAGTATATATGTATCTATTTACATATAATTGTTCGCGAATCGTCGAAAACAACCGAAGGGTATTTAAATATATAAAAGTAATTCAAAAATTTTGAGATTCAGTTTTACAGACTTTGCTTATCGTGTCGGAAATGTTAATCATACAAAGATTAAGTTTAAATTTAATCGAAATTTCTGGGTCATCACAACTGACTACCCAATTCTAGTAAAAAATTTCAAAATTTTCAATTAAATGAACTCAAAATCATGTTTATACATATTTATGAACGATAAAACTAGGTTTTAACACCGAAATTATTGTTACCTCGGAAAGAACATAAATTGAGAAACAAACCAAAATGTTAAAATTCATTTAAAATGGAATAGAGGACAATAAAAAGGAAAATAAAAGCCAAGTGTGGGAAAATTTACCAAGATATTTTAAACATATGTCACATATTTCTGTAACAAATAACTGAAAATATTTTTGCTTTGGACTAAACTAAACTGTTTTACCCGATGAAAGAAAAGAAGAGATGGATCTACACGATGAATCAATTCCATCATTAAAAGGAAGTAAAGTCTTCCGAAAAAGAAGCGCGCTTCTTGATTTAGGTCAGGAAGTTGTCGTTCAGACCAACTGTAGGTTGACGAAAAATCTAGAAAAGTCATCACTAAAATCAGCAGGAAATCCACGGACCTCAGCATAAAACAGGGTCGCCAAGTGGTCAGATTTATCCTAACCATGAGAAGGATTTATCTCGTAAAATGGGAGGGCACCGTGCAAATTAGCTGGATAAGACTAATGAATCAGATCCCCAGAAAGGATAATCTCCTTAAAGATTAAAAATCAGCTTTTAAGACTGATATTACTCAATCCTAGATATTGACCTTAAAGATTGAGAATTACAAACTCATGGAATTCAATGATATCTAAACTCGAGCTTGAACGAGAAAATATTTTGATCAAAATTATAAACCGATTTGTTTTCTGAAAACCTATTTTCAATGCGTTCATTACCATTGAACGTAAAATCCTAGGAATTCACCTGGAATTCATTAGGTCACCTGAACCAAATCAGGTGTCAACTGTAAGAACGGTGGTTGCATAGCATGGTCAAAAACAGGACCTTGTGCCAGACCGAAAAAATTTTAGGATGATCTTTACTATTGCTCCTATAAAAGATAGTAATTGCGTCCGACACGTTATAGACCATAATTAAATGCATGTCATTAGACATTGCCTTAACAGTTTCTTGTTCATCGCTTTCCTTTACAACCGGACGGTAGTTTGCCGAAAGGTAATATACGGGACAAGTGAACTGGACGTGTTGCTTTTCTAATACAAGGTTAGCAGGTGGGTAACACAAAACCACAAGTGTTGAGCTAAAATTTTCAAATCTGAAACCCACCAAACCCACAAAAAGAATTTGCAAACACCGGTGAAGGGTTATTCTGGAAAACTTATCTAGGGTAAAAGCTAGATTAAAATTTTCAAAAGATCAAATGTTTTCATAAAGATCTAATTTCCTTAATGGATCTAAATTTTATAGTCATGTGGGACTGTAAACCATATCGTTACTACCATTGTTTATACCGCCGTATAGAAATCACTGATGTACAAAGTGTGAAGAATAAAGAAGTGATTCTAGTATTTCAAGACTATATTGCTTGAGGACAAGCAACGCTCAAGTGTGGGAATATTTGATAATGCTAAAAACGAACATATATTTCATAGCATTATTCCTCAAGAAAGACAAGCTTTTAGTTGCAATTGTTCTATTTACAAGTGATATTCGTTTAAATAATAAAAGGTGAAGACAAAAGACAGATTCGACGAATTGAAGACGCAAACGACCAAAAAGCTCAAAAGTACAAAATACAATCAAAGAGGTTCCAATTATTGATAAGAAACGTCTCGAAATTACAAGAGTACAAGATTCAAAACGCAAAGTACAAGATATAAAATAGTACACAAGGACGTTCAAAAATCCGGAACCGGAACATGAGTCAACTCTCAACGCTCGACGCAACGGACTAAAAATTACAAGTTAACTATGTATATAAATATAATATAATATATAATTAATTATATAAATTATATTTATATTATATTTATATAAAAATCCGTCGGCAAGAAAGGAGCCAAAATGGAGTGAGCTGGAATTTCAAACTCCGCGACTCGCGGAGTTTGAAGAGCAAAAATGCCGCGAGTCGCGGAGCTTCCCTGGACTCAAATCCCTATAAAAGCAAACGAATTCTGATCATTTTTATCCATAATATATCAATCTCTCTATATCTATACGTAATATTTATATTTATAATTTATATTTTAATTTTAATTTTAATTTTAATTCTAATAATAAGGGTATGTTAGCGAATGTTGTAAGGGTGTAAGTCAAAATTCTGTCCGTGTAACGCTACGCTATTTTTAATCATTGTAAGTTATGTTCAACCTTTTTACATTAATGTCTCGTAGCTAAGTTATTATTATGCTTATTTAATCCGAAGTAATCATGATGTTGGGCTAAAAATATAAAAATTGGGTAATTGTGCTTTGTACCATAATTGGGGTTTGGACAAAAGAACGACACTTGTGGAAATTAGACTATGGGCTATTAATGGGCTTTATATTTGTTTAACTAAATGATAGTTTGTTAATTTTAATATAAAGATTTACAATTGGACGTCCCTATAAATAACCATATACACTCAATCGGATACGATGGGCAGGGTATTTATATGTACGAATAATCGTTTATTTAACCGGACACGGGAATGGATTAATAGTCACTAGAATTATTAAAACAGGGGTGAAATTATGTACAATGATACTTGGCATAATTGATAACAAAGTATTAAAACCTTGGGTTACACTCAGTCGACATCCTGGTGTAATTATTAAACAAAGTAATAAAACCTTGTTACAGTTTAAGTCCCCAATTAGTTGGAATATTTGACTTCGGGTATAAGGATAATTTGACGAGGACACTCGCACTTTATATTTATGACTGATGGACTGTTATGGACAAAAACCAGACGGACATATTAAATAATCCAGGACAAAGGACAATTAACCCATGGGCATAAAACTAAAATCAACACATCAAACATCATGATTACGGAAGTTTAAATAAGCATAATTCTTTTATTTCATATTTAATTTCCTTTATTTTATATTTAATTGCACTTCTAATTATCGCACTTTTATTTATTGTTATTGTATTTAATTGCACTTTTAATTATCGTACTTTTTAATTATCGCAAGTTTATTTTATTGCACTTTTATTTATCGCAATTTCATTATCGTTATTTACTTTACGCTTTAAATTAAGTCTTTTATTTATTTAATATTTTTACATTTTGTTTTAACTGCAACTAAAGTTTTAAAATCGACAAACCGGTCATTAAACGGTAAAAATTCCCCTTTATAATAATAATATTACTTATATATATATTTGTATTTTTATAAATTAAACTAATATAGCGTTAAGCTTTGATTCAAAGATTTTTCCTGTGGAACGAACCGGACTTACTAAAAACTACACTACTGTACGATTAGGTACACTACCTATAAGTGTTGTAGCAAGGTTTAAGTATATCCATTATCTAAATAAATAAATATCTTGTGTAAAATTGTATCGTATTTAATAGTATTTCCTTGTAAAATTTAATAGTATTTTATACCCCTTAGCTTTGACATCATTATTGGTCTGAGTCCACAAATTTATATGTTTGTATTCTAAGAAGTATGGAAGAAACGGGTAGTGAATCGATGCACATCCCTTGAGATTTGCATTACGAACATGGTTATTCAAGCTAGAAGAGACCACATGGAAATGTCTGGAAAGTTGCTGCTATAGTATTTATAAAAGGCTTTGCCACCTGGAACATATAGAAACAAAGACGTGCTGAATTTATGTCACCAGCTTTTACGTTAAACTTCCCGTCGAGCACCTCAATATTGTACATAGCTTTTGATGTACCTGGCCCGATATGTTGAATTATATTTGATCAGCTTTTACATAATCAACCAACTAACTTAGCTGGAGCAGATTGTGATGCTTCCTCTTAGTGTCTAACAAAGGAATACATGCTACAAATTTACAACTTCAATGGCACAACGAATTGAATTTAGTTTCAATCGCACAACAAAGGAAATGACAGTTGTTTGTATGTTATAAGGTTAAAAGTGTTTTTAGTCATCTATTTGGACCCATGACATAAATGGATCATATGGTGTCAAATTGGGTATTTGTCGTTTTGTACATGTTCATTATTTCGTGTCAAAAGTATTTGCTAACTTAGCATGTTTGAAAATGAGTTTTTGAGTGTATTTTGGTTGGAGTCATTTTGACTCATTAGTATGTAATTGTGTATAAATTGACCTGTTTGGGTAACTTTGAGGATTTGAAATTACCAATACGTTTAAAATATTTTTTTTAGAGTTGTGGAGTGATTTTTGGGTCACTCGGGTACATTGGATAACGATTTGGGTCATCAATCCATTTTGGTGTCATGTTGGGAAAAAAATCTCAAAATGACTCTCGGACCTACATTCAATTTTGTCAGTGTAAGAATAAGAATCAACATGGTGAAAATCTGGAGGAATATTGTCCTCCGAAGAGCGGTCCTTTGAGATCGTTTTCGAATATTGGTAACTCAAAGATGGGTACAAGTTACAAGTTTCCACTGTCGAGTTATAAGCTTTTAGCATCTCTACTTAATTTGATAATACTAATTTTAGTGTGATTTTTGACTTACGAAGCTGCATACTAGTTAATGCACTATTGGTTCAGACCCATGCATAAAGGTAATTTGATAATACTTGAGATCACTAAAACTTTTTTGTATCTCAGCCAGCTAATAAATAATGCATACTTTTGTTACTCTTATTTTTCCTGCATATAGTATAGTTGATCTTTCACGTTGTAATAATTTAATATACTACTTGAACTTCTTATCAATATACACCTGGTTAGACGTCTCTTACATTAATATACCTGTATCAGCTAAGAACTAAATAGATTTGACCTTAGCTTCAAATAGTACATGCTATTGACAACTATGGATATTCCAATGATCACTTGTTTATACCAGTATTATTGTTTTGAACCTTTTTAGCACTCTATATTGTAAAAGAATGTACTGATTGTACAGGGTGAAAGCTTTATGCCATAAGTGTTGAAGAAAGATACGTGTTTTTTTGGCATATTTGCTACTATGGTGTAGGGTTTTTTTTTTTACACTTTACATGCCTTTAATGCAACATCAACAACAGAAGGCATACCTGGCTAAAGGATTAATCACTTCAAACAGATGGAACTTTAAATGCCCTGTATATACTAAGCCATTTGGTAAAGCTAGAGAGACTTAATTGGTTTTCGGGTCAGTTTGAAGTGTTTTAAATTTGTTGCGTTTTAGTTAATTTATGTGTAGCAGTTTGATAATATGAAATGGATGCAACTGATATTTTTCTTGATGGAAATGTAACTTTTTATCAGTTATATTAATATTATAATGTACTCCTCTTCAATGGACTATCTAAGATGCTTTGGTTGTGCTTTATAGATGTTATGTAACCTATTTAGCCTAATTTAACTTGCCTTTGTAAAAGTGGACCATTTGTGCTCCTTCTTTGGCTCACATGGAAACTACTTATGTTGTCAAAGACGTATCTCGAATCTTCATAAAATGAATATCTTAGTTAGTATATTGAATTGCACCCAATATAAAAAATATCCTTGGCTCACCAGGTTCTGATGTTGTTGTATCTTTTGCAAAGGTTCTGGATGTGACCAATGTTCTTTTTAGCTATTACAGTATTTTATTTGACCTATTAACCAAAATAACAAATAGAAATTGGGTCGCAACTATTGGTGGATGGATGTTTGCTACTTTGGGGGCTCATAAGTTGAGAATGGTTTTTCAACTGATGATGTACAAAAACTTTCATCTGATATTGATTACCAACATAAGACAAAGAATTTATATTTCAGTTTTACACAACTTTGAGAGTATCATTATTTGTTTAATGAATTAGCTTTTAGTTTTAGTGTTCGAATAATGGGTGGCGGGGTAATTGTATCGGTTCAAATGAGCTATCCATGTCTTCTTATTTGTCTATAGAATGTGTATCTTAAAAAATGAGTGCAATATCAAATTGTTACAACAATAAAATGGTCTTATCCAAAGTCAACTGTTTTTACTTTCATCGGAATGATATGGTTTTTTGCCATCATATGTCACTAAAATTTTTAAGTGCATAAGCACTATACTCTTTGAGTGTTTTACCCAACCATTACTACCCACAGTGAGGTTTAGACTGTGATTTTTAGTGATTATATTGTATGCAGGAGATGATGAACTCGATCACCAAGTACAAGTACTGCTTATGTCCAATATTATAAAAAGGGCCTTTTTGTATAATTTCAAGCTAAGTAGGCAAAAGGAACCTTGTCGTGGAAACCCGCATTTTATGGCTAAGGGCCTTGGTGTAACTCTCCATGTTTGTGTTGTGGAGATTTATATAATGTTGTCCTAGAAACTAAAACACAGTAAAATAATTTCTCGAAAGTGGCGGTCATAGTGTTTTGTGCAAAACAAAAATACTTAAGCAGTTCATCCACAACAGTACTCGTAACACTGTCTGTATAATATCGTTAATTGATACATCATTTTAAGATTCAAGATTGTTTGCGGAAGAGTCCCCGTGCAACGCACGGGCTCTTATGTAGTGACCCGAACTTTTCCATGTTTATATATATTAAATGAAATTGTTATTTACATGATTAAGTGTTTCCAACATGTTAAGCAATCAAACTTGTTAAGACTTGATTATTTGAAACGTGCTTCATATAGACAATTGACCACCCAAGTTGACCGGCGATTCACGAACGTTAAAAATTTGTAAAAACTACATGATGATATATATATGGATATATATATGGTTAACATGAGATTATGATAAGTAAGTATCTCACTAAGTATATTAACAATGAGTGATATACATAAAAATGAGTTTATTGAATTAAGAAACTCGAAACGATATATAACGATTATCGTTATAACAACGTCTCACTAAATACATATGAATCATATTAAGATATTGATACACTATGTTTAACATGATAAAATTATAATTAAGTATATCATTAAGTGTGTTAACAATGAACTATATATGTAAAACAAGACTACTAACTTAAGAATTTCGAAACGAGGCATATATGTAACGATTATCGTTGTAACAACATTTAACTGTATATATATCATACTAAGATATATTAATATATCATAATATCATGATAATGTAATAATTTAACATCTCTTTAGATATAATAAACAATGGGTTAACAACATTTAACAAGATCGTTAACCTAAAGGTTTCAAAACAACACTTACATGTAACGACTAACGATGACTTAACGACTCAGTTAAAATGTATATACATGTAGTGTTTTAATATGTATTCATACACTTTTGAAAGAATTCAAGACACTTATCAAAATACTTCTACTTAACAAAAATGCTTACAATTACATCCTCGTTCAGTTTCATCAACAATTCTACTCGTATGCACCCGTATTCGTACTCGTACAATACACAGCTTTTAGATGTATGTACTATTGGTATATACACTCCAATGATTAGCTCTTAGCAGCCCATGTGAGTCACCTAATACATGTGGGAACCATCATTTGGCAACTAGCATGAAATATCTCGTAAAATTACAAAAATATTAGTAATCATTCATGACTTATTTACATGTAAACAAAATTACACATCCTTTATATCTAATCCATATACCAACGACCAAAAACACCTACAAACACTTTCATTCTTCAATTTTCTTCATCTAAGTTATCTCTCTCAAGTTCTATCTTCAAGTTCTAAGTGTTCTTCATAAATTCTATAAGTTATAGTTTCATAAAATCAAGAATACTTCCAAGTTTGCTAGCTTACTTCCAATCTTGTAAAGTGATCATCCAACCAAAAGAAATATTTCTTATTTATAGTAATATATCTTTCTAATACAAGGTAATACTCATATTCAAACTTTGATTCAATTTCTATAACTATAACAATCTTATTTCGAGTGGAAATCTTACTTGAACTTGTTTTCGCATCATGATTTTGCTTCAAGAACTTTCAAGCAATCCAAGGATCCTTTGAAGCTAGATCTATTTTTCTCATTTTCAGTAGGTTTATCCACAAAACTTGAGGTAGTAATGATGTTCATAACATCATTCGATTCATATATATAAAACTACATGTTTCGAAGGTTTAAACTTGAAATCACTAGAACATAGTTTAGTTAATTATAAACTTGTTCGCAAACAAAAGTTAATCCTTCTAACTTGACTTTTAAAATCAACTAGACACGTGTTCTATATCTATATTATATGCTAACTTAATGATTTAAAACCTGAAAACACGAAACACCGTAAAACCGGATATACGCCGTCGTAGTAACACCGCGGGCTGTTTTGGGTTAGTTAATTAAAAACTATGAAAAAATTTGATTTAAAAGTTGTTCTTATGGGAAAATGATTTTTCTTATGAACATGAAACTATATCCAAAAATCATGGTTAAACTCAAAGTGGATGTATGTTTTCCAAAATGGTCATCTAGACGTCGTTCTTTCGACTGAAATGACTACCTTTACAAAAATAACTTGTAACCTGTATTTACGACTATAAACTTATACTTTTTATGTTTAGATTCATAAACTTAAGTTCAATATGAAACCATGTCAACTTGAAACACTCAAAACGGATTTAAAACGAAGAAGTTATGGGTAAAACAAGATTGGATATTTTTGCTTGTTGTAGCTACGTGAAAATTGGTAACAAATCTATATTAATCATATCCTAGCTAACTTATATTTTATTAAATATATTCTAATATATTATGTAATCTTGGGATACCATAGACACGTATGCAAATGTTTTGACATATCATATCGACCCATGTATATATATTATTTGGAACAACCATAGACACTCTATATGCAGTAATGTGGGAGTTAGCTATACAGGGTTGAGGTTGATTCCAATAATATATATACTTTGAGTTGTGATCTAGCCTGAGACGTGTATACACTGGGTCGTGGATTGATCCAAGATAATATATATATCGATTTATTTCTGTATATCTAACTATGGATAACTAGTTGTAGGTTACTAACGAGGACAGCTGACTTAATAAACTTAAAACATTAAAACGTATTAAAAATATTGTAAATATATTTTGAACATACTTTGATATATATGTACATATTTGTTATAGGTTCGTGAATCGACTAGTGGCCAAGTCTTACTTCCCGTCGAAGTAAAAATCTGTGAAAGTGAGTTATAGTCCCACTTTTAAAATCTAATATTTTGGGATGAGAATACATGCAGTTTTATAAATGTTTTACGAAATAGACACAAGTAATTGAAACTAAATTATATGGGTGAATGATCGAAGCCGAATATGCCCCTTTTACTTGGTAACCTAAGAATTAGTAAACCGATCTACTAATTGACGCGAATCCTAAAGATAGATCTATTGGGCCTAACGAACCCCATCCAAAGTACCGGATGCTTTAGTACTTCGAATTCGTTTATATCATGTCCGAAGGATTTCCCGGAATGATAGGGGATATTCTTATATGCATCTTGTTAATGTCGGTTACCAGGTGTTCACCATATGAATGAATTTTATCTCTATGTATGGGATGTATATTGAAATATGAAATCTTGTGGTCTATTATTATGATTTGATAATATATAGGTTAAACCTATAACTCACCAACATTTTTGTTGACGTTTTAAGCATGTTTATTCTCAGGTGATTATTAAGAGCTTCCGCTGTTGCATACTAAAATAAGGACAAGATTTGGAGTCCATGCTTGTATGATATTATGTAAAAACTGCATTCAAGAAACTTATTTTTGATGTAATATATTCTTATTGTAAACCATTATGTAATGGTCGTGTGTAAACGGTATATTTTAGATTATCATTATTTGATAATCTACGTAATGCTTTTTAAACCTTTATCGATAAAATAAAGGTTATGGTTGTTTTAAAAATGAATGCAATCTTTGAAAAACGTCTCATATAGAGGTCAAAATCTCGCGACGAAATCAATTAATATGGAACGTTTATAATCAATATGAACGGGAGATTTCATCTTAAATCTAGTTCTGAAATAAAACATACAGCCGACTGTTATGAGAATCGCCTAAAACAATTGGTGTTGTCTACAAGAACATGGATATAAAAGTGAGTCAGCCTAAAATATACGAGTATAAGAAATGACATTGTAGAGAAAATGTTAAAAGGACCATAATATACTAACCGGAAACTCGGTTGACTTTGTTTCAGTTCGGTCTCAGTTCGGTTTATATATTCAATTTCAGTTTTATTTTTCTGAATCCGTCTAAATCGAAATTGGATTCTAATATATGGACCGCAAAACAATTTTAAAATTGAAAGTCAAATCTAAAAGCGGTTTTAAGGTGAAGTGGTTGGTACCTCATGTTTACCTAATATTGCGCGTTTGCCAGTAATGTTTATTTTTGATACGCTTGGTCACCCGACTACTCATTTGGTCCATGGTTGGTCGCTAGGCTTGACGGATGTTTGTGTCAGTCCGTTAAATAGTTCCACGTGATTATATTGTGAGGGTATTTTCGTCATTATAGTATTCTTTTACCTTTTGACTCATTCCTTGACTCTCCATCTTCATCAAAATAAAAAATATGAACCCGAAATTTATACCCTAATTTAAAAATACAATGATTAAATCAACAACTATCAATTTGACAAATCATCAACACTAAATCAAAACCCAACAATTCGTTCACATGTGTTGAAATAAAGCAAGTATCAAACATTAACTTCACGCACTAATTTAATCAAAGAGCTAGTTATTCTCTTGAGGAACATTGCAAATACATGAACTGTATTCTTATCGAAATAATTAAAAATGTATCCTTATGAATACAATTGATCACGCTATGGTACTTTGTCCAAAAAGAGCACAAATTTGGTCGCTTATACTAATTTGGTGGAACCAATCTACCTCCTTGATCTCAAATATCGAAGATGCCATAATCAATCAACAATCTTTTACTAGTTTCAATATTGGCGCCTCCTTGTGGCAAGCTACCAAACGGACCGTGTGCTACACACTTTGGAAACATAGAAACTTAAAAGTCTTCTCAAAGAAAGAATGGTCCCCCGCAACCATAATATCCGAAATTCAATCTCAAAGCGTTAGTTGGATATCCAAACGTTTGAGTAGAAAGAAGCAAATCGAATGGCATCAATGGTTAATCAATCCATCTTCTTATGTTGCGGATTACCATAATTGTGTAGGTGTCGGTTAA
The DNA here is from genome assembly GCF_046630445.1 of Rutidosis leptorrhynchoides. Classification (NCBI taxonomy): domain Eukaryota; kingdom Viridiplantae; phylum Streptophyta; class Magnoliopsida; order Asterales; family Asteraceae; genus Rutidosis; species Rutidosis leptorrhynchoides. The sequence continues at coordinate 399,580,080 of NC_092333.1, forward strand.
TTACCAAATGTTGTTTGAGGATGCCGTTTAATTCCTTTCTATTTCTAGCGAGGGTTGATTAATCGGGGCGTTTGGCCGGGTAGCTTTGTTGTCGCTCTGATCGTCACTGTTATCCCCTTTCCCCCGGCTTGTTCTTTCAAGTTCGTTTATTCCTCGTTACAAATGGTTTGGTCTTTTTCGGTTATCTTCACAATAAACTTACTTTCGTATAATTCGATTATCCATTGTATAGATATATAGGTACATGTAATCTCACATTCCAATATTAATAATATTTTCTTGCTTTTCAAAAAAAAAAAAATCCTTATAAATACAAATATCAATTCAACAGACACAAACTTCAACCCAAATCGGAAAGCATGAGTAACCAGCTATAGTAATGGGGTGAACTATACTAATCGGGAACAGAGTGTAGAATAATAGAATTTCCCGTAGGTTATTGAGTATTATTGATACAATATTTATAGAGTACAAATGGTGAAACCTTAATGCTAAAACCCTAAATGGACAAAGCCCATACATATAATCGGGTTGGACCATATTTACATTCTAATACTCCCCGCAGTTTGAACGGGAGGAAATTACGAAATTACATACGCTTAAACTGGAACGTAAATAAAATACAAATTATGGAACGTAAATACAATACAAATTATGATATAAACATCCTGAACTAAAAATACAACTAATATCTTCATGCTTGAGATTGGATAGTCTCGACTTCTCGAATTCTTAGCTCCACAATATCTTTTAATTTTATTATTTTGGTAAGTTGAATATTTTAAAAGGAAAAAAGAAATGGTGATACGTTTTCCTTCTTTTTAAGGATAGAAAGTAGAATAAAAGAAACTAGAAGGGAAAAAAAAAGGTAAGGTTTTTCTTCTTTTTTTCAGAGGATTAAAAAATAAACATAAAAAACGAAAGTAGGAATAGTAATAAGCAAGTTACGGAGAAAAAATGAGGTGATACGAAATCCATATATTTAGAAGGAAATAATAGAAGTTAAAGAGAAAGAAAATCCATATATTTAGAAGGAAATAATAGAAGTTAAAGAGAAAGAAAAAGAAAAAAGAATCTAGGGAGATAAAGAGAGATACGGTGACATGAAGAATCAAGAAAAAGAGGAGGAGGAGAAGAGAACGTTAAATTTACATTCTAATACATAGAACGTACCCACTCACCGAATCAGAAACTGTTGGGTATTATTCTAATTATGAGGAAATGTCTAACAAATTAAAATGTTGGATTGGAGTAAGGACCAATGCCAACTTGGTGACTAAGTAAATGCGGGGACGAAACTCAACTAAGTGATCAAGCAAAACTTGAAGGCCAAGCTCAACTTAGTGACCAAGTAAAACTTGGAGACCAAGTTCAAGATCACCTATAAATAGAGGTGTCCATTTGAAGGTTCAAGTGAGCACAAAGAAAAGAAATACACACAAGAAATAGAATGAAGTGGTAGTGAGGTATAAAAGAAAAAGAGAGAATACTGACTTCCCGGTTTTGGGTATAGCAACTCACAAAGGAGGTCATTCCCGAAGATTGCACGATCGGATCGTCATTAATTTTGACAACGTGTTCCCAACATTTTGGACGGTTGATTTTGTCTCAGGAGATCCGAAGCGAAATGATCGTTGTTTAGATCACCGGTCGGGGAAAGCAATCACAAACAGAAAGCTTTCACGATTCACAACCTAAGATTCCATAATCTAGTTTGCCCCATACACGAACTTAACAAGAACATTGTCTTGTCTCTCTCGTTGTTTCTCTCATGTGTGAGTTAGTGTATTTGGTTACATATTTCTATCTCTCCATTTCTCATGCATAAAACACATTATATAGTGAGCTAATACTACCCACAAAGGTTAGTGAAAGGTCACCACAAAATTCACACATAATGGATACTTATATTTCATTAACAACTAATTTAATAATTATTTAATAATACATATTTACTAACATCATGAATGCACTGTATTGTATTAGCTATCAAGGTAGTTAGTGGGCGGATTTGATACAGGTCAAATCGTATCCAAGTTCCAACAAAAGTTTAGTACATGCACTTTATGACCTTTAAGACTTTTTAATTTTCGATCAAAATTTTTATCAATAAATCGCAAAGCTCTCAAATCACGCGATCCGCTGATAGCTTCGGTCAAAACAAAAAAGCAACGTAAAAGGACACTGATTCAAGGAGTCGAGATGAATAATTTCTCGAAGTTTATTTCGATTATTACCAGTAAAAAAATATTCTAGATTCGTCACTGGTTCATGAATATGGTTCATGATTACTAATTACTCAGTAGTATTTACTTATGGCATCTTTCTTCATTTGCATAAGATAAGATAGCACCGATCATAGTCATGATTACTAATTACTCGGTAGTATTTCTGTATCAATAATTATCATGTCAAAAATACCATGAGAAAATGGTTTCTTTGTATAGTACGGAGTATTAATTAATCATATAATATATTAAATATTAAATTGAAATTGAATAGTACAACGACTAAAACTTTTGCAATCTGTTCAATGTACAAATCTCATCCACTCCCGCATGTATGTTATTGTGCATTTTTCCGCATATACTAATTATAGATTAAAAGTTTATCTTTATGTTAAATTTGTAAAAAAATTTAGAGACCATGTATAATTTATACGCAATGTTGTAAAATTTGCTACTTGGGGACTAGTTTGTCGGGATCTTGTAAGGACTAATCAGACAGGAGACTAGTCGGACGAACCAATTTTGACTATATTTGACTTATTTTGAACGATTTTAACCGAATAAATTTGATTTGAACTGTCTAAATTAAACTTTTAAAAACTTTGACCGAATAACTCGTTTCTGAAACAAAAGAATGGGTATTGATTTCTTTTGTCTTTATCAATGACGACCACCACCGAACACGAGCCATGGGGCAAGTGATGGGACAATGATAGTGGTGGTGGGTGTGATTGGGCTTATTCATGAGGTAGGTGAAGATGTACCAAAAGAGATATTTGAGCATACAAATAAAATTAAATAAATAAATATGTAATAAATACTACCTCCGTCTCATTCCAATAGGGCAGTATTTCATTTTGGATTATCCCATTCTGATAGTCCACTTCCATAAATAGAAAGAAAAGAAGATATTTCATTGTTGGATCTGGAGAGAGAAGATATTTCATTGGTGGAGAAATGAAGTTAGTGAAATTTTCTAAAACTGCGTGTTTTTTGTCTGTAGACTATTAGAATGAGACGGAGGGAGTAGTTCTTAACCAAAGAGCCATTGGTCCAGCGGTATCGAGGTGGCTCTTCCAACTAAGAGGCTGAGGGTTCAAGTCCTGTTTGAGACAATTTGTGTATATATTTCGTGGTTAATTCGTGAAGAAGCGTGTGTGAGTTTGCCTTAAAAAAAAAAAAAAAAAAAAAGTAGTTCTTAAAAGACAAATAGGATAATTCAAATTTTAACTTACTTTTGATTCAATTAGCTGCAACAAGAAAATCTAATTAGATTCAACAAAACAAGTGTCAACATCAACGAAAACTCGAAAACAACCACCAATTCACCGCAAATATATTACTTTACTATATATATTAAGGACGAAAGGATTTAGACCCTCCTATTTGTCGGGTTATTATTCACAATTTTTATTATTATTATTATTATTTTTTATTTTATGTTAGCCGCTTTTTACATATTGGTTTCAACTCAGTTTAACTCAAAGTTTCAACTCATTTTTTTTAAACCAAATTTATTATTCTTACTTAGCTAATTTTTTTTGTTTAACATTTTTATATACGTCGTTTGGTATTTTTTGGATGTTCAATGCTAGCTGATGAGTTAAGTAAAGCTTAAATATAAAAAGAAAAAAAGAGGTGTTAAACGATTTTTGTTTTTTTTATTATTGTCGTTAAAATATATTTTGAACCAACATAATTGATTATGTTTTGTTCAAAAATGATCAACGCCGCAACACGCGGTTACCTCATCATCTTGTTCCTAAACATAGATAAAGAGTCACTCAAACTACATCTACAAAATCCGGAACACCATCACAGTCCAAATAAGACTAGTTAGACACAAATTTGAGAGTACTCGGCCAGAATAAACTTGCCACGTACTGCTGGAAAATGACTAATTGAACGAGTGTCGAGCACCCTTGAAAACCTTAAATCACCACAAACTAGATAAATATGAAAACAATGAATACGAGTATAAAAACAGTAGATAATTATGAAAACGAAGGTGAGAAGTAAGAAATCATTAACATCCAGTATGGAAAATTCGGCGACCAGGGGCAAAAGCTGCTGAAAAACAATATCGAGGAAGATGAACAAAGAAAGAAAGCAATGTCGAGGAAGATGAAAAAAAAAACCTAACAACGAACGGAGGTTTACAACCTCCAACACACCTTCGCCAAGAGCGTCCTGGTGAACGTAGATAAACACTCCCTCCAGTCATGGAGGGATGGAGATTTCTTTGAAGTGAAGTTACATTTCTTTTCAAATGTATACCACCCCTTTCCGGATGCCGACAACTTGAACGTCGCTCGGAAAACGTTCAAGCGTGCCGGACGGTTTTGTCCCCTAAAGCATCTCAAAAATAATCACGCGCTGCCATGCGTGAGGGTGAAGCTGTGAAACGCTAATCTGATAATATTCCAAAACTGACGCAACGAAAGGCGTAAGCGGTAAAAGTAAGTTTCCCACAGAGATCGCCTTCAAGTATAATGTAAAGAAGTTAGTGGGTGGGGGGGAGTTGTGTGCACGTTGATCCGCCGCCGCCACCGTAATCTTCCATCCGGCAAGCGACAGATATTGATCGACGTATTCCTCTAACAATTTTGTCGTAACGTTGCTATATTCCTGTTCCACGTCTGCTTTAGACATGATGTATATACGAACCTTTAAAAGTTGAAAATACGGTACGCGTACGAAGAAAGGAAAGCACGTGAAGAAATTAGCACGATAATAATGGCTATAAAAACTAGTTTGCAAATGGAGGAGGTGAGTAAAAAGTGAGAAGGTAAAACTCCCTATTTATAGGAAATGTTTCGAATGGGCCTTGATTTGTGTAGACGTTTGAGTGTTCTCAACTTATAATAATATAAAAACAATGATCAAATAACCTAACTAATTAACACAAATGCCCGGGCAACAATAACCCGATCATTATAGCAACTAGCAAGTATTCAGTCAAGGTTTGTTTCATAGAGAACAATTTACATGAATCTCAAAACACTAGTAATTATCCTAAGTTGATTGGGGGGTTTTAAGAAAGATTTGATAAAGTGTTGATTAAGCTAAACTTAAACTAAAAGAGATTAACAAATAGGATAAAAAAGTGTCCACTTGATTGTTTCACCTTTTGCCATGGTTTACCCAATTCATTCATTACACAACAATGTTCAAACATATAGTTTCATTTCCATTCGTCAACTTCCATAAAACCTCAACCAAATGAAATTCATTAACTCACGTAGACTCATTTCAAAAGATCAAACTATGTTTTGAGTGAGATCATTGAGACTCGATTTTGGAATAAAATCACTTAAAATCCTTTAATTATCAAAATCATTTAAGATAATTAAACACCATTATGTTGACTAAAGACCAATTAAAAATCAACATAAATCAAGAGCACAATCACTTGAAATCCTTAATCTAGTTGTCTAGATCACTATAAGTATTGAAGCATAAATTGATTCACTTCTCAAATCACTAATGAAATGTCCCGTTCTTATTGATTAAAAACGTTCCATATTAATTGATTTCGTTGCGAGGTTTTGACCTCTATATGAGACGTTTTTCAAATACTGCATTCATTTTAAAACAAACCATAACCTTTAATTCATCAATAAAGGTTAAAAAAGCTTTACGTAGATTATCAAATAATGATAATCTAAAATATCCTGTTTACACACGACCATTACATAATGGTTTACAATACAAATATGTTACAACAAAATAAGTTTCTTGAATGCAGTTTTTACACAATATCATACAAGCATGAACTCCAAATCTCGTCCTTATTTAAGTATGCGACAGCGGAAGCTCTTAATAATCACCTGAGAATAAACATGCTTAAAACGTCAACAAAAATGTTGGTGAGTTATAGGTTTAACCTATATATATCAAATCATAATAATAGACCACAAGATTTCATATTTCAATACACATCCCATACATAGAGATAAAAATCATTCATATGGTGAACACCTGGTAACCGACATTAACAAGATGCATATATAAGAATATCCCCATCATTCCGGGACACCCTTCGGATATGATATAAATTTCGAAGTACTAAAGCATCCGGTACTTTGGATGGGGTTTGTTAGGCCCAATAGATCTATCTTTAGGATTCGCGTCAATTAGGGTGTCTGTTCCCTAATTCTTAGATTACCAGACTTAATAAAAAGGGGCATATTCGATTTCGATAATTCAACCATAGAATGTAGTTTCACGTACTTGTGTCTATTTTGTAAATCATTTATAAAACCTGCATGTATTCTCATCCCAAAAATATTAGATTTTAAAAGTGGGACTATAACTCACTTTCACAGATTTTTACTTCGTCGGGAAGTAAGACTTGGCCACTGGTTGATTCACGAACCTATAACAATATATACATATATATCAAAGTATGTTCAAAATATATTTACAACACTTTTAATATATTTTGATGTTTTAAGTTTATTAAGTCAGCTGTCCTCGTTAGTAACCTACAACTAGTTGTCCACAGTTAGATGTACAGAAATAAATCGATAAATATTATCTTGAATCAATCCACGACCCAGTGTATACGTATCTCAGTATTGATCACAACTCAAACTATATATATTTTGGAATCAACCTCAACCCTGTATAGCTAACTCCAACATTCACATATAGAGTGTCTATGGTTGTTCCGAAATACATATAGATGTGTCGACATGATAGGTCGAAACATTGTATACGTGTCTATGGTATCTCAAGATTACATAATATACAATACAAGTTGATTAAGTTATGGTTGGAATAGATTTGTTACAAATTTTCACGTAGCTAAAATGAGAAAAATTATCCAATCTTGTTTTACCCATAACTTCTTCATTTTAAATCCGTTTTGAGTGAATCAAATTGCTATGGTTTCATATGGAACTCTATTTTATGAATCTAATCAGAAAAAGTATAGGTTTATAGTCGGAAAAATAAGTTACAAGTCATTTTTGTAAAGGTAGTCATTTCAGTCGAAAGAACGACGTCTAGATGACCATTTTAGAAAACATACTTCCACTTTGAGTTTAACCATAATTTTTGGATATATTTTCATGTTCATAATAAAAATCATTTTCTCAGAATAATAACTTTTAAATCAAAGTTTATCATAGTTTTTAATTAACTAACCCAAAACAGCCCGCGGTGTTACTACGACGGCGTAAATCTGGTTTTACGGTGTTTTTCGTGTCTCCAGGTTTTAAATCATTAAGTTAGCATATCATATAGATATAGAATATGTGTTTAGTTGATTTTAAAAGTCAAGTTAGAAGGATTAACTTTTGTTTGCGAACAAGTTTAGAATTAACTAAACTATGTTCTAGTGATTACAAGTTTAAACCTTCGAATAAGATAGCTTTATATGTATGAATTGAATGATGTTATGAACATCATTACTACCTTAAGTTCCTTGGATAAACCTACTGGAAAAGTGAAAAATGGATCTAGCTTCAACGGATCCTTGGATGGCTCGAAGTTCTTGAAGCAGAATCATGACACGAAAACAAGTTCAAGTAAGATCATCACTTGAAATAAGATTGTTATAGTTATAGAAATTGAACCAAAGTTTGAATATGATTATTACCTTGTATTAGAATGATAACCTACTGTAAGAAACAAAGATTTCTTGAGGTTGGATGATCACCTTACAAGATTGGAAGTGAGCTAGCAAACTTGAAAGTATTCTTGATTTTATGTAACTAGAACTTGTAGAATATATGAAGAACACTTAGAACTTGAAGATAGAACTTGAGAGAGATCAATTAGATGAAGAAAATTGAAGAATGAAAGTGTTTGTAGGTGTTTTTGGTCGTTGGTGTATGGATTAGATATAAAGGATATGTAATTTTATTTTCATGTAAATAAGTCATGAATGATTACTCATATTTTTGTAATTTTATGAGATATTTCATGCTAGTTGCCAAATGATGGTTCCCACATGTGTTAGGTGACTCACATGGGCTGCTAAGAGCTGATCATTGGAGTGTATATACCAATAGTACATACATCTAAAAGCTGTGTATTGTACGAGTACGAATACGGGTGCATACGAGTAGAATTGTTGATGAAACTGAACGAGGATGTAATTGTAAGCATTTTTGTTAAGTAGAAGTATTTTGATAAGTGTATTGAAGTCTTTCAAAAGTGTATAAATACATATTAAAACACTACATGTATATACATTTTAACTGAGTCGTTAAGTCATCGTTAGTCGTTACATGTAAGTGTTGTTTTGAAACCTTTAGGTTAACGATCTTGTTAAATGTTGTTAACCCAATGTTTATAATATCAAATGAGATTTTAAATTATTATATTATCATGATATTATCATGTATGAATATCTCTTAATATGATATATATACATTAAATGTCTTTACAACGATAATCGTTACATATATGTCTCGTTTAAAAATCATTAAGTTAGTAGTCTTGTTTTTACATATGTAGTTCATTGTTAATATACTTAATGATATGTTTACTTATCATAGTATCATGTTAACTATATATATCCATATATATATCATCATATAGTTTTTACAAGTTTTAACGTTCGTGAATCACCGGTCAACTTGGGTGGTCAATTGTCTATATGAAACATATTTCAATTAATCAAGTCTTAACAAGTTTGATTGCTTAACATGTTGGAAACATTTAATCATGTAAATATCAATCTCAATTAATATATATAAACATGGAAAAGTTCGGGTCACTACAGTACCTACCCGTTAAATAAATTTCGTCCCGAAATTTTAAACAGTTGAAGGTGTTGACGAATCTTCTAGAAATAGATGCGGGTATTTCTTCTTCATCTGATCTTCACGCTCCCAGGTGAACTCAGGTCCTCTACGAGCATTCCATCGAACCTTAACAATTGGTATCTTGTTTTGCTTAAGTCTTTTAACCTCACGATCCATTATTTCGACGGGTTCTTCGATGAATTGAAGTTTTTCGTTGATTTGGATTTCATCTAACGGAATAGTGAGATCTTTTTTAGCAAAACATTTCTTTAAATTAGAGACGTGGAAAGTGTTATGTACAGCCGCGAGTTGTTGAGGTAACTCAAGTCGGTAAGCTACTGGTCCGACATGATCAATAATCTTGAATGGTCCAATATACCTTGGATTTAATTTCCCTCGTTCACCAAATCGAACAACGCCTTTCCAAGGTGCAACTTTAAGCATGACCATCTCTCCAATTTCAAATTCTATATCTTTTCTTTTAATGTCAGCGTAGCTCTTTTGTCGACTTTGGGCGGTTTTCAACCGTTGTTGAATTTGGATGATCTTCTCGGTAGTTTCTTGTATAATCTCCGGACCCGTAATCTGTCTATCCCCCACTTCACTCCAACAAATCGGAGACCTACACTTTCTACCATAAAGTGCTTCAAACGGCGCCATCTCAAAGCTTGAATGGTAGCTGTTGTTGTAGGAAAATTCTGCTAACGGTAGATGTCGATCCCAACTGTTTCCGAAATCAATAACACATGCTCGTAGCATGTATTCAAGCGTTTGTATCGTCCTTTCGCTCTGCCCATCAGTTTGTGGATGATAGGCAGTACTCATGTCTAGACGAGTTCCTAATGCTTGCTGTAATGTCTGCCAGAATCTTGAAATAAATCTGCCATCCCTATCAGAGATAATAGAGATTGGTATTCCATGTCTGGAGACGACTTCCTTCAAATACAGTCGTGCTAACTTCTCCATCTTGTCATCTTCTCTTATTGGCAGGAAGTGTGCTGATTTGGTGAGACGATCAACTATTACCCAAATAGTATCAAAACCACTTGCAGTCCTTGGCAATTTAGTGATGAAATCCATGGTAATGTTTTCCCATTTCCATTCCGGGATTTCGGGTTGTTGAAGTAGACCTGATGGTTTTTGATGCTCAGCTTTGACCTTAGAACACGTCAAACATTCTCCTACATATTTAGCAACATCGGCTTTCATCCCGGCCACCAAAAATGTTTCTTGAGATCCTTGTACATCTTCCCCATTCCAGGATGTATTGAGTATCTGGTTTTATGAGCTTCTCTAAGTACCATTTCTCTCATATCTCCAAATTTTGGTACCCAAATCCTTTCAGCCCTATACCGGGTTCCGTCTTCCTGAATATTAAGATGCTTCTCCGATCCCTTGGGTATTTCATCCTTTAAATTTCCCTCTTTTAAAACTCCTTGTTGCGCCTCCTTTATTTGAGTAGTAAGGTTATTATGAATCATTATATTCATAGATTTTACTCGAATGGGTTCTCTGTCCTTCCTGCTCAAGGCATCGGCTACCACATTTGCCTTCCCCGGGTGGTAACGAATCTCAAAGTCGTAATCATTCAACAATTCAATCCACCTACGCTGCCTCATATTCAGTTGTTTCTGATTAAATATGTGTTGAAGACTTTTGTGGTCGGTATATATAATACTTTTGACCCCATATAAGTAGTGCCTCCAAGTCTTTAATGCAAAAACAACCGCGCCTAATTCCAAATCATGCGTCGTATAATTTTGTTCGTGAATCTTCAATTGTCTAGACGCATAAGCAATCACCTTCGTTCGTTGCATTAATACACAACCGAGACCTTGCTTTGATGCGTCACAATAAATCACAAAATCATCATTCCCTTCAGGCAATGACAATATAGGTGCCGTAGTTAGCTTTTTCTTCAATAACTGAAACGCTTTCTCTTGTTCATCATTCCATTCAAATTTCTTCCCTTTATGCGTTAATGCAGTCAAGGGTTTTGCTATTCTGGAAAAGTCTTGGATGAACCTTCTGTAGTAACCAGCTAGTCCTAAAAACTGGCGTATGTGTTTCAGAGTTTTCGGGGTTTCCCACTTTTTAACAGTTTCTATCTTTGCCGGATCCACCTTAATACCTTCTTTGTTCACTATGTGACCGAGGAATTGAACTTCTTCCAACCAAAATGCACACTTTGAAAACTTAGCGTACAATTCTTCCTTCCTCAATACTTCTAACACCTTTCTCAAATGTTCACCGTGTTCTTGGTCATTCTTTGAGTAAATAAGTATGTCATCAATGAAAACAATGACAAACTTGTCAAGGTATGGTCCACACACTCGGTTCATAAGGTCCATGAACACAGCTGGTGCATTAGTTAAACCAAACGGCATGACCATAAACTCGTAATGACCGTAACGTGTTCTGAAAGCAGTCTTTGGAATATCATCTTCTTTCACCCGCATTTGATGATACCCGGAACGTAAGTCAATCTTTGAATAAATAGACGAGCTTTGTAGTTGATCAAATAAGTCGTCGATTCTCGGTAGTGGGTAGCGGTTCTTGATGGTAAGTTTGTTCAACTCTCGGTAGTCGATACACAACCTGAATGTACCATCTTTCTTCTTGACAAACAAAACAGGAGCTCCCCACGGTGATGTGCTTGGTCGAATGAAACCACGCTCTAAAAGTTCTTGTAATTGGCTTTGCAGTTCTTTCATCTCGCTGGGTGCGAGTCTGTAAGGAGCACGAGCTATTGGTGCAGCTCCTGGTACAAGATCTATTTGAAATTCAACGGATCGATGTGGGGGTAATCCCGGTAATTCTTTCGGAAATACATCGGTAAATTCTTTTGCAATGGGAACATCATTGATGCTCTTTTCTTCAGTTTGTACTTTTTCGATGTGTGCTAGAACAGCATAGCAACCTTTTCTTATTAGTTTTTGTGCCTTCAAATTACTAATAAGATGTAGCTTCGTGTTGCCCTTTTCTCCGTACACCATTAAGGGTTTTCCTTTTTCTCGTATAATGCGAATTGCATTTTTGTAACAAACGATCTCTGCTTTCACTTCTTTCAACCAGTCCATACCGATTATCACATCAAAACTCCCTAACTCTACAGGTATCAAATCAATCTTAAATGTTTCGCTAACCAGTTTAATTTCTCGATTCCGACATATATTATCTGCTGAAATTAATTTACCATTTGCTAATTCGAGTAAAAATTTACTATCCAAAGGCGTCAATGGACAACTTAATTTAGCACAAAAATCTCTACTCATATAGCTTCTATCCGCACCCGAATCAAATAAAACGTAAGCAGATTTATTGTCAATAAGAAACGTACCTGTAACAAGCTCCGGGTCTTCCTGTGCCTCTGCCACATTAATATTGAAAACTCTTCCGCGGCCTTGTCCATTCGTGTTCTCCTGGTTCGGGCAATTTCTAATAATGTGGCCCGGTTTTCCACATTTATAACAAACTACATTGGCATAAATTGCTCCGACACTACTTGCTCCACCATTACTCGTTCCGACACCATTTGTTCCTTTCGTTCTATTAACCCCTGGTCCGTAGACCTCACACTTCGTCGCGCTATGACCATTTCTTTTACACTTGTTGCAAAATTTGGTGCAGAACCCCGAGTGATACTTTTCACACCTTTGGCATAGCTGCTTCTGATTGTTGTTGTTGTTGCGGTTATTATTGTTGTTGGGATGATTGTTGTAGTTGTTGTTGTTGTTGTTGGGCCGTTTGTTGTAGTTGCGATTGATGTTGCGATTGTTGGGATAATTGTTGCGATTATTGTTGTAATTGCTGTTGTTGTTGTATTGTTGATTCTTATCACCGTTTTCCTCCCACTTTCTTTTGAATTGCTTCACATTGGCCTCTTCAGCAGTCTGTTCTTTAATTCTTTCTTCAATCTGGTTCACTAGTTTGTGAGCCATTCTACATGCCTGTTGTATGGAGGCGGGCTCGTGTGAACTTATATCTTCTTGGATTCTTTCCGGTAATCCTTTCACAAACGCGTCGATCTTCTCTTCCTCATATTCGAACGCTCCCGGACACAATAGGCACAATTCTGTGAATCGTCTTTCATACGTGGTAATATCAAATCCTTGGGTTCGTAACCCTCTAAGTTCTGTCTTGAGCTTATTGACCTCGGTTCTGGGACGGTACTTCTCGTTCATCAAGTGCTTGAATGCTGACCACGGTAGTGCGTACGCATCGTCTTGTCCCACTTGCTCTAGATAGGTATTCCACCATGTTAACGCAGAACCTGTGAAGGTATGCGTAGCGTACTTCACTTTATCCTCTTCAGTACACTTACTTATGGCAAACACCGATTCGATCTTCTCGGTCCACCGTTTCAATCCGATCAGTCCTTCGGTTCCATCAAATTCCAAAGGTTTGCAGGCAGTGAATTCTTTGTAGGTGCATCCTACACGATTTCCTGTACTGCTAGATCCAAGGTTATTGTTGGTATGTAGCGCAGCCTGTACTGCGGCTATGTTTGAAGCTAGAAAAGTACGGAATTCCTCTTCATTCATATTCACGGTGTGTCGAGTAGTCTGTGCCATTTCCTTCAAAATAGTCAAATGGAACAAGTTAATCATACAGAATATTAAGAGTAGTTTATAGTATTTCGTAGCATAATATGAACTCATTTATAAAAGCTTTTTCTTCATATTAGCGTTTTATAAGCTTAAATTCGGGTAGTACCTACCCGTTAAGTTCATACTTAGTAGCTAATATACAATTCAACTACTACAATTCTATATGAAAAACTGATTATAATAATATTTCGCGTTCAAACTTTTACACAATATTTTACAAACTTACAATACCGCTTATTTTACATATAGCATGAAATATAGCACACAATAAATTTGATACAAGATGGTTGTGAAGATAATTCTAGCTAGTACACAAGTCGTTCAGCAAAGGCAATAAAGACACGTAATTCATACGTCCAGAAACAAGTCATGCATTCTGGTTTTACTAGGATTACTTCCCATCCTTGGTCTTGTGGAACATAACCATTATGGCCGTTGATAAGACAGCGTGTTGTAACGTCGTCAAAGGGACGAGGGTTACGTAATGTCCAACAGTCCCGTAACAATCTAAAAACCTCATTTCTTACCCCAATTACCGACTCCGTCACTTGTGGGAACGTTTTGTTTAATAGTTGTAGCCCGATGTTCTTGTTCTCACTTTGGTGAGAAGCGAACATTACTAATCCGTAAGCATAACATGCTTCTTTATGTTGCATGTTAGCCGCTTTTTCTAAATCACGAAGTCCAATATTCGGATATATTGAGTCAAAATAATTTCTTAACCCATTGCGTAAAATAGCATTTGGGTTCCCTGCAATATATGCGTCAAAGTAAACACATCGTAACTTATGGATTTCCCAATGTGATATCCCCCATCTTTCGAACGAAAGCCTTTTATAAACCAAGGCATTCTTGGAACGTTCTTCGAATGTCTTACAAACTGATCTCGCCTTAAATAGTTGTGCCGAAGAATTCTGACCGACTCTAGACAAGATTTCATCAATCATGTCTCCGGGTAGGTCTCTTAAAATATTGGGTTGTCTATCCATTTTGTGTTTTTATACTGTAAAATAGACAAGAGTTAGATTCATAAAAAAATACTTATTAATACAAGCAATTTTTACATATATCATAAAGCATAAGCACACTATATTACTTATATTACACCACACGAATACAACTATCTTATTCCGACTCACTTGTTTCTTCTTCTTTGGTTTTGGTTCGTTTTGCCAAGTTTCTAGGGATATATGATGTTCCCCTAATACGAGCCGTCGTTATCCACATTGGTTTAGAAAAACCTGGTGGTTTAGAGGTTCCCGGGTCATTGTTACAACTTAAGAACTTCGGGGGTTGACGATACATATAAAGTTCATCGGGGTTGGAATTAGATTTCTCTATTTTTATGCCCTTTCCCTTATTATTTTCTTTTGCCTTTTTAAATTCAGTTGGGGTAATTTCTATAACATCGTCGGAATTCTCGTCGGAATCCGATTCATCGGAGAATTGGTAATCCTCCCAATATTTTGCTTCCTTGGCGGAAACACCATTGACCATAATTAACCTTGGTCGGTTGGTTGAGGATTTTCTTTTACTTAACCGTTTTATTATTTCCCCCACTGGTTCTATTTCTTCATCCGGTTCCGATTCTTCTTCCGGTTCCGATTCTTCTTCCGGTTCCGACTCTTCTTCCGGTTCCTCTTCGGGAACTTGTGAATCAGTCCACGAATCATTCCAATTTACATTTGACTCTTCATTATTATTAGGTGAGTCAATGGGACTTGTTCTAGAGGTAGACATCTATCACATAATATCAAACGCGTTAAGAGATCAATATATCACATAATATTCACATGTTAAAAATATATAGTTTCCAACAAAATTTGTTAAGCAATCATTTTTCAAGTAAACACGATCGAAGTCCAGACTCACTAATGCATCCTAACAAACTCGATAAGACACACTAATGCAAAATTCTGGTTCTCTAAGACCAACGCTCGGATACCAACTGAAATGTCCCGTTCTTATTGATTAAAAACGTTCCATATTAATTGATTTCGTTGCGAGGTTTTGACCTCTATATGAGACGTTTTTCAAAGACTGCATTCATTTTAAAACAAACCATAACCTTTAATTCATCAATAAAGGTTTAAAAAGCTTTACGTAGATTATCAAATAATGATAATCTAAAATATCCTGTTTACACACGACCATTACATAATGGTTTACAATACAAATATGTTACAACAAAATAAGTTTCTTGAATGCAGTTTTTACACAATATCATACAAGCATGAACTCCAAATCTCGTCCTTATTTAAGTATGCGACAGCGGAAGCTCTTAATAATCACCTGAGAATAAACATGCTTAAAACGTCAACAAAAATGTTGGTGAGTTATAGGTTTAACCTATATATATCAAATCATAATAATAGACCACAAGATTTCATATTTCAATACACATCCCATACATAGAGATAAAAATCATTCATATGGTGAACACCTGGTAACCGACATTAACAAGATGCATATATAAGAATATCTCCATTATTCCGGGACACCCTTCGGATATGATATAAATTTCGAAGTACTAAAGCATCCGGTACTTTGGATGGGGTTTGTTAGGCCCAATAGATCTATCTTTAGGATTCGCGTCAATTAGGGTGTCTGTTCCCTAATTCTTAGATTACCAGACTTAATAAAAAGGGGCATATTCGATTTCGATAATTCAACCATAGAATGTAGTTTCACGTACTTGTGTCTATTTTGTAAATCATTTATAAAACCTGCATGTATTCTCATCCCAAAAATATTAGATTTTAAAAGTGGGACTATAACTCACTTTCACAGATTTTTACTTCGTCGGGAAGTAAGACTTGGCCACTGGTTGATTCACGAACCTATAACAATATATACATATATATCAAAGTATGTTCAAAATATATTTACAACACTTTTAATATATTTTGATGTTTTAAGTTTATTAAGTCAGCTGTCCTCGTTAGTAACCTACAACTAGTTGTCCACAGTTAGATGTACAGAAATAAATCGATAAATATTATCTTGAATCAATCCACGACCCAGTGTATACGTATCTCAGTATTGATCACAACTCAAACTATATATATTTTGGAATCAACCTCAACCCTGTATAGCTAACTCCAACATTCACATATAGAGTGTCTATGGTTGTTCCGAAATACATATAGATGTGTCGACATGATAGGTCGAAACATTGTATACGTGTCTATGGTATCTCAAGATTACATAATATACAATACAAGTTGATTAAGTTATGGTTGGAATAGATTTGTTACAAATTTTCACGTAGCTAAAATGAGAAAAATTATCCAATCTTGTTTTACCCATAACTTCTTCATTTTAAATCCGTTTTGAGTGAATCAAATTGCTATGGTTTCATATTGAACTCTATTTTATGAATATAAGCAGAAAAAGTATAGGTTTATAGTCGGAAAAATAAGTTACAAGTCGTTTTTGTAAAGGTAGTCATTTCAGTCGAAAGAACGACGTCTAGATGACCATTTTAGAAAACATACTTCCACTTTGAGTTTAACCATAATTTTTGGATATAGTTTCATGTTCATAATAAAAATCATTTTCTCAGAATAACAACTTTTAAATCAAAGTTTATCATAGTTTTTAATTAACTAACCCAAAACAGCCCGCGGTGTTACTACGACGGCGTAAATCCGGTTTTACGGTGTTTTTCGTGTCTCCAGGTTTTAAATCATTAAGTTAGCATATCATATAGATATAGAACATGTGTTTAGTTGATTTTAAAAGTCAAGTTAGAAGGATTAACTTTTGTTTGCGAACAAGTTTAGAATTAACTAAACTATGTTCTAGTGATTACAAGTTTAAACCTTCGAATAAGATAGCTTTATATGTATGAATTGAATGATGTTATGAACATCATTACTACCTTAAGTTCCTAGGATAAACCTACTGGAAAAGTGAAAAATGGATCTAGCTTCAACAGATCCTTGGATGGCTCGAAGTTCTTGAAGCAGAATCATGACACGAAAACAAGTTCAAGTAAGATCATCACTTGAAATAAGATTGTTATAGTTATAGAAATTGAACCAAAATTTGAATATGATTATTACCTTGTATTAGAATGATAACCTACTGTAAGAAACAAAGATTTCTTGAGGTTGGATGATCACCTTACAAGATTGGAAGTGAGCTAGCAAACTTGAAAGTATTCTTGATTTTATGTAACTAGAACTTGTAGAATATATGAAGAACACTTAGAACTTGAAGATAGAACTTGAGAGAGATCAATTAGATGAAGAAAATTGAAGAATGAAAGTGTTTGTAGGTGTTTTTGGTCGTTGGTGTATGGATTAGATATAAAGGATATGTAATTTTGTTTTCATGTAAATAAGTCATGAATGATTACTCATATTTTTGTAATTTTATGAGATATTTCATGCTAGTTGCCAAATGATGGTTCCCACATGTGTTAGGTGACTCACATGGGCTGCTAAGAGCTGATCATTAGAGTGTATATACCAATAGTACATACATCTAAAAGCTGTGTATTGTACGAGTACGAATACGGGTGCATACGAGTAGAATTGTTGATGAAACTGAACGAGGATGTAATTGTAAGCATTTTTGTTAAGTAGAAGTATTTTGATAAGTGTATTGAAGTCTTTCAAAAGTGTATAAATACATATTAAAACACTACATGTATATACATTTTAACTGAGTCGTTAAGTCATCGTTAGTCGTTACATGTAAGTGTTGTTTTGAAACCTTTAGGTTAACGATCTTGTTAAATGTTGTTAACCCAATGTTTATAATATCAAATGAGATTTTAAATTATTATATTATCATGATATTATCATGTATGAATATCTCTTAATATGATATATATACATTAAATGTCTTTACAACGATAATCGTTACATATATGTCTCGTTTAAAAATCATTAAGTTAGTAGTCTTGTTTTTACATATGTAGTTCATTGTTAATATACTTAATGATATGTTTACTTATCATAGTATCATGTTAACTATATATATATCCATATATATATCATCATATAGTTTTTACAAGTTTTAACGTTCGTGAATCACCGGTCAACTTGGGTGGTCAATTGTCTATATGAAACATATTTCAATTAATCAAGTCTTAACAAGTTTGATTGCTTAACATGTTGGAAACATTTAATCATGTAAATATCAATCTCAATTAATATATATAAACATGGAAAAGTTCGGGTCACTACAACTAAGAGAGCTACACAATCTATGTAGTCAAAGTAAAGCCTAAAACAAATGCATAGCAATAGATCATCAATCAAGCACAATAATCATCAACTCATTCAAACACCCAATTCATAGATTAGGACAAAATCCAAGCATCAAGTTTACAAATCAAGTGAACACAAGTAATATAAGCTATAATCATAAGATAAACAAGAACAAAATTAATTAAAACTAAAGCATTCATCATTACAACTAAAATGGAGAAGAACTAGTGTTAAAAAGGAAAGAGATTACAAAAATGGAGATGGATGATGGAGATCTAGCTTCTAGCTTCACTAATCTTTGACTTGGGACATGAAATTAGGCTTTGATCTTGATGGAATCATGATTGGAACCCATTTAGGGTTCCAAAAACGGCTCTAAGTTGCAGCTCTCTTACTCAAAAACCCCAAATATGCTTTTATAGGTCGGCTGAATTTTTTGGCTGAATCGTCGTCAAGAGCGGCGCTTTTGGACAGGAGCGACGCTTTTAGGAGCGACGCTTTTAGACAGGAGCAGAGCTTTTGGATACTGTTCTTTTTAACTCTCATTTTAGCACATAGGAGCCCCGCTTTTGACCTTAGAAGCGCCGCTTTTGACCCTGGAATCTCATTTTCACTCCAAAACTTCACTTGGTTCATTCCTTTGGCCCAGGGGGTTGATTCCTTAGCATAAATATGAACTTTTAGACCACTTTTGTCCCGAAACGACTAAATACCACAAACCACTCACTAATCATCACAACCTGTATCGAAATGCCACGAAAGTAGGGAGATACTGCGAAGATAAATATGTATATTTTGAGCAATATCAAATCCCCCACACTTGAACCTTGCTTGTCCTCAAACAAGCCTAAAATCAACCATATATTCACGATGATGACCAACTTTGACTAATACAAACTTGCAATTTCAAGTATGGTCTTTTTAACTTTCAATCCTTCAAGTACAATCTTAAAAATACTTGACAAACTTCAATGAATTACCTCAATGATTCTTGCCAATCGTTAAGCATTCAAAAATCGTCAAACAAAAACAATTTCAATCATCAATTCTTCTAGCTTTAAAACTATGACTTCCAAGACTTTGACCAAGTTTGACTTTCAAGGAATTGTCTTCAAGTCATTTCAATAATCTTCAAATCCAAGCTTTCACAAACCAATCTGTTCCACATCTTCAACAAACTCCACTCAAAACCATCAATCAAATTCAAGCCTAAACTACATTTCTTCAAGCATCTCAAAATCAATCACAATTCAAGCCTAGACTAAACCATCTTCACTTCTTCAAAATAATCAATCAAACAACCAAACATACTCCCTAGAAAGGCTCAAATATCCACAAGTATTCGCATTTAAGAATAATCAAATCAAGAATCTGGCTTTTTAGAGCAAACCTTTCTAGGAGCATTCTTCAAACCAATAATCATCGAGTTTCATCTCCACCATCTAATTCTTTAAACCACAATCGAAAAAAACTACCCACAAGCTTCACTTTGGTTAAATGGAGCACCAATTTCCATGAGTTACCCAAGAAAAACGTTTAAGCTTTAGGAAAGACAATGCTTTTAAAGAAAATCATTTACC
The DNA here is from genome assembly GCF_046630445.1 of Rutidosis leptorrhynchoides. Taxonomy (NCBI): domain Eukaryota; kingdom Viridiplantae; phylum Streptophyta; class Magnoliopsida; order Asterales; family Asteraceae; genus Rutidosis; species Rutidosis leptorrhynchoides. The sequence goes on from NC_092333.1 coordinate 399,600,478, forward strand.
ATTAAGAAAGGGAAAACGAGTCAATTTGAAAAACTAGACAAGTTTTTCGAAAATTTTGGTTTAAAGCTATGTGCATTCCATAGCAATACCAGTTTTGGGATAACCATACGGGTAGCTACTTCCCCCGTATATCACCGAAGTGAACTACCTTCTTGTATTGAAGGCGATGAGAAAGCGACTACCTTGGGTGTAAGATTGGCGTTGGGTCTATTGCAAGATACTTGGAAGACTTTACTTCCAAGCTTAGGTCTTTTTGAGAAAAAAACTTAACTTGGGAGACTTTACTCCCAAGCTTGGAACACAATAAAACTTGGAAGACTTTACTTCCAAGTTTGGAAGACTTGACTTCCAAAATGAAATGTTGGGAGGACTCGACTCTCCCTGGAGTGTCAAAGCTCAAAGCTTTTATTCACTCGGCTACTTCCCATATAACAAGCTTTTATGCTTATTTTGAGAAAAGATAGGAAGTAGAAACTACCTTTCCATAATTTGATCGAACATAAAGGGTGCCATAGCTTTTGGCTATGGAGTATGTTGTCTAGCAACACTAGCACGAAGCCATTGCACTTCATCAAGAAGATAGCACACGGTGAAGCTCGGTGTCTCCTCTTCCCACGGTACTTTACATCTTAAAATGATGTTGTTGGTTGAATGTGGGTTAATACACTAAACAATAAACTTAATTATAATTAACCAAAGTGTAATCAACCAAAGAATATGTTTTGATGATGACACACACATACGCATAAGTGATGACTGACATCTTAACATAAAACACGCAAGGTCACTATTCCTTGACACTTGAAGAATTTGGAAACATCATGGATGTTTCAAGTAACGGGATCAAATTTTTCCTTAACCCAAACTCATTTGATGAGTTTCCGGAATGGTTGAAAAAAGAATGTGTTCTTGAAACACTGAGTAAAGGACCACTCAAATTTGAATCCGTCAACAAAAAGGGTTTCTTAGTGCATCACCTTGCTTCAACATATGATCTATGGCAACAGATCATCTCCATAAATGTATATGGAAAGGGTGAATTACTTTGGAGAATGAATGAAAATGAGGTACTCTTTTGTGGTGTCTCATACACTCACTTAAGGTAAACATTGCATTTCTGATGGCATCTAGAATGCAACAGGCAGCTCAAGAACCCTTCTTGAAACTACCTTATGGCCTTCACTTAACTAAAATCTTTGCTCATCTCAAATTGACGACTTCCTATCACTACGCTGCTCAAGTCTCGTCATACCCGATTTGCAGAGCTTCAACCAGACCATTTGTTGAACCTTCTCTTGATAACCCTCCAAACTTTAACCTCCTTGTCACCACAGGACAAATCAGTGTCATTCACGAAAATGTTCTAAAAATCGAACGACATCTAAACAAGCTAGAAGGAATTATAAGAGACACTCATCACTACATTCACCTCAAGAAATAGGCCAAGGCAATTTGAAGAATGCCTATCTATACATCGAATTTATGTGTAATCCATGCATATTTTCATATATGCATCACTATGTTTCGTGCTCACTTTGAATAAAATGTGTGCTTGTTATGTTTTAATATATGTTTTTCCAACGTGCACAATTTAAGGGGGAGTTTTGTTCTAAGGGCGAGTTTAGTTCTAGGGAGAGCTAACCTTTTTGCCTTGACAAAAGGGGGAGAAAGATGGATACAAGTGATTGTTAACACTTGCGTATTTATAGCAAAATGTCCCTCATCACTTGTATGTTTGTCATCATCAAAAAGGGGCAGAATGTTGGTTGAATGTGGGTTAATACACTAAACAATAAACTTAAGTATAATTAACCAAAGTGTAATCAACCAAAGAATATGTTTTGATGATGACATACACATACGCATAAGTGATGACTGACATCTTAACATAAAACACGCAAGGTCACTAATCCATACTTTATCTTGCAAACGACCAAGTCAAACATAGGTTAAAGAATGAAATTAAAAGTTCATGTAAACACACGGTCGAGGTACGGTCGACTGCATAGTCAAACGTGAAACCTCAAACTGAATTGCAACGCAGTTTTGTGAAAACAAGTTGCACGGTCGCCACCACGGTCAACCGCAGTGCGACCGCAATTTCTTCTGTCACCGTTTTTGACCAAATAAAGTTTGACTAGTTCTCGACATCTATAATTCATGAAACCTTTCTCAACATGCTTAGAATAGATGCCTTCTCCATACTCAATTGAGTTTTGGTCATAAAAACACTAATTATGATTAATTACGCCTAATGACATCTTAATGACAAATTAACCAAGATTATGCATAACGCATAAGTGTTAATCAACAACTTGTGATCTTAATTCTTATCTAGATATCCTTAGTATGATCATCAAGTACCAACACACTTAAGCCAATATCACTAGAACAATAATTGCTATTAGAAATGACTTAGTGATTAATTAAGGCTAAATGAAGAACGATGCTCTCAAGGTTAAACTAGAAATGACTTGTAATCCTAAAACACACTTAGATACATTTAGGATGGTCACCAAGTCCCAACTAGAGATTGCTCTTCCCTTGTGCATGTGTTGGACATTAATGTGTGCTTACACATTAATCATGTAATGTGTTATATTGCACATTAAACTTATTAAGTGCTTGAAATATAAGTTGTGCAAGTATCTATATGATTGATCATAGAATAACTATCTCTTGCTATGTGAGTATTACTTAGTACTTGCTAATAATGCTTAATACTCATAAACTTGTCAACTTGATTAATATGTTTGCCATGTGCTCATTAGTTAGGATTCAAGTAACTAACCTACTCCAATAGATTAAGTGTAAAATGGTTCACAATGAAACTATAGTTAATTGTCTATTTGGTCTAGTCTAAGTAACTAAGTGTGATTGCTTGTTCAAGAATAACTTAACCTTAATGTATCTACATACTTCATGATTATCTTATAGAGACATTATTCAATTAGTCCCTAACTAAACTCAAATGAAACATGACTTATGATTAATTGGAACTAGGAAGTTAATGATATAGTGACTAGCCTTTAGAATTGAACCAAGAGCATTAATGTGACTAACTAAGTCTTGACCAAACTGAAATTTCCCTAAATATCAATCAAGACACTTCTCCAAGAATGTTGGGTTTGCCACTTTTGGAATGATTAGTCACTTTCATGCAATAAGACCAAATCTCACACACTTAATGCATATAGTACTTGTATAGGATGTTTGGTTTCTTTTGCAGGTGCTAGAAGGAGTAAAGGTGCCAAAATGTGGTGTTCAAATCTGAGTCAAACGGCTATACAATGGATACCAATTTTGGACTGGAGCACGCACGGTCGCACCACGGTCGACCGTGCAGGTAACCGTGTGTCAGCGGATATTTTTTTAATCCCACTATAAAAGGAAAACATTTAAGAGCATTTGAAGCTGACCCTCTTGCACATTTCAAAGGCTTATCTCCAGTGATCACAAGTGCATCAACTACTACTCAAATGTGATCAAGCAATAGAAGATTCTATGATCTTATAGATATAGAATTGGGTTGTTGTAAACTTACTAATCAAAATCATTTATCTTGTGAGTTTACTTAATGTAATGTGTGTCCTAGTATTGTGTTAGGATCATAATTGCAGAGTGTATAAGTCTTGTAACTTCCGTTAGTGGAAGCATAGGCTAGCTTAGTGATCTACTTCCTTAAAGGGACTTAGGAAGTTGATTAATCTTATTTGGAGATTAATACTTGTCCAAGGTGAAGACAAGTTGATCTAGGTTGGAGTTGATCTTTCAAAGGGATAGAAAGATTAGGTTTGTTGTCTACTAAAGAAGATTGAAGACTTGTAAATCAGATCTCCACCGGGTTTGGAGAAAAGTGCTTAGTGAAGCAACAAATCCCGATTAGTGTAATCGGGGAGTGGATTAAGGTGGATTAGTTAACATCCACCCGAACCACTATAAATCCTTGTGTCTATGTTCTTTACATTACTTCATTTATCATTTTGAACATATACACTACACACATCAAGTTTGATTTGAGTTGGTTGATCAAAGTAAAATCGAATTTGGTGATCAATCGAAAAATTGTTAAAAACGTATTAAGTAACTATTCACCCCCCCTCTAGTTACTTACAGATGCAAGTATGAAATGGTGTAGATTAGGAAGTCTTCTACACCAAGTAATGTGACATTCGAGAGACTTGACTCCCTTAAATGGATGGACTTGAGTCATCCGGAAGTGTTAAAGCTTGAGGCTTTAAACACTTGGTTTTTGAAGCAAACATGGAAGACTTTACTTCCATGCAACAATTTTGGTTCTCTTTAAAAATTTCAACTTTAAACACATGAATCACTTTGAAAGTGGAAGACTCTACTCCCACTTGAACTTTTGCAAAAACAAAGGAAGACTTTACTTTCCTCAAAAAGGGTGGAGTTGATTCACCCTAAAAGGTAAGTTATGGCTAACTTTCACACAAAATTTTCACTTAATTCAACAAGTTACTTGGGAAAATTTTAAAATTTTGTGATAGTTTTATAAAAATAAGTCTACGAGAATTTATCTCTCCCCCCACACTTGAGATCATGTAATACCCTCATTACATGAATCGAAATAGCTTATAAATTTGAGAGGACAAAATGAAAAGTGGAAGAGAAATAGAGATACCCGAGAACAAAGGCCATTTCCACAAGTGATTATCGATTTGCATAAGGTTATCTTATCAAAACTGCATCACCAAACTTCCCCTTTGCTTTGATTTTGATTAACGAGTCTTTGTCTTGACTCGTCCCCATCTTCTTAACATTCCTTATCGGGGTGTTCTCCCCCACATTTTATCAGAGGGTATGTGAAATCGGTGGAAAAAGTTCCACGAATCAAGAGAGTGAGCCAATCATTAACCCCTCGGGTGGTGTAAAAGAAGAGAATAATCTTCTTCATTTGCATGAAGAAGATTGAACCAACCCGAGAGTCAACAAAGACTCTCTTCCAAACACAATTTTAAACACGAGGTTCGCTTTCTTAATCGGCTCACACAAACACGAATCATCAACCTCGGGTTGCAAAACCTCCTTAAAATCATCAATACCATACCCGAGAGGATTGTTATGTGACAACCCGGAAATTTTCAACCAAATTTAAACTTTATCTTTATATTATTCCAACACGATAAGCAAAGTTTGTTAAGTTAAATCTCAAGAATTTTAAATTGTGTTCATGCATTCATTATAACCTCGACCAAATTCCAACGATTCACGAACCGTTATATATATAAATAAATATGTATATATATGTATATATATTATAACTTGAGAATATTAATAAAGTATTAAACGTATAATACTTTACATGAACGTATTTGTTTCAATATGTTTATCGATGGAATTAGAAGATAATATCAAATGATTAATTTATCAGATACATTGTGATATGATTACGGGTCTATTTTATGAGGTCCACTGTGATTTAAGAAATCTATTCTTTTTTACAACATTCGGAAAATGGTAAAGTGATTTATAAGTAAGAACGTGAAGTGTAACTAACTTAGATGTTGGATATCGACAAGTAAGTAACTCGACATTTTTTATTAAGATGATTTCATACGTTTATTTAACCTTTGAACTTTATCCCATTCTTCACCAACAGACTGTAATTTAAAAACTTGAAACCTATTATGAATATATATGATTCTACTTTTCTAAAACGTTTTATGATATAACGATTTCCATTATTTTAACCTTTAAACAAAATGATTCTTAAAAATATATTTGGTTTTGGAAAACAAAATTATTATATTTATTTGATTTAGTTTCAAACGTACAAAAACGTTTTCAGTTTAAAAAGAACTTTATTATTAAAACGTATATAACTTTTATAAATATCTAGAACTACTTTTGACAACTCATTACTTAACCAGCATGATAAAGATAACGATATTTATATTTTATTTTATTAAATATATATAACGATTTAAATTAATATTATATATATTTATACGCGTATTATACGTACATAGTTTTATACTTTTACTATACTTAAACTTTACCTTTACTTTATTTTTTACTTTACTTTGACTTTAATAATTCACTTTAATAATTCATACTTTAATAATTCACTTTAATAATTCATACTTTAATAATTCACTTTAATAATTCATACTTTAATAATTCACTTTAATAATTCATACTTTAAAAATTCACTTTAATAATTCATACTTTAATAATTCACTTTAATAATTCAAAAATCTATTATAAATAGAATTCAATAGGTTTCATTATTTCATAGAAACTTAAAAATATTTTTCTCTAAACTCTCTCAATCGATTTACATATATATATATTTACTCCGTATTATTTCAAGATATTATTAGTATACATAAAATATTACGTCAGAGTGCGGTCCGGGTGATTTTGAAATTATTTTTCGAGTGGGATTGGATTAAGGAAATTATGGGTTATAGCCATGGAGGTGATTGGGTATGGTTCATGGGTATGCTCATGAGGTCAATATAGTGTTTATCATCTCCGTTGCGTCTACGTACCTTTCCTGCAATATTGAATCTCAATATTGATACGTGAGTACTCATAATTTAACTTTTACATACTAATAGTGTATCCCTGACTAGTGCTCGAGTATATAGGATTATGCATGTTTGTACTTATGATATTGCCTTTAGTTAGATTATGTTGAATCCTGAATTAGTTATATATGCGACTGAGATAAGGTATAAGATATGCATGTCGTTGGAAAGCTAGCGAAAAATTAAGAACTTTTTATTTAGATATCGAATGATTTCGATGAACGGATTTGAAGTTATAGTCCATCGAATTTTTGTATTATTATTAAAAATGATTATTATTATCGTCGTTATTATCGTCGTTCTAGTTTTATCTTATTATTATTATTATTATTATTATTATTATTATTATTATCTTTATCAATAAAAGGATTTATCATTAAAAATTGTTTTTTTAATATTATTATTACTATCGTTATTATCATTAAAGTTATAATTAGTATTATTATTATTATTATTATTATCTAATTATTATTATTATTATCTAATTATTATTATTATTATTATTATTATTATTATTATTATCATCATTATTATTATTATCATTATTAATATATATATATCATTATTTAAAAATGGCTATTGTTATTATTATTATTATTATTATTATATTATCATTATCGTTAATAATGTCATAGTAATTATCATTATTAGTATTATTGTAATTAAAACTAATATTAGTAACACCTAATTATTTTAATTACTATTATTATCATTATTATGAGCACGATATAAAAGACGATTAAAAGCTATTAAACGAAATGATTAGGAAATAATGAGTAAGAGTATCATGATGAAATTAAAATATTATAAGATATTGATTTAGATAAAATTATCGTTCTTATTATTTTTATCATTACTATTATTATTAAAAGTATCGTTAGTATCAAAACTATCATTTTAACAAAAATTATCATTTTAACAAAAATTATCATTTTAATAGAAATGTCATTGTTACTATAAAATATCATTTTTATTATCATTTTAAATAGAATTATTATTTTAAAGATAATATTAAAAATTATCGTAAATATTAAAGTTATCATAATTAGAATTATCGTTTTATCATAATATCACCTTAGTAATTATAAATATTGATATTTTTATAATAATAATTATTATTACAAAATAATACAACTTTTACTTACTAACATTATAGATATTATTTTATCAAATAAATATTTAATACAAACATATTTTACTACGTGTAATAAATTACTTTAATAATACCTATCATATTATCTTTATGATATTAAATGAACCCTATAAATTTTATTACTTAATATATATAAAAGTATATTTTATTATATAAATTTTAATATAAAATTTTATTTATTAATAAATGAATTATATTATTTACTCTAATAAATCTTTTAAAAATATTTAAAAATATAAAACGACGATATTTAAAATATATTATAATCATGTATAAATTTTGGAAATCATTTTGAGTCAAATTGACTTTTGTTGACTTTTGCATATTAGTCTCGAGCATTAGGATTGTGGTACACTATGACCTGACCTAATTGTTAGACAAATATTGACCAACATATAATTATATATAATTAATTTAGGTTCGTGAATCCGAGGCCAACCTTGCACTAGTTCAATGACGTTATATGTATTTTCACTACGAAATACAGTATGGTGAGTTTCATTTGCCTTTTTACCCTTTATATTTTTGGGCTGAGAATACATGCGCAATTTTTATAAATGTTTTACGAAATAGACACAAGTAATCGAAACTACATTATATGGTTGAATTATCGAAATCGAATATGCTCCTTTTTATTAAGTCTGGTAATCTAAGAATTAGGGAACAGACACCCTAATTGACGCGAATCCTAAAGATAGATCTATTGGGCCCAACAAGCCCCATCCAAAGTACCGGATGCTTTAGTACTTCAAAATTTATATCATGTCCGAAGGAGGATCCCGTAATGATGGGGATATTCTTATATGCATATTGTGAATGTCGGTTACCAGGTGTTCAATCCATATGAATGATTTTTGTCTCTATGCATGGGACGTATATTTATGAGAACTGGAAATGAAATTCTTGTGGTCTATTAAAATGATGAAAATGAATGATTATGATAAACTAATGAACTCACCAACCTTTTGGTTGACACTTTAAAGCATGTTTATTCTCAGGTATTAAAGAAATCTTCCGCTGTGCATTTGCTCATTTTAAAGATATTAATTGGAGTCTTTCATGGCATATTTCGAATAACGTTGCATTCAAGTCATTGAGTTCATTAAAGATTATTATTATTAAGTCAATTTATAGTTGAATAGTGGATATTATGAAATGGTATACATGCCTGTCAATTTTCGATGTAAAGAAAGTTTGTCTTTAAAAAACAAATGCAATGTTTGTAAAATGTATCATGTAGAGGTCAAATACCTCGCGGTGTAATCAACTATTGTGAATCGTTTATAATGTATATGAACGGGTCCTTTCAGTTGGTATCAGAGCGGTGGTCTTAGCGAACCAGGTCTGCATTAGTGTGTCTAACTGATAAGTCGTTAGGATGCATTAGTGAGTCTGGACTTCGACCGTGTCTGCATGTCAAAAGTTTTGCTTATCATTTCTAGTCGAAAATCATCTACTTATCATCCATAGGAAATTACCTGCTTATCATTATTAGTCTAGACACGTCTTGCTACATTAATTGCATGAGTAGTGTATAGACAAAATTCATATCTTAGCGTATCTGCTAAATCATATCTTATCGTATCTGTTACTTTAAGCTTTGCCTGACATATCCCGCAAATTCCTCCGTAATCTATGAAATCTTTTGATCTCTATATATAGATATCCTAGGTAAATAGAATACCACCCGATAGCCGAAAAATCATTTTATATCGAAAAATCCTTTATCCAATCGTACGAAATGGAATTTGTCATCAGTTCAAGTCACTCGGATTCCGAAATAGAATCTCACTCAAGCTCCGAAAGCAGTGTGACCGGAATGGATCAACCAATCAGTCATCACCTATTCTGGATGAATTGGGGATGGGTTCGTAGCCTCCTCAATCATTGGAAACAAGAAGAAGGCGATCCTTTCCATCCACCACATTGCCCTCTTGGCGAAGAACCTGAAGCACTTACCGGCGAACCTGTTCGAGACACCATTTTCTCTCTCATTTCCAGGGTATCTCGTCACGATTATATACTACATCAAATTCTAGATTATATTTATCCTCTCGTTCCGACCGACAATCATCCTGGAATAATAGAAGAAGTCAACGAACTTCGCGCTCGGGTAGTGGCTTTGGAGAATATGGTTCAGAGATTACAAACACCAGCAGCAGCATCAGCAACATAACCAGTACCACCATCATCAACACCAACAGTACCATTACCACCTCCAACCACAACCGCGTTGTAAACCTCAACTTCACAATCTGTCCCACGAGTATCAACGTCATACGTACCATAGATACCAAGGAGTACCAACAACAATAACTGACGAAGTATTAATTCATAACTTCATTGGAGAAACATTCCGCGGCGATTATATAATCTCTAAAGTCTTAGAGATTATCTAATCTAGCCCTAACCATAAATCAGTTAAGCGAACCAAAATGATAGAAGGAAGAGTAGAAACCCTGACAAAAATGGCGTGTGATTAACAAGTTAAACTTGTTTTACCAATAACATCAACAGTACCGTCAGCGTCACCAGCATCGTCAGTACAGTCAACATCAGAATCAACAACACCTATAACATCACAAACTCCGTCAGTTCAAGAATCACTGTTTACATCATTACGAATCAATAACGTGTATATTGTATCAACAAGTTATGAAGAATTACCTCATTCCCTCTGAAGAAATTATATATATATTTTATATATATATATATTGAAATAAAAAAATAAATCTTTCCGTGTTAAAGATATTGTGTGTGAATCTTAACTACTCGGTTAATTCATATTACAAATATGCAATAATGTACGTCCCTCACCCGCGACTTAACCATCGTTAACTACAATCTCTGTCTCAATTCAACAAATTCCAATTCCTAATAAATCAAGTATATATTTGATTTTACACTTCATCATTGATGTAACCAAAACTTTTCAGATAACATCATTAGTACTTTGCGAAGTTCACAAGAATTTAACAAAAACCAGCATCACATCTCAACAAATAACGAAGTATTGATTCATAATTTCAATATTATTGAAGAAATACTTATGTAACCTCTAAAGCCTTAAAGGAATTATTCAATTCTAGTTCCAACCGTAAATCGAATGAGTTTAATTTAGTATTAACTCATTAAAATCTATGTTACATCTGAGAAGAATATATACATATATATTTTCATAAAGACTGTAATAAAATTCTTATGTACAAAATATTAATTGTGAAATTTTTTTTAACCGGTAGGTAATACCCGAGAGATATATATAAATTCACAATTAATATGTTACATTCTTCGAATCAGATTAAGCAAATTATCAATTATACTTCCTACTTTCACAATAATATACATTCTTTCATAGAAATCAAAACAACCATACTCATTCAAACCCAATTACATATTCTGATTTTAAAATCTCAGAATTCAATTTGAGATATAACCGGTACCATCACTTTTAGATTCTGATAAGGCTAAAAAGGAACATATATTTCATAGCAAAATCCCCCAAGAAAGACAAGATTTTAGTTGCAATTGTTCCATTTTCGAGTAATATTCGTTTATTTTAAATAAGTGCGAAGACAAAAGGCGAAAACGAAGATTTGAAGACGCAAAGGTCCAAAAAGCTCAAATGTTCAAGATACAATTAAAAAGGTTCAAATTATTGATGAAGAACGTCTAAAAATGACAAGAGTACAAGTTACAAAACGCAAAGTACAAGATATTAAATTGTACGAAAGGGCGTTCGAAAATCCGGAACCGAGGCATGAACCAACTCTCAACGCTCGACGCAACGGTGTAAAAATTACGAGTCAACTATGCACAAGAATAAAATATAATATTTAAATAAATCATAATAAGAATAATATTAAATAATAAAAAGTTGTTAATTGAGCATAGTTCAGGGGTCGTAAATGAAAATTCAATTTATAATTTCGCCTATAAAAGGAACGATATGTAACGATGAAGCGATAAAGACTTTTTTTTTCGATCTCTTTTTTTTTCTTCTATCTTTTTCTTATTTTTCTATCTATCAATATCAATATCTATATTCTATATCTCTATCATAATGTTAACTTAATAAGATATAACAATAATCTTAATTTTAATTTTAAATTATGATAATAATAAGATTTATGATAGAGATCTTTTGAGTATGTAAGTCGAAATTCTGTCCGTGTAACGCTACGCTATTTTTAATCATTGTAAGTTATGTTCAACCTTTTTACATTAATGTCTCGTAGCTAAGTCATTATTATGCTTATTTGAGCCGAAGTAATCGTGATGTTAGGCTAAAATATTAAGATGGGGTTATTGAACTTTGGACCATAATTAAGGTTTGGGCAAAAGACCGACACTTGTGGAAATTGAACTATTGACTATTAATAGATGGGGGGTATTGTCTAATTGAGTGACAACTCATTGGAGTCTGTCGAACCTATCTTCAAATTAATTAACCTAATAATTAATAATGATTATGGTTGTCCTATTTAGTGATGTTCATATGGAATCTGTTATAATCATTTAATTAATCAATTGGGTTGGGTAATTGATTATTCATTCTGATCAAGTGGATGAATTAATATTCATAAACTAATTAAAACAGGGGTGGATTACATACAGTGATAACTGGTGTAATTGTTGACAGAAGTGATAACTGCGTCACAGTTTAAATCCTTAATCAGTTGGAATATTTGACTTCGGGTATAAGGGTAATTTGACGAGGATACTCGCACTTTATATTTATGACCGATGAACTATTATGGACAAAAACCAGATAGACGTATCAAATAAACCAGGACAAAGGACAATTAACCCATGGTAATAAATTAAAATCAACACGTCAAACATCATGATTACGGAAGTTTAAATAAGCATAATTCTTTTATTATATTTCTCATCGTATCTTTATTTACTGTCATTTTATTACTCGCAATTTTATTTTCTGTCATTTTATTTATCGCAATTTATTTTACGCACTTTAATTTTTGTCATTTATTTTTACGCTTAAAATCGACAAACCGGTCATTAAACGGTAAAACCCCCATTTTATAATAATACTACTACTTATTTATATATATATTTTTACAAATAAACTTAATAATATAGCGTTAACTTCACCAGCTCCCTGTGGAACGAACCGGACTTACTAAAAACTACACTACTCTACGATTAGGTACACTGCCTATAGTGTTGTAGCAAGGTTTAGGTATATCCCATCCGTAAATTAATAAAACTTGTGTCATATTTTGTAGTATTTTGTATTAAAAATAATACTATTTCGTACCCTCACGCTACATCATCAAGTTTTTGGCGCCGCTGCCGGGGAGCGCTAAAACGCTATATTTTTAATTATAATAATATTGAAATAAAATATAATAATATAATAATATTGAAATAGAATATAATAATATAATAATATTGAAATAGAATATAATAATATAATAATATTTAAGAATCAAAAATTTATACGTAAATTTTAAAAAAGTCGTATTTATTAAATACTTTAGGGGTATATTATGTAACTTATAATTAATAATTACTATCATGTCGCTTTCATGTGAATAGTAAATTAATTAATTTATTTTCATTTACTATTCATAAATAGTAAATGAATTAAAAAAAAAAAGTTTTGAAAAAAAAATTATAATTATAAAAAAAATTATTAATTTGTAAAAAAAAATCGTTTTTTTAAAAAAAAAAAAAAAAAAATCATTTTTTTTAAAAAAAAAAAAAAAAAAATTTCGTTTTTAAAAAAAAAAAAAAAAAAAAATTGTGTAAAAAAAAAATCGTTTTTTTTAAAAAAAAAAAGAAAAAAAATTCGTTTTAAAAAAAAAAAAATTTTGTAAAAAAAAAAAAAAAAAAATCGTTTTTTTTTTAAAAAATTTAAAAAAAAAAAAAAAAAAAAAAAAAAACCTAAAAAAAAAAAAAAAAAAAACGTAAAAAAAAAAAATTATAAAAAAATATATTTTTAAGATTTTGTCTATAAAAATTTTTTTTTTTTTTTAGTTTTATTACCTTTAGATTTTTAGACTATATTCGCAACTTTTAGTATTAAGTTTAGTTTTGCCATAATTATTTTTACTTCTAGAATTTTTAGGCTTTGCCGTAAAATCCCTTAAGTGCATATTCCTTAGACTAAGTTTTAGGTGCTTTAGAATTTTACGACGCCGTATTTCGCACTATTTTCTTATTTTTATTTTTCGACGCCTATTTTTCGACCTTTTTATTTTTCGACACTTTTCGACGCGCAATCTTTTTCTCTCTTATTTCTCGCTATTCTAGTTTTAGGATAAGATTTTTATTCTACTTCTTATCTAAATTTCTTAAAATTACGAAAATTTATTTTAAGTGGTTAAATTGATAGACATCAAAATTTTCTGGTTCGTAGTAATAGTTGGATTTGTACGTGGACCGGGTTATTGGAGCCAAACAGTCCTCAATTATATTGAGACCAAACGAATCCTGCCCCTCTGCTGCATCTTTTGGCTATTCGAAACGTGGGCAAAATCAGAAAAGTCTATTGATTGGATAACTTATTATAATTTTTCTTTCCTTTTAAAAACTAATAGGATATTCAGTGAATGCACCGAGCAAGACGTTCACCACCTTTTGTACGTTCACCACCTGTAACTAGATCAAGACATTTAACAAATATAACCGCCGTTGATTTCTCTTTAGAATCGTCATCCAGTAGACCAAGTACTTTAGTTCAAATTTCCGATAATCCATTTTTTGAACCCGACTTCACAATTAAGAACCCGGAGCATATTCAAGGACAATTCCAAGATCCTGAACCACTAATTATTCCTCCTGAGCCACAAACCATTAAATCAGAATCCTCTAGTGATTCGGATACAACAAATTCAATTATGGAAAATCTGGAACCTCTAAGTATGGAAGATCGAATGAGAGCCACACGCACGGGCCAAGGTCACGCCATTATTAAACCAGAAGTTAATGCTCCAGATTATGAAATTAAAGGACAAATCCTACACATGGTAACTAACCAATGCCAATTCAGTGATGCACCGAATGAAGATCCTAACGAACACCTTCGTACGTTTAAAAGAATTTGTACACTATTCAAAATCCGAGAAGTGGAAGATGAGCAGATCTATCTCATGTTGTTTCCCTGGACTTTAAAGGGAGAAGCCAAAGATTGGTTAGAATCGTTACCTGAAGGGGCGATTGACACATGGGATGTTTTAGTTGAAAAATTTCTTAAACGATTCTTTCCGGCATCCAAAGCCGTGAGACTTCAAGGAGAAATTGTTACGTTCGCGCAAAAGCCAAATGAAACATTATATGAGGCGTGGACAAGATTCGGAAGGATGTTGAGAGGATGTCCTCAACACGGATTAGATACTTTTCAAATAGTACAAATCTTCTATAAAGGCGTAGACATCGCTACACGAAAAGACATCGATATAACAGCTGGTGGTTCCATTATGAAGAAAACCGCAACTGAAGCTTACAAAATCATTGATAACACAGCATCCCACTCACATGAGTGGCACCAAGAAAAAGATATATTTCGATCATCTAAAGCGGCTAGAGCCGATTCTAGCCATGACTTTGATTCCGTTTCCGCAAAAATAGATGCTTTCGAAAGAAGAATAGAAAAGATGAATAAAGATATTCACGCAATTCGAATCAGTTGTGAGCAATGCGGTGGACCACACTTATTGAAAGATTGTAATGTTGAACCAACGATGGAACAACGAGAGAATGTTTCTTATATGAACCAAAGGCCGGGAAATGATTATCAAAATAATTATCAACCGCCAAGGCCGAACTTCAATCGAAATCAATACATTCTTTACAATCCAAAAGGACCCGAAAATAACTTGTACAACCAACAAGGTCCGAATAACCAACCAACTCAAAACAACACTTTCAATCAACAAAGACCTAGCTTGTATAAACCACCACAACAACTCGAAGAGAAAAAGTCAAATCTAGAAGAAATGATAGCAAAGCTAGTTGAATCTCAAACACAATTTATTACATCTCAAACCCAAACGAATGAGAGGTTTGATCAGTCACTTAGAACTCAACAAGCTTCCATTTTGAATCTAGAAAAACAAGTAGGTACTGTTGTTAGATTAATAAGGGAAAGAGAACAAGGAAAGCTACCGAGTGATACTGAAGTAAATCCTCGGAATGAGAATGTTAATATGGTTTCAACGAATTCTGAAAAACCAGCACCAGAAGATGGGAAGGTTTTAGATGAGAGTAACAATGAAGAAGTTACACCACCACCACCCGAGTATGTAAAGCCAGTGGTGGCACCATACAAACCACCCATCCCGTTTCCAAGAAAAGGAGTTGAGTATGAGCAAGTGATAGGTAATAAAGATTGTGATACCTCTGGAAAGAAGAAGAAGAAAAAGAATAAGAAAGTGCAAGAAACAAAAGCCGTAAATATAAACCCGGTGAAGACAGTTCCACCAAAACCTCCACCTAGGGTAGGAGATCCGGGTGAATTTATTGTTCCTTGTCTACTTAGTGATTGTGTCATGTATGATGCACTAGCAGATTTAGGTGCAAGTGTAAGTGTTATGCCTCTTTCCTTATATAAGAGATTAGGTGTAGGTAAGTTAAGTCCAACGGATATGAGTGTTCGACTCTTTGATCAAACCATTAAGCACCCAGTTGGAATTGCTGACAACCTACCCGTTCAAGTAGGCAATTTAACCTTTCTAGTCGAATTTATTGTCATTGACATAGAAGAGGACCCAAACATTCCTCTAATTTTAGGTCGGCCATTCTTAGCGTCCACCAAGGCGTTATTTGATGTAGGAAATGGAAGAATGACACTTAAAAGTGGTGACAAATCGATCACCTTTATGATTCGAAAGTCTAAATCTCCACCAGCCAAAACCGTTGAACCAGTAAAAACAATTGGTAAGAACCATGTGGTTTTACCAACTCCAACGGTAATACTTAGCAATAATGAAACGCCTAAGTGTGGGGAAAATGAAGTAACACCTAATGATGACATGATAACAAAGAACCCCGTTGTTGATACGAAATTAAATGATCCCGTTATTAATAGTTCAATGAAGAAACTTATTAAACGGATTCGCGATGCTAGAACCAAGGGGAACTTTAAGTTATGTAACCGGTTAGTATCCAATCTATCACCTAAAGAAAAGGAGAAACTAGTTGAAATTATGGATATTACACAGGAATCCGACCAATGGCTTAAAGAAAAAGTCACGGATATGCAAGTTGATTATGGACCAAGAGAAATTGACGATAAAGTTAATCACAATTTTGACACCACGGCTACCTAAGTGTGGGGAGATTCAAATGTTCTAAAAAGAAAATGCTATCTAGAGTTAGTTGTTCTGTTCTCGTGTAGTTCCGAGAATGGAATCCGATTGGTCTTTTCCGCTAGCAGACACTAAAGAACTAGTTTTCTCCCCCCATTCTGAATTTTTTTTTTTTTTTTTTAGGTTTTATATGAAATTAATATGCTTTTAAGTTTTGTGTGATATTTAAAAACAAAATTTACTTTAATTCATTAAGTTGAAAAAATGATTTCTAGAATTCGTCGTGAGTTGAAGACTAGGTCATTAAGCCGAAATTGCTTTACCCGAGGGTGGGACGGCATATTTTGTTATCATTATTTTTAATTTTATTGATCTAAAGTATGCCAAAAAGATATTAGACTTTATAAATTTTTGAACGTAGGGTAATATACTCAACTTCAAAAATATGTATATATATGTTTGTATTTTATATTATGTACAAAACAGGGTAGAACAACGCACTTTCAAAGACTAACTTTAAGTTCAGCAATAGCTACTGATTTTGACGACAAGAAGCAAAATATCAAATGTGATGTAAAATAATATGCTTACAAACTGGGTATTTTTAATCACTTTTATACACTAATCACCCTCATGAATTTATAATTATAGTCTGATTTCATGCAAATGAGGGCATTGCATGATCTCAAGTGTGGGGAAGGGTTATAAATTCTCTCGGGTTTGCACTTAGTTTATTTGCCAAATTTTGTGAAAATTTGAAAAATTTTCAACTAAATGAATTTAAAATCATGTTTATACATATTTATGAACGGTGAAAACTAGGTGATAATACCGAAATTATCGTTACCTCGAAAAGGACATAAATTGAGAAACACCCTAAAACGCTTGAATTCATTTAAAATGAAATAAAAGAAAATAAAAAGGCAAAGAAAGAAACTAAGTGTGGGAAGAATGTACCAAGTTATTCAATTTAAAACATATATCACATATTTTTGTACAAGATTATTGCAGGTACTTTTGCTTTGGACGATACTAATCAGTTTTACCCGGTTTACTGTAATACATTTGAAAGAAAGATGGATCTACACGATGAATCAATTCCATCATTAAAAGGAAGTAAAGTCTTTCGAAAAAGACACGCGCTTCTTGATTTAGGTCATGAAGTTGTCGTCCAGACCAGCTGTAGGTTGACGAAAAATCTAGAAAAGTCATCACTAAAATCAGCAGGAAATCCACGGACCTCAGCATCAAACAGGGTCGCCATGTGGTCAGATTTATCCTAACCATGAGAAGGATTTATCTCGTACAATGGGGAGGCACCGTGCAAATTAGCTGGATAAGACTAATGAATCAGATCCCCAGAAAGGATAATCTCCTTAAAAGATCAAAAATCAGCTTTTAAGCCTGATATTACTCAATCCTTGAGATTGACTTTAAAGATTGAGAATTACAAACTCATGGAATTCAATGATATCTAAACTCGAGCTTGAACGAGAAAATATTTTGATCAAAAATACAAACCGATTTGTTTTCTGAAAACCCATTTTCAATGCGTTCATTACCATTGAACGTAAAATCCTAAGAAATTCAACTGGAATTCATTAGGTCACCTGAACCAAATCGGGTGTCAACCGTAAGAACGGTGGTTGCATAGCATGGTCGGAGACAGGACCTTGTGCCAGACCGAAAAATCATAGGATGATCTTTACTATCGCTCCTACCAAGGATAGTTCTAGCATCCGACACGTTAAAAGACCATAATCAAATGCATGTCACGGGACATTGCCTTAACAGTTTCTTGTTCATCGCTTTCCTTTACAACCGGACGGTAGTTTACCGAAAGGTAATATACGGAACAAGTAAATTGGATGTGTGCTTTCCGATACCGGGATAGCAGTGGATTACACGAACCTAAATGTTTTTAGCCAAAATATTGATCCACAAATATATTTTGCAACACCAATGGTGGATCAAATCAGAAAACTTATCTAGGGTAAAAGCTAGATTGAATTTTTAAAAGATCAAATGTTTTCATAAAGATCCTATTTCCTAAAGGATCTAAATTTTTATAGTCATGTGGGACTGTAAACCGCCTTTCAAATGTGCACTTTGCTTTGGAAACCGAAAGTAAATCGGCTATTTGATTGCAAGTGTCGTTGACCTAAACCCAAGGCAACTGTGGATGACACACCCACCTTTAACCATCATTACTGTCATTGTTTATACCGCTATATCAAAATCACTGATGTACAAAGTGTGATGAATAAAAAAGTGATTCATGTATGTTTTTATTTCAAGTTCTGTATTGCTTGAGGACAAGCAACGCTCAAGTGTGAGGATATTGATAAGGCTAAAAAGGAACATATATTTCATAGCAAAATCCCCCAAGAAAGACAAGATTTTAGTTGCAATTGTTCCATTTTCGAGTAATATTCGTTTATTTTAAATAAGTGCGAAGACAAAAGGCGAAAACGAAGATTTGAAGACGCAAAGGTCCAAAAAGCTCAAATGTTCAAGATACAATTAAAAAGGTTCAAATTATTGATGAAGAACGTCTAAAAATGACAAGAGTACAAGTTACAAAACGCAAAGTACAAGATATTAAATTGTACGAAAGGGCGTTCGAAAATCCGGAACCGAGGCATGAACCAACTCTCAACGCTCGACGCAACGGTGTAAAAATTACGAGTCAACTATGCACAAGAATAAAATATAATATTTAAATAAATCATAATAAGAATAATATTAAATAATAAAAAGTTGTTAATTGAGCATAGTTCAGGGGTCGTAAATGAAAATTCAATTTATAATTTCGCCTATAAAAGGAACGATATGTAACGATGAAGCGATAAAGACTTTTTTTTTCGATCTCTTTTTTTTTCTTCTATCTTTTTCTTATTTTTCTATCTATCAATATCTATATTCTATATCTCTATCATAATGTTAACTTAATAAGATATAACAATAATCTTAATTTTAATTTTAAATTATGATAATAATAAGATTTATGATAGAGATCTTTTGAGTATGTAAGTCGAAATTCTGTCCGTGTAACGCTACGCTATTTTTAATCATTGTAAGTTATGTTCAACCTTTTTACATTAATGTCTCGTAGCTAAGTCATTATTATGCTTATTTGAGCCGAAGTAATCGTGATGTTAGGCTAAAATATTAAGATGGGGTTATTGAACTTTGGACCATAATTAAGGTTTGGGCAAAAGACCGACACTTGTGGAAATTGAACTATTGACTATTAATAGATGGGGGGTATTGTCTAATTGAGTGACAACTCATTGGAGTCTGTCGAACCTATCTTCAAATTAATTAACCTAATAATTAATAATGATTATGGTTGTCCTATTTAGTGATGTTCATATGGAATCTGTTATAATCATTTAATTAATCAATTGGGTTGGGTAATTGATTATTCATTCTGATCAAGTGGATGAATTAATATTCATAAACTAATTAAAACAGGGGTGGATTACATACAGTGATAACTGGTGTAATTGTTGACAGAAGTGATAACTGCGTCACAGTTTAAATCCTTAATCAGTTGGAATATTTGACTTCGGGTATAAGGGTAATTTGACGAGGATACTCGCACTTTATATTTATGACCGATGAACTATTATGGACAAAAACCAGATAGACGTATCAAATAAACCAGGACAAAGGACAATTAACCCATGGTAATAAATTAAAATCAACACGTCAAACATCATGATTACGGAAGTTTAAATAAGCATAATTCTTTTATTATATTTCTCATCGTATCTTTATTTACTGTCATTTTATTACTCGCAATTTTATTTTCTGTCATTTTATTTATCGCAATTTATTTTACGCACTTTAATTTTTGTCATTTATTTTTACGCTTAAAATCGACAAACCGGTCATTAAACGGTAAAACCCCCATTTTATAATAATACTACTACTTATTTATATATATATTTTTACAAATAAACTTAATAATATAGCGTTAACTTCACCAGCTCCCTGTGGAACGAACCGGACTTACTAAAAACTACACTACTCTACGATTAGGTACACTGCCTATAGTGTTGTAGCAAGGTTTAGGTATATCCCATCCGTAAATTAATAAAACTTGTGTCATATTTTGTAGTATTTTGTATTAAAAATAATACTATTTCGTACCCTCACGCTACATCATCAGATTCCTACATCTTTCAAAGCTATACTTTGACTTCAAAAGTGTGTTAGAACATCAAATGTATACAAACGATTACAATCTGTGTTCAAACCCTTCAAAAATCTCTGAAGATACTTCAAATAATGAGCAATCAAGATGATGATCCAACCACATATTACCCACAGTTATGTACTTAAAAAGCTCTCGAAACCAAAGTCATAATTCAACACATATCTGTGTCAGATCTTTTTGGCATTTATTAGCAAAAATAACCTTGCAATTCCTTTGCAAAGTAGCAAATTATATCACAGCTCCAGCAAGACAACTTCGATTTTTTCATTCGGAGTAGCCTTATCATAATTTTGATATATGTGATTACCCTTTTGTTACCGGAGAACCTTTCATATTCCACCACATTAGCAATAAACTTACCAACAACTTCACTGATCTTGGGCATTCCGAAGAATCATTATATTTATCGAAATCTCATCATTTACTCATCTGCCTCTGGTAACGAGAATTGCCATATGAATCATTGGGAATTAGAAATCAGTATTTTGAAATCTCACAGCATGTTGACGCCAACAGTTATACATAACGTCTATTTCCAAGGCTTACATACTTCGAATGTGAAGTTTCTGAAAAACACTCTGAACCGCGAACTAGTTCTCGAAATGCTGATGAAGTAACAAAAACTGTAAATGACCTTAGCAGT
This sequence comes from Rutidosis leptorrhynchoides, assembly GCF_046630445.1. NCBI lineage: Eukaryota > Viridiplantae > Streptophyta > Magnoliopsida > Asterales > Asteraceae > Rutidosis > Rutidosis leptorrhynchoides. The sequence continues at coordinate 399,622,331 of NC_092333.1, forward strand.
AAAAAGTTTGATGATAAAGATTAGTGTATTAGCAAAGCTTAGAAATAGAGAAGTTTTGGAACTGGAAAACGGATTGAGCAAAGTATGAAGGAGGCTATGGACAAATCACAAAGACTGAACTTGCCTTCAAAGAATCCAAATGATTCAGTGTCTGTTGAAGTCATTAATGAATACCTTGCTCCTGACACTAAACCCTTACAGACAACATACTTCATCATCCTCTGATATTAGAAATTCTAAGATATCATCGTATCTTTCATTATAAATATCCTCCATATTTCTGAAGATATTTCCATAACTATTCTCATCTGGAATCATTTATCTCTTTGTGCTATCTGTATTATATCAAAAAGGAAACTGTTTAGTTCCTATACTCTGTAAACCTTTGAGTTTAAAATATGAATATTTTTGAAGTAGTGTTGGAAACTGAAGCATGAGTTAGTATAATATAATGACACTTGATCAACGTGATTATATTACAGTAATTCATGCTGAGTTTCTAAATGGAACGTGATGATTCACAGATCATAACATCATCATTTGCCATGTTATACGACTCTTGTATTCTATTTAACCTCTAAAATATCAAGAAAATATTTCTTGATGATTCGGCTTTTTCTGAGGTATTCTGGTAATTTGACAAGTCAAGATCGTGCCATTAAAATTTTCTTCCTAGAACATTAACAATGTTCATTCCAAAATTAACATCTGCAAATTCTGGACCATTACAAGCGGTGCTTAATCGCAAGAAGAAGAAACGAAAGTACAAAACTCCGAAATAGAAATTGGGGTATAAATTGCAGCAAATAAAAGAGAGCATTAACTGTGGATGACAATGATTATAGAAGATAGAAACAGAGACTTTGAAATATAAGGGAAGATATAAAGCCCAACGACAAACCAAAAGTTATAAACCATATATATCGATGCATATAGCAATATAAAGACACGGGAGAACTAGAAACACTATAAACCCAAGAGTATAGTAGAAGTAAATAGATTCTTCCGGAGGTAGATGAAAAAGAAGAATGACCAATATGAAAGTTAGAAGTATATCGAGAATCAGAACTGGATGGAGCATATTGATGAATACTTTAAAATATGAGTTGAGGGGGGAAAGAATAGAATGTGATGAAACATGACTAGGAACTTAGAAATCAACAGATTTAACTCACACAATGACGGAATAAGTGAATCAAACCCTCTAGTGAATAGGTTAAGCTTTTTGGGATTAATTTAGTCATACCACAACTAAATCAATTGTGATTAGATCAACACTTAGAGCTATTATTCACCACCTGGGTGATTTGGGTTGAGAGATAATCGGAGGAGCTCACCAGATCTGAGTGTGTGTAACAAATGAGAGGCTTAACCTAAAATGAAGAACATAAGACTTTATATACCCCTGCTATTGACTCACCCGCACGATTCATCCATCACACATATGAGTTGGCTTCATCAGCCGTACGGGTGATCACTCACTCGTGTCTTCTCATTTAGGTTGTAATTGTGACTTAACTCAGCATCAACCGTGCGTATGAGCCTGTCAGCCGTATGAGTGAGGCTTCACTCGGACGTCTGACTAAGTCTAATATAGTCAAACATCCAAATCTCGTTCCTGCAGTTCCTGTAACCACATACAAACACGGATAGGATAATAACGAACGATCATGGTGGCTTGTAAAATGTTGTACCGGCAATGGACGTGGGTAGATGTCTAGGGACTTGCATAAAATGCATCAACAGAAGGTGTGAGTTGTAAGAAAACGAAGGAGGTGAATTTATAAGAAAATTTCTGATAATGCTAAAAACGAACATATATTTCATAGCATTATTCCTCAAGAAATACAAGCTTTTAGTTGCAATTGTTCTATTTACAAGTGATATTCGTTTAAATAATAAAAGGTGAAGACAAAAGACAGATTCGACGAATTGAAGACGCAAACGACCAAAAAGCTCAAAAGTACAAAAGACAATCAAAGAGGTTCCAATTATTGATAAGAAACGTCTCGAAATTACAAGAGTACAAGATTCAAAACGCAAAGTACAAGATATTAAATTGTACGCAAGGACGTTCGAAAATCCGGAACCGGGACCAGAGTCAACTCTCAACGCTCGACGCAACGGACTAAAAATTACAAGTCAACTATGCACATAAATATAATATAATATTTAAATAATTCTTATAATTATTTATATATTATAATAAATAATAAAAACCGTCGGCAAGAAAGACTCCAAACTGGTGTGAGGGGGAATTTCAAACTCCGCGACTCGCGGAGTTTGAAGGCAAAATATGTCGCGAGTCGCGGAGCCCCAAAAGTTAAAAATCCCTATAAAAGCAAACGAATTCTGATCGCAAAAATCACCAAAAAAATCCATCCATCTCTCTATCTATCGTAATATTTATATTTATATTTTAATTTTAATTTTAATTTTAATTTTAATCCTAATAATAAGGGTATGTTAGCGAATGTTGTAAGGGTGTAAGTCGAAATTCTGTCCGTGTAACGCTACGCTATTTTTAATCATTGTAAGTTATGTTCAACCTTTTTACATTAATGTCTCGTAGCTAAGTTATTATTATGCTTATTTAATCCGAAGTAATCATGATGTTGGGCTAATTACTAAAATTGGGTAATTGGGCTTTGTACCATAATTGGGGTTTGGACAAAAGAACGACACTTGTGGAAATTAGACTATGGGCTATTAATGGGTTTTATATTAACTAAACAATACCTTGTTAATTTAATATACAAACTTATAATTCGACGTATTTATATATAACCACATACGCTTGACTGGGTACGGTGGGCGGGATATCTATAAATACCAATAATTATTCATTTTACCGGATACGGAACTGGATTAATAGTTAATAGACTTGTTGAAACAGGGGTGAATTACATTCAAGGGTAATTGGTGTAATTGTTAACAAAATAGTAAAACCTTGTTTTACACGCAGTCGATAACCTGGTGTATTCATTAAACAAAGTATTAAAACCTTGTTACAATTCGAATCCCCAATTAGTTGGAATATTTGACTTTGGGAATAAGAATAATTTGACGAAGGCTTTCGCTCTTTATATTTATGACTGATGGACTATTATGGACAAATCCGTATGGACATATTAAATAATCCAGGACAAAGGACAATTAACCCATGGGCATAAAACTAAAATCAACACGTCAAACATCATGATTACGGAAGTTTAAATAAGCATAATTATTTTATTTCATATTTAATTTCCTTTATTTTATATTTAATTGCACTTCTAATTATCGCATTTTTATTGTATTTAATTGCACTTTCAATTATCGTACTTTTTAATTATCGCAAGTTTATTTCATCGCACTTTTATTATTCGCAATTTTATTATCGTTATTTTCTTTATGCTTTAATTTAAGTCTTGTATTTATTTTTAATATTTTACATTTGATTTTAACTGCGACTAAAGTTTTAAAATCGACAAACCGGTCATTAAACGGTAAAAAACCCCCTTTATAATAATAATATTACTTATATATATATATTTGTATTTTTATAAAAGTAAACTAATATAGCGTTAAGCTTTGTTTAAAAAGATTCCCTGTGGAACGAACCGGACTTACTAAAAACTACACTACTGTACGATTAGGTACACTGCCTATAAGTGTTGTAGCAAAATTTAAGTATATCCATTCTATAAATAAATAAATATCTTGTGTAAAATTGTATCGTATTTAATAGTATTTTCTGCTAAAATTTAATAGTATTTTATACCCCTTAGCTTTGACATCAAGTATTTTTGGCGCCGCTGCCGGGGAAACTTCTTAAACGCCGGAAGCGCAACGCTAATAGAAAAAAAAAAAAATTTTAGTTAACTTTTATTAAAATTCATTTTTGTAAAAATACGTTTTAATTATTCGAAAATATAAAAAGAAAAACAAAAATTTATGTATTTTTAGGAGTTTGATAAATATTTAAGTTTTTAAAAGTTTCTTTAGTTTGTAAAAATATAAGTTTTATTTAATTTATTTTATAAATATATTTTATAAAAAAAAAACCGAAAAAATACATATATATAAATCTAGTTTTAAGATTTTTATTTATAAAATTATAAAGTGATTCTATTCTTATTTAAGTTTTAAATATAAGTTTTTATTATACACATATTTTTTTTTATAAAAACAGAAAAAATTAAAAACATAAAATAAAAAAAAATAAATAAAGAAAAACGCGTAAATTTTAAACTGTTTCAGAGTTGAAATTCTGAACCCCGCGACTCGCGGGGTTTACTGTTTTAAATACCGCGACTCGCGGATATTTTCTGACAGGCGACAAAACCCTAAATTAGCATTAATTAAGGGTGATTATTAATTATTATTATTATTAACCCTAGTTTTTATTATTATTATAATTAGTTTTATTTTTAGTTTTACTTTTTATTTATTTTATATTTTAGTTAATTTAGTTTAATTAATTTGTAAAATTAGTAGTTTTAATAAATAAATAATATAAAAATAATATTTTTAAAAATTGTAATTTTTACAACTTTTTGTATATTTTTATATTTTGTCCCTTTTTAATCGTTTTCCTTAAGTGCTTTTTCTTTAGACTAAGATTTAGGTGCTTTAGAATTTTGCGACGCCTTTTTAAGTTTTAGTTTCTTTTTAAGTTATTTCCATTTGGGATTTAGTTTTCCTGTAAGCTTTAATATTTTTAGACACCTTTTACCTATGTATCAATTATCATTCCAATTAGTAATCTCAATTTGCGATTATAATTTTAAGTTAGTTGTAGTAATAAGGATAGGTTAGTCAAGTACTTTTAAGTTTTATAAGTTTCTTTAATTTTTCCGTCACCTTTTACTTTTCAACCATTTTTCTTTTTCAGCCTTTTTCCGACGAACTCTTTTTCTTTCTTATTTCTCGCTATTCTAGTTTTTAGGACATAGATTTTTATTCTACTTCTTATCTAAATTTTCTTAAAATTACGAAAATTTATTTTAAGTGGTTAAATTGATAGACATCAAAATTTTTTGGTTCGTAGTAATAGTTGGATTTGTACGTGGACCGGGTTATTGGAGCCAAACAGTCCTCAATTATATTGAGACCAAACGAATCCTGCCCCTCTGCTGCATCTTTTGGCTATTCGAAACGTGGGCAAAATCAGAAAAGTCTATTGATTGGATAACTTATTATAATTTTTCTTTCCTTTTAAAAACTAATAGGATATTCAGTGAATGCACCGAGCAAGACGTTCACCACCTTTTGTACGTTCACCACCTGTAACTAGATCAAGACATTTAGCAAATATAACCGCCGTTGATTTTTCTTTAGAATCGTCATCCAGTCGACCAAGTACTTCAGTTCAAATTTCCGATAATCCATTTTTTGAACCCGACCTCACAATTGAGAATCCGGAGAATATTCAGGAACGGTTCGTAGATCCTGAACCACTAAACTTTCCCCCGGAACCACCAATCATTCAAACAGAGATTGTTGAGGAACGAACCATTAAATCAGAATCCTCTAGTGATTCCGATTCAACAAATTCAATTATGGAGAATCTGGAACCTTTAAGTATGGAAGACCGAATGAGAGCTAAACGCACTGGCCAAGGTCACGCAATTACTCATCCAGACATTAATGCGCCAGATTATGAAATCAAAGGACAAATTCTACACATGGTGACTAATCAATGCCAATTTAGTGGTGCGCCGAAGGAAGATCCAAATGAACATCTACGTACCTTTAATAGGATCTGCACACTATTTAAAATCCGAGAAGTGGAGGATGAACAGATATATCTCATGTTATTTCCCTGGACTTTAAAGGGAGAAGCCAAAGATTGGTTGGAATCGTTACCTGAAGGGGCGATCGATACATGGGATGTTTTAGTTGACAAATTTCTTAAACAATTCTTTCCTGCATCTAAAGCCGTAAGACTTCAAGCAGAAATTGTTACGTTTACACAAAAACCGAATGAAACTCTATATGAGGCATGGACTAGATATGGAAAATTGTTAAGAGGATGTCCACAACATGGTTTAGACACCTGTCAAATAGTACAAATATTCTACCAAGGATGCGACATCACTACAAGAAAAGACATAGATATAGCAGCTGGTGGTTCTATTATGAAGAAAACCGAAACTGATGCTTACAAAATTATTGATAACACTGCTTCTCACTCACATGAGTGGCACCAAGAAAAAGATATCGTTAGATCATCTAAAGCAGCTAGAGCCGATTCTAGCCATGACTTAGATTCCATTTCTGCAAAGATAGATGCTGTGGAGAGACGAATGGAAAAGATGACTAAAGATATTCACTCAATACGAATTAGTTGTGAGCAGTGTAGAGGACCACATTTGACAAAAGATTGTCTCAGTATTGAATTAACAATGGAACAAAGAGAGAATATTTCATACATAAACCAAAGGCCTGGAAATAATTATCAGAATAATTATCAACCGCCAAGACCGATTTACAATCAAAACTAGAATTATAACCGAAATATTCCATACAACAACCAACAAGGTCCTACCAATCAACAAGTATCTAATAACAATTACAATCAGCAAAGACCTAATTTTCAAAACAAACCACCATAACAAACCGATGATAAAAAGCCGAATTTAGAAGATATGATGACGAAGCTAGTTGAAACTCAAACGCAGTTTTTCACATCTCAGAAACAAACTAATGAACAAAATGCTCAAGCATTTAGAAATCAACAAGCTTCTATTCAAAATCTGGAACAAGAAGTAAGTAACCTAGCAAGGTTAATAGGTGAAAGAAAACCGGGAAGTCTACCTAGTGATACAAATGCTAACCCCCGGAATGAAACAGCTAAAGCCATTACCACAAGAAGTGGTACAACACTTAAACCACCTGAAATACCTGTAACTTCTGATGAAGCTATTCCTACTCCACAAGAACCACAACCTGATCAAGATAAGGAAAAAGAACCGGTAGTTGAAAAGGTTAATGAAGATAACACAGTTAAGGATAAACCTTATGTTAAACCATACCAACCACCACTTCCTTACCCGAGTAAAATAAAGAAAGAAAAACTTGAAGCCGAGCAATCCAAATTCTTGGATATGTTTAAACAGATAAATGTAAATCTTCCTTTCATTGATGTGATTTCAGGAATGCCTAGATATGCTAAATTCTTGAAAGATCTAATCTCAAATAGAAAGAAAATGGAAGAACTCTCGGCTGTTACTATGAATGCTAATTGTTCAGCAGTGCTGTTGAATAAGATACCAGAAAAACTATCTGATCCAGGAAGTTTCACAATTCCATGTTTTCTGGGTAGTCTTAGTTCAATCGAAGCATTGGCAGACTTAGGTGCTAGTATAAATCTAATGCCGTATTCACTATACGTTAAACTAGACCTTGGAGAATTGAAACCAACCAGAATAAGCATACAACTAGCCGATAGATCAATAAAATATCCTAGAGGGATAATGGAGAACATGCTAGTTAAAGTTGGTACTTTAGTATTTCCAGTAGATTTTGTTGTTCTGGATATGGAAGAAGATTCTCAAGTTCCTCTCATATTAGGAAGACCATTCTTAAACACGGCTAAAGCAATGATAGACGTGTTCGGTAAGAAATTGACCCTAAGTATAGAGGATGAGAGTGTTACCTTTTCAGTTGATAGAGCAATGCAACAACCACAATCTGTAGATGATACATGTTATTATATTCAAACTATAGATGCACATGCAGAATTATTAGAAGAATTTCCAGAATTACAAGGAACAGGAGAATGTTCTTTAGGAGAAGGTAATGAACCAATTGATGAAGCTGAAATGTTAGCTACACTAATAGCTAATGGATATGAACCAACAACAGAAGAAATTCAAATGCTAAAAGAAGAAGACAGATATCGATATAAATCATCGATAGAAGAACCTCCGAAATTAGAATTAAAGCCACTTCCAAACCATTTGGAATACGCTTATTTACATGGTGAATCTGAATTACCTGTAATAATATCGTCTTCTCTTACTAAAAATGAGAAATCACAACTCATTTCTGTGTTGAAAGCCCATAAACCAGCCATTGCATGGAAGATTCATGATATTAAAGGAATAAGTCCTTCGTATTGCACACATAAAATCCTTATGGAAGAAGGTCATAAAACGTATGTGCAACGCCAACGAAGACTAAATCCTAATATGCAAGATGTAGTTAAGAAAGAGATTATTAAACTGCTAGATGCAGGTCTAATTTATCCAATCTCTGATAGTCCATGGGTAAGCCCAGTTCAATGCGTGCCTAAGAAGGGTGGCATGACTGTCATTACAAATGAGAAAAATGAGCTTATTCCTACTAGGACTGTAACAGGATGGCGTGTATGTATTGATTATAGAAAATTAAATGACGCCACCAGAAAATATCACTTTCCCTTACCTTTCATTGATCAAATGTTGGAAAGATTAGCCGGAAATAGTTACTATTGTTTTCTAGATGGATTTTCCGGATATTTTCAAATTCCAATAGCACCCGAAGATCAAGAGAAAACCACATTCACGTGCCCTTATGGTACTTTTGCTTACAAACGCATGCCATTTGGACTTTGTAACGCCCCTGCAACCTTTCAAAGGTGTATGATGGCGATTTTTCACGACATGATAGAAGAATGCATGGAAGTATTCATGGATGACTTTTCAGTCTTCGGGGATACATTTGAAACAAGTCTAGTTAATCTGGAACGAATGCTAATTAGATGCGAACAATCAAATCTAGTACTTAATTGGGAGAAATGCCATTTCATGGTTAAAGAAGGCATCGTTCTTGGACATAAAATTTCAAAAGAAGGAATTGAAGTGGATAGAGCTAAAATAGATGTAATTGCTAAACTTCCACATCCCACCAATGTTAGAGGAGTTAGGAGTTTTCTAGGGCATGCCGGTTTTTACCGACGTTTCATAAAAGATTTTTCAAAAATTGCCACTCCTATGAATAAACTCCTAGAAAAGGATGCCCCATTCATCTTTTCAGATGAGTGTATCAAATCTTTTAATATTCTTAAAGAAAAACTCACTAATGCGCCGATCATGATAACACCAAATTGGAATCTACCATTTGAACTAATGTGCGATGCAAGTGATTTTGCAATGAGAGCCGTTTTAGGACAAAGGATTGAAAAACGATTTCAACCTATATATTATGCTAGTAAGACGTTATAAGGAGCACAAACGAACTATACAACTACTGAAAAAGAACTCCTTGCTATTGTCTTTGCTTTTGACAAATTTCGATCATATCTCGTTCTAGCAAAAACGGTGGTCTATACCGACCATTCTGCTCTTAGATACCTATTTTCAAAACAAGATGCTAAACCAAGATTAATCCGTTGGATCTTACTCTTACAAGAGTTTGATATTGAAATCCGAGATAAAAGAGGAGCAGAAAATCTCGCCGCTGATCATCTTTCTCGTCTTGAAAATCCTGAATTAGAAGTTCTAAATGAATCGGCCATACAAGATAACTTTCCTGACGAATATCTATTGAAGATAGATTATAAAGAAATCCCATGGTTTGCAGACTATGCAAATTATTTAGTATGTGGATTCCTTGAAAAAGGATTATCGTACCAAAGACGAAAGAAATTCTTCAGTGATATAAAACACTATTTCTGGGAAGATCCACATCTGTTTAAAAGTTGTCCCGATGGAATAATACGCCGATGTGTATTTGGAGATGAAGCTAGTAAAATATTAAACCATTGTCACACAGGACCAACTGGAGGGCATTATGGGCCTCAACTAACAGCAAGAAAAGTTTATGATGCTGGATTCTATTGGCCTACAATTTACAAAGACGCACACCTTCTTTGCAAATCCTGTGATGCTTGTCAAAGGGCCGGAAAAATAAGTCAACGTGATGAAATGCCACAAAATGTCATCCAAGTATGTGAAGTATTTGACATTTGGGGTATTGACTTTATGGGTCCATTTCCAAAATCTCATAATAATCTATATATACTCGTAGCCATTGATTATGTATCTAAATGGGCGGAAGCACAAGCTCTCCCAACTAACGATGCACGAGTTGTAGTCAACTTTTTAAAACGTCTTTTTGCAAGGTTTGGAACACCGAAAGCTTTGATAAGTGATCGGGGTACTCATTTCTGTAATAATCAACTTGAGAAAGTTCTTAAAAGATATGGAGTAACTCATAAAATCTCCACCGCATATCATCCACAAACAAGTGGACAAGTTGAAAATACCAACCGAGCTTTAAAACGTATTCTAGAGAAAACCGTAGGATCAAATCCGAAGGAATGGTCCATTAAATTGGAGGATGCACTCTGGGCTTTTAGAACAGCCTACAAAACTCCAATTGGAACCACACCTTTTAGACTTGTTTATGGAAAAGCATGTCATCTTCCAGTAGAAATTGAACACAAAGCATTTTGGGCTTTGAAAACATGTAATCTTGATTTACATGAAGCTGGACGTCTACGATTAAGTCAACTAAATGAATTAGAAGAATTAAGACATGAAGCATACGAAAGTTCGTTAATCTATAAAGAAAGAACGAAGAAATGGCATGATAAAAGAATCAGAAGTTCAAAAGAATTTAAAGAAGGAGACAGAGTTCTTCTTTTCAATTCACGATTCAAGCTATTTCCTGGAAAATTGAAATCAAGATGGTCTGGACCATTCATAGTCAAAAGAGTTTTCCCATACGGAACGATAGAATTAATAAATTCAAATGGGATTGAATTTAAAGTTAATGGTCATAGATTTAAACATTACATACATGGTCCGATGGAAGTCGACAACGAAGTTAATCACAATTTCGACACCACAGCTAACTAAGTGTGGGGAGAATCAAGTCTTTAAAGGATAATATGTATTTCTGTTAGAGTTAGATTGTCTGTTTTCGTGTAGTTCTCGAAAATGGAACCCGAATGGTCTTTTCCTAGCAGACCCTAAAGAACTAGTCTTCTCCCCCTATTCTGAATTTTTATTTTTTTTAGGTTTTTACGAAATGAAGACTGCCTGTGAACTAAACCATGGTCTAATGCTACACGCCTTGATCACTAAACGAAATAATGACATACTACCGAGTGAATTAGTATCAGTAATCAGAGAAAGAATGGACGGAGGTAGAAAAGAATCCAGATGCGAAGATAATAAGTTACAATTTGGTAAAGGAAAATCAAAATCCGCAGTAAAAAGAAGAGCACGACACCTAGAAAGATGTCACAAATGCGGAAAATGGTCACATGGAGGTAAATGTTCAAATAATCAAACCTATTCAAATACCGAATTTGTTACTTTATGCAGAGACGGACCGTTCATATGTTTAGAAGAAAAGACACTGAATGCTCGAGGTTACGCCTATGTAGCTATGGAAAACCAATTAAACCGACTATCTTATGAATGGGATAGATCATATAACTAAGAAATCTATTTCACAGGTATGTCTGTACAGTTTTATTTTATTTTTTTAACCTTTTGATAATAAACGCTAATTTGTTCGCTAAAAAGTATTAAATTGGTATTGAATAAAATTAGGTTTGGCGACCGAAATTATTGATATCATTCAAAAATTTATTACATCACAGCGAAATTTAACGTTTATTCTTAAGGTATAAATATCTTTAATCAATCAACCCAAAATATTTCAAAAATTCGTCATGAGTTAAATTAGGTTTTGGAACCGAAATTACTTTACCGAAAAGAGGGGCGCATATTTTTGATAATATTTGATTGATTAAAGTGGGATAAAAAGCCAAAAAGATTTTTAATTTTATTTTACCATGTTTTTAAAATTAATATATAAATCTTAAATTAATATTGTAAACTTTGTAAAAACAATATATTTAAAATTGAAAATTTTGAAAAATTAATATAAGTTTGGTATGAATTTATAATATGAATTTTTAAATTAAGTTTGGTGTGAGTTTTTAATATTAATTTTGAATTTTATAATTAAAATGCGTGAATTTAAAAACAAAAACTTACTTTATCTCATTAAGTTAAAAATATGATTTTTAAAATTCGTCGTAAGTTGAAGACTAGGTCTTTGAACCGAAATTGCTTTACCCGAGGGAGGGACGAGAACTTTTATTATCATTATTTTTAATCTTATTGAATTAAAGTATGCCAAAAACATTAAAAAACCAAAAATCTTAGCTTTTAAAACAATCGCTACAAAAAGACAAATTTTAAAATTTTGTCGAGGGACGGACTAGGACATCGATCTGAAATGACCTCGTCCTAAATAACAAGGGAAACAAAATTTTAAAATTAAGTACTTAATTGTTTTATAAGTTAATGATTATATATAATAAAAAAAAAAAAAAAAGCAAACTCCGCGACTCGCGGAGTTTGAAGGGGAAAACACCGCGAGTCGCGGAGGGACTAAAAATCAGAAAAAAATATAACCGCAGAACAGATCAGTCCCCAACCCACAAAAACTAAAAACCTGCGAAAATACTGCCGAAAATAAACGAAAAAACACCCCCAAAATCACAATTTTTAACCGTTAATCACCAAATCTTTTACTAAAATCATGTTGAGAAGGATGCTATCTAGGAATTACTCAAGAAAAACGGTAATTTTCTACACCTAAACACTATTTAATCCGAAATTTGGTGTTCTTGAGCAATTTTTTCCCCAATTTGATTTTGATGCTTTTTAGTGTAATTAGGCTTAAATTGTTTATGTATTATGCTTGTATAACCTAGATTGATGCTATTTAACATGATTAGAAGCCTTAAACTTCAAAATTTGAGTAATCTAGGGTTTGTGTTCTTGAGCAAATTTGGGGCTTTTTGATATAAACAGGTTATGGCCGATTTTTGTCATGAATTGTTGCTAAATTAAGTAGTGTAACATGTCTAGGTAGTTAAATGATCCAAACTTTGAGCCTAAACATGATTTTGAGAATTAAAGTGGACTTTTTCAAGTCTAAAATTCATGAACTTGATTTTTGAAAGATAATGCCATTTGAAACTTGTTTAATTGCTAGTAATGATTATTTTGACATGTTATTTGAATTGAATGCTTATGAACCTAACGAACATTTTCGTATATGCTTATTTGAAAAAGTGTAGATTTGATGAAAATATGAAAATAAGCTTAAGTTTGATATAAATTGATCATGTCATTGTAATTATTTTGATTGATGATTTTGCTGACACTAATGCATATTTGGATGCACAAAAATTGTGTTTGATGTGTTTTGCAGACTGAAAGGGGTGAATCTTCATCCCAAGCCCGCAATGCTCCTGCTGAGAATGCGGAACAACAGGAGGTGGATAACTACTACAAGCAGGATATACCTCATCCAGTCATGACCTTTTCTGATATGCACTTGGAAGAGTTGCACCCGAACCTGAGATTTGACAGACTTTGGATAGATTATCCAAAATACCAAAGGGGTTTGCATACTCTTCATTCTAAGGTTGTTGAGGTACCGAGGGTCATAGAATGGGGACCCTTAGAAGCTGTAGAATTGGCCGGGCCAATTAGGGAATTACTTGTACAGAGGTATGGTAATTCTACTTTTAATGACTGGATACGTTTATTCACCATGCGTAGACCTGTATATAAAGTATGGTGTGAAGAATTGTTGTGTAGTATAGAGTTGAATGATCGGGTAGCTAGTTTAACCGATCGTTCTTTTATTAGATTTTTGTTAGGCGGTTCGATGCGCCACATGTCTTTACTGGACATGGCTCAGGCTTTACGTATATATACGCCTGAGGAGTTAGCGTCTGCCGATTGTAGAGGGTTGATACTAAACGGTAGAAAGATAGATGAAAATTTTGATACACACGGTGTGTGGAGTCAAATGACAAGCCATCACCGTTTCAAAGGGGGAAATTACTCTTATTTGGATATAGATAGAGCCGAATTAAGAGTGATTCATAGGTTTTTAGCCAATTCGATTACACAAAGGGGTAAGAACAAGGAAAAGGTAAATGAACAGGATTTGTTTTACCATATGTGTATTCGAGACCCACAAAGCGCTGTAAGTATACCATATTGTGTGGGTTATTATTTATCAGCTATGGTTAGGGGGATGAGACCGCATAGCATAATAGGAGGTGGTATTTTTATTACTTTGATTGGTGAATATCTCGGTGTGAATATAAGTCGGGGGGGATTATTAGTAGAAGAACCAGAACCCCGCGATACTATAGGTTTAAATGTATACCATGGTGCGAAAGTTTTGAAGAGGCGAAATAGCGCCGCAGTACCATACCATGGTAGACATCCACATGTTGAGAGAAACCAACAGCAAGGTAATGTAGGAGGGGGAAATGAGATGCAAGAAATGCAAAGGTTTATAGCTTCTCAGGAGTACGAAAATGCTAGACAGAGAGCATTTGAAGATTGGCAAGTTCATCAGAACCAAATCATAGCTCATTGCCAACATATAGGTAGAAACTATATTCCTACACCGAAACCCATCTTCCCTCCCTGGACTATAGAGATGCAACCACCGTATCCTACGTATAACCCTGCCGAAGCATTCTATAGCACCTATGGTTATGCCTGGAACCCCTATTGGTACCAGTATCATCCCTAGTATACTTAGTTTTATTTATTTTGTAATTTGTAATGATTGATACGTTTAATACTTTTGTTAATATTGTAATAGTTTTTATAATTGTCTAACTTTTATTCTTAGATTTTAATAATTTTTGAATGTGGGGTAATATACCAAACTTCAAAAATATGTATATATGTTTGCAGTTTATCTTATGTACACAACAGGGTAAAACAACGCATTTTCAAAGACTGGCATTAAGTTCAGCAAAAGCAACTAATTTTGACGACAAGATGCAAAATATATGTGAAATAACAACAAGACGGAATGAACAAATGATGTGCACCATTTATCATTCAGCAAACAAACGCCAATATATTTGGAAACTTTGGTAAAAATTTAATCATTTTCACACAAATCACCCTCAATAATTTAAATTATTACTGATTTCTTGCAAATGAGGGCATTGCAAGATCTTAAGTGTGGGAAGGGGTTAAATTCTTTCGGATTTTAAATTTTTTTTTACTTTATACACTTGGTTACCATTAAAAATACTAGTAAAGCAGTAGTTGTATTAGAATCTAGTGCTCTCTGATAATAAAGAACAGCCCTAGTCTTATATACTGACTACCCAATTCTAGTAAAAATTTTCAAAATTTTCAATTAAATGAACTCAAAATCATGTTTATACATATTTATGAACGATAAAATTAGGTTTTAACACCGAAATTATTGTTACCTCGGAAAGGACATAAATTGAGAAACAAACGAAAATGTTAAAATTCATTTAAAATGGAATAGAGGACGATAAAAAGGAAAATAAAAGCCAAGTGTGGGAAAATTTACCAAGTTATCTTAAACATATGTCACATATATCTGTAACAAATAACTGAAAATACTTTTGCTTTGGACTAAACTAAACTGTTTTACCCGATGAAAGAAAAGAAGAGATGGATCTACACGATGAATCAATTCCATCATTAAAAGGAAGTAAAGTCTTCCTAAAAAGAAACGCGCTTCTTGATTTAGGTCATGAAGTTGTCGTCCAGGCCAGCTGTAGGTTGACGAAAAATCCAGAAAAGTCATCACTAAAATCAGCAGGAAATCCACGGACCTCAGCATTAAACAGGGTCGCCAAGTGGTCAGATTTATCCTAACCATGAGAAGGATTTATCTCGTACAATGGGGGGGCACCATGCAAATTAGCTGGATAAGACTAATGAATCAGATCCCCAGAAAGGATAATCTCCTTAAAGATTAAAAATCAGCTTTTAAGACTGATATTACTCAATCCTAGAGATTGACCTTAAAGATTGAGAATTACAAACTCATGGAATTCAATGATATCTAAACTCGAGCTTGAACGAGAAAATATTTTGATCAAAATTACAAACCGATTTGTTTTCTGAAAACCCTATTTTCAATGCATTCATTACCATTGAACGTAAAATCCTAGGAATTCACCTGGAATTCATTAGGTCACCTGAACTAAATCGGGTGTCAACCGTAAGAACGGTGGTTGTATAGTGGTCAAAGACAGGACCTTGTGCCATACCGAAAAATTATAAGGGTGAGCTTTACTATTGCTCCTACCAAGGATAGTAATTGCGTCCGACACGTTATAGACCATAATTAAAAGCATGACAGGGGACATTGCCTAAACAGTTGCTTGTTCAACGCTTTCCTTTACAACCGGACGGTAGTTTACCGAAAGGTAAATATACGGGACAAGTAAACTGGACGTGTTGCTTTCCAAATACAAGGTTGGCAAGTGGGTGACACAAAACTGCAAGTTTTGAGCTAAAATTTTCAAATCTGAAACCCACCAAACCCACAAAAATATTTTGCAAACACCGGTAAAGGGTTATTCCGGAAAACTTATCTAGGGTAAAAACTAGATTTAATTTTCAAAAGATTAAATGTTTTCATAAAGATCCAATTTCCTTAATGGATCTAAATTTTTATAGTCATGTGGGACTGTAAACCATATCGTTACTACCATTGTTTATATCACCGTATAGAAATCACTGATGTACAAAGTGTGAAGAATAAAGAAGTGATTCTAGTATTTCAAGACGATATTGCTTGAGGACAAGCAACGCTCAAGTGTGAGAATATTTGATAATGCTAAAAACGAACATATATTTCATAGCATTATTCCTCAAGAAATACAAGCTTTTAGTTGCAATTGTTCTATTTACAAGTGATATTCGTTTAAATAATAAAAGGTGAAGACAAAAGACAGATTCGACGAATTGAAGACGCAAACGACCAAAAAGCTCAAAAGTACAAAAGACAATCAAAGAGGTTCCAATTATTGATAAGAAACGTCTCGAAATTACAAGAGTACAAGATTCAAAACGCAAAGTACAAGATATTAAATTGTACGCAAGGACGTTCAAAAATCCGGAACCGGGACCAGAGTCAACTCTCAACGCTCGACGCAACGGACTAAAAATTACAAGTCAACTATGCACATAAATATAATATAATATTTAAATAATTCTTATAATTATTTATATATTATAATAAATAATAAAAACCGTCGGCAAGAAAGACTCCAAACTGGTGTGAGAAGGAATTTCAAACTCCGCGACTCGCGGAGTTTGAAGGCAAAATATGCCGCGAGTCGCGGAGCCCCAAAAGTCGAAAATCCCTATAAAAGCAAACGAATTCTGATCGCAAAAATCACCAAAAAAATCCATCCATCTCTCTATCTATCGTAATATTTATATTTATAATTTATATTTTAATTTTAATTTTAATCCTAATAATAAGGGTATGTTAGCGAATGTTGTAAGGGTGTAAGTCGAAATTCTGTCCGTGTAACGCTACGCTATTTTTAATCATTGTAAGTTATGTTCAACCTTTTTACATTAATGTCTCGTAGCTAAGTTATTATTATGCTTATTTAATCCGAAGTAATCATGATGTTGGGCTAATTACTAAAATTGGGTAATTGGGCTTTGTACCATAATTGGGGTTTGGATAAAAGAACGACACTTGTGGAAATTAGACTATGGGCTATTAATGGGTTTTATATTAACTAAACAATACCTTGTTAATTTAATATACAAACTTATAATTCGATATATTTATATATAACCACATACGCTTGACTGGGTACGGTGGGCGGGATATATATAAATACCAATAATTATTCATTTTACCGGATACGGAACTGGATTAATAGTTAATAGACTTGTTGAAACAGGGGTGAATTACATTCAAGGGTAATTGGTGTAATTGTTAACAAAATAGTAAAACCTTGGTTTACACGCAGTCGATAACCTGGTGTATTCATTAAACAAAGTATTAAAACCTTGTTACAATTCGAATCCCCAATTAGTTGGAATATTTGACTTCGGGAATAAGAATAATTTGACGAAGGCTTTCGCTCTTTATATTTATGACTGATGGACTATTATGGAAAAATCCGTATGGATATATTAAATAATCCAGGACAAAGGACAATTAACCCATGGGCATAAAACTAAAATCAACACGTCAAACATCATGATTACGGAAGTTTAAATAAGCATAATTATTTTATTTCATATTTAATTTCCTTTATTTTATATTTAATTGCACTTCTAATTATCATATTTTTATTGTATTTAATTGCACTTTCAATTATCGTACTTTTTAATTATCGCAAGTTTATTTCATCGCACTTTTATTATTCGCAATTTCATTATCGTTATTTACTTTATGCTTTAATTTAAGTCTTGTATTTATTTTTAATATTTTACATTTGATTTTAACTGCGACTAAAGTTTTAAAATCGACAAACCGGTCATTAAACGGTAAAAACTCCCCTTTATAATAATAATATTACTTATATATATATATTTGTATTTTTATAAAAGTAAACTAATATAGCGTTAAGCTTTGTTTAAAAAGATTCCCTGTGGAACGAACCGGACTTACTAAAAACTACACTACTGTACGATTAGGTACACTGCCTATAAGTGTTGTAGCAAGGTTTAAGTATATCCATTCTATAAATAAATAAATATCTTGTGTAAAATTGTATCGTATTTAATAGTATTTCCTGCTAAAATTTAATAGTATTTTATACCCCTTAGCTTTGACATCAATTTCCGACAGAACAATTAAAATGGACGATCGCATTTAAAGCGGATCCTAATTCCCTTTGTTACCGGAGAATCAAATCTTATTACAAAGATTTTCTTCAAATCCCTTGAAATCTGGAAATCAATCATATCTACGTCAAATGATAAGATGAATCTACACTTACTCATTTCACTCTTCTATGTTAGCTTCATTCGTACTCTTCATATAAATGGATTGTTTATCCAAATTATTCGCTGATGATAAAACTCTAATTTTCAGCCTGTATGCATCATGAAAACATACTTATTATCATTCACGACCTTTCCACTCAAATTTCGGGACGAAATTTCTTTAACGGGTAGGTACTGTGACAACCCGGAAATTTTCAACCAAATTTAAACTTTATCTTTATATTATTCCAACACGATAAGCAAAGTTTGTTAAGTTAAATCTCAAGAATTTTAAATTGTGTTCATGCATTCATTATAACCTCGACCAAATTCCAACGATTCACGAACCGTTATATATATAAATAAATATGTATATATATGTATATATATTATTACTTGAGAATATTAATAAAGTATTAAACGTATAATACTTTACATGAACGTATTTGTTTCAATATGTTTATCGATGGAATTAGCAGATAATATCAAATGATTAATTTATCAGATACATTGTGATATGATTACGGGTCTATTTTATGAGGTCCACTGTTATTTAAGAAATCTATTCTTTTTTACAACATTCGGAAAATGGTAAAGTGATTTATAAGTAAGAACGTGAAGTGTAACTAACTTAGATGTTGGATATCGACAAGTAAGTAACTCGACATTTTTCATTAAGATGATTTCATACGTTTATTTAACCTTTGAACTTTATCCCATGCTTCACCAACAGACTGTAATTTAAAAACTTGAAACCTATTATGAATATATATGATGTAGTAGCGGAGTGGTATAAAATAGTTATTAATTTTAGCAGAAAATATTATTAAATACGATACAATTTTACACAAGATATTTATTTATTTATAGAATGGATATACTTAAACCTTGCTACAACACTTATAGGCAGTGTACCTAATCGTACAGTAGTGTAGTTTTTAGTAAGTCCGGTTCGTTCCACAGGGAATCTTTTTTAAACAAAGCTCAACGCTATATTAGTTTACTTTTATAAAAATACAAATATATATATAAGTAATATTATTATTATAAAGGGGGGTTTTTACCGTTTAATGACCGGTTTGTCGATTTTAAAACTTTAGTCGCAGTTAAAACCAAATGTAAAATATTAAAAATAAATACAAGACTTAAATTAAAGCATGAAGTAAATAACGATAAATGAAATTGCGAATAATAAAAGTGCGATAAAATAAACTTGCGATAATTAAAAAGTACGATAATTAAAAGTGCGATTAAATACAATAACAATAAAAATGCGATAATTAGAAGTGCAATTAAATATAAAATAAAGGAAATTAAATATGAAATAAAAGAATTATGCTTATTTAAACTTCCGTAATCATGATGTTTGACGTGTTGATTTTAGTTTTATGCCCATGGGTTAATTGTCCTTTGTCCTGGATTATTTAATATGTCCGTCTGGTTTTTGTCCATAACAGTATATCAGTCATAAATATAAAGTGCGAGTGTCCTCGTCAAATTATCCTTATACCCGAAGTTAAATATTCCAACTAATTGGGGACTTAAACTGTAACAAGATTTTAATACTTTGTTTAATAATTACACCAGGATGTCGACTGAGTGTAACCCAAGGTTTTAATATTTTGTTATCAATTATACCAAGTGTCCTTTGTACATAATTTCACCCCTGTTTTAATTATTCTAGTGGCTATTAATCCATTCCCGTGTCCGGTTAAATGAACGATTATTCGTACATATAAATACCCCGCCCATCGTGTCCGATTGAGTGTATATGGTAATTTATAGGGACGGCCAATTGTAAATCTTTATATTAACATTAACAAACTATCATTTAGTTAAACAAATATAAAGCCCATTAATAGCCCATAGTCTAATTTCCACAAGTGTCGTTCTTTTGTCCAAACCCCAATTATGGTACAAAGCCCAATTAACCAATTTTAGTAATTATCCCAACATCATGATTACTTCGTTTTAAATAAGCATAATAATAACTTAGCTACGAGACATTAATGTAAAAAGGTTGAACATAACTTACAATGATTAAAAATAGCATAGCGTTACATGGACAGAATTTCGACTTACACCCTTACAATATTCGCTAACATACCCTTATTATTAGAATTATAATTAAAATTAAAATTAAAATATAAATTATAAATATAAATATATCGTATGAATGAGGAGAAAAAAGATGATGAAAATGATCAGATTTCGGTTTACTTTATAGGGAGTTTCAAAACTGGGGGCTCCGCGACTCGCGGCCATTTTGGCCTTCAAACTCCGCGAGTCGCGGAGAATGAAATTACAGCTCAGTCCCTTGGAGTCTTTCTCTGCCGACGGTTTTTATTTATAAATATAATATATATATAATTAATATAATTAATTATATATTATATTATATTTATATACATAGTTAACTTGTAATTTTTAGTCCGTTGCGTCGAGCGTTAAGAATTGACTCTGGTCCCGGTTCCGGATTTTCGAACGTCCTTGCGTACAATTTAATATCTTGTACTTTGCGTTTTGAATCTTGTACTCTTGTAATTTCGAGACGTTTTTATCAATAATTGGAACCTTTTTGATTGTCTTTTGTACTTTTGAGCTTTTTGGTCGTTTGCGTCTTCAATTCGTCGAATCTGTCTTTTGTCTTCACCTTTTATTATTTAAACGAATATCACTTGTAAATAGAACAATTGCAACTAAAAGCTTGTCTTTCTTGAGGAATAATGCTATGAAATATATGTTCATTTTTAGCATTATCAAATATTCCCACACTTGAGCGTTGCTTGTCCTCAAGCAATATCGTCCTGAAATACTAGAATCACTTCTTTATTCTTCACACTTTGTACATCAGTGATTTCTATACTGTGATATAAACAATGGTAGTAACGATATGGTTTACAGTCCCACATGACTATAAAAATTTAGATCCATTAAGGAAATTGGATCTTTATAAAAACATTTGATCTTTTGAAATTAAATCTAGTTTTTACCCTAGATAAGTTTTCCAGAATAACCCTTTACCGGTGTTTGCAAAATATTATTGTGGGTTTGGTGGGTTTCAGATTTGAAAATTTTAGCTCAAAACTTATGGTTTTGTGTCACCCACTTGCCAACCTTGTATTTGGAAAGAAACACGTCCAGTTTACTTGTCCCGTATATTACCTTTCGGTAAACTACCGTCCGGTTGTAAAGGAAAGCGTTGAACAAGCAACTGTTAAGGCAATGTCCCCTGACATGCTTTTAATTATGGTCTATAATGTGTCGGACGCAATTACTATCCTTGGTAGGAGCAATAGTAAAGCTCACCCTTATAATTTTTCGATCTGGCACAAGGTCCTGTCTTTGACCATGCTATGCAACCACCGTTCTTACGGTTGACACCCGATTTAGTTCAGGTGACCTAATGAATTCCAGGTGAATTCCTAGGATTTTACGTTCAATGGTAATGAACGCATTGAAAATAGGGTTTTCAGAAAACAAATCGGTTTGTAATTTTGATCAAAATATTTTCTCGTTCAAGCTCGAGTTTAGATATCATTGAATTCCATGAGTTTGTAATTCTCAATCTTTAAGGTCAATCTCTAGGATTGAATAATATCAGTCTTAAAAGCTGATTTTTAATCTTTAAGGAGATTATCCTTTCTGGGGATCTGATTCATTAGTCTTATCCAGCTAATTTGCATGGCACCCCCCCATTGTACGAGATAAATCCTTCTCATGGTTAGGATAAATCTGACCACTTGGCGACCCTGTTTAATGCTGAGGTCCGTGGATTTCCTGCTGATTTTAGTGATGACTTTTCTAGATTTTTCGTCAACCTACAGCTGGTCTGGACGACAACTTCATGACCTAAATCAAGAAGCGCGTTTCTTTTTCGGAATACTTTACTTTCTTTTAATGATGGAATTGATTCATCGTGTAGATCCATCTCTTCTTTTCTTTCATCGGGTAGAACAGTTTAGTTTAGTCCAAAGCAAAAGTATTTTCAGTTATTTGTTACAGATATATGTGACATATGTTTAAGATAACTTGGTAAATTTTCCCACACTTGGCTTTTATTTTCCTTTTTATCGTCCTCTATTCCATTTTAAGTGAATTTTAACATTTTGGTTTGTTTCTCAATTTATGTCCTTTCCGAGGTAACAATAATTTCGGTGTTAAAACCTAGTTTTATCGTTCATAAATATGTATAAACATGATTTTGAGTTCATTTAATTGAAAATTTTGAAAAATTTTACTAGAATTGGGTAGTCAGTATATAAGACTAGGGCTGTTCTTTATTATCAGAGAGCACTAGATTCTAATACAACTACTGCTTTACTAGTATTTTTAATGGTAACCAAGTGTATAAAGTAAAAAATTTTAAAATCCGAAAGAATTTAACCCCTTCCCACACTTAAGATCTTGCAATGCCCTCATTTGCAAGAAATCAGTAATTATTTAAATTATTGAGGGTGATTTGTGTGAAAATGATTAAATTTTTACCAAAGTTTCCAAATATATTGGCGTTTGTTTGCTGAATGATAAATGGTGCACATCATTTGTTCATTCCGTCTTGTTGTTATTTCACATATATTTTGCATCTTGTCGTCAAAATTAGTTGCTTTTGCTGAACTTAATGCCAGTCTTTGAAAATGCGTTGTTTTACCTTGTTGTGTACATAAGACAAACTGCAAACATATATACATATTTTTGAAGTTTGGTATATTACCCCACATTCAAAAATTATTAAAATCTAAGAATAAAAGTTAGATAATTATAAAAATGATTACAATATTAACAAGAGTATTAAATGTATCAATAATTACCAATAGGGGTTCCAGGCATAACCATAGGTGCTATAGAATGCTTCGGCAGGGTCATACGTAGGATACGGTGGCTGCATCTCTATAGACCAGGGAGGGAAGATGGGTTTCGGTGTAGGAATATAGTTTCTACCTATATGTTGGCAATGAGCTATGATTTGGTTCTGATGAACTTGCCAATCTTCAAATGCTCTTTGTCTAGCATTTTCGTATTCCTGAGAAGCTATAAACCTTTGCATTTCTTGCATCTCATTCCCCCCTCCTACATTACCTTGTTGTTGGTTTCTCTCCACCTGTGGATGTCTACCATGGTATCGTACTGCGGCGTTATTTCGCCTCTTCAAAACTTTCGCACCATGGTATACATTTAAACCTATAGTATCGCGGGGTTCTGGTTCTTCTACTAATAATCCCCCCCGACTTATATCCACACCGAGATATTCACCAATCAAAGTAATAAAAATACCACCTCCTATTATGCTATGCGGTCGCATCCCCCGAACCATAGCTGATAAATAATAACCCACACAATATGGTATACTTACAGCACTTTGTGGGTCTCGAATACACATATGGTAAAACAAATCTTGTTCATTTACCTTTTCCTTGTTTTTACCCCTTTGTGTAATCGAATTAGCTAAAAACCTATGAATCACTCTTAATTCGGCTCTATCTATATCCAAATAAGAGTAATTTCCCCCTTTGAAACGGTGATGGCTTGTCATTTGACTCCACACACCGTGTGTATCAAAATTTTCATCTATCTTTCTACCGTTTAGTATCAATCCTCTACAATCGGTAGACGCTAACTCCTCAAGCGTATATATACGTAAAGCCTGAGCCATGTCCAGCAAAGACATGTGGCGCATCGAACCGCCTAACAAAAATCTAATAAAAGAACGATCGGTTAAACTAGCTACCCGATCATTCAACTCTATACTACATAACAATTCTTCACACCATACTTTATATACAGGTCTACGCATGGTGAATAAACGTACCCAGTCATTAAAAGTAGAATTACCATACCTCTGTACAAGTAATTCCCTAATTGGCCCGGCCAATTCTACAGCTTCTAAGGGTCCCCATTCTATGACCCTCGGTACCTCAACAACCTTAGAATGAAGAGTATGCAAACCCCTTTGATATTTTGGATAATCTATCCAAAGTCTGTCAAATCTCAGGTTCGGGTGCAACTCTTCCAAGTGCATATCGGAAAAGGTCATGACTGGATGAGGTATATCCTGCTTGTAGTAGTTATCCACCTCCTGTTGTTTCACATTCTCAGCAGGAGCATTGCGGGCTTGGGATGAAGATTCACCCCTTTCAGTCTGCAAAACACATCAAACACAAATTTTGTGCATACAAATATGCATTAGTGTCAGCAAAATCATCAATCAAAATAATTACAATGACATTATCAATTTATATCAAACTTAAGCTCATTTTCACATTTTTATCAAATCTACACTTTTTCAAATAAGCATATACGAAAATGTTCGCCAAGTTCATAAGCATTCAACTCAAATAACATGTCAAAATAATCATTACTAGCAATTAAACAAGTCTCAAATGGCATTATCTTTCAAAAATCAAGTTCATGAATTTTAGACTTGAAAAAGTCCACTTTAATTCTCAAAATCATGTTTAGGCTCAAAGTTTGGATCATTTAACTACCTAGACATGTTACACTACTCAATTTAGCAACAATTCATGACAAAAATCGGCCATAACCTGTTTATATCAAAAAGCCCCAAATTTGCTCAAGAACACAAACCCTAGATTACTCAAAAATTGAAGTTTAAGGCTTCTAATCATGTTAAACAGTATCAATCTAGGTTATACAAGCATAATACATAAACAATTTAAGCCTAATTACACTAAAAAGCATCAAAATCAAATTGGGGAAAAAATTGCTCAAGAACACTAAATTTCGGATTAAATGGTGTTTAGGTGTAGAAATTTACCGTTTTTCTTGAGTAATTCCTAGATAGCATCCTTCTAAACATGATTTTAGCAAAAGATTTGATGATTAACGGTTAAAAATTGTGATTTTGAGGTGTATTTTTCGGGTTTTTCGCGCAGGTTTTCGCAGTTTTTTTTTTTCTGTGTTGGGACTGATCAGTTCGGGTGTTTATATTTTTTTTCTGATTTTTCGACCCCTCCGCGACTCGCGGTGAATAACCCTTCAAACTCCGCGAGTCGCGGAGTTTGATATATATATATATATTTTTTTATAATCATTAACTTATAAAACAATTAAGTATTTAATTTTAAAATTTTGTTTCCCTTGTTATTTAGGACGAGGTCGTTTCGGATCGATGTCCTAGTCCGTCCCTCGACAAAATTTTAAAATTTGTCTTTTTGTAGCGATTGTATTAAAAGCTAAGATTTTTGGGTTTTTTAATATTTTTGGCATACTTTAAATCAATAAGATTAAAAATAATGATAATAAAAGTTCTCGTCCCTCCCTCGGGTAAAGCAATTTCGGTTCAAAGACCTAGTCTTCAATTTACGACGAATTTTAAAAATCATATTTTAACTTAATGAGATAAAGTAAATTTTTGTTTTTAAATTCACACAATTTAAATATAAAATTCAAAATTAATATTAAAAATTCACACCAAACTTATATTAATTTTTCAAATATTTACAATTTTAAATATATTGTTTTTACAAAGTTTACAATATTAATTTAAAATTTATATATTAATTTTAAAAACATGGTAAAAATAAAATTAAAAATCTTTTTGTCTTTTTATCCCACTTTAATCAATCAAATATTATCAAAAATATGCGCCCCTCTTTTCGGTAAAGTAATTTCGGTTCCAAGACCTAATTTAACTCATGACGAATTTTTGAAATATTTTGTGTTGATTGATTAAAGATATTTATACCTTAAGAATAAACGTTAAATTTCGCAGTGATGTAATAAATTTTTGAATGATATCAATAATTTCGGTCGCCAAACCTAATTTTATTTAATACCAATTTAATACTTTTTAGCGAACAAATTAGCGTTTATTATCAAAAGGTTAAAAATAAAAATAAATAAAAAATAAAAACTGTACAGACATACCTGTGAAATAGATTTCTTAGTTATATGATCTATTCCATTCATAAGATAGTCGGTTTAATTGGTTTTCCATGGCTACATAGGCGTAACCTCGAGCATTCAGTGTCTTTTCTTCTAAACATATGAACGGTCCGTCTCTGCATAAAGTAACAAATTCGGTATTTGAATAGGTTTGATTATTTGAACATTTACCTCCATGTGACCATTTTCCGCATTTGTGACATCTTTCTAGGTGTCGTGCTCTTCTTTTCGCTGCGGATTTTGATTTTCCTTTACCAAATTGTAATTTATTATCTTCGCATCTGGATTCTTTTCTAACTCCGTCCATTCTTTCTCTGATTACTGATACTAATTCACTCGGTAGTATGTCATTATTACGTTTAGTGATCAAAGCGTGTAGCATTAGACCATGGTTTAGTTCACAGGCAGTCTTCATTTTGTAAAAACCTAAAAAAAATAAAAATTCAGAATGGGGGGAGAAGACTAGTTCTTTAGGGTCTGCTAGGGAAAGACCATTCGGGTTCCATTTTCGAGAACTACACGAAAACAGACAATCTAACTCTAACAGAAATATATATTATCCTTTAAAGACTTGATTCTCCCCACACTTAGTTAGCTGTGGTGTCGAAATTGTGATTAACTTCGTTGTCGACTTCCATCGGACCATGTATGTAATGTTTAACTCTGTGACCATTAACTTTAAATTCAATCCCATTTGAATTTATTAATTCTATCGTTCCGTATGGGAAAACTCTTTTAACTATGAATGGTCCAGACCATCTTGATTTCAATTTTCCAGGAAATAGCTTGAATCGTGAATTGAAAAGAAGAACTCTGTCTCCTTCTTTAAATTCTTTTGAACTTTTGATTCTTTTATCATGCCATTTCTTCGTTCTTTCCTTATAGATTAACGAATTTTCGTATGCTTCATGTCTTAATTCTTCTAATTCGTTTAGTTGACTTAATCGTAGACGTCCGGCTTCATGTAAATCAAGATTACATGTTTTCAAAGCCCAAAATGCTTTGTGTTCAATTTCTACTGGAAGATGACATGCTTTTCCATAAACAAGTCTAAAAGGTGTGGTTCCAATTGGAGTTTTGTAGGCTGTTCTAAAAGCCCAGAGTGCATCCTCTAATTTAATGGACCATTCCTTCGGATTTGATCCTATGGTTTTCTCTAGAATACGTTTTAAAGCTCGGTTGGTATTTTCAACTTGTCCACTTGTTTGTGGATGATATGCGGTGGAGATTTTATGAGTTACTCCATATCTTTTAAGAACTTTCTCAAGTTGATTATTATAGAAATGAGTACCCCGATCACTTAATAAAGCTTTCGGTGTTCCAAACCTTGCAAAAAGACGTTTTAAAAAGTTGACTACAACTCGTGCATCGTTAGTTGGGAGAGCTTGTGCTTCCGCCCATTTAGATACATAATCAATGGCTACGAGTATATATAGATTATTATGAGATTTTGGAAATGGACCCATAAAGTCAATACCCCAAATGTCAAATACTTCACATACTTGGATGACATTTTGTGGCATTTCATCACGTTGACTTATTTTTCCGGCCCTTTGACATGCTTCACAGGATTTGCAAAGAAGGTGTGCGTCTTTGTAAATTGTAGGCCAATAGAATCCAGCATCATAAACTTTTCTTGCTGTTAGTTGAGGCCCATAATGCCCTCCTGTTGGTCCTGTGTGACAATGGTTTAATATTTTACGAGCTTCATCTCCAAATACACATCGGTGTATTATTCCATCGGGACAACTTTTAAACAGATGTGGATCTTCCCAAAAATAGTGTTTTATATCACTGAAGAATTTCTTTCGTCTTTGGTACGATAATCCTTTTTCAAGGAATCCACATACTAAGTAGTTTGCATAGTCTGCAAACCATGGGATTTCATTATAATCTATCTTCAATAGATATTCATCAGGAAAGTTGTCTTGTATGGTCGATTCATTTAGAACTTCTAACTCGGGATTTTCAAGACGAGAAAGATGATCAGCGGCGAGATTTTCTGCTCCTCTTTTATCTCGGATTTCAATATCAAACTCTTGTAAGAGTAAGATCCAACGGATTAATCTTGGTTTAGCATCTTGTTTTGAAAATAAGTATCTGAGAGCAGAATGGTCGGTATAGACCACCGTTTTTGCTAGAACGAGATATGATCGAAATTTGTCAAAAGCAAAGACAATAGCAAGGAGTTCTTTTTCAGTAGTTGTATAGTTTGTTTGTGCTCCTTGTAACGTCTTACTAGCATAATATATAGGTTGAAATCGTTTTTCAATCCTTTGTCCTAAAACGGCTCCCATTGCAAAATCACTTGCATCGCACATGAGTTCAAATGGTAGATTTCAATTTGGTGTTATCATGATCGGCGCATTAGTGAGTTTCTCTTTAAGAATATTAAAAGATTTGATACACTCATCTGAAAAGATGAATGACGCATCCTTTTCTAGGAGTTTATTCATAGGAGTGGCAATCTTAGAAAAATCTTTTATGAAACGTCGGTAAAAACCGGCATGCCCTAGAAAACTCCTAACTCCTCTAACATTGGTGGGATGTGGAAGTTTAGGAATTACATCTACTTTAGCTCTATCCACTTCAATTCCTTCTTTTGAAATTTTATGTCCAAGAACGATGCCTTCTTTAACCATGAAATGGCATTTCTCCCAATTAAGTACTAGATTTGATTGTTCGCATCTAAGAAGCATTCGTTCAAGATTAGCTAGACATGATTCAAATGTATCACCGAAGACTGAAAAGTCATCCATGAAAACTTCCATGCATTCTTCTATCATGTCGTGAAAAATCGCCATCATACACCTTTGAAAGGTTGCAGGGGCGTTGCAAAGTCCAAATGGCATGCGTTTGTAAGCAAAAGTACCATAAGGGCACGTGAATGTGGTTTTCTCTTGGTCTTCGGGTGCTATTGGAATTTGAAAATATCCGGAAAATCCATCTAGAAAACAATAGTAACTATTTCCGGCTAATCTTTCCAACATTTGATCTATGAAAGGTAAGGGAAAGTGATCTTTTCTGGTGGCGTCATTTAATTTTCTATAATCAATACACACATGCCATCCTGTTACAGTTCTAGTAGGAATAAGCTCATTTTTCTCATTTGTAATGACAGTCATGCCACCCTTCTTAGGCACGCATTGAACTGGGCTTACCCATGGACTATCAGAAATTGGATATATCAAACCTGCATCTAGCAGTTTAATAATCTCTTTCTTAACTACATCTTGCATATTAGGATTTAGTCTTCGTTGGCGTTGCACATACGTTTTATGACCTTCTTCCATAAGGATTTTATGTGTGCAATACGAAGGACTTATTCCTTTAATATCATGAATCTTCCATGCAATGGCTGGTTTATGAGCTTTCAACACAGAAATGAGTTGTGATTTCTCATTTTCAGTAAGAGAAGACGATATTATTACAGGTAATTCAGATTCACCATGTAAATAAGCGTATTCCAAATGGTTTGGAAGTGGCTTTAGCTCTAATTTCGGAGGTTCTTCTATCGATGATTTATATCGATATCTATCTTCTTCTTTTAGCATTTGAATTTCTTCTGTTGTTGGTTCATATCCATTAGCTATAAGTGTAGCTAACATTTCAGCTTCATCAATTGGTTCATTACCTTCTCCTAAAGAGCATTCTCCTGTTCCTTGTAATTCTGGAAATTCTTCTAATAATTCTGCATGTGCATCTATAGTTTGAATATAATAACATGTATCATCTACAGATTGTGGTTGTTGCATTGCTCTATCAACTAAAAAGGTAACACTCTCATCCTCTATACATAGGGTCAGTTTCTTACCGAACACGTCTATCATTCTTTAGCCGTGTTTAAGAATGGTCTTCCTAATATGAGAGGAACTTGAGAATCTTCTTCCATGTCCAAAACAACAAAATCTACTGGAAATACTAAAGTACCAACTTTAACTAGCATGTTCTCCATTATCCCTCTAGGATATTTTATTGATCTATCGGCTAGTTGTATGCTTATTCTGGTTGGTTTCAATTCTCCAAGGTCTAGTTTAGTGTATAGTGAATACGGCATTAAATTTATACTAGCACCTAAATCTGCCAATGCTTCTATTGAACTAAGACTACCCAGAAAACATGGAATTGTGAAACTTCCTGGATCAGATAGTTTTTCTGGTATCTTATTCAACAGCACTGCTGAACAATTAGCATTCATAGTAACAGCCGAGAGTTCTTCCATTTTCTTTCTATTCGTGATCAGATCTTTCAAGAATTTAGCATATCTAGGCATTCCTGAAATCACATCAATGAAAGGAAGATTTACATTTATCTGTTTAAACATATCCAAGAATTTGGATTGCTCGGCTTCAAGTTTTTCTTTCTTCATTTTACTCGGATAAGGAAATGGTGGTTGGTATGGTTTAACATAAGGTTTATCCTTAACTATGTTATCTTCATTAACCTTTTCAACTACCAGTTCTTTTTTCTTATCTTGATCAGGTTGTGGTTCTGGTGGAGTAGGAGTAGTTTTATCAGAAGTTATAGGTATTTCCGGTGATTTAAGTGTTGTACCACTTCTTGTGGTAATGGCTTTAGCTGTTTCATTCCGGGGGTTAGCATTTGTATCACTAGGTAGACTTCCCGGTTTTCTTTCACCTATTAACCTTGCTAGGTTACTTACTTCTTGTTCCAGATTTTGAATAGAAGCTTGTTGATTTCTAAATGCTTGAGCATTTTGTTCATTGGTTTGTTTTTGAGATGTGAAAAACTGCGTTTGAGTTTCAACTAGCTTTGTCATCATATCTTCTAAATTCGGCTTTTTATCATCGGTTTGTTGTGGTGGTTTGTTTTGAAAATTAGGTCTTTGCTGGTTGTAAGTATTATTGGATACTGGTTGATTGCTAGGACCTTGTTGGTTGTTGTATGGAATATTTCGGTTATAATTCTGGTTTTGATTGTAAATCGGTCTTGGCGGTTGATAATTATTCTGATAATTATTTCCAGGACTTTGGTTTATGTATGAAATATTATCTCTTTGTTCCATTGTTAATTCAATACTGAGACAATCTTTTGTCAAATGTGGTCCTCCACACTGCTCACAACTAATTCGTATTGAGTGAATATCCTTAGTCATCTTTTCCATTCGTCTTTCCACAGCATCTATCTTTGCGGAAATGGAATCTAAGTCATGGCTAGAATCGGCTCTAGCTGCTTTAGATGATCTAATGATATCTTTTTCTTGGTGCCACTCATGTGAGTGGGAAGCAGTGTTATCAATAATTTTGTAAGCATCAGTTTTGGTTTTCTTCATAATAGAACCACCAGCTGCGATATCTATGTCTTTTCTTGTAGTGATGTCGCATCCTTGGTAGAATATTTGTACTATTTGACAGGTGTCTAAACCATGTTGCGGACATCCTCTTAACAACTTTCCATATCTTGTCCATGCCTCATATAGAGTTTCATTCGGGTTCTGTGTGAACGTAACAATTTCTGCTTGAAGTCTTACGGCTTTAGATGCAGGAAAGAATTGTTTAAGAAATTTGTCAACTAAAACATCCCATGTATCGATCGCCCCTTCAGGTAACGATTCCAACCAATCTTTGGCTTCTCCCTTTAAAGTCCAGGGAAATAACATGAGATATATCTGTTCATCCTCCACTTCTCAGATTTTAAATAGTGTGCAGATCCTATTAAAGGTACGTAGATGTTCATTTGGATCTTCCTTCGGCGCACCACTAAATTGACATTGATTAGTCACCATGTGTAGAATTTGTCCTTTGATTTCATAATCTGGCGCATTAATGTCTGGATGAGTAATTGCGTGACCTTGGCCAGTGCGTTTAGCTCTCATTCGGTCTTCCATACTTAGAGGTTCCAGATTCTCCATAATTGAATTTGTTGAATCGGAATCACTAGAGGATTCTGATTTAATGGTTCGTTCCTCAACAATCTCTGTTTGAATAATTGGTGGCTCCGGAGGAAAGTTTAGTGGTTCAGGATCTATGAACCGTTCCTGAATATTCTCCGGATTCTCAATTGTGAGGTCGGGTTCAAAAAATGGATTATCGGAAATTTGAACTGAAGTACTTGGTCGACTGGATGACGATTCTAAAGAAAAATCAACGGCGGTTATATTTGCTAAATGTCTTGATCTAGTTACAGGTGGTGAACGTACAAAAGGTGGTGAATGTCTTGCTCGGTGCATTCACTGAATATCCTATTAGTTTTAAAAAGGAAATAAAAATTATAATAAGTTATCCAATTAATAGACTTTTCTGATTTTGCTCACGTTTCGAATAGCCAAAAGATGCAGCAGAGGGGCAGGATTCGTTTGGTCTCAATATAATTGAGGACTGTTTGGCACCAATAACCCGGTCCACGTACAAATCCAACTATTACTACGAACCAGAAAATTTTGATGTCTATCAATTTAACCACTTAAAATAAATTTTCGTAATTTTAAGAAATTTAGATAAGAAGTAGAATAAAAATCTATGTCCTAAAACTAGAATAGCGAGAAATAAGAAAGAAAAATAGTTCGTCGAAAAAGGTCGAAAAAGAAAAATGGTTGAAAAATAAAAGGTGACGGAAAAATAAAAGAAACTTATAAAACTTAAAAATACTTGACTAACCTGTGACGACCCGGAAATTTTTGACCAAATTTAAACTTTATCTTTACATGATTCCGACACGATATGCAAAGTCTGTAATGTTGAGTCTCAAAATTTTTGAACTGTTTACATACATTCATTTAACTTCAACTGTTTCCAACGATACACGAACAATTAATTGTAAATAGATATGTGTGTGTGTGTGTATATATATATATATATATATATATATATATATATATATATATATAATAATTTGAAATATAATTTAAAATATTATATGAGTTAATTATTTATGAAAATAAATAATATATGATATTATTATTAAAATATATATATATATATATATGTAAAGAATATTGAATATACATATATGATTTCGAAATTAAGTTGTAAAGCGATAATAGCACTCGACCATTATTTCAATTGATATTAAACTAGTAAAATGCGAACTTGTGAGTGTATTAAAATAAATAATGAACGGGCCTTTTTGATCAGGTTTTATACAATTAGTGACCAGAATAAATAAATATATCTAATTTAAAAATATGGAATTTTTCATAAATACTTTTACCCGCCACTGTCTAACAACGGACACAAGGTACTATTCGTGATAAATGATTAACATATCGACACAAAATATCCGATATATTTATTTCAACATGTTTTAATTGATCATCATTATTATATCATAATTTCACCTACTTAGTTTGTATTTATGATATGAATATCAATTATTTCCCTACTTTTATATTTCTTTGACAGCTTGCAATTTTCTTTTATGACCAAACAAACACCTCAAGTTCTGTTTCTTTTTAATTAATAATAGATTGGGCAACCTACTATCTGACTTGTGATCTCAATTCTTGTCACTTTAATTCCCAATATTTCTTTTCGTGGACATGAGGTAGAGTGAGTTCCCACTTATGTTTATATTAGGTAAATAAATATTATATTAAATTAATGATGCATGCCAGCACATCTCCATCTCACAATCACTCAGTATAGTCTATTTTACAAATAACTCCACAACCAAAACCTCTTTCTCCCTGTTGTGTTGGACAACCCAAACCTCAAATAGAAAACCGCCCTCCTTATTTTGCTATTTACCGTCTTCCATTTATAATCATGTACCAATGACCACTATCAAAAATCTCTCTCTCTCTCTCTCTCTCTCCTGTCTTCGGATTATCAGGTTTAAAAACTGAATCATCATGTTGCTAACCTACTACTATACGTCACTATTTTGCTACGGAATGAACTCACAATAATACAATCCATCAAATCCACAAACCTCTTCACCTGCATCGTGACTCTCCTTCTCTACTATCCATTCGATTTTCTTCATCATTCAACCCTTCACCATCTTACTTGAACCATCGACCTTCACCACTTTCAAATCGCCACCATAACAAACCACCATATCATCACCATCGACCACTTTTATGTCGACTACTTTGAACGACACACACACACTTGTGATCCACATGTTGCACATATGTAGCAGCTACTTTCCCTTTAATTAACACATAAACTCAACTCAAAACACCACCTAAAAGTTTAAACCTTTGACTGATAATAACCAAGCTTTATGTTCCTGTTGGTACACAGCCATATCACCACTAGAAACCCACGACTATTGTTTGTTGTGGTTGATAAACATGGACCCACGTAAACGAACTCTACAGCTACTTATCACTTCAGTTTTATATTTTTTTCTATCTTATGTTCACCCACGATCAACCAAAACTTCACGACAGATCAACCGAAGCTTGTGTTTCTATTTATACCTGCGTTTAACATCACAAAAATCACCCAAACGCCTTTATCGCTTCTGCTTCTGTTCCAGTTAATAACATCACCCAAGACCCATCGTTAAAACCTGCAACTGCTACTGCTCACTCCTGTTTCGGTTACCTGTCGACATTAACCACCAAACCGGCTTAGTCTCGATGATATTATCCTTCTTCTGTCTTTCAGTTAAACGAAGCCAAACGGTTACGGTTTTTTTTGCTTCTTGATCAACACCCAACTAAAAATCACTTTTGCTATGGTTGGTTACTACTACTCGCTAGTTTCTATATGTATTCCTATTCGTATTATAAACCATTATTTCCTATGGATCCATGAACTTAAAAGGCACTTTTTGAGTTATTTATGATTAGTGGCAGACAAGAGGATAACAACTTGAAAATGATGAGAAGAATGATGATCCAACTAATTTTTTTCTTTATGTTTTCTTCTCCCTAGCCGAACCCCACTATCCCTATCAATTAGATATACCCTCTTGCAACAATATTTCGGGACTTTTGAGTAATGGTTGGGCCACCGCATTATAAAATATTATTGGGCTCGGATAAAACAACTTGGGCTGAAATTTGATCCATGTGATATAATCGGGTAGAATGATGATGCCGATAGAGTTTTGGGTTGATAAATCAACAAATACATACGGTTTATATAAATGGAAGTCGAATCTTAAAACAGAAAGATGAGACAGAGGGAATGGTTAGGGTGTTGTGTTAATTTACGAGAGGTTGTGTGTTCAAACCCGGGCAAGGACAAGTATTCTTTTTGGACTCCTTTTATTTGAGGTAGTCTTTATTTATTTATTTATTTATTTACTTACTTATTATTATTTTTATTATTATTATTATTATTATTACTACTATTATTATTATTATTATTATTGTTATTGTTATTGTTATTATCAGTACTAACTATTATTGTTATAATTGTTATTATTACTAAAGTCATTATTATTATTAGTAAATCATTACTATAAAAACTAACATTTTCATTACAAATAAATATCTTGTATCTAAAAATATACTCAATACATATATCATAATCATATTAAAAGTTTATATATCACATATAAAATATAATAACATTATTTATATAAATACTTATATATAACAAATTAAGAATATCTCATTTAATATTAACTATATATATATATATATATTAAAATAACCAAATATATAGATATTAGACATTTTAAATATATACACAAACTAAATAAGTATACTATATAATTCAAGTTATACTATATAAATTTGTTCGAATACGATTATATGTGTTAATCTATATACAAATGATATAGGTTCGTGAATCCGAGACCAACCCTACACTTGTTCAATGCTGTTATATGTATTTTTACTACAAAATACAGTATGGTGAGTTTCATTTGCTCCCTTTTTAATTGCTTTTGCAATATATATTTTTGGGCTGAGAATGCATGCGCTGCTTTTATAAATGTTTACGAAATAGACACAAGTACTTAAAAATACATTCTACGTTGAGTTGTACCACTGGCATATTTCCCTGTAGCTTGGTAACTAATATTTACATGAGTATTGTAAACGCGAATCCTGTTGATAGATCTATCGGGCCTGACAACCCCAACCGGACTGGACGACCAGTATTCAACGGTTGCACAGTACTTCGTTTCGGTGACTACACTTGGTACGGTGTAGTGAGATTTCATAATAAAGGGAATATGCGACGTGATTAAATGTTAAGTATGGTTACCAAGTGCTCAACCACTTAGAATGCTTTACATACACTTGCGAGTGTATTACGTTTATAAATATGAAATCTTGTGGTCTATTAAGATATTGAAATGATTGATATGATAAACCTATGAACTCACCAACCTTTTGGTTGACACTTTAAGCATGTTTATTCTCAGGTACGAATTAAGTCTTCCGCTGTGCATTTGCTCATTTTAAGGACATTACTTGGAGTCGATCATCGCAATGGGACCAAATGTTGATGACTTCGTCCAGGTGGATAAGGACGGGTCGTCACAGGTGGTATCAGAGCGTTGGTCCTAGCGAACCAGGTCTTGCATTAGTGTGTCTAACTGATAGTTGTTAGGATGCATTAGCGAGTCTGGACTTCGACCTTAGCTGCATATTATAAGTATTGTATATCATTCCTAGTGGAAAATTTCCTGCTAATCATTCCTAAGTCTAGACATGCCTTACTGCCTTTATTGCATAGATAGTGTATAGACAAATTTATATCTTAGCGTATCTATTACGGTAAACTTTGCCTGATATCTTCCGTAAATTTCTCCGTAATTTAAGGGATCATGGTACTATATATATCTAGGCATATTATGCATTGAGAATACCATCCAACTATCATTTGCTTTCACTAAGCTTTTCATACCAAAAATCTTTTCTGTGATCGCGTACGATGGCCTCTACGAATCGACCAAGTTCTTCTGACTCCGAAGATAGCGTGACGGGAGCGCATCAACCGATCAACTACCGTGATTTCTTTAGAAAGTGGGGATGGGTTCGCGAAATACTTACCCTATGGAGAAATGAAGAAGGTACTCCATATCACGAGCCGAACTTACCACCTAACGTCGGAGTGCTCGACCCACTCACCGGCGAACCTGTTCGCAACACCGTTTATACCCTTTTTGCAAGAATTTTTCGTCTTGAGGCTACCATTAACGGAACTAGAGAAGATATCCGACCTCTACCTCACACTGATAACCAACCAGGGTTAGTAGAAGAAGTTAAAGAACTCTGAGCTCGAGTGTTAACTTTAGAGAGCACGGTACACAATTTGCAAGCACTAGCAGTATCATCAACACCAGTAACATCACCAGCCTCAGCACCAACAGCACTAGTACCACCAAGAACAACTTTCGCGTCACCAGCTTCGACACCTCGAGTATAATCATCGTTCTACATGACGTTCTACATCATTTATCTTCGTTCGACATGGCGATTATGTAACCTCTTAATGTTTTAGAGATTAAATATTCTTGTTCTAACGGTAAATCAAATGAGTTTAATATCATATTAACTCATAAAATCCATAATTACATCTGAAGAAAATATATATGTATATATATGTTTTCATAAAGATTGTAATTAAAATTTCTTTTGTACAAACTATTAATGATGAAAATATTTTAACGGGTAGGTAATACTCGAGGAATATTTAGATTTCACGTTAATAAGTTGCATTGTACATTCTTTGAATCTAATTCAACAGTCATTACTATTCTACTCACATCCACAGCTATACGAATCCGTTCACCACAGAGTAACTATTTTCATTCAATTTCATAATTGGATTTTGACTTATCAAAATTCAACAAGTGGCATAATGAAGAAAACATTGGACAAATAAAATTTGATAGAAACAAACAATTTAACTATGAGAAATATTGTTAAGAATTCACGCTAACTGTTCCTAGCTAACTGTTCCTAGCTAACTGGTTACATTTTATTTATCGCAATTTAATTATCGCAATTTTATTTATCGTCATTTAATTTCTGTTATTTACTTTACGCATTTAATTTATCGTCATTTAATTTCTGTTATTTATTTTACGCACTTTAAATATCGGGACACGTATACAAGGTTTTGACATATCATATCGACGCATCTATATATATTATTTGGAATAACCATAGACACTCTATATGCAGTAATGCGGGAGTTAGCTATACAGGGTTGAGGTTGATTCTCAAATAATATATATACTTTGAGTTGTGTTCGAGTCTGAGACATGCACACGGGTCACGATACGTATTAATTAATTCGAATATTATAAATTAAATTATATATGAATTATTGTACTGTTAACTGTGGACTATTGATTGGGACTATCAACATTGGACAATTAAAAAAATGAATTAAAATATTAATTATAACATATGAAACTAAACAATTCTTCAAGTTTGCCACTTGATTTCATCTTAAACCTCATTTGTATCTTGACGATTCCAATCTGCGTTTAAACATTTCATAATTCTTGAAATATCTCAATCGAGAGGATGAACCAACCGCATTTCATCTACGGAAGGAAAGATTTATGCATATAGTTATGCACCTGAAAAACTCTCGGAAACTGAGTAAACATTTAACACATAGCTGTGCTAATTCCTTTAGTGTTATTATTACCCAAAATAATTTGGTAATCCCTTTCAAAGAAGCAAATTTTGTCACAGCATCAGCAAGTCAACTCCGACTTTTCATCCGAAACAACCTTATTATAACCTTGATATATATATGTGTACTCTTTATTGATATTGGGGAACCTTCAATATACCACCATATTACCATCAGCGTTTAATCATCTCAAAACACAATTCTCCTGAAACCACCTCGGTTCGATAACCGATTACCCAGATCCGTTAATTTTGAAAATGCTGACGAAGCAGCATGTTGTAGATGGTCTTAATGGCCAAAAGTTTGATGATAAATGGAGTGTAGAAAACACAATAGAAAAATTAGTACTGGAAAATGAATTAAGCAAACCATGAAGGAGACTGTGGACAAATCACAAACACTAAACCTGTACTTAACAAATCCAGATGATTCAGTATCTGCTGAAACCTTTAAACGAATATCATGTTTCTTACTTATTCTAAATCCTTGCGGAAACATTTTCTTCAACATCCTTCGATCTAGAAATTTCAAAATATCGTCATAAATATCTTCAATATTTCTGAAGATATCTTCATAAATATCTTCGTCCGAAATTATTATCTATCTTCTCGTGCTATCTATGTTACCTCATAAAAGAAACTGTTTCAGTTTCTATCCTTCTATAAAATTTGAGTTTAAATTATGGATGATTTTTGGAGAAGTGTAGGGAATTGAAGCATGAGTTAGTATAATATAATGACG
Organism: Rutidosis leptorrhynchoides; assembly: GCF_046630445.1. Taxonomy (NCBI): domain Eukaryota; kingdom Viridiplantae; phylum Streptophyta; class Magnoliopsida; order Asterales; family Asteraceae; genus Rutidosis; species Rutidosis leptorrhynchoides. The sequence goes on from NC_092333.1 coordinate 399,662,262, forward strand.
CCGGGCCAACGTGGTTATATTACAGTAAGTCATGCTAAATTTCTAATGGAATGTGATGATGGTTCACAGATCTTACCCTCATCATGTGCCATGTTACACGACTCTTTCATTCTATTTAATTTCTAAGCATATCACGGAAATATTTCTTTGATATTTATGTTCTTCCATAAATCCAGCAGTTTGCTAATAAACCGTGCTATTTCATTCTCTTTCCGATTAAAAGATTTCCTTAAATTTCTTGAATTCCGGAAATCCACCGTGTCTACGTCAAAAGTTAAATCTCTATCTCAATCTTTTGTGACAGCTTCACTCGTACGCTTCGCGTAATCGAATTGCTTTATCCATATTTCGCAATAATGATAAAACCCTATGTATCAACTCATATATGTCATGAAAACATTTTTATTGTTAGCCATGACCACCTCACTCAAATTTCGGGACGAAATTTCTTTAACGGGTAGGTACTGTGACGACCCGGAAATTTTTGACCAAATTTAAACTTTATCTTTACATGATTCCGACACGATATGCAAAGTCTGTAATGTTGAGTCTCAAAATTTTTGAACTGTTTACATACATTCATTTAACTTCAACTGTTTCCAACGATACACGAACAATTAATTGTAAATAGATATGTGTGTGTGTGTGTATATATATATATATATATATATATATATATATATATATATATATATAATAATTTGAAATATAATTTAAAATATTATATGAGTTAATTATTTATGAAAATAAATAATATATGATATTATTATTAAAATATATATATATATATATATGTAAAGAATATTGAATATACATATATGATTTCGAAATTAAGTTGTAAAGCGATAATAGCACTCGACCATTATTTCAATTGATATTAAACTAGTAAAATGCGAACTTGTGAGTGTATTAAAATAAATAATGAACGGGCCTTTTTGATCAGGTTTTATACAATTAGTGACCAGAATAAATAAATATATCTAATTTAAAAATATGGAATTTTTCATAAATACTTTTACCCGCCACTGTCTAACAACGGACACAAGGTACTATTCGTGATAAATGATTAACATATCGACACAAAATATCCGATATATTTATTTCAACATGTTTTAATTGATCATCATTATTATATCATAATTTCACCTACTTAGTTTGTATTTATGATATGAATATCAATTATTTCCCTACTTTTATATTTCTTTGACAGCTTGCAATTTTCTTTTATGACCAAACAAACACCTCAAGTTCTGTTTCTTTTTAATTAATAATAGATTGGGCAACCTACTATCTGACTTGTGATCTCAATTCTTGTCACTTTAATTCCCAATATTTCTTTTCGTGGACATGAGGTAGAGTGAGTTCCCACTTATGTTTATATTAGGTAAATAAATATTATATTAAATTAATGATGCATGCCAGCACATCTCCATCTCACAAGCACTCAGTATAGTCTATTTTACAAATAACTCCACAACCAAAACCTCTTTCTCCCTGTTGTGTTGGACAACCCAAACCTCAAATAGAAAACCGCCCTCCTTATTTTGCTATTTACCGTCTTCCATTTATAATCATGTACCAATGACCACTATCAAAAATCTCTCTCTCTCTCTCTCTCTCTCCTGTCTTCGGATTATCAGGTTTAAAAACTGAATCATCATGTTGCTAACCTACTACTATACGTCACTATTTTGCTACGGAATGAACTCACAATAATACAATCCATCAAATCCACAAACCTCTTCACCTGCATCGTGACTCTCCTTCTCTACTATCCATTCGATTTTCTTCATCATTCAACCCTTCACCATCTTACTTGAACCATCGACCTTCACCACTTTCAAATCGCCACCATAACAAACCACCATATCATCACCATCGACCACTTTTATGTCGACTACTTTGAACGACACACACACACTTGTGATCCACATGTTGCACATATGTAGCAGCTACTTTCCCTTTAATTAACACATAAACTCAACTCAAAACACCACCTAAAAGTTTAAACCTTTGACTGATAATAACCAAGCTTTATGTTCCTGTTGGTACACAGCCATATCACCACTAGAAACCCACGACTATTGTTTGTTGTGGTTGATAAACATGGACCCACGTAAACGAACTCTACAGCTACTTATCACTTCAGTTTTATATTTTTTTCTATCTTATGTTCACCCACGATCAACCAAAACTTCACGACAGATCAACCGAAGCTTGTGTTTCTATTTATACCTGCGTTTAACATCACAAAAATCACCCAAACGCCTTTATCGCTTCTGCTTCTGTTCCAGTTAATAACATCACCCAAGACCCATCGTTAAAACCTGCAACTGCTACTGCTCACTCCTGTTTCGGTTACCTGTCGACATTAACCACCAAACCGGCTTAGTCTCGATGATATTATCCTTCTTCTGTCTTTCAGTTAAACGAAGCCAAACGGTTACGGTTTTTTTTGCTTCTTGATCAACACCCAACTAAAAATCACTTTTGCTATGGTTGGTTACTACTACTCGCTAGTTTCTATATGTATTCCTATTCGTATTATAAACCATTATTTCCTATGGATCCATGAACTTAAAAGGCACTTTTTGAGTTATTTATGATTAGTGGCAGACAAGAGGATAACAACTTGAAAATGATGAGAAGAATGATGATCCAACTAATTTTTTTCTTTATGTTTTCTTCTCCCTAGCCGAACCCCACTATCCCTATCAATTAGATATACCCTCTTGCAACAATATTTCGGGACTTTTGAGTAATGGTTGGGCCACCGCATTATAAAATATTATTGGGCTCGGATAAAACAACTTGGGCTGAAATTTGATCCATGTGATATAATCGGGTAGAATGATGATGCCGATAGAGTTTTGGGTTGATAAATCAACAAATACATACGGTTTATATAAATGGAAGTCGAATCTTAAAACAGAAAGATGAGACAGAGGGAATGGTTAGGGTGTTGTGTTAATTTACGAGAGGTTGTGTGTTCAAACCCGGGCAAGGACAAGTATTCTTTTTGGACTCCTTTTATTTGAGGTAGTCTTTATTTATTTATTTATTTATTTACTTACTTATTATTATTTTTATTATTATTATTATTATTATTACTACTATTATTATTATTATTATTATTGTTATTGTTATTGTTATTATCAGTACTAACTATTATTGTTATAATTGTTATTATTACTAAAGTCATTATTATTATTAGTAAATCATTACTATAAAAACTAACATTTTCATTACAAATAAATATCTTGTATCTAAAAATATACTCAATACATATATCATAATCATATTAAAAGTTTATATATCACATATAAAATATAATAACATTATTTATATAAATACTTATATATAACAAATTAAGAATATCTCATTTAATATTAACTATATATATATATATATATTAAAATAACCAAATATATAGATATTAGACATTTTAAATATATACACAAACTAAATAAGTATACTATATAATTCAAGTTATACTATATAAATTTGTTCGAATACGATTATATGTGTTAATCTATATACAAATGATATAGGTTCGTGAATCCGAGACCAACCCTACACTTGTTCAATGCTGTTATATGTATTTTTACTACAAAATACAGTATGGTGAGTTTCATTTGCTCCCTTTTTAATTGCTTTTGCAATATATATTTTTGGGCTGAGAATGCATGCGCTGCTTTTATAAATGTTTACGAAATAGACACAAGTACTTAAAAATACATTCTACGTTGAGTTGTACCACTGGCATATTTCCCTGTAGCTTGGTAACTAATATTTACATGAGTATTGTAAACGCGAATCCTGTTGATAGATCTATCGGGCCTGACAACCCCAACCGGACTGGACGACCAGTATTCAACGGTTGCACAGTACTTCGTTTCGGTGACTACACTTGGTACGGTGTAGTGAGATTTCATAATAAAGGGAATATGCGACGTGATTAAATGTTAAGTATGGTTACCAAGTGCTCAACCACTTAGAATGCTTTACATACACTTGCGAGTGTATTACGTTTATAAATATGAAATCTTGTGGTCTATTAAGATATTGAAATGATTGATATGATAAACCTATGAACTCACCAACCTTTTGGTTGACACTTTAAGCATGTTTATTCTCAGGTACGAATTAAGTCTTCCGCTGTGCATTTGCTCATTTTAAGGACATTACTTGGAGTCGATCATCGCAATGGGACCAAATGTTGATGACTTCGTCCAGGTGGATAAGGACGGGTCGTCACATAACCTAACCTTATTACTACAATTAACTTAAAATTATAATCGCAAATTGAAATTACTAATTGGAATGATAATTGATACATAGTAAAAGGTGTCTAAAAATATTAAAGCTTACAGGAAAAACTAAATCCCAAATGGAAATAACTTAAAAAGAAACTAAAACTTAAAAAGGTGTCGCAAAATTCTAAAGTACCTAAATCTTAGTCAAAAGAAAAAGCACTTAAGGAATTCTACGGCAAAGCCTAAAAATCTAGGAGTAAAAATAACTATGGCAAAAACTAAGTTTAAAACTAAATATGAGCTAAAAATACAAAAGTTACGCTAAAACAATTAAAAAGGGACAAAATATAAAAATATAAAAAAAGTTGTAAAAATTACAATTTTTATAAAAATATTATTTTTATATTATTTATTTATTAAAAGTATTAATTTAATATTTTAATTAAACTAATTAAACAAAATAATAATAAAAACTAAAATTAATAATTAATTAAAACCTAATTAGGGTTTTATATTAATAATTATAATATAATCCGTAATAAATGCTGAATTAGGGTTTTGTCGCCTGTCAGAAAATCTCCGCGAGTCGCGGTAATCAATGCAGCAAACCCCGCGAGTCGCGGGGTTCAGAAATTCAGATCTGAAACAGTTTAAAATTTACGCGTTTTTTTTTCTTTCTGTTTTTAATTTTTCTGTTAAAAAATATGTGTATAAAAACTTATATTTTAAAAACTTAAATAAAATAGAACTACTTTATAATTTTAATAAATAAAATGCTTAAAACTAGATTTATATATATTTTTTTATGTTTTTAAATAAAAACAAAATACTTAAATAAAACTTATGTTTTTATAAAATAAAAATAAAGAAACTTTATAAAACTTAAATATTTAATAAAATCTTAAAAATACTTATATTTTTGTTTTTTTTCTTTTTATATTTTCGAATATTTAAAAACGTATTTTTATAAAAGCGACTTTTAATAGAAGTAAACTAAAAATCTCTTTTTTTTTTTATTAGCGTTGCGCTTCCGGCTTTTAAGAGAGTTCCCCGGCAGCGGCGCCAAAAATACTTGATGTAGTAGCGGAGTGGTATAAAATAGTTATTAATTTTAGCATAAAATATTATTAAATACGATACAATTTTACACAAGATATTTATTTATTTATAGAATGGATATACTTAAACCTTGCTACAACACTTATAGGCAGTGTACCTAATCGTACAGTAGTGTAGTTTTTAGTAAGTCCGGTTCGTTCCACAGGGAATCTTTTTTAAACAAAGCTCAACGCTATATTAGTTTACTTTTATAAAAATACAAATATATATATAAGTAATATTATTATTATAAAGGGGGGTTTTTACCGTTTAATAACCGGTTTGTCGATTTTAAAACTTTAGTCGCAGTTAAAACCAAATGTAAAATATTAAAAATAAATACAAGACTTAAATTAAAGCATGAAGTAAATAACGATAAATGAAATTGCGAATAATAAAAGTGCGATAAAATAAACTTGCGATAATTAAAAAGTACGATAATTAAAAGTGCGATTAAATACAATAACAATAAAAATGCGATAATTAGAAGTGCAATTAAATATAAAATAAAGTAAATTAAATATGAAATAAAAGAATTATGCTTATTTAAACTTCCGTAATCATGATGTTTGACGTGTTGATTTTAGTTTTATGCCCATGGGTTAATTGTCCTTTGTCCTGGATTATTTAATATGTCCGTCTGGTTTTTGTCCATAACAGTCTATCAGTCATAAATATAAAGTGCGAGTGTCCTCGTCAAATTATCCTTATACCCGAAGTTAAATATTCCAACTAATTGGGGACTTAAACTGTAACAAGATTTTAATACTTTGTTTAATAATTACACCAGGATGTCGACTGAGTGTAACCCAAGGTTTTAATATTTTGTTATCAATTATACCAAGTGTCCTTTGTACATAATTTTACCCCTGTTTTAATTATTCTAGTGGCTATTAATCCATTCCCGTGTCCGGTTAAATGAACGATTATTCGTACATATAAATACCCCGCCCATCGTGTCCGATTGAGTGTATATGGTAATTTATAGGGACGCCTAATTGTAAATCTTTATATTAACATTAACAAACTATCATTTAGTTAAACAAATATAAAGCCCATTAATAGCCCATAGTCTAATTTCCACAAGTGTCGTTCTTTTGTCCAAACCCCAATTATGGTACAAAGCCCAATTACCCAATTTTAGTAATTAGCCCAACATCATGATTACTTCGTTTTAAATAAGCATAATAATAACTTAGCTACGAGACATTAATGTAAAAAGGTTGAACATAACTTACAATGATTAAAAATAGCGTAGCGTTACACGGACAGAATTTCGACTTACACCCTTACAATATTCGCTAACATACCCTTATTATTAGAATTATAATTAAAATTAAAATTAAAATATAAATTATAAATATAAATATATCGTATGAATGAGGAGAAAAAAGATGATGAAAATGATCAGATTTCGGTTTGCTTTATAGGGAGTTTCAAAACTGGGGGCTCCGCGACTCGCGGCCATTTTGGCCTTCAAACTCCGCGAGTCGCGGAGAATGAAATTACAGCTCAGTCCCTTGGAGTCTTTCTCTGCCGACGGTTTTTATTTATAAATATAATATATATATAATTAATATAATTAATTATATATTATATTATATTTATATACATAGTTAACTTGTAATTTTTAGTCCGTTGCGTCGAGCGTTAAGAATTGACTCTGGTCCCGGTTCCGGATTTTCGAACGTCCTTGCGTACAATTTAATATCTTGTACTTTGCGTTTTGAATCTTGTACTCTTGTAATTTCGAGACGTTTCTTATCAATAATTGGAACCTTTTTGATTGTCTTTTGTACTTTTGAGCTTTTTGGTCGTTTGCGTCTTCAATTCGTCGAATCTGTCTTTTGTCTTCACCTTTTATTATTTAAACGAATATCACTTGTAAATAGAACAATTGCAACTAAAAGCTTGTCTTTCTTGAGGAATAATGCTATGAAATATATGTTCGTTTTTAGCATTATCAATATATGATTCTACTTTTCTAAAACGTTTTATGATATAACGATTTCCATTATTTTAACCTTTAAACAAAATGATTCTTAAAAATATATTTGGTTTTGGAAAACAAAATTATTATATTTATTTGATTTAGTTTCAAACGTACAAAAACGTTTTCAGTTTAAAAAGAACTTTATTATTAAAACGTATATAACTTTTATAAATATCTAGAACCACTTTTGACAACTCATTACTTAACCAGCATGATAAAGATAACGATATTTATATTTTATTTTATTAAATATATATAACGATTTAAATTAATATTATATATATTTATACGCGTATTATACGTACATAGTTTTATACTTTTACTATACTTAAACTTTACCTTTACTTTATTTTTTACTTTACTTTGACTTTAATAATTCACTTTAATAATTCATACTTTAATAATTCACTTTAATAATTCATACTTTAATAATTCACTTTAATAATTCATACTTTAATAATTCACTTTAATAATTCATACTTTAATAATTCACTTTAATAATTCATACTTTAATAATTCACTTTAATAATTAAAAAATCTATTATAAATAGAATTCAATAGGTTTCATTATTTCATAGAAACTTAAAAATATTTTTCTCTAAACTCTCTCAATCGATTTACATATATATATTTACTCCGTATTATTTCAAGATATTATTAGTATACATAAAATATTACGTCAGAGTGCGGTCCGGGTGATTTCGAAATTGTTTTTCGAGTGGGATTGGATTAAGGAAATTATGGGTTATAGCCATGGAGGTGATTGGGTATGGTTCATGGGTATGCTCATGAGGTCAATATAGTGTTTATCATCTCCGTTGCGTCTACGTACCTTTCCTGCAATATTGAATCTCAATATTGATACGTGAGTACTCATAATTTAACTTTTATATACTAATAGTGTATCCCTGACTAGTGCTCGAGTATATAGGATTATGCATGTTTGTACTTTTGATATTGCCTTTAGTTAGATTATGTTGAATCCTGAATTATTTATATATGCGACTGAGATAAGGTATAAGATATGCATGTCGTTGGAAAGCTAGCGAAAAATTAAGAACTTTTTATTTAGATATCGAATGATTTCGATGAACAGATTTGAAGTTATAGTCCATCGAATTTTTGTATTATTATTAAAAATGATTATTATTATCGTCGTTATTATCGTCGTTCTAGTTTTATCTTATTATTATTATTATTATTATTATTATTATTATCTTTATCAATAAAAGGATTTATCATTAAAAATTGTTTTTTTATTATTATTATTACTATCGTTATTATCATTAAAGTTATAATTAGTATTATTATTATTATTATTATCTAATTATTATTATTATTATCTAATTATTATTATTATTATTATTATTATTATTATTATTATTATTATTATTATCATCATCATTATTATTATTATCATTATTAATATATATATCATTATTTAAAAATGGTTATTGTTATTATTATTATATTATCATTATCGTTAATAATGTCATAGTAATTATCATTATTAGTATTATTGTAATTAAAACTAATATTAGTAACACCTAATTATTTTGATTACTATTATTATCATTATTATGAGCACGATATAAAAGAAGATTAAAAGCTATTAAACGAAATGATTAGGAAATAATGAGTAAGAGTATCATGATGAAATTAAAATATTATAAGATATTGATTTAGATAAAATTATCGTTCTTATTATTTTTATCATTACTATTATTATTAAAAGTATCGTTAGTATCAAAACTATCATTTTAACAAAAATTATCATTTTAACAAAAATTATCATTTTAATAGAAATGTCATTGTTACTATAAAATATCATTTTTATTATCATTTTAAATAGAATTATTATTTTAAAGATAATATTAAAAATTATCGTAAATATTAAAGTTATCATAATTAGAATTATCGTTTTATCATAATATCACCTTAGTAATTATAAATATTGATATTTTTATAATAATAATTATTATTACAAAATAATACAACTTTTACTTACTAACATTATAGATATTATTTTATCAAATAAATATTTAATACAAACATATTTTACTACGTGTAATAAATTACTTTAATAATACCTATCATATTATCTTTATGATATTAAATGAACCCTATAAATTTTATTACTTAATATATATAAAAGTATATTTTATTATATAAATTTTAATATAAAATTTTATTTATTAATAAATGAATTATATTATTTACTCTAATAAATCTTTTAAAAATATTTAAAAATATAAAACGACGATATTTAAAATATATTATAATCATGTATAAATTTTGGAAATCATTTTGAGTCAAATTGACTTTTGTTGACTTTTGCATATTAGTCTCGAGCATTAGGATTGTGGTACACTATGACCTGACCTAATTGTTAGACAAATATTGACCAACATATAATTATATATAATTAATTTAGGTTCGTGAATCCGAGGCCAACCTTGCACTAATTCAATGACGTTATATGTATTTTCACTACGAAATACAGTATGGTGAGTTTCATTTGCCTTTTTACCCTTTATATTTTTGGGCTGAGAATACAAGCGCAATTTTTATAAATGTTTTACGAAATAGACACAAGTAATCGAAACTACATTATATGGTTGAATTATCGAAATCGAATATGCCCCTTTTTATTAAGTCTGGTAATCTAAGAATTAGGGAACAGACACCCTAATTGACGCGAATCCTAAAGATAGATCTATTGGGCCCAACAAGCCCCATCCAAAGTACCGGATGCTTTAGTACTTCGAAATTTATATCATGTCCGAAGGAGGATCCCGGAATGATGGGGATATTCTTATATGCATATTGTGAATGTCGGTTACCAGGTGTTCAATCCATATGAATGATTTTTGTCTCTATGCATGGGACGTATATTTATGAGAACTGGAAATGAAATTCTTGTGGTCTATTAAAATCATGAAAATGAATGATTATGATAAACTAATGAACTCACCAACCTTTTGGTTGACACTTTAAAGCATGTTTATTCTCAGGTATTAAAGAAATCTTCCGCTGTGCATTTGCTCATTTTAAAGATATTAATTGGAGTCTTTCATGGCATATTTCGAAGAACGTTGCATTCAAGTCATTGAGTTCATTAAAGATTATTTTTATTAAGTCAATTTATAGTTGAATAGTGGATATTATGAAATGGTATACATGCCTGTCAATTTTCGATGTAAAGAAAGTTTGTCTTTTAAAAACAAATGCAATGTTTGTAAAATGTATCATGTAGAGGTCAAATACCTCTCGATGTAATCAACTATTGTGAATCGTTTATAATGTATATGAACGGGTCCTTTCATGTTATACACTTTGAAAGTTTCGGGTATGATTTTCTCAACATCATCATCATTATCCTCATCACTATCATCATCACTAACATCTTCACCAACCCCGAGTGGATTATCATAGACTTTAAAAGCATTGGGCGTTGGTAAAGTTTCAAACAATTCGTCATCTTCCTCATCACTTTCATCACCGTCATCAAATTCATCATCCTCATAATCTTCATCCTCTTCATCGTCTTCACTATCCTCACATTCATCGTTACCCTTCTCATCATCTTCATCATTGGTTATCAAAGACTCGGGTGCTTGTGCAATCTCCACTACTTCGGTCTTGGCATAAAAGCATACATCATCATCATCATCATCATAAAAGACCCAACTTCTTGACCTAGAAGTAGAGACTACGGGTGAGGTGGGTGGTGAAATGGTAGTGGATACAAAATTTTCAACTAAAGAGAGCATGGAACTCACGGTTTTCTCTAAGCTTTGAACTGAGGCTTGTTGAATTTCGAACATTTCCCTCAAATCTATTCTCTCTTAAGTTAGAGCCTCCATACGGTTAAGGTGGGTTCTCACAACGTTTGAGAATAAATCTAGTAAATTTGGATCGATCTCCTCTTGTTGTTGATTTTGAAATTGATATTGAGAAGAATCCCATGTTGAGCTATCCCCCTCATAAAAATTATCCATTGGTTGACCAAAAGATTCAAAATTAGAAATGGGACCATTATCATAAGGTTGATCCATAGGGAAAAAATCATTCATAAAATTGTAATCATAATCCCCGTTTGGATAACTCCCATCATAAGTATCACAATAACCATTGGGCCCAAAAGCTTGCCATTGATTCATGTAACCGTTGTCATTCATACACCCATTATCAAAATTACCCATGTAACCATCATTCACATACCCATAATCATCATTCATACCCATATAATCACCATTGTTGCCCAAATAACCATTATCATCATTCATGCCCAAATAACCATTATCCAAACCTATGTGACTTGAGTCTCCCATTAATTGTTGATCATAATTCGCGATTCTTGACATCAAGTAGTCATACAAAGCATCATATTCAGTCATCTATCTTAATCACACCACAAACAAACAAGCGTTTTCCGAATACAAGCAAATATAAACAAAAAGTAACTTTTGCAAGAATGAAATTCTTACAAAAGGATTGAACAACTACTAGCAAATATTTTAAAATCCAATTAAAAACTGCTCCCGGCAGCGGCGCCAAAAAGTTGATTTGTGTAGACATGTCAGTGTTCTCAACTTATAATAATATAAAAACAATGATCAAATACCCTAACTAATTAACACAAACGCACGGGCAACAATAACCCGATCATTATAGCAACTAGCAAGTATTCAGTCAAGGTTCGTTCCACACGGAGCAATTTACATGAATCTCAAAACACTAGTAATTATCCTAAGTTGATTGGGGGGCTTTAAGAAAGATTTGATAAAGTGTTGATTAAGCTAAACTTAAACTAAAAGAGATTAACAAATAGGATAAAAACGTGTCTACTAGATTGTTTCACCCTTTGCCATGGTTTACCCAATTCATTCATTGCACAACAATGTTCAAACATATAGTTTCATTTTCATTCGTCAACTTTCATAAAACCTCAACCAAATGAAATTCATTAACTCACGTACACTCATTTCAAAAGATCAAACTATGTTTTGAGTGAGATCATTAAGACTCGATTTTGGATTAAAATCACTTAAAATCCTTTAATTATCAAAATCACTTAAGATAATCAAACATCACTATGTTGACTAAAGACCAATTGAAAACCAACATTAATCAAGAACACAATCACTTGAAATCCTTAATCTAGTTGTCTAGATCGCTATAAGTGTTGAAGCACAAATTGATACACTTCTCAAATCACTAAGAGAGCTAAACAATCTATGTAGTCAAAGTAAAGCCTAAAATAAATGCATAGCAATGGATCATCAATCAAGCACAATAATCATCAACTTATTTAAACACCCAATTCATAGATTAGGGCAAAATTCAAGCATCAAGTTTACAAATCAAGTGAACACAAGTAATCTAAGCTATAATCATAAGATAAACAAGAAGAAAATTAATTAAAACTAAAGCATTCATCATTACAACTAAAATGGAGAAGAACTAGTGTTAAAAAGGAAAGAGATTACAAAAATGGAGATGGATGATGGAGATCTAGCTTCTAGCTTCACTAATCTTTGACTTGGGACATGAAATTAGGCTTTGATCTTGATGGATTCATGATTGGAACCAATTTAGGGTTCCAAAACGGCCCTAAGTTGTAGCTCTCTCACTCAAAAACCTCAAATATGCTTTTATAGGTCGGCTGAATTTTTTAGCTGAATCAGCGTCAGGAGCGGCGCTTTTTGGACAGGAGCGACGCTTTTAGGAGAGGCACTTTTGGACAGGAGCGGCGCTTTTGGATACTGATCTTTTTAACTCTCGTTTTAGCACATAGGAGCGCCGCTTTTGACCTTAGAAGCGCCGCTTTTGACCCTGAAATCTCATTTTCACTCCAAAACTTCACTTGGTTCATTCCTTTGGCCCAACGGTTGATTCCTTAACATAAATATGAACTTTTAGACCATTTTTATCCCGAAACGACTAAATACCACAAACCGCTCACTAATCATCACAACCCGTATCGAAATGCCACGAAAGTAGGGAGATATTGCGAAGATAAATATGTATATTTTGAGCAATATCAGGCTTCAACATTGGGTTTTAATCCTGGACGTACACGTGTCTTTTCACCACCAGTTCACGACCGTTATATTTGCACCGTTTCATTTCTTACAGTTGTAATAATGATGGCGTATACATAGAGAATATCGAACTTGACGGTTGATGGGACTGGCTCTGTGTCAAAACCACTCATATGTTCCTTTTATATTATAAAAATAGTCAGGCAAAATTATTTTGGTCACGTACAAGTACATTTTGTACCCAACCAAACTGGGGGGACTTAATGGCGTATGTCACGCGATACTGCGTCACGAGTAACGCGTGGCTCTGGGCTTATCTTTATTCAGAACAAGTAACCCGGAGAGCTTATGAGAGCTAAGTCAAGTCAACGCCACGCCACTGGCAACGTGGCATTCCGTTGGTATCAAATGTCCGCAATACAAGGTACATGGAGGACATGGAGTATGTTGTAGGCATGATTAGAAGATTCTAGAGGTAGTTACTAAAGAGTGGCCACCTAAATAGCGGTTGCTAGATATAACCGCCATTATCTATCTATGAATAGTGGTCTAAAGGCCTCATTTGAAGGTTGATCAACATCCGCACACTGTAATCTTCTCATCATTCTTACTTTGGAGGCTCGGCAAAAGACAAACAACACCACACCTTTCATATCTCATCTAATCAAAGGAACCCTTTTCGAAGGTTTGATCACTTTTTTATTTACATGCATTCGAACCAAACTTTTCGGTTTAATCAACACCCTTACATTATTAGTCTAATACCTTCATTTTAGTTAAAAAGCAAAACCACCTTTTAATGGAAAAGGAATAGTCATATACTTATACTCATGTCACAATCCCTGATAAAAAGTGCTACAAATATAAAAAAATATCACAATTATCATAAAGCAATCTTTATGATATACTATATACTTATATACAATGCAATAAATCGCTAAGCATGAGAAACATCAATGATTTCTCATGGCCCCCTGCTAAAAACTTTCCAGATAGCCATCACCTAAAAACCATGCTGTTATCACAATCACTATTACCATTACAACATACAATATATACATGCTTAATTTCATCTACTGAAAATTAATTAAAAAAAATTAAATGGATGAATCATGGAGAATGAGAATGGGAACAACTAAACAACAAAACAACCTCCATCCACGACGGTCAACGGAGGATAAAACTCGTCAAAATTACGAAACCCTAGATCCTGAAGATTTTGATGACGTGTTCGGTGGACCACCACAGAGTGTGCTTTCACGGCAATACTCCGTTGAAGGTGATTACGCTAGGTCAACCAATACCAGTATGTTGTTTGACGATATCTTTAGGAAACAGGTAACTGATCGTGATCGGACATTGCCGGAATTTAGAATTCCGGTGAGTGAAACGGCGGGAGGACGGAGAAAGACTGATGATGAGTTCTATAGTGACATATTTGGTAATGATAGGATGTCTACGTCGAGATCTAAGTCGAACACTAATTCGAATTCGAACTCGAAATCGAAGTCGAATTCGTCTTCGATTTTGAGTTCAGAGGATTTCAGTCCGTTTCGATCGACGGTGGTTGATGACGACAGTGTATCCATCTCTTCATTTGCTTCAAAGCTCAGGTAGTTAGTTAAAGACCGTTTTAATTATTTTATTTAATAATAATAATTAATAATAATTCGGTTAACGGCATCAAATTATAACATGTTTATTTTATTAGTTTTTTAATGAAAATTACCATGCTGTTAAGATTTTAATCCTCTAACTATTTTAAATGATTTTAATTTAATTATAAGTAGTCTTTTGGTAAGATCCACTAGTACTAGTTTGTGTGATATATTCACAAATTGATAAAATATAATTACTTTATTTTAAATAACTGACAAAATGATTTGATTATTACTACTTCCTAATAGAAATTATGATTTTGTGAAGGCCAATAAATGTATCATCTAAATGGAAAACATCAGAGAAGATGCATGAAACAGGGGATAAACAGCTTAATTCTCCTTGGAATACTCATACCTTTGAGAGTGAGTACATACACAAGAGAAAAGGTTGCAATTCTGGATTCTCGAAAAAGGTTTCATCGCCTGAAATCATAGATTTCTGTCATAGTTTGTATAGGAGTGTCCAGGAATCAATGGAGGGTCTGCAAGTCAATTCTCCCGCGTCTGTAGTGTCCTCGATTAATCACGAGCAACAAGAAGCAACTGCAAGTCATGAACAACAACAAGAAGAAGAAGATGAAGATTTGAGCTCGTACGTCATTGAAATTAATCTTGGTAGTAGGGAAAGAATTGATGAATCTGTAGGTGTAGATGATGCAATTGCTTGGGCTAAACAGAAGTATCAGACGCATAATTCAGAGAAAAGTTGGACGCAAAACCTTGAGGAAAACAAGGGTGATGTAGCAGAAGGTGATATTATTATGATTATTTTTTTTAATTTTATTTTTTGGATAGCAAAAAATATATTAACTGAAAAAGGCCCGTAGCGAGAAGCTAGAAAGGGATTACAACGGCTTTAGAACTAACATCAGTTCATATGTTGTGTTTTTTATTGCAGAAATATTCGGGGCAAATAAATTTCCAGAAGTGCCGATTGTCAGACGTGGATCAAGAGAATCAAATTCGGTAAATATTTTAAATTGATCATATCATTGTATGAATGATGAATGATGAACTAATATCTATATTTGAAGTCATGAATATGTGCTTCTGCATAAGTTTATTAATACAGCAAGGAATATTCGTTACACAACTTATGCTATGGTTTGCCAAGTAATTTGTTACAAGTAATCAGTTTGCTTATCAGATTATTATAAATTATAATCTTCACTTGCAGCTAGAAAAACAAGACGAATGTACGACTGGTGAACAGTTGCAAAAACTGGAAAACGATTTAAGCCCTTGTAAACAGGTAATCTTTTCATGGGTAGTAAAGCTACTAAAAAATATATAAATTGGGATGCATAGTTTTATGAGTAACATCATCATATTTGAATATTTAACTCTTATCTTTTTATGGTATAATCTTCAGCTGATGTTTCCGGTATCATGATTCTTTTTTTGTTTTTTTTTTTTTTTTTTTTTTTTTTTATGTTTTAAGACTTTTGTGTATGTGTTAGTACAGATGGAATTAGAATTACTGGATGAGGATATAAAGTTATGGTCAGATGGAAAAGAACCAAACATCCGGTTGCTTTTATCGACACTACATCATGCAAGTCGATATTATATCTTCGTATAAAATGATGAGTCTAATTTCTAAATTATTTGGCACTTATGTACTTTAAACCTTTATTTCCATTAGCTTTCTAAAAAAAACTCCTTTATTTCCATTAATGGTTATCCATTGTTTTCAAAAGTACTCCGTAATTAGCAACATTTGCCAATTATCAGAACATAGGATCACCTTAATTATTACAATTCTTAAAAGGAAAAAGCAGTTGAAAGAACAGTTTTGTCACTATCTTATTTGAATTATTCATTACATAGTAATGTCATAACTCTTAACACACAGCCCCTTTTCTTAATAGTATTTCGTAAATGTAGATTTTATGGCCGAGTAGTGGGTGGATCATGATGCCTTTAACAAGCCTCAAAGACAGTTCAAACGTAAAGAAAGCTTATCAGAAAGCACGATTATGCTTGCACCCTGATAAATTGCAACAACGAGGTGCTACGCTCTCACAAAAATATGTTGCCGAAAAGGCATTTCCAATCCTACAGGTATATAATATATTCTTTGTGATTGTGTCACTATTTACATTACGAACATATATAAAAAAAAAAAAAATAGTAACCCCTAAACATAATTTAAGTAACCAGTATACTTGAGGCTTAGAAGATGCTCAAACTTCCACTTCTATCCATGTAGAGGGGAATGTTATTTTTGTAAATATTTATTTGATTATATTTTATTGTCTAGGATGCATGGGCTGCTTTTATATCAGAAGATGTTCGTTCATCTATTACATGAAAAACGGATGCTGAGTATCTTCATGGTCTTGTTTAGATACGTATATCTAATGAGAAGGTGTCACGAGCTATTATCGATAAAAAAAACGTAAGGCATACTTCTAAAAACGATACTAGAACCAGTTGCTACCTGGGTGTGTATTTAGGTGGATGATGATAGTAAATGCAGTAGATATACAAAAAGAAACAGAATGTTAATTATAGAATTTTGTGGTTTGTCCTTTCTTTTAACTGATGAGAGTGTTCTATCTTCTATGGTATTTTAGCTTGATGTAATAAGCGTGAATTAATTTTGCATTCCTTGTATAAAATCCGTGTCATCTTTTTTGGAACTTTTATTCCTTTTTTTTGGACGTTAGTTTGGGATCATCGGGGAGACTAAACCACCCACGCGTTCATTTCTCGTAGTGACATAACCCGCCCCAACTACTGCCCTGGAGGAAACCCGGACCAATCCTTGTATAAAATTGATTTTGCATTCCCTAGTATAAAACAGGAATTTAAATTAGATTAGACTAAAGTATTACAATTGAAACAGACCCCATACCCATCGTCTGATTGACTAGAGACCCTACGGTCTATTTGACATTTTGACTACACAATTGAACTAGACCAAACTACTCTAAGAGGATGTTTTTATGCTTTGTTGCCCATTTACTAACAAAACCAAACCTTCTTCTAACAGTTGAGTATAAAATTTTGTCAACAATCATATATCATATAAATATAGATAGATAGATGATATTTAAAAAGTAGACATTGGGTGTTTTGTGTATGCAAGGTGCATACATCAGATTTTAGCTCAGGTACCTGTCACTTAAATCTTTATGCAGGGACCATTAATGTACAAGTGGAAAGTCAAAGGGTCTAAATAAGCAATAACTTAATTCTAAGTCTTGAATTCAAAAGATTGAGACCAACCTCATCCATAAAATCATCCAACAACCAATGAGTTTCTAGCAAACAATCCACCTCACTTCCCATCTCTTTGCACCAGATAAATATAGATAATATAATTCATACATACATGCAACCCAAATGACCCAAATCAACCACTCACACCATGGCAGCAGCAGCAGCAATAACAGCATTCAACTCATACTCTCCTCAAGAACAACAATCACAAACACAACAATCAACAGACACCCCTCAACTTTCCAAAAAACCCAAAACACTCCTCCATAAACACCCTCTTTACACTCCAGTCCATTCAAAACTCTCACTTGAATTCAAAGAAAAAATCTTGTGTCTTGAAGTTATGGGTGTTGATTCTGGGAAAGCACTAGCTTTAAACCCATTAATCCATTCAACATCACTCAATTCCATTCATGACATCATCACTTTTCTTCAATCAAAAGGCATTTTACAAAAAGACCTTCCTAGAATTATAGGCATGTGCCCCAAGATCCTCACAACCAACATCAACAATGAACTAATTCCAGTTTTCAATTTCTTATCATATGATCTTAATGTCCCAGAACACAATTATAGAAAAGTGATCAATAAATGTCCAAGATTGCTTGTTTCGAGCGTTCAAGATCAACTAAAGCCTGCTCTTTTGTATCTTAAAAGACTCGGTTTTCGCGATATGGAAGCTTTGGCGTATCAAGATTGTGTGTTGTTGGTGTCAAATGTGGAGAACACATTGATTCCTAAACTGGATTACTTGATTAGTCTCGGGTTTTCAAAACAGGAGGCAATCGAGATGGTTTTGAGGTGTCCCGGGCTGTTTACTTTTAGTCTTGAAAATAACTATAAGCCGAAATTCGAGTATTTTAAAGAAGAGATGAAAAGAAATATGAGTGAGTTGAAAGATTTTCCTCAATATTTTGCATTTAGTTTGGAGAAAAGGATTAAGCCTAGGCATGTTGAGGCAGTTGAATGTGGGGTAAAAATGTCTTTACAACTTTTGCTCAAAACTACTGATGAAGAATTTGCAGATTTGTTGAAGCAAAGGACCAAATCAAGAAAATCTGTAAATTCCATATCTTTGTAAGTTTTGGAAAATAATTGTTATTAAATATTTGCAGAATTGGTTTAGATTGAATTGTTATTTTTATTAATTAAATATTTGAAGTTTTAATGTGGGAAAGTATTAGGCAACAGATTAAAAAGCTAGCTTTTTTACCACTTCTAATGAAAACTGTACTATGTGGACGATGACATGTAGATCACTAAAATTATATGTACATCACTAAACATGCATTTTAATGTTATTGTGCAACCCTCTATAAATCAGTTGTAGTGGTGTACGAATAACTTTTGGTGGTATAGACTGAAATTATTAATACTGATAATGATAGGTCAAAAGTTTGAATAACATTACATTAATGATTTTATGATTTTATCGTTTAAGTTAACGCAAATTCACAAAGTAATGTAGGATTAAACACGAAAACGCTACAATCAGGGGAGATCAATTTTTTGTACAGAAATTCTAAAGGGAAATGAAACGATTTAATCTTCTCCTAACTGTTCAAAATCCGATTATGAAGGCGGTACTGAAGCACCTGCAAAAAGTTGCAGTCATAATTCAAAAGATTAAAGATAACAAACTGAAGCTGGTATGAAACTGTAAATAAATTACACATACACGGGTAGAAAATTGTACTCGGTGCATTAAAACCGATGAGAATTGCAAAAATTGAGTGAGTAAGAAGTTTATTTTGATTAATATTAAGGTTGCAAAAGTCACTACTCGAGAGTGCTTGGTCGGGACTTTGGAGAAGTAATAGGCATCTCGGGGATTAATCGGATTGGACTTTTTATACATTCAGATGATAAAATTTGAAAATTTAATTATAATTATGTGTAAAATGAAAGAAATTCATATATATATATATATATATATATATATATATATATATATATATATATATATATATATATATACACATTAAACTAAAAATAATTGTCTAAAACATAATCATAATCGTTCATTTGTTCAAAATCTCTAATAATTCTAGTTTAAAACATATTATAACGTTGACTAGTTTTGACTTTGGCAGATTTTGATAGACTAAATCCGACTTTGGCCAATTAACTGACGTTGATCGATAAATTAAACAGATTATGGAAAATCGGATCGGCATGTTGTTATAAGAAGTAATAATGAATTAACCGGAACTAATTGGGGATTTTTATAAAAAAAGTAGAAGGTTTTCCTTGTTCGGGTTACCCGGGAGGACGAGTAATCCGACCTCATACTCTGATGTACCCGCCCAGCAGGATTACTCCATGGCTGTTTCCAACCCATCCCTGGCCACCACTAAATATTCTGAGATTCGAACCTGAGACCTCTTGCAAGAAACTCAGACCTCTTTCAACTAGGGATTTTTATAATAATGATTAATAATAATATTAATATTAATATATGATTCAAACTAACCATTCAAATCGCCATTTGCCTCATCTCCGTTTCTCCACACAATATCCTTCAATCCAGTTGAAAGGTTCTTGTAGAACTGCATGGTTAAATAAATGAAAAATATAATGTCATAACACTTCACCATTACCTCGGTCAAAAAAACATTTAATCAAATTTTCAAGGCAGATAGTTATTTAATAATTTAGAAAGGCGTTTTTCCATTACAAGACATTATTGTTTAATTGGTCTAAATGGTCTATTGGGTTGTATGTGCATAGTACATCCATTAAAATCAAGTTCACCTAATAATATATGAACATGTGGGTTAACACATAAACAACATTGAGAAACAAATTAATAATACATGTAGCACATATTATTCAAGTATTAAAACTAGAAGACGAGAAGGTTTTCTTTCTGGAGCAAGTGAGGTCACATAGGGCTTGAGAGATTAATGAGGTTTGTGGGCTCAAAATACTCATTACGGTATAAAAATATAACAGTTTTTTTAGCTAGCTTCTTGACTAACTCATGGCTGCATCAGGGAAAAAAATTTAAAATAAAATAAAATAAAAACAGAAAAAAAAAATGAAAAAGAAAGAAAGCATAACTGTGTAATTCTTTCTTGGTTTATCCTAGGCTGACATATATAGATACACACAATATATGTCTTTTTTGGTAATAAAAAAAAAAAAATAGATTGACTTTGTTACTACTTGCTTGCTGGAACTGTGTTGCTTGCTACGGTTAAACCTAATTTCATCTAATTGTTGGCTTGGTCATTACTTTTTATTCAGTTGACAGCAATTGAAACTCTAATATTTAACTTAATCAATTTAGATTTCTTGTATAATTTATATCTAAAAAATAATTTTAAACGCCATCGAGTTCGAGAATTTTAATTCAAAAACCAAAAAAGGCAAGTGAACTCCATACCTTGTGAAATTCCAATGTATCCCCTCCCGCTTTACGAACCTCGACCATATGCAGCGATGGAGCCACTTCAAAAATCTGAAAACAAATAATTTGCAATTATATCCAAATCGATGAAGACAAAACGGGCAGGTAAAGCAGCTACATTTTGTAGTAACCCAAACACGTTTTTTCTCTTTTATTTTCTTGATATTAAAAAACATACAACTTTAAAACAACAATGATTAACTTAAGTAAAACACGTTGAGAAGTTGATGCCTTGTGAGTGCATAAATGGACTTGAATTAAGAAACATACCTCGGTTGCAACAGACAGGTGGCCCTTACGCCCAGACTTTTCGCCTTGAAGTTTTAGCTGTATATACAAACAGTTAAAAAGGAGGTAATGACGACACAGAGAAAAAAAAATTACACGCTTATTACCTTGTAGTTGTTTTTCTTTACATCAAATCCCAACGGTGTAGCAGCTTCCTCTATTTTTGAAATAATCTCATTGGCTGGACATTTTGATGTAAATCTTGTTTCACGCTTCACAAGCCCCTATCCACCAAATAGAACATTAGATTGAGTCCCCAAATCAATAAGATTAATTAGCACATACGGAATTTCTAGTTTTAATATGTTACAATCAAAAACCAATAAAAATGAATGAGTACGGTTAAACACACTATTGTAAAAAAACCCAATTACTCCTTTTCAAGGACAGGCCGATCCAATTTCCGAAACCAATTTAATTAATCTGTCAACATTCGTTAATATTGTTTAATATCGGATCTGTTGGTCAAAGTCAGTCAAAGTCAAAATTGGTCAAGATTTTAATATGAATTTAATTAAGAATTTTAGAGTTATTGAACAAATAAACGATTATGTTTATGTTTTTAGACAGTTATGTTAAAGTCTATGTTTATGGGCTTCTTTAATGTTTACACATAATTTTGAAATTTATTATTTAAGTGTATAAAAAGTCCAATTCAGTCCCCAAGTTGCCGATTGCTCCCTTCAAAGTCAAGGCCTAGTTTTGCGGCATTGGTTAAGCAACCATACCATTTGTTTTTCGAATAGAGAACTGAGATTGAGGCCCTGTGATTTCGATATAAGCTCAAAAGCGTTCATGGTGACGGGTTGTGGAGGCCGGTCATCACGCCGCTCGACAACAAGGATTGGAGAGTCCTACAACCAACGATAATGAAATAATATCAATAACCACCATATGATGGTATGAATGTAAGTGAAAGTTAAATAACACATACCCCAACTTCATTAAAAATAGCATCCACATCATCTAGACTAACGTCCTCTTGTTCAAACCTAGGGGGCACATACCCTTTCTTGAACCATTCATTCTCGATGACTTCAGCAGCAGTGATTCTCTGTTACAGACACAAAACCCATACATTACGGGTCAAAATGGGTGGGTAGGGCGGTCCATATCATGTCAAAATGGGTTCAGTAGAAACAAGCAATTTCTAGTATATATTAGAAAAGGATAGGTCAGGCTAGGTTGACCCACAAACACAGGTTTATACTATTTAATGAAAGATTAATGTGGTTTGATTCATTCATTAAATAATGTTAAAACAATAATAAAAATAACGATCTAACCAAAATTACCAAATAAGCAGATTTTAGAGGTTGAAAACATTAACTCATTTGACCCATTTGAGATTAATAAACAATCAAGCGACTCATCAATGATCTGAAGCAAGGACAAGTAAACATACTGTCACGGGATTAGGATCCAAAATCCGTTTGATTAGCTTCTTTGCACTTGAAGAGAACCACGGGGGACATGAGAACTCAGCCTTGAATATCTGCAATAACATCGACGTTGCAAAACGCTCATTCGACTTTATAAAATTAACATATTGAGCTTCCAACATTACCAACAAGACACACAGAACACAATATTACCTTCTTATATAGTGCCGAGAGGTTTGACTCTTCAAAAGGCAAATAACCAGCCATAAGAACAAATAGAATCACACCACATGACCATAAATCGGCCTTGGCTCCATCATAACCTTTGTTGTTGATTACCTAGTGTAAAACATAACCAAAACTTTGAAAACACAGCTTTATTATCAACATTAATATAAGATACATTTGTTAGACCAATATATAACTTACCTCAGGAGCAACATAGTTTGGTGTTCCACACGTTGTGTGCAGTAACCCGTCTTCCTATAACAAAAAAGAAAATAATCATAATTAAACAAAAAAAATCATAAAAAGATCTACAAAAGGCAAAGACATAAAATACACTCAGATTTGGAATAACTTATTACAAACGACATAAAAAGAAAGTATGATGCTCACTCGAACTTGCTGGGGCAGCGCACTTAATCCAAAATCGGAGACCTTGAGACATCCAGAAGTATCCAACAGTAAATTTTCAGGCTGCAAAACAACATCATTTATAACCCTAATTGTCAACGCCTGCTTGGTATACCAAATCTATAAGTAGCATGATGATTCGATGAGCAGGTTATATAACAGGTCAAAGCGGGCTAAGGTTTGAATAAGTATAGGA
The DNA here is from genome assembly GCF_046630445.1 of Rutidosis leptorrhynchoides. NCBI lineage: Eukaryota > Viridiplantae > Streptophyta > Magnoliopsida > Asterales > Asteraceae > Rutidosis > Rutidosis leptorrhynchoides. Next base: position 399,686,459 of record NC_092333.1, read on the forward strand.
AACTTAGGTACACGTTGAGTCGCACACTTTTGTCCATTTTAAAAGCAATTTATATATAAGTGATGCATTGAGTATAAAGAATTATGACCTTAAGATCTCGATGGAAAACACCTCGACTATGACAATAGTCAACTGCATTAATGAGTTGCTGAAAATACTTCCGAGCTTCATCTTCTTTGAGTCTGCCTCTAGTTGCCTAAAGGATAATAAAGGCGTAACTATTAATTAGTACACTAATTGTAATAAAGGCCATTAAAGTTTTGAGCATCAACTTACAATTTTGTCGAATAGTTCACCACCAGTCACAAACTCCAACACAATGTATATTTTTGTCTTGCTCGCCATAACCTACATATAAAATGTCTTTTTATCATATATGTATTTGATAGTGCTTACAAGGGTAACATTTACAATGGTGTAATAATGCTAAAAACCTAATTAAGAAAAAGCATCTTGTCGTATATACATTAATTGAGAACTTCATTTCAGATATATAAGCAAAAACGGATTGTTATGTTCCTAGATCGATAAAGTTTGGAGCTTTACTACTATACAGGGCTTCAATGTGATGTAAATGCGTGACACATATATAGATATGCAATTAATGTCAATATTCTAATTTCTATATGTTGAACGAAAACAGCGTTCTGCAACGAAACAGGTCAATATAGGCAAACATAACAAGCTAATTAAAGGTCATGTATACTTCAAAAAAGTCAAACCACAAAAGCAAGTATAGCAATCAGGGTATTAGTAGGCTTTAACTAAATAAACGTTTAATCACCTTCGGGTGGTAAACAAACGAACTAACCTCATACATACGAATCACATTCGGGTGTCTGATTAGTTTCATGGTCGATATCTCACGTTTGATCTGCAAACACAAGAATATGATCATCCTTCCAATTCAATGAATGGTCAAACTCAACATATTAACTAACAAAAACAAAAAGTACTCATCTTTCTGATCAGATCATTCAAGAAAGTCAAACCAATTCAAGAACTTGAATCAAGGGTATAAAAAGTCAACGCTAAAACATACATATACAAAAGTATATATATATATATATATATATATATATATATATATATATATATATATAATATAATTACCTGAGTGATCATCTTATGTTTAAGAACTTTTTCTTTATCAAGAATCTTGATAGCAACATTATCACCAGTTTCAACATTTCTACCAAATTTGACTTTTGCAAAAGTCCCTTCACCAAGTGTTCTTCCAAGCTCATACCTACCAACTCTTGTTCTTGATGGTCTTGAAGATGCCATCTTTCTAACCCTAACCCTAATTTAATTTAACCCTAATTTTATTTTCTGAAGTATATCAAGACCCCTTTGTTATAATATTCTTCTATCTACAGAAATATACAAGTATATTCTTATGAATCTTTTTTAGATCTTTAAGAAAAATGTATTATTCTTATTACTGTTTCATCTTTTTTATTCCAAAATCAAAACTTTTCAAGTGTAGATTTTGAATACATATACCATCCATGTTCCCAACAAAAAAATAAATAAATAAAAGTGCTAATTAAATATCAAAATCTCTTCTTTTTGCAAGGTTGCCAAACTTGAGATCTTGACACACTCATCTTCCCAAAATTCAATTAAAGAAACCCTAGAAAGAATCGAACAGTTCCTTTAGATCTTTGATGATTTACTAGTCATTTAGAATCAGAAAAACAACATAAAAATAAATTTGTGAAAACAAAACATTATATGAGAAAAACAAAAATAAAAAAATTTGGGGTAAATTGAGGGGTTTTAAGAATGTTAAAAGTTTAGGCCGGAGAGGAATCGGATTGACACAGAAATAAACTACTCGGAATAATAATTGATGTGATTTGATTAAAAATTGGAATGGAATTGATATTTACTATTTCCCCACTTATTTTTTGCTATATATTTCCACCCTCACAATTAGTTGTTTCACTTGTATTCAGGGGGAGTGGTGACTGAGGTCACTTGGTATGTCATTTACTGAGTCAGAAAAAGTGAGTATTTTTATTATTATTTATATGATTTTAAAAATAACATAAATGAATATAATTATAAAAATTAACATAAATAGAAATAACTTCCATTAAAATAAAAATAAAACATTACAATTCATAAAAAAAAAAATTACAATTCCTAAAAAAAAAAGATTACAATTCCTAAATAAAAAAAAACATTACAATTCCTATTTATAAGAACAAATACGAAACGATTCAATTTCCACTTCGAAGCTTGGCCCGAATCGCCGCTTTCTTCGCTTGAAGAACCAATGCATCTGCTTCATCCATTCCCGCGGTAGACATTTGTAGTATTTTCAAATCAAAGTAACTAGTCATTGAATCAAAAGTGCTGCTTTGTAACGACCCTACTTTTTCCGTTATCTTTTACCGTTAATTATTTAACGACCGTTAAGTGTTATTCGTGCCACGTCATTTCTATGACCTATATTATTATTTTAGTAATAATATATTAATTATTATGTGTTAAATGAATATTTGTATTCATATTTTAAATTGTACGTTTATACGAATCGCGGATTTCTATCCGGCGAATCTTTTCGGTTGTCGAACCAACGGTCGAGCTTTTGGGATTTTTAAGTTCTAATTATTTTAGATATGATATTTTAAGGTCATATGATTTATATAGTGTTTATATATATTTTACGTCGCGTATTTAATATCTCTTCGAATAATTAATCGCGTAGTCGTGTTTTCGCGTTTCGGGTTTCGATCGGGCATTCGGGCCACAAGGAAATCACAAGTTATCAAAATTGGGCTAGTGGGGCCCACCCCACTCCCTTGTTCGGCCGAATCCATGGGGTATACCCCCTTGCTTTCTTTTTTTGCTAATTACTTTTCATTTCACAAATTCTTTTCACTAAATTTCCTAAACCTAAACTTAATATTTTTCTCTCCCTCTCCCTCTCCCTTGGCCGTCGCCCATCTTCACCATCATCATCATCTTCATCAAAAATTAAAGCTTGGATCATTCTATTGTTTGTATAAACGCGTTGCTCTCGTTCTCCTCTACACGTTCATACTCTTTGATTATCGATTAGGGTATAAACCCTAACCCTAGATTTTCAATTTTTCATTTATTTTTCTGATTTTATATGTTATATTAATAGTATGATGATTATATGTTATTGTATTGTTGATTGTATGCGTAGAAATGCTCGATTATATATGTTTTCGGTTTGATTGTTTTGGGACAGCGGTTTGATTGTTGTTTTCTGTATATATAACTGATATAAAAGTGAAATTAAAGTGTTTAGATGAGTTCATCTCATCAAGACATTAATTTTAGACTCCGGATTCATGTTATTTCGATTCCCGGAGCTCTAGATATGCTTAAAATGGTGTTTTGTTGAGATTAAATTGTGAAAACGAATTGGTACAGGTATGGTCCAACTTTGTGATCATCTTTGGAGTCTTTAGGGTGTACTAGTGTGTTAGGATTGATGATGGGATGAACTTTCATGTTTGGGTCATCGAAATCCGAGCCACGGATCACCCGGTATGACTAAAACATGTTTTTGAACGGATTAAAGCTACAAGTTGTTTAATGGCTGATCATCATGACTTGTTTGCTGTTAGTGGGGTGTTCTTGAGCACACTAATGTGTCGGATGGGTTGGTTAGGCGAAGATATATATAAGACTCACCGAAAACTGATTCACGGGGCTCAAGTTATGACCCGATGAACTTTTAATTAAAACTTATGGTTATTAATTATAACTTATGATATAAATAATGAATTTCATTATTAATAAATTACTTATGATATAAACAGTAATTAATTTAATTTAAGACTTATGATATATATATTTATTATATCATTTATTAATTACTTATGATTTAATTAAACATTTAATCAAACTTATGATTAATAATACTTTTATTATTAATGAAAAATACTTATGGTAAGTATTAAACTTATATTATGAGATTATTATAATAAGACTTATAATAAGGATTAATTAATCACTTAATTATTATAAGGCTTAGTTATTATTTAATTATAATCTAATTATTAAATACTTATGATTTAATGATTATAATTAGAAATTTATGATATGATTAATAATTCATTATTAATTAATAATACTTATGATATGATTTAAAATCTATTATTAATTAATAATACTTATGTTATGACTAATATTTAATTAATTAATTAAATACTTATGTTATATTAATTATATCATTTAAACTTATGTTAACTTTAATAATTCAATTTAATTTAATTAAACTTATGTTATGACATAATTATACATTTATGACTTTAAATAACATTATAACCTATATTATTATTATAACCTATACTTTAAAAATTAATGTTGACTATGTTTGACCAAGGTTGACTTTTGAGTTGACTTTCGGTTGACTTTGACTTTCAGTTGACTTTTGTTGACTTTCTAATTAAGGAAACTTTTCTAACTTATAAACTTTTCAAAAATAGCAACTTTCTGAATATAGATACTTTCTAAATTTGGAAACTTTCCAAAAATAGAAACTTTCCTAAAATAGAAACTGTCCTAAAATAGAAACTTTCCAAAAATGGAAATCTGCTAAAAATAGAAACTTTCTAAAAATAGAAAGTGTGTGTCCGTACGCTGTTCTGATCAAATCGATGCATGTTGAGTGTTGTTCTATGTCTACTTGCAACATGTGCAATAGCTATCATACTAAGACTTGACATAAGTTAGTTATTTATATCGACCTGCTTTATTTATAGGTCGGCGTTGTGATCATTCCTGATCACTTTACTTCATTTGATGTTCGCATTATTGTGTGGTTACTTCGTTTGCTATTAAGGTGAGTTGTAGTCCCGATTTTACATACTTTTCAAAGTATATTTTTGGGATGTGATTACATGCAATTTATTTTACGTTTAGACACAAGTGGCAATTAAATTAAATTATTCATTGTGAGTTGAACAAAAATATTTCCTAGTCTGGTAACTGTAATCACTGGTTTCTACTGGTGAACGCGAATCTTACGGATAGATCTATCAGGTTTGACAACCCCATTTCGAGCTAGTCGCGCTAGCAATTTATAATCGGAATGTTTAGTACTTCATATTTGGTTGTAGATACACTTGTTCAGTGTATATTATTTATTGTGTTTGGAAAGGGTACATAAAGGGTTAAGTGGTTACCAGGTGGCTCATTGATAATGGAATAATGTTTTATGTTTTCTAATATTTTAAATCTTGTGGTCTAAAGTTTATTCAATTATTTAAACCTATAATTCACTCAACATTTTTGTTGACAGTTTACTCGCATGTTTTCACAGGTACTTGAGTTATTTGGTTGCTTTCGCTGTGTTAGAAGAGTCTGTAGCGACCCTGGATTTTCCAACGTTATTTTATTAATAATTATTATTATTAATACGTGTGATTAAACGAATGTATGTTATTACATTTACATGTTGCCATGACTAAACATACTTGACTTTAATTGCCCGAAACGTCTTTGTGACACCCGAAACTTACACGAATAATATTTTTAGATATTATTTACATTCATGATTAAGTTTATTAATCATTTTAATTAACTAAAGTTGTTAGTTAGTTACTTGGGCTTTTAATTGGTTTAACTTGTGAATTAATTGAACTCGGGCCTTGTTAATGTTAATGGACTCTTGAATGAGGACTTATGAGCTCAACCTACTTCTTAATGAACCTTTTAGCCCAACCTACATGTGTAAGTATTACTTATAAATTGTAACTAGTTAGTTAACTTAGTAAAGAATCAAATTACTTGTTCATTCCCATGCAATCACCCCTTTTATCCACCTTTTCAAGCTTTAACATGCAATTACATTTTGGACTTCATCCCTCCCCCTTTTTGCTGCAGAAAACCGTAGGCCATTAGGCCATATGGGGAGTTCAAAATTTTTTTTTTTACTACTTGGTACACTTGCAATCTCATTCTCACACTCCACTTCAAACATACCTCTCAAACTTTCTCTCATTATTTCTCTCTTTTCTCTAGTTGTGGTAAGTAACTTGGACTCTTTTTCTCTTCTTCATTTCTTGTAAAAACCGCCACCTTACACACCTTAATCATCATCATCATTTGTTGTTGTTTGATTTCTTGTTGGTTATTGTTACTTACTTACTTGTTGTTAGTTATTTACTTACTTGGTTTCAAGAATCTAACTTACTAGTTTTATTCTTCTTTTATCTTGTAATAACAAGAACAACAAGAACATAAACTTTCTAGATATGTTCTACATTTGTTATTTTTAAAAGATTAATGTTCATGTGTTGATAAACTCATACTTGTAAGTCATGTTAGTAAACTTTAAAGTTTACTTTCTTAAAGATCAAACTTTAGTTTGAATCTTTAAAGTATGAACAAACCATGAACTAATTACTTATTTACTTAGTTTATTTCTTCATAATATGCACTTTAAAATTCATGTTGTTGGTTATTATTGGTCAAGTGTTACTAGTTAACCTTGATCTCATTAATCTTGAACTTAAGGTTAACTTTAAAAGTTCAAGAACATAAAAGTAATCTTTCTTTAATTTTAACTTCAAGGACTTATAATGGATCTAAGTTATGTAACTTGTGGTCTTCTTATTTTGTCATTAATAAAAGCTTTCAAGCTTACATACACTTTACTAGTTGATAATCTAAGTTTTGTAACCTATGGTTTCACTAAAGCAAAGATACAAGTATTAATCCTTAAGATTTAACTTAATAACTTTAGATCTAGACTTTTGAGTCTTGGATCTTCAAGATCTAACTAAGAACTATGTTCTACATTTTAAGATCTTGATTAGTTAGTTTATTTTCAAGTTTATAGTTCTATACTACTTTTATATTTCATGTATGTGTTAAATCTAAGACTTTGATGAAACTTTGGTTCATCAAAACACTTAGCAACACTTAATTGAGTTGTGCTTTATGTCTTAGACTTGCACTTGGGTTATGATGGTCAAACCATGGTAAAGATGATGTAAACACATCAAAGAGTTGTACACTTGAAGCTATATGCATCAAGGATGAGAACCATGATGAACATCAAGCACCAAGACCACCGGAACTCACTTTTAACTTCCTGTTTTCTGTTTACAGCCCTATGTCCTATTGATTCTGTAACAGACCAGTAGACCTGGGCTACTGAGACCTTGATTTTCAAATAGATCTTTTCAAGTAGATAACTTTTCATATAGGACTCGTCTTAATCCGAGTTACGGTTTAGGATTTATGGCCCTCCGATCGTCACTATGTCCTTTTAACGTTGTGCAGAAATTTCTAACCTACTCTCACTTAGACCGTCACCACGGTCAAACGAAGACGAGTTTGCTTCTGTAAATTTTACCACACTTAAAGGACTCATATACGGAGCCATGGCCACTAGTCTCACCTTAATTCAGTAAGGGTAGAGGCTGTGGTGACTGACTGAAGTCAGCCTTTGTTTTAAACTACTTTCATAAACGAAACTTACTTTACGCCTTTTGTTTGATGATGAATGATGATGACCCTTAAGACCTTATTTACATACTTTTAAACCTATTCGGACGATTTACTGACTTAGTACTATTTGACTTAGGTTGAGGACCCGTTTGGATAACCTTCATTACTTGCTTACTTTCCGAGTCATACTTTACCGCTACTTTATCATTGTGAGTTATAGCATTCCCTTTTTACTTTAACTTATTTTGGGAACTGAGAATACATGCGGATTTTATATTTTACATACTAGGAACGAGTACTTAAACTTTATATGTGTGGGATATATAACGGCAGAAACATTCCCTTTAGCTCGGTAACGTTTAGTCATTGATTTTTGAACCGGTGAACGCGAATCTTAGATATGGATCCATAGGGTTTGACATCCCCACTCGGGCTAGTAGCGCTAGCATTTAACGAGTGTTTAATACTTCGTAGACATACGCACTTGCCAAGTGTACTTTCAGGGGGTATAAACGTTAAGTTAGTTACCAAGTGCCCACGGTTAACATATACTTTATCATACTGTTTTGAAACGCTCTTTGTAGCACTGAAATCTCGTGGCCTACCTTACATACTGTTATACTTAAACTATAGCTCACCAACCTTTGTGTTGACGTTTTTAAGCATGTTTTTCTCAGGTGCTTGAGGTTAGCTTCCGCTGTGTACTAGTCGTGCTGTAGACACCCGCTGCTTAGAGTTGTCATCGCATGAACTACTTTACCTTGCATTCAAAATTTAGTACTTTTGAATTATGACTTGTAACGACCATTGTGGTCACATACACTTATTATTTGCTTCTACTTAGTGAAGCATGCTTTTGGAATGTAAAACATTCGATGTTGGTTTAGACATCACTTTATTAATGAATGCAAACTCTTTTTGAAAATGCATATAGTACGTAACCTTATAATGATCCTGTTGTTGATGATTCGTACACGATGATTTTGTACGGGGCATCACAGAGTCTACATGCATTTGGGTAGATTTTATTAAACAATTATGAAACTTTGAACTTGCATTCTATTTTTGGAATAATTTAAACTTGTGGGTTCCGTTGACAATGTTTTATGTCAACTTTGATATTTAATATGTCGGTGATAATGCTAAAAACAAACATATATTTCATAGCATTATCCCTCAAGAAAGACAAGCTTTTAGTTGCAATTGTTCTATTTACAAGTAATATTCGTTTAAATATTAAAAGGTGAAGACAAAAGACAGATTCGACGATTGAAGACGCAAATGACCAAAACGCTAAAAAGTACAAAGTACAATCAAAGTGGTTCAATGTATTGATGAGAAACGTCTAAAAATTACAAGAGTACAAGACGCGAAACGCAAAGTACAAGATATTAAATCGTACAAAAGGATGTTCGAAAATCCGGAACCGGGACATGAACCAACTATCAGCGCGCGACGCAACGGACCAAAAATTACAAGTCAACTAGGCACATGAATATAATATAATATATATATATATAATTATATATATTATATTATATTATTTATAAACCGTCGGCAAACAAGAAAACAAGAGATGTGAGCTGTCCAAGGCGGCCATGCGATCGCATGGTGTAGTGACCCGAACTTTTTCATGTTTATATATATTAAATGAAATTGATATTTACATGATTAAATGTTTCCAACATGTTAAACAATCAAACTTGTTAAGACTTGATTATTTGAAATGAGTGTCATGTAGACAATTGACCACCCAAGTTGACCGGCGATTCACGAACGTTAAAACTTGTAAAAACTATACGATGATGTATATATATATATATATATATATATATATATATATATATATATATAGTTAACATGATATTATGATAAGTAAGTATATCACTAGGTATATTAACAATGAGTTATATACATAAAAATGAGACTACTAAGTTAAGAAACTCGAAACGATATATATAACGATTATCGTTATAACAACGTCTTACTAAATACATATGTATCATATTAAGATATTGTTACACTATATTTAACATGATAAAATGATAATTATATATATCATTAAGTATATTAACAATGAACTACATATGTAAAACAAGACTACTAACTTAAGAATTTCGAAACAATATATACGTAACGATTATCGTTGTAATAGTATTTTAACATATATATATGATGTTAAGATATATTCATACACCATGTTATCATGTTAACATAACAATTTAACATCTCATTTAAGTATAATAACAATGAATTAGTTACATTTAACAAGATCGTTAACTTAAAGGTTTCAAAACAACACTTACATGTAACGACTAACGATGACTTAATGACTCAGTTAAAATGTATATACATGTAGTGTATTTAGATATATTAGTACACTTTTGAAAGAGGTACTTCTACTTAACAAAAATGCTTACAATTACATCCTCATTCATTTTCATCAACAATTCTACTCGTATGCACCCGTATTCATACTAGTACAATACACAACTTCTAGATGTATATACTATTGGTATATACACTTCAATTATTAGCTCCTTAGCAGCCCATGTGAGTCATTAAACATGTGGGAACCATCATTTGGTAACTAGCATGAAATATCTCACAAAATTACAAAAAATATTATAAATCATTCATGAATTATTTACATGAAAACAAACTTACACATCCTTTATATCTAATCCATATACCAACGACCAAAAACACCTACAAACACTTTCATTCTTAAATTTTATTCATCTAATTGATCTCTCTCAAGTTCTATCTTCAAGTTCTAAGTGTTCTTCATATATTCTATAAGTTCTAGTTTCAGAAAACCAAGAACACTTTCAAGTTTGCAAGATTACTTCCAAGCTTTCTAATCCATTCCAAGTAATCATCCAAGATCAAGAAACCTTTGTTACTTATAGTAAGTTATCTCTCTAATTCAAGGTAATACTCATATTCAAACTTTGATTCAATTTCTATAACTATAACAATCTTAATTCGAGCAGAAATCTTACTTGAACTTGTTTTCGTGTCATGATTCTACTTCAAGAACTTTCAAGCCATCCAAGAATCTTTTGAAGCTAGATAATTTCTTGTCACTTCCAGTAGGTTTACCTACTAAACTTAAGGTAGTAATGATGTTCATAACATCATTCGATTCATACATATAAAGCTATCTTATTCGAAGATTTAAACTTGTAATCACTAGAACATAGTTTAGTTAATTCTAAACTTGTTCGCAAATAAAGTTAATCCTTCTAACTTAACTTTAAAATCAACTAAACATATATTCTATATCTATATGATATGCTAACTTAATGATTTAAAACCTGAAAACACGAAGAACATCGTAAAACCGGACATACGCCGTCGTAGTGAAATCGGGGGCTGTTTTGGGTTAAAAAAAATAAAAAGTATCTTAATCTTTGAATTGGAAGTTTGTTTTCTGGAAAAATGATATTACATATGAACATGATACTATATCCAAAAATCATGGTTAAACACAAAGTGGAAGTATGTTTTTCAAAATGGTCATCAAGATGTCATTTTTTCGACGGAAATGACTACCTCTTTAAATAATGACTTGTAACCTGTTTTTCTGACTATAAACTTATACTTTTTCTGTTTATTTTCATAAATTTTAGTTCATTATAAAACCATAGCAACTTGAATCACTCAAAACGGATTTGAAACGAAGAAATGACGGGTAAAACAAAATTGGATAAACTTGCTAGTTTTAGCTACGAAAATTTTGTAACAAATCTAGACTAAACATATCCTAACTAATTTATATTGTATTATACATATTATGTAATCTTGGGATACCATAGACACGTATACAATGTTTTGACATATCATATCGACCTATCTATATATATTATTTGGAACAACCATAGACACTCTATATGCAGTAATGTTTGAGTTAGCTATACAGGGTTGAGGTTGATTCCAAAAATATATATACTTTGAGTTGTGATCTAGCCTGAGACGTGTATACACTGGGTCGTGGATTGATTGAAGATAATATATATTAATTTATTTTTGTACATCTAACTATGGACAACTAGTTGTAGGTTACTAACGAGGACTGCTGTGATGCCCCGTACTAAATCATCATGTACGGACCATCAACAACAGGATCATTACAAGGTTAAGTACTATATGCGATTTCAAAAGAGTTTGCATTCATAATAAAAGTGACGTCATAACCAACGTCGAATGTTTTACATCAAAAGTATGCTCCTACGAATAGCAAGCATGAATAATAGTACGTGACCCCATAGGTCGTTACAAATTATTGTTTCAAAAGTAATAATGTTTGAATGCAAACAAACGTTCATGCAGTGACATCTCTAAAGCAGCGGGTGTCTACAGCAAGACTAGTACAACAGCGGAAGCAAGTAACCTTAAGCACCTGAGAAAAACATGCTTAAAAACGTCAACACGAATGTTGGTGAGCTATAGTTTAAGTATAACAGTAATGTAAGGTAGGCCACGAGATTTCAGTGCTACAAAGAGCGTTTCAAAACAGTAATCCAAATCAGTATGTTTAAGTATATACTCAACCGTGGGCACTCGGTAACTAACTTAACGTTTATACCCCCTGAAAGTACACTTGGCAAGTGCGTATGTCTACGAAGTATTAAACACTCGTTAAATGCTAGCGCTACTAGCCCGAGTGGGGATGTCAAACCCTATGGATCCATATCTAAGATTCGCGTTCACGGTTCAAAAACCAATGATTAAACGTTACCGAGCTAAAGGGAATGTTTATGCCGTTGTATAAACCACACATATATAAGTTTAAGTACTCGTGCCTAGTATGTAAAACATAAAATCTGCATGTATTCTCAGTTCCCAAAATAAGTTAAAGTAAAAAGGGAATGCTATAACTCACAATGATAAAGTAGCGGTAAAGTATGACTCGGAAAGTAAGCAAGTAATGAAGGTTGTCCAAACGGGTCTCAACCTAAGTCAAATAGTACTAAGTCAGTAAATCGTCTGAATAGGTTTAAAAGTATGTAAATAAGGTCTTAAGGATCATCATCATTCATCATCAAACAAAAGATGTAAAGTAAGTTTCGTTTATGAAATAAGTTTAAAACAAAGGCTGAGTTCGGTCAGTCCCCACGGCCACTATACCAACTGAAATAAGGTGAGACCAGTGGACATGGCTCCGTATATGAGTCCTTTAGTTGTGGTAAAAATTACAGAAGCAAACTCGTCTTCGTTTGACCGTGGCGACGGTCTAAGTGCGAGTAGGTCAGAATTTTCAGCACAATGTTAAATGGACATAGTGACGATCGGAGGGCCATAAATCCTAAACCGTAACTTGGATTAAGACGAGTCCTATATGAAAAGTTATCTACTCGAACAGAGCTATCTTAAAATCATAATTACAGTAGCCCAGGTTGTATGGGTCAGACACAGAAACAGTAGAACAGTAGGGTCAGTAGGTTCCGGTGGTTCTTGGTGCTCGATGCTTATAATGGTTCTCATCCTTGATGCATATAGCTCCAAGTGTACAACTCGTTGATGTGTTTGCATCATTTTCACCAAGGTTTGACCATCATAACCCAAGTGTAAGTCTAAGACATGAAGCACAACTCACTTAAGTGTTGCAAGTGTTTTGATGAACCAAAGTTACATCAAAGTCTTAGATCTAACACATACATGAACTTTAAAACTAATAATAAGTTACAAACTTGAAAGTAAACTTATAACATCAAGATCTTAAGTTGTAGAACATAGTTCGTAGAACATAGTTCTTAGTTTGATCTTGAAGATCCAAGACTCAAAAGTCTAGATCTAACATAAGTGTACAAAGTTATAATTAAAGAAAACTTACTTACATGTTCTAGGACTTTTAAAGTTAACTTTTGTTCAAGAAAAATGAGATCAAAGTTAACTAGTAACACTTAACCAATTTTAACCAACAAACATGAATTTAAAGTGCATAATATAAAGAAATAAACTAAGTAGACAAGTAGTTAGTTCAAGGTTGTTCATACTTTAAAGATTCAAACCAAAGTTTGATCTTTAAGAGAGTAAACTTTAAAGTTTACTAACATGACTTACAAGTATTATTTGCAACACATGAACTCTAAATCTTTTAAAACAAGTAAGGTAGAATCATAAACTAGTAAGTTTATGTTCTTGAGTGTTCTTGTAATTACAAGATAAAAGAAGAATGAAACTAGTAAGTTTGATTCTTGAAACCAAGTAAGTAAGTAACAAACAACTACTAGTAATCAACACAAGTAACAAAAGATTGAAACAAACAAAGAATGATGATGATTATGTGGGTGATATGCTACGGTTTTGGATGAAGAAAAGAGAGAAAAAGAAGTCTCATAACACTTACAAGAATGTAAAGAAAGAGAGAATAGAATGTTGCAAGTTTGAAGTGTTTTGTGTGTGTGAGAAGTGAGGATGTAATGCTAGTAACAAGTAGTCAAAAAAAATGAAATACTCCTCCCTTATTCCCCTCAAATGTGATGGTTTTAGCAAAGGACAAGGGAAGGGAAAGATCCACAAGATTTACTCATGTAAAGCCTTAAAAAAGTTGGATAAATGGGGGGGTTTCATGGGGATTATGGTGGAACTAGATTCCTTACTAACTTAAACCAACTAGTTAAGTTCTAATGTGATACTTACATATAAGAATGGGCTAGTTAGTCCAATAAGGTGTAGGGTGGGCTTATAAGCCCAAAACCATGAGTACATTAACATAAAACAAGCCCAAGTTCCAATAATTAACAAATAAGTCCAATTAAAGCCCAAGTAATTAACTAGTAACTATAGTTAATTAAAATGCTTAATAAATTAATCATGAATGTAAATAATATTCAAAAATATTATTCGTAAAAGTTTCGTGTGTCACAAAGACATTTCGGGCAATTAAAGTCAAGTACGGGCAATCATGGCAACATGTAAATGTAATAACGTACATTCGTTTAATCACACATATTAATAATAATAATTATTAATAAATAAAAGTTGGAATTTCCAGGGTCGTTACATTACCCACCTGTTAAAGAAAATTTCGTCCCGAAATTTTAAGGAGTGACCAACAATGGTACCGTATTTGAATAAGAAGGAGCGTATCATAGTTCTGTGAGACCCGTGGGCTCAGAAGTAAGTTATCTACCTTGAAAGGTACTTCGGCGTATGAAAGTGAGAATAGGTATATGCCGTTAATTAAGCCTCTTGTCCTAAGAGGTCAACAAATTGATTTCATTTCTGATTAACAGGAGTATGCCATCTGAATGTATATCCATAAAAGGAAAGATGGTGTGTTTAGCCTTACAGGCAACTTCAGTAAGCTGGATGCATGAAATGCATCATGAATGTTTCTAAGCTCATCTAAAACATTGAGCGTGTATGTCGTAATATAAGCTGACAGGTAGAATGGGAAACATAGTGATTACAACCATGCGATTTGATGTCTGGATAGCGTTAGCTACGGATTTTACCAACCCTTTAGTTTCGAAAGGAGGCCATAGGCATAGGAACTCGATATTTAAGAACGTTTCATTTGAGTAAGTGAATCGAAATTTTAGCTGAAAGTGACCAACCGAACTTGCAAGCCATAATTATTCATAGTGTCTTCAGAACGGTCTGAACGAATAATGAGGGATATCACCTAGTTTACCATACTACAGGTGAACTTACCCTTAGATGAAATGAAAGCACAGTTCTGTAATGTAACTTCATTCTTTCAGTTACATGTTGAAGTTAGGGTTATCATTAACTAGAGCAACATACAGTTGCAACCACTGAAGGAAGAAATATGTAGAGTATCCACATTAGTGTCATAAATGTTTTAAGCAGTCCCCTCCCAAAGGATAACAAGATCCATAGGTTCTCAAAGTATCTTATATTACATTTCCGAAAGAAAGTCGCACGAAGGGTGTGGTCTTTGAACGAGAGTGAACTATTCGAGTGGTTCATTCTGAATTTATCCGTGTACCTAAAAAGGGGGGGGTGTGCGGATGAGAAGATACGTGAACTCTTGGTCCTAACGAATGGTTTTCTCCGAGTGAAAAGGATCTCCAAAATGATTCCTGTGTCTCAACATAATGATTCGTAGAGATGAGGTTTACGAGGGTGTTGCATTTAGCCGTGAAATTTTGAGGGCAGAAACTCACCTAGTGCTTTTCCTACAATGGGGCGACCACTGAGTGTACTCTGGAAAGCTGATTTATCGGCCCGCGTTTTTATCATGTCTAACTTTAAAAAGAACATTTTATGGGTGCAAAGATTTTCTAACAAATTTTATAAAACCGCCATTCAAAGTGGCTCAAGAGTTTTTAACAAAGATCTTAATAGTAATTTTCATCTCCAACAGAGGGTGAGAAAAAGTGTGATCCATACATGGTGTAGTCTAATACGAAAGCCTTTATTAAAATCAACTAACGGAGTTTTGAAAAACAAAACCTTTGAACGTTTGTTGTGACAATGTAAACGGGACGAAGTTCCTAGTAAATTTAGAAGTAGGTACAACGTGTACCATTTTGCACAAAACTATTTGACTTAAGTTGAATAACTCAGTAAAGGAGCGGTCTTTAAATAATTTGAAGATATAACTTGGTATCAAAATAAATAAGTATAAATTTATACATATTTGATTTTATAATTCGTATAAGGGACAGAAAAGTTTTTAGTACTTTCGTTGTCTGTAAATCTTGTGAGGACCGCACAAATAAACAACGTGTAAAATTTTTGACAAGCATAGTTTTTCGTATTTCAAAGGTTACGAGTTAAAAAAGATTGAGTGGAAAAACTTTGAATCATCGGGTGACCAGTTACTAGGTAATGAAAACTAATGACATAAATGCAGTTTTGGTAATTATCAGGACACAAGTCTTTGGGCCAAAAATATTTACGTGCGAAGCCGTTGCTAAAAGTGGGGTACGAAGGATATAGCACGAGTATGAGAAGTTAATCGCTTTCTTGAATTTGCAAAGTGCCAAACAGGTTATGACTAGTATTAAAGTCGGAATAATGATGGTATTAATACCACTAAATGAGGATCCCTTGAAATAAGTCAGGACTTAGAGTTATGTAAGAAAGAGCATTGTTCCAACAGGCGTGGCAAATAAGATTCTTGGGCAACGCAATAATTTTTAAATGGTTTAAGTGTCAATGGATGCCCAAAGGCTCTGAATGACGTGGCAGAAGTGTCTTCAACACATACACACATGAATCTCTCGATTTCGACAGGTGTAAAGTCTTCACGATGACTTGGGTACGAATGAGCAACGAAGCATTTTTATATAGCAAGCAACGAAAAATTTTGTAGAAATTATTTAAGGTGACAATGTATGGAAAGAAATGAAGTTCTAGTAAACTAGGGTTACGTAAAACCTGTGCCATTCAAAGTAAAATATATCTTGAACAAAAGGTTTGATTTGTAAGAGTGAAAGTAAAATTCTACATGTGTTTGTCAAAAATAAGAAATTATTTACTTTATTTTATATAACGTATATGATTTTAAAATTTGCACGAGTGACGAACAAAATAAATTTATTTTTATAAAGATTTGAGAGAATAGTACAGTAAAAATAATGTGTGTAAAATTTTGGCAAACAAAATTTTCATATTTCGGAAGTTACAAGTTGGAAAAGATTGATGAGAATCGAGTAAAAGACTTTTGAAAATTTCGAGGTAAGAAAAACCATTGAATTTATATGTGATTGACGACTATTAGTAGGGCATAAGTCTTTCGACCAAAAATGGTTATGTGTGAAGCTGTTGCTTATAAGTGAGATACGAATGAGAGAGTATGAGGATGATAATTAACCACCCACTGATTTTGGGAAAATCTCGAACTGTTATGACTAATGTCGAAGTAAGAAGGATGATAGTATGATTATCATCGAATAAGGAACCTCTCGGAATAAGTGAGGGTTTAGAGTTGCATAAGAATGAGTATCAATGAGGTTCTTGGGTAATCTTTAATATAGAGTTTGAATTGCTGAAGTGACGGAATACAATTTCCTTTAAGTATCGTTGTGCGAGTTTGTTCATTCTATCGATTTCTCTCATGGCTAGAAAGTGAGCAGTCTTGGTGAGATGGTCAATAATAACCCAGATGATGTCCTAATCGCCTTACCGTCTTTGGTAGTTTAGTGATGAATTTCTTCCCATTTCCATTGTAGGATTTAGGGTTGTGGTCATGTAACTAATAAGGTTCAGTTTTCGGGCTACATCTCTTCCCATAATAGTTTCACCATTCTTGCGAGGTATACGAATAAATCTTCCCCATTATAAATAAATTCCGCTTTCATCCTTGAAAGTCAGTTCGTTCCAACTATTTCATCAAAGCTTCCTAGCTCGATGAGTATTAGGTTAATCTTAAAGTTCATCCTAAATTAAATCTTACTATACTACTGTAAAAATTTCTATCAATCTTCTCAAATTACATATGCCTGTACGTAGGTAACTAATCCTTTTCAACTACTACATTAAGACTCCCAAGTTTAGTTAATATGAGGTCATATCCAAATGACCCACCTGTTAATCTTAAAGTACTACCTTAAATTATTCCTCTATCCTCCTCAGTTCACCATTTGCTTGTCCTATAGAATACTTAACCCTCATGGTTGTTAATGGCTTATTATTCATAACGCTAAGGTGCTTAGATATAAGGTTTCTATCGTTCTAGTATTAAACAATTTCGAAACAATAAAACGTTGTGATGAAACGTACCCTAACCAAAATCAGGATCCATGCGGGTTTCCATAACTGAGATAACGATTGCTCTACCGCAAGTTAGTACAAAGTTTTTCCTATATGAGAACTTTCTCCTTAAATGTCCAGGGTGTCGATATTTATAACAAATTTTCGGGTTATCAATTCTGCAATCAAAGCCCTTCTTGTATAGTATCTGGGCTACGTGGTTATTCCTACCTTTAACAGACTATAATGCGCATGCTCAAATGACCCCTGTCAAAATTTTCCCTGGATCACCCCATATCCCTCATGTAGTAACATTGGAACTTCTGCATGATTTACTTCAATATAATCACGCTGGCCTGGCGTCATTATATTGTACTAAATCGTACGTTCATTCCAATATCATTTCATATGGTCAATGTAACGTGATCACTTCTAATTATACACAATTTCATCTAACGGTGCATTAACCATGCTATCTCAAAACAGAATCGGCATAACTAATCTCACAGTTTCTCGATGTGGGTGCGTAGGTTCCGTAGATCAAGTATTAATGCCTAAGTGTCCCGAAGTTTCTTCAAAGGTTCGGATTCAGGTAACGTTGTTAGGTTCCTTCTAGATATTCATTCCGGGCCTCGCGTCGGGTTGTACGTGTAGCAAGTAGTGATACGATATGTCTCGAGGTGACTCTTAAGTCTTTGGGCATGGCTGAGTATTAGTAGAAGATACTATGACCTCACTAAAGGGAATGCCTTTCCGACTTCTCCAATGTCTAGGAGTGGTAGGGAACTAAGTGCAGAAGTGTCGTTAGATCGTTGAGCAATCGTGAAGAATGAAAGAGTTAAGTGACGGTCATGAAAGAGTACAGTGTATGTGTTAACTGAACAATCTTCTAGATTGCGCGAAGTAATGTTTCGATCTCTGGAACGGTGGATCAGTAGTAGCGGGTGGATTACACTACTTGTTCTTAGGGTTAGACGAGTGGGAAAGTAGTTCAGGAAAACATCTGAACCTGGAAGGATAAGTTCTCCAAGTCGGTATAGCGGATAGTAGACTGGTAGCAAGAGCGTGATCAGGCATAGCAACTACAGCAGCCTAGATCTTTCACAGCAGTATGTAGCATGGCAATAGTAACAGTATCATACCGAGGTAACATGCTAAAGGTAGATAGTGGTATGTAGTAATATATCACAGTAGCATGCAATCGAAGGCAAATAATAGCATGCAGTAGTGAAACATGTAGTAGTATACGGCATATAGCAGTAAAAAGTAAGCAGCAGTATGCAGTAAGTTCAGCGAAAACAAGTAAACTAGCAAGTTGTAGATTAGTCCTATTAGTGAATCCTACTCGGGTCGGTCTTAGACTCACTAATGCAACCTAATTCCCTACAACCAATGCTCTGATACCAAATGTGATGCCCCGTACTAAATCATCATGTACAGACCATCAACAACAGGATCATTACAAGGTTAAGTACTATATGCAATTTCAAAAAGAGTTTGCATTCATAATAAAAGTGACGTCATAACCAACGTCGAATGTTTTACATCAAAAGTATGCTCCTACGAATAGCAAGCATGAATAATAGTACGTGACCCCATAGGTCGTTACAAATTATTGTTTCAAAAGTAATAATGTTTGAATGCAAACAAACGTTCATGCAGTGACATCTCTAAAGCAGTGGGTGTCTACAGCAAGACTAGTACAACAGCGGAAGCAAGTAACCTTAAGCACCTGAGAAAAACATGCTTAAGAACGTCAACACGAATGTTGGTGAGCTATAGTTTAAGTATAACGGTAATGTAAGGTAGGCCACGAGATTTCAGTGCTACAAAGAGCGTTTCAAAACAGTAATCCAAATCAGTATGTTTAAGTATATGCTCAACCGTGGGCACTCGGTAACTAACTTAACGTTTATACCCCCCGAAAGTACACTTGGCAAGTGCGTATGTCTACGAAGTATTAAACACTCATTAAATGCTAGCGCTACTAGCCCGAGTGGGGATGTCAAACCCTATGGATCCATATCTAAGATTCGCGTTCACGGTTCAAAAACCAATGATTAAACGTTACCGAGCTAAAGGGAATGTTTATGCCGTTGTATAACCCACACATATATAAGTTTAAGTACTCGTGCCTAGTATGTAAAACATAAAATCCGCATGTATTCTCAGTTCCCAAAATAAGTTAAAGTAAAAAGGGAATGCTATAACTCACAATGATAAAGTAGCGGTAAAGTATGACTCGGAAAGTAAGCAAGTAATGAAGGTTGTCCAAACGGGTCCTCAACCTAAGTCAAATAGTACTAAATCAGTAAATCGTCTGAATAGGTTTAAAAGTATGTAAATAAGGTCTTAAGGATCATCATCATTCATCATCAAACAAAAGGTGTAAAGTAAGTTTCGTTTATGAAATAAGTTTAAAACAAAGGCTGAGTTCGGTCAGTCACCACGGCCTCTATACCTACTGAAATAAGGTGAGACCAGTGGCCATGGCTCCGTATATGAGTCCTTTAGTTGTGGTAAAAATTACAGAAGCAAAATCGTCTTCGTTTGACCGTGACGACGGTCTAAGTGCGAGTAGGTCAGAATTTTCAGCACAACGTTAAATGGACATAGTGACGATCGGAGGGCCATAAATCCTAAACCGTAACTCGGATTAAGACGAGTCCTATATGAAAAGTTATCTACTCGAACAGAGATATCTGAAAATCATAATTACAGTAGCCCAGGTTTTACAGGTCAGACACAGAAACAGTAGAACAGTAGGGTCAGTAGGTTCCGGTGGTTCTTGGTGCTCGATGCTTATCATGGTTCTCATCCTTGATGCATATAGCTCCAAGTGTACAACTCGTTGATGTGTTTACATAATTTTCACCAAGGTTTGACCATCATAACCCAAGTGTAAGTCTAAGACATAAAGCACAACTCACTTAAGTGTTGCAAGTGTTTTGATGAACCAAAGTTACATCAAAGTCTTAGATCTAACACATACATGAACTTTAAAACTAATAATAAGTTACAAACTTGAAAGTAAACTTATAACATCAAGATCTTAAGTTGTAGAACATAGTTCTTAGTTTAATCTTGAAGATCCAAGACTCAAAAATCTAGATCTAACATAAGTGTACAAAGTTATAATTAAAGAAAACTTACTTACATGTTCTAGGACTTTTAAAGTTAACTTTTGTTCAAGAAAAATGAGATCAAAGTTAACTAGTAACACTTGACAATTTTAACCAACAAACATGAATTTAAAGTGCATAATATAAAGAAATAAACTAAGTAGACAAGTAGTTAGTTCAAGGTTGTTCATACTTTAAAGATTCAAACCAAAGTTTGATCTTTAAGAGAGTAAACTTTAAAGTTTACTAACATGACTTACAAGTATTATTTGCAACACATGAACTCTAAATCTTTTAAAACAAGTAAGGTAGAATCATAAACTAGTAAGTTTATGTTCTTGAGTGTTCTTGTAATTACAAGATAAAAGAAGAATGAAATTAGTAAGTTTGATTCTTGAAACCAAGTAAGTAAGTAACAAACAACTACTAGTAATCAACACAAGTAACAAAAGATTGAAACAAACAAAGAATGATGATGATTATGTGGGTGATACGCTACGGTTTTGGATGAAGAAAAGAAAGAAAAAGAAGTCTCATAACACTTACAAGAATGTAAAGAAAGAGAGAAAAGAATGTTGCAAGTTTGAAGTGTTTTGTGTGTGTGAGAAGTGAGGATGTAATGCTAGTAACAAGTAGTAAAAAAAAATGAAATACTCCTCCCTTATTCCCCTCAAATGTGACGGTTTTAGCAAAGGACAAGGGAAGGGAAAGATCCACAAGATTTACTCATGTAAAGCCTTAAAAAAGTTGGATAAATGGGGGGGTTTCATGGGGATTATGGTGGAACTAGATTCCTTACTAACTTAAACCAACTAGTTAAGTTCTAATGTGATACTTACATGTAAGAATGGGCTAGTTAGTCTAATAAGGTGTAGGGTGGGCTTATAAGCCCAAAACCATGAGTCCATTAACATAAAACAAGCCCAAGTTCCAATAATTAACAAATAAGTCCAATTAAAGCCCAAGTAATTAACTAGTAACCATAGTTAATTAAAATGCTTAATAAATTAATCATGAATGTAAATAATATTCAAAAATATTATTCGTAAAAGTTTCGTGTGTCACAAAGACATTTCGGGCAATTAAAGTCAAGTACGGGCAATCATGGCAACATGTAAATGTAATAACATACATTCGTTTAATCACACATATTAATAATAATAATTATTAATAAATAAAAGTTGGAATTTCCAGGGTCGTTACAACTGCTAACTTAACAAACTTAAATCATAAAAACGTAATAAAAAATGTTGTGAATATGTTTCGATCATACTTTGATATATATGTTGATGTTAAAGCGAAGTGGTACAAAATAGTTATATATTTTTATTACAAAATACGTTACGAATTACACAAGTTTTAATTATTTATTTACAGATGGGATATACCTAAACCTTGCTACAACACTATAGGCTGTGTACCTAATCGTAGAGTAGTATAGTTTTTAGTAAGTCCGGTTCGTTCCACAGGGAGACGACATATTTTACACTATATTTTTAAACAATTAAATTTGTACAAAATATATTATATATAGTAATAATATATAAAATGGGGTTTACCGTTTAATGACCGGTTTGTCGATTTTAAAACTTAAGCGTAAATATAAATGACAATAATTAAAGTGCGTAAAATAAATAACAATATAATAATTATGCTTATTTAAACTTCCGTAACCGTGATGTTTGACGTTTTAATTATTTATTACCCTGGGTTAATTGTCCTTTATCCTGGATGTATTTGAAACCTATCTGGTTTTTGTCCATAATAGTTCATCGGTCATAATTATAAAATGCTCGGCAAATTTAACCTTATACCCGAAGTCAAATATTCTAATTAATTGGGGATTCGAACTGTAACAAGGTCTTAATACTTTGTTTAATGAATATACCAGGTTATCGACTGTGTGTAAACCAAGGTTTTAATACTTTGTTAAAAATTACACCAATTACCCTTGAATGTAATCCACCCCTGTTTTAATGAGTCCATTGACTATTAATCCATCCCCGTGTCCGGTCAAATGAACAATAATTTGTATTTATAAATATCCCGCCCATCGTATTCGATTAAGCATATGTGGTTATATATAGATACGTCAAATTGTAACCTTTATATTAAATTAACGAGGTATCGTTAATTTAATATAAAGCCCATTAATAGCCCATAGTTTAATTTCCACAAGTGTCGTTCTTTTGTCTAAACCCCAATTATGGTCCAAAGCCCAATTACCCCATCTTAATATTTAGCCTAACATCACGATTACTTCAGCTCAAATAAGCATAATAATAACTTAAGTACGAGACATTAATTTAAAAAGAAGAACATAACTTACATTGATTATTTATCGCGTAGTGTTACATGGACAGAGCTTCGACTTCAAAACCCGTAAAATAACCTTTACATAACCCAAACTAATCTAATATAAAACTAACCTATACTATATATATATATATATATATATATATATATATATATATATATATATATATTTTATATATATATATATATATATATATATATATATATATATATATATATATATATATATATATATTTAATATATTACAGAGGGAGTATGATAAAAATTGGTGTTTTTAAACTGGCCAAACTCGTTGCCTTTTATAGATGTGGCCTGATTTCTGAAGCCATGCGATCGCATGGAATTTGCTCTTCCAGGCCATGCGATAGCATGGCCAGCTGGATCCAGCCACATTGCTTTGTTTTCTTCTTTGTCGACGTTATTTAATATAATATATAATATATAAATAATTTATATAATTATTTAAATATTATATTATATTCTTGTGCATAGTAGACTTGTAATTTTTGGTCCGTTGAGTCGGTCGTTGATAGTTGGCTCAGGTCCCGGTTCCGGATTTTTGAACGTCCTTTCGTATAATTTAATATCTTGTACTTTGCGTTCCGCAACTTGTACTCTTGTCATTTTTAGACGTTTCTCATCAATAATTTGAACCACTTGGATTGTATCTTGTACATTTGAGCTTTTTGGATGTTTGCGTCTTCAAATCTTCGTTTTCGCCTTTTGTCTTCGCACTTATTTATTTAAACGAATATTACTTGAAAATAGAACAATTGCAACTGAAAACTTTACATATTGGAAGGATATTGTGCCTAAATATATGTTCATTTGGAGCATTATCAAATATCCCCACACTTGAGCGTTGCTTATCCTCAAGCAATATAGAACTTGAAATTAAAATCACACTTCACTCGAATTACTTTTTTATTCTCACACTTTATACATCAGTGATTTTGATACGGCGGTATGAACAATGATAGTAACGATGTGGTTTACAGTCCCACATGACTATAAAAATTTAGATCCTTTAAGGAAATTGGATCTTTATGAAAACATTTGATCTTTTGAAAATTCATTCTAGATTTTATCCTAGATAAGTTTTCCGGAATAACCCTTCACCGGTGTTTGCAAATTATTTTTGTGGGTTTGGTGGGTTTCAGATTTGAAAATTTTAGCTCAAAACTTATGGTTTTGTGTCACCTACTTGCTAACTTTGTATTGGGAAAGCAACACGTCCAGTTTACTTGCTCCGTATATTACCTTTCGATAAACTACCGTCTGGTTGTAAAGGAAAGCGTTGAACAAGCAACTGTTAAGGCAATGTCTCATGACATGCTTTTGATTATGGTCTATATTGTGTCGGATGCAATTACTATCCTTTGTAGGAGCAATAGTAAAGATCACCCTATAGTTTTTCGGTCTGGCACAAGGTCCTGTCTTCGACCATGCTATGCAACCACCGTTCTTACGGTTAACACCCGATTTGGTTCAGATGACCTAATGAATTTCGGTGAATTCTTAGGATTTTACGTTCAATGGTAATGAATGCATTGAAAATAGGTTTTCAGAAAACAAATCGGTTTTAATTTGATCAAAATATTTTCTCTTTCAAGCTCGAGTTTAGATATCATCGAATTCCATGAGTTTGTAATTCTCATTCTTTAAAGTCAACCTCAAGGATTGAGTAATATCAGGCTTAAAAGCTGATTTTTAATCTTTCAAGGAGATTATCCTTTCTGGGGATCTGATTCATTAGTCTTATCAAGCTAATTTGCACGGCGCCCTCCCCATTTTACGAGACAGATCCTCTCATGGTTAGGATAAGTCTGACCACTTGGCGACCATGTTTGATGCCGAGGTCCGTGGATTTCCTGCTGATAATAGAGATGAATTTTCTAGATTTTTCGTCAAACTACAGCTGGTCTGGACGATAACTTCCTGACCTAAATCAAGAAGCGCGTGTCTTTTTCGGAAGACTTTACTTCCTTTTAATGATGGAATTGATTCATCGTCTAGATCCATCTATTCTTTCAAATAAACCGGGTAAAGCAGTTAATTTAGTCCAAAATAAAAGCACCTGCAATAACTTTACAAAAACATGTGATAGATAGTTTTTAATTGAATAACTTGGTACATTCTCCCCACACTTAGCTTTTATTTTATCTTTCTTTGCCCTTTTATTCTCTTCTATTCCATTTTAAATGAATTCAAGCGTTTTGGGTTGTTTCTCAATTTATGTCCTTTCCAAAGTAACAATAATTTCGGTATTATCACCTAGTTTTATCGTTCATAAATATGTATAAACATGATTTTGAGTTCATTTAGTTGAAAAATTTTCAAATTTTCACAAAATTTGGCAATTAAACCAAGTGTAAACTTGAGAGAATTTATAACCGTTCTCCACACTTGAGATCATGCAATGCCCTCATTTGCATGAAATCAGACTCTAATTATAAATTCATGAGGGTGATTAGTGTAGAAAAGTAGTTAAAGATACCCAGTTTGTAATTACAAAGCTCGTCGAATGATAGATGGTGCACCTCATCGTTCGTTCCTTCTTGTTTTATCCCCCATGTTTTTCTTCAAAAACGGTTGCTTTTCTGAACTGTTTGCTAATCTTTGAAAATGCATCTTTTACCCTTACTCATCATGCATTTTTATTAACGAGTTATGCACTAACCCGAACCCCTATTTTAACGTTAAGTGGGGTTAGACTTCCCCACACTTAGCTGACGACATGTGAAGTCGGTAGAATAAGTTCCACGAATTAGAATAGTGAGCCAGTTATTTACATCTCGGGTGGTGTATAATATATCAATGGGTTTAAAGTTTAGAACCACCCGATCATCACTACTTAATTCTTTTTTAAGTGTAGCTTTTAGTAAATGGATATGTCTCTTTTCTGGTTCTTGATCAAATGCATCGATATACATATTTCTATAGGGTGGATAATTCCTAACATTTCCTTCCGTTTATTCTCTGGATCAAAGTTTTCACCTCTATTACCCAATTGGGTGAAATCCAAGGTGTCATTATCTATTACAGCTCGTAGTTCATCTTCGGTAGATGACTCGTCTATTGACAATATTGGGTTGAAAGGTTGTGCAATGGTGAATTTCGGGATCGAAGTAGATTCTTTTTCATTAACGGTACTTATCGGTCCCACCACTTTGGTCTCGGGGGTAAAATTTTCAACGTTATCGTTTTTCCAAGAGTACCAATTTGGCACCCTTACTTCTTCTTCATCCATTGATGGATCAATGATTTCGTCAGTAGAGGCTAATGTGTCGATATGTTGTGAAATTGGTAAAGCTGAATAAAAAGTATCATCGGGATAGTTGGTGATTTCGGAGCTCTCGAATTCATCAAAATTCGATGATATGAGATTTTCTTGTACAATATTCCTCAGATCAACAGGTGTGTAATCTGATAGAGTTTCAGCTTGCCTATTTACAAACTCTCTCATTTGTTCATTTTGAGCATCAAGTTCTTCGAGTTTAATTTTTATATAATCTAAATAATTTTCAGACACATAATTTTCCTCGTCTTCTGGTTGTTGAGTTTGGATATATTCTTGGGAATAATCCCAATTAGAATTGTATTCCTCATAATCATTCCATTCAGGTTCCATGGGTGCATAATTTTCCATAGGAACGTAATAATAACATTCTCATGTTGAGTGATAATCTCCACAGATTTCACAACCAGTTATTGTTTCGTCATTCGTGATCCAAGATTGACCGAACGAATTGTCATCAACACCCGTTTGAGAGTATTGATTAAATTGATTTAGGATGTAATAAAGAGTTTCCAAAATATTCTCGAGATTTTCCATAATGCGCTTATTACCAAATTTTAGCTACAATGTGGTGCATTTACTAATTATCCTATTAGTTATAAAACTAAAAATTATATAAGTTATCAAATTAATAGACTTTTCTGATTTTGCCCATGTTTCGAATAGCCAATAGATGCAGCAGGTAGCCAGGACCCTTTAAATCGGAAGCCCACAACTAGCCACTAACAAATCCAACTATTACTACGAACCAGAAAATTTGGATGTCTATCAATTTAACCGCTTAAAATAATTTTTCGTTTGGAATTTTAGAGAAGAAATAGAAAATCTATGTCCTAAAAACTAGCGTGTCGAGAAATAAGAAAGAAAAAGATTACGCGTCGAAAAACGTCAAAAAATAAAAATAAGAAAGTAGCGCGTCGGAACTTAAAAGGTACTAAAATTTATAAACAGCGTCGCAAAATTCTAAAGCACCTAAATCATAATCTAAAGAAAAGGCACTTAAGGGATTTTACGGCAAAGCCTAAAAATCTAGAAATATAAAATAAGCTACGGCAAAATACTAGTCTTAAAACTAATTACGAACGATAAAAATACAAATATTACGAATAAACGATAAAAATACAAATTGTATTTAAAATGATAAAAATACAAATTTTATAAAAATATTATTTTTATATTATATATTTTATAAAAGTATTAATTTTTTATAATTATAAAACTAATTAAAACTTAAATTACAAATTAAATTAAAACTAAAACTAAATATTAAAATAAATAACCCTAAATAATAATAATAATAATAATAATAAATAATACCCCGTAATAAATGCTGAATAAGGGTTTCTGGCGTGTCAGATCAGGCCATGCGACCGCATGGTTTTAAGGCACCCAGCTCATGCGACCGCATGAGCCTGGGTTTCAGGGTTTTTTTTTTTTTAATTTTATATTTTTTTTCTAAAAATTATATATAAATATATTTACACAAATATATATTAAAAATATAGCACTTTGCCGAGTCCCCGGCAGCGGCGCCAAAAACTTGATGTTAAAGCGAAGGGGTACAAAATAGTTATATATTTTTATTACAAAATACGTTACGAATTACACAAGTTTTAATTATTTATTTACAGATGAGATATACCTAAACCTTGCTACAACACTATAGGCAGTGTATCTAATCGTAGAGTAGTATAGTTTTTAGTAAGTCCGGTTCGTTCCACAGGGAGACGACTTATTTTACACTATATTTTTAAACAATTAAATTTGTACAAAATATATTATATATAGTAATAATATATAAAAGGGGGTTTACCATTTAATGACCGGTTTGTCGATTTTAAAACTTAAGCGTAAATATAAATGACAATAATTAAAGTGCGTAAAATAAATAACAATATAATAATTATGCTTATTTAAACTTCCGTAACCATGATGTTTGACGTTTTGATTATTTATTACCCTGGGTTAATTGTCCTTTGTCCTGGATGTATTTGAAACCTATCTGGTTTTTGTCCATAATAGTTCATCGGTCATAATTATAAAATGCTCGGCAAATTTAACCTTATACCTGAAGTCAAATATTCTAACTAATTGGGGATTCGAACTGTAACAAGGTCTTAATACTTTGTTTAATGAATACACCAGGTTATCGACTGTGTGTAAACCAAGGTTTTAATACTTTGTTAATAATTACACCAATTACCCTTGAATGTAATCCACCCCTGTTTTAATGAGTCCATTGACTATTAATCCATCCCCGTGTCCAGTCAAATGAACAATAATTTGTATTTATAAATATCCCGCCCATCGTATCTGATTAAGCGTATGTGGTTATATATAGATATGTCAAATTGTAACCTTTATATTAAATTAATGAGGTATCGTTAATTTAATATAAAGCCCATTAATAGCCCATAGTCTAATTTCCATAAGTGTCGTTCTTTTGTCCAAACCCCAATTATGGTCCAAAGCCCAATTACTCCATCTTAATATTTAGCCTAACATCACGATTACTTCGGCTCAAATAAGCATAATAATAACTTAAGTACGAGACATTAATTTAAAAAGGAGAACATAGCTTACATTGATTATTTATCGCGTAGTGTTACATGGACAGAGCTTCGACTTCAAAACCCGTAAAATAACCTTTACATAACCTAAACTAATCTAATATAAAACTAACCTATATATATATATATATATATATATATATATATATATATATATATATATATATATATATATATATATATATATATATATATATTATATTTATTATATTACAGAGGGAGTATGATAAAAATTGGTGTTTTTAAACTGGCCAAACTCGTTGCCTTTTATAGATGTGGCCTGATTTCTGAAGCCATGCGATCGCATGGAATTTGCTCTTCCAGGCCATGCGATCGCATGGCCAGCTGGATCCAGCCACATTGCTTTGTTTTCTTCTTTGTCGACGTTATTTAATATAATATATAATATATAAATAATTTATATAATTATTTAAATATTATATTATATTCTTGTGCATAGTATGTAGTGACCCGAACTTTTCCATGTTTATATATATTAATTGAGATTGATATTTACATGATTAAATGTTTCCAACATGCTAAGCAATCAAACTTGTTAAGACTTGATTAATTGAAATATGTTTCATATAGACAATTGACCACCCAAGTTGACCGGTGATTCACGAACGTTAAAACTTGTAAAAACTATATGATGACATATATATGGATATATATATAGTTAACATGATACTATGATAAGTAAACATATCATTAAGTATATTAACAATGAACTACATATGTAAAAACAAGACTACTAACTTAATGATTTTTAAACGAGACATATATGTAACGATTATCGTTGTAACGACATTTAATGTATATATATCATATTAAGAGATATTTGTACATCATAATATCATGATAATATAATAATTTAAAATCTCATTTGATATTATAAACATTGGGTTAACAACATTTAACAAGATCGTTAACCTAAAGGTTTCAAAACAACACTTACATGTAACGGCTAACGATGACTTAACGACTCAGTTAAAATGTATATACATGTAGTGTTTTAATATGTATTCATACACTTTTGAAAGACTTCAAGACACTTATCAAAATACTTCTACTTAACAAAAATGCTTACAATTACATCCTCGTTCAGTTTCATCAACAATTCTACTCGTATGCATCCGTATTCGTACTCGTACAATACACAGCTTTTAGATGTATGTACTATTGGTATATACACTCCAATGATCAGCTCTTAGCAGCCCATGTGAGTCACCTAACACATGTGGGAACCATCATTTGGCAACTAGCATGAAATATCTCATAAAATTACAAAAATATGAGTAATCATTCATGACTTATTTACATGAAAACAAAATTACATATCCTTTATATGTAATCCATACACCAACGACCAAAAACACCTACAAACACTTTCATTCTTCAATTTTCTTCATCTAATTGATCTCTCTCAAGTTCTATCTTCAAGTTCTAAGTGTTCTTCATATATTTTACAAGTTCTAGTTACATAAAATCAAGAATACTTTCAAGTTTGCTAGCTCACTTCCAATCTTGTAAGGTGATCATCCAACCTCAAGAAATCTTTGTTTCTTACAGTAGGTTATCATTCTAATACAAGGTAATAATCATATTCAAACTTTGGTTCAATTTCTATAACTATAACAATCTTATTTCAAGTGATGATCTTACTTGAACTTGTTTTCGTGTCATGATTCTGCTTCAAGAACTTCGAGCCATCCAAGGATCCGTTGAAGCTAGATCCATTTTTCTCTTTTCCAGTAGGTTTATCCAAGGAACTTAAGGTAGTAATGATGTTCATAACATCATTCGATTCATACATATAAAGCTATCTTATTCGAAGGTTTAAACTTGTAATCACTAGAACATAGTTTAGTAAATTCTAAACTTGTTCGCAAATAAAAGTTAATCCTTCTAACTTGACTTTTAAAATCAACTAAACACATGTTCTATATCTATATGATATGCTAACTTAATGATTTAAAACCTGGAAACACGAAAAACACCGTAAAACCGGATTTACGCCGTCGTAGTAACACCGCGGGCTGTTTTGGGTTAGTTAATTAAAAACTATGATAAACTTTAATTTAAAAGTTGTTATTCTGAGAAAATGATTTTTATTATGAACATGAAACTATATCCAAAAATTATGGTTAAACTCAAAGTGGAAGTATGTTTTCTAAAATGGTCATCTAGATGTCGTTCTTTCGACTGAAATGACTACCTTTACAAAAACGACTTGTAACTTATTTTTCCGACTATAAACCTATACTTTTTCTGTTTAGATTCATAAAATAGAGTTCAATATGAAACCATAGCAATTTGATTCACTCAAAACGGATTTAAAATGAAGAAGTTATGGGTAAAACAAGATTGGATAATTTTTCTCATTTTAGCTACGTGAAAATTGGTAACAAATCTATTCCAACCATAACTTAATCAACTTGTATTGTATATTATGTAATTTTGAGATACCATAGACACGTATACAATGTTTCGACCTATCATGTCGACACATCTATATATATTTCGGAACAACCATAGACACTCTATATGTGAATGTTGGAGTTAGCTATACAGGGTTGAGGTTGATTCCAAAATATATATAGTTTGAGTTGTGATCAATCCTGAGATACGTATACACTGGGTCGTGGATTGATTCAAGATAATATTTATCGATTTATTTCTGTACATCTAACTGTGGACAACTAGTTGTAGGTTACTAACGAGGACAGCTGACTTAATAAACTTAAAACATCAAAATATATTAAAAGTGTTGTAAATATATTTTGAACATACTTTGATATATATGTATATATTGTTATAGGTTCGTGAATCAACCAGTGGCCAAGTCTTACTTCCCGACGAAGTAAAAATCTGTGAAAGTGAGTTATAGTCCCACTTTTAAAATCTAATATTTTTGGGATGAGAATACATGCAGGTTTTATAAATGATTTACAAAATAGGCACAAGTACGTGAAACTACATTCTATGGTTGAATTATCGAAATCGAATATGCCCCTTTTTATTAAGTCTGGTAATCTAAGAATTAGGGAACAGACACCCTAATTGACGCGAATCCTAAAGATAGATCTATTGGGCCTAACAAACCCCATCCAAAGTACCGGATGCTTTAGTACTTCGAAATTTATATCATATCCGAAGGGTGTCCCGGAATGATGGGGATATTCTTATATATGCATCTTGTTAATGTCGGTTACCAGGTGTTCACCATATGAATGATTTTTATCTCTATGTATGGGATGTGTATTGAAATATGAAATTTTGTGGTCTATTATTATGATTTGATATATATAGGTTAAACCTATAACTCACCAACATTTTTGTTGACGTTTAAAGCATGTTTATTCTCAGGTGATTATTAGGAGCTTCCGCTGTAGCATACTTAAATAAGGACGAGATTTGGAGTCCATGCTTGTATGATATTGTGTAAAAAAAACTGCATTCAAGAAACTTATTTTGTTGTAACATATTTGTATTGTAAACCATTATGTAATGGTCGTGTGTAAACAGGATATTTTAGGTTATCATTATTTGATAATCTACGTAAAGCTTTTTAAAACCTTTATCTATGAAATAAAGGTTATGGTTTGTTTTAAAAATGAATGCAGTCTTTGAAAAACGTCTCATATAGAGGTCAAAACTTCGCAACGAAATCAATTAATATGGAACGTTTTTAATCAATAAGAACGGGACATTTCAGTTGGTATCCGAGCGTTGGTCTTAGAGAACCAGAATTTTGCATTAGTGTGTCTTATCGAGTTTGTTAGGATGCATTAGTGAGTCTGGACTTCGACCGTGTTTACTTGAAAAATGATTGCTTAACAAATTTTGTTGGAAACTATATATTTTTAACATGTGAATATTATGTGATATATTAATCTCTTAACGCGTTTGATATTATGTGATAGATGTCTACCTCTAGAACAAGTCCCATTGACTCACCTAATAATAATGAAGAGTCAAATGTAAATTGGAATGATTCGTGGACTGATTCACAAGTTCCCGAAGAGGAACCGGAAGAAGAGTCGGAACCGGAAGAAGAATCGGAACCGAAAGAAGAATCGGAACCGGATGAAGAAATAGAACCGGTGGGGGAAATAATAAAACGGTTAAGTAAAAGAAAATCCTCAACCAACCGACCAAGGTTAATTATGGTCAATGGTGTTTCCGCCAAGGAAACAAAATATTGGGAGGATTACCAATTCTCCGATGAATCGGATTCCGACGAGAATTCCGATGATGTTATAGAAATTACCCCAACTGAATTTAAAAAGGCAAAAGAAAATAATAAGGGAAAGGGCATAAAAATAGAGAAATCTAATTCCAACCCCGATGAACTTTATATGTATCGTCAACCCCCGAAGTCCTTAAGTTGTAACAATGACCCGGGAACCTCTAAACCACCAGGTTTTTCTAAACCAATGTGGACAACGACAGTTAGTATTAGGGGAACATCATATATCCCTAGAAACTTGGCAAAACGAACCAAAACCGAAGAAGAAGAAACGAGCGAGTCGGAATAAGATAGTTGTATTCGTGTGGTGTAATATATGTAATATAGTGTGCTTATGCTTTATGATATATGTAAAAATTGCTTGTATTAATAAGTATTTTTTTATGAATCTAACTCTTGTCTATTTTACAGTTTAAGAACACAAAATGGATAGACAACCCAATATTTTAAGAGACCTACCCGGA
This sequence comes from Rutidosis leptorrhynchoides, assembly GCF_046630445.1. Classification (NCBI taxonomy): domain Eukaryota; kingdom Viridiplantae; phylum Streptophyta; class Magnoliopsida; order Asterales; family Asteraceae; genus Rutidosis; species Rutidosis leptorrhynchoides. The sequence goes on from NC_092333.1 coordinate 399,720,602, forward strand.
GACATGATTGATGAAATCTTGTCTAGAGTCAGTCAGAATTCCTCGGCACAACTATTTAAGGCGAGATCAGTTTGTAAGACATTCGAAGAAAGTTCCAAGAATGTCTTGGTTTATAAGAGACTTTTGTTTGAAAGATGGGGGATATCACATTGGGAAACCCATAAGTTACGATGTGTTTACTTTGACGCATATATTGCGAGGAACCCAAATGCTATTTTACGCAACGGGTTAAGAAATTATTTTGACTCAATATATCCGAATATTGGACTTCGTGATTTAGAAAAAGCGGCTAACATGCAACATAAAGAAGCATGTTATGCTTACGGATTAGTAATGTTCGCTTCTCACCAAAGTGAGAACAAGAACATCGGGCTACAACTATTAAACAAAACGTTTCCACAAGTGACGGAGTCGGTAATTGGGGTAAGAAATGAGATTTTTAGATTGTTACGGGACTGTTGGACATTACGTAACCCTCGTCCTTTTGACGACGTTACAACACGCTGTCTTATCAACGGCCATAACGGTTATGTTCCACAAGACCAAGGATGGGAAGTAATCCTAGTAAAACCAGAATGCATGACTTGTTTCTGGACGTATGAATTACGTGTCTTTATTGCCTTTGCTGAACGACTTGTGTACTAGCTAGAATTATCTTCACAACCATCTTGTATCAAATTTATTGTGTGCTATATTTCATGCTATATGTAAAATAAGCGGTATTGTAAGTTTGTAAAATATTGTGTAAAAGTTTGAACGCGAAATATTATTATAATCAGTTTTTCATATAGAATTGTAGTAGTTGAATTGTATATTAGCTACTAAGTATGAACTTAACGGGTAGGTACTATCCGAATTTAAACTTATAAAACGCTAATATGAAGAAAAAGCTTTTATAAATGAGTTCATATTATGCTACGAAATACTATTAACTACTCTTAATATTCTGTATGATTAACTTGTTCCATTTAACTATTTTGAAGGAAATGGCACCGACTACTCGACACACCGTGAATATGAATGAAGAGGAATTCCGTACTTTTCTAGCTTCAAACATAGCCGCAGTACAGGCTGCGCTACATACCAACAATAACCTTGGATCTAGCAGTACAGGAAATCGTGTAGGATGCACCTACAAAGAATTCACTACCTGCAAACCTTTGGAATTTGATGGAACCGAAGGACCGATCGGATTGAAACGGTGGACCGAGAAGGTTGAATCGGTGTTTGCCATAAGTAAGTGTACTGAAGAGGACAAAGTGAAGTACGCTACGCATACCTTCACAGGTTCTGCGTTAACATGGTGGAATACCTATCTAGAGCAAGTGGGACAAAACGATGCGTACGCACTACCGTGGTCAGCATTCAAGCACTTGATGAACGAGAAGTACCGTCCCAGAATCGAGGTCAATAAGCTTAAGACAGAACTTAGAGGGTTACGAACCCAAGGATTTGATATTACCACGTACGAAAGACGATTCACAGAATTGTGCCTATTGTGTCCGGGAGCATTCGAAGATGAGGAAGAGAAGATCGACGCATTTGTGAAAGGATTACCGGAAAGAATCCAAGAAGATATAAGTTCACACGAGCCCGCCTCCATACAACAGGCATGTAGAATGGCTCACAAACTAGTGAACCAGATTGAAGAAAGAATTAAAGAACATACTGCTGAAGAGGCCAATGTGAAGCAAGTCAAAAGAAAGTGGGAGGAAAATGGTGATAAGAATCACCAATACAACAACAACAGCAATTACAACAATAATCGCAACAATTATCCCAACAATCGCAACATCAATCGCAACTACAACAAACGGCCCAACAACAACAACAACAACAACAACAACAGCAACAGCAACTACAACAATCATCCCAACAACAATAATAACCGCAACAACAACAACAATCAGAAGCAGCTATGCCAAAGGTGTGAAAAGTATCACTCGGGGTTCTGTACCAAATTTTGCAACAAGTGTAAAAGAAATGGTCATAGCGCGGCGAAGTGTGAGGTCTACGGACCAGGGGTTAATAGAACGAAAGGAACAAATGGTGTCGGAACGAGTAATGGCAGAGCAAGTAGTGTCGGAGCAAGTTATGCCAATGTAGTTTGTTATAAATGTGGAAAACCGGGCCACATTATTAGAAATTGCCCGAACCAGGAGAACACGAATGGACAAGGCCGCGGAAGAGTTTTCAATATTAATGCGGCAGAGGCACAGGAAGACCCGGAGCTTGTTACGGGTACATTTCTTATTGACAATAAATCTGCTTACGTTTTATTTGATTCGGGTGCGGATAGAAGCTATATGAGTAGAGATTTTTGTGCTAAATTAAGTTGTCCATTGACGCCTTTGGATAGTAAATTTTTACTCGAATTAGCAAATGGTAAATTAATTTCAGCAGATAATATATGTCGGAATCGAGAAATTAAACTGGTTAGCGAAACATTTAAGATTGATTTGATACCAGTAGAGTTAGGGAGTTTTGATGTGATAATCGGTATGGACTGGTTGAAAGAAGTGAAAGCAGAGATCGTTTGTTACAAAAATGCAATTCGCATTATACGAGAAAAAGGAAAACCCTTAATGGTGTACGGAGAAAAGGGCAACACGAAGCTACATCTTATTAGTAATTTGAAGGCACAAAAACTAATAAGAAAAGGTTGCTATGCTGTTCTAGCACACGTCGAGAAAGTACAAACTGAAGAAAAGAGCATCAATGATGTTCCCATTGCAAAAGAATTTCCCGATGTATTTCCGAAAGAATTACCGGGATTACCCCCACATCGATCCGTTGAATTTCAAATAGATCTTGTACCAGGAGCTGCACCAATAGCTCGTGCTCCTTACAGACTCGCACCCAGCGAGATGAAAGAAATGCAAAGCCAATTACAAAAACTTTTAGAGCGTGGTTTCATTCGACCAAGCACATCACCGTGGGGAGCTCCTGTTTTGTTTGTCAAGAAGAAAGATGGTACATTCAGGTTGTGTATCGACTACCGAGAGTTGAACAAACTTACCATCAAGAACCGCTACCCACTACCGAGAATCGACGACTTATTTGATCAACTACAAGGCTCGTCTGTTTATTCAAAGATTGACTTACGTTCCGGGTATCATCAAATGCGGGTGAAAGAAGATGATATTCCAAAGACTGCTTTCAGAACACGTTACGGTCATTACGAGTTTATGGTCATGCCGTTTGGTTTAACTAATGCACCAGCTGTGTTCATGGACCTTATGAACCGAGTGTGTGGACCATACCTTGACAAGTTTGTCATTGTTTTCATTGATGACATACTTATTTACTCAAAGAATGACCAAGAACACGGTGAACATTTGAGAAAGGTGTTAGAAGTATTGAGGAAGGAAAAATTGTACGCTAAGTTTTCAAAGTGTGCATTTTGGTTGGAAGAAGTTCAATTCCTCGGTCACATAGTGAACAAAGAAGGTATTAAGGTAGATTCGGCAAAGATAGAAACTGTTGAAAAGTGGGAAACCCCGAAAACTCCGAAACACATACGCCAGTTTTTAGGACTAGCTGGTTACTACAGAAGGTTCATCCAAGACTTTTCCAGAATAGCAAAACCCTTGACCGCATTAACGCATAAAGGGAAGAAATTTGAATGGAAGGATGAACAAGAGAAAGCGTTTCAGTTATTGAAGAAAAAGCTAACTACGGCACCTATATTGTCATTGCCTGAAGGGAATGATGATTTTGTGATTTATTGTGACGCATCAAAGCAAGGTCTCGGTTGTGTATTAATGCAACGAACGAAGGTGATTGCTTATGCCTCTAGACAATTGAAGATTCACGAGCAAAATTATACGACGCATGATTTGGAATTAGGCGCGGTTGTTTTTGAATTAAAGACTTGGAGGCACTACTTATATGGGGTCAAAAGTATTATATATACCGACCACAAAAGTCTTCAACACATATTTAATCAGAAACAACTGAATATGAGGCAGCGTAGGTGGATTGAATTGTTGAATGATTACGACTTTGAGATTCGTTACCACCCGGGGAAGGCAAATGTGGTAGCCGATGCCTTGAGCAGGAAGGACAGAGAACCCATTCGAGTAAAATCTATGAATATAATGATTCATAATAACCTTACTACTCAAATAAAGGAGGCGCAACAAGGAGTTTTAAAAGAGGGAAATTTAAAGGATGAAATACCCAAAGGATCGGAGAAGCATCTTAATATTCGGGAAGACGGAACCCGGTATAGGGCTGAAAGGATTTGGATACCAAAATTTGGAGATATGAGAGAAATGGTACTTAGAGAAGCTCATAAAACCAGATACTCAATACATCCTGGAACGGGGAAGATGTACAAGGATCTCAAGAAACATTTTTGGTGGCCGAGTATGAAAGCCGATGTTGCTAAATACGTAGGAGAATGTTTGACGTGTTCTAAGGTCAAAGCTGAGCATCAGAAACCATCAGGTCTACTTCAACAACCCGAAATCCCAGAATGGAAATGGGAAAACATTACCATGGATTTCATCACTAAATTGCCAAGGACTGCAAGCGGTTTTGATACTATTTGGGTAATAGTTGATCGTCTCACCAAATCAGCACACTTCCTGCCAATAAGAGAAGATGACAAGATGGAGAAGTTAGCACGACTGTATTTGAAGGAAGTCGTCTCCAGACATGGAATACCAATCTCTATTATCTCTGATAGGGATGGCAGATTTATTTCAAGATTCTGGCAGACATTACAGCAAGCATTAGGAACTCGTCTAGACATGAGTACTGCCTATCATCCACAAACTGATGGGCAGAGCGAAAGGATGATACAAACGCTTGAATACATGCTACGAGCATGTGTTATTGATTTCGGAAACAGTTGGGATCGACATCTACCGTTAGCAGAATTTTCCTACAACAACAGCTACCATTCAAGCATTGAGATGGCGCCGTTTGAAGCACTTTATGGTAGAAAGTGCAGGTCTTCAATTTGTTGGAGTGAAGTGGGGGATAGACAGATTACGGGTCCGGAGATTATACAAGAAACTACCGAGAAGATCATCCAAATTCAACAACGGTTGAAAATCGCCCAAAGTCGACAAAAGAGCTACGCTGACATTAAAAGAAAAGATATAGAATTTGAAATTGGAGAGATGGTCATGCTTAAAGTTGCACCTTGGAAAGGCGTTGTTCGATTTGGTAAACGAGGGAAATTAAATCCAAGGTATATTGGAGCATTCAAGATTATTGATCATGTCGGACCAGTAGCTTAACGACTTGAGTTACCTCAACAACTCGCGGCTGTACATAACACTTTCCACGTCTCGAATTTGAAGAAATGTTTTGCTAAAGAAGATCTCACTATTCCGTTAGATGAAATCCAAATCAACGAAAAACTTCAATTCATCGAAGAACCCGTCGAAATAATGGATCGTGAGGTTAAAAGACTTAAGCAAAACAAGATACCAATTGTTAAGGTTCGATGGAATGCTCGTAGAGGACCCGAGTTCACCTGGGAGCGTGAAGATCAGATGAAGAAGAAATACCCGCATCTATTTCCAGAAGATTCGTCAACACCTTCAACAGCTTAAAATTTCGGGACGAAATTTATTTAACGGGTAGGTACTGTAGTGACCCGAACTTTTCCATGTTTATATATATTAATTGAGATTGATATTTACATGATTAAATGTTTCCAACATGCTAAGCAATCAAACTTGTTAAGACTTGATTAATTGAAATATGTTTCATATAGACAATTGACCACCCAAGTTGACCGGTGATTCACGAACGTTAAAACTTGTAAAAACTATATGATGACATATATATGGATATATATATAGTTAACATGATACTATGATAAGTAAACATATCATTAAGTATATTAACAATGAACTACATATGTAAAAACAAGACTACTAACTTAATGATTTTTAAACGAGACATATATGTAACGATTATCGTTGTAACGACATTTAATGTATATATATCATATTAAGAGATATTCGTACATCATAATATCATGATAATATAATAATTTAAAATCTCATTTGATATTATAAACATTGGGTTAACAACATTTAACAAGATCGTTAACCTAAAGGTTTCAAAACAACACTTACATGTAACGGCTAACGATGACTTAACGACTCAGTTAAAATGTATATACATGTAGTGTTTTAATATGTATTCATACACTTTTGAAAGACTTCAAGACACTTATCAAAATACTTCTACTTAACAAAAATGCTTACAATTACATCCTCGTTCAGTTTCATCAACAATTCTACTCGTATGCATCCGTATTCGTACTCGTACAATACACAGCTTTTAGATGTATGTACTATTGGTATATACACTCCAATGATCAGCTCTTAGCAGTCCATGTGAGTCACCTAACACATGTGGGAACCATCATTTGGCAACTAGCATGAAATATCTCATAAAATTACAAAAATATGAGTAATCATTCATGACTTATTTACATGAAAACAAAATTACATATCCTTTATATGTAATCCATACACCAACGACCAAAAACACCTACAAACACTTTCATTCTTCAATTTTCTTCATCTAATTGATCTCTCTCAAGTTCTATCTTCAAGTTCTAAGTGTTCTTCATATATTTTACAAGTTCTAGTTACATAAAATCAAGAATACTTTCAAGTTTGCTAGCTCACTTCCAATCTTGTAAGGTGATCATCCAACCTCAAAAAATCTTTGTTTCTTACAGTAGGTTATCATTATAATACAAGGTAATAATCATATTCAAACTTTGGTTCAATTTCTATAACTATAACAATCTTATTTCAAGTGATGATCTTACTTGAACTTGTTTTCGTGTCATGATTCTGCTTCAAGAACTTCGAGCCATCCAAGGATCCGTTGAAGCTAGATCCATTTTTCTCTTTTCCAGTAGGTTTATCCAAGGAACTTAAGGTAGTAATGATGTTCATAACATCATTCGATTCATACATATAAAGCTATCTTATTCGAAGGTTTAAACTTGTAATCACTAGAACATAGTTTAGTAAATTCTAAACTTGTTGTCAAATAAAAGTTAATCCTTCTAACTTGACTTTTAAAATCAACTAAACACATGTTCTATATCTATATGATATGCTAACTTAATGATTTAAAACCTGGAAACACGAAAAACACCGTAAAACCGGATTTACGCCGTCGTAGTAACACCGCGGGCTGTTTTGGGTTAGTTAATTAAAAACTATGATAAACTTTGATTTAAAAGTTGTTATTCTGAGAAAATGATTTTTATTATGAACATGAAACTATATCCAAAAATTATGGTTAAACTCAAAGTGGAAGTATGTTTTCTAAAATGGTCATCTAGACGTCGTTCTTTCGACTGAAATGACTACCTTTACAAAAACGACTTGTAACTTATTTTTCCGACTATAAACCTATACTTTTTCTGTTTAGATTCATAAAATAGAGTTCAATATGAAACCATAGCAATTTGATTCACTCAAAACGGATTTAAAATGAAGAAGTTATGGGTAAAACAAGATTGGATAATTTTTCTCATTTTAGCTACGTGAAAATTGGTAACAAATCTATTCCAACCATAACTTAATCAACTTGTATTATATATTATGTAATTTTGACATACCATAGACACGTATACAATGTTTCGACCTATCATGTCGACACATCTATATATATTTCGGAACAACCATAGACACTCTATATGTGAATGTTGGAGTTAGCTATACAGGGTTGAGGTTGATTCCAAAATATATATAGTTTGAGTTGTGATCAATACTGAGATACGTATACACTGGGTCGTGGATTGATTCAAGATAATATTTATCGATTTATTTCTGTACATCTAACTGTGGACAACTAGTTGTAGGTTACTAACGAGGACAGCTGACTTAATAAACTTAAAACATCAAAATATATTAAAAGTGTTGTAAATATATTTTGAACATACTTTGATATATATGTATATATTGTTATAGGTTCGTGAATCAACCAGTGGCCAAGTCTTACTTCCCGATGAAGTAAAAATCTGTGAAAGTGAGTTATAGTCCCACTTTTAAAATCTAATATTTTTGGGATGAGAATACATGCAGGTTTTATAAATGATTTACAAAATAGGCACAAGTACGTGAAACTACATTCTATGGTTGAATTATCGAAATCGAATATGCCCCTTTTTATTAAGTCTGGTAATCTAAGAATTAGGGAACAGACACCCTAATTGACGCGAATCCTAAAGATAGATCTATTGGGCCTAACAAACCCCATCCAAAGTACCGGATGCTTTAGTACTTCGAAATTTATATCATATCCGAAGGGTGTCCCGGAATGATGGGGATATTCTTATATATGCATCTTGTTAATGTCGGTTACCAGGTGTTCACCATATGAATGATTTTTATCTCTATGTATGGGATGTGTATTGAAATATGAAATCTTGTGGTCTATTATTATGATTTGATATATATAGGTTAAACCTATAACTCACCAACATTTTTGTTGATGTTTTAAGCATGTTTATTCTTAGGTGATTATTAGGAGCTTCCGCTGTAGCATACTTAAATAAGGACGAGATTTGGAGTCCATGCTTGTATGATATTGTGTAAAAAAAACTGCATTCAAGAAACTTATTTTGTTGTAACATATTTGTATTGTAAACCATTATGTAATGGTCGTGTGTAAACAGGATATTTTAGGTTATCATTATTTGATAATCTACGTAAAGCTTTTTAAAACCTTTATCTATGAAATAAAGGTTATGGTTTGTTTTAAAAATGAATGCAGTCTTTGAAAAACGTCTCATATAGAGGTCAAAACCTCGCAACGAAATCAATTAATATGGAACGTTTTTAATCAATAAGAACGGGACATTTCATAGTAGACTTGTAATTTTTGGTCCGTTGAGTCGGGCGTTGATAGTTGGCTCAGGTCCCGGTTCTGGATTTTCGAACATCCTTTCATATAATTTAATATCTTGTACTTTGCGTTCCGCAACTTGTACTCTTGTCATTTTTAGACGTTTCTCATCAATAATTTGAACCACTTGGATTGTATCTTGTACATTTGAGCTTTTTTGTCATAACCCGACCTTAACCATAAGGACGAATACAATAACATATGATTTCATCGCGAGGTATTGACCTCTATATGCGACATTTTTCAAAAACTGCATTCGTTTTTACAATACAAACCATAGCTTTTATTACAAATACAAGGTTTAAACAACTTAATAATGATTATCGTTTAGCGATAATCTTAGACTTACAAACTTTACATGTGATAATAACAATACGACCTCTAACATATTTTACATTACAAATCCTCCGATATGCAGTTTTATTTTTGACACAAATATGCATACTCAAGATCTTGCTTAAATTCAACATGTTGCAGCGGAAGCTTTTAGTTATCACCTGAGAATAAACATGCTTAAAATGTCAACATAAAGTTGGTGAGATATAGGTTTAATGCCGGCAGCGTTATAAATATAGACCACAAGATTTCATATATAAAGATTTTAATAAAAATATTCTAAGTTGTTGAGCACTTGATAACCATACTTAACATTTAATTAACGTCGCATATTCCCTTTATTATGAAATCTTACTACACCGTACCAAGTGTAGTCACCGAAACGAAGTACTGTGCAACCGTTGAATACTGGTCGTCCAGTCCGGTTGGGGTTGTCAGGCCCGATAGATCTATCAACAGGATTCGCGTTTACAATACCTCATGTAAATAATAGTTACCAAGTTACAGGGAAGTATGCCAGTGGTACAACTCAACGTAGAATATATATTTTAATCACTTGTGTCCAAAACGTAAATCATAAAATGCATGTATTCTCATCCCGAAATATTTAGAGTTTAAAAGTGGGACTATATACTCACTTTTGCCTTGAAGGTAATAAACACGACTTGGTCTCCGATTGATATCACAAACCTAACCATATATATAATATATCAACATATTTTCTTTTCAAGTAATCGTTACATATATATATATATATGTATATATACTTTTAATACTTTTAATATTTTCTTAGTCCGTAGTTAGCAGTCCGATGTTAGTGGTCCACAATTAGTTGCTTAAATAAAATAAATAAAGACCCCATCGTATTCGTATTGATCAGAATTAATCTCGACCCATGGTACCATGTTGTCAAGTGACGTGTTGCGTACATAAAGTACCGTGTTTTCAAATGACGTGTTGCGTACAATCATGAGGTCTTATGATTAATCTTCTCGTGTTGTTTACGGTTAGTCCTGAAATATATAAAATCAAATCATAAGTAAATATATATTAAATATTATGTTAATTAGCCAAGATATGATTAATCCGATTTTGTCATAATATGATATATTACAGGTCTTGAAGTGTTTTTTAAAAATTAAATTAGAAGGATCTATTTAGTTTGCGAACAAGTTTGAAATCACTCAAACTATGTTCTTGTTGTTAAAATTTTACAACACAAAATAAGATAGCTATATAAATATGAATCGAATAAGGTTATGAATAAGGTTACTACCTCAAGTTACTTGGACAAAGCTACTGGAAAAGGTAAGAAAAATCTTGGAATCAAAAGAGTGGTGGAGTGGGATTGAAAGATTGGAAGTAATCTCCTTGAAATCGGATGACTATATTGATACGTTCTTGAGTAGGTAAATGAAGAGAGATTAGGGAGTGAATTAACTTGAAAGAAAATTAGAAATGAAATTGTATGTGTGTGTGTGCAAAATAGCATGATTATGTGATGGATATATAGGAGATTTAGTTTGTTTTCTTGCACAAAAGTCACACATGAGGTTAAATGGCTGGTTCCCACATGTAACATCATGTCTAGTGGCTGATTATTGAAGTTTATTGTTGGTATATACCAATAGTAAATACGTATAGAAGCTGGGTATGATACGGTTACATATACCCTAGATATACTTGTAGAAATTTTGAGGAATCGGAACAAGAATTCAAATATGGACAGGTTTATAACTGTAAAAGAGGCTCAAAAACTGGGCTTTTATTTTTGGGTCAAACCGGGCCAAAATAAAACTGGGCTTTTAATACATTAACTGTAAAAGAGGCCACCCCTTGGACCCCGCTTATCGGGGGCGCTGCCCCCGAACCCCCGTCATAATCAAGATAAGTTCAAACAAGTGTGCACTCCACACTTCCCCAAACTTGTTCGATATTTATCAAGATTATTTTGGTTACAAATAAATCCCATTACACTTAAATCATAGATCACCAACACATTATAGATTGTAAGTATATATGTCAAAGAACGTTACATATAGTTATCGTTTTGAAAACTTAAGTTAGTGATCTCAAAGTATACTTATAACTCATTATTGTTAGTTCACAATGAAATGTTAAACCATCCTTAAATCATGTTAAATATGTATAGATATGTACATATGCATAATCGTATAATTATCGTGTGTTATATAGTTCGTGATATCATCGGTCAAATTGGGCGGTCAAACGTTGTGTGAAACTCTTTTCAAAAACATAAGTCTCAACAGTTTGGATTGCTTATCATGTTGGTAAGGTTTATTTTATGTAAATATTAATCTCATAAGTATAAAACGATCGGAAAAATCCGGGTCGTTACATTTTTGGACGTTTGCGTCTTCAAATCTTCGTTTTCGCCTTTTGTCTTCGCACTTATTTATTTAAATGAATATTACTTGAAAATAGAACAATTGCAACTGAAAACCTTTCATATTGGAAGGATATTGCGCCTAAATATATGTTCATTTGGAGCATTATCATATGTACACATTTGCTATAGGTTCGTGAATCGACCAATGGCCAAGTCTTACTTCCGGCAAAGTAAAAATCTGTGAAAGTGAGTTATAGTCCCACTTTTACAATCTAATATTTTTTTGGGATGAGAATACATGCAGCTTTATAAATGTTTTACAAAATAGACACAAGTATGCAAAACTACATTCTATGGTTGGATTATTAAATCGAATATCGCCCTTCAAGTCTGGTAACCTAAGAATTAGGGAAATGACCCCTAATTGACGCAAATCCTAAAGATAGATCTATTGGGCTTAACAACCCCCATTCAGGTTATGGATGGTTTAGTACTTCGAGATTATTATACAGACGAGAGGTTCTGTTTTGGGGATATTCTATGCATTAAGTTAACGTCGGTTACCTGGTGTTCAACATATGAGTTGTGTTATAAAAATGAAATCTTGTGGTCTATTATTATGATTTGATAATATATAGGTTAAACCTATAACTCACCAACATTTTTGTTGACGTTTTAAGCATGTTTATTCTCAGGTGATTATTAAGAGTTTCCGCTGTTGCATACTAAAATAAGGACAAGATTTGGAGTCCATGCTTGTATGATATTGTGTAAAAACTGCATTCAAGAAACTTATTTTTGATGTAATATATTCTTATTGTAAACCATTATGTAATGGTCGTGTGTAAACGGTATATTTTAGATTATCATTATTTGATAATCTACGTAATTCTTTTTAAACCTTTATCGATAAAATAAAGGTTGTGGTTGTTTTAAAAATGAATGCAGTCTTTGAAAAACGTCTCATATAGAGGTCAAAACCTCACGAAATCAATTAATATGGAACGTTTGTAATCAATATGAACTGGATATTTTAGTTGGTATCCGAGCGTTGGTCTTAGAGAACCAGAAATTTGCATTAGTGTGTCTTATCGAGTTCGTTAGGATGCATTAGTGAGTCTGGACTTCGACCGTGTTTACTTGAAAAACGATTGCTTAACATTTTTGTTGGAAACTATATATTGTTAACATGTAAATATTATGTGATATATTAATCTCTTAACGTGTTTGATATTATGTGTTAGATGTCTACCTCTAGTACAAATCTCATCGACTCACCTAATAATAATGAAGAGTCGAATATAGTTTGGGAAGATTCACAAATTCTCGAAGAGGAACCGGAAGAGGAGGAACCGGAAGAGGAGGAACCGGAAGAAGAGGAATCGGAAGAAGAGGTTCCAGAGGAGGAAATATTAGGAACCATAGAAAAACAGATAAATAAAAGAAAATCCTCAAACAATGGACCAAAGTTAAAAATGGTCAATGGTGTTTCCGCCGAGGAAGAAAAATATTGGGAAGATTACCAATTTTCCGATGAATCGGATCCCGATGAGGATTCCGATGATGTTATAGAAATTACCTCGACCCAATTTGAAAAGGCAAAAGAAAATAATAAGGGAAAGGGCATCAAAATAGAGAAACCTGATTCCAACCCCGATGAACTTTATATGTATCGTCAACACCCGTATTTCTTAAGTTGTAACAATAACCTGGGAACCTCTAAGCCACCAGGTTTTTCTAAACCTTTTGTGAAAACAACGGCTCGTATTAGAGGAACATCATATATCCCTAGAAAATTAGCAAAACGAAACATGTCCGAAGAGGAAGAAACTAGTGAGTCGGAATAAAGAGTTGTATTCATGAGGTGCAAAATATGTAAAATATGTGTGCTTGTACTTTTCTTGTTGTATGTGAAAATTGCTTGTATTATTTGATAATTATCTTTTACGAATCTAACCCTCGTCTATTTTTACAGTATTAAAACAAAAATGGATGTTAAGGATAGACAACCAAAAATTTTAGAAGACCTACCCGGGGACATGATTGATGAAATCTTGTCTAAAGTCGGTCAGAATTCATCGGCACAATTATTTACGGCGAAATTAGTGTGTAGATCATTTGATGAACATTCCAGGCATGACTTAGTTTATAAAAGGCTTTCATTTAAAAGATGAGGTATATCACATTGGGGACACCGTAAGTTACGCCGTGTTTTCTTTAAAGCGTTAAATGCGGGGAACCCAAATGCAATTTTACGCTACGGGTTAAGAACCTATTTTGACTCAACATATCTCAACATAGGACTTCGTGAGTTAGAAAGAGCTTCTAACATGCAACATAAAGAAGTATGTTATGCTTACGGGTTAGTGATGTTCGCTTCTCACCAAAGTGAGAAAAAGAACATCGGATTACAACTTTTAAATAAAATCTTCCCACAAGTGACGGATTCAGTAGTTGGGGTGAGAAACAAGGTTTTTAGATTATTACGGTGCTGTTGGACATTACGAAACCCTCGTCCCTTTAACGACGTTACAACATGCTGTCTTGTCAACGGCCACAACGGTTATGTTCCACAAGACCAAGGATGGGAAGTAGTCTTAGTAAAACCAGAATGCATGACTTATTTCTGGACTTATGAATTACGTGTTTTTATTACCTTTGCTGAATGACTTGCGTATTAACTAGGATTGTTGTCACAACTATTTTGTATCAAAGTTATTGTGTGCTATATTTCATACTATATATATAATAGCGGTATTGTAAGTTTGTAAAATATTGTATAAAAGTTTGAACGTGAAATATTATTATAATCCGTTTTTCATATAGAATTGTAGTAGTTGAATTGTATATTAGCTACTAAGTATGAACTTAACGGGTAGGTACTACCCGAATTAAAACTATAAAATGCTAATATGAAGAAAAAGCTTTTATAAATGAGTTCATATTATGCTACGAAATACTATTGACTACTCTTAATATTCTATATGATTAACTTAATTCTTTTGAGCTATTTTTGAAGGAAATGGCACCGACGACTTGTCAGAATTTGAACATGAGCGCGGAAGACTTCCGTGTTTTCCTTGCAGCAAACATAGCCGCGGTACAGGCTGCAATGCAAAACAACAACAATAACTCTGAATCTAGCAATATAAATAACGCCACAATAAATCGTGTAGGATGCTCTACAAATAATTCATTGCCTGTAAACCTTTGGAATTCGATGGAACCGATGGTCCAATCGGATTGAAACGGTGGACCGAAAAGGTTGAATCGGTGTTTGCCATAAGTAAGTGTACTGAAGAAGATAAAGTAAAGTACGCTACGCATACCTTCACAGGTACTGCCTTAACATGGTGGAATACCTACCTAGAGCAAGTGGGACAAGATGCTGCGTACGCACTACCGTGGCCAGCATTCAAACATCTGATGACTGAGCAGTATCGTCCCAGAAACGAGGTTAATAAGCTCAAAGTAGAGCTTAAAGGATTACGAACACATGGTTTCGACATTACCACATATGAACGACGATTCACGGAGTTGTGTTTATTGTGCCCAAGAGCGTTCGAAGATGAAGAGGAGAAAATCGACGCATTTGTAAAAGGGTTACCAGAAAGGATCCAAGAAGATATAAGTTCACACGAGCCCGCCTCCATACAAAAGGCGAGTCGAATGGCTCATAAACTCATAAATCAGATTGAGGAAAGAGTTAAAGAGCAAGCGGTCGAAGAAGCCAACACGAAACAAATCAAGAGAAAGTGGGAAGAAACCAGTGACAAGGGTCACAATTTTAACAATCAACATAACAATCACAACTACAATCGCACCAATTTTTGTAACAACAAACGCAACAACAACAACCACCCCAGCAACAACTATAACAACCGTTTCAACAACAATAATAACCGCAACAACAACAATCCCAACAATAACAACAAGAGGCAGAAACCATGTCAGAGGTGTGAAGGATACCATCCGACTGGGCTCTGTACGGTAGTGTGTACTAAGTGTAAAAGAAAGGGCCATGGTGTGACAAAGTGCAAAATCTACGGATCAATGGCTAAGGGAACAAATAATGCTGGAACAAGTTATGCCGACATTACCTGTTTCGGATGCGGGAAGAAGGGCCATTACAAAAATGCGTGTCCAAATCAGGGGGATAATAATGGGCAAGGCCGATGAAGAGTCTTCAACAATAATGCGGTTGAAGCGCAGGAAGACCCGGAGCTTGTTACGGGTACGTTTCTTATTGACAATACATCTGCTTATGTTTTATTTGATTCGGGTGCGGATAGAAGCTATATGAGTAAGGATTTCTGTGTTGAAATAAGTTGTCCATTTGAAATGTCTCGTTCATATTGATTATAAACGTTCCATGTTAATTGATTTCGTCGCGAGGTTTTGACCTCTATATGAGACGTTTTTCAAAGACTGCATTCATTTTTAAAATAACCATATCCTTTATTTTATCGATAAAGGTTTAAAAAGCATTACGTATATTATCAAATAATGATAATCTAAAATATACTGTTTACACACGACCATTACATAATGGTTTACAATAAGAATATATATTACATCAAAAATAAGTTTCTTGAATGCAGTTTTTACACAATATCATACAAGCATGGACTCCAAATCTTGTCCTTATTTTAGTATGCAATAGCGGAAGCTCTTAATAATCACCTGAGAATAAACATGCTTAAAACGTCAACAAAAATGTTGGTGAGTTATAGGTTTAACCTATATATTATCAAATCATAATAATAATAGACCACAAGATTTCATATTTCAATATACATCCCATACATAGAGATAAAATTCATTCATATGGTGAACACCTGGTAACCGACATTAACAAGATGCATATAAGAATATCTCCTATCATTCCGGGAAATCCTTCGGACATGATAAAAATGAATTCGAAGTACTAAAGCATCCGGTACTTTGGATGGGGTTCGTTAGGCCCAATAGATCTATCTTTAGGATTCGCGTCAATTAGTAGATCGGTTTACTAATTCTTAGGTTACCAAGCAAAAGGGGCATATTCGGCTTCGATCATTCACCCATATAATGTAGTTTCAATTAATTGTGTCTATTTTGTAAAACATTTATAAAGCTGCATGTATTCTCATCCCAAAATATTAGATTTTTAAAAGTGGGACTATAACTCACTTTCACAGATTTTTACTTCGTCGGGAAGTAAGACTTGGCCGCTGGTCGATTCACGAGCCTATAACAAATATGTACATATATATCAAAGTATGTTCAAAATATATTTACAACACTTTTAATACATTTTTATGTTTTAAGTTTATTAAGTCAGCTGTCCTCGTTAGTAACCTACAACTAGTTGTCCATAGTTAGATGTACATAAATAAATTGATATATATTATCTTGAATCAATCCACGACCCAGTGTATACACATCTCAGGCTAGATCACGACTCAAAGTATATATATTTTTGGAATCAACCTCAACCTTGTATAGCTAACTCTAACATTACTGTATATAGAGTGTCTATGGTTGTTCCAAATAATATATATACATGGGTCGATATGATATGTCAAAACATTTGCATACGTGTCTATGGTATCTCAAGATTACATAATATATTAGAATACATGTATAATACAATATAAGTTAGCTAGGATATGATTAATATAGATTTGTTACAGTATTTCCCGTAGCTACAACAATAAAAAAATATCCAATCTTGTTTTACCCATAACTTCTTCGTTTTAAATCCGTTTTGAGTGAATCAAATTGCTATGGTTTCATATTGAACTCTATTTTATGAATCTAAACAGAAAAAGTATAGGTTTATAGATGGAAATATAAGTTACAAGTCATTTTTTAAGAGGTAGTCATTTCAGTCGAAAGAACGACGTGTTGATGACCATTTTGAAAAACATACTTCCATTTTGAGTTTAACCATGATTTTTGGATATAGTTTCATGTTCATAAGAAAAATCATTTTCCTAGAAGAACAACTTTTAAATCAAAGTTTATCATAGTTTTTAATTATCAAACCCAAAACAGCCCGCGGTGTTACTACGACGGCGTATGTCCGGTTTTACGGTGTTTTTCGTGTTTCCAGGTTTTAAATCATTAAGTTAGCATATCATATAGATATAGAACATGTGTTTAGTTGATTTTAAAAGTCAAGTTAGAAGGATTAACTTTTGTTTGCGAACAAGTTTAGAATTAACTAAACTATGTTCTAGTGATTTCAAGTTTTAACCTTCGAATAAGGTAGTTTTATATATATGAATCGAATGATGTTATGAACATCATTACTACCTCAGGTTTTGTGGATAAACCTACTGGAAATGAGAAAAATAGATCTAGCTTCAAAGGATCCTTGGATGGCTTGAAATTTCTTGAAGCAGAATCATGACACGAAAACAAGTTCAAGTAAGATTTCCACTCGAAATAAGATTGTTATAGTTATAGAAATTGAATCGAAGTTTGAATATGAGTATTACCTTGTATTAGAAAGATATTTTACTGTAAATAAGAAAGATTTCTTGAGGTTGGATGATCACTTTACAAGATTGGAAGTAAGCTAGCAAACTTGGAAGTATTCTTGATTTTATGAAACTAGAACTTATAGAATTTATAAAGAACACTTAGAACTTGAAGATAGAACTTGAGAGAGAACAATTAGATGAATAAAATTGAAGAATGAAAGTGTTTGTAGGTGTTTTTGGTCGTTGGTATATGGATTAGATATAAAGGATGTGTAATTTTGTTTACATGTAAATAAGTCATGAATGATTACTAATATTTTTGTAATTTTATGAGATATTTCATGCTAGTTACCAAATGATGGTTCTCACATGTGTTAGGTGACTCACATGGGCTGCTAAGAGCTGATCATTGGAGTGTATATACCAATAGTACATATATCTAAAAGCTGTGTATTGTACGAGTACGAATACGGGTGCATACGAGTAGAATTGTTGATGAAACTGAACGAGGATGTAATTGTAAACATTTTTGTTAAGTAGAAGTATTTTAATAAGTGTCTTGAAGTCTTTCAAAAGTGTATGAATACATATTAAAACACTACATGTATATACATTTTAACTGAGTCGTTAAGTCATCGTTAGTCGTTACATGTAAATGTTGTTTTGAAACCTTTAGGTTAACGATCTTGTTAAATGTTGTTAACCCATTGTTTATTATATCTAAAGAGATGTTAAATTTTTACATTATCATTATCTAAAGAGATGTTATGATATATTAATATATCTTAATATGATATATATATACAGTTAAATGTCGTTACAGCGATAATCGTTACATACATGTCTCGTTTCGAAATCATTAAGTTAGTAGTCTTATTTTTACATATGTAGTTCATTGTTAATACACTTAATGATAGATTTAATTATAATTTAACATAATTAACCAAGTTTATCAATATCTTAATATGATTCATATGTGCTTAGTAAGACGTTGTTATAACGATAATCGTTATATATATCGTTTTCGAGTTTCTTAAATTCAATAGTCTCATTTTTATGTATATAAGTCATTGTTAAAATACCTAATGAGATACTTACTTATCATAATATCATGTTAACTATATATATAACCATATATATGTCATCATATAGTTTTTACAAGTTTTAACGTTCGTGAATCACCGGTCAACTTGGGTGGTCAATTGTCTATATGAAACCGATTTCAATTAATCAAGTCTTAACAAGTTTGATTGCTTAACATGTTGGGAACACTTAATCATGTAAATAATAATTCTTTTAATATATATAAACATGGAAAAGTTCGGGTCACTACAGTACCTACCCGTTAAATAAATTTCGTCCCGAAATTTTAAGCAGTTGGAGGTGTTGACGTATCTTCTGGAAATAAGTGCGGGTATTTCTTCTTCATCTGATCTTCTCATTCCCAGGTGAACTCGGGTCCTCTATGGGCATTCCATTGAACCTTAACAATTGGTATTTTGTTTTGCTTAAGTCTTTTAACCTCACGATCCATTATTTCGATGGGTTCTTCGATTAATTGAAGTTTTTTGTTGATTTGGATTTCGTCTAACGGAATAGTGAGATCTTCTTTAGCAAAACATTTCTTCAAATTCGAGACGTGGAAAGTGTTATGTACAGCTGCGAGTTGTTGAGGTAACTCAAGTCGGTAAGCTACTGATCCGACATGATCAATAATCTTGAATGGTCCAATATACCTTGGTTTTAATTTCCCTCGTTACCAAATCGAACAACGCCTTTCCAAGGTGCAACTTTAAACATGACCATCTCTCCAATTTCAAATTCTATATCTTTTCTTTTAATGTCAGCGTAGCTCTTTTGTCGACTTTGGGCGGTTTTCAACCGTTGTTGAATTTGGATGATCTTCTCGGTAGTTTCTTGTATTATCTCCGGACCCGTAATCTGTCTATCCCCCACTTCACTCCAACAAATCGGAGACCTGCACTTTCTACCATAAAGTGCTTTAAACGGCGCCATCTCAATGCTTGAATGGTAGCTGTTGTTGTAGAAAAATTCTGCTAACGGTAGATATCGATCCCAACTGTTTCCGAAATCAATAACACATGCTTGTAGCATGTCTTCAAGCATTTGTATCTTCCTTTCGCTCTGCCCATCAGTTTATGGATGATAGGCAGTACTTATGTTGTCACGACCCGAAAAATTTCGACAAATTTTAAATCAAACTCTCAATACGATTTTGTATTTTTGACACGATAAGAAAAGTCTGTAATGTTGAGTCTCAAAATCTTTGAACTATTCTTATGAATCCATTTGACATTTGATTATTTTCGACGACTCACGATACGATTGCTTGTAAATAGATATGCATATATTTAAATGTATATATATATATATATATGTGTGTGTGTGTGTGTATAATAATATGAAATATTATTTATTGTAATTGTTATAATTAATTTTGTAAAATAATAAATTTTATTTACAAAGTATCTATAAATAAAGTATATAGAATATATATGTAGGATTTCGAAGTTATTTAGTAAACGACGACAACGCTCAATTGTCATTTGGTTGATATTTAACGAGTTAAAAAGGAACATATATGATTTTAAAATAATCGATGATTCAAAAATGAGTTCTATAAATTTTAGGCTTATTAAAAATATATTTAGGTGCTAAATATTAAATTTGAACAATTTTTATATTTTACCCATAAATGAGAGGGACAGTTGATGTAATATTTATTTATTAAATTAATGATTGAATTTTATACCATAATGACTAAAATAAATAATGATATTTAATTTATAAATTTGGAATTTTCCTGAGTACATTTATCCGCCAGTGATTAATCACGGAGTAGGAAATAATAGGAGAGTGTCGGTAATAAACTTACAAAACTTTTGATGGCTCACTGTTTCATTTCAATTTAAGTCTGACAATTTCTATTCAATCACTATTGCTAGTTGAAATCATGTGGTCACTGTATTTGTTTTATGTTCCTTCATCCAATTATATATTTATATATAGTTATAAATACATATACAATTAATATATAGATTTAGAGATATAATGAAAGAAGCTTACTATGCTAATTACTGTGCTACTAGTTACTTTTAATTTCCACTTGCACGAAGTAAATATAAATATATACATGGAACCACACTTATACGTTTAAGGAAAGGATCTAAATCACACTTCTAAATTCTTTATTGTTACTACCATCCTATCATCCAACCTTCTATCACTATAACAACCGGCCATCACCATGAGCCATCATCGGACACCACACTAGAACCACCTTGAACCACCCGTTACCACCCCATTGAACAAACCCACGACCACTTACAACAACCACCGTAAAACACCCACTTCAAACCACCTACCTCACCACCTTTCTTAATGAAACCCATCACCACCATCGTCAATCTCAACCTCCATGATCACCACCATAATTTTTTTTTCTTTTTCTTTTCTTTTTGGTTGTGAGAAACCAAAACCAAACAAGAAAAAAAAACTATTAGAGCTTCTAATATTGCTGCTATGATTTTTATGAATCAACACCTTCCCACCACTTTCGTCCATCGTGAACCACCACCGGTCACGATCATCATCTTCTACAAACAACCACGTTAATTTACCATCATACCTAAACCTTCGAAGATCACCACCTTCATATCAAACCCACAAATACAACCATTTCAGCTACCTACTGCTGTAACTAGTTTTAGTATTTCTATTTACGTTGTGGTTATGGTTTGTGATCCAACACCAAAACAACCAATCACCATTATTTATTTATTTATTTATTTTTTTACAACCGCTGCTTCAATTTTTTTTTTCCGGTTTGTGATCTTCAAATTTTAATATTAATGATAATCACGTGATGATTAGATTATGATACGTAGATGACGAGGAATAGGGAATGAATTGATGATGATACCGAAGCTTGATAATAATAAACGCGAAATAATAAAAGTGATGCATGATCAATGCTTGTGATAAGTTTTATAATGATAAGATGATGATAATATTAGCGTTTGATGATGAAATAAGATCATGTCGATTTTTTTTTAAAACAAAGATGATGATGTTTTGTGATGATGTTGATGAGGATGAATAGTTCTGGGTTTTGATTATTGAAGAAGAAAAGGAAACTGATATAAACGGGTTCAATAGATATTAGGTTCATATATTTACAGAAAACAGATTTGGGTGGATGGTTTAAGAGTGGTTTAGGTTAACAAGGGGTCCTGAGTTCGAACCCAGGCTCCTGCAGTTATATATATATTTTCCCTTTACAAATAGATGACAAGTTGGGTCAAGAGTTATTGGGCTTGATTAATTATTCTTGGGCCGAATTAAGATGTTGGATCAGGCTTTGCTAAGTCTGATTACTTTCTTTGGGCTAAGCAACATGGACTAGTCATTTATCTTAATGGACTTCAAAATGGGTAATTATTATTAATACTATTATTAATGTTATTTTTTTTATTAGTTGTATTATTAACATCATTGTTATTATAATTATTAATAGTAATATTATTAAAATTATCAATATCATTATTATTATCATTATTTTTATGAATATTATTATTAGTAATATTACTATCATTCTTATCATTAGTAGTAAGATTATTAGTATTATAGTTATTATTATTATTATTATTATTATTATTATTATTATTATTATTATTATTATTATTATTATTATTATTATTATTATTATTATTATTATTATTATTATTATTATTATTATTATTATTATTAAAACTATTATTATTGAAACTATTATTATTAAAATTATCATTTTTATTAAAACTATCATTTTTAATTGTCATTATTAGTACTATCATTATTATTATTTTTATCATTAACATGATTTTCATTATTATTATTAACATTAATTTATCAAATAAATATTAAATACATAAAAACATAAATTGATAAATAATTATATTAGTATTACATAAAATCTTAGAATAAACATACTAACATATAATATAACAAGTATATTATTAATATATATATATAAACTTGCTTACTTACGATTATATGCAATAATAGATATATAAATGATATAGGTTCGTGAATCCGAGACCAACTCTACTCTTGTTAAATGACGTCGTATGTATTTTTACTACAAAATACATTAGGTGAGTTTCATTTGCTCCCTTTTTAATTGCTTTTGCAATATATATTTTTGGGCTGAGAATACATGCGCTGCTTTTATAAATGTTTACGAGATAGACACAAGTACTTAAAATATATTCTATGTTGAGTTGTACCACCCTGCATATCTTCCCTAATAGCTTGGTAACTACTATTTACATGTGGTATTGTAAACATGAATCCTGTTGATAGATCTATCGGGCTTGACAACCCCAACCGGACTGGACGACCAGTATTCAACGGTTGCACAGTACTTCATTTCAGTGACTACTCTTGGTACAGTGTAGTGAGATTTCATAATAAAGGAAATATGCGACGTTGATTAAATGTTAAGTATGGTTACCAAGTGCTCAACCACTTAGAATATTTTTATTAAAACGTTTGTGTATATAAAAACCAACCTTTTGGTTGACACTTTTAAGCATGTTTATTCTCAGGTATGAAAGAAACCTTCCGCTGTGCATTTGCTCATTTTAAAGACATTACTTGCAGTCCTTCATGTTATATTTAGGTCAGTACCTCGCAATGGGACCAGATGTTGATGACTTCGTCCAGGTGGATAAGGACGGGTCGCTACAGGTGGTATCAGAGCGGTGGTCGTAGCGAACCAGGTCTTGCATTAGTGTGTCTAACTAGGGATTGTTAGGATGCATTAGTGAGTCTGGACTTCGACCTAGTAGTTGTTAGGTTATATTAGTAAGTCTGGACTTGAACCTGGTCTTTATGTTAAAAGCTTTTGCTTACCACCATTTGTCGAAAATTATCTACTTATCATTATCAGTCTCGACACATCTTATTGCAATTATTGCATTGATAGTGTATAGACAAAGTCATATCTTAGCATATCTGCTAATCCATATCTTAGCGTGTTTGTTACTTTAGACTTTATCTGACACGTTTCCTTAATTTCCTCCGTAATATACGAGATCTTCTGTACTATATTTAGGTATTTTATACAATTAGAATATCATCCGATATCCAAAAATCATCTCATATCAAAAATCCCTTATCTAACCGTACAAGACGGAACTCGCAACCAGTTCAAATTCCTTAGGTTCCGACAACTATTCCGATATGGATTTCGACTCAAGCTCCGAAGACAGTGTAATCGGAATGGATCAACCAATTAGTCATCACCAATTCTGGATGAATTGGGGATGGGTTCGTAGCCTACTTAATCATTGGAGGCAAGAAGAAGGTGATCCCTTCCACCAACCGCCTCTTGGAGAAGAACCTGAAGCACTTACCGGCGAACCAGTCTGAAACACCATTTTCATCCTCATTTCCCGAATATCTCGCCATGATTATATACTATCTCAAATTCAAAACCTTATTCACTCGCTAGTTCCTACCGACAATCATCCTGGAGTAATAAGTCAATTAGCTTCGCACCCAAGTTTTAGCCTTGAAAAATATGGTGCAAAACGTACCAGCTTCAGCAACATCACTGGCACCAACAGTACCATCACCAACATCAACATCCGCATCCCACACCTCAACATCACAATCTTTATCTCGAACATCAACATCATACGCACCATATATACCAAGGAGTACCAACAACAATGAACGATGAAGTATTGATCCATAACTTCATTAATATTCTGCGAAGAATATGTGGTTCCTAATAGTTTTAGAGATTACTAATTTTAGCTCAAACTGAAAAGCAAATGAGATTAATATCATATTAACTCATTAAATCCATGATTACATCTGAAGAAAATATATATGTATATATATTTTCATAAAGATTGTAAATAAAAATTCTTTCGTACAAACTGTTAATGGTGAAAATATTTTAACGGGTAGATAATACCCGAAGAATATTTAGATTTCACATTAATAAGTCACACTGTACGTTCTTCGAATCTGATTCAACAGTCAATTACTATCCTACTTACATCCACAAATATACGAATCTGTTCACCACAGAATAACTATTTTCATTCAATTTCATATTTGGATTTTTACTTATCATAATCCAACAAGTGGGATAATGAAGAAAAACATTGGACAAAATAAAATTTGATAGAAACAAACGAAATAACTAATTGAAATTTTGTTAGGAATCCACGCTTACTGTTCCTAGATAACTGTTTACATTTTATTTATCGCAATTTAATTATCGCAATTTAATTATCGCAATTTATATTCTCGTAATTTTATTTATCGTCATTTAATTTCTGTTATTTATTTTACGCGTTTTAAATATCGGGACACGTATACAAAGTGTATATATGTATAATAATATTCTTGGTACGTCCTAACACAATAAGTATACACTACGTTTTGATAAATCCTAAGACAATACGTACACAATACGTCTTAGTTAATTTTAAGACAATACGTATACAATACGTCTCTGGGTTGATGCAAAGACAATACGTATACAATACGTTGTGGGAAAATTCTAAGAATATATATATAAACCAATTATTGGACTATCAACA
This sequence comes from Rutidosis leptorrhynchoides, assembly GCF_046630445.1. Taxonomy (NCBI): domain Eukaryota; kingdom Viridiplantae; phylum Streptophyta; class Magnoliopsida; order Asterales; family Asteraceae; genus Rutidosis; species Rutidosis leptorrhynchoides. Next base: position 399,746,281 of record NC_092333.1, read on the forward strand.
TTGGACAATTAAAAATGAATTTAAAATATTGATTATAACATATGAAACTAAATAATTCTTCAAGTTTGCCACTTGATTTCATCTTAAACCTCAATTGTATCTTAACGATTACAATCTGCGTTCAAACCTTTCATGATTCTTGAAAACACCTCGATTGAGAGGATGAACCAACCGTATTTCATCTACGGAAGGAAAGATTTATGCATATAGTTATGCACCTGAAAAACTCTCGGAAACTGAGTAAACATTTAATGCGTAACTGTGCTAATTCCTTTAGCATTACTAATACCGAAAATAACTTTGCAATCTCTTTCCAAATTAGTCAATTTTGTCACAGCTCCAGCAAGTCAACTTCGAATTTTCATTCGAAACAACCTTATTATAACTTTGATATATATATGCGTGTTCTTTATTGATACCAGGGAACCTTTTATATTCCACCATATTATCATCAGCATTTAATCATCTAAAAACACAATTATCTTGAAACCACTTCAGATTGATAACCGACGATTCAGATATGGCTGCATTGAATGCAGAGGAAACAGTAAAATTATAGATGGTTTAAATGGCCAAAAGTTTGATGATAAAGAATGGAGTGTTGGGAAAGCTCGATAGAAAATTTGGTACTGAAAAATGGATTGAGCTAACCATAAAGGAGACCAAGGACAAATACAAGGACCAAACCCTATATTCAAAGAATCCAGGTAATTCTGGATCCACCGAAATCTTTAGAGAATATCTTGTTCCGAAGTCATGTTAAAATCTTGCGGAAAATCTTTCTTCATCAACCTTCGAACTTAGAAACTCCAAAATATCATCATAAATATCTTCGATATTTCTGTGGATATTTTCATAAATATTCTTGTCTGAAATTATCTACCTCTGCGTGTTTTCGGTATTTCATTATATTGGAAACTTCTGTAAAATATAAGTATAAATTATGAATGAATTGTGGAGAAGTGTTGGGAATTGAAGCATGGGTTAGTATAATATAATGACGTCAGGCCAACGTGGTTATATTGCAGTAAGTCATGCTGAATTTCTAATGGAACATGATGATGGTTCATCGATCTTACCTTCATTATGTATCATGTTACATAACTCTTTCATTCTACTTAACCTCGGAACATAGCAAGAAAATATATTCTTGATAGTTCTATCCTCTGTGATTCTGGTAACTAACCAAATCAAATCGTGCTATTACATTCCTTCCTGCTGAAAACATTATAATCATTCGAAATTCTATATCTACGAATTCTGGACCATTATTCACTTGACTTGGAGTCGAGAAGAGAAAACAAGAGCATGGAGCTCCGAAAAAAATAAAGGTGAATATAAAGCCAATCACAAACACAGGAATTACAAAGCGTGTATATCAATGTTTATCACAACATAAAGATACGGGAGAATTAAAAGCATTATAACCCCAAGGGCGAAGTAGAAGAAAACGGATTCCTCCGGTGGTAATTGGAAAAGGAGAATGATTGATACGATAGTGAGGATAAGAACAAGGATCAGAACGGGATGGAGCATATTGACGAATGTTTTGAGGGAGAAAGAATAGAGGGTGTGAGTTGTAAGGAAATGGAGAGGTTGGATTTATAGTGAAATACCCAACAGAACAATCGAAACAGATTATTGCATTTAATCAAAGAAGATCCTGATTTCCTTAATCGCCGAGGAACCAAATCTTATTACGAAGATTTTCTTTAAATCCCATGAATTCCGGAAATCAATCCTAACTACGTTATCGATTAAAACGAATATATATTTACTCATTTCACTCTCTTGCGATAGCTTCACTTATACTCTTCGCATAATCAAATTGTTTTATCTATATTACTCAGTGATGATAAAACTCTAATCATCAACACATATTTGTCATGAAAACATTTTTATGGTTAGCCATGACGACCTCGATCAAATTTCGGGACGAAATTTCTTTAACGGGTAGGTACTGTCACGACCCGGAAAATTTTGACAAATTTTAAATCAAACTCTCAATACGATTTTATATTTTTGACACGATAAGAAAAGTCTGTAATGTTGAGTCTCAAAATCTTTGAACTATTCTTATGAATCCATTTGACATTTGATTATTTTCGACGACTCACGATACGATTGCTTGTAAAAAGATTTGCATATATTTAAATGTGTATATATATATATATATATATATATATATATATATATATATATATATATATATATATATATGTGTGTGTGTGTGTGTATAATAATATGAAATATTATTTATTGTAATTGTTATAATTAATTTTGTAAAATAATAAATTTTATTTACAAAGTATCTATAAATAAAGTATATAGAATATATATGTAGGATTTCGAAGTTATTTAGTAAACGACGACAACGCTCAATTGTCATTTGGTTGATAGTTAACAAGTTAAAAAGGAACATATATGATTTTAAAATAATCGATGATTCAAAAATGAGTTCTATAAATTTTAGGCTTATTAAAAATATATTTATTAGCTAAATGTTAAATTTGAACAATTTTTATATTTTACCCATAAATGAGAGGGACAGTTGATGTAATATTTATTTATTAAATTAATAACTGAATTTTATATCATAATGACTAAAATAAATAATGATATTTAATTTATAAATTTGGGATTTTTCTGAGTACATTTATCCGCCAGTGATTAATCACGGAGTAGGAAATAATAGGAGAGTGTCGGTAATAAACTTACAAAACTTTTGATGGCTCACTGTTTCATTTCAATTGAAGTCTGACAATTTCTATTCAATCACTATTGCTAGTTGAAATCATGTGGTCACTGTATTTGTTTTATGTTCCTTCATCCAATTATATATAGTTATTGTAGCGACCCGACAAAATCGTCATTGACGGCGCCGTTAACTTAGGTCCCGTTGCGTGGTCATAGTCCCTAAATGAGACGCGTTTGACCAAAATTATGTCGCAATCATTTGAAACGTACAAGACTTACAAAGTTTAGTTTACCAAACGGCTCGACAACAAGTTTAAGTTTACAAAAGTATAAAGTATTAATGAAATAACTTGCGACATAATAAGTTAAAAATCACAGTTGCTATAAATAGCGTAAGTACGTAAACATTTGTTCGAATCCAAAGGTGCTATCACTAGCGTATGCATGTATGTATGCTTGACCCCAAGCAAGTATGAGTGTACGTGGAAGCATGTATCAAATAGCCATGTATGAACCTGAGAAACATATAGAAAACTGTCAACGAAAAACGTTGGTGAAATCATAGGTGTTTGTAAATGTTGTTTTGAACCAAAAGATTTAGTATAAGATGATTATCAAAATCATTTGCATTCCAAAGTTTTTGTTTGTATCGCGGGCACCCAATTATCAAACTTAACTGTTTTGCACCCTTTACGTAGTGTTAGAACATACACTAGACTCGAAAATATATTTCATCCGCTAACGGTAGCGAACCGTCCGAATGAGGCTCGTCAAGCCCATGTGATCACATAATATAAGTTCACGTTTACACCCTGAAAGTGTAACTAATGATAATTGAATTGAGGATTTTTGTTCAAACCCGTACGTGGAATGTTCATTTTCGTACTTGTGTTCAAAGTGTAAAAGCATGATACGTATATGTTTCTCATCCCATAGTTTAAAGCATAAAAGTTGTTGAAAGATGGGACTATGATCTCACCTCGAGTGCACGAGTATAAAAGTACTTCACAAAGTAAATGTGTGCATGATAGTTGCTTAGCCTTGACCTAAACAAGTAAGTTGTATCAATTAACCGGTTACGACACAAGGTCGGGCGAAATGTGTTCAATTAGTCCTATGGCTCGTTACGACTTGAATAGTATAGCATGTGAGTCACGTTGTCAAGTTTCATGCAAGAATCAAGTATAAAAGAAGATTAGAACGATTGCATAAACGTTTGGTTAAGTTTAACTAAAAGTCAAACTCGGTCAAGTCAAAGTCAACAAAAAGTGAACACGTTCGGGTCGGGTCGCGAACTATTTTTCTGAGGTTTTTATTCATATATAAGCATGTTAGAACAAGTTACATGTGAATCGGAGGTCCCTAGCGTGCCAAACATTTTTCATATTTTGACCATGTAGGTCAGAATCAAACTATGCTTATTGTCGCGCCGTGAAAAAGGCTGGCCGCGCCGCGGCGAATAACGGGTGTTGGTACCTGGTCAGTCTCAATTGTTCAAGTCTTTTCCAAACTCAATTTAGCACAAAATACAAACCGTAAACACTTAGAATGCGTATCTTATATCGTTGGAAAGCTCTTTTGACAAGGAACACGACTAAGTACATATTATCAATCGAAACATGCATTTATAATAATCAAATTCTCGTCAAATGTTCAATGAACGTTCATAATCAAAGTTTCAAGTTTGTAAAACGCGTTTCATGATTCGGGCAACCAATTTACATGTATGACAAGCCGTTTTGAAGGTAATAAAACATACATTACAACTAAACACTCACAAATAACATTTCATGTCATTCAAAGCATCAAAAGTTCATCTTAAGAGCTATCAAACCCTAACCAAGAATCACAAAATCATAAATCATGTTTTTGAAGTATCTTAATCAACCTACGTATCAAAATGAAGCTAGTGATACTAGTAACACAATTAAAACATGAACTTTAACAATTTAACAACATTAACTCATCCAAAATGCAAGATTAAGCAAACTCATTTCAAATGTTCAAACTAGTTACTCAAAATAACAAATCGAGCAAACAAAACATATATTCATGTTATACACGAGCCATAGACACTAACTAACACCATTTCAAGTATATAAAACGAATTTAGAGAAATTTAGTGTTTTAGAAATGTCACCCAAATGAGATGAAATTGGTACCAAAATGTAGAGGATGAAGAGAGGATCTCGAATATGTTGTCGGATTTGTTGTGAGCTTCCTAGATGTGAAATGGATGATAAATTTGTGTTTATGGGTGTGAGAGCACAAAAGTGGAAGTAAGAAAAAGAGAGGAGGTGATGAATGAATGAGATGAGTGGTGGTGGTGGTGACTAGTTACCAAAATTTGGCCAAGTGCCAATATTAGTCCCTCAAGTTTCAAAGCGGGTGCGGGAATTAACCAAACGAATATTTTAAAAACGTTCGAGTAAACGAGTGATGTTAATTAAATAACGGAATTATTATGAACGTTAGTCAACGGAAACTACGAATTTAAATAACGAAAGATATTTATTAAAAAAAAAGACAGTGTTAAAAATAAATTTAACGGAAAAACGCGAGATGTTACATTACCTACACCTTAAAAGAAATTTCGTCCCGAAATTTAGTTGGAAGTAGTAGTCGTTGTTTCTCCCTCGAGATCTTGCGTTATCAATTCTACGGATAAGTGAAGGTACTTCCTTGGGCATTTCAACGAACTTTGGCAGTCGGGATTTTTACATTGGTTTAAAATTTGGTTTCACGATTTATAGTTTCAACCGGTTCTCCTAGGAAGTGAAGTTTATCTTTGATAGTAAGTTCATATAAGAGGATAACAAGTTCTTGTTTTGCAAGACACGCCTTTAAGTTTGATATACAGAATGTAGGATGAACGGAATTTGTTTGAGTCGGAAGTTCAAAACGGTAAGCAACGGGCATAACACGCCCCAAGATTTCAAAAGGATTAAAAATATCGCTGATTTAGCTTTCTACGTTTCCGAAACGGACTACACCTTTTCAAGGTGCGACTTTTAACGTTACGTGGTTTCCCACATGGAATTCGAAAGGTTTACGTCTAACATTGGCATAGCTCCTTTGGCGACTACGGGCCATCTCGAGCCTTTCTCGGATTGGAACGATCTTAACGGTTACTCCATGAATGAGTCCGGGTTCGGTGACTTGATTATCATTTACTTGGTTCTACAAAAAGGTGAATGACGTTTCCGGTCATATAAGATTTCAAAAGGTGTGACGTTAAGACTTGAATGATAACCATCGTTGTAAGAGAATTTGGTTAAAGGCAAAAACTTTTCTCAAGTAAATTTGAAGTTGATAACGCAAACTCGTATTATGGTTTCCAAGGTTTGAATCATGTGTTTGCTTGGTCCGTCGGTTTGTGGATGATACGCGGTACTCATGTTTAAACGTGGTCCCGAGGCTTTTTGTAAGTTTAGAAGTGAAACGAGCATCTCGATCTGAAACGAGGTACATTCCTTTAAGGTATATTTGAAAGAGTTTGTTAGGACGTGAAAACATTTGTTGGAACAAGTTTTTGTTTCTCAAGAATTTCGCGACGCGGAAGATTTATCGATTTCTAAAAACGTTCGTTAGGACTATTCACCCTCGTGGCGAATGCTAGTATAGTGTGAAGAGTCTCTCTCTCCATTGAGAATTTAGATAGAAGGTTTCTTTATACGGAAGTACGAGTGTAATGCGGAGGAAGTTTCCGCCTCGATATGAGCATAACAAGCATATTGTAGTTCGTCGATAAAACTATAAGAAAACGAGATAGTATACACGTGTAACATATGTTTGGAGTCGAAAGAATTGGTCATTCATTCAGAAGCATAAATATAGTTTGACAATAATCGAAGGTGTGTCCTTGGTATGGTTGTTATCAATATTCTCGGAGTTTTCGGATACCTAACAAGAAAGATTGAAGTCATGTACATGGCACATGGTGCTGATTAGGTTGATCGAGTCCAAACACCATCACGTGTCATTAGAACTTTGGTATGACTTACCGTAATATAACCATGTTGATCGAGTGTCGTTATATTACGCTAACTCATACCTCCATTCCCACATCACTCCATAGATTCAAGTTCGTGTAATCATAAAGATCTAAAATGAACAAAGTGTAACGACGTCTCAAACGTGACTTGTATTGAATCGAAAGAATTAGTGCAACTCTAAAGAAGCGTTCCCCGAGGGAAGTGTATAAATGATCGTTTACGTCAATGCGGTTCAAGTCAAACGATAATGCCTTTAGGCACAAAAAGAGTAACGAATCATGATAACAAATAGTACGCAGCCGTAGTGATAAGCATTGATGACGATACTCACATAGAGTAGTGATGGTAGTAACAAGAAGTGGTAGATAGTAAGGAACACCGGTGTGACATCGATAGTAAGTTGAAACGGTGGCGAATAACAATCTGGGAGACAGAGTTCTCGAACAAGTATGACTAATGAAGTTGTTGTCATTCTTACGCGCATGAATCTCGAATTTACGCGTGTTACCAGAAAGTTGCAGAATACGAGTTCGTATGATGAAAACTTGGTACCATTAAAAAGTTTGCCTAAGAATGATTCAAGTATAATACACAAGTAGTCAAGTAAGTGCTATCTATAGAAAATGTATGTCAGAATGCAATGATTAACTATTCGGTTGTAGTCTAGATTCACTAATGCGTCCTAACGACTCTGTCAGACACACTAATGCACATCCTAGTTCCCTACAACCAACGCTCTGATACTATCGATAGCGACCCGACAAAATCGTCATTGACGGTGCTGTTAACTTAGGTCCCGTTGCGTGGTCATAGTCCCTAAATGAGACGCGTTTGACCAAAATTATGTCGCAATCATTTGAAACATACAAGACTTACAAAGTTTAGTTTACCAAACGGCTCGACAACAAGTTTAAGTTTACAAAAGTATAAAGTATTAATGAAATAACTTGCGACATAATAAGTTGAAAATCACGGTTGCTATAAATAGCGTAAGTACGTAAACATTTGTTTAAATCCAAAGGTGCTATCACTAGCGTATGCATGTATGTATGCTTAACCCCAAGCAAGTATGAGTGTACGCGGAAGCATGTATCAAATAGCCATGTATGAACCTGAGAAACATATAGAAAACTGTCAACAAAAAACGTTGGTGAAATCATAGGTGTTTGTAAATGTTGTTTTGAACCACAAGATTTAGTATAAGATGATTATCAAAATCATTTGCATTCCAAAGTTGTTGTTTGTATCGCGGGCACCCAATTATCAAACTTAACTGTTTTGCACCCTTTGCGCAGTGTTAGAACATACACTAGACCCGAAAATATATTTCATCCGCTAACGGTAGCGAACCGTCCGAATGAGGCTCGTCAAGCCCATGTGATCACATAATATAAGTTCACGTTTACACCCTGCAAGTGTAACTAATGATAATTGAATTGAGGATTTTTGTTCAAACCCGTACATGGAATGTTCGTTTTCGTACTTGTGTTCAAAGTGTAAAAGCATGATACGTATATGTTTCTCATCCCATAGTTTAAAGCATAAAAGTTGTTGAAAGATGGGACTATGATCTCACCTCGAGTGCACGAGTATAAAAGTACTTCACAAAGTAAACATGTGCATGATAGTTGCTTAGCCTTGACCTAAACGAGTAAGTTGTATCAATTAACCAGTTACGACATAAGGTCGGGCGAAATGTGTTCAATTAGTCCTATGGCTCGTTACAACTCGAATAGTATAGCATGTGAATCACGTTATCAAGTTTCATGCAAGAATCAAGTATAAAAGAAGATTAGAACGATTGCATAAACGTTTGGTTAAGTTTAACTAAAAGTCAAACTCAGTCAAGTCAAAGTCAACAAAAAGTCAACACGTTCGGGTCGGGTCCCGAACTATTTTTCTGAGGTTTTTATTCATATATAAGCATGTTAGAACAAGTTACATGTGAATCGGAGGTCCCTAGCGTGCCAAACATTTTTCATATTTTGACCATGTAGGTCAGAATCAAACTACGCTTATTGTCGCGCCGCGACAAAGGCTGGCCGCGCCGCGGCGAATAACGGGTGTTGGTACCTGGTCAGTCTCAATTGTTCAAGTCTTTTCCAAACTCAATTTAGCACAAAATACAAACCGTAAACACTTAGAATGCGTATCTTATATCGTTGGAAAGCTCTTTTGAAAAGGAACACGACTAAGTACATATTATCAATCAAAACATGCATTTAAAATAATCAAATTCTCGTCAAATGTTCAATGAACGTTCATAATCAAAGTTTCAAGTTTGTAAAACGCGTTTCATGATTCGGGCAACCAATTTACATGTATGATATGCCGTTTTGAAGGTAATGAAACATACATTACAACTAAACACTCTCAAATAACATTTCACGACATCCAAAGCATCAAAAGTTCATCTTAAGAGCTATCAAACCCTAACCAAGAATAACAAAATCATAAATCATATTTTTGAAGTTTTCTTAATCAACCTACGCATCAAAATGAAGCTAGTGATACTAGTAACACAATTAAAACATGAACTTTAACAATTTAACAACATTAACTCATCCAAAATGCAAGATTAAGCAATGATAATGCTAAAAACGAACATATATTTCATAGCATTATTCCTCAAGAAAGACAAGCTTTTAGTTGCAATTGTTCTATTTACAAGTGATATTCGTTTAAATAATAAAAGGTGAAGACAAAAGACAGATTCGACGAATTGAAGACGCAAACGACCAAAAAGTTCAAAAGTACAAAAGACAATCAAAGAGGTTCCAATTATTGATAAGAAACGTCTCGAAATTACAAGAGTACAAGATTCAAAACGCAAAGTACAAAATATAAAATTGTACGCAAGGACGTTCGAAAATCCGGAACCGGGACCAGAGTCAACTCTCAACGCTCGACGCAACGGACTAAAAATTACAAGTTAACTATGTATGTAAATATAATATAATATATAATTAATTATATTAATTATATATATATATATATTATATTTATAAATAAAAACCGTCGGCAGAGAAAGACTCCAAAGGTGTGAGCTGTAATTTCATTCTCCGCGACTCGCGGAGTTTGAAGGCCAAAATGGCCGTGAGTCGCGGAGCCCCCAGTTTTGAAACTCCCTATAAAGCAAACCAAAATCTGATCATTTTCATCATATTTTTCTTCTTCTCCTCATACGTAAAATATATATATATATATTTATAATTTATATTTTAATTTTAATTATAATTCTAATAATAAGGGTATGTTAGCGAATGTTGTAAGGGTGTAAGTCGAAATTCTGTCCGTGTAACGCTACGCTATTTTTAATCATTGTAAGTTATGTTCAACCTTTTTACATTAATGTCTCGTAGCTAAGTTATTATTATGCTTATTTAAAACGAAGTAATCATGATATTGGGCTAATTACTAAAATTGGGTAATTGGGCTTTGTACCATAATTGGGGTTTGGACAAAAGAACGACACTTGTGGAAATTAGACTATGAGCTATTAATGGGCTTTAAATTTGTTTAACTAAATGATAGTTTGTTAATGTTAATATAAAGATTTACAATTGGGCGTCCCTATAAATTACCATATACACTCGATCGGACACGATGGGCGGGGTATTTATATGTACGAATAATCGTTCATTTAACCGGACACGGGAATGGATTAATAGCCACTAGAATAATTAAAACAGGGGTGAAATTATGTACAAAGGACACTTGGTATAATTGATAACAAAATATTAAAACCTTGGGTTACACTCAGTCGACATCCTGGTGTAATTATTAAACAAAGTATTAAAATCTTGTTACAGTTTAAATCCCCAATTAGTTGGAATATTTAACTTCGGGTATAAGGATAATTTGACGAGGGCACTCGAACTTTATATTTATGACTGATGGACTGTTATGGACAAAAACCAGACGGACATATTAAATAATCCAGGACAAAGGACAATTAACCCATGGGCATAAAACTAAAATCAACACGTCAAACATCATGATTACGGAAGTTTAAATAAGCATAATTCTTTTATTTCATATTTAATTTCCTTTATTTTATATTTAATTGCACTTCTAATTATCGCACTTTTATTTATTGCTATTTAATCGCACTTTTAATTATCGTACTTTTTAATTTTATTTTATCGCACTTTTATTGCAATTTCATTATCGTTATTTATTTTACGCTTTAAATTAAGTCTTTTATTTATTTAATATTTTACATTAGGTTTTAACTGCGACTAAAGTTTTAAAATCGACAAACCGGTCATTAAACGGTAAAAACCCCCCTTTATAATAATAATATTACTTATATATATGTTTGTATTTTTATAAAAGTAAATTAATATAGCGTTGAGCTTTGTTTAAAAAAAGATTCCCTGTGGAACGAACCGGACTTACTAAAAACTACACTACTCTACGATTAGGTACACTGCCTATAGTGTTGTAGCAAGGTTTAAGTATATCCATTCTCTAAATAAATAAATAAATATCTTGTGTAAAATTGTATCGTATTTAATAGTATTTCCTGCTAAAATTAATAACTATTTTATATACACCCCGCTGCACATCAAGCAAACTCATTTCAAATGTTCAAACTAGTTACTCAAAATAACAAATCGAGCAAACAAAACATATATTCATGTTATACACGAGCCATAGACACTAACTAACACCATTTCAAGTATATAAAATGAATTTAGAGAAATTTAGTGTTTTAGAAATGTTACCCAAATGAGATGAAATTGGTACCAAAATGTAGAGGATGAAGAGAGGATCTCGAATATGTTGTCGGATTTGTTGTGAGCTTCCTAGATGTGAAATGGATGATGAATTTGTGTTTATGGGTGTGAGAGCACAAAAGTGGAAGTAAGGAAAAGAGAGGAGGTGATGAATGAATGAGATGAGTGGTGGTGGTGGTGACAAGTTACCAAAATTTGGCCAAGTGCCAATATTAGTCCCTCAAGTTTCAAAGCGGGTGCGGGAATTAACCAAACGAATATTTTAAAAACGCTCGAGTAAACGAGTGATGTTAATTAAATAATGGAATTATTATGAACGTTAGTCAACGGAAACTACGAATTTAAATAACGAAAGATATTTATAAAAAAAAAGACAGTGTTAAAAATAAATTTAACGGAAAAATGCGGGATGTTACAGTTATAAACACATATACATTTAATATATAGATTTAGAGATATAATGAAAGAAGCTTACTATGCTAATTACTCTGCTACTTGTTACTTTTAATTTCCACTTGCACGAAGTAAATATAAATATATACATGGAACCACACTTATACGTTTAAGGAAAGGATCTAAATCACACTTCTAAATTCTTTATTGTTACTACCATCCTATCATCCAACCTTCTATCACTATAACAACCGGCCATCACCATGAGCCATCACCGGACACCACACTAGAACCACCTTGAACCACCCCATTGAACAAACCCACGACCACTTACAACAACCACCGTAAAACACCCACTTCAAACCAACTACCTCACCACCTTTCTTAATAGAAACCCATCACCACCATCGTCAATCTCAACCTCCATGATCACCACCATAATTTTCTTTTTCTTTTTCTTTTCTTTTCGGTTGTGAGAAACCAAAACCAAACAAGAAAAAAAAACTGTTAGAGCTTCTAAGATTGCTGCTACAATTGCTATGAATCAACACCTTCCCACCACTTTCGTCCATCGTGAACCACCACCGGTCACGATCATCATCTTCTACAAACAACCACGTTAATTTACCATCATACCTAAACCTTCGAAGATCACCACCTTCATATCAAACCCACAAATACAACCATTTCAGCTACCTACTGCTGTAACTAGTTTTAGTATTTCTATTTACGCTCTGGTTATGGTTTGTGATCCAACAGCAAAACAACCAATCACCATTATTTATTTATTTATTTATTTTTTTACAACCGCTGCTTCAATTTTTTTTATTTTTATTTTTTTCGGTTTGTGATCTTCAAATTATAATATTGATGATGATCACGTGATGATTAGATTATGATATGTAGATGACGAGGAATAGGGAATGAATTGATGATGATACCGAAGCTTGATAATAATAAACGCGAAATAATAAAAGTGATGCATGATAGATGCTTGTGATGAGTTTTATAATGATAAGATGATGATAATGTTAGCGTTTGATGATGAAATAAGATCATGTCGATTTTTTTAAAAACAAAGATGATGATGTTTTGTGATGATGTTGATGAGGATGAATAGTTCTGGGTTTTGATTGTTGAAGAAGAAAAGGAAACTAATATAAACGGGTTCAATAGATATTAGGTTCATATATTTACAGAAAACAGATTTAGATGGATGGTTTAAGAGTGGTTTAGGTTAACAAGGGGTCCTGAGTTCGAACCCAGGCTCCTGCAGTTATATATATTTTTCTTTTTACAAATAGCTGACAAGTTGGGTCAAGAGTTATTGGGCTTGAATAATTATTCTTGGGCCGAATTAAGATGTTGGATCAGGCTTTGCTAAGTCTGATTACTTTCTTTGGGCTAAGCAACATGGACTAGTCATTTATCTTAATGGACTTCAAAATGGGTAATTATTATTAATACTATTATTAATGTTATTTTTTTATTAGTTGTATTATTAACATCATTATTATTATAATTATTAATAGTAATATTATTAAAATTATCAATATCATTATTATTATCATTATTTTTATGAATATTATTATTAGTAATATTACTATCATTCTTATCATTAGTAGTAAGATTATTAGTATTATAGTTATTATTATTATTATTATTATTATTATTATTATTATTATTATTATTATTATTATTATTATTATTATTATTATTATTATTATTAAAACTATTATTATTGAAACTATTATTATTAAAATTATCATTTTTATTAAAACTATCATTTTTAATTGTCATTATTAGTACTATCATTATTATTATTTTTATCATTAACATGATTTTCATTATTATTATTAACATTAATTTATCAAATAAATATTAAATACATAAAAACATAAATTGATAAATAATTATATTAGTATTACATAAAATCTTAGAATAAACATACTAACATATAATATAACAAGTATATTATTAATATATATATATATATAAACTTGCTTACTTACGATTATATGCAATAATAGATATATAAATGATATAGGTTCGTGAATCCGAGACCAACCCTACTCTTGTTAAATGACGTCATATGTATTTTTACTACAAAATACATTAGGTGAGTTTCATTTGCTCCCTTTTTAATTGCTTTTGCAATATATATTTTTGGGCTGAGAATACATGCGCTGCTTTTATAAATGTTTACGAGATAGACACAAGTACTTAAAATATATTCTACGTTGAGTTGTACCACCCTGCATATCTTCCCTAATAGCTTGGTAACTACTATTTACATGTGGTATTGTAAACGCGAATCCTGTTGATAGATCTATCGGGCTTGACAACCCCAACCGGACTGGACGACCAGTATTCAACGGTTGCACAGTACTTCGTTTTAGTGACTACTCTTGGTACAGTGTAGTGAGATTTCATAATAAAGGGAATATGCGACGTTGATTAAATGTTAAGTATGGTTACCAAGTGCTCAACCACTTAGAATATTTTTATTAAAACGTTTGTGTATATGAAATCTTGTGGTCTATTAAGATATTGAAATGATTGTTATGATAAACCTATGAACTCACCAACCTTTTGGTTGACACTTTTAAGCATGTTTATTCTCAGGTATGAAAGAAACCTTCTGCTGTGCATTTGCTCGTTTTAAAGACATTACTTGGAGTCCTTCATGTCATATTTAGGTCAGTACCTCGCAATGGGACCAGATGTTGATGACTTCGTCCAGGTGGATAAGGACGGGTCGCTACACATGTCTAGACGAGTTCCTAATGCTTGCTGTAATGTCTGCCAGAATCTTGAAATAAATCTGCCATCCCTATCAGAGATAATAGAGATTGGTATTCCATGTCTGGAGACGACTTCCTTCAAATACAGTCGTGCTAACTTCTCCATCTTGTCATCTTCTCTTATTGGCAGGAAGTGTGCTGATTTGGTGAGACGATCAACTATTACCCAAATAGTATCAAAACCCTTGCAGTCCTTGGCAATTTAGTGATAAAATCCATGGTGATGTTTTCCCATTTCTATTCCGGGATTTCGGGTTGTTGAAGTAGACCAGATGGTTTCTGATGCTCAGCTTTGACCTTAGAACACGTCAAACATTCTCCTACGTATTTAGCAACATCGGCTTTCATAACCGGTCACCAAAAATGTTTCTTGAGATCCTTATACATCTTCCCCGTTCCAGGATGTATTGAGTATCTGGTTTTATGAGCTTCTCTAAGTACCATTTCTCTCATATCTCCAAATTTTGGTACCCAAATCCTTTCAGCCCTATACCGGGTTCTGTCTTCCCAAATATTAAGATGCTTCTCCGATCCTTTGGGTATTTCATCTTTTAAATTTCCCTCTTTTAAAACTCCTTGTTGCGCCTCCTTTATTTGAGCAGTAAGGTTAGTGTGAATCATTATATTCATAGCTTTTACTCGAATGGGTTCTCTGTCCTTTCTGTTCAAGGCGTCGGCTACCATATTTGCCTTCTCCGGGTGATAACAAATCTCAAAGTCGTAATCATTTAACAATTCAATTCATCTGCGCTGCCTCATGTTCAGTTGTTTCTGATTAAATATGTGTTGAAGACTTTTGTGGTCGGTATATATAATACTTTTGACCCCATATAAGTAGTGCCTCCAAGTCTTTAATGCAAAAACAACCGCGCCTAATTCCAAATTATGCGTCGTATAATTCTGCTCGTGAATCTTCAATTGTCTAGACGCATAAGCAATTACTTTCGTTCGTTTCATTAATACCCAACCGAAACCTTGCTCTGAGGAGTCACAATATATCACAAAATCATCATTCCCTTCAGGTAATGACAATATAGGTGCCGTAGTTAACTTTTTCTTCAACAATTGAAACGCTTTTTCTTGTTCATCCTTCCATTCAAATTTCCTCCCTTTATGCGTTAATGCAGTCAAGGGTTTTGCTATTTTGGAAAAATCTTGGATGAATCTCCTGTAATAACCAGCTAGCCCTAAAAATTGGCATATGTGTTTCGGAGTTTTCGGGGTTTCCCACTTTTCAACGGTTTCAATCTTTGCTAGATCCACCTGAATACCTTCTTTGTTCACTATATGACCGAGGAATTGAACTTCTTCCAACAAAAATGCACACTTTGAAAACTTAGCGTACAATTTTTCTTTTCTCAGCAACTCTAGCACTTTTCTCAGATGTTCTTCGTGCTCTTGATCATTCTTCGAGTATATAAGTAAGTCATTGATGAAAGCAATGACAAACTTGTCAAGATATGGCCCACACACTTGGTTCATGAGGTTCATGAACACAGCTGGTGAGTTAGTCAATCCAAACAGCATAACCATAAACTCGTAATGACCGTAACACGTCCTAAAAGCAGTCTTCGGAATGTCATCCTCTTTCACCCGCATTTGGTGATATCCAGAACGTAAATCGATCTTCGAATAAATCGACGAGCCTTGTAGTTGATCAAATAAGTCATCGATTCTCGGTAATGGGTAACGGTTCTTGATGGTAAGTTTGTTCAACTCTCGGTAGTTGATACACAACCTGAATGTACCATCTTTCTTCTTGACAAACAGAACAGGAGCTCCCCATGGTGATGTACTTGGTCGAATGAAACCACGCTCTAAAAGTTCCTGTAACTGACTTTGTAATTCTTTCATTTCGCTGGGTGCGAGTCTGTATAGAGCACGAGCAATTGGTGCAGCTCCTGGTACAAGGTCTATTTGAAATTCAACGGATCGATGTGGGTAATCCCGGTAATTCTTTCGAAAATACATCGAAAAATTCTTTTGCGACGGGAACATCACTGATGTTCTTTTCTTCAGGTTTAACTTCCTCGATGTGTGCTAGAATGACGTAACAACCTTTTCTTATTAGTTTTTGCGCCTTCAAACTACTAATAAGATTTAACTTCCCGTTGTTCTTTTCTCCGTACACCATTAAAGGTTTTCCTTTTTCACGCATAATGCGAATCGTATTTTTATAACAAACGACCTCTGCTCTCACCTTTTTCGACCAGTCCATGCCAATTATTACATCAAAACTCCCTAGCTCAATTGGTATTAAATCAATTTTAAACGTTTCATCCCCCAGTTTAATTTCTCTCTCCCGACATATATTATCAGCTGAAATCATTTTACCGTTTGCTAATTCGAGTAAAAATTTACTATCCAAAGGCGTCAATGGGCAAATTAATTTAGTACAAAATTCTCTACTCATATAGCTTCTATCCGCACCCGAATCAAATAAAAAAGAAACGTACCCGTAGCAAGCTTCGAGTCTTCCTGTGCTTCTGCAGCATTAATATTGAAAACTCTTCCACGGCCCTACCCATTAGTGTTCCCCTAATTCGGGCAATTTCTAATAATGTGGCCCGGTTTTCCACATTTATAACAAACAGCGTTGGTATTACTTGCTCCGACACTATTCGTTTTGGCATTACTTGTTCCGACATTATTTGTTCCTTTAGTTCTGTTAAACTTTGGTCCGTAGACCTCACACTTTGTCGCACTATGACCATTTCTTTTACACCTGTTGCAAAATGTCGTGCAAAACTCCTGATGATTTTCTTCACACCTATGACATGGCTGTTTTTGGTTTTTGTTGCCGTTGTTGGGATTGTTATTATTGTTGGAACGGTTGTTGTAGTTGTTGTTGTTGTTGTTGTTGTTGTTGTTGAGATGTTTGTTGTAGTTATTGTTAGAATTGCGGTTATTGTTACGATTGTTGTTGCGGTTGTTGGGATAGTTATTGCGATTGTGGTTGTAATTGTTGTTGTTGTTGTACTGGTAACTCTTGTCACCGTTTTCCTCCCACTTCCTCTTGAGTTGTTTCGTGTTGGCTTCTTCGGTCGCCTGCTCTTTAATTCTTCCCTCAATCTGATTAATGATTTTATGAGCCATTCGACTTGCCTTCTGTATAGAAGCGGGCTCGTGTGAACTCACATCTTCTTGAATCCTTACTGGTAACCCTTTTACAAACGCGTCGATCTTCTCTTCTTCATCTTCGAATGCTCCCGGACACAATAGGCACAACTCTGTGAATCGTCGTTCATATGTGGTAATGCTGAACCCTTGTGTTCGTAACTCTCTAAGTTCTGTCTTGAGTTTATTGACTTCGTTTCTAGGACTGTACTGCTCGTTCATCAATTGCTTGAATGCCGACCACAGTAGTGCGTAAGCAGCATTTTGTCCTACCTGTTCAAGATAGGTGTTCCACCACGTTAACGCAGTACCTGTGAAGGTTTGCATAGCGTACTTAACTTTGTCCTCTTCAGTACACTTACTTATGGCAAACACCGATTCGACTTTCTCGGTCCACCGTTTCAATCCAATTGGTCCTTCGGTTCCATTAAATTCCAAAGGTTTGCAGGCAGTGAATTCTTTGTAGGAGCATCCTACATGATTTTTTGCACCGTTAGCTGCATTGCTAGATTCAGAGTTATTGTTGGTATGTAGCGCAGCTTGTACTGCGGCTATGTTTGCAGCAAGAAAGGTACGAAATTCCTCTTCGCTCTTATTCATGGTGTGTCGAGTAGTCGGTGCCATTTCCTTCAAAATAGCCAACTGAATCGAGTTAATCATACAGAATATTAAGAGTAGTCAATAGTATTTCGTAGCATAATATGAACTCATTTATAAAATCTTTTTCTTCATATTAGCGTTTTATAAGTTTAAATTCGGGTACTACCTACCCGTTAAGTTCATACTTAGTAGCTAATATACAATTCAACTACTACAATTCCATATGAAAAACTGATTATAATAATATATCACATACAAATATTCTTCAAACTTACAACTTCGCTATATTACATATAACATGAAATATAGTACACTTTGATACAGGACAGTTTTGAAGATAAACCTAGTTAATACGCAAGTTGTTCAGCAAAGGAAATAAAGACACGTAATTCATAAGTCCAGAAACAAGTCATGCATTCTGGTTTTACTAAGACGACTTCCCATCCTTGGTCTTGTGGAAAATAACTGTTATGACCATTGGCTAGGCAGCATGTTGTAATGTCATCAAAAGGACGAGGGTTTCGTAATGTCCAACAGCCTCGTAATAATCTAAAAACCTTGTTTCTCACCCCAACTACTGAATCCGTCACTTGTGGGAAGGTTTTATTTAAAAGTTGCAATCCGATGTTCTTTTTCTTACTTTGGTAAGAAGCGAACATCACTAACCCGTAAGCATAACATGCTTCTTTATGTTGCATGTTAGAAGCTCTTTCTAATTCACGAAATCCTATGTTGGGATATGTTGAGTCAAAATAGGTTCTTAACCCGTAGCGTAAAATTGCATTTGGGTTCCCCGCATTTAACGCTTTAAAGAAAACACGGTGTAACTTACGGTCTCCCCAATGTGATATATCCCACCTATCAAAGGAAAGCCTTTTATAAACTAAGGCATTTCTGGAAAGTCTTTCAAATGTTTGACAAGTTAATTTTGCCATAATTAATTGTGCTGATGAATTCTGACCGACTCTAGACAAGATTTCCTCAATCATATCCTCTGGTAGATCTTCTAAAATATTCGGTTGTCTACCTTTAACGTCTATTTTGTTTTTATACTGTAAAATAGACAAGGATTAGATTCGTAAAAGATAATTAACAAACAATACAAGCAATTTTTACATAGAACATAAAAGTACAAGCACACTACAATACATATAATACACAACATGATTACAACCCTCTAATCTGAATCACTGGTTTCTTCTTCTTCGGACTTGGTTCGTTTTCCTAATTTTCTAGGAATATATGGTGTTCCTCTAATACGAGCCGTCGTTTTCCATAATGGTTTAGAAAAACCTGGTGGTTTAGAGGTTCCCGGGTCATTGTTACATTTTAGGAAATACGGATGTTGCCGATACATATAAAGTTCATCGGGGTTGGAATCGGGTTTCTCTATTTTTATACCTTTTCCCTTATTATTTTCTTTCGCTTTATTAAATTGGGTCGAGGTAATTTCTGTAACATCATCGGAATCCTCATCGGGATCCGATTCATCGAAAAATTGGTAATCTTCCCAATATTTTGCTTCCTCGGCGGAAACACCATTGACCATTATTAACTTTGGTCCGTTGGTTGAGGATTTTCTTTTATTTAATCGATTTACTATAGGTATCAATATTTCTTCCTCCGAAACCTCTTCTTCTTCTGGTTCCTCCTCTTCTGGTTCCTCTTCTTCCGGTTCCTCCTCTTCCGGTTCCTCCTCTTCCGGTTCCTCTTCGGGAATTTGTGAATCTTCCCAAAATCTATTCGACTCTTCATTATTATTAGGTGAATCAATGGGATTTGTACTAGAGGTAGACATCTATCACACAATATCAAACACGTTAAGAGATTAATATATCACATAATATTTACATGTTAATAATATATAGTTTCCAACAAAAAAAATGTTAAGCAATCATTTTTGAAGAAAAACACGGTCGAAGTCTAGACTCACTGATGCATCCTAACAAACTCGGTAAGACACACTAATGCAATTTTCTGGTTCTCTAAGACCAACGCTCGGATACCAACTGAAATATCCAGTTCATATTGATTATAAATGTTCCATATTAATTGATTTCGTCGCGAGGTTTTGACCTCTATATGAGACGTTTTTCAAAGACTGCATTCATTTTTAAAATAACCATAACCTTTATTTTATCGATAAAGGTTTAAAAAGCATTACGTAGATTATCAAATAATGATAATCTAAAATATACTGTTTACACACGACCATTACATAATGGTTTACAATAAGAATATATTACATCAAAAATAAGTTTCTTGAATGCAGTTTTTACACAATATCATACAAGCATGGACTCCAAATCTTGTCCTTATTTTAGTATGCAATAGCGGAAGCTCTTAATAATCACCTGAGAATAAACATGCTTAAAATGTCAACAAAAATGTTGGTGAGTTATAGGTTTAACCTATATATTATCAAATCATAATAATAATAGACCACAAGATTTCATATTTCAATATACATCCCATACATAGAGATAAAATTCATTCATATGGTGAACACCTGGTAACCGACATTAACAAGATGCATATAAGAATATCCCCTATCATTCCGGGAAATCCTTCGGACATGATAAAAATGAATTCGAAGTACTAAAGCATCCGGTACTTTGGATGGGGTTCGTTAGGCCCAATAGATCTATCTTTAGGATTCGCGTCAATTAGTAGATCGGTTTACTAATTCTTAGGTTACCAAGCAAAAGGGGCATATTCGAATTCGATCATTCACCCATATAATGTAGTTTCAATTACTTGTGTCTATTTCGTAAAACATTTATAAAGCTGCATGTATTCTCATCCCAAAATATTAGATTTTTAAAAGTGGGACTATAACTCACTTTCACAGATTTTTACTTCGTCGGGAAGTAAGACTTGGCCACTGGTCGATTCACGAGCCTATAACAAATATGTACATATATATCAAAGTATGTTCAAAATATATTTACAACACTTTTAATACATTTTGATGTTTTAAGTTTATTAAGTCAGCTGTCCTCGTTAGTAACCTACAACTAGTTGTCCATAGTTAGATGTACAGAAATAAATTGATATATATTATCTTGAATCAATCCACGACCCAGTGTATACACGTCTCAGGCTAGATCACAACTCAAAGTATATATATTTTTGGAATCAACCTCAACCCTGTATAGCTAACTCCAACATTACTGCATATAGAGTGTCTATGGTTGTTCCAGATAATATATATACATGGGTCGATATGATATGTCAAAACATTTGCATACGTGTCTATGGTATCCCAAGATTACATAATATATTAGAATACATGTATAATACAATATAAGTTAGCTAGGATATGATTAATATAGATTTGTTACAATATTTCCCGTAGCTACAACAATAAAAAAATATCCAATCTTGTTTTACCCATAACTTCTTCGTTTTAAATCCGTTTTGAGTGAATCAAATTGCTATGGTTTCATATTGAACTCTATTTTATGAATCTAAACAGAAAAAGTATAGGTTTATAGATGGAAATATAAGTTACAAGTCATTTTTTTAAGAGGTAGCCATTTCAGTCGAAAGAACGACGTGTTGATGACCATTTTGAAAAACATACTTCCATTTTGAGTTTAACCATGATTTTTGGATATAGTTTAATGTTCATAAGAAAAATCATTTTCCCAGAAGAACAACTTTTAAATCAAAGTTTATCATAGTTTTTAATTATCAAACCCAAAACAGCCCGCGGTGTTACTACGACGGCGTATGTCCGGTTTTACGGTGTTTTTCGTGTTTCCATGTTTTAAATCATTAAGTTAGCATATCATAGAGATATAGAACATGTGTTTAGTTGATTTTAAAAGTCAAGTTAGAAGGATTAACTTTTGTTTGTGAACAAGTTTAGAATTAACTAAACTATGTTCTAGTGATTTCAAGTTTTAACCTTCGAATAAGGTAGTTTTATATATATGAATCGAATGATGTTATGAATATCATTACTACCTCAGGTTTTGTGGATAAACCTACTGGAAATGAGAAAAATAGATCTAGCTTCAAAGGATCCTTGGATGGCTTGAAAGTTCTTGAAGCAGAATCATGACACGAAAACAAGTTCAAGTAAGATTTCCACTCGAAATAAGATTGTTATAGTTATAGAAATTGAATCAAAGTTTGAATATGAGTATTACCTTGTATTAGAAAGATATCTTACTGTAAATAAGAAAGATTTCTTAAGGTTGGATGATCACTTTACAAGATTGGAAGTAAGCTAGCAAACTTGGAAGTATTCTTGATTTTATGAAACTAGAACTTATAGAATTTATGAAGAACACTTAGAACTTGAAGATAGAACTTGAGAGAGATCAATTAGATGAAGAAAATTGAAGAATGAAAGTGTTTGTAGGTGTTTTTGGTTGTTGGTATATGGATTAGATATAAAGGATGTGTAATTTTGTTTACATGTAAATAAGTCATGAATGATTACTAATATTTTTGTAATTTTATGAGATATTTCATGCTAGTTACCAAATGATGGTTCTCACATGTGTTAGGTGACTCACATGGGCTGCTAAGAGCTGATCATTGGAGTGTATATACCAATAGTACATATATCTAAAAGCTGTGTATTGTACGAGTACGAATACGGGTGCATACGAGTAGAATTGTTGATGAAACTGAACGAGGATGTAATTGTAAGCATTTTTGTTAAGTAGAAGTATTTTGATAAGTGTCTTGAAGTCTTTCAAAAGTGTATGAATACATATTAAAACACTACATGTATATACATTTTAACTGAGTCGTTAGGTCATCGTTAGTCGTTACATGTAAATGTTGTTTTGAAACCTTTAGGTTAACGATCTTGTTAAATGTTGTTAACCCATTATTTATTATATCTAAAGAGATGTTAAATTATTACATTATCATGATATTATGATATATTAATATATCTTAGTATGATATATATACAGTTAAATGTCGTTACAACGATAATCTTTACATACATGTCTCGTTTCGAAATCATTAAGTTAGTAGTCTTATTTTTACATATGTAGTTCATTGTTAATACACTTAATGATATATTTACCTATCATTTAACATAATTAACCAAGTGTATCAAAATCTTAATATGATTCATATGTGCTTAGTAAGACGTTGTTATAACGATAATCGTTATATATATCGTTTTCGAGTTTCTTAAATTCAATAGTCTCATTTTTATGTTTATAACTCATTGTTAAAATACCTAATGAGATACTTACTTATCATAATATCATGTTAACTATATATATAACCATATATATGTCATCATATAGTTTTTACAAGTTTTAACGTTCGTGAATCACCGGTTAACTTGGGTGGTCAATTGTCTATATGAAACCTATTTCAATTAATCAAGTCATAACAAGTTTGATTGCTTAACATGTTGGGAACACTCAATCATGTAAATAATAATTTCTTTTAATATATAAAAACATGGAAAAGTTCGGGTCACTACACCATTGACGCCTTTGGATAATAAATTTTTACTCGAATTAGCAAACGGTAAATTAATTACAGCAGATAAGATATGTCAGAATCGAGAAATTAAACTGGTTAGCGAAACATTTAAGATTGATTTGATACCAATAGAGTTAGGGAGTTTTGATGTGATAATCGGCATGGACTGGTTGAAAAAGGAGAGAGCGGAAATCGTATGTTACAAAAATGCGATTCGCATTGTAAGAGAAAAAAGAAAACCCTTAATGGTGTACGGAGGAAAGAGCAACGCGAAGCTAAATCTTATTAGTAATTTGAAGGCACAAAAACTAATAAGAAAAGGTTGCTATGCTGTTCTAGCACACATCGAAGAAGTCAAACCTGAAGAAAAGAACATCAATGATGTTCCCGTCGCAAAAGAATTTCCCGATGTATTTTCGAAAGAATTACCGGGACTACCTCCACACCGATCTGTTGAATTTCAAATAGATCTTGTACCAGGAGCTGCACCAATAGCTCATACTCCATACAAACTCACACCCAGCGAAATGAAGGAACTCCAAAGCTAATTACAAGAACTTTTAGAGCATGGTTTCATTCGACCAAGCACATCACCGTGGGGAGCTCCTGTTTTGTTTGTCAAGAAGAAAGATGGTACATTCAGGTTGTGTATCGACTATCGAGAGTTGAACAAACTTACCATCAAGAACCGTTACCCACTACCGAGAATCGACTACTTATTTGATCAACTACAAGGTTCGTTGGTTTATTCGAAGATTGATTTACGTTCCGGATGTAACGACTCGATTTTTTCGACTTGCTTTTGTGCCTTGTGTTTTTGCGAAACTGCGTATTTGTGCCTACTGTGCTATTTTATACTCTAGAATCTTACTACATGTGGATTACTTTCTTTTATATGTTAAAACATGCCTTTGAGTACATAGGTTACTTAACTTGATCACCAGAAGCCTTTATGACCGTTAGTGTCACTTGACGTTTTGAACAAACTGCGTACTGCGTACACGTTTAACTTTTGTCGTAATCGGAATATTATGACTACGAAATATTAATTGTTATTTTATAATAACAATTACTTGGGTTTTTGGATGCTTAATTACGCTTAGTAATTTACTTATGCTTAATAGTTAGTCTTGTTGGACTTTCTACCTTGTTGGACTTTAGCCCACCCTACACTAGTTAGTGGACCATTTAATTAGCCCAATTATAAGTAACTAGTGACCCATTAATATGTAAGATAAATGCCCATTTATTAGAGGTAACATACTAGCATTTTTGTCAAGCATTATCCTTAACGTCGCATGGGATTCCAACATAAGCACCAACTTTAGACAACCATTAATCAAAAAGCAAACTTTTGTCCCCCCTTGCCCCCCCAAATTCCAACAGCCATGACACCCCTCCCACACCCCATTCACCTATAAATACAAGCCTCATTCCATCTATTTTACACTTGCTTTCATTTGTAATTCACACACACTCACTCTCTAATTCTCTCTCTAAAAGTGTAAGTATTTTGAATTTCTCTTCTTCTTCTCCTTCTCATCATCACGAATTCATCATCATCATCATCATCATGGGTCTAGCTTTTTAGCTTTTGATCTTGATTACATCTTGTAGATTCAAACATAGATTTGAATCCTTCAAGAACATGGAAGATTCAAGCTTTCTAGCTTTGAATCTTCACCTACTTTGTAGATCTATATCTTTTAACTTTAAATCTTATTATTTTGTTATAAAGATTCAAACTTGTGGTTGTAATCTTCATGTAACTTAAAGATCCAAGCTTTATGCTTCAAGATCTTCAAGAACAACCAAGATGCAAGCTTTCTAGCTTGAATCTTCATATCTTTTGATGGATCTAAGTTTTATAACTTATTATCTCATTACTTTGTTATAAAGATCAAAACTTATGTTTATGGTCTTCATGTAACTTAAATATCTAAGCTTTATGCTTCAAGTTCTTCAAGAACACTAAAGGTTCAAGCTTTCTAACTTTGTGACCTTAAAACTTATGTGAAAGGGATCCAAGCTCTCTAGCTTAGGGTTCCATCACTTTATTTGACTTATATTATGTTCATACTTGCTTGATTGAATTAAAGTTTGTAGCTTTAGTTGTAAATGTAACTTGTAATTGTGTTAAGACTAAGGATATGATGTAACCTTGGTTCATCATCCATCTAAGACTCTTAAATGAGTTGTGTTCTAACTTGGTCTTACATATTGTGTGTTGATGGTAGAATATTGGTCAAAGTGATGCTAACCCATCAACGAGTTATACACTTGAAGCTACAAGCATCAAGGATGAGAACCGTGATGAGCATCAAGCACTAAGAACCCCACTGGAGCACCTTGCTTACTGTTTTTGGGATCTGATCAGACCACCTGGGCTAATGGAAAGGTAATTTTCAGTTATTTCGGTTCGAGTAGATGATTTTCCTTTTAGACCTCGTCTTAATCCGAGTTACGGTTTAGGATTTATGGCCTTCCGAAAGTCACTACACCCTATTACCGTTGTGCTGAAATTTCTGACCTACTCGCAATTAAACCATCGCCATGGTCAAACGAAGACGAGTTGAAATTGGTCAGCAACTAGGGGACTCATATACGGAGCCATAGCCACTGATTACGCGTCTTTTCCATTTACGTAGAGGTCGTAGCAGCTGACCGAATTCAGCCTATTGTTTCGATCTCTATTCTTGTCAAACTTACTTAGCTTTTATGATGATGAATGATGATGATGATGACACTTAAACTTATTTTATGCACTATTAGAACTTATGAGGATAACATACTGACCTAGTAACCTTTGACTTAGGTTGACGACCTTTCGGACCGACTTACTACTTGCATACTTTCATTATCGACTTTACCCTCTTATCACTGTGAGTTATAGAATCCCTTTTTACTTTAACTATTTTGGAAACTGAGAATACATGCGCATTTTACATCTTATATACTAGGCACGAGTACTTAAACTTATTATATGTGTGGGTTATACAACGGCATAAACTTTCCCCTTAGCTCGGTAACGTTTAGTCATTGGTCTTTGAACCGGTGAACGCGAATCTTAGATATGGATCCATAGGGTTTGACATCCCCACTCGGGCTAGTAGCGCTAGCATTTAACGAGTGTTTAATACTTCGTAAACTTACGCACTCACCAAGTGTACTTTTAGGGGGTGTTATTTACGTTAAGTTAGTTACCAAGTGCACACGGTTATACATATACTTTTCATACTGTTTTGAAACGCTGTTGAAGCACTGAAATCTCGTGGCCTACCTTACATTACTGTTATACTTAAACTATAGCTCACCAACCTTTGTGTTGATGTTTTTAAGCATGTTTTTCTCAGGTGCTTAAGGTTTGCTTGCTTTCGCTGTACTAGTCATGCTTTGTAGACACTCGCTGCGCTTGTTAGAGTTGTCACCGCATGAAACATTTTATTTGCATTCAAACTATGTTACCTTTTGAAACAATGATTTGTAACGACCATTGGGCCACGTACTATTACTAATTGCTTCTGTTCATTGAAGCATACTTTTGTTGTAAAACATTTGATGTTGGTTAAGACATCACCTTTTCTTATGAATGCAATCTTCTTTTAAAACAACATATAGTGTTTGAATTTGTAATGATCCTGTTGTTGATAGTCCGTACATGTTGATTTAGTACGGGGCATCACATTTGGTATCAGAGCATTGGTTGTAGGGAATTAGGTTGCATTAGTGAGTCTTGACCGAGTCGAGTAGGATTTGCTAATAGGACTAATCTACAACTTGCTCGTTTACTTGTTTCTGCGGAACCTGCTGCATGCTACTGTGTTATATTACTGCATATTACTGCTTACTACTACTGCATGCCACTGCTTACTTCTACTGCTGTATGAACTTACTGCATGCTACCGTTTCCTTTTACTGCTATGTAAACTCGCTGTATGCTTTTGCTTATTCTCGCTACTGCATGCTACTATCTGCTTTTAGCATGTTACTTCGGTATGATACTATTACTATTGCCATGCTACATACTGCTGTAGATAATCTAGGCTGCTGTAGTTGTTATGCCTGATTACGCTCTTGCTACATGTCTGCTATTCGCTATACCGACTTGGAGAACTTATCTTTCCTAGTTCAGATGTTTTTCTGAACCCTTTTCCCACTCGTCTAACCCTAAGGACTAGTATTGTAATCCACCTGTTACTACTGTTCCACCGTTCTGGAGATCGAAACATTACTTTACGCAATCTACGAAGAGTACCCCTCAGATTACACGCCCACTAAGGATGATCCTCGGAGGAGGAGACATACGAGGACTTGTCGGAGTAACCGCACACCGAGCTCACCCTGATTAGCCATGTATAACGTATGAACATTAGAAGGATGTTCAGTTTCTGCAAGATGACTCGTATCCCGTACACTTTCATGACCGTCACTTATCTCTTCCATTCTCCACCACTACTCGACGATCTAACAACACTTCTGGACTTAGGTCCCTAACACCCTTAGGCATTGGAGAAGTCGGGAGGATATCTCCTTTCACAAGGTCATAGTGTTTTCTACTGATGCTCAGCCATACCCAAAGACTTGGGAGTCGCCTCAAGACATATCGTATTACTACTTGCTACACGTACAACTCGACGCGAGACCCAAATTGAATTTCTAGAAAGGAACCTAATGACCTTACCTGAACCCGAACATTTTGAAGAAATTTCGGGACATTTAGGCATTGGTACATGACCTACGGAACCTACGCACCTGCACCGAGAAACCGTGAGATTAATTATGTAGATTTTGAGATAGCATAGATAAAGCACCGTTGGATGAAATTGAGTAGAACTGGAAGTGATTACGTTACATTGACCATATGGAGTGATATTGGAATAAACGTACGATTTAGTACAATATAATGACGCCAGGCCAGCGTAATTATATTGAAGTGAATCATGCAGAAGTCCCAATCTTACTATATAAGGAATATGAAGTGATTCAAAGGAAAATTTTGGTAGGGATCACTTGAGCATACGCATTCTGGTCTGTTAGAGGTAGGGAAAGAATAACCACGTAGCCTAGATACTGTACAAGGAGGGCCTTGATTGCATAATTAATAACCCAAAAATTTGTTATAAATATAGACACCCTGGGTACTTAAGGAAAAAGTTCTCAAATAGGAAAAACTTTGGACTGACTTGCGGTAGAGAAATCGTTATCTCAGCTATGGAGACTCGAATGAATCCTGATTTTAGTTAGGGTACATTTCATCACAACGTTTTATTGTCTCGGAGTTGTTTAATACTAGACCGATACAAACCTTATATCTAAGAACCTTAGTGTTATGACTAATAAGCCATTAACAACCATGAGAGATAAGTATTCTATAGGACAAGCTAATGGTAAGATGGCAGAGATAGAGGAATAATTTAAGGTAGTACCTTAAAATTTACAGGTGGGTCATTGGAGATGACCTCATGCCAACAAAACTTGGAAGTTTTAAAGTAGTAGTTGGAAAGGATTAGTTACCTATGCACAAGCAGATGTTATCTGAGAAGATTGATAGAATTTCTCACGGTGGTATAATAAGATTTGGTTGGAATGAACCTTAAGATTATCCTAATACTCATCAAGTTAGGAAGCTTGATGGAAAAGTTGGAATGGACTTTAGGATTTACCTAAATACTCATCAAGTTAGGAAGCTTTGACGAAATAGTTGGAACGGACTGGCTTTCAAGGATGAAAGCGAAAGTTATTTATAGTGAAAAGATTTTTCGCATACCTCGCAAAAATGGTGAGCTACTACGGGGAAAGAATAGCCCGAAGCTGAACCTTATTAGTTGCATGACAACAACCCGAAATCCCACAATGAAAATGGGAAGGAATAACAATGGATTTCATCACGAAGCTACCGAAAATGGTAGGCGGTTATGACACTATCTGGGTTATGGTTGACTGCCTCACCAAATCTGCTCACCTTCTAGCCATGAAAGAAACCAATACAATGGACAAACTTTCGCAACGATACATAAAGGAAATTGTATCCCGTCACTTCAGCGATTCAGATTCTATGTTAAAGACTACCCAAGAATCTTATCTGATACTCATTCTTACGCGACTCTAAATCCTAACTTATTCCGAGAGATTTCTTATTTGATGATAATCGCACCATCACTCTTCTTACTTCGATATTAATCATACCAATTCGAAATCTTCTGAAATCAAGGGGTGGTTAACCTCATACTCTCCCTTTAGTATCTCACTTATAAGCAACAACTTTACACTTAAGCATTTTTGGTCAAAGGACTTATGCCCTACTAATTCAATAGTTTTCATTACCTCGGTACATTTTTGCTCAAAATCACCTGAAATTTTCAAAAACCTTTTACTCAATTCTCATCAATCTTTTTCCAACTTGTAACCTTCGAAATATGAAAATTTTGGTTTGCCAAAATTTTATACACACTATTTTACTGTGCGATCCTCTCAAAGTTTTGTAAAAATAAATTTATTTTATTTGCCATACGTGCAAATTTTAGAAACCGTATATGTTAAAGTAAATAATTACTTATTTTGACGAGTACACATGAAATTTTACTTTCACTTTTACAAATCCATTCTTTTATTCGAAAGATATGTTACTTAGAACAGTACATATTGTACATAACTCCAGTTTACTAAGAACTTCGTTTCTTTTCTTACATTGTTACCTTAAACGATTTCTATAAAATTTTTGTTACTTGTTATATAAAAATTTTTCGTTGCTTATTCGTATCCAAATCATCATGAAGACTTTACAACCGTTGGAATCGAGAGATTATTGTGTGTGTGTATGTGATGAAGGCACTTACTACCATGCCATGCAGAGCCTTCGGGCATCCACTAACACTTAAACCATCCAAAATTATTGCGTTACCCTAAGGATCTTATTTGCCACACCTGTTGGAACGATGCTCTTTCTTACATAACTCTAAGTCCTGACATATTCCAAGGGATTCTCATCTAAGCGATATTAACATCATTAGTATTCCGACTCTAGTATTAGTCATAACCTGTTTGGCATTTTGCAAAGTCAAGAAGCGATTAACTTCTCATCCTCATGCTCTATCCTTCATACCTCACTTTTTAGCAACGGCTTCACACGTGAACATTTTTGGGTCCAAGGACTTATGTCTTGATAATTATCAAAACTACATTTAATTCATTAGTTTTCATTACTTAGTAACATGTCACCCGACGATTCAAGGATTTTTCACTCAATCTTTTTCAAATCGTAACCTCTGAAATACGAGAAACTATGTCTATCAAAATTTTTACACGTTGCTTATTTGTGCGGTCCTCACGAGATTTATGGACAAATGAAAGTACTAAAAACTTTTCTGTCACTTACGCGATTTATAAAATCATATATGTATAAATCACCCGTACTTATTTTGGTTAGTACATACTAAGTTATACCTTCAAATTATTTAAAAATCGCTCCTTTACTGAGTTGTTTAACTTAAGACAAATAGTTTTGTGCAAAATGGTACACGTTATACATACTTCTAAATTTACTAGGAACTTCGTTCCGTTCATGTTGTCACATCGAACGTTTAAAGGTTTTTCAAAACTTCCTCGGTTGATTTTATTAAAGGTTTTCGTATTAGACTACACCATATAGGGATCACACTTCTTCTCGCCCTCCGTTAGGGATGAAGCTTACTATTAAAATCTTTGTTAAAAACTCTTGAGCCACTTTGGGTGGCAGATTTATAAAATTTGTTAGAAAGTCTTTGCGCTCGTAAAATGTTCCTTTTAAGGTTAGATATGGCGAAAACGCGAGCCGATAAATCAGTTTTCTGAGATACACTCAGTGGTCACCCTATTATAGGAAAGGCACTAGGTGGGTTTCTATTCTCAATATTTCACGGCTAATCGCAACACTCTCGTAAACATCGTCTCTATGAATCAGTAGGTTGAGGTACAAGGAATCGTTTTTGAGATTCTTTTCACTTGGAGTAAACCGTTCTTTAGAACCAAAAGTTCACGTATCTTCTCATCCGCTCATCCCCTTAAGTATAAGGCTAAATTCAGAACGAACCGCTCGAAGAGTTCACTCTCGTTCAAGGATCACACCTTTCGTGCGATTTTCTTTTGGAAATGTAATATTAAATACTTTAAGAATATATGAATCTTGTTATCCTCTTGGAAGGGACTGCTTAAAACGTCTATAACACAGATACACATTCCTTACTTCGTTGGTTGCAACTATATGTTGTTCTAGTTAATGATAACCATAACTTCAACATGTAACTGAATGGATAAAGTTACATTATGGAACTGTGCTTTCTTTCCATCCAAAGATAAGTTCACATGCGGTATATTGTGATCGCCATGTTTTCCATTCTATCTGTCAGCTTGGTACTACGACATAAGCGCTCAATGTTTTAGATGAGTTTGGTAACTTTCATGATGTATTCTATGCATCCAGCTTACTGAAGATGCTTGTAGGGCTAAAAACATCGTCTTTCCTTCTGTAGGTATATATTCGGATGACATATTCGTGTTAGCAAGAAACGAAATAAACTTGTTGATCTCTTAGGACAAGAGACTTAATTAATGGCATATACCAATTCTTACTTTTATACGCCCAAGTACCTTTCGAGGTAAATAACTCACTTCTGAGCCCACGAGTCTCACGGAACATTGATACGCTACTTCTTATTTAAATACGGTACCATTTTTAGTCACTCCTCAAATTTCGGGACGAAATTTCCATTAACAGGTGGGAAATGTAACGACCCGACTTTTTCGACTTGCTTTTGTGCCTTGTGTTTTTGCAAAACTGCGTATTTGTGCCTACTGTGCTATTTTATACTCTGGAATCTTACTACATGTGGATTACTTTCGTTTATATGTTAAAATGTTCCTTTGAGTACGTAGGTTACTTAACTTGATCACCGGAAGCCTTTATGACCGTTAGTGTCACTTGACGTTTCGAACAAACTGCGTACTGCGTACACGTTTAACTTTTATCGTATTTGGAATATTATGACTACGAAATATTAATTGTTATTTTATAATAACAATTACTTGGGTTTTTGGATGCTTAATTACGCTTAGTAATTTACTTATGCTTAATACTTAGTCTTGTTGAACTTTCTACCATGTTGGACTTTAGCCCACCCTACACTAGTTAGTGGACTATTTAATTAGCCCAATTATAAGTAACTAGTGACCCATTATATGTAAGACAAATGCCCATTTATTAGAGGGAACATACTAGTATTTTTGTCAAGCATTATCCTTAATGTTGCATGGGTTTCCAACATAAGCATCAACTTCAGACAACCATTAACCAAAAAGTAAACTTTTGTCCCCCCTTGCCCCCCTAAATTCCAATAGCCATGTCACCCCTCCCACACCCCATTCACCTATAAATACAAGCCTCATTCTATCCATTTTACACTTACTTTCATTTGTAATTTACACACACTCACTCTCTAATTCTCTCTCTAAAAGTGTAAGTATTTTGAATTTCTCTTCTTCTTCTCCATCTCATCTTCACGAATTCATCATCATCATCATCATCATCATAGGTCTAGCTTTTTAGCTTTTGATCGTGATTACATCTTGTAGATTCAAACATAGATTTGAATCCTTCAAGAACATGGAAGATTCAAGCTTTGAATCTTCACCTACTTTGTAGATCTATATCTTTTAACTTTAAATCTTGTTATTTTGTTATAAAGATTCAAACGTGTAGTTGTAATCTTCATGTAACTTAAAGATCCAAGCTTTATGCTTCAAGATCTTCAAGAACAACCAAGATGCAAGCTTTCTAGCTTGAATCTTCATATCTTTTTATGGATCTAAGTTTTCTAACTTATGATCTCATTACTTTGTTATAAAGATCAAAACTTGTGTTTATGGTGTCATAACCCGACCTTAACCATAAGGACGAATACAATAACATATGATTTCATCGCGAGGTATTGACCTCTATATGCGACATTTTTCAAAAACTGCATTCGTTTTTACAATACAAACCATAGCTTTTATTACAAATAGAAGGTTTAAACAACTTAATAATGATTATCGTTTAGCGATAATCTTAGACTTACAAACTTTACATGTGATAATAACAATACGACCTCCAACATATTTTACATTACAAATCCTCCGATATGCAGTTTTATTTTTGACACAAATATGCATACTCAAGATCTTGCTTAAATTCAACATGTTGCAGCGGAAGCTTTTAGTTATCACCTGAGAATAAACATGCTTAAAACGTCAACATAAAGTTGGTGAGATATAGGTTTAATGCCGGCAGCATTATAAATATAGACCACAAGATTTCATATATAAACGTTTTAATAAAAATATTCTAAGTTGTTGAGCACTTGATAACCATACTTAACATTTAATCAACGTCGCATATTCCCTTTATTATGAAATCTTACTACACTGTACCAAGTGTAGTTACCGAAATGAAGTACTGTGCAACCGTTGAATACTGGTTGTCCAGTCCGTTTGGGGTTGTCAGGCCCGATAGATCTATCAACAGGATTCGCGTTTACAATACCTCATGTAAATAATAGTTACCAAGTTACAGGGAAGTATGCCAGTGGTACAACTCAACGTAGAATATATATTTTTAATCACTTGTGTCCATAACGTAAATCATAAAATGCATGTATTCTCATCCCAAAATATTTAGAGTTTAAAAGTGGGACTATATACTCACTTTTGCCATGAAGGTATTTATCACGACTTGGTCTCCGATAGATATCACGAACCTAACCATATATATAATATATCAACATATTTTCTTTTTAAGTAATCGTTACATATATATATATATATATATATATATATATATATATATATATATATATATATATATATATATATATATATATATATATACTTTTAATACTTTTAATATTTTCTTAGTCCGTAGTTAGCAGTCCGATGTTAGTGGTCCACAATTTGTTGCTCAATAAAATAAATAAAGACTCCATCGTATTCGTATTGATCAGAATTAATCTTGACCCATGGTACCATGTTGTCAAATGACGTGTTGCGTACATAAAGTACCGTGTTGTCAAATGACGTGTTGCGTACAATCATGAGGTCTTATGAATAATCTTCTCTTGTTGTTTACGGGTGGTCCTGTCATATATATAATCAAATCATAAGTAAATATATATGAAATATCATATTAATTAGAAATATATGATTAATTTAATTTTTCTCCAAATATTTTCGTAGCTAAACTAGCTTCGCATACCCGATCTTGTTTTAGTCGTAGTTTCTTCATTACAACTCCGTTTTTGTTGGTTCAACTTGCCACTTCCTTGGATCGAGTCAAATTTTAAGAATATGAACTATAAATACCTTAGGTTGTATTCGAAATCACAGGTTATAGGTCAAACATTGGTGAAACTTATGAAAGTGATCATTTTCCATCATAAAAACAACATTTAATGATCATTTTTCTAAAAATACTTACACTTTGAGTTAAACCATGAAATTTTTATGTGTTAACATATTCATAATAAATATCATTTTTCCAGAATATGAACTTCCAATTCAAAGCTTAAGATGGTTTTTAATTATCCAACCCAAAACAGCCCCCGGTTGCACTCCGACGACGTAGATTCAGTTTTTAAGGTGTTCTTTGTAAAACCAAGTTATATCTTGTTAAGTTATCATATCATTATAATATATTACAGGTCTTGAAGTGTTTTTAAAGTCAAGTTAGAAGGATCTATTTAGTTTACGAACAAGTTTGAAATCATTCAAACTATGTTCTTGTTGTTAAAATTTTATACGATAAAATAAGATAGCTATATGAATATGAATTGAATAAGATTATGAATAAGGTTACTACCTCAAGTTACTTGGACAAAGTTACTGTAAGAGATGAGAAAAATCCTAGAATCAAAAGAGTGGTGGAGTTGGATTGAAAGGTTGGAAGTAAACTTGTTTACTTGGAAGGATTTTTGAAGTGTTCTTGAATGGATTTTCTTATGATGATTAAGGGTTGTTTTTGAAGCTAGATCTTCATGGTTATTTGCTGAGATTGTGAAGAACACTTAAGGTTACTAAGAGTGTGTTTTTGGTTAGAGAAAATGTGTAGTAAAAATGAAAATGGAATGGAGTATAAATGGTGGTGAAAAGATGTATAAATTTGTAATATTGTGCAAAAGTCTTGTAATATGCCAAATTGATTAATCATGCAAGCTAAGATCCAAAATTGGCTGACTCATGGCTACTAATAAAGTGATTGTGATGTGTATATACCAATAGTAAATACGTATAGAAGCTGGGAATGATACGGGTACATATACCCTAGATATACGTATAAAAATCTTGAGAAAACGGAACGAGGATTCAAATATAGCTATCTTTTGTAAATATACTTATATTGTTTTATGTATATAAATCCTTTAAAAGTGATAAAATACATATCTATACCATACATGTATAAGCATTATAAGTTTTAAGTATTTAAGTCGAAGAACGTCACATATAGTTATCGTTTTGAAAACTTAAGTTAGTAGTCTCAAAATATACTTATAACTCATTGTTATTAGTATACAATGAGATGTTAAAAAATTTTTAGATCATGTTAAATATATAAAAATACATATATATACACAAACATATAATTATCGTATGTTATATAGTTCGTGATATCATCGGTCAAATTGGACGGTCAAACGTTGTGTAAAACTCTTTTCAAAAACATAAGTCTCAACAATTTAGATTGCTTATCATGTTGGTAAGGTTTAATTTATGTAAATATTAATCTTATAAGTGTAAAATGATCGGAAAAATCCAGGTCGTTACATATGGTCTTCATGTAACTTAAAGATCTAAGCGTTATGCTTCAAGTTCTTCAAGAACACTAAAGGTTCAAGCTTTCCATACAGTGCTTCGAATGGTGCAGCTTTAATGCTCGCATGATAACTATTATTATACGAGAATTCTGCTAATGGTAGATATTTATCCCATCTGTTTCCAAAATCGATCACACATGCCCTGAGCATGTCTTCAAGAGTCTGAATTGTTCTTTCACTCTGCCCGTCAGTTTGTGGATGATATGCGGTGCTCATATCCAAATGAGTTCCCAGGGCCTCCTGTAGTGATTGCCAAAACTTTGATATAAATCTACTATCACGATCGGATATAATGGAAATAGGTATTCCATGCCTTGAAACAATTTCCTTTATGTATAATCGTAATAGTTTCTCCATTCTATCCATTTCCTTTATAGGCAAGAAATGTGCAGATTTGGTGAGACGATCAACTATTACCCAAATGGTGTCATAACCCCAGGCAGTCTTAGGTAACTTTGTGATGAAATCCATGGTAATACCGTCCCATTTCCATTCTGGGATTTCTGGTTGTTGAAGTAACCCTGACTGCTTCTGGTGTTCTGCTTTGACTTTGGAACAAGTTAAACATTCCCCAACATATGTTGCAACGTCTATCTTCAAATTAGGCCACCAATAATGTGTCTTAAGATCTTGATACATCTTTCCAACTCCAGGATGTATCGAGTATCTTGTCTTATGTGCCTCTGATGTGCAGCGGGGTAGTATATAAAATAGCTTATATTTTACTAGGAAAAACTATTAAATACGATACAATTTTACACAAGATATTTATTTATTTATAGAATGGATATACTTAAACCTTGCTACAACACTTATAGGCAGTGTACCTAATCGTACAGTAGTGTAGTTTTTAGTAAGTCCGGTTCGTTCCACAGGGAAATCTTTAAACAAAGCTCAACGCTATATTAGTTTACTTTTATAAAAATACAAACATATATATAAGTAATATTATTATTATAAAGGGGGGTTTTTACCGTTTAATGACCGGTTTGTCGATTTTAAGACTTTAGTCGCAGTTAAAACCTAATGTAAAATATAAAATAAATACAAGACTTAAATTAAAGCGTAAAGTAAATAACAATAATGAAATTGCGAATAATAAAAGTGCGATAAAATAAACTTGCGATAATTAAAAAGTACGATAATTAAAAGTGCGATTAAATAACAATAAATAAAAGTGCGATAATTAGAAGTGCAATTAAATATAAAATAAAGGAAATTAAATATGAAATAAAAGAATTATGCTTATTTAAACTTCCGTAATCATGATGTTTGACGTGTTGATTTTAGTTTTATGCCCATGGGTTAATTCTCCTTTGTCCTGGATTATTCAATATGTCCGTCTGGTTTTTGTCCATAACAGTCCATCAGTCATAAATATAAAGTGCGAGTGTCCTCATCAAATTATTCTTATACCCGAAGTTAAATATTCCAACTAATTGGGGATTCGAATTGTAACAAGGTTTTAATACTTTGTTTAATGAATACACCAGGTTATCGACTGCGTGTAAACCAAGGTTTTACTACTTTGTTAACAATTACACCAATTACCCTTGAATGTAATTTCACCCATGTTTTAATTATTCTAGTGGCTATTAATCCATTCCCGTGTCCGGTTAAATGAAGGATTATTCGTACATATAAATACCCCGCCCATCGTGTCCGATCGAGTGTATATGGTAATTTATAGGGACGCCCAATTGTAAATCTTTATATTAACATTAACAAACTTTCATTTAGTTAAACAAATATAAAGCCCATTAATAGCCCATAGTCTAGTTTCCACAAGTGTCGTTCTTTTGTCCAAACCCCAATTATGATACAAAGCCCAATTACCCAATTTTAGTAATTAGCCCAACATCATGATTACTTCGTTTTAAATAAGCATAATAATAACTTAGCTACGAGACATTAATATAAAAAGGTTGAACATAACTTACAATGATTAAAAATAGCGTAGCGTTACACGGACAGAATTTCGACTTACACCTTTACAACATTCGCTAACATACCCTTATTATTAGGATTTAAAATTAAAATTAAAATTAAAATATAAATTATATATATATATTACGTATATATTGAGAGAGAGATAGAAATAGAATATGAAATTTGATCAGAATTCGGTTTGCTTTATAGCCAGAGTTGAATTTTGGGGCTCCGCGACTCGCGGCAAAATCCCCTTCAAACTCCGCGAGTCGCGGAGATAGTATTTACAGCTCAGTCCTTGGAGTTTTCTCTGCCGACGGTTTTTTATATATAAATATAATATATATATAATTAATATAATTAATTATATATTATATTATATTTATATACATAGTTAACTTGTAATTTTTAGTCCGTTGCGTCGAGCGTTAAGAGTTGACTCTAGTCCCGGTTCCGGATTTTCGAACGTCCTTGCGTACAATTTTATATTTTGTACTTTGCGTTTTGAATCTTGTACTCTTGTAATTTCGAGACGTTTCTTATCAATAATTGGAACCTTTTTGATTGTCTTTTGTACTTTTGAGCTTTTTGGTCGTTTGCGTCTTCAATTCGTCGAATCTGTCTTTTGTCTTCACCTTTTATTATTTAAACGAATATCACTTGTAAATAGAACAATTGCAACTAAAAGCTTGTCTTTCTTGAGGAATAATGCTATGAAATATATGTTCGTTTTTAGCATTATCAAATATTCCCACACTTGAGCGTTGCTTGTCCTCAAGCAATATTGTCTTGAAATACTAGAATCACTTCTTTATTCTTCACACTTTGTACATAAGTGATTTCTATACGGCGGTATAAACAATGGTAGTAACGATATGGTTTACAGTCCCACATGACTATAAAAATTTAGATCCATTAAGGAAATTGGATCTTTATGAAAACATTTGATCTTTTGAAATCTAGTTTTTACCCTAGATAAATTTTCCGGAATAACCCTTTACCGGTGTTTGCAAAATATTTTTGTGGGTTTGGTGGGTTTTAGATTTGAAAATTTTAGCTCAAAACTTGCTGTTTTGTGTCACCCACTTGCTAACCTTGTATTTGGAAAGCAACACGTCCAGTTTACTTGTTCCGTATATTACCTTTCGGCAAACTACCGTCCGGTTGTAAAGGAAAGCGTTGAACAAGCAACTGTTAAGGCAATGTCCCGTGACATGCTTTTGATTATGGTCTATAACGTGTCGGACGCAATTACTATCCTTGGTAGGAGCAATAGTAAAGCTCACCCTTATAATTTGTCGGTTTGACACAAGGTCCTGTCTTTGACCATGCTATGCAACCACCGTTCTTACGGTTGACACCCGATTTAGTTCAGGTGACCTAATGAATTCCAGGTGAATTCCTAGGATTTTACGTTCAATGGTAATGAACGCATTGAAAATAGGGTTTTCAGAAAACAAATCGGTTTATAATTTTGATCAAAATATTTTCTCGTTCAAGCTCGAGTTTAGATATCATTGAATTCCATGAGTTTGTAATTCTCAATCTTTAAGGTCAATCTCTAGGATTGAGTAATATCAGTCTTAAAAGCTGATTTTTAATCTTTAAGGAGATTATCCTTTCTGGGGATCTGATTCATTAGTCTTATCAAGCTAATTTGCACGGTGCCTCCCCATTGTACGAGATAAATCCTTCTCATGGTTAGGATAAATCTGACCACTTGGCGACCCTGTTTAATGCTGAGGTCCGTGGATTTCCTGCTGATTTTAGTGATGACTTTTCTAGATTTTTCGTCAACCTACAGCTGGTCTGAACGACAACTTCATGACCTAAATCAAGAAGCGCGTTTCTTTTTCGGAAGACTTTACTT
The DNA here is from genome assembly GCF_046630445.1 of Rutidosis leptorrhynchoides. Taxonomy (NCBI): domain Eukaryota; kingdom Viridiplantae; phylum Streptophyta; class Magnoliopsida; order Asterales; family Asteraceae; genus Rutidosis; species Rutidosis leptorrhynchoides. Next base: position 399,786,772 of record NC_092333.1, read on the forward strand.
CCTTTTAATGATGGAATTGATTCATCGTGTAGATCCATCTCTTCTTTTCTTTCATTGGGTAAAACAGTTTAGTTTAGTTCAAAGCAAAAGTATTTTCAGTTATTTGTTACAGATATATGTGACATATGTTAAGATAACTTGGTAAATTTTCCCACACTTGGCTTTTACTTTCTTAGTTTATCGTCCTCTATTCCATTTTAAATGAATTTTAACATTTTAGTTTGTTTCTCAATTTATGTCCTTTCCGAGGTAACAATAATTTCGGTGTTAAAACCTAGTTTTATCGTTCATAAATATGTATAAACATGATTTTGAATTCATTTAATTGAAAAATTTTACTAGAATTGGGTAGTCAGTATATAAGACTAGGGCTGTTCTTTTTTATCAGAGAGCACTAGATTCTAATACAACTACTGCTTTACTAGTATTTTTAATAGTAACCAAGTGTATAAAGTAAAAATTTTAAAATCCGAAAGAATTTAACCCCTTCCCACACTTAAGATCTTGCAATGCCCTCATTTGCAAGAAATCAGTAACAATTTAAATTATTGAGGGTGATTTGTGTGAAAATGATTAAATTTTTACCAAAGTTTCCAAATATATTGGCGTTTGTTTGCTGAATGATAAATGGTGCACATCATTTGTTCATTCCGTCTTGTTGTTATTTCACATATATTTTGCATCTTGTCGTCAAAATTAGTTGCTTTTGCTGAACTTAATGTCAGTCTTTGAAAATGCGTTGTTTTACCCTGTTGTGTACATAAGATAAACTGCAAACATATATACATATTTTTGAAGTTTGGTATATTACCCCACTTTCAAAAATTATTAAAATCTAAGAATAAAAGTTAGACAATTATAAAAATGATTACAATATTAACAAAAATATTAAATATATCAATAATTACAAATTACAAAATAAAAAAAATAATAAGTAAACTAAGGATGATATTGGTACCAATAGGGGTTCCAGGCATAACCATAAGTGCTATAGAATGCTTCGGCAGGGTCATACGTAGGATTTGGTGGCTGCATCTCTATCGACCAAGGAGGGAAGACGGGTTTCGGTGTAGGAATATAGTTTCTACCTATATGTTGGCAATGCGCTATGATCTGGTTCTGATGAACTTGCCAATCTTCAAATGCTCTCTGTCTAGCATTTTCGTATTCCTGAGAAGCTATAAACCTATGCATTTCTTGCATCTCATTCCCCCCTCCTACATTACCTTGTTGCTGGTTTCTCTCCACCTGTGGATGTCTACCATGGTATCGTACTGCGGCGTTATTTCGCCTCTTCAAAACTTTCGCACCATGGTATACATTTAAACCTATAGTGTCGCGGGGTTCCGGTTCTTCTACTAATAATCCCCCCCGACTTATATCCACACCGAGATATTCACCAATCAAAGTAATAAAAATACCACCTCCTATTATGCTATGTGGACGCATCCCCCGAACCATAGCTGATAAATAATAACCCACACAATATGGTATACTTACAGCGCTCTGTGGGTCTCGAATACACATATGGTAAAACAAATCTTGTTCATTTACCTTTTCTTTGTTTTTACCCCTTTGTGTAATCGAATTAGCTAAAAACCTATGTATTACTCTTAATTCAGCTCTATCTATATCCAAATAAGAGTAGTTTCCCCCTTTGAAACGGTGATGGCTTGTCATTTGACTCCACACACCGTGTGTATCAAAATTCTCATCTATCTTTCTACCGTTTAGTATCAATCCTCTACAATCGGCAGACGCTAACTCCTCAGGCGTATATATACGTAAAGCCTGAGCCATGTCCAGTAAAGACATGTGGCGCATCGAACCGCCTAACAAAAATCTAATAAAAGAACGATCGGTTAAACTAGCTACCCGATCATTCAACTCTATACTACATAACAACTCTTCACACCATACTTTATATACAGGTCTGCGTATGGTGAATAAACATATCCAGTCATTAAAAGAAGAATTACCATACCTCTGTACAAGTAATTCCCTAATTGGCCGGCCAATTCTACAGCTTCCAAGGGTCCCCATTCTATGACCCTCGGTACCTCAACAACCTTGGAATGAAGAGTATGCAAACCCCGTTGATATTTTGGATAATCTATCCAAAGTCTGTCAAATCTCAGGTTCGGGTGCAACTCTTCCAAATGCATATCAGAAAAGGTCATGACTGGATGAGGTACATCCTGCTTGTAGTAATTATCCACCTCCTGTTGTTCCAAATTCTCGGCAGGAGCATTGCGGGCTTGGGATGAAGATTCACCCCTTTCATTCTGCAAAACACATCAAACACAATTTTTGTGCATCCAAATATGCATTAGTGTCAGCAAAATCATCAATCAAAATAATTACAATGACATTATCAATTTATATCAAACTTAAGCTCATTTTCACATTTTTATCAAATCTACACTTTTTCAAATAAGCATATACGAAAATTTTCGCCAAGTTCATAAGCATTCAACTCAAATAACATGTCAAAATAATCATTACTAGCAATTAAACAAGTCTCAAATGGCATTATCTTTCAAAAATCAAGTTCATGAATTTTAGACTTGAAAAAGTCCACTTTAATTCTCAAAATCATGTTTAGGCTCAAAGTTTTGATCATTTAACTACCTAGACATGTTACACTACTCAATTTAGCAACAATTCATGACAAAAATCGGCCATAACCTGTTTATATCAAAAAGCCCCAAATTGCTCAAGAACACAAACCCTAGATTATTCAAAATTTGAAGTTTAAGGCTTCTAATCATGTTAAACAACATCAATCTAGGTTATACAAGCATAATACATAAACAATTTAAGTCTAATTACACTAAAAAGCATCAAAATCAAATTGGGGAAAAAATAGCTCAAGAACACCAAAATTCGAATTAAATGGTGTTTAGGTGTAGAAATTTACCGTTTTTCTTGAGTAATTCTTAGATAGCATCCTTCTCAACATGATTTTAGCAAAAGATTTGGTGATTAACGGTTAAAAATTGTGATTTTTGGGGTTTTTTCTCGGGTTTTTTCGGGTTTTTTCGCTGTGAAATTCGCAGTGTTTTGTGTGGGAGAGTGAACTGATCGTTCAGCTCTTTATATTTTTTTTTCTGTAATTTGGTCCCTCCGCGAGTCGCGGAGATTTTGTACTTCAAACTCCGCGAGTCGCGGAGTTTGATATATTTTTTTTTTTTATAATCAATAACTTATTAAAACAATTAAGTAATTAATTTTAAAATTTTGTTTCCTTTGTTATTTAGGACGAGGTCGTTTCGGATCGATGTCCTAGTCCGTCCCTCGACAAAATTTTAAAATTTGTCTTTTTGTAGCAATTGTTTTAAAAGCTAAGATTTTTGGGTTTTTTCAATGTTTTTGGCATACTCTAATTCAATAAGATTAAAAATAATGATAATAAAAGTTCTCGTCCCTCCCTCGGGTAAAGCAATTTCGGTTCAAAGACCTAGTCTTCAACTTACGACGAATTTTAAAAATCATATTCTTAACTTAATGAGATAAAGTAAATTTTTTTTTTTAAATTCACACAACTTAAATATAAAATTCAAAATTAAAAATTAAAAATTCACACCAAACTTAAAATTTGAAATGCATAAAATTAAAATTTCATATTTTAAAAATTAAAAATTCACACCAAACTTAATTTAAAAATTCATAAATTCATACCAAACTTATATTAATTTTTCAAATATTTACAATTTTAAATATATTGTTTTTACAAAGTTTACAATATTAATTTAAGATTTAAATATTAAGATTAAAAACATGGTAAAAATAAAATTAAAAATCTTTTTGTCTTTTTATCCCACTTTAATCAATCAAATATTATCAAAAATATGCGCCCCTCTTTTCGGTAAAGTAATTTCGGTTCCAAGACCTAATTTAACTCATGACGAATTTTTGAAATATTTTGGGTTGATTGATTAAAGATATTTATACCTTAAGAATAAACGTTAAATTTCGCAGTGATGTAATAAATTTTTGAATGATATCAATAATTTCGGTCGCCAAACCTAATTTTATTTAATACCAATTTAATACTTTTTAGCGAACAAATTAGCGTTTATTATCAAAAGGTTAAAAATAAAAATAAAAATAAAAACTGTACAGACATACCTGTGAAATAGATTTCTTAGTTATATGATCTATTCCATTCATAAGATAGTCGGTTTAATTGGTTTTCCATGGCTCCAAAGGCGTAACCTCGAGCATTCAGTGTCTTTTCTTCTAAACATATGAACGGTCCGTCTCTGCATAAAGTAACAAATTCGGTATTTGAATAGGTTTGATTATTTGAACATTTACCTCCATGTGACCATTTTCCGCATTTGTGACATCGTTCTAGGTGTCGTGCTCTTCTTTTCGCTGCGGATTTTGATTTTCCTTTACCAAATTGTAACTTATTATCTTCGCATCTGGATTCTTTTCTAACTCCGTCCATTCTTTCTCTGATTACTGATACTAATTCGCTCGGTAGTATGTCATTATTTCTTTTAGTGATCAAAGCGTGTAGCATTAGACCATGGTTTAGTTCACAGGCAGTCTTCATTTCGTAAAAACCTAAAAAAAATAAAAATTCAGAATGGGGGGAGAAGACTAGTTCTTTAGGGTCTGCTAGGGAAAGACCATACGTGTTCCATTTTCGAGAACTACACGAAAACAGACAATCTAACTCTAACAGAAATATATATATTATCCTTTAAAGACTTGATTCTCCCCACACTTAGTTAGCTGTGGTGTCGAAATTGTGATTAACTTCGTTGTCGACTTCCATCGGACCATGTATGTAATGTTTAACTCTGTGACCATTAACTTTAAATTCTATCCCATTTGAATTTATTAATTCTATCGTTTCGTATGGGAAAACTCTTTTGACTATGAATGGTCCAGACCATCTTGATTTCAATTTTCCAGGAAATAGCTTGAATCGTGAATTGAAAAGAAGAACTCTGTCTCTTTCTTTAAATTCTTTTGAACTTCTGATTCTTTTATCATGCCATTTCTTCGTTCTTTCTTTATAGATTAACGAATTTTCGTATGCTTCATGTCTTAATTCTTCTAATTCGTTTAGTTGACTTAATCGTAGACGTCCAGCTTCATGTAAATCAAGATTACATGTCTTCAAAGCCCAAAATGCTTTGTGTTCAATTTCTACTGGAAGATGACATGCTTTTCCATAAACAAGTCTAAAAGGTGTGGTTCCAATTGGAGTTTTGTAGGCTGTTCTAAAAGCCCAGAGTGCATCCTCCAATTTAATGGACCATTCCTTCGAATTTGATCCTACGGTTTTCTCTAGAATACGTTTTAAAGCTCGGTTGGTATTTTCAACTTGTCCACTTGTTTGTGGATGATATGCGGTGGAGATTTTATGAGTTACTCCATATCTTTTAAGAACTTTCTCAAGTTGATTATTACAGAAATGAGTACCCCGATCACTTATTAAAGCTTTCGGTGTTCCAAACCTTGCAAAAAGACGTTTTAAAAAGTTGACTACAACTCGTGCATCGTTAGTTGGGAGAGCTTGTGCTTCCGCCCATTTAGATACATAATCAATGGCTACGAGTATATATAGATTATTATTAGATTTTGGAAATGGACCCATAAAGTCAATACCCCAAATGTCAAATACTTCACATACTTGGATGACATTTTGTGGCATTTCATCACGTTGACTTATTTTTTCGGCCCTTTGACATGCATCACAGGATTTGCAAAGAAGGTGTGCGTCTTTGTAAATTGTAGGCCAATAGAATCCAGCTTCATAAACTTTTCTTGCTGTTAGTTGAGGCCCATAATGCCCTCCTGTTGGTCCTGTGTGACAATGGTTTAAAATTTTACTAGCTTCATCTCCAAATACACATCGGCGTATTATTCCATCGGGACAACTTTTAAACAGATGTGGATCTTCCCAGAAATAGTGTTTTATATCACTGAAGAATTTCTTTCGTCTTTGGTACGATAATCCTTTTTCAAGGAATCCACAAACTAAGTAGTTTGCATAGTCTGCAAACCATGGGATTTCTTTATAATCTATCTTCAATAGATATTCATCAGGAAAGTTGTCTTGTATGGCCGATTCATTCAGAACTTCTAATTCGGGATTTTCAAGACGAGAAAGATGATCAGCGGCGAGATTTTCTGCTCCTCTTTTATCTCGGATTTCAATATCAAACTCTTGTAAGAGTAAGATCCAACGGATTAATCTTGGTTTAGCATCTTGTTTTGAAAATAGGTATCTAAGAGCAGAATGGTCGGTATAGACCACCGTTTTTGCTAGAACGAGATATGATCGAAATTTGTCAAAAGCAAAGACAATAGCAAGGAGTTCTTTTTCAGTAGTTGTATAGTTCGTTTGTGCTCCTTGTAATGTCTTACTAGCATAATATATAGGTTGAAATCGTTTTTCAATCCTTTGTCCTAAAACGGCTCCCATTGCAAAATCACTTGCATCGCACATTAGTTCAAATGGTAAATTCCAATTTGGTGTTATCATGATCGGCGCATTAGTGAGTTTTTCTTTAAGAATATTAAAAGATTTGATACACTCATCTGAAAAGATGAATGGAGCATCCTTTTCTAGGAGTTTATTCATAGGAGTGGCAATTTTAGAAAAATCTTTTATGAAACGTCGGTAAAAACCGGCATGCCCTAGAAAACTCCTAACTCCTCTAACATTGGTGGGATGTGGAAGTTTAGCAATTACATCTACTTTAGCTCTATCCACTTCAATTCCTTCTTTTGAAATTTTATGTCCAAGAACGATGCCTTCTTTAACCATGAAATGGCATTTCTCCCAATTAAGTACTAGATTTGATTTTTCGCATCTAATTAGCATTCGTTCCAGATTAACTAGACATGATTTAAATGTATCACCGAAGACTGAAAAGTCATCCATGAATACTTCCATGCATTCTTCTATCATGTCGTGAAAAATCGCCATCATGCACCTTTGAAAGGTTGCAGGGGCGTTGCAAAGTCCAAATGGCATGCGTTTGTAAGCAAAAGTACCATAAGGGCACGTGAATGTGGTTTTCTCTTGGTCCTCGGGTGCTATTGGAATTTGAAAATATCCGGAAAATCCATCTAGAAAACAATAGTAACTATTTCCGGCTAATCTTTCCAACATTTGATCTATGAAAGGTAAGGGAAAGTGATCTTTTCTGGTGGCGTCATTTAATTTTCTATAATCAATACATACACGCCATCCTGTTACAGTCCTAGTAGGAATAAGCTCATTTTTCTCATTTGTGATAACAGTCATGCCACCCTTCTTAGGTACGCATTGAACTGGGCTTACCCATGGACTATCAGAGATTGGATATATCAAACCTGCATCTAGCAGTTTAATAATTTCCTTTTTAACAACATCTTGCATATTAGGATTTAGTCTTCGTTGGCGTTGCACATACGTTTTATGACCTTCTTCCATAAGGATTTTATGTGTGCAATACGAAGGACTTATTCCTTTAATATCATGAATCTTCCATGCAATGGCTGGTTTATGAGCTTTCAACACAGAAATGAGTTGTGATTTCTCATTTTCAGTAAGAGAAGACGATATTATTACAGGTAATTCAGATTCACCATGTAAATAAGCGTATTCCAAATGGTTTGGAAGTGGCTTTAACTCTAATTTCGGAGGCTCTTCTATCGATGATTTATATCGATATCTGTCTTCTTCTTTTAGCATTTGAATTTCTTCTGTTGTTGGTTCATATCCATTAGCTATAAGTGTAGCTAACATTTCAGCTTCATCAATTGGTTCATTACCTTCTCCTAAAGAACATTCTCCTGTTCCTTGTAATTCTGGAAATTCTTCTAATAATTCTGCATGTGCATCTATAGTTTGAATATAATAACATGTATCATCTGCAGATTGTGGCTGTTGCATTGCTCTATCAACTGAAAAGGTAACACTCTCATCCTCTATACTTAGGGTCAGTTTCTTACCGAACACGTCTATCATTGCTTTAGCCGTGTTTAAGAATGGTCTTCCTAATATGAGAGGAACTTGAGAATCTTCTTCCATGTCCAAAACAACAAAATCTACTGGAAATACTAAAGTACCAACTTTAACTAGCATGTTCTCCATTATCCCTCTAGGATATTTTATTGATCTATCGGCTAGTTGTATGCTTATTCTGGTTGGTTTCAATTCTCCAAGGTCTAGTTTAGCGTATAGTGAATACGGCATTAGATTTATACTAGCACCTAAGTCTGCCAATGCTTCTATTGAACTAAGACTACCCAGAAAACATGGAATTGTGAAACTTCCTGGATCAGATAGTTTTTCTGGTATCTTATTCAACAGCACTGCTGAACAATTAGCATTCATAGTAACAGCCGAGAGTTCTTCCATTTTCTTTCTATTTGAGATTAGATCTTTCAAGAATTTAGCATATCTTGGCATTCCTGAAATCACATCAATGAAAGGAAGATTTACATTTATCTGTTTAAACATATCCAAGAATTTGGATTGCTCGGCTTCAAGTTTTTCTTTCTTCATTTTACTCGGGTAAGGAAGTGGTGGTTGGTATGGTTTAACATAAGGTTTATCCTTAACTGTGTTATCTTCATTAACCTTTTCAACTACCGGTTCTTTTTCCTTATCTTGATCAGGTTGTGGTTCTTGTGGAGTAGGAATAGTTTCATCAGAAGTTACAGGTATTTCAGGTGATTTAAGTGTTGTACCACTTCTTGTGGTAATAGCTTTAGCTGTTTCATTCCGTGGGTTAGCATTTGTATCGCTAGGTAGACTTCCCGGTTTTCTTTCACCTATTAACCTTGCTAGGTTACTTACTTCTTGTTCCAGATTTTGAATAGAAGCTTGTTGATTTCTAAATGCTTGAGCATTTTGTTCATTGGTTTGTTTTTGAGATGTGAAAAATTGCGTTTGAGTTTCAACTAGCTTCGTCATCATATCTTCTAAATTCGGCTTTTTATCATCGGTTTGTTGTGGTGGTTTGTTTTGAAAATTCGGTCTTTGCTGATTGTAAGTATTATTGGATACTTGTTGATTGCTAGGACCTTGTTGGTTGTTGTATGGAATATTTCGGTTATAATTCTGGTTTTGATTGTAAATTGGTCTTGGCGGTTGATAATTATTCTGATAATTATTTCCAGGCCTTTGGTTTATGTATGAAATATTCTCTCTTTGTTCCATTGTTAATTCAATACTGAGACAATCTTTTGTCAAATGTGGTCCTCCACACTGCTCACAACTAATTCGTATTGAGTGAATATCCTTAGTCATCTTTTCCATTCGTCTCTCGAAAGCATCTATCTTTGCGGAAATGGAATCTAAGTCATGGCTAGAATCGGCTCTAGCTGCCTTAGATGATCTAATGATGTCTTTTTCTTGGTGCCACTCATGTGAGTGGGAAGCAGTATTATCAATAATTTTGTAAGCATCAGTTTCGGTTTTCTTCATAATAGAACCACCAGCTGCTATATCTATGTCTTTTCTTGTAGTGATGTCGCATCCTCGGTAGAATATTTGTACTATTTGACAGGTGTCTAAACCATGTTGCGGACATCCTCTTAACAACTTTCCATATCTAGTCCACGCCTCATATAGAGTTTCATTTGGCTTCTGTGTGAACGTAACAATTTCTGCTTGAAGTCTTACTGCTTTAGATGCAGGAAAGAATTGTTTAAGAAATTTGTCAATTAAAACATCCCATGTATCGATCGCCCCTTCAGGTAACGATTCCAACCAATCTTTGGCTTCTCCCTTTAAAGTCCAGGGAAATAACATGAGATATATCTGTTCATCCTCCACTTCTCGGATTTTAAATAGTGTGCAGATCCTATTAAAGGTACGTAGATGTTCATTTGGATCTTCCTTCGGCGCACCACTAAATTGGCATTGATTAGTCACCATGTGTAGAATTTGTCCTTTGATTTCATAATCTGGCGCATTAATGTCTGGATGAGTAATTGCGTGACCTTGGCCAGTGCGTTTAGCTCTCATTCGGTCTTCCATACTTAAAGGTTCCAGATTCTCCATAATTGAATTTGTTGAATCGGTATCACTAGATGATTCTGTTTTAATAGTTCGTTCCTCAACAATCTCTGTTTGAATGATTGGTGGTTCCGGAGGAAAGTTTAATGGTTCAGGATCTACGAACCGTTCCTGAATATTTTCTGGATTCTCAATTGTGAGGTCGGGTTTAAAAAATGGATTATTGGAAATTTGAACTGAAGTACTTGGTCGACTGGATGACGATTCTAAAGAAAAATCAACGGCGGTTATATTTGTTAAACGATGTCTTGATCTAGTTACAGGTGGTGAACGTACAAAAGGTGATGAACGTCTTGCTCGGTGCATTCACTGAATATCCTATTAGTTTTAAAAAGGAAAGAAAAATTATAATAAGTTATCCAATCAATAGAATTTTCTGATTTTGCCCACGTTTCGAATAGCCAAAAGATGCAGCAGAGGGGCAGGATTCGTTTGGTCTCAATATAATTGAGGACTGTTTGGCTCCAATAACCCGGTCCACGTACAAATCCAACTATTACTACGAACCAGAAAATTTTGATGTCTATTAATTTAACCACTTAAAATAAATTTTCGTAATTTTAAGAAATTTAGATAAGAAGTAGAATAAAAATCTATGTCCTAAAACTAGAATAGCGAGAAATAAGAGAGAAAAAGAGTTCGTCGAAAAAGGTTGAAAAAGAAAAAATGGTTGAAAAATAAAAGGTGACGGAAAAATAAAAGAAACTTATAAAAACTTAAAAATACTTAACTAACCTAACCTTATTACTACAACTAACTTAAAATTATAATCGCAAATTGAAATTACTAATTGGAATGATAATTGGTACATAGTAAAAGGTCTAAAAATATTAAAGCTTACAGGAGAAACTAAATCCCAAATGGAAATAACTTAAAAAGAAACTAAAACTTAAAAAGGCGTCGCAAAATTCTAAAGCACCTAAATCTTAGTCTAAAGAAAAAGCACTTAAGGAATTCTACGGCAAAGCCTAAAAATCTTAGGAGTAAAAATGACTATAGCAAAAACTAAGTTTAAAATTAAATATGAGCTAAAAAATACAAATATTACGCTACAACGATTAAAAAGGTACAAAATATAAAAATATACAAAAAGTTGTAAAAAGTACAATCTTTATAAAAATATTATTTTTATATTATTATTTTTTTTTTTTATAAAACTACAAATTTTACAATTTAATAAAAACTAATTAATACTAAATACATAAATAAATAAAAAGTAAAAATAAAACTAAAACTAATAATAATAATAATAATAATAATTAGGTTTAAATAATAATTATAATTAATAATAATAACCCGTAATTAATGCAGTTTTAGGGTTTCTGTTCGCGTGTCAGATGGTCTCCGCGAGTCGCGGCAATTAAAGAAGAAAACCCCGCGAGTCGCGGGGTTCAGAATTTCAGCTGACAGGTTTGAAATTTTACGCGTTTTCTTTATTATTATTTTTTTTTTTTATTTTTTTGTTTTCTGTTTTTAAATAAATAAAAGATTTTAAAATAAAACTTATATTTTTATAAACTAAAATAAAAATAAAGAAACTTATAAAACTTAAATATTTAACAAAATCTTAAAAATGCTTATATTTTTGTTTTTTTTCTTTTTTTTCTTTTTATATTTTCGAATAATTAAAACGTATTTTTACAAAAACGAATTTTTAATAAAAGTAACTAAAAATCTTTTTTTTTTTTTATATTAGCGTTGCGCTTCCGGCTTTTAAGATGAAATCCCCGGCAGCGGCGCCAAAAATACTTGATGTCAAAGCTAAGGGGTATAAAATACTATTAAATTTTAGCAGAAAACACTATTAAATACGATACAATTTTACACAAGATATTTATTTATTTATAGAATGGATATACTTAAACCTTGCTACAACACTTATAGGCAGTGTACCTAATCGTACAGTAGTGTAGTTTTTAGTAAGTCCGGTTCGTTCCACAGGGAAATCTTTAAACAAAGCTCAACGCTATATTAGTTTACTTTTATAAAAATACAAACATATATATAAGTAATATTATTATTATAAAGGGGGGTTTTTACCGTTTAATGACCGGTTTGTCGATTTTAAGACTTTAGTCGCAGTTAAAACCTAATGTAAAATATAAAATAAATACAAGACTTAAATTAAAGCGTAAAGTAAATAACAATAATGAAATTGCGAATAATAAAAGTGCGATAAAATAAACTTGCGATAATTAAAAAGTACGATAATTAAAAGTGCGATTAAATAACAATAAATAAAAGTGCGATAATTAGAAGTGCAATTAAATATAAAATAAAGGAAATTAAATATGAAATAAAAGAATTATGCTTATTTAAACTTCCGTAATCATGATGTTTGACGTGTTGATTTTAGTTTTATGCCCATGGGTTAATTGTCCTTTGTCCTGGATTATTCAATATGTCCGTCTGGTTTTTGTCCATAACAGTCCATCAGTCATAAATATAAAGTGCGAGTGTCCTCATCAAATTATTCTTATACCCGAAGTTAAATATTCCAACTAATTGGGGATTCGAATTGTAACAAGGTTTTAATACTTTGTTTAATGAATACACCAGGTTATCGACTGCGTGTAAACCAAGGTTTTACTACTTTGTTAACAATTACACCAATTACCCTTGAATGTAATTTCACCCCTGTTTTGATTATTCTAGTGGCTATTAATCCATTCCCGTGTCCGGTTAAATGAACGATTATTCGTACATATAAATACCCCGCCCATCGTGTCCGATCGAGTGTATATGGTAATTTATAGGGACGCCCAATTGTAAATCTTTATATTAACATTAACAAACTTTCATTTAGTTAAACAAATATAAAGCCCATTAATAGCCCATAGTCTAGTTTCCACAAGTGTCGTTCTTTTGTCCAAACCCCAATTATGATACAAAGCCCAATTACCCAATTTTAGTAATTAGCCCAACATCATGATTACTTCGTTTTAAATAAGCATAATAATAACTTAGCTACGAGACATTAATATAAAAAGGTTGAACATAACTTACAATGATTAAAAATAGCGTAGCGTTACACGGACAGAATTTCGACTTACACCTTTACAACATTCGCTAACATACCCTTATTATTAGGATTTAAAATTAAAATTAAAATTAAAATATAAATTATATATATATATTACGTATATATTGAGAGAGAGATAGAAATAGAATATGAAATTTGATCAGAATTCGGTTTGCTTTATAGCCAGAGTTGAATTTTGGGGCTCCGCGACTCGCGGCAAAATCCCCTTCAAACTCCGCGAGTCGCGGAGATAGTATTTACAGCTCAGTCCTTGGAGTTTTCTCTGCCGACGGTTTTTTATATATAAATATAATATATATATAATTAATATAATTAATTATATATTATATTATATTTATATACATAGTTAACTTGTAATTTTTAGTCCGTTGCGTCGAGCGTTAAGAGTTGACTCTAGTCCCGGTTCCGGATTTTCGAACGTCCTTGCGTACAATTTTATATTTTGTACTTTGCGTTTTGAATCTTGTACTCTTGTAATTTCGAGACGTTTCTTATCAATAATTGGAACCTTTTTGATTGTCTTTTGTACTTTTGAGCTTTTTGGTCGTTTGCGTCTTCAATTCGTCGAATCTGTCTTTTGTCTTCACCTTTTATTATTTAAACGAATATCACTTGTAAATAGAACAATTGCAACTAAAAGCTTGTCTTTCTTGAGGAATAATGCTATGAAATATATGTTCGTTTTTAGCATTATCAGCCTCATTCAATATCAACTTCCTTAATCCACCCAACTTCGGTACCCAAATACGGTTTGCAAAATATCGAATTCCATCTTCCCGCATAACGAGTTGCTTCTCATACTTCTTCATTATTTCATTTCCTATGTTTTCTTTAGTAAGAGCTTCTCGTTGAGCCTCTTTGATTTGTGAGTTGAGATTCATGCGAATTTTTATGTTCATTGCTCGTACTCGAATTGGTTCCCGTTCCTTTCTGCTTAGAGCGTCGGCCACTACATTCGCTTTCCCGGGATGATAGCGAATCTCACAATCATAGTCGTTTATCAGCTCGACCCACCTACGTTGCCTCATGTTCTGCTGTTTCTGATCGAAAATATGTTGAAGGCTTTTATGATCAGTAAACACAGTGCATTTAACCCCATATAAATAGTGTCTCCATATCTTCAATGCAAACACTACTGCTCCCAATTCTAAATCATGCGTCGCATAATTCCGCTCGTGAATCTTCAATTGTCGAGATGCGTATGCTATAACTTTCTTCCGTTGCATAAGGACGCAACCAAAACCTTGTCGCGAAGCGTCAAAATATATCTCAAAATCATCGTTCCCTTCAGGTAACGATAAAATAGGTGCTGTAAACAACTTCTTCTTCTGTAATTGAAATGCACTTTCCTGCTCAGAAGTCCATTCGTACTTCTTCCCTTTTTGCGTTAACGCTGTTAATGGTTTAGCTATTCGGGAAAAATCTTGAATAAATCTGCGTTGGTGTCTTAGGAGTCTCCCATTTTTCAATGGCCTCAATTTTAGCTGGATCAACCTGAATTCCTTTGCTACTAACAACGTGGCCAAGAAATTGCACTTCTTTCAACCAAAATGCACACTTAGAAAATTTGGCGTATAACTGTTCTTTTCTTAACAATTCTAATACCAACCTTAAATGCTGCTCATGCTCTTGCTCACTCTTGGAATAGATAAGAATATCGTCAATGAAAACGATAACAAACTTATCTAAATACGGACTAGAAACTCGATTCATGAGGTCCATGAATACAGCTGGCGCATTAGTCAACTCAAACGGCATAACCAAAAATTCGTAATGACCATAACGTGTCCAAAAATCAGTTTTCGGAATATCTTCTTCTTTGACACATAATTGATGATAGCCCGATCTTAAGTCGATTTTCGAGTACACACATGATCCTTGCAGTTGATCAAATAAGTCATCAATTCTCGGTAGTGGATACCGATTCTTGATAGTTAACTTATTTAATTCACGATAATCTATACACATCCTAAAAGATCCATCTTTCTTCTTGACGAATAAAATCGGAGCTCCCCACGGTGAAGTACTTGGTCGTATGAATCCACGGTCCAGTAATTCTTTTAACTGACTCTGAAGTTCTTTTAACTCAGATGGTGCAAGTCTATATGGAGCACGAGCCACTGGTGCAGCTCCTGGTACTAGATCTATTTGAAATTCTACAGATCTAAATGGAGGTAATCCCGGCAACTCTTCCGGAAAGACTTCAGGAAAATCTCTTGCCACAGGCACGCCATTTATGCTCTTTACTTTTTCCTTCGTTTCGACTTTATTAACATGTGCTAAGATAGCATAACACCCTTTCTTCAAGCACTTTTGAGATTTCAAACAACTAATGAGTTTTAGCTTTGAGTTACCCTTCTCTCCATAAATCATTACTGGCGTTTTATCCTTACGAGGAATGCGAATTGCCTTCTTGGCACACACAACTTCAGCTCCTATTTTGGACATCCAGTCCATGCTGACTATTACATCAAAACTTCCTAATTCTACGGGTATCAAATCAATCTTAAATATTTCTCCGGCTAAATTTATTTTACAATCACGGCAAATTTTATCGGCTTTAATTAGTTTACCATTAGCTAACTCAATCATGTACTTAGCATCTAGAGGTAATGATGAACAATTCAATTTAGCGTAAAAGTCTCTACTCACGTAACTTCTATCGGCACCAGTATCAAATATAATAGATGCGAATAAGTTATTAATGGTAAACGTACCCGTAACAAGCTCCGGGTCTTCACACGCCTCTCTAGCATTAATAACAAATGCTCTTCTACGTGCAGATCCATTATTCTTCTCTGGATTCGGACACTGGCTCTTATAATGACCCTGTTTCCCACACCCATAACAGGTAACAGTGGCCAAGGCAGTTCTATTTGCATTAGTGGCAGGAGTCTTGGTGCCATTTGTATTTGTAACAGGAATCCGACAATCTTCAGCAAGACGACCCCTTCGATTACAATTTTCGCACACCACATTACAATAACCAGAGTGATGTTTGTGGCATCTGTTACATAAAGGATTTCGTCCTTTGTAACCTGAGTTCGAACCGCTACCCGCACCTTGCGTGGTTTCTTGTTTCTTGTTGGATTGTTGATGATTACCTTCCCACTTTCTTTTGTTTCCTGATGTCTTGACATCGGTGTTATTATCCAGAATAATCTGGTCCATCAACTCGTTTGCCATGGTGATGGCTTCGTGAATAGTCTTGGGTTTCGATGCTGTAACATTTGCTTTGACATTTTTAGGCAAACCATCTTTGTACAGTTCTATCTTCCGTTCTTCGGTTGGTACCAATTCGGGACATAGCAAAGCTAATTCCATGAATCGCTGATCGTAGTTGGTGAGTTCAGTACCAACAACTTTCAGGCTTCGTAATTCAGCTTCCAACTTCCTAACCTCGTTCCTTGGACAATACTCGTTGATTAACATTGTTTTGAATTCTTCCCAGGGAGTATCATAAGCTGCATCTCCTCCTACGGCCTTCACGTAGTTTATCCACCATGTGAGTGCACTATCTTGTAAGGTGCACGATGCATACTTGGTCATGTCCTTCTCAATACAACCACTGATTTTAAACACAGACTCAATCTTTTCGATCCACCGGGTTAAACCGACTGGTCCTTCTGTTCCACTGAATGATGAGGGCTTGCAACCTTAAAAAGTTTTGTAAGTACATCCCACACGAGGATTTGGGTTAACTGCAGCACCTCTCGCAGCCTCGACCCATAATATTCTGTCGTCCACTCGCTGATTGATGAGTTCCTCGATTTCTTGTTCCGTCATTCGGTTCAATCGCGCCATAATCTTCAATAAGAATGGAAAAAAATAGTTATTCACATGGAATATTATAGATGTAGTATGTATTTACAGTACATCGTAGCTTATTAATAATATGAACCAGTTATTATTATAAAAGCCTTTTCTTCTTATTAGCATTTTATAATTATATCTAGGGTAGTACCTACCCGTTAAAGTTCATACTTAATAGCTTAGTACAGAAATCAATTACTATCACCCAAATAATACTCAACCATGGAAAATTATTGCATTTCACACTTCACTATTTTACATATGCTTATCTTACATCAAACATTAAGCAAACCACACTAGTAATATTATACAAAACGTTATATGATCCCATGGTTTAAAACAACAGCGCATCATTTAACCCAAAACGTTTGTGTTCAAAGAAATCACTTATAGGTTATCTTGACTGTCTCCCTGCGTTTTGGCAGAGGGGCTAAAGAACTGGAATTCGGGATAGAACTAATAGGAATAGCGGGAATAGGTGTGGAAGTATCTGGTGGAGTTGGTGCCACAACATCCTCTCTAGACTCGGGATTTGGATTTTCCATTTCAGTAGCCTTTCGTTTCTTTCCTCGTTCGAACTTGTCTTTCGTAATTTCCTGTATTTCTTCCTCCTCAGGATCACTTTCCGGTTCCTCTTCAATTGATTCATCCGGAACTTGTGAGTCTTCCCCAAAGGTGTCATTTTCATCAACGGATAGGTTAATGACTGGAACACCATCTGAAGATTCTGGTTCGGAGTCGCTGAAGGTGATAACAAGTTCTAAGCTAGACATCTATCACATAACAACTAGCATGTTAGTATCACATAATATTTACATATTAATTTTTTTAACCAATAGGGATAAGCAATAGTTTTCTAAATCAAACACGGTCAAAGTCCAGACTCACTAATGCATCCTAACAAACTCGATAAGACACACTAATGCAAATTTTCTGGTTCTCTAAGACCAACACTCTGATACCACATGTCATAACCCGACCTTAACCATAAGGACGAATACAATAACATATGATTTCATCGCGAGGTATTGACCTCTATATGCGACATTTTTCAAAAACTGCATTCGTTTTTACAATACAAACCATAGCTTTTATTACAAATACAAGGTTTAAACAACTTAATAATGATTATCGTTTAGCGATAATCTTAGACTTACAAACTTTACATGTGATAATAACAATACGACCTCCAACATATTTTACATTACAAATCCTCCGATATGCAGTTTTATTTTTGACACAAATATGCATACTCAAGATCTTGCTTAAATTCAACATGTTGTAGCGGAAGCTTTTAGTTATCACCTGAGAATAAACATGCTTAAAACGTCAACATAAAGTTGGTGAGATATAGGTTTAATGCTGGCAGCGTTATAAATATAGACCACAAGATTTCATATATAAACGTTTTAATAAAAATATTCTAAGTTGTTGAGCACTTGATAACCATACTTAACATTTAATCAACGTCGCATATTCCCTTTATTATGAAATCTTACTACACCGTACCAAGTGTAGTTACCGAAACGAAGTACTGTGCAACCGTTGAATACTGGTCGTCCAGTCCGGTTGGGGTTGTCAGGCCCGATAGATCTATCAACAGGATTCGCGTTTACAATACCTCATGTAAATAATAGTTACCAAGTTACAGGGAAGTATGCCAGTGGTACAACTCAACGTAGAATATATATTTTTAATCACTTGTGTCCATAACGTAAATCATAAAATGCATGTATTCTCATCCCGAAATATTTAGAGTTTAAAAGTGGGACTATATACTCACTTTTGCCTTGAAGGTATTTATCACGACTTGGTCTCCGATAGATATCACGAACCTAACCATATATATAATATATCAACATATTTTCTTTTTAAGTAATCGTTACATATATATATATACATATATACTTTTAATACTTTTAATATTTTCTTAGTCCGTAGTTAGCAGTCCGATGTTAGTGGTCCACAATTAGTTGCTCAATAAAATAAATAAAGACCCCATCGTATTCGTATTGATCAGAATTAATCTTGACCCATGGTACCATGTTGTCAAATGACGTGTTGCGTACATAAAGTACCGTGTTATCAAATGACGTGTTGCGTACAATCATGAGGTCTTATGATTAATCTTCTCGTGTTGTTTACGGGTGGTCCCGAAATATATAAAATCAAATCATAAGTAAATATATATGAAATATCATATTAATTATAAATATATGATTAATTTAATTTTTCTCCAAATATTTTCGTAGCTAAACTAGCTTCGCATACCCGATCTTGTTTTAGTCGTAGTTTATTCATTACAACTCCGTTTTTGTTGGTTCAACTTGCCACTTCCTTGGATCGAGTCAAATTTTAAGAATATGAACTGAAAATACCTTAGGTTGTAATCAAAATCACAGGTTATAGGTCAAACTTTGGTGAAACTTATGAAAGTGATCATTTTCCATCATAAAAACAACATTTAATGATCATTTTTCTAAAAATACTTACACTTTGAGATAAACCATAAAATTTTTATGTGTTAACATATTCATAAGAAATATTATTTTTCCAGAATATGAACTTCCAATTCAAAGCTTAAGATGGTTTTTAATTATCCAACCCAAAACAGCCCCCGGTTGCACTCCGACGACGTAGATTCAGTTTTTAAGGTGTTCTTTGTAAAACCAAGTTATATCTTGTTAAGTTAGCATATAATTATGATATATTACAGGTCTTGAAATGTTTTAAAAGTCAAGTTAGAAGGATGTATTTAGTTTGCGAACAAGTTTGAAATCATTCAAACTATGTTCTTGTTGTTAAAATTTTATACCATAAAATAAGATAGCTATATGAATATGAATTGAATAAGATTATGAATAAGGTTACTACCTCAAGTTACTTGGACAAAGTTACTGTAAGAGATGAGAAAAATCCTAGAATCAAAAGAGTGGTGGAGTTGGATTGAAAGGTTGGAAGTAAACTTGTTTACTTGGAAGGATTTTTGAAGTGTTCTTGAATGGATTTTCTTATGATGATTAAGGGTTGTTTTTGAAGCTAGATCTTCATGGTTATTTGCTGATATTGTGAAGAAAACTTAAGGTTCCTAAGAGTGTATTTTTAGTTAGAGAAAATGTGTAGTAAAAATGAAAATGGAATGGAGTATAAATGGTGGTGAAAAGATGTATAAATTTGTAATATTGTGCAAAAGTCTTGTAATATGCCAAATTGATTAATCATGCATGCTAAGATCCAAAATTAGCTGACTCATGGCTGCTAATAAAGTGATTGTGATGTGTATATACTAATAGTAAATACGTATAGAAGCTGGGTATGATACGGGTACATATACCCTAGATATACGTATAAAAATCTTGAGAAAACGGAACGAGGATTCAAATATAGCTATCTTTTGTAAATATACTTATATTGTTTTATGTATATAAATCCTTTAAAAGTGATAAAATACATATCTATACGATACATGTATAAGCATTATAAGTTTTAAGTATTTAAGTCGAAGAACGTCACATATAGTTATCGTTTTGAAAACTTAAGTTAGTAGTCTCAAAATATACTTATAACTCATTGTTATTAGTACAGAATGAGATGTTAAAACATTCTTAGATCATGTTAAATATATAAAAATACATATATATACACAAACGTATAATTATCATATGTTATATAGTTCGTGATATCATCGGTCAAATTGGACAGTCAAACGTTGTGTAAAACTCTTTTCAAAAACATAAGTCTCAACAATTTAGATTGCTTATCATGTTGGTAAGGTTTAATTTATGTAAATATTAATCTTATAAGTGTAAAACAATCGGAAAAATCCAGGTCGTTACATATGGTCTTCATGTAACTTAAAGATCTAAGCGTTATGCTTCAAGTTCTTCAAGAACACTAAAGGTTCAAGCTTTCTAGCTTTGTGACCTTAAAACTTGTGTGAAAGGGATCCAAGCTCTCCAGCTTAGGGTTCTATCACTTTATTTGACTTAGATTATGTTCATACTTGCTTGATTGAAGTAAAGTTTGTAGCCTTAGTTGTAAATGTAACTTGTAATTGTGTTAAGACTAAGGATATGATGTAACCTTGGTTCATCATCCATCTAAGACTCTTAAATGAGTTGTGTTCTTACTTGGTCTTAACATATTGTGTGTTGATGGTAGAATATTGGTCAAAGTGATGCTAACCCATTAACTAGTTGTACACTTGAAGCTACAAGCATCAAGGATGAGAACCGTGATGAGCATCAAGCACTAAGAACCCCACCGGAGCACCTTGCTTACTATTTTCGGGATCTGATAAGACCACCTGGGCTACTGGAAAGGAAATTTTCAGTTATTTCAGTTCGAGTAGATGATTTTCCGTTTAGACCTCATCTTAATCCGAGTTACGGTTTAGGATTTATGGCCTTCCGAAAGTCACTACACTCTATTACCGTTGTGCTGAAATTTCTGACCTACTCGCACTTAAACCGTTGCCACGGTCAAACCAAGATGAGTTTGGTTCTGAAAATTGGTCAGCAACTAGGGGACTCATATATGGAGCCATAGCCACTGATTACGCATCTTTTCGATTTACGTAGGGGTCGTAGCAGCTGACCAAAGTCAGCCTATTGTTTCGATCTCTATTCTTGTCAAACTTACTTAGCTTTTATGATGATGAATGATGATGATGATGACACTTAAACTTATTTTATGCACTATTAGAACTTATGAGGATAACATACTGACCTAGTAACCTTTGACTTAGGTTGACGACCTTTCGGACCGACTTACTACTTGCATACTTTCATTATCGACTTTACCCTCTTATCACTGTGAGTTATAGAATCCCTTTTTACTTTAACTATTTTGGAAACTGAGAATACATGCGCATTTTACATTTTATATACTAGGCACGAGTACTTAAACTTATTATATGTGTGGGTTATACAACGGCATAAACTTTCTCCTTAGCTCGGTAACGTTTAGTCATTGGTCTTTGAACCGGTGAACGCGAATCTTAGATATGGATCCATAGGGTTTGACATCCCCACTCGGGCTAGTAGCGCTAGCATTTAACGAGTGTTTAATACTTCGTAAACTTACGCACTCACCAAGTGTACTTTTAGGGGGTGTTATTTACGTTAAGTTAGTTACCAAGTGCACACGGTTATACATATACTTTTCATACTGTTTTGAAACGCTGTTGAAGCACTGAAATCTCGTGTCCTACCTTACATTACTGTTATACTTAAACTATAGCTCACCAACCTTTGTGTTGATGTTTTTAAGCATGTTTTTCTCAGGTGCTTAAGGTTTGCTTGCTTCCGCTGTACTAGTCATGCTTTGTAGACACCCGCTGCGCTTGTTAGAGTTGTCACCGCATGAAACATTTTATTTGCATTCAAACTATGTTACCTTTTGAAACAATGATTTGTAACGACCATTGGGTCACGTACTATTACTAATTGCTTCTGTTCATTGAAGCATACTTTTGTTGTAAAACATTTGATGTTGGTTAAGACATCACCTTTTCTTATGAATGCAAACTTCTTTTGAAACAACATATAGTGTTTGACCTTGTAATGATTATGTTGTTGATGGTCCGTACATATTGATTTAGTACAGGGCATCACACCGGATATCATCAAATGCGGGTGAAGGAGGATGATATTCCGAAAACAGCTTTTAGGACGCGTTACAGTCATTACGAGTTTATGGTTATGCCATTTGGTTTGACTAATGCACCAGCTGTGTTCATGGACCTTATGAACCGAGTGTGTGGACCATATCTTGACAAGTTTGTCATTGGTTTCATCGATGACATACTTATCTACTCAAAGAATGATCAAGAGCATGAAGAACATTTGAGAAAAGTGCTAGAGTTGTTGAGGAAAGAAAAACTATACGCTAAGTTTTCAATGTGTGCATTTTGGTTGAAAGAAGTTCAATTCCTCGGTCACATAGTGAACAAAGAAGGTATTCAGGTGGATCTGGCAAAGATTGAAACCGTTGAAAAATGGAAAACCCCGAAAACTCCGAAACACATACGCCAATTTTTAGGATTAGCTGGTTACTACAGAAGATTCATCCAAAATTTTTCCAAAATAGTAAAACCCTTGACTGCATTAACGCATAAAGGGAAGAAATTTGAATGGAAGGATGAACAAGAAAAAGCGTTTCAATTGTTGAAGAAAAAGTTGACTATGGCACCTATATTGTCATTCCCTGAAGGGAATGATGATTTTGTGATATATTGTGACGCCTCAAAGCAAGGTCTCGGTTGTGTATTAATGCAACGAACGAAGGTAATTTCTTAGGCGTCTAGACAATTGAAGATTCACGTGCAGAATTATACGACGCATGATTTGGAATTAGGCGCGGTTGTTTTTGCATTAAAGACTTGGAGGCACTACTTATATGGGGTCAAAAGTATTATATATACCGATCACAAAAGTCTCCAACACATATTTAATCAGAAACAACTAAACATGAGGCAGCGTAGGTGGATTGAGTTATTGAATGATTACGATTTCGAGATTCGTTACCATCTGGGGAAGGCGAATGTGGTAGCAGACGCTTTGAGTAGAAAGGACAGAGAACCTATGCGGGTAAAAGCTATGAATATAATTATTCGTACTAACCTTACTACTCAAATAAAGGAGGCGCAGCAGGGTGTCGTAAAAGAAGGGAATTTGAAGAATGAAATACCCAAAGGATTGGAGAAACACCTTAATATTCGAGAAGACGGAACCCGGTATAGAGCCGAAAGAATTTGGGTACCAAAGTTTGGAGATGTGAGAAAAATGGTACTTGGGGAAGCACATAAAACCAGATACTCAATACATCCCGGAGCGGGAAAGATGTACAAGGATCTCAAGAAACATTTTTGGTGGCCGGGTATTAAAGCCGATATTGCGATATATGTAGGAGAATGTTTGACGTGTTCTAAGGTCAAAGCTGAACATCAGAAACCATCAGGTCTACTTCAACAACCTGAAATCCCAGAATGGAAATGGGAAAATATTACCATGGATTTCATTACTAAATTGCCAAGAACTGCAAGTGGTTATGATACTATTTGGGTAATAGTCGATCGTCTTACCAAATCAGCACACTTTCTGCCAATGAGAGAAGATGATAAAATGGAGAAGTTAGCGTGATTATATTTAAAGGAAGTTGTCTCCAGACATGGAATACCAATCTCTATTATCTCTGATAGGGATGGCAGATTGTTTCAAGGTTTTGGCAGACACTGCAACAAGCATTGGGGACTCGTCTAGACATGAGTACTGCTTATCATCCACAAACTGATGGGCAAAGTGAAAGGACGATACAGACCCTTGAAGACATACTACGAGCATGTGTTATCGATTTCGAAAACAGTTGGGATCGACACCTACCGTTAGCAGAATTTTCCTACAACAACAGTTACCATTCGAGTATTGAGATGGCGCCGTTTGAAGCACTTTAGCAGGTCTCCGATTTGTTGGAGTGAAGTGGGGGATAGACAGATTACGGGTCCGGAGATAATACAAGAAATTACAGAGAAAATTATCCAAATTCAACAACGATTGAAAACCTCCCAGAGTCGACAAAAGAGCTACGCGGACAGTAAAAGAAAAGATATAGAATTTGAGATTGGAGAGATGGTCATGCTTAAGGTTTCACCTTAGAAAGGCGTTGTTCGATTTGGTAAATGGGGGAAACTAAATCCAAGGTACATTGGATCATTCAAGATTATAGATCGTGTTGGACCAGTAGCTTACCAACTTGAGTTACCTCAATAACTCGCGGCTGTACATAACACTTTCCACGTCTCGAATTTGAAGAAATGTTTTGCTAAAGAAGATCTCACTATTCCATTAGAAGAAATCCAAATCAACGAAAAACTTCAATTTATTGAAGAACCCGTCGAAATAATGGATCGTGAGGTTAAAAGACTTAAGCAAAACAAGATACCAATTGTTAAGGTTCGATGGAATGCTCGTAGAGGACTCGAGTTCACCTGGGAGCATGAAGATCAGATGAAGAAGAAATACCCGCACCTATTTCCAGAAGATTCGTCAACACCTTCTACAGCTTAAAATTTCGGGACGAAATTTATTTAACGGGTAGGTACTGTAGTGACCCAAACTTTTCCATGTTTATATATATTAAATGAAATTGATATTTACATGATTAAATGTTTCCAACATGTTAAGCATTCAAACTTGTTAAGACTTGATTATTTGAAATGAGTGTCATGTAGACAATTGACCACCCAAGTTGACCAGCGATTCACGAACGTTAAAACTTGTAAAAACTATATGATGATATATATATGGATATATATATAGTTAACATGATATTATGATAAGTAAGTATATCACTAGGTATATTAACAATGAGTTATATACATAAAAATGAGACTACTAAGTTAAGAAACTCGAAACGATATATATAACGATTATCGTTATAACAACGTCTTACTAAATACATATGTATAATATTAAGATATTGTTACACTATATTTAACATGATAAAATGATAATTATATATATCATTAAGTATATTAACAATGAACTACATATGTAAAACAAGACTACTAACTTAAGAATTTCGAAACAATATATATACGTAACGATTATCGTTGTAATAGTATTTTAACATATATATATATATATATATATATATATATATATGATGTTAAGATATATTCATACACCATGTTATCATGTTAACATAACAATTTAACATCTAATTTAAGTATAATAACAATGAATTAATTACATTTAACAAGATCGTTAACTTAAAGGTTTCAAAACAACACTTAGATGTAACGACTAACAATGACTTAACGACTCAGTTAAAATGTATATACATGTAGTGTATTTAGATGTATTAGTACACTTTTGAAAGACTTCAAGACACATATCAAAGTACTTCTACTTAACAAAAATACTTACAATTACATCCTCATTCATTTTCATCAACAATTCTACTCGTATGCACCCGTATTCGTACTCGTACAATACACAACTTCTAGATGTATATACTATTGGTATATACACTTCAATGATCAGCTCCTTAGCAGACCATGTGAGTCATTAAACATGTGGGAACCATCATTTGGCAACTAGCATGAAATATCTCACAAAATTACAAAAAATATTATAAATCATTCATGAATTATTTACATGAAAACAAACTTACACACCCTTTATATCTAATCCATATACCAACGACCAAAAACACCTACAAACACTTTCATTCTTAAATTTTCTTCATCTAATTGATCTATCTCAAGTTCTATCTACAAGTTCTAAGTATTCTTCATATATTCTATAAGTTCTAGTTTCATAAAACCAAGAACACTTTCAAGTTTGCAAGATTACTTCCAAGCTTTCTAATCCATTCCAAGTAATCATCCAAGATCAAGAAACCTTTTTTACTTACAGTAGGTTATCTCTCTAATTCAAGGTAATACTCATATTCAAACTTTGATTCAATTTCTATAACTATAACAATCTTAATTCGAGCAGAAATCTTACTTGAACTTGTTTTCGTGTCATGATTCTACTTCAAGAACTTTCAAGCCATCCAAGAATCTTTTGAAGCTAGATCATTTCTTGTCACTTCCAGTAGGTTTACCTACTAAACTTAAGGTAGTAATGATGTTCATAACATCATTCAATTCATACATATAAAGCTATCTTATTCGAAGATTTAAACTTGTAATCACTAGAACATAGTTTAGTTAATTCTAAACTTGTTCGCAAATAAAGTTAATCCTTCTAACTTGACTTTAAAAATCAACTAAACACATGTTCTATATCTATATGATATGCTAACTTAATGATTTAAAACCTGGAAACACGAAGAACACCGTAAAACCGACATACGCCGTCATAGTGAAATCGGGGGCTGTTTTGGGTTAAAAAAATAAAAAGTATCTTAATCTTTGAATTGGAAGTTTATTTTCTGGAAAAATTATATTACATATGAACATGATACTATATCCAAAAATCATGGTTAAACACAAAGTGGAAGTATGTTTTTCAAAATGGTCATCAAGATGTCGTTTTTTGACGGAAATGACTACCTCTTTAAAAAATGACTTGTAACCTATATTTCCGACTATAAACTTATACTTTTTATGTTTAGTTTCATAAATTTTAGTTCATTATGAAACCATAGAAACTTTAATCACTCAAAACGGATTTGAAACGAAGAAATGACGGGTAAAACAAAATTGGATAAACTTGCTAGTTTTAGCTATGAAAATTTTGTAACAAATCTAGACTAAACATATCCTAACTAATTTATATTGTATTATACATATTATGTAATCTTAGGATACCATAGACACGTATACAATGTTTTAACATATCATATCGACCCATCTATATATATTATTTGGAACAACCATAGACACTCTATATGCAGTAATGTTTGAGTTAGCTATACAGGGTTGAGGTTGATTCCAAAAATATATATACTTTGAGTTGTGATCTAGCCTAAGACGTGTATACACTGGGTCGTGGATTAATTCAAGATAATATATATTGATTTATTTCTGTACATCTAACTGTGGAGAACTAGTTGTAGGTTACTAACGAGGACTGCTAACTTAACAAACTTAAATCATAAAAACGTAATAAAAAATGTTGTGAATATATTTCGATCATACTTAGATATATATTTACACATTTGTTATAGGTTCGTGAATCGACCAGTGGCCAAGTCTTACTTCCGGAAAAGTAAAAATATGTGAAAGCGAGTTATAGTCCCACTTTAACAATCTAATATTTTTTTGGGATGAGAATACATGTAGCTTTATAAATGTTTTACAAAATAGATACAAGTACGCAAAACTACATTATATGGTTGGATTATTAAACCGAATATCGCCCTTCAAGTCTGGTAACCCAAGAATTAGGGAAATGGCCCCTAATTGACGCGAATCCTAAAGATAGATCTATTGGGCTTAACAACCCCCATTCAGGTTATGGATGGTTTAGTACTTCGAGATTATTATACATGCGAGAGGTTCTGTTTTGGGGATATTCTATGCATTAAGTTAACGTCGATTACCAGGTGTTCAACATATGAATGATTTTTATCTCTATGCAGTTTGTGAAATGCCTGATATGAGATGTGTTATAAAAATGAAATCTTGTGGTCTATTATTATGATTTGATAATATATAGGTTAAACCTATAACTCACCAACATTTTTGTTGACGTTTTAAGCATGTTTATTCTCAGGTGATTATTAAGAGCTTCCGCTGTTGCATACTAAAATAAGGACAAGATTTGGAGTTCATGCTTGTATGATATTGTGTAAAAACTGAATTCAAGAAACTTATTTTTGATGTAATATATTCTTATTGTAAACCATTATGTAATGGTCTTGTGTAAACGGTATATTTTAGATTATCATTATTTGATAACCTACGTAATGCTTTCTAAACCTTTATCGATAAAATAAAGGTTATGGTTGTTTTAAAAATGAATGCAGTCTTTGAAAAACGTCTCATATAGAGGTCAAAACCTCGCGACGAAATCAATTAATATGGAACGTTTATAATCAATATGAACGGGACATTTCACATGGACTGGAAGTTATTTTTCCATGCGATCGCATGGGAAGAATAGTATGGTCAGGTCCTATAAATTGCAAGTTTGGGCGACGAGTTTTAAAGACACATATATCCATCAATTATCATCACTCTCTCATTATATATTTATATTTATATTTTAATTATTATTTTAATATTAAGTTAATAATAATAATAAGGTTATATTAGCGAATGTTTTAAGTTTGTAAGTCAAAATTCTGTCCGTGTAACACTACGCGATTAATACTCATTGTAAGTTATGTTCAACCTTTTTAAATTAATGTCTCGTAGCTAAGTTATTATTATGCTTATTTAAGCCAAAGTAATCGTGATGTTGGACTAAATATTAAGACTGGGTTATTGGGCTTTGGACCATAATTAGGGTTTGGACAAAAGATCGACACTTGTGAAAATTGGACTATGGGCTATTAATGGGCTTTATATTTATAACTGAATGATAGTTCGTTAATTTAATATAGAGATTTACAATTTGATGTAATTATAAATAACCAAATACACTCGATCGGATACGAAGGGCGGGATATTTATAAATACTAATAATCGTTCATTTGACCGGACACGGGAATGGATTAATAGTCAATGGACTCATTAAAACAGGGGTGGATTATATACAAGGACACTTGGTGTAATTGTTAATAAAGTATTAAAACCTTGGATTGCACACAGTCGATAACCTGGTGTAATCATTAACAATGTATTAAAACCTTATTACAGTTTAAGTCCCCAATTAGTTAGAATATTTGACTTCGGGTATAAGGATAATTTGACGAGGACACTCACACTTTATATTTATGACCGATGGACTGTTATGGACAAAAACCAGATGGACATATCGAATAATCCAGGACAAAGGACAATTAACCCATTGTAATAACTTAATATCAACACGTCAATCATCATGATTACGGAAGTTTAAATAAGCATAATTCCTTTATTTCATATTTCATCGTACTTTTATTTATCGTCATTTTATTTATCGTACTTTAAATTATTGCACTTTTATTTATCGTCATTTACTTTACGCTTTAAATTAAGTCATTTGTATATTTAATATTTTACATTAGGTTTTAATTGCGACTTAATACATAAAATCGACAAACCGGTCATTAAACGGTAAAACCCTCTTTTTATAATAATAATACAACTTATATATATATATTATATATATATATATATATACACACACAAATATAGTTTAAAATATAATATAGAGTTAAATTTAGTTCTATCCCTGTGGAACGAACCGGACTTACTAAAAACTACACTACTCTACGATTAGGTACACTGCCTATAAGTGTTGTAGCAAGGTTTAGGTATATCCCATTTAATAAATAAATAAATAACTTGTATAAAATTGTATCGTATTTAATAGTGTTTCGTAGTAAAATATAACTTTTCGTATACACCTCGCATAACATCAAGTATTTTTGGCGCCGCTGTCGGGGAACACTCAACGCCGAAGCGAAACGCTATAAAAAAATATATATTAGTTTTTAAGCTATTTTTGTAAAAATATAATTTTATATAAGTTTTTAAATACAAAAATATAAAAGAAAAATTATTTCTATTTAAATTAAAAAGTTTATATTTTTATTTTTCTTTTGTTAAAAATTAAAAGTAATAAGTAATTTTTTTTAAATATAAGTTTTTATTACATATTTTTTTATATATAAATTTAAAAATAAAAAAAAATAAATTAAAAGTATTCGGGCCAAGTACTGTAGTAGCCCAAACAAACAGGCCTGAAATCCGAAGCCATGCGATCACATGGTCCAGGAGCATAAAACACATACGACCGCATGAGGGCTTCTGACACGTCTGATACCTCGTACGTACGGATTAGGGTTAGTTTAATTTAATTATTATTATTATTATTAACCTAATTAGGGTTATATTTAATATAATTAGTTTTTAGTTTTATTTAATTTGTATTTTTAAGTTTCAAATTAGTTTTATTATTTATAAAATTAATACTTTTATAAAATAATAATATAAAAATAATATTTTTATAAAATTGTAATTTTATCATTTTTTAGTATTTTTATAAATTGTATTTTTTTAAACGTTTAATTCGTAATTCGTAATATTTATCATTCGTAATTAGTTCGTAACTTAGTATTTTGCCGTAGTTAATTTATATTTCTATATTTTTAAGCTTTGTCGTAAAATCCCTTAAGTACTTTTTCTTTAGAATAAGATTTAGATGCTTTAGAATTTTACGACGTTACTTATCAGTTTAGTTTTAAATAAAGTTTAGTGCCTATTAAGTTATTGCCGTTTTAGATATAGAATTCCTTTAAGCTTTAATACCTTTAGACGCAAATTTTTAATATTTAGTTTTTAGACTTTTAAGTTTCGACGCTTTACTTTCTTATTATTATTTTTCGACTTTTATTTTTCGACGCTTATTTTTCGACCTCTTATTTTTTGACGCGCTTTTCTTTTTCATTTCGACGCTCTAGTTTTTAGGACATAGAATTTTCTTTAAACTTCGACGAAAAATTATTTTAAGCGGTTAAATTGATAGACATCCAAAATTTTCTGGTTCGTAGTAATAGTTGGATTTGTTAGTGGCGAGTTGTGGGCTTCTGATTTAAAGGGTCCTGGCTACCTGCTGCATCTATTGGCTATTCGAAACGTGGGCAAAATCAGAAAAGTCTATTAATTTGATAACTTATATAATTTTTATCTTTATAACTAATAGGATATTTAGTGAATGCACCGAGCAAAACGTTCACCACCTTTCATACGTTCACCACCTGTAACTCGATCAAGACATCTAGCCAACATTATCGCTGTAGATTTTTCTTTGGAATCGTAATCTAGTCAACCAAGTACTCCAATTCAAATTTCCGATAATCCATTTTTTGAACCCGACCTCACAATTGAGAACTCGGAGGATATTCAAGGATCATTCAGAGATCCTGAACCACTAATCATTCCTCTTGAACCACAAATCACTCATCCAGAGATTGTCGAGGAAGAAACCATTAAATCAGAATCCTATAGTGATTCAGATTCAACAAATTCAATCATGGAAAATCCGGAACCTCTATGTATGGAAGACCGAATGAGGGCTAAATGCATCGGCCAAGGTCATGCAATTACTCAACCAGACATTAATACCCCAGATTATGAAATCAAAGGACAAATCCTACACATCGTAACTAATCAATGCCAATTTAGTGGTGCGCCGAAGGAAGATCCAAACGAACATCTTCGAACCTTTAATAGGATTTGTAATCTATTTAATATCAGAGAAGTTGAGGATGAACAAATCT
This sequence comes from Rutidosis leptorrhynchoides, assembly GCF_046630445.1. Classification (NCBI taxonomy): domain Eukaryota; kingdom Viridiplantae; phylum Streptophyta; class Magnoliopsida; order Asterales; family Asteraceae; genus Rutidosis; species Rutidosis leptorrhynchoides. Next base: position 399,818,550 of record NC_092333.1, read on the forward strand.
ATCTCATGTTATTTTCCTGGACTTTAAGGGAGAAGCCAAAGATTGGTTAGAATCGTTACCTGAAGGGGCGATTGATACATGGGATGTCTTAGTTGAAAATTTTCTTAAACAATTCTTTCCGGCATCTAAAGCCATGAGACTTCAAGGAGAAATTGTTACGTTCACGTAAAAGCCAAATGAAACTCTATATGAGGCGTGGACAAGATTTGGAAAGTTGTTGAGAGGATGTCCTCAACATGGTTTAGACACTTATCAAATAGTACAAATATTCTACCAAGGATGCGATATTACTACACGAAAAGACATCGACATAGCAGCTGGTGGTTCCATTATGAAGAAAACCACAACTGAAGCTTACAAAATTATTGATAATACTGCTTCCACTCACATGAGTGGCATCAAGAAAAAGACATCGTTAGATCATCTAAAGCGGCTAGAGCCGATTCTAGCCATGACTTTGATTCCATTTCCGCAAAGTTAGATGCTTTCGAGAGACGAATGGAAAAGATGACTAAGGATATTCACGCAATACGAATTAGTTGTGAGCAGTGTGGAGGACCACATTTGACAAAAGATTGTCTCAGTATTGAACAAACAATGAAACAAAGAGAGAATTTTTCATACATGAACCAAAGGCCTGGAAATAATTATCAAAGTAATTATCAACTGCCAAGACCAAACTACAATCAGAAATAACCGAAATGTTCCATACCACAACCAGCAAAGTCCTAGCAATCAACAAGCATCTAACAATACTTACAATCAGCAAAGACCTATTTTTCCAATTAAACCACCACAAACCGATGATAAAAAGAAAAATTTAGAAGACATGATGCCGAAGCTAGTTGAATCTCAAATGCAGTTTTTCACATCTCAGAAACAAACCAATGAACAAAATGCTCAAGCATTTAGAAATCAACAAGCTTCTATTCAAAATCTGGAACAAGAAGTAAGCAACCTAGCAAGGTTGATAGGTGAAAGAAAACTGGGAAGTTTACCTAGCGATACAAATGCTAACCCCCGAAATGAAACAACTAAAGCCATTACCACGAGAAGTGGTATTACACTTAAACCACCTGAAATGCCTGTAATTTCTGATGACTCTATTCCTACTCCACAGGCACCACAACCTGAACAAGAGAAGGAATCAGAACCGGTAGTTGAAAAGATTAATGAAGATAACACAGTTAAGGCTAAACCTTATGTTAAACCATACTAACCACCACTTCCTTACCCAAGTAAAATGAGAAAAGAAAGACTTGAAGCTAAGCAATCCAAATTCTTAGATATGTTTAAACAAATAAATGTCAATCTTCCTTTCATTGATGTGATTTCAGGAATGCCTAGATATGCTAAATTTCTGAAAGATCTAATCACAAATAGAAAGAAAATGGAAGAACTTTCGGCTGTCACAATGAATGCTAATTGTTCTGCAGTGCTGTTGAATAAACTACCAGAAAAATTCTCTGATCCAGGAAGTTTCACAATTCCATGTTTTCTGGGTAGTCTTAGTTCAATAGAAGCATTGGCAGACTTAGGTGCTAGTATAAATTTAATGTCGTATTCACTATACGCTAAACTAGACCTTGGAGAATTAAAACCAACATGAATAAGCATACAACTAGCCGATCGATCAGTAAAATATCCTAGAGGGATAATGGAGAACATGCTAGTTAAAGTTGGTACCTTAGTATTTCCAGTAGACTTTGTTATTCTAGACATGGAAGAAGATTCTCGAGTTCCTCTTATATGAGGAAGACCATTCTTAAACACGACTAAAGCAATAATAGACGTGTTTGATAAGAAACTGACCCTAAGTATAGAGGACGAGAGTGTTACCTTTTCTGTTGATAGAGCCATGCAACAACTGTAATCTGCAGATAATACATGTTATTATATTCAAACTATAGATTCACATGCAGAATTGTTACAAGAATTTCCAGAATTACAAGGAACATGAGAATGTTCTTTAGGAGAAGGAACTAAACCAATTGATGAAGCTGAAATGTTAGCTACACTTATGGCTAATGAGTATGAACCAACAACAGAGGAACTTCAAATGTTGAAAGAAGAAGACAGATATCGATACAAATCATCGATAGAAGAACCACCAACATTAGAGTTAAAGCCACTTCCAACCCATTTGGAATACGCTTATTTACATGGTGAATCTGAATTACCTGTAATAATATCGTCTTCTCTTACTGAAAATGAAAAATCTCAACTCATTTCTGTGTTAAAAGCTCATAAACCAGCTATTGCATGGAAGATTCATGATATTAAAGGAATAAGTCCTTCATATTGCACACATAAAATCCTTATGGAAGAAGGTCATAAAACCTATGTACAACGCCAACGAAGACTAAATCCAAATATGCAAGATGTTATTAAGAAAGAAATTATTAAACTGCTAGATGAAGGTTTAATTTATCCAATCTCTGATAGTCCATGGGTAAGCCAAGTTCAATGCGTACCTAAGAAGGGTGGCATGACTGTCATCACAAATGAAAAAGATGAGCTTATTCCTACTAAGACTGTAACAGGATGGCGTGTTTGTATTGATTATAGAAAATTAAATGACGCCACCAGAAAAGATCACTTTCCCTTACCTTTCATTGATCAAATGTTGGAAAGATTAGCCGGGAATAGTTACTATTGTTTTCTTGACGGTTTCTCCGGATACTTTCAAATTCCAATAGCACCCGAGGACCAAGAGAAAACCACATTCACATGCCCTTATGGTACTTTTGCTTACAAACGCATGCCATTTGGACTTTGCAACGCCCCTGTAATCTTTCAAAGGTGCATGATGGCAATTTTTCACGATATGATAGAAGAATGCATGGAAGTTTTCATGGATGACTTTTCAGTCTTCGGTGATACTTTTGAAACATGTCTAGTTAATCTTGAACTAATGCTTATTAGATGCGAGCAATTAAATCTAGTTCTTAATTGGAAGAAATGCCATTTCATGGTTAAAGAAGGCATCGTTCTTGGTCATAAAATTTCAAAGGAAGGTATTGAAGTAGATAGAGCTAAAGTAGATGTAATTGCTAAGCTTCCACATCCCACCAATGTTAGAGGAGTTAGGAGTTTTCTAGGGCATGCCAGTTTTTACCGACGTTTCATAAAAGATTTTTCTAAAATTGCCACTCCTATGAATAAACTCCTAGAAAAGGATGCTCCATTCATCTTTTCGGATGAATGCATAAAATCTTTTAATATTCTTAAAGAAAAACTCACTAATGCGTCGATCATGATAACTCCAAATTGGAATCTACCATTCGAACTCATGTGTGATGCAAGTGATTTTGCAATGGGAGCCGTTTTAGGACAAAGGATTGAAAAATGATTTCAACCTATTTATTACGCTAGTAAGACGTTACAAGGAGCACAAACGAACTACACAACTACTGAAAAAGAACTCCTTGCTATTGTCTTTGCTTTTGACAAATTTCGTTCATATCTCGTTCTAGCAAAAACGGTGGTCTATACCGACCATTCTGCTCTTAGATACCTATTTTCGAAACAAGATGCCAAACCACGATTAATCCGTTGGATCTTACTCTTACAAGAATTCGATATTGAAATCCGAGACAAAAAAGGGAGCAGAAAATCTAGCAGCTGATCATCTTTCTCGTCTTGAAAATCCCGAATTAGAAGTTCTAAATGAATCGACCATACAAGATAACTTTTCTGATGAATATCTATTGAAAATCAATTATAGTGAAATTCCATGGTTTGCAGACTATGCAAACTACTTATATGTGGATTCCTTGAGAAAGGGTTGTCGTACCAAAAACGAAAGAAATTCTTTAGTGATATAAAACACTATTTCTGGGAAGATCCACATTTGTTTAAAAGTTGTCCCGATGGAATAATACGCCGATGTGTATTCGGGGATGAAGCTAGTCAAATCTTAAACCATTGTCGCACAGGACCAACAGGAGGGCATTATGGGCCTCAACTCACAGCAAGAAAAGTCTACGATGCTGGATTCTTTTGGCCTACAATTTTCAAAGACGCACACCTTCTCTGTAAATCCTGTGATGCTTGTCAAAGGGCCAGAAAAATAAGTCAACGTGATGAAATGCCATAAAATGTCATTCAAGTATGTGAAGTATTTGACATTTGGGGTATTGAATTTATGGGTCCATTTCCAAAATCTCATAATAATCTCTACATTCTCGTTGCCATTGATTATGTATCTAAATGAGAGGAAGCACAAGCTCTCCCAACTGATGATGCACGAGTTGTAGTCAATTATTTAAAACGTCTTTTTGCTAGGTTCGGAACACCGAAAGCTTTAATAAGTGATCGGGGTACTCATTTTTGTAATAATCAACTTGAGAAAGTTCTCAAAAGATATGGAGTAACTCATAAAATCTCAACCGCTTATCATCCACAAACAAGTGGACAAGTTGAATATACCAACCGAGCTTTAAAACGTATTCTAGAGAAAACCGTAGGATCAAATCCGAAGGAATGGTCCATGAAATTAGAGGATGCACTCTGGGCTTTTAGAACAGCTTACAAATCTCCAATTGGAACCACACCTTTTAAACTCATTTACGGAAAAGCATGTCACCTTCCAGTAGAAATTGAGCACAAAGCATTTTGGGCTTTGAAGACGTGTAATCTTGATTTGCATGAAGCTAGACGTCTATGATTAAGTCAATTAAATGAATTAGAAGAATTAAGACATGAAGCATATGAAAATTCGTTAATCTATAAAGAAAGAACGAAGAAATGACATGATAAAAGAATCAGAAGTTCAAAAGAATTTAAAGAAGGAGACAGAGTTCTTCTTTTCAATTCACGATTCAAGCTATTTTCTGGAAAATTGAAATCAAGATGGTCTGGACCATTCATAGTCAAAAGAGTTTTCCCATATGGAACAATAGAGTTGATAAATTCAAATGAGATTGAATTTAAAGTTAATGGTCACAGAGTTAAACATTACATACATGGTCCAATGGAAGTTGACAATGAAGTTAATCACAATTTCAACACCACAGCTAACTAAGTTTGGGGAGAATCAAGTCTTTTAAGAATAATATATATTTCTGTTAGAGTTAGATTTTCTGTTTTCATGTAGTTCTCGAAAATGGAATCCGAATGGTCTTTCCCTAGCAGACCCTAAAGAACTAGTCTTCTCCCCCCATTCTGAATTTTTATTTCTTTTAGGTTTTACGAGATGAAGAATTCCTTTGATCTGAACCATGGTCTACTACTACACACTATGATTACTAAACGTAATAATAACACTTTCTCGAGTGAACTGGTATCATTCATAAGAGGAAAAATGGACGAAGTGAGGAAAGAACTCAGGAAGAATCATCATAAGACACATTTTGGTAAAGGAAAATCAAAATCCGCAACAAAAAGAAGAGCACGACACCTTGAAAAATGTCATAAATGCGGAAATTGGTCACACGAAGGTAAATGTTCGAACAATCAAACATATTCAAATACCGAATTTGTTACTCTATGCAGAGAAGGACCGTTCATATGTTTAGAAGAAAAGTTATTGAAAAATCGAGGTTACGCTTATGTAGCTATGGAAAACCAAATCACACGACTCTCCTATGAGTCAACTAAAGTAGGTCTCTGAGAATTCTATCTCACAGGTAAGTATGTACAGTTTTTATTTTATTTTTATTGCTTTTAACCTTTTGATAATAAACGCTGAATCGTTCGCTATAAAGTATTAAATTGATATTCAATAAAATTAGGTATGCAAAACTGAAATTATTGATATCATACAAAAATTTATTACATCACTGCGAAATTTACCGTTTATTCATAAGGTATAAATATCTTTAATCAATCAATTCAAAATATTTCACAAATTCGTCAGAAGTAAAACTAGGCAATATAGCCGAAATTACTTTACCCAAAAGAGGGATGTATATTTTTGTTAATATTTGATTGATTAAAGTGAGATAAAAGACCAAAAAGATTTTAATTTTATTTTTACCATATTTTTAAAATTAATATTGTAAATTTTTAAAATCAATATATTTAAGTTTGTAAATATTTTAAAAATTAATATTTTTAATATAAGTTTGTAAAATTAATATATATAAATATTAATAATATTTATGCATTTTAAATTTAAGTTTGGTGTGAATTTAAAATCAAAATGTACTTTATTTCATTAAGTTAAAAATTGATTTCTAAAATTCGTCGTGAGTTGAAGATTAGGTCGTTGAACCGAAATTGCTTTACCCAAGGGCGGGGCGAGAAATTTTGTTATCATTATTTTTAATCTTATTGATTTAAAGTATACCGAAAACATTTAAAAAAACCCAAAAATCTTTGCTTTTAAAACAATCGCTTTAAAATGACAAATTTTAAATTTTGTCGAGGGACGGACTAGGTAAACGTACCGAAACGACCTCTTCCTAAATAAAAAGGAAAACAAAATTTTAAATAAATCACTTATTTGTTTTTAGAAGTTAAAGGTTTTATTAAAAAAAAAAAGGATCAGACCTCATGCGATCGCATGGGGTTTCCTCATTAAAGTCATGCGGTCGCATGGCCTCAAGAAATTGGACAGAAACAAAAACCCATCGACCTGCTGTTCTGTCTCCACTTTCACCCACACACATACACGAAAATTCTCCCAAACACCCTCAAAAATTCCCAATTTTTCACCAAAATTCACGAAATTCGTCACAATAATCCGCTTTAATCATGTCTTTTCTCAGATGGGGAAGCAGAAAGGTAAAAATTTCACCCATAAACTCCCAAATTTCCTAATTTTTGTGATAATTTCAATTAATTGCAATAATCTTAGTTTGATAATTTCTAGTATAATTAGAGTTAAATTATTAATATATTATGCTTGTATAACCTAGATTGATGCTATTTAACATGATTTAAAGCTTTAAACTTCAAAATTTTTAGAAATCTAGGGTTTGTGTTCTTGAGCAATTTGGGGCTTTTTGATATAAACAGGTTATGGCCGATTTTTGTTATGAATTATTGCTAAATTAAGTAGTGTAACATGTTTAGGTAGCTAAATGATCCAAACTTTGATCCTAAACATGATTTTTGAGCATCAAAGTGGACTTTTTAAGTCTAAAATTCATGAACTTGATTATTTTGATATAAATGCCATTTGAAACTTGTTTAATTACTAATAATGATTATTTTAACATGTTATTTGAGTTGAATGCTTATGAACTTTGTATACCTTTTCATATATGCTTATTTGCAAAATTGTAGAATTAATAAAAATATGAAAATAAGTATAAGTTTAATATGGATTAAACATGTTATTATAATTGCTTTAATTTGTTATTTTGCTAACACTAATGCATATTTGGATGCACAAATTTTGTGTTTAATGTGTTTTGCAGAGAAATACAGATACGGATGGTGCATCATCATCGTCTAGGCAACCTAATCCGGAACCACAGCCAGAGATGCAATATCACGAACAGGAGCAACAACAGAAACAACAACAACATTATGATCAACACGTGCCATACTATGAGTCGGAGCCGCAATTTTTTACTGCCTACGTAGTATTTCCCGTTCACCATGTAATAGAACACTCGAGAATTCATGAAGAGGAGTTACACCCCAATCTAAGGTTTGATAGAAGTTGGAGAGATTACCCGACGTACCAAAGTAACAAATTTAAGCTTTGGACCATAAATGTAGAAGTACCAAGAGTAATAGATTGGGAGCCTTTGGTAAGGGTCCACCTAGCTAACTCATTTAGGCAGCATCTAATCCAAAGGTATGACAGCTCTTCTTTTCTCGATTGGGAACGTTTATTCACCACTCGTAGGCCTGTATATAAAGAGTGGTGTGTTGAGCTAATGAGTACTATAGCCTTAAATAAGGATGTAGATAGGTTAGACGATAAGAGTTTTCTTAGGTTTTTACTTAGAGGTGCTATGTACAGGATGTCTATGATAGACATGGCTAGGGCTTTACAGATTTACACCCCCACTGAATTATTATCACCTGATTGTACAACTTTAATTTATCACGGTCAGAGGGTAGATAGAGATTTTTACGCTAACGCCATATGGAGGCGTATGTCAAATTTTAATATTTTTACACGGGGAGGAAGACACTCCTATTTAGATATTAATAGAGCCGAGCTTCGTATAATACATAGATTTTTAGCTAACTCGATTACACAAAGAGGTAAAAACAAGCAGAAAATGACTCTAAACGATTTATTTTACCTTAAGTGCATTCGAGACACTAGAGGCTTTGTTAATATTCCCTACTGTGTTGGGTATTATTTGTCCAAAGTTGTGGAAGGTATACAGGACGAGGGAATAATAGGAGGAGGTATTTTTGTTACTCTCATTGGTGAGTACTTAGGTGTAGATAGGGAACACGGGGGTCCAATGATGGTAGTTGAGGAACAAGCCGAGAGCATAGGCTTGCAGGTTTATCAGGGTGCAAAGGTACTAAAACGGAGGCATAATATGCAATACCATATCAGGGCACCCATCCACAGGTAGAGAGGGGTTCGGATGAGGAGATGGAGGTGAAAATGAATAACGAGGCTAGGCATCGTCAGTATGAGTAGTAGAAAGCCGCGAATGAGTATGAGCGATCCAGGCAACACCAACACGATAGCTGGCAAGTTCATCATCACCAAATCATGAGCCAGCTATCATATCAGGTACCAAATAACTACATCCCGACTCGGCCTGCTTTTTACCCACCACATCAGCCCGACATGCTACCACCCTTTAACCTGTACAACCCCAATCAAGCCTACCAGGACACCTATCACCAACCATGGAACCCGATCGATGATATGAACTGGAATCCCTATCCAAATCAATAGTGTTCCATTGGTGATTTCTTATCTTTTATTATTTTTATCTATTTATGTTAAACATATAACATTTTGATACTTTTATGTAATGTTTAACATTTTTATTATTGTGTACTAATATTTCATTTTTGTAATTTGAAAGTGGGATATTAAGTCCCATTTCAAATTACCATGCATGTTTATATTTGTATTGTATGTATTTTATCTCATGTACACAACAGGGTAAAACAACGCATTTTTAAAGACTGGCATTAAGTTCAATAAAAGCAACTAATTTTGAAGACAAGATGCAAAATATATGTGAAATAACAACTGTAGGAATGAACAAATGATGTGCACCATTTATCATTCAACATAAACAACAATATGTTTGGAAACTTTGGTAAAATTTAATCATTTTTCTACACTAATCGCCCTCAATAATTTAAATTGTTACTGATTTCTTATAAATGAGGGCATTGCAAGATCTTAAGTGTGGGAAGGGATTAAATTCTTTCGGTTTAAAAAAAAAAATTTGACTTATATACTTGGTTTAATAGCCACCGTTAAACTTTACTAGTAACGAAGTAGTTGTATTAGAATCTAGTGCTCTCTGATAATAAAGAACAGCCCTAGTCTTATATACTGACTACCCACTTCTAGTAAAATTTTTAAAAAATTTTAACAAAATGAACTCAAAATCATGTTTATACATATTTATGAACGATAAAACTAGGTGTTAACACCGAAATTATTGTTACCTCGAAAAGGACATAAATTTGAGAAACAACCCAAAACGCTTGAATTCATTTAAAATGGAATAGAGGAGAATAAAAAGGCAAAGAAAGAAAAATAAAAGCCAAGTGTGGGAAAAATTTACCAAGTTATTTAGAACATATATCACATATTTTTGTACAAATAATTGAAAATACTTTTGTTTTGGACGATATTAATCAGTTTTACCAGTTTATTGTAATATAAATAGAATTTATAAGGAAGTACAGTCTTCCGAGAAAAAGACACGCACTTCTTGATTTAGGTCAGGAAGTTGTCGTCCAGACTAGTTGTAGAGACTACGAAAAACCTTGAAAAGTTTTCTCGAAAATCAGCTGAAAATTCACGGACCTCAGCATCAAACAGGGTCGCCAAGTGGTCAGACTTATCCAAACCATGAGAGGATCTGTCTCGTACAATGGGGGGCACCGTGCAAATTAGCTTATAAGACAAATGAATCAGATCCCCAGAAAGGATAATCTCCTTAAAGATCAAAAATCAGCTTTTAAGACTGATATTACTCAATCCTTGAGATTGACCTTAAAGATTGAGAATTACAAACTCATGGAATTCGATGATATCTAAACTCGAGCTTGAACGAGAAAATATTTTGATCAAATTACAAACCGATTTGTTTTCTGAAAACCCATTTTCAATGCGTTCATTACTATTGAACATAAAATCCTAGAAATTCACCTGGAATTCATTAGGTCACCTGAACCAAATCGGGTGTCAACCGTAAGAACGGTGGTTGCATAGCATGGTCGAAGACAGGACCTTGTACCAGACCGAAAAACTATAGGGTGATCTTTACTATTGCTCCTACAAAGGATAGTAATTGCATTCGACACGCTTTCGACCATAATTATCTGCATGTCACGGGACATTTCCTTAACAGTTGCTTGTTCAACGCTTTCCTTTACAACCGGACGGTACTTTACCGAAAGGTAATATACAGAACAAGTAAACTGGACGTGTTGCTTTCCTAATACAAGGTTAGCAAGTGGGTGACATAAAACCATAAGTTTTGAGCTAAAATTTTCAAATCTGAAACCCACAAAACCTACAAAAACATTTTGTAAACACAGGTGAAGGCTTATTCTGGAAAACTTATCTAGGGTAAAAACTAGATTGAATTTTTAAAAGATTAAATGTTTTCATAAAGATCCAATTTCCTAAAGGATCTAAATTTTTATAGTCATGTGGGACTGTAAACCACATCGTTACTATCATTGTTCATACAGCCGTATTAAAATCACTGATGTACAAAGTGTGAAGAATAAAGAAGTGATTCTTGTAAAGTTATATTCAAGTTCTATATTGCTTGAGGACAAGCAACGCTCAAGTGTGAGAATATTTAATAATGCTAAAAATGAACATATATTTCATAGCATTATCCCTCAAGAAAGACAAGCTTTTAGTTGCAATTGTTCTATTTACAAGTGATATTCGTTTAAATATTAAAAGGTGAAGACAAAAGACAGATTCGACGAATTGAAGACGCAAATGACCAAAACGCTAAAAAGTACAAAGTACAATCAAAGTGGTTCAATGTATTGATGAGAAACGTCTAAAAATTACAAGAGTACAAGACGCGAAATGCAAAGTACAAGATATTAAATCGTACGAAAGGACGTTCGAAAATCCGGAATCGGGACATGAACCAACTATCAGTGCGCGATGCAACGGACCAAAAATTACAAGTCAACTAGGCACATGAATATAATATAATATATATAAATAATTATATAAAATTATATATATTATATTATTTATAAACCGTCGGCAAACAAGAAAACAAGAGATGTGAGCTGTCCAAGGCGGCCATGCGATCGCATGGCCTGGAAGTTATTTTTCCATGCGATCGTATAGGAAGAATAGTATGGTCAGGTCCTATAAATTGCAAGTTTGGGCGACGAGTTTTAAAGACACATATATCCATCAATTATCATCACTCTCTCATTATATATTTATATTTATATTTTAATTATAATTTTAATATTAAGTTAATAATAATAATAAGGTTATGTGTAGTGACTCGTCCTAATCCACCTGGACGAAGTCTTCAGCAGATGGTCCCATTGCGAGGTACTGACCTCTATATGCCATGAACGACTCCAAGTAATATCTCTAAAATGAGCAAATGCACAGCGGAAGATTTCTTTAATACCTGAGAATAAACATGCTTTAAAGTGTCAACCAAAAGGTTGTTGAGTTCACAGGTTTATCATAAACAATAAAATTCATCATTTTGATAGACCACAAGATTTTAAATACAGTACACCTATCTCGTGTATGAAACCATTTTCATAATGCTTGGCAGAGTAGGTTCGTATCCTTTTCTCCCCCGTAGGTTGCCACGCGATTTTTAATAACCGTACACATATCTCGTGCACAAAAATAACATACACATAACTTGTGTATAAAATCATTTTCTCGATACATAACATTCACTTTGCTTTCATTGCTTTTCTTGGTAACCGAGCTTAACATATAATGCGCATCAATAATATCCCTAAAAACAGAACATCTCGTCTGTATAATATAAAAACCTCGAAGTACTAAACACCACGCCCACTAGCTCTTCCGTCTAGTGAACATTCTGGGTGGGGGTGTTAAACCCGGTAGCTACCTTTAGGATTCGCGTGAATTAGGGCCATACCCAATTCTAATTCTTAGGTTACCAAGCAATAATAATTAGGGGAAAATATTCACAATAATTAGTGGCAATTATCACGTCCAACTAACTCAATAATAATCTACAGAACTTCTGTCTGCATAATAATTTATTCGAGGAATGTTTTGCTTGTGTCTATCTCGTCAAACATTTATAAAAGCATCTCAGTCCAAAAATATAGATTTCAAAGGCACTTAATAAAGTAGTTGTAAAAACAGTGCATGTATTCTCAGTCCCAAAAATGTAAAGAGCAAAAGGGAGCAAATGAACTCACTATACGATATTTTGTAGTAAAAATATGCATACGACGGAACTGAACAATGCAGTGTTGGCCTCGGATTCACGAACCTATAACATATATATATATATATATATATATATATATATATATATATATATATATATATATATATATATATATATATATATATATATATATATATATATATATATATGTATATATATATATGTATATGTATATATATATATATTAACACATATAATGGTAATCGAACAATTTATGTATTATTAGTGAATTAATTTAATTATGTGTTTCATTAATAGCCTAATTAATTACATTTAAAAAAATATTAATATAGTTATGTTATATGTAGTAAATATGATTTTATATAACTAATAGTTATTTGATAAAATAATATTGATAATAATAAATAAAAATTGTTTCATCCTATAATAATAATTATAATAGTTATAATAATAATAATGATAATTTTTATAAAAATGATACTTTTAATTATAAAGATAGAAATAATGATAATTTTAATAATACTTTTAATAATAATAAAAATGATAACTTTACTGAAAATAATAATTTTAATAATAATGAATACTAATAATAATAACTATAAAACTAATGGTTTTACTAATAATAATAATACTAATATTTATATTAATAACTATACTACTACTACTACTACTACTACTACTACTACTACTACTGCTGCTACTACTACTACTGCTACTACTACTACTGCTACTACTACTACTACTGCTACTACTACTACTGCTACTACTACTACTGCTGCTACTACTACTGCTGCTACTACTACTGCTGCTACTACTACTGCTGCTACTACTACTGCTGCTACTACTGCTGCTACTACTGCTGCTAATGATAATAATAATAATTAGCAATAGTAAATAATAAATAATAAAGTAAATAAATAAAGTTTATAAAGATAAAAAAAAAATATACGGAGCATCTTATCTTATTTATTCAATATTCCAGTTATATTTTCAGGCAACCAATTTACCACAATTACTTCCACAGTATCCATCTCCATCATTTACGCACAATTAGGAACCCTAGAGCCTTCAACCTTATTTCATTCACCAACCCTAAATCTTTCGTTCGTTCAAGATTCTTCACAGAAAATGGGGACAAGTCATAGGTACGCTCCTTCAATTCGTTCTAAACTAATAGACAGACACAGGATTAAAATACTAAAAAGATTTCAGTTTCTTTGAATCAATTGAAATTCAGTTAATTGATTGAAGGAGGTTTAATTTATTATTTATTGTATGAACGGAATGATTGATTGTTTGTAGCAGAATTTGTGATGATGGTGGTTTTGGTTCTTGGTCTCAGTTCTACCACAACAAGTGGGTTTCGAATTGAGTAGCAACCCGGAAGAGAACAGAAGTAGAAATAGTATAATAACAGCCATAGATAATGGTTTGGTGATGACATGGTTTGAATCGAAAACCATAGTACAAGTTGCAGGTGGTGAAGGTGGTTCGGTAGTGTATTGTGGTTTAGGGTGTTTGGGTTTGGTGTTTCTAATCGAGTAGCAGCAAATGAGTGGTGATGGTTTGTAGCTTCGTTGGGAATAAGCTGTAATTAAAATAGAAGAGTAGTGATCAAAAATGGTGGTCGATGGTGATGAATTGGTGTTGGATTTAATGGTTGTATATCAACCAGAAACTATAGCAGTAGTAATTGATCAAGCTAGATGCATAATAATATGTGTTTTTGTTTGTTGTTTGATAAAAAAAATAAAACAAAGAAGCAGTACGCAGTCAGTAGCATACTACCTTAGTCATGTTCTGTTTTGATTAAATAGTGAGTTTGATGTTTAACGAAGATGATGAAGGTGGTGTCGAGTTAGATAGTGATTCTTGTTGTTGGTTGTTTGTTGAAGAAGAAGAAGTAGTGAGAAAGTGGGTGGTATTTGTTGGATGATTGTTAGAGTGCAACCCGATGGTGGTTGTGGGTTTTCTATTGTGATAGGAAAAGAAAAGAAGCTCGAGTAGTTGGTCTTGCAGTTGGCTATATTGGTGATTGTTGTTGTAGTTTATAGCTGCAACAGCAGTTTAAAATCAAGTGTTGGGTGGTTTGTGACATTTCTAAGCAAAAGCAAAGGTGGCTGTGCAAGTAATTGTGGTGGTGGCTGTGGTTATAGGGAGGTTGAAGGTGATCTTCGTGGGGTTTCGATTGGTAGTTCTTCGATAGTTTTGAGTTGGTGTTTGATGATAGTTGTATAGTGTCGGTTGCCTAACAATAATTGAAACAAAATAGAACAACGGTTGTTGAGCTGAATTATATCACTAGTACTCTCTATTTTAGATGATTGATTCATTATACCTATGTATATATAATATGATGTTAGGTTATTTAAAAGAAACAAGAATAGTAGCAATTTTTTATGGTGTGTGTAGCTCCAAAGAAAGAAAACACAATGATCGGGTAAAAGAAAAAGCAAAGGTGATGTGTCTAGTGTTTAGTTCATGCATGTATGGTTATATAATATAGTAATAACACTAATAATAAATGTGTAATTAAAATAATCAAAAGAATTATTAATAGTTTCCTTCTTGTAATGTTATGCCGACTATTTTATCGAAGTGGTATTTCGCACTCTGTTACAAAACAGTAACGGGTAAAAGTCTTCATAAAAATCTCAAATTTTTTACAGTAATTATATTTATTTATTTTAGTCATTATAGTATAAAATTCGATCATTAACTATCTAAAATTATTAAATGAAAATTAACCCACTGTCCACGCTCGATCTCAGGTAAAATATAAAAAAAATTGAAAATTTAACAAATAGCTCATAAATACATTTTTAATAAGCCTGAATTTATATAACTCATTATTAAAGATCACCGTTTATTTTAAAATAATATAAGTTTGATTTTACCTTACTTAATATTGATCAAATGACAATTGAGCATTATTGTCGCTTACAAAATCAATTCAAAAACTATATATATATATATATATATATATATATATATATATATATATATATATATATATATATATATATATATATATATATATATTCAATATATTTCATTTATATATATAGATATGTTTTAAATAATAATTATTATATATTGATCTATTTTACGTAGTTAATTCTATTATAATATATTTCAAATTATTATTTATATATATTTAAATATATACGTATCTATTTACAAGTAATTGTTCGTGAATCGTCGGGAATGGTCGAAGGTCAAAAGAATATATGAAACAGTTCAAAATTTTTGAGGCTCAACATTACATACTTTGCTTATCGTGTCAAAAATATTAAATCGTATCGAGAGTTTGGCTTAAAATTTGTCAAAATTTTTCGGGTCATTACAGTACCTACCCGTTAAAGAAATTTCGTCCCGAAATTTGATCGAGGTTGCCATGATTAATAATAAAAATGTTTTCATGATTAATATGTGTTGATAAATAGAGTTTTATCATCCTTGAGTAATATGAATAAAACAATTCGATTACTCGAAACGTATGAGTGAAGCTATCACAAAAGAGTGAAATAACGGAAATAAGATTCGTCTTGACTTTAAGTAAAGCAATTAAGGCGTCTCTGATTCATAGGTTAAATCTTTGAATTTCGAATGATCATGGCTAACGTTCTAAGAAAGAAATGGTAACAGCATGATCTGACTTGTTAAATTACCCGAAAATTCGGAAAAATTGAAATATCAAGAAAATATGCCCTTGATATATTTAGAGGTTAAATAGAATGGAAGAGTTATGTAACATGGCACATGATGATATTATGATCTGTGAATCATCACGTTCTATTAGAAACTCAGCATGACTTACTGTAATATAATCACGTTGGCCAAGCGCCATTATATTATACTAACTCATGCTTCAATTTCCAACACTTCTCCAGAATTCATTCATAATTTAAAACTAGAATAGAGAAACTAAACAGTTTACTTTATGATGTAATACAGATAGCACGAAGAGATAACTAATTTCGGATAAGAAGAGTTATGAAAATATCCTCAGAAATATCGAAGATATTTATGATGATATTTTCAGAATTTCTAAGATCGAAGGTTGATGTAGAAAGATTTTCCACAAGATTTAACATGGGTACAGAGCAAGATATCCTCTAAAGATTTCATCGGATCCAGAATTACATGGATTCTTTGAATATAGGGTTTGGTCCTTGTATTTGTCCTTGGTCTCCTTCATGGTTAACTCAATCCATTTTTCAATACTAAATTTTCTATTGAGCGTTCCCAACATTCCATTCTTTATTATCAAACTTTTGGCCATTTAGACCATCGACAATTTTGCTGTTTCCTCTGCATTTAATGCTACTATATCTGAATCATCGGTTATCAATCCGAGGTGGTTTCAAGAGAATTTGTGTTTTTAGATGATTAAACGCTGATGGTAATCGTCAAGATACGAATGATTATTTAGGATGAAATCAAGTGGCAAACTTATATATCAATATTATAATAAGGCTAATCCGAATGAAAGTCGAAGTTGATTTGCTGGAGCTGTGACAAAATTGACTAATTTTGGAAAGGTATTGTAAAGTTATTTTCGGTAATAACACGCCAATGGATCTGTCACAGTTTTAAATTCAAAGTATGGCTTTGAAAGATGTAGGAATCTAAAAGTGATGTCTTCTGTTAGATCTTGACTTGGATTTTGATCAATCAAAATCCGAATATGAAATTAAATTTGAATGAAAATAGTTGTTCTTTGGTGAACGGATACGTATATGTGCGGATTTGGGCAGTATTACTATTGACAGCTTAATTTGAATTGAAGAATGTACTGTGTAATTTTTAATGTGAAAACTAAATATTCCTCGGGTATTACCTACCCGTTAAAATATTTTTACCATTAACAGTTTTTACAAAAGAACTTTTAATTACAATCTTTATGAATATATATATATATATATATATATATATATATATATATATATATATATATATATATATATATATATATATATATATATATATATATATATATATATATATATATATATATATTTCCAGATATAATCATGGATTTAACGAGTCAATATAATATTAAACTCATTTGATTTACCATTAGAACTAGAATATATAATCTCTAAAACATTAGAGATTACATAATCGCCATGTAGAACGAAGATTAAATAGATAGAACGATACGTAGAACGATGATTATGATTGAGGTACAGAATGAGATATTGAGACATGTGATGTTGAAACTTAGGTTGTTAGTGGCACTGGTGTGGTTGTTGGTGCTAGTGATGTTGCTGAAGCTGGTATGTTTGGCACCCTATTCTCCAAATTGATTATTCAAGCGCGAAGCTCGTTTACTTTTTCCATTATTCCGGGATGATTGTCGGTCGGAACTAGCGGATGAATAAGGTTTAGAATTGTAGATAGAATATAATCATGATGAGCTACCCTGTAAATGAGGCTGAAAATGGTGTCTCGAACAGGTTCGCCGGTATGTGCTTCAGGTTCTTCACCAAGAGGTGAATTTGGTTGGTGGAAAGGATCCCCTTCTTTTATTCTTCATTGATTAAGTCGATTACGAACCCATCCCTAATTCATCCAGAATAGATGATCACTAATTGGTTGATTCATTCCGGTGACGCTGCTTCGGAGCTTAGGTGAACAACCATGTCGGAATAGCTGTCGGATTCCGAAGAACTTGAATCAGTGGCGAGTTCCATTTCGTACAATTGAGTAAAGGGTTTATCGATATGAAATGATTTCCGGCTATCGGGTGGTATCCTAATTATATAGAATATCTATATATATAGAACAAACGATTTCGTAGATTACGGAGGAATTTACGGAATATGCCAGGCAAAGTTTACAGTAACAGATACGCTAAGAAATGAATTAGCATATACGCTAAGATATGAATTTTGTCTATACACTTTTCATGCAATCAATGCAGTAAGATGTGTCTAGACTAAGAATGATAAGCAAGTGATTCCCTAAGAATGATAAGCAGGTAATTTTCGACACGAAATGATAAGCAAAACTTTTGACATGCAAACACGGTCGAAGTCCAGACTCACTAATGCATCTAAACAACTATCAGTTAGACACACTAATGCAAGACCTGGTTCGCTAAGACCACCGCTCTGATACCACATGTAGTGACCCGTCCTAATCTACCTGGACGAAGTCTTCAGCAGATGGTTCCATTGCGAGGTACTTACCTCTATATGCCACGAACGACTCCAAGTAATATCTCTAAAATGAGCCAATGCACAGCGGAAGATTTCTTTAATACCTGAGAATAAACATGCTTTAAAGTGTCAACCAAAAAGTTGGTGAGTTCATAGGTTTATCATAAACAATAAAATTCATCATTTTGATAGACCACAAGATTTTAAATACAGTACACCTATCTCGTGTACGAAACCATTTTCATAATGCTTGGCAGAGTAGGTTCGTATCCTTTTCTCCCCCGTAGGTTGCCTCGCGATTTTTAATAACCGTACACATATCTCGTGTACAAAAATAACATACACATAACCTGTGTATAAAATCATTCTCTCGATACATAACATTCACTTTGCTTTCATTGCTTGGCTTGGTAACCTGTAATGACCCAACAAAATCGTCATTGACGGCGCTGTCTACTTAGGTCCCGTTACGTGGTCATAGTCCCTATATGAGACGCGTTTGACCAAAATTATGTTGCATTCATTTGAAACGTACAAGACTTACATAGTTTAGTTTACCAAACGGATCGACACAAGTATAAGTTTACAAAAGATGTAAAGTGTAAATGAAATAACTTGCGACATAATTAGTTTAAAATCACGGTTGCTATAAATAGCGTAAGTATGTATGCTTAGTTTGAATCCAAAAGTGCTATCGCTAGTGTATGCATGTATGCTTGACTCCAAGCAAGTAATCAAAGTGTGCAGAAGCATGTATCAAGTAGCCAAGTATTAACCTGAGAAACATATAGAAAACTGTCAACGAAAAACGTTGGTGAAATCATAGGTGAATTTGTAAACGTTATATTTTGAACCACAAGATTTAGTATTTCCATAACGGTGATTATCTAAATCGTTTGCATTCCAAAAGTATGTTCGCGAGCACCCAATTATCAAGGCTTAACTTTCTATCCATAGAACCCCATCACAATAGTGTTAGAACATACACTGTTTCTCGAAAATATATTTCATCCGTAGACGGTAGCGAACCATCTGGATGAGGGTTTTTCAAACTCATACGGCCACACAACATAAGTTCTTGCTTACACCCGGTAAGTGTAACTACTGATAATCGAATTGAGGATTTTTGTTCAAACTCGCTGTGGAATGTTTGTTTCTTCGTACTTGTGTTCAAAGCATAAAAGTATGTAGTATAAAACTGTATATGTTTCTCATCCCATGATTTAAAGTATAAAAGTTGTTGAAAGATGGGACTATGATCTCACCTCGAGTGCACGAGTATAAATGTACTTCAACAAGTAACGTGCAAGGAACAAATGCTAGTCTTGACCTAAACAAGTAAGTTGTATCAATTAACCGGTTACGACAAAAGGTCGGGCAAAATGTGTTCAACTAGTCCTATGGCTCGTTACGACTCGAATAGTATAGCATGTGAATCACGTTGTCAAGTTTCATGCAAGAATGAAGTATAACGGCACGTTAGAATGATTGCATAAGTGTTTGGTTAAGTTTGACTAAAAGTCAAACTTGGTCAAAGTCAAAGTCAACAAAAAAGTCAACACGTTCGAGTCGGGTCCCAAACTATTTTTCTAAGCTTAGAAGTCATATATAAGCATGTTGGCCAAGTTTCATGTCAATCGTAGGTGCCTAGCATAGCTAGAATTTAACGAAAATCGACCAAATTAGGCAGTCTGCCTCGGATGCGCCGCATCCAAGGCAGATGCACCGCATCTGGACCTGGTTCAGCAATTCTGGGGCAGTTTAACACTTAGACGATTTCAACTTCAAACAACCATAACTTATGAACCGTAAACATTCAAAACACGTATCTTATATCGTTGGAAAGGTAATTTAAAGAGGAATACAATTAAACACATTTCATCAATCAATTCCATCATTAACAATAATGAAAACCTCAATAAATGATCATTAAACATTCAAAATCAAAGTTTCAAGTTCATAAAACGCATTTCTTGACTCGGGAATCTAATTTACACATACGGTACACTGTTTTGAAGGTGATGAAACATACAATACAACTAAACACCTACTAATAACATTTCATAGCATTCAATGCATCAAAAATCCATTTTAAAGTTCATCAAACCCTAACCAAGAATCAAGAATTCATCAATTTTGTAAATGAAGCTTTTCTAAATCAACCTACACATCAAAATGAAGCTAATGATGCTAGTAACACATTTAATACATGAACTTTAACATTTAAACAACATTTAATCAACCAAAATCAAGGATTAAGCACACCCATTTCAAGTTCATGCTAGTTAATCCAAAATCAACAAATCGAGCAAACCAAACATATATTCATGTTAGACTTGAGCCATAGACACTAATTAACACCATTTCAAGTCAATAAAACGAATTTAGAGAAATCTAGTGTTTTAGAGATGTTACCCAAATGAGATAAAATTTGTATCAAAATGTAGAGGATGAAGAGAGGATTCCAAATATGTAGTCAGATTTGTTGTGAGCTTCCTAGATGTGAAATGGATGATGATTTCTTGTTTGAGTATTTGAGAGAAAAAGAGGAAGTAAGAAAGAAAGAAAGAGATGAATGAATGAGTGGATGTGGTAAGGTGGTTGACTAGTCAACTGCTAGCCACCTCTTTGGTCAAGTGGCAAAACTAGTCCCTCGATTTCGGATACGGGTGCGTGAATTACCTAAACAAAATATTTTAAAAATGCTAGGGTAAATGAGAGATGTTAAATCAAATAGCAAAAATATTAAGAACGTTAGTTAACGAAATATACGAATTTAGATAACGAAAGATATTATCTAAAAAAAGACGGTGTTAAAATAAATTTAACGGAAAAATGCGGGATGTTACATTACCTACACCTTAAAAGAAATTTCGTCCCGAAATTTAGTTGGAAGTAGTAGTTGTTGTTTCTTCTTCGAAACTTTTGTGTTGTAAATTCTACGAATAAGTGAAGGTACTCCTCCCTTGGGCATTTCAATGAACTTTGACAGTCGGGGTTTTACGTTGTTTCAGAGTTTGGTTTCACGATTCAAAATTTTAAACGGTCCTCCTAGGAAGCGGAGTTTGTCATCGATATTAAGCTCATCGGAAGGAATAACAAGTTCTTGTTCGGCAAGACACTTCTTTAAGTTTGATACATGGAATGTAGTATGAACGGAGACTCAATGAGTTGGACAAATCTAAACGGCTAGCAACGGGTCCAAAACGCCCAAAGATTTTCAAAGGATCAAAATATTGCGTATTTAGCTTTCTACGTTTCACGAAACGGATTACACCTTTCTAAGGTGCCACTTTTAACGTTACGCGGTTACCCACTTGGAATTTTGAAAGGTTTACGTCTAATGTCAGCATAGCTCCTTTGGCGACTACGGCCATCCTGAGCCTTTCTCGGATTGGAACGATCTTAACGGTTACTTCATGAATGAGTTCCAGTCCGGTGGTTTGATTATCCTTTACTTCGGTTCAACAATTAAGAAAATGACAATTGCGGCTATATGAGTTTTCGAAAGGTGTTACATTAATACGCGGATGAAAATTATTGTAGTGAGAGAATTCGGCTAAAGGAAAATACTTTTCTCAAGTAAATTTGAAATCGATAAATACAAACTCATATTATGGTTTCCAAGGTTTGAATCGTATGTCTGCTTGGTCTGTCAGTTTGTGGATGACACGTGGTACTTATGTCTAAACATGGTCCCGAGACTTTTTGTAAGGCACTCCGAAATCTAGAAGTGTAATGAGGATCTCGATCCAAAACGAGGTACATTTCTTTAAGGTATATTTGAAAAAGTTTGTTAGGACTTGAAAACGTTTGTTGGAACAAGTTTCTGTTTCTCAAGAATTTTGCGCTGCGGAAGATTTATCGGTTTACGAAAACGTTCGTTAGGACTATTCACCCTCGAGGCGAATACTAGTATAACGTGAAGAGTCTCTCTCTCCATTGAGAATTTAGATAAAAGATTTCCTTATACGGAAGTGAGAGTGTAATGCGAGAGAGGTTTTTCGCCTCGGTGTGAGCATATCAAACATTTTGTAGTTCGTCGATAAAACTGTGTGAAAATGAGATAGTATACACGTGCAACATATGTTTTGAAGTTGAAATCAGTCGTTTATTCAGAAGCATAAATACGGTTTGACAAAAATCAAAGGCATGTCCTTGGTATGGTTGTTATCGACATTCTCAGAGTTTTTGGATGTTCAAACAAGAAAAATGAAGTCATGTACATGGCACATGGTGGTGATTAGGTTGATCGAGTCCAATCACCAACACGAGTCATTAGAACTTTGGTATGACCTACCGTAATATAACCACGTTGATCGAGTGTCATTATATTACACTAACTCATACCTCTATTCCCACATCACTCCATAGATTCAAGTTCGTGTAATCGTGAAGTTTTAAAATGAACAAAGTGTAATGACGTCTCTAACATGACTCGTATTGAATCGAAAGAATTAGTGCAACTCTAAAGAAGGGTTCCTCGAGGGAAGTGTATAAATGATTGTTCACGTCAATGTGGTTCAAGTCAAAAAATAATGTATTCCGGTACCAGAAGTGTAACGAATCATGATAACAAATAGTACGCAACCGTAGTGATAAATAGTGATGACGATACTCACCTAGAGTAGTGATGGTAGTAACAAGAAGTGGTAGATAGTAAGGAACATCGGTGTGACACCGATAGTGAGTTGAAACGGTGGCGAATAACAATCTAGGAGACAGAGTTTCCGAACAAGCGTGACTAATGAAGTCGTCGTCATCCTTACGCGTATGAATCTTGAATTTACGTGTGTTACCCGAAAGTTGCAGAATACGAGTTCGTATGATGAAAGTTTGGTATCACTAAGAAGTTTGCCTAAGAATGATTCAAGTATAATGCACAAGTAGTCAAGTAAGTGCTATCTATAGCAAATGTATGTCAGAAGGCAATGGCTAACTATCCGGTTGTAGTCTAGATTCACTAATGCGTCCTAACGACTCTGTCAGACACACTAATGCACATCCTAGATCCCTACAACCAACGCTCTGATACCATCTGTAACGACCCGACAAAATCTTCATTGACGGCGCCGTCTACTTAGGTCCCGTTACGTGGTCATAGTCCCTATATGAGACGCGTTTGACCAAAATTATGTCGCATTCATTTGAAACGTACAAGACTTACAAAGTTTAGTTTACCAAATGGATCGACACAAGTATAAGTTTACAAAAGATGTAAAGTGTAAATGAAATAACTTGCGACATAATTAGTTTAAAATCACGGTTGCTATAAATAGCATAAGTATGTATGCTTAGTTTGAATCCAAAAGTGCTATCGCTAGCATATGCATGTATGCTTGACTCCAAGCAAGTAATCAAAGTGTGCGGAAGCATGTATCAAGTAGCTAAGTATTAACCTGAGAAACATATAGAAAACTGTCAACGAAAAATGTTGGTGAAATCATAGGTGTATTTGTAAACGTTATATTTTGAACCACAAGATTTAGTATTTCCATAAGGTTGATTATCTAAATCGTTTGCATTCCAAAAGTATGTTCGCGAGCACCCGATTATCAAGGCTTAACTTTCCATCCATAGAACCCCATCACAATAGTGTTAGAACATACATTGTTTCTCGAAAATATATTTCATCGGTATACGGTAGCGAACCGTCTGGATGAGGGTTTGTCAAACCCATATGGCAATACAACATAAGTTCTCGCTTACACCCGGCAAGTGTAACTAATGATAATCGAATTGAGGATTTTTGTTCAAACTCGCTGTAAAATGTTTGTTTCTTCGTACTTGTTTTCAAAGCATAAAAGTATGTAGTATAAAACTGTATATGTTTCTCATCCCATGATTTAAAGTATAAAAGTTGTTGAAAGATGGGACTATGATCTCACCTCGAGTGCACGAGTATAAATGTACTTCAACAAGTAACGTGCAAGGAACAAATGCTAGTCTTGACCTAAACAAGTAAGTTGTATCAATTAACCGGTTACGACAAAAGGTCGGGCAAAATGTGTTCAACTAGTCCTATGGCTCGTTACGACTCGAATAGTATAGCATGTGAATCACGTTGTCAAGTTTCATGCAAGAATGAAGTATAACGGCACGTTAGAATGATTGCATAAGTGTTTGGTTAAGTTTGACTAAAAGTCAAACTTGGTCAAAGTCAAAGTCAACGAAAAAGTCAACACATTCGGGTCTGGTCCCAAACTATTTTTCTAAGCTTAGAAGTCATATATAAGCATGTTGGCCAAGTTTCATGTCAATCGGAGGTGCCTAGCATAGCTAGAATTTAACGAAAATCGACCAAATTGGGCAGTCCACCTCAGATGCGCCGCATCTGGACCTGGTTCAGCAATTCTGGGGCAGTTTAACACTTAGACGATTTCAACTTCAAAAAACCATAACTTATGAACCGTAAACATTCAAAACACGTATCTTATATCGTTGGAAAGGTAATTTAAAGAGGAATACAATTAAACACATTTCATCAATCAATTCCATCATTAACAACAATGAAAACCTCAATAAATGATCATTAAACGTTCAAAATCAAAGTTTCAAGTTCATAAAACACATTTCTTGACTCGGGAATCCAATTTACACATACGATACGCCGTTTTGAAGGTGATGAAACATACAATACAACTAAATACCTACTAATAATATTTCATAGCATTCAATGCATCAAAAATCCATTTTAAAGTTCATCAAACCCTAACCAAGAATCAAGAATTCATCAATTTTGTAAATGAAGCTTTTCTAAATCAACCTGCACATCAAAATGAAGCTAATGATGCTAGTAACATATTTAATACATGAACTTTAACATTTAAACAACATTTAATCAACCAAAATCAAGGATTAAGCACACCCATTTCAAGTTCATGCTAGTTACTCCAAAATCAACAAATCGAGCAAACCAAACATATATTCATGTTAGACTTGAGCCATAGACACTAATTAATACCATTTCAAGTCAATAAAATGAATTTAGAGAAATCTAGTGTTTTAGAGATGTTACCCAAACGAGATAAAATTTGTATCAAAATTAGAGGATGAAGGGAGGATTCCAAATATGTAGTCGGATTTGTTGTGAGCTTCCTAGATGTGAAATGGATGATGATTTCTTGTTTGAGTGTTTGAGAGAAAAAGAGGAAGTAAAAAAGAAAGAAAGAGATGAATGAATGAGTGGAGGTGGTGAGGTGGTTGACTAGTCAACTACTAGCCACCTCTTTGTTCAAGTGGCAAAACTAGTCCCTCGATTTCGGATGCTGGTGCGTGAATTACCTAAATGAAATATTTTAAAAACGCTAGGGTAAACAAGAGATGTTAAATCAAATAACGGAAATATTAAGAACGTTAGTTAACGAAAGATACGAATTTAGATAACGAAAGATATTATCTAAAAAAAAGTGTTAAAATAAATTTAACAGAAAAACACGGGATGTTACATAACCGACCTTAACATATAATGCGCATCAATAATATCCCCAAAAACAGAACATCTCGTCTGTATAATATATAATCCTCGAAGTACTAAACACCACGCCCACTAGCTCTTCCGTCTAGTGAACATTCTGGGTGGGGTGTTAAACCCGGTAGCTACCTATAGGATTCGCGTGAATTAGGGCAATACCCGATTCTAATCTTAGGGTACCAAGCAATAATAATCAGAGGAAAATATTCACAACAATTAGTGGCAATTATCACGTCCAACTAATTCAATAATAATCCACAGAACTTCTGTCTGCATAATAATTCATTCGAGGAATGTTTTGCTTGTGTCTATCTCGTCAAACATTTATAAAAGTATCTCAGTCCAAAAATATAGATTTCAAAGGCATTTAATAACGCAGTTGTAAAAACAGCGCATGTATTCTCAATCCCAAAAATGTAAAGAGCAAAAGGGAGCAAATGAACTCACTATACGATATTTTGTAGTAAAAATATGCATACGACAGAACTGAACAATGCAGTGTTGGCCTCGGATTCACGAACCTATAATATATATATATATATATATATATATATATATATATATATATATATATATATATATATATATATATATATATATATATATATATATATATATATATATATATATATATATATATATATATATATATATATATATATATATATATATATATATATATATATATATATATATATATATATATATATATATATATATATATTAACACATATAATGGTAATCGAACAATTTATGTATTATTAGTGAATTAATTTAATTATGTGTTTCATTAATAGCCTAATTAATTACATTTAAAAAAATATTAATATAGTTATGTTATATGAAGTAAATATGATTTTATATAACTAATAGTTATTTGATAAAATAATATTGATAATAATAAATAAAAATTGTTTCATCCTATATAAATAATTATAATAGTTATAATAATAATAATGATAATTTTTATAAATATGATACTTTTAATTATAAAGATATAAATAATGATAATTTTAATAATACTTTTAATAATAATAAAAATGATAACTTTACTGAAAATAATAATTTTAATAATAATGAATACTAATAATAATAACTATAAAACTAATGGTTTTACTAATAATAATAATATTAATATTTATATTAATAACTACTACTACTACTACTACTACTACTACTACTACTACTACTACTACTACTACTACTACTACTACAAATAATAATGATAATGATAATGATAATAATTAGTAATAGTAAATAATAAATAATAAATAAATAAATAAAGTTTATAAAGATAAAAAAAATATACGGAGCATCTTATCTTATTTATTCAGTATTCCAATTATATTTTCAGGCAACCAATTTACCACAATTACTTCCACAGTATCCATCTCCATCATTTACGCACAATTAGGAACCCTAGAGTCTTCAACCTTATTTCATTCACCAACCCTAAATCTTTCGTTCGTTCAAGATTCTTCACAGAAAATGGGGACAAGTCATAGGTAAGCTCCTTCAATTTGTTCTAAACTAATAGACAGACACAAGATTAAAATACTAAAAAGATTTTGGTTTCTTTGAATCAATTGAAATTCAGTTAATTGATTGAAGGAGGTTTAATTTATTATTTATTGTATGAACGGAATGATTGATTGTTTGTAGCAGAATTTGTGATGATGGTGGTTTTGGTTCTTGGTCTCAGTTCTACCACAATAAGTGGGTTTCGAATTGAGTAGCAACCCGGAAGAGAATAGAAGTAGAAATAGTATAATAACAACCGTAGATAATGGTTTGGTGATGGTATGGTTTGAATCAAAAACCATAGTACAAGTTGCAGGTGGTGAAGGTGGTTCGGTAATGTATTGTGGTTTAGGGTGTTCGGGTTTGGTGTTTCTCATCGAGTAGCAGCAAACGAGTGGTGATGGTTTGTAGCTTCGTTAGGAATAAGTTGTAATTAAAACAAAAGAGTAGTGATCAAAAATGGTGGTCGATGGTGATGAATTGGTGTTGGATTTAATGGTTGTAGTTCAAACAGAAACTATAGCAGTAGTAATTGATCAAGCTAGATGCATAATAATAAGTGTTTTTGTTTGTTTTTTGATAAAATATAATAAAATAAAGAAGCAGTACGCAGTCAGTAGCATACTGCCTTAATCATGTGCTGTTTTGATTAAATAGTGAGTTTGATGTTTAACGAAGATGATGAAGGTGGTGTCGAGTTAGATAGTGATTCTTGTTGTTGGTTGTTTGTTGAAGAAGAAGAAGTAGTGAGTAAGTTGGTGGTATTTTTTGGATGATTGTTAGAGTGCAACCCGATGGTGGTTGTGGGTTTTCGATTGTGATAGGAAAAGAAGCTCGAGCAGTTGATCTTGCAGTTGGCTATATTGTTTGATTGTTGTTGTAGTTTACAGCTGCAACAGCAGTTTAAAATCAAGTGTTGGGTGGTTTGTGACATTTCTAAGCAAAAGCAAAGGTGGCAGTGCAAGTAATTGTGGTGGTGGCTGTGGTTATAGGGAGGTTGAAGGTGATCTTCGTGGGGTTTCGATTGGTAGTTCTTCGATAGTTTTGAGTTGGTGTTTGATGATAGTTGTATAGTGTCGGTTGCCTAACAATAATTGAAACAAAATAGAACAACGGTTGTTGAGCTGAATTATATCACTAGTACTCTCTATTTTAGATGATTGATTCATTATACCTATGTATATATAATATGATGTTAGGTTGTTTAAAAGAAACAAGAACAGTAGCAATTTTGTATGGTGTGTGTATGTGACGCCCTGTACAAAACCATCGTATACGAATCATCAACAACAGGATCGTTACAAGGTTAAGTACTACATGCTGTAATAAAATAAGTTGCATTCACGATAAAAAGATGACGTCATAACCGACGTCAATTGTTTTACACCAACAGTATGCTTCTACGAATAGCAAGCACGAATAAATGTATGTGACCCTTAGATCGTTACAAAACATAGTTCAAATGTATTAAAGTTTGAATGCAAGATAAACAGTTCATGCGGTGATAACACTAGAGCAGCGGGTGTCTACGGCAAGACTAGCATGACAGCGGAAGCAAATAACCTTAAGCACCTAAGAAAAACATGCTTAAAAACGTCAACACAAAGGTTGGTGAGCTATAGTTTATGTATAACAGTATGTAAGGTAGGCCACGAGATTTCAGTGCTACAAAGAGCGTTTCAAAACAGTATGATAAAGTATATGTTAACCGTGGGCACTTGGTAACTAACTTAACGTTTATACCCCCTGAAAGTACACTTGGCAAGTGCGTATGTCTATGAAGTATTAAACACTTGTTAAATGCTAGCGCGACTAGCCCGAGTGGGGATGTCAAACCCTATGGATCCATATCTAAGATTCGCGTTCATGGTTCAAAAACCAATGATTAAACATTACCGAGCTAAAGGGAATGTTTATGCCGTTGTATAACCCACACATATATAAGTTTAAGTACTCGTGCCTAGTATGTAAAACATAAAATCCGCATGTATTCTCAGTTCCCAAAATAAGTTAAAGTAAAAAGGGAATGCTATAACTCACAATGATAAAGTAGCGGTAAAGTATGACTTGGAAAGTAAGCAAGTAATGAAGGTTGTCCAAACGGGTCCTCAACCTAAGTCAAATAGTACTAAGTCAGTAAATCGTCTGAATAGGTTTAAAAGTATGTAAATAAGGTCTTAAAGGTCATCATCATTCATCATCAAACATAAGACGTAAAGTAGGTTTCGTTTATGAAAGTAGTTTAAAACAAAGGCTGATTTCGATCAGTCACCACGGCCTCTACCCTTACTGAATTAAGGTGAGACCAGTGGCTATGGCTCTGTATATGAGTCCTTTAACTGTGGTAAAATTTACAGAAGCAAACTCGTCTTCGTTTGACCGTGGCGACGGTCTAAGTGCGAGTAGGTCAGAAATTTCTGCACAACGTTAAAAGGACATAGTGACGATCGGAGGGCCATAAATCCTAAACCGTAACTCGGATTAAGATGAGTCCTATATGAAAAATTATCTACTCAAAAAGCTATATCTGAAAATCAAGGTTACAGTAGCCCAGGTGTAATGTTATGGTACAGAACCCAGAAAACAGTAGGCAGAAGACAGTAAACAGAAAAATAGTGGGTTCCGGTGGTCTTGGTGCTCCATGCTTATCACGGTTCTCATCCTTGATGCATATAGCTTCAAGTGTACAACTCGTTGATGTGTTTGCATCATTTTCACCAAGGTTTGACCATCATAACCTAAGTGCAAGTCTAAGACATGAAGCACAACTCACTTAAGAGTTGTATGAAGTTTGATGAACCAAAGTTACATCAAAGTCTTAGATCTAACACATACATGAACTTTAAGACTAATAATAAGTTACAAACTTGAAAGTGAACTTATGAAATCAAGATCTTAAGTTGTAGAACATAGTTCTTAGTTTGATCTTGAAGATCCAAGACTCAAAGGTCTAGATCAAGCATAATATACAAAGTTATATTTAAAGAAAACTTACTTACATGTTCTTGAACTTTTAAGTTAACTTTTAGTTCCAAGAGATATGAGATCAAGACTAACTTGTAATACTTGACCATTTAACAACAAACATGAATTAAAGTGCATAATATGAAGTAACAAACTAAATAAACAAGTTAATAGGTCATGGTTGTTCATACTTTAAAGATTCAAACCAAAGTTTGATCTTTAAGAAAGTAAACTTTAAAGTTTACTAACATGAATTACAAGTATGAGTTTAACAACTATGAACTTACAAACTTTTGAAATAATAAATGTAGAACATAAACTAGTAAGTCTAGTTCTTGTGTGTTCTTGAAATTACAAGATAAATGAAGAATGAAACTAAAGAGTTTGATTCTTGGAAACTAGTAAGTAACTAATAACAAGTAACAAAGTAACAACAACTAACAACTACAAACAATTAACAACAAAGAACAAAGATGATGATGATTTAAGGGTGCTTGGTTCGGTTTTTACAAGAAGAAAAGAAGAAAAAAAGTATCAAGTTACTTACTAAGTATAGAGAGAAAAAGAGAGTAAAATGGTTGCAAGTATGAGAGTGTTTTGTGTGTGAGAAAAAGAGAGCAAAATGTAAGTGATATGTAATCAAAATTTTGAAACAAAAACCCCATCTAAAGGCCTATAGGCCGACGGTCAGCTGCTCCCAAGAGGGGAGGGATTAGTTCATTGGTTCCTAGCATGAAAAGCTTGAAAAAGTTGGTTAATGGATGGCCATGCATGGGGAATTTATCTTAACTAGATTCCTTAAGTCTTTAACTAACTAGTTAAGTTCAAATAGATTACTTACATGTATGTATGGGCTAACTAGTCCACTTAAGGGTGTAGGGTGGGCTTTATAAGCCCATGTTCAATTAAAAGCCCAAGTTGTATGTAATTAACAAATGAATCCAATTAAAGCCCAAGTAATTAACTAATAACCATAGTTAATTAAAATGATTAATAAAACTAATCATGAATGTAAATAATATGTGAAAATATTATTCGTGTAAGTTTCGCGTGTCACAAAGACATTTCGGGCAATTAAAGTCAAGTACGTTTAGTCATGGCAACATGTAAATGTAATAACATACATTCGTTTAATCACAAGTATTAATAATAACAATTATTAATAAATAAACATTGGGTAATCCAAGGTCGTTACATTACCCACCTGTTAAAGAAAATTTCGTCCCGAAATTTAGGCTGAGGTAGATGGAGGAGTCGGGAAAAGGTGAGGATACTTCCGCATCATTTGATCCTCTCGCTCCCAAGTAAACTCAGGTCCTCGTTTGGCATTCCATCGTACTAGGACGATCGGAATCTTGTTGCGTTTCAAAGTTTTGACCTCACGGTCCATAATCTCAACTGGTTATTCCACAAAGTGGAGTTTGTCGTCAATAGTAAGTTCCTCAAGTGGTATGATAAGTTCGGGTGCAGCAAGACACTTCTTCAAGTTTGACACGTGGAAGGTAGGATGAACTGAGCTCAATTGTGCTGGTAGATCTAAACGGTATGCAATGGGTCCAACACGTTCCAAGATTTCAAAAGGACCAATGTATCATGGGTTTAACTTTCCATGTTTTCCAAAGCGAATCACACCTTTCCAAGGTGCAACCTTCAATATTACACGATCACCAATGTTGAATTCAAAGTCTTTACCTTTGAGGTCTGCATAACTCTTTTGGCGATCACGGGCCACCTTGAGTCTGTTTTGAATCTAAGCAATCTTCTCTGATGTTTCATGGACTATCTCGGGTCCGGTGAGTTGCACTTCACCTAGCTCGGCCCAACAAATAGGAGATCGACACTTGCGGCCATACAATGCTTCAAAAGGTGCGGCATTAATGCTCGAGTGATAACTGTTGTTGTACAAGAATCAGGCTAGTGGCAAATGCCTTTCCCAGGCTTTTCCAAAGTCAATGACACATGCACGTAACATGTCCTCCAAGGTCTGAATCGTTCGTTCACTTTGCCCGTCAGTCTGAGGGTGATAAGCAGTACTCATGTCAAGACGAGTTCCCATGGCTTCTTGCAAAGAACGCCAAAATCTAGAAACAAAACGGGAATCGCGATCCGAGATGATCGATAAAGGTACACCATGACGAGATACAACCTCCTTGATGTATAGTTGAGCAAGTCTTTCCATTGTATCAGTTTCCTTCATCGCTAGAAAATGTGCAAATTTAGTAAGGCGGTCAACAATAACCCAGATGGTATCATATCCGCCCACCGTCTTCGGCAGCTTGGTGATGAAATCCATTGTTATCCGTTCCCACTTCCATTGTGGGATTTCTGGCTGTTGAAGTAAACCAGAAGGTCTCTGATGCTCGGCTTTAACCTTCGAGCAGGTTAAACATTTACCAACATAAGTCGCAACGTCCTTCTTAAGATTCGGCCACCAATACTGTTCTTTAAGGTCGTGGTACATCTTGCCCGCTCCAGGATGAATCGAATATCTCGATTTGTGTGCTTCATCAAGTATAAGGTTCCGTAGATCTCCATAAAGAGGTACCCAAATTCTTCCGGCATAACATCGGAGTCCAGACTCCCTAACCTCGAATCATGAGACAAGAATGTTCAAATGTTCGTGAGATATGTTCTCCTCTTTGAGAGCCTCATATTGGGCTACTCTGATCTGGTTGTTGAGGTTCGAATGGATGGTGACGTTCAGAGCCCTAACACGAAGAGGTGATGTCCTCTCCTTTCGGCTTAAAGCATCAGCTACAACATTGGCCTTGCCAGGATGATAATGGAGTTCACAATCGTAGTCGTTGAGCGTCTCGATCCATCGACGCTGTCTCATATTTAGTTGCTTCTGATCGAAGATATGTTGGAGACTCTTATGATCGGTGAAGATAGTGCTCTTAGTTCCATACAAATAGTGTCTCCATAATTTGAGCGCAAAGACAACGGCTCCAAGTTCAAGATCGTGAGTAGTGTAGTTCCGCTCGTGAATCTTCAATTGGCGGGAGGCATAGGCAATAACTTTTGATCTTTGCATCAGTACACAACCAAAACCACTCTTCGATGCATCACAATAAACAACAAAGTCGTCACTGCCCTCAGGAAGTGATAGGATAGGTGCGGAGGTTAACTTCTTCTTCAAAGTTTGAAATGCTGATTCGTGTGCGGGTTCCCAAATGAACTTCTTGCCCTTGTGAGTCAGCGCAGTCAAAGGACGCGCAATCAGAGAAAATCCTTCAATGAACCTTCAGTAGTAACCGGCGAGACCTAGGAATTGGTGAATATGAGTCGGAGTAGTGGGGGTCTCCCACTTGCTGATAGCTTCAATCTTGGTGGAATCAACTTTGATACCCTGGTCGCTCACAACATGACCCAGAAACTGGACTTCCTTCAACCAAAATTCACACCTGGAGAATTTGGCATAAAGTTGCTCTTGCCTCAAGAGTTCAAGTACTAGACGGAGGTGTTGCTCATGCTCTTCTTTGCTCTTAGAGTAGATGAGAATATCATCTATGAAGACGATAACAAACTTATCCAAGTATGGCTTGCAGACACGATTCATAAGATCCATGAACATGGCAGGTGCATTGGTTAATCCGAATGGCTTCACGAGGAACTCATAATGACCATAACGAGTTCTAAATGCAGTCTTCATCACGTCACTTTCCTTCACCCTCAACTGGTGATAACCGGATCGCAAATCGATCTTTGAATAGACACTCAATCCATGTAGTTGATCAAAAAGATCATCAATTCGTGGAAGAGGATACCGATTCTTGATAGTCAATTTGTTGAGTTCACGGTAGTCAATACACATACGGAAGGATCCATCCTTCTTCTTCACAAACAGCACGGGTACACCCCAAGGCGAGAAACTTGGTTGGATAAATCCACGGTCAAGTAGTTCTTGTAGTTGGCTTTGTAATTCTTGCATCTCGGAAGGTGCGAGTCTATAAGGTGCGCAAGCTACAGGTGCAGCTCCTGGCACTAAATCAATCTGAAACTCTACTGCTCTCTGCGGTGGCAATCCAGGAAATTCCTCTGGGAAGACATCAGAAAATTCGTTCACAATTCGAACATCGTTCACGCTCTTCACCTTGGTTTCTACCGCTTTCACATGTGCTAGGACAGCAAAATGTCCCTTCTTCATAATCTTTTGCGCTTTCACGCAACTAATGAGGTTCAACTTCGAGGTACATCTCTCTCCGTAGATAACCAGTGGCTCGCCGTCTCCTTGTGGTATACGAAGAGCTTTATCTCCACAAATAATATCAGCCTTTATCTTGCTCAACCAATCCATACCGACTATCACGTCAAAACTTCCCAATTTGATTGGTATCAAATCAATTTCAAAATCTGCACCAGCTATGTTTATAATAGCTCCTCGACTAATATGGTCAACTTTCTCAAGTTTTCCATTGGCGACCTCGACAAGCATACTCTCTTTTAACGGGACTAATGACCAATTAATCTTATCGCAAAAGTGTCTACATACATAACTTCTATCCGCACCAGTATCAAACAAGACAGAAGCTAAAATATTGTTGATTTTGAATATACCTGTCACCAAGTCAGGGTTTTCGCGTGCGTCCCTTGCATTAACATTGAAAGCTCTAGCGCGCGGTGGTCCGCCATCTTTTCGCTTATTTGGACACGCATTTCTGAAATGGCCTGTCTGCTCGCATTCGTAACACTTCCTTGGCCCTGTGGGGTTCGGCTTCCCATTCAAAGTGGTGACCTTGCAGTCTTTTCCAACATGCCCAGACCGTTGGCACTTCTCGCAGACAACATTGCAATACCCAGTGTGGTGTTTGTAACACCTCTTGCATTGTGGTAGGGTTCCCTTGAAGTTCGAGTTGGAGTTGGTGTTGTTGTTAGGGTTGAGGTTTCCACCGTTGTTGTTTCCTCTAAAACCCTCATGTCGTTTCGCCGGGTTTTGATCATAGTTCCTTCCCCTGTTGTTGTTGTGGTTATCCCATTTGCGCTTCTCACTAGTACCCGCTTCAGTCTTAGTTTTCTCCGGTTCATTGATGGTTATTTGATTCATTAAAGTGTGCGCCATGCGCATCGCCTCGGGAACATTCGGTGGCTTGGACGAGGTGATGTTTCCCTTAATGCTCTTAGGGAGTCCCCAGAAGTACCTCTCCATTCGTTTGAATTCTGGGGTGACCATTGTCGGACACATCAGGGCTAGTTCCAAAAATCTCCTGTTGTAACCATCAAGGTCGTTCCCAACGGCCTTTAACTGCATGAATTCCATTTCCATTTTTTGGATTTCGGTTCTCGGACAATACTCCTCAATCATGGCACACTTAAATTCCTCCCATGGCATAGCATACGCCTCATCAATGCCTTGTGCCTGTGCCATTGTGTTCCACCATGTGAGCGCGCCGTCAGATAGCGTGCAAGAAGCAAATTTGGTTTTGTTGTCCTCCGAACAGTTGCTAACTCGGAATACTGATTCAAGTTTCTCGAACCATCTGGTGAGACCAACCGGTCCCTCAGTGCCGCTGAAGTTGTGTGGTTTACAGCTCTGGAATTCCTTGTAAGTACACCCATTTCGAACGGGTTGAATAACCGGTGGTAGTGGCGGTGGAGCTTGGGGTTGCATTTTCGCAATGGCTGCGGCCACACGTTCTTGGATCATCTCTTCAATTTGAGCAGCAGTAGGTGTGGATCGACCGTTAGCCATGGTGTTCTATACAAACATTTTGACTCAAGTCAAAATCCAGCATTCAATATATAATAATATAGTATATAACAACCAACATGTAAACAGCACAACACATGTTAATTAAGTAACGCAAGTTGATACAAGTACTGCAAAACACCATACAGTAACGTAAATAGAACACTTGTGCAAAAAGTAACATCACAAAGTTTCCATTCATTAATAGTAAGTTTCATACATCATGATAGATTCGTACAATACATAAGTGAAGTATGAAACTACAACTAGATTACATCATGAAATCTAATACAAAAGGTCCTACGGTGAAGGTGGGTGTAGGATGTCTAAAACCTGAGCCAACTGCTCCTCGAGCTCAGTAACCCTAGCTCGGAGGATTCCCACCTCCCTTGTCAATTCCTCGACAGTGGGAGATGGTGGGGCAGGTGGTGCTGGCGGTGCGGGTGGTGCGGGTGGTGCGGGTGGTGCCGGTGGCACGGGTGGTGCAGACCGCACGAAACGGGGTGCAGACGTTCCGGTTCCAGAAATAGTCAGTACGTAACGGGGAACCTTACGTATCTGTGGGTCGGCAGGGTACGGCACAAGACGTTTACGAGCAGTAAACCTACGACGCCAACCAAATGCGTCAGTGAAAGCATGGCCTCCGTTGATCCCCGTAATGATGGTACCGTCAAAGCGATACCGCTTCTTCGGCGAAGTGGAGGGTGGCTGAATAGGTATATCGGCAGGGTCCTCATCATCACTGGAGTCGTCTGAGGAAGAGTCATCTGATGAAGAATCGGTGGATGAGGAGTCATCCGAATCATGTGGTGGTGGCACTGGTGGCTGAACTGGCCGTCCGTGGGCGGCCATCATCTGTCTGTATCTGAATGGCGGAATCGGCACTAAACGTCCATTAGGAGTGCGTCGGCACGGCATGCGCATATGGTTACGGAATGGCCCTTCCCCGAACTCCGCGGGAATCACAACACCACCGATGCGGGGCTGTGGCTCTGAGGATCCGGGAGCAGACAGATCTGGAATCTCCATAGGGTCCACATGTCCGTCAATAGTAGCCACTGGTGCAGGTGCCTGGCTACTAGTCCCGGAAGATGAAGCGCCGGGGTCACTCGTGGGTAGCGGGATCGGTGTGTCGGCAGCAGCAGCAGGTGGGGTGGCTGACGAGTCTAAACTGCCCAAAACGATAGCAGGTGGAATATCCGACATCTGAACAAGGAAAAATAAATTTTTCATGTCAGTAAGTCATAAAGCAAGCACGTATTAGGCCAACAGTTTAAATCATGTATAACAATAAGTAGCATGGCAATAATAACGAATCATACAGAAGTAGCATGCAATCGAAAGCAAGTTGTCATACCCCGTCCAAATTCTCTTGAACGAATACAATAACATCTGGTACCAATGCAATGAACGGACCTCTATATGCCATGAACGACTCCATGTAATACGAGCAAATGCACAGCGGAAGCTTTCTTTCATACCTGAGAATAAATATGCTTAAAAGTGTCAACCAAAAGGTTGGTGAGTTCATTAGTTTAACATAAATAATCATTTCATAATTTTAATAGACCACAAGATTTCATATTTCCATTTCTCATAAACATACGTCCCGTGCATAGAGACAAAAATATCATTCATATGGATTGAACACCTGGTAACCGACATTCACAATATGCATATAAGAATATCCCCATCATTCCGGGATCCTCCTTCGGACATGATATAAATTTCGAAGTACTAAAGCATCCGGTACTTTGGATGGGGCTTGTTGGACCCGATAGATCTATCTTTAGAGTTCGCGTCAATTAGGGTGTCTGTTCCCTAATTCTTAGATTACCAGACTTAATAAAAAGGGGCATATTCGATTTCGATCATTCAACCATATAATGTAGTTTTGATTACTTGTGTCTATTTCGTAAAAACATTTATAAAATTTGCGCATGTATTCTCAGCCCAAAAATATAAAGGGTAAAAAGGTAAATGAAACTCACCATATTGTATTTCGTAGTAAAAATACATATAACGTCATTTGACAATTGAACAAAGCAGGGTTTGCCTCGGATTCACGAACCTATATCATTTATATCTATATTAACACATATAATTGAAATCAAACATATATATATATATATATATATATATATATATATATATATATATATATATATATATATATATATATATATATATATAAATCTATTAGTTATATCATTTTTATATTAATAACATATATGTTTCATATATTCATTTTATATATTTAAAATAAATAAAAATATAAATTTTGTTATGTTATATGTATTAAATATATTTTGTATATATATACATATCGTTTGTTTTGTTAAAATTATGATAATACTAAAATAATATTAGTAATGATAAAAATAATATTAATGATAATAATACTACTAATAATAATACTAATACTTATGATAATAATAATAATAAAAATAATAATAATAATAAAAATAACAATTTTTGATAATTCTATTAATATTTATGTTAGTAATTATAATAATAACAATAATAATAATTATAAAACAAGTAATAATATCAATGATTAATAATAACAATAATAATAATAATAATAATTTTTGGTATTGTAAAACTACCTCAAAACAAGCTTTAAAAATAAGATGTCACCAACAAGGATGGAACCCGCGACCACTCGCTTATTCAACACACGTCCAACCAACACTCTACTTCCCAATTTCTGTTTTAATTACTCCCTAAATCCTTTTAACTCTTAACTGTTTTCATTTTCATTAATTATTCACCATTTACGTATATCCTCATCATCATTCTTTCACAATTTTTCATTATCATGAGTCCGGCCCAACTGAAATTACCGGCCCAATAACAAGTAATTTACGGCCCAATGAAAATATAGATTGAATCTTGGCCCAGCAAGAACTTGTAGTCCATCAATAAACCTTAACAGCAAGTTGTTTAATTAAAAAAAAATATTATGCTGAAGCCTAGGATTGAACACCCAACCTCTCGTTCATCAACACCACCCCTAACCATTCAAGTGATTCTGCTTTTCTGTAATAATACCTAAACTAAAGTTTTTATCCCTTTAACTGCTATCTTCTTCTTCTTCTTTTGATTTTAAATCGACAAGACCATCATCAATCATTAATCTTACACCATACTCGCCATCATCATCATCCTTAATTTAATGTCATTATCAGTTAGTAATTTTCATCATCCAATTTCGCTAACATGGTATGTATCCTCATAATCTAATATAATCGTAAGCAAAATCATAATTACCATCGGTTCTAATTTGATTTAATAATGAAACCCATTACCTAGTCACGATTTCATCATCATTACCTTCATCGTGTTTCATCACCTTATTAACATGTATCACTTGCCATTTCACCATTTCACAATCATCGTCAATATCTCTCGCTGCAACAGAAACAGTAATATAGCAGCAGCCGGCGGCTGAGGTGGCGGTGGTTTCTGGAGGCGAACAGCAGCAGCGTAGCAGTAATAATGGTGATGGTGTCGAGTCTTCATGATGAAAACGAGAAAAAAAATATAAATAAAAGGCAGCAGCCTGTGATGGTGCTCATACAGTGATAACATCGAACAGACTTTGACAGAAGCAGTTAGCAATGGCAACGTGGTGTCCAATGATGGTTTGTGGTGGTTGTATTATCCATAGCAGGTGCACGAAAAAAAAACAGAAAAAATTAATCAGGGTTTCGGTTACACGAATTTAGAGAGAGAGAGAGAGAGAAAGATGATGAAGTGTTTGTGTTATGGTGGTTTACTGTGATGGTTGGTTCATGATGTTGGGGTGGTGTTTGTACTCTAACGTGGAATAATCAGAAAAATGAAATGGTGGAGATGATGGGTCACGATTGAAGAAGTGAGGGAGAGAGAGAAAGCATGAGAGAGAGAGGTGGTTGGCAATGGTTGATGGCGGTTGTAGGTGATCGTGGTGGTGGCGGCTCGTGGTGAAAGGTGGTTGTGAGTTATCCGGTGATTAAGCGAAGATGATCATGGGTGTTGGTTGTAGGGTTCTCGAAAATATAATATAGTAGCAACTAAAGTTGGTCTTCGTTTAAACAGACAACAATGACGGTTAACATGAAGTCGATGGTGATGAAGTGGTTGTCCAAAGGAGTTCAAGGTAGTGATGGTTTGGTTGATCACGAAAAAAAATATAAACCAGTTTTGAAGGTTGTAGTGGTGATGATGTTTTTATGGTGGTGGTTAAAGAGAAAAGGGTGTTGGTAGTTTGTGATCATGAAACTTGAAGGTGCTCGTTCTATCTATTTATCTGTATGTTCATGTAACATATATATAATATAATTTACTATCATGAATTCAAAGCTTAAATAGTAACACATCACTAATACATGTGATGTTGTTTAATGTCCACCAATTTCAATTGCATATTTAATAAATATTAGTGTGATGATGAAAGGAAACAAACATTCACAATCATAAACAGAAACGAAATTTTTTTTAATATATGCAAGTTTGTGGGGTTTTGTGTTTGTTACCTACTCCATGTGCATCTCTATATGTGTATATGTTTAAGATACATGAGTCAAAAAAT
This sequence comes from Rutidosis leptorrhynchoides, assembly GCF_046630445.1. Taxonomy (NCBI): domain Eukaryota; kingdom Viridiplantae; phylum Streptophyta; class Magnoliopsida; order Asterales; family Asteraceae; genus Rutidosis; species Rutidosis leptorrhynchoides. The sequence goes on from NC_092333.1 coordinate 399,859,453, forward strand.
CAAAAGTAAAACAGTAAAGCCATCATTTATTTGGATTATATTACCGACGTTTATAATTATGAATATTATATCGTAGTTCATTGCTAAACAGTTATGGATAAAATTCTTCGAAAAAAAATCCCAAATTTTAATATTAACTATATTTATTTATTTTGGTCATTATGGTATAAAATTCGGTCATTAACTATTAAATAAAAATTTCATTAATTACTCACTCCCAACCCCCAAGTAAAATATAAAAAATTTTAAAATTTGACAAACAACTTCTAAATATATTATTAATAAGCCTAAAATTTATAAAACTCATTTTTGAATCATCGTTTATTTTAAAATCATATAAGTGTAAATTTAACTTGCTTGATATCAATCGAAACATCAAAAGAGTATTACAATCATTTAATATTTATTTTAATATACTTTATTTATATATAGAGAAATATTTTAAATAATAATTATTATAATATGCTATTTTTATTTTATTAATTTTTTTATAACAATAACATATAATACATCAAATTATATTTCGAATTGTTAATTATATATATACACACATATCTAATTAATTGTTAGTGAATCGTCGAGAGCAGTCGAAGGTCAATTGAATATATGAAACAGTTCAAACTTTTTGAGACTCAACCTTACAGACTTCGCTTATCGTGTCGAAATTATATAAAAATCAAGTTTAAATTTAGTCGGAAATTCCCAGGTCGTCACAGTACCTACCCGTTAAAGAAATTTCGTCCTGAAATTTGAGTGAGGTGGTCATGGCTAACAATAAAAGTGTTTTCATGACGAATATGAGTTGATAAATAGAGTTTTATCATCATTGATTAATATAGACAGAACGTTTCGATTATGTGAAGAGTACAAGTGAAGCTGTCAAAAAAATGTGAGATGAAGAAATAAAGATTCGTCTTAACTTTTGACGTAGTCGTGGTTGAATTTTCCAGAATTCAAGGGATTTTGGAGAAAATCTTCGAAATCTAAAAGATTTGATTTCTTGCGAATAAGAAAATTAGGATCTCCCTAATTAAATGCGGAGATCTGCCTTGATTTCTCTATTAGATATTTCACTATAAATTAACTTCTTCCGTTCCGTTACTTTTACCATTCCTATACCAAATTCCCAAATTTAAAAGATTATAACCATGCTTAATCCAGTTCTATTCCTTGTTCTTATTTTTACTATCGCAACAATCATTCTCCTTTTCCATCTTCCACCAGAGGAATCTGCTTACTTCTACTTTGCCCTTGGGGTTATAGTGCTTTTAATTCTCCCGTGTCTTTATGTTGCGATCAACATTGATATACACGGTTTGTAATTTATGTGTTGTTATTGGGCTTTATATCTTCCCTGATATTTCTAAGTCCTTGCTTCTATTTTCTATAATCATCGACATCCACAGTTAATGCTTTCTACTATTTGCTGCGATTTATACTCCAATTTCTATTCCAGGGCTTTGTCCCTTCGTTTCTTCTTCTTGCGATTAGGCATCTCTTCTAATGGTCCAGAATTCGCAGATATAAGTTTCAGAATGAACATTGTTAATGTTTTAAAAAGGAAATGGTAATAGCACAATCTAACTTGTCAAATTATCGGAATTCAAGGAAAAGATAGGACTATCAAGAAAATATGTTCTTGATATGTTTATAAATTAGACAGAATGTAAGAGTCGTGTAACATGGCACATGATAACGTTATGATCTGTGAATCATCACATTCCATTTAAAAACTCAGCATGACTTACTGTAATATAATCACGTTGATCAAGTGTCATTATATTATACTAACTCATGCATCAGTTCCCAACACTACTTCAAAATCATTCATATTTTAAACTCGACAGTTTTACAAAAATTTCCAATATAATATGTTACAGATAGCACGAGGAGGTATATAATTTCGGACGAGGATATTTATGAAAATATTTTCAGAAATATCGAAGATATTGATGATGATATTTTGGAATTTCTAAGTTCGATGGTTGATGGAGAAAGATTTTCCGCAAGATTTTAACATGACTTCGGAGCAAGATATTCTCTAAAGATTTCAACGGATCCAGAATTATCTGGATTCTTTAAATATAGGGTATGGTCCTTGTACTTGTCCTTGGTCTCCTTCATGGTTAGCTCAATCCGTTTTTCAGTTCTAACTTTTCTGAGCTTTTCCAACATACTATTCTTTATCTTTAACCTTCTGACGATTAAGGTCGTTTACGGTTGTCTATAGTTTCTGCTGCTTCATTCAGCTTTTTCAACATTCAGAGTATTGGTTTGTAGACTGAGTGTTGTTCAGAATTTCAGAATGAAAGACCATAATTCTAAAAGATAAATGTTATACATATAACTGTTGATGTAGATATGATGTGCGTTTTCAAAGTACTGATTGTTGATTCCTGATAATTGGTATGGCAGTTCTCGTTACAAGATGCGGATGAGTATATGATAGGGTTTCAATAAATAAATATAATAATTTATCGGAGAGATTTAAACCAATAAGCAACGAGGTTGCTGGTACGTCTACTGGTAATATGGTAGAATATGAAAGGTTCCCCAGTAACAATAAAAGAGCACGCATATATATCAAGGTTATAATAAGGTTATTTCATACGAAAAGTCGAAGTTGATTTGCTGGAGCTGTGACGAAATTGGCTAATTTGGAGAGGGATTGTAAAATTATTTTCGGTAATAACAACGCCAAATGAGCTATCACAGATACGTGTTAAACGTTTACTCAGGTTCTGAGAGTTTTCAAGTGCATAACTATATGCATCAATCTCTTCTTACGTAGATAAAGTGCGGTTGGTTCATCCTCTCGATTGAGATGTTTTCAAGAATCACTGAAGGTTTGAACGCAGATTGTAATCGTCGAGATACACTGAGGTTTAATATGAAATCAAGTGACAAACTTGAAGAATTGTTTAGTTTCATATATTATAATCAATATTTTAATTCATTTTAATTGTCCAAGGTTGGTAGTCATATGTTGATAGTCCACAGTTGACAGTCCAATAATTCATATATAGTTTAATATATAATATTCGAATTAATTAATACGTGTCATGACCCGTATACGTCTCAGACTCGATCACAACTCAAACTATATATATTATTGTAGAATCAACCTCAACCCTGTATAGAGAACTCAATCATTACTGCATATAGAGTGTCTATGGTGACTCCAAATAATATATATAGATGCGTCGATATGATATGTCAAAACCTTGTATACGTGTCCCGATATTTAAAGTGCGTAAAATAAATAACAGAAATTAAATAACAATAAATAAAATTGCGAGAATATAAATTGCGATAAAATAAATTGCGATAAATAAATTGCGATAAATAAAATGTAATACGGAATTAACAGTTAGCTAGGAACAGTTAGCTAGGATTTTGTTAGCGTGGTTTCTTAATAAAATTTAATATTGTTAATTAGTCTGTTTCTAATCAATTTTTATTGTGTCCATTATTTCTTCATTATGCCACTTGTTGGATTCTGATAGGTCAAAATCCAAATATGAAATTGAATTTGAATGAAAATAGTTATTATTTGGTGAACGGATACGTATCTCAGTGGTTGTAAATAGGATAGTGAATAACTGTTGAATCAGATTCGAAGAATATACAGTGTAACTTATTAATGTGAAATTTAAATATTCCTCGGGTATTACCTACCCGTTAAAATATTTTCACCATTAACAGTTTGTACAAAAGAATTTTTAATTACAATCTTCATGAAAATATACTTACATATATATTTTCTTCAGATGTAATCATATATTTAATGAATTAGTATAATATTAATCTCATTTGATTTACCGTTAGAATTAGAATATATAATCTCTAAAACATTGAAGATTTCATAATGGTCATGTCGAACGAAGATAAATGATGTAGAACGATTCGCAGATTGATGATTTTGCTCGAGGTACATAATTAAATCTTGAGGTGTATGATGTGAACTTGAGTTTTTGGTGGTACTGGTATTGATGTTGGTGCTGGTGATGTTGCTGAAGCTAGTACGTTTTGCACCATATTCTCCAAATTGGTTACTAGAGCGCGAAGTTCATTGACTTCTTGTATTACTCTGGGATGTTGTCGGTCGGAACGAACGGATGAATAAGGTTTAGAATCTGAGTTATGATATAGTCGTGGCAAGATATTCGAGAGATGATGGTGAAAATGGTGTTACGAACAGGTTCACCGGTAAGTGCTTCAGGTTCTTCGCCAAAAGGTGAATTCGGTTAGTGGAAGGAATCACCTTCTGCACGTCTCCATTGATTAAGTTGACTACGAATCCATCAGATGAATTGGAGATGGATGATTGGTTGGTTCATTCTGGTGACATCGCTTTCGGAATTTAGGTGAATATCCATGTCGGAAAAACTGTCGGAATAACTATCGGAATAACTATCGAAATCTGAGGGACTCGAACTGGTTGAGGGATTCATCTCGTATGATCAGATGAAGGGTTTTCAATAAGAAATAGATTATAGGATGTAGATTAGTATCCTGCAATACATAATTTACATATGCATATATAATACTAAAATCCCATAAGTTACGGAGGAATCTACGGAAGCTGTCAGGCAAAGGTAACAATAACAGATACGCTAAGATATGAATTTATCTATACACTATTAATGCAATCAATGCAGTAATATGTGTCTAGACTAGGAATGATAAGCAGGTAATTTCATAAGGATGATAAGTAGATGATTTTCGACACGAAATGATAAGCAAAATTTTTGACATGCAGACATGGTCAAAGTCCAGACTCACTAATGCATCCTAACAACTTATCAGTTAGACTCACTAATGCAGACCTGGTTCACTAAGACCACCGCTCTGATACCACATGTCATACCCCGTCCAAATTCTCTTGAACGAATACAATAACATCTGGTACCAATGCGATGAACGGACCTCTATATGCCATGAACGACTCCATGTAATATGAGCAAATGCACAGCGGAAGCTTTCTTTCATACCTGAGAATAAATATGCTTAAAAGTGTCAACCAAAAGGTTGGTGAGTTCATTAGTTTAACATAAATAATCATTTCATAATTTTAATAGACCACAAGATTTCATATTTCCATTTCTCATAAACATACGTCCCGTGCATAGAGACAAAAATATCATTCATATGGATTGAACACCTGGTAACCGACATTCACAATATGCATATAAGAATATCCCCATCATTCCTGGATCCTCCTTCGGACATGATATAAATTTCGAAGTACTAAAGCATCCGGTACTTTGGATGGGGCTTGTTGGACCCGATAGATCTATCTTTAGAGTTCGGGTCAATTAGGGTGTCTGTTCCCTAATTCTTAGATTACCAGACTTAATAAAAAGGGGCATATTCGATTTCGATCATTCAACCATATAATGTAGTTTTGATTACTTGTGTCTATTTCGTAAAAACATTTATAAAATTTGCGCATGTATTCTCAGCCCAAAAATATAAAGGGTAAAAAGGTAAATGAAACTCACCATACTGTATTTCGTAGTAAAAATACATATAACGTCATTTGACAATTGAACAAAGCAGGGTTTGCCTCGGATTCATGAACCTATATCATTTATATCTATATTAACACATATAATTGAAATCAAACACATATATATATATATATATATATATATATATATATATATATATATATATATATATATATATATATATATATATATATATATATATATATATATATATATATATATATATATATATCTATTAGTTATATCATTTTTATATTAATAACATATATGTTTCATATATTCATTTTATATATTTAAAATAAATAAAAATATAAATTTTGTTATGTTATATGTATTAAATATATTTTGTATATATATACATATCGTTTGTTTTGTTAAAATTATGATAATACTAAAATAATATTAGTAATGATAAAAATAATATTAATGATAATAATACTACTAATAATAATACTAATACTTATGATAATAATAATAATAAAAATAAAAATAATAATAAAAATAACAATTTTTGATAATTCTATTAATATTTATGTTAGTAATTATAATAATAACAATAATAATAATTATAAAACAAGTAATAATATCAATGATTAATAATAACAATAATAATAATAATAATAATTTTTTGTATTGTAAAACTACCTCAAAACAAGCTTTAAAAATAAGATGTCACCAACAAGGATGGAACCCGCGACCACTCGCTTATTCAACACACGTCCAACCAACACTCTACTTCCCAATTTCTGTTTTAATTACTCCCTAAATCCTTTTAACTCTTAACTGTTTTCATTTTCATTAATTATTCACCATTTACGTATATCCTCATCATCATTCTTTCACAATTTTTCATTATCATGAGTCCGGCCCAACTGAAATTACCGGCCCAATAACAAGTAATTTACGGCCCAATGAAAATATAGATTGAATCTTGGCCCAGCAAGAACTTGTAGTACATCAATAAACCTTAACAGCAAGTTGTTTAATTAAAAAAAATATTATGCTAAAGCCTAGGATTGAACACCCAACCTCTCGTTCATCAATACCACCCCTAACCATTCAAGTGATTCTACTTTTCTGTAATAATACCTAAACTAAAGTTTTTATCCCTTTAACTGTTATCTTCTTCTTCTTCTTTTGATTTTAAATCGACAAGACCATCATCAATCATTAATCTTACACCATACTCGCCATCATCATCATCCTTAATTTAATGTCATTATCAGTTAGTAATTTTCATCATCCAATTTTGCTAACATGATATGTATCCTCATAATCTAATATAATCGTAAGCAAAATCATAATTATCATCGGTTCTAATTTGATTTAATAATGAAACCCATTACCTAGTCACGATTTCATCATCATTACCTTCATCGTGTTTCATCACCTTATTAACATGTATCACTTGCCATTTCACCATTTCACAATCATCGTCAATATCTCTTGCTGCAACAGAAACAGTAATATAGCAGCAGCCGGTGGCTGAGGTGGCGGTGGTTTCTGGAGGCGAACAGCAGCAGCGTAGCAGTAACAATGGTGATGGTGTAGAGTCTTCATGATGAAAACGAGAAAAAAAAATATAAATAAAAGGCAGCAGCCTGTGATGGTGCTCATACAGTGATAACATCGAACAGACTTAGACAGAAGCAGTTATCAATGGCAACGTGGTGTCCAATGATGGTTTGTGGTGGTTGTATTATCCATAGCAGGTGCACAAAAAAAAACAGAAAAAATTAATCAGGGTTTCGGTTACACGAATTTAGAGAGAGAGAGAGAGAGAGAGAGAGAGAGAGATGATGAAGTGTTTGTGTTATGGTGGTTCACTGTGATGGTTGGTTCATGATGTTGGGGTGGTTTTTGTACTCTAACGTGGAATAATCAGAAAAATGAAATGGTGGAGATGATGGGTCACGATTGAAGAAGTGAGGGAGAGAGAGAGAAAGCATGAGAGAGAGAGGTGGTTGACAATGGTTGATGGCGGTTGTAGGTGATCGTGGTGGTGGCGGCTCGTGGTGAAAGGTGGTTGTGAGTTATCCGGTGATCAAGCGAAGATGATCATGGGTGTTGGTTGTAGGGTTCTCGAAAATATAATATAGTAGCAACTAAAGTTGGTCTTCGTTTAAATAGACAACAACGACGGTTAACATGAAGTCGATGGTGATGAAGTGGTTGTCCAAAGGAGTTCAAGGTAGTGATGGTTTGGTTGATCACGATAAAAAAATATAAACCAGTTTTGAAGGTTGTAGTGGTGATGATGTTTTTATGGTGGTGGTTAAAGAGAAAAGGGTGTTGGTAGTTTGTGATCATGAAACTTGAAGGTGCTCGTTCTATCTATTTATCTGTATGTTCATGTAACATATATATAATATAATTTACTATCATGAATTCAAAGCTTAAATAGTAACACATCACTAATACATGTGATGTTGTTTAATGTCCACCAATTTCAATTGCATATTTAATAAATATTAGTGTGATGATGAAAGGAAACAAACATTCACAATCATAAACAGAAACGAAATTTTTTTTAATATATGCAAGTTTGTCGGGTTTTGTGTTTGTTACCTACTCCATGTGCATCTCTATATGTGTATATGTTTAAGATACATGAGTCAGAAAATCAAAAGTAAAACAGTAAAGCCATCATTTATTTGGATTATATTACCGACGTTTATAATTATGAATATTATATCGTAGTTCATTGCTAAACAGTTATGGATAAAAGTCTTCGAAAAAAAAATCCCAAATTTTAATATTAACTATATTTATTTATTTTGGTCATTATGGTATAAAATTCGGTCATTAACTATTAAATAAAAATTTCATTAATTACTCACTCCCAACCCCCAAGTAAAATATAAAAAGTTTTAAAATTTGACAAACAACTTCTAAATATATTATTAATAAGCCTAAAATTTATAAAACTCATTTTTGAATCATCGTTTATTTTAAAATCATATAAGTGTAAATTTAACTTGCTTGATATCAATCGAAACATCAAAAGAGTATTACAATCATTTAATATTTATTTTAATATACTTTATTTATATATAGAGAAATATTTTAAATAATAATTATTATAATATGCTATTTTTATTTTATTAATTTTTTTTATAACAATAACATATAATACATCAAATTATATTTCGAATTGTTAATTATATATATACACACATATCTAATTAATTGTTCGTGAATCGTCGAGAGCAGTCGAAGGTCAATTGAATATATGAAACAGTTCAAACTTTTTGAGACTCAACCTTACAGACTTTGCTTATCGTGTCGAAATTATATAAAAATCAAGTTTAAATTTAGTCGGAAATTCCCGGGTCGTCACACAAGTAATATCATACGGTAGTGAAATCATGTAGTAGCATATGGCATATAGCAGTAAAAGTAAGCAGCAGCATGCAGTAAGTTCAGCAGAAACACGTAAACTAGCAAGTTGTAGATTAGTCCTATTAGTGAATCCTAATCGGTCGGTCTTAGACTCACTAATGCAACCTAATTCCCTACAACCAATGCTCTGATACCAAATGTGATGCCCCGTAAAAAACCATCGTGTACGAATCATCAACAACAGGATCATTACAAGGTTAAGTACTACATGCTGTAATAAAAGAAGTTGCATTCACGATAAAAAGATGACGTCATAACCGACGTCAATTGTTTTACACCAACAGTATGCTTCTATGAATAGCAAGCACGAATAAATGTATGTGACCCTTAGGTCGTTATAAAACATAGTTCAAATGTATTAAAGTTTGAATGCAAGATAAACAGTTCATGCGGTGATAACACTAGAGCAGCGGGTGTCTACGGCAAGACTAGCACGACAACGGAAGCAAATAACCTTAAGCACCTGAGAAAAACATGCTTAAAAACGTCAACACAAAGGTTGGTGAGCTATAGTTTAAGTATAACAGTATGTAAGGTAGGCCACGAGATTTCAGTGCTACAAAGAGCGTTTCAAAACAGTATGATAAAGTATATGTTAACCGTGGGCACTTGGTAACTAACTTAACGTTTATACCCCTTGAAAGTACACTTGGCAAGTGCGTATATCTATGAAGTATTAAACACTCATTAAATGTTAGAGCGACTAGCCCGAGTGGGGATGTCAAACCCTATGGATCCATATCTAAGATTCGCGTTCATGGTTCAAAAACCAATGATTAAACGTTACCGAGCTAAAGGGAATGTTTATGCCGTTGTATAACCCACACATATATAAGTTTAAGTACTCATGCCTAGTATGTAAAACATAAAATCTGCATGTATTCTCAGTTCCCAAAATAAGTTAAAGTAAAAAGGGAATGCTATAACTCACAATGATAAAGTAGCGGTAAAGTATGACTTGGAAAGTAAGCAAGTAATGAAGGTTGTCCAAACGGGTCCTCAACCTAAGTCAAATAGTACTAAGTCAGTAAATTGTCTGAATAGGTTTAAAAGTATGTAAATATGGTCTTAAAGGTCATCATCATTCATCATCAAACATAAGACGTAAAGTAGGTTTCGTTTATGAAAGTAGTTTAAAACAAAGGCTGACTTCGATCAGTCACCACGGCCTCTACCCTTACTGAATTAAGGTGAGACCAGTGGCCATGGCTCCGTATATGAGTCCTTTAAGTGTGGTAAAATTTACAGAAGCAAACTCGTCTTCGTTTGACCGTGGCGACGGTCTAAGTGCGAGTAGGTCAGAAATTTCTGCACAACGTTAAAAGGACATAGTGACGATCGGAGGGCCATAAATCCTAAACCGTAACTCGGATTAAGATGAGTCCTATATGAAAAATTATCTACTCGAAAAGATATATCTGAAAATCAAGGTTACAGTAGCCCAGTTGTATTAGTCTGGTACATAACCCAGAAAACAGTAGGCAGAAGACAGTAAACAGAAAAATAGTGGGTTCCGGTGGTCTTGGTGCTCCATGCTTATCACGGTTCTCATCCTTGATGCATATAGCTTCAAGTGTACAACTCGTTGATGTGTTTGCATCATTTTTACCAAGGTTTGACCATCATAACCCAAGTGCAAGTCTAAGACATGAAGCACAACTCACTTAAGAGTTGTATGAAGTTTGATGAACCAAAGTTACATCAAAGTCTTAGATCTAACACATACTGTGACGACCCGGAAATTTCCGAACAAATTTAAACTTTAATCTTTATATTATTTAGACACGATAAGCAAAGTTTATTAAGTTAAATCTCAAGAATTTTAAACTGTGTTCATACATTCATTATAACCTCGACCAAATTCCGACGATTCACGAACTGTTATATATAAATAGATATGTATATGTATATATATATTATAACTTGAGAATATTAATAAAGTATTAAACGTATAATACTTTACACGAACGTATTTGTTTCAATATGATTTTCGACGAAAAAAAAATATATTAAATGATTGAATTATCAGAAACATTGAATTATAATTACAAGTCTCTGTTGAGAGGTCCACTATGATTTGAGAAAATCTATTCCTCTTAACGATATTCAGAATAATTTGTAAAGCTATTTATAAATAAAAACAAAAAGTGTCATTTACGAAAGTTAGACAAAAGTTAGTGGAGAATTGGTTTCCATAATATTCTATTAATCTATTTTCAAACGTACAAAGACGTTTTCAGTTTAAAAAGAACTTTATTATTAAAACGTATATAACTTTTATAAATATCTAGAATCACTTTTGACAACTCATTACTTAACCAGTATAATAAATATAACGATATTTATATTTTATTTCATTAAATATATATAACGATTTAAATTAATATTATATATATTTATACGCGTATTATACATACATAGTTTTTTATACTTTTACTATACTTTAACTTTACCTTTACTTTACTTTTACTTTACTTTAACTTTAATAATTCATACTTTAATAATTCACTTTAATAATTCATACTTTAATAATTCACTTTAATAATTCATACTTTAATAATTCACTTTAATAATTCATACTTTAATAATTCACTTTAATAATTCATACTTTAATAATTCACTTTAATAATTCATACTTTAATAATTTACTTTAATAATTCATACTTTAATAATTCACTTTTATAATTCAAAAATCTATTATAAATAGAATTCAATAGGTTTCATTATTTCATAGAAACTTGAAAATATATTTCTCTAAACTCTCTCAATTGATATATATATATATATATATATATATATATATATATATATATATATATATATATATATATATATATATATATATATATATATATATTTGCTCTGTATTATTTCAAGATATTATTAGTATACATAAAATATTACGACGGAGTGCTGTCCGAGTGATTTCAAAATAGTTTTTTTGAATGAGTCGAAGCTAAGGAAATTATGGGTTATAGCTATGGAGGTGATGGGTATGGTTCATGGGTATGCTCGTGAGGTCAATCTAGTGTTTATCATCTCCGTTGCGTCTACGTACTTTCCTGCAATATTGAATCTCAATATTGATACGTTCGTGAATCCGAGGCCAACCTTGCACTTATTAAATGACGTTATATGTATTTTTACTACGAAATACAGTATTGTGAGTTTCATTTGCTCCCTTTTATATATATTTTTGGGACTGAGAATACATGCGCTGTTTTTATAAATGTTTTACGAAATAGGCACAAGTACTAAAACTAATTCTACGTGGGTTTAAACCAGAAATATACCATTAGCTTGGTAACATTAAACTACTTGTCTATGTACGGTAGGCGCGAATCCTAAAGATAGATCTATTGGGCCTGACAAACCCCATCCTGACTATGGGATGCTTTAGTACTTCGAGGTTATTTTAAACACACCTGATCTGGTGTACTTCAGAGGGTAAAACATGAACGTTAAGGCTTGTTACCGGGTGCCTACAACTTATAGAATACTTTTATACACTTGCGAGTGTACATATATTTATAAACGGAAATCTTGTGGTCTATTAATATATTGAAATGATTGTTATGATAAACCTGTGAACTCACCAACCTTTTGGTTGACACTTTAAAGCATGTTTATTCTCAGGTATTACAGAAATCTTCTGCCGTGCATTAGCTCATTTTAAGGATATTACTTGGAGTCATTCATGGCATATTTTGAAAGACGTTGCATTCGAGTCATTGAGTTCGTCAAGATTATTATTAAGCCAATTATAGTTGGATGTATTATGAAATGGTGTGCATGCCATCAACTTTCGTTGTAAAGAAAGTTTGTCTTTTAAAAATGAATGCAATGTTTGTAAAATGTATCATATAGAGGTCAAATACCTCGCGATGTAATCAACTATTGTGAATCGTTTATAATGTATATGAACGGGTCCTTTCAGTTGGTATCAGAGCGGTGGTCTTAGCGAACCAGGTCAGCATTAGTGTGTCTAACTGATAGTCATTAGGATGCATTAGTGAGTCTGGACTTCGACCGTGTCTGCATTTCAAAAGTTTTGCTCATCATTCTTGTCGGAAATTACCTGCTTATCATTCTTAGTCTAGACACATCTTATTGCATTGATTGCATGAATAGTGTATAGACAAAATTCATATCTTAGCGTATCCGCTAATTCATATCTTAGCGTATCTGTTACTGTAAACTTTGCCTGACATATTCCGTAAATTCCTCCGTAATCTACGAAACCTTTTGCTCTATATAATTAGAATACCACCCGATAGCCGGAAAATCATTTCATATCGAAAAATTCTTTATTCAATCGTATGAAATGGAATTCGTCATTAGTTCAAGTCCCTAGGATTCCGAAATGGAATCCCACTCAAGTTCCGAAAGCAGTGTGACCGGAATGGATCAACCAATTAGTCATCATCTATTCTGGATGAATTGGGGATGGGTTCGTAGCCTCCTTAATCATTGGAGACAAGAAGAAGGTGATCCCTTCCATCCACCACATTTCCCTCTTGGCGAAGAACCTGAAGCACTTACCGGCGAACCTATCTGAAACACCATTTTCTCTCTTATTTCTAGAGTATCTCATCACGATTACATACTACACCAAATTCTTAGATTTTATTTATCCGCTCGTCCGAACCGACAATCACTCCGGTGTAATAGAAGAAGTCAACGAGCTTCGCGCTCGAGTAGTGGCTTTGGAGAATATGGTGCAAAGGTTACAAACACCAGCAGCAGCACCAGCATTATAAATAGTACCACCATCAGCAACACCAACAGTACCATCACCACCACCAACAACAACATCCACATCCCACACCGCAACATCACAATATGTATCTCAAACATCAACGTCATACGCCCTGTAAATATTCAGGAATATCAACAACAACAAACGATGAAGTATTAATTCATAAACTTCATTGAAGAGATATCTCTGCGGCAGTTATGTAATCTCCAAAATCTTAGAGATTATTTAATTCTGACCGTAAATCGGATGAGTGAACGGAGATGGTAGAGTAGAAACTTTGATCGAAAATGGTGTACGATTTACAAGCTAGAATTGTTTTACCAACAGCATCAACAGGACCTTAGCATCATCAACACAGTCAGTGCCGTCAGTATCGTCAGAATCAACAGCACCTGTAACATCACAAACTCTGTCAGTTCAAGAATCATTGTGGACATCATTACGAATCAACAACAAATATATTGTATCAACGAGTTATGAAGTATTAACTCATTTCCAATCGAAAGATTTATATGTATATTTTATATGTATAAATTTTTAAACCATAATAAATCTTCCCGTACTAAGCTATTATGTGTGAATCTTAACTACTCAGTTAATTCATATTACAAATATGCAATGATGTACGTCCTTCGTCCGCAACTTAACCATCATTAATTACAATCCCTGTTTCAATTCAATGAATTTCGTTTTATAATAAACCAAGTGTATTATTCAATAATATGTTTGATTTTACACTTTCATCTTCAATGTACTCGAAGCTTACTGGGAAACAACATTCATATCTTGCGAAGTTAGCAAGAGTTCAATGAGTATTAGCATGATTCACTAAGGAAATATATATAAGAATAAATAATGAAGTATTGATCCATAACTTCATTAATATTCTGTGAAGAATATGTGGTTCCTAATCGTTTTAGAGATTACTTATTCTAGCTCAAACCGAAAATCAAATGAGTCTAATATTATATTGACTTATTAAATTCATGATTACATCTGAAGAAGATATATATGTACATATATTTTCATAAAGATTGTAATAAAATTCTCTGGTACAAAACATTACTTGTGAATTTTTTTTTAACGGGTAGGTAATACCCGAGAGATATATAAATTCACAATTAATATGATTATATTCTTCGACTCTGATTCAACAATTATCAACTATACTCACTACCTTCACAATAATATACATTCTTTCATAGAAATCAAAACAACCATTCTCATCCAAATTTGATTACGACAAAATGAAATCCAAGTCAAGACTTAACAGAAGACATCACTCTTAGGACTCTTACATCTTTCAAAACTATACTTTGACTTCAAAACTATGCTAGAACATCATTCGATTCTTGGAACCCAGAAAAATATTTGTATCATTCAAAGTCCTAAAACATCATATGTATATTAACGATTACAATCTATGATCAAACCCTTCGAAATTCCTGAAGACACTTCAAATAATGGACAATCGAGATGATGATCCAACCATACATTACCCGCAGTCTTGCACCTGAAAAGCTCTCGAAACCAAGGACATAATTTAACACGTATCCTCGTTAAATCTTTTAGCATTTATTAGCAAAAATAACTTTGCGATTCCTTTTCAAAATAGCAAATTTTGTCACAGTTTCAGCAAGTCAACCTCGACTTTCCATTCGAAGTAGCCTTATTATAACCTGTAATACATACGATTACCCTTTTGTTACCAGGGAACCTTTTATATTCCACGACATTATCAGCAGATGTACCAGCAACTCGTTACCCCTTTGGCGGAATCAACAATTGGTATTTTGAAATCTCGCAGCATTTCTATTTCGGCAGTTATATATATATATACAACGTCTATCCCCAAGAATTACATATTTCAAATGTGAAGTTTCTGAAAAATGCTCCAGTCTACGAATTAGTGCTATTAAGTTTTGGAAATGACTGATAAAGTGGTAAAGACAGTAGACAACAATTATGGTCAGAAGTTTGACAATAAAGAATAATAGATTGGAAAAGCTCGAACGAAAAATTTGGTACTGGAAAACGGATTGAGCAAAGTATAAAGGAGGTCGTGGACAAATCACAATAACGAAATCTACCTTCAAAGGATTCAAATGATTCAGTGTCTGCTGAAACCGTTAGTAAACCTTACTCCTTATTCTAAACCATCACAGACAGATTTTCCGCGTCATTCCCTGATCTTAGATATTCTAAGATATCATCGTATTTTTCATTATAAATATCTCCGATATTCCTGAAGATATATTCCCAACTATCCTCATCAAAAATCATTTATCTCTTCACAATATTGGCGTTACAACATAAAAGAAACTGTGTTAGTTTCTAAATTCTGAAAAATTCGAGTTTAAAATATGAATGTTTTGAAGTAGTGTTGAAAACTGAAGCATGAATTAGTATAATATAATGATACTTGATCAACGTGATTATATTACAGTAATTCATGCTGAGTTTCTAAATGAAACATGATGATTCACAGATCATAACGTCATCATGTGCTATGTTACACGACTCTTGTATTCTCTTTGATCTCTAAATATCAAGAAAATATTTCTTGATGATTCGGCCTTTTCCGAGGTATTCTGGTAATTTGACAAGTCAAGATCGTGTCATTACAATTTCCTTCCTAGAACATTAACAATGTTCATTCCGAAATTTATATCTGCGAATTCTGGACCATTACAAGCGGTGCTTAATCGCAAGAAGAAGAAACGGAAGGACAAAGCTCCGAACTAGAAATGGGAGTATAAATCATAGCAAATAGAAGAGAGCATTAACTGTGGATGACAATGATTATAGAAGAAGCAAGGACTTTGAAATATAAGGGAAGATATAAAACCCAACAACAACCCAGAAATCACAAATCGTATATATCAATGCATATAGCAATATAAAGACACGGGAGAACTAAAAAACTATAAAACCAAGAGTATAGTAGAAGTAAATAGATTCTTCCGGAGGCAGATGAAAAAGAAGAGCGACAGATATGAAAGTGAGGAGTATATCAAGAATCAGCACTGGATGAAGCATATTGACAAATACTTTAAAATATGAGTTGAGAAGGTGTGAGTTGTAAGAAAACAAATGAGGTGGATTTATAGTGAAATATCCGACCGAGAAATCAAAATGGATTATCGCATTAATTCGAAGAGGATCATAATTTCCTTAATCGCCGAATAATCAAATCCAATATAGATTACAAAGATTTTCTTTTCGGAGATCAATCGTGATGACGTCAAAAGATACGACGAATCACTATTATCTTATTTCATTCATTTACGATAACTTCACTCATACGCTTCGAGTAATCGAATTATTTTATCCATTCTTCTTGAACATGATAAAACTCTATAATCGTTATAATAACATTCTCATTGTTAGTCATGACGACCTCTATCAAATTTCGGGGATGAAATTTCTTTAACGGGTAGGTACTGTGACGACCCAGAAATTTCCGACCAAATTTAAACTTTAATCTTTATATTATTCAGACACGATAAGCAAAGTTTGTTAAGTTAAATCTCAAGAATTTTAAACTGTGTTCATACATTCATTATAACCTCGACCAAATTCCGACGATTCACGAACCGTTATATATAAATAGATATGTATATGTATATATATATTATAACTTGAGAATATTAATAAAGTATTAAACGTATAATACTTTACACGAACGTATTTGTTTCAATATGATTTTCGACGAAAAAATATATATTAAATGATTGACTTATCAGAAACATTGAATTACGATTACAAGTCTCTGTTGAGAGGTCCACTATGATTTGAGAAAATCTATTCCTCTTAACGATATTCAGAATAATTTGTAAAGCTATTTATAAATAAAAACAAAAAGTGTCATTTACGAAAGTTAGACAAAAGTTAGTGGAGAATTGGTTTCCATAATATTCTATTAATCTATTTTCAAACGTACAAAGACGTTTTCAGTTTAAAAAGAACTTTATTATTAAAACGTATATAACTTTTATAAATATCTAGAATCACTTTTGACAACTCATTACTTAACCAGTATAATAAATATAACGATATTTATATTTTATTTCATTAAATATATATAACGATTTAAATTAATATTATATATATTTATACGCGTATTATACATACATAGTTTTTTATACTTTTACTATACTTTAACTTTACCTTTACTTTACTTTTACTTTACTTTAACTTTAAGAATTCATACTTTAATAATTCACTTTAATAATTCATACTTTAATAATTCACTTTAATAATTCATACTTTAATAATTCACTTTAATAATTCATACTTTAATAATTCACTTTAATAATTCATACTTTAATAATTCACTTTAATAATTCATACTTTAATAATTTACTTTAATAATTCATACTTTAATAATTCACTTTTATAATTCAAAAATCTATTATAAATAGAATTCAATAGGTTTCATTATTTCATAGAAACTTGAAAATATATTTCTCTAAACTCTCTCAATTGATATATATATATATATATATATATATATATATATATATATATATATATATATATATATATATATATTTGCTCTGTATTATTTCAAGATATTATTAGTATACATAAAATATTACGACGGAGTGCTGTCCGAGTGATTTCAAAATAGTTTTTTTGAATGAGTCGAAGCTAAGGAAATTATGGGTTATAGCTATGGAGGTGATGGGTATGGTTCATGGGTATGCTCGTGAGGTCAATCTAGTGTTTATCATCTCCGTTGCGTCTACGTACTTTCCTGCAATATTGAATCTCAATATTGATACGTTCGTGAATCCGAGGCCAACCTTGCACTTATTAAATGACGTTATATGTATTTTTACTACGAAATACAGTATTGTGAGTTTCATTTGCTCCCTTTTATATATATTTTTGGGACTGAGAATACATGCGCTGTTTTTATAAATGTTTTACGAAATAGGCACAAGTACTAAAACTAATTCTACGTGGGTTTAAACCAGAAATATACCATTAGCTTGGTAACATTAAACTACTTGTCTATGTACGGTAGGCGCGAATCCTAAAGATAGATCTATTGGTCCTGACAAACCCCATCCTGACTATGGGATGCTTTAGTACTTCGAGGTTATTTTAAACACACCTGATCTGGTGTACTTCAGAGGGTAAAACATGAACGTTAAGGCTTGTTACCGGGTGCCTACAACTTATAGAATACTTTTATACACTTGTGAGTGTACATATATTTATAAACGGAAATCTTGTGGTCTATTAATATATTGAAATGATTGTTATGATAAACCTGTGAACTCACCAACCTTTTGGTTGACACTTTAAAGCATGTTTATTCTCAGGTATTAAAGAAATCTTCCGCTGTGCATTAGCTCATTTTAAGGATATTACTTGGAGTCATTCATGGCATATTTTGAAAGACGTTGCATTCGAGTCATTGAGTTCATCAAGATTATTATTAAGCCAATTATAGTTGGATGTATTATGAAATGGTGTGCATGCCGTCAACTTTCATTGTAAAGAAAGTTTGTCTTTTAAAACGAATGCAATGTTTGTAAAATTTATCATATAGAGGTCAAATACCTCGCGATGTAATCAACTATTGTGAATCGTTTATAATGTATATGAACGGGTCCTTTCACATACATGAACTTTAAGACTAATAATAAGTTACAAACTTGAAAGTGAACTTATGAAATCAAGATCTTAAGTTGTAGAACATAGTTCTTAGTTTGATCTTGAAGATCCAAGACTCAAAGGTCTAGATCAAGCATAAGTATACAAAGTTATATTTAAAGAAAACTTACTTACATGTTCTTGAACTTTTAAGTTAACTTTTAGTTCCAAGAGATATGAGATCAAGACTAACTTGTAATACTTGACCATTTAACAACAAACATGAATTAAAGTGCATAATATGAAGTAACAAACTAAATAAACAAGTTAATAGGTCATGGTTGTTCATACTTTAAAGATTCAAACCAAAGTTTGATCTTTAAGAAAGTAAACTTTAAAGTTTACTAACATGAATTACAAGTATGAGTTTAACAACTATGAACTTACAAACTTTTGAAACAATAAATGTAGAACATAAACTAGTAAGTTTAGTTCTTGTGTGTTCTTGAAATTACAAGATAAATGAAGAATGAAACTAAAGAGTTTGATTCTTGGAAACTAGTAAGTAAATAACAACAAGTAACAAAGTAACAACAACTAACAACTACAAACAATTAACAACAAAGAACAAAGATGATGATGATTTAAGGGTGCTTGGTTCGGTTTTTACAAGAAGAAAAGAAGAGAAAAAGTATCAAGTTACTTACTAAGTATAGAGAGAAAAAGAGAGTAAAATGGTTGCAAGTATGAGAGTGTTTTGTGTGTGAGAAAAAGAGAGCAAAATGCAAGTGATATGTAATCAAAATTTTGAAACAAAAACCCCATCTAAAGGCCTATAGGCCGACGGTCAGCTGCTCCCAAGAGGGGAGGGATTAGTTCATTGGTTCCTAGCATGAAAAGCTTGAAAAAGTTGGTTAATGGATGGCCATGCATGGGGATTGTATGTTAACTAGATTCCTTAAGTCTTTAACTAACTAGTTAAGTTCAAATGGATTACTTACATGTATGTATGGGCTAACTAGTCCATTTAAGGGTGTAGGGTGGGCTTTATAAGCCCATGTTCAATTAAAAGCCCAAGTTGTATGTAATTAACAAATGAATCCCATTAAAGCCCAAGTAATTAACTAATAACCATAGTTAATTAAAATGATTAATAAAACTAATCATGAATGTAAATAATATGTGAAAATATTATTCGTGTAAGTTTCGCATGTCACAAAGACGTTTCGGGCAATTAAAGTCAAGTACGTTTAGTCATGGCAACATGTAAATGTAATAACATACATTCGTTTAATCACAAGTATTAATAATAACAATTATTAATAAATAAACGTTAGAAAATCCAAGGTCGTTACAGTGTAGTTCCAAAGAAAGAAAACACAATGATCGGGTAAAAGAAAAAGCAAAGGTGAAGTGTCTAGCGTTCCGTTCATGCATGTATGGTTATATAATATAGTAATAACACTAATAATAAATGTGTAATTAAAATAATCAAAAGAATTATTAATAGATTCCTTCTTGTAATGTTATGCCGACTGTTTTATCGAAGTGGAATTTCGCACTCCGTTACAAAACAATAATGGGTAAAAGTCTTCATAAAAATCTCAAATTTTTTTACAGTAATTATATTTATTTATTTTAGTCATTATAGTATAAAATTCGATCATTAACTATCTAAAATTATTAAATAAAAATTAACTCACTGTCCACGCTCGATCTCAGGTAAAATATATAAAAAAAATTAAAATTTAACAAATAGCTCATAAATACATTTTTTAATAAGCCTGAATTTATATAACTCATTTTCGGATCACCGTTTATTTTAAAATAATATAAGTTTGATTTTAACTTACTTAATATCGATCGAATGACAATTGAGCGTTATTGTCGCTTACAAAATCAATTCAAAACTATATATATATATATATATATATATATATATATATATATATATATATATATATATATATATATATATATATATATATATATCATTTACATATATAGATATGTTTTAAATAATAATTATTATATATTGATCTATTTTATGTAGTTAATTCTATTATAATATATTTCAAATTATTATTTATATATATTTAAATATATACGTATCTATTTACAAGTAATTGTTCGTGAATCTTCGGGAATGGTCGAAGGTCAAAAGAATATATGAAACAGTTCAAAATTTTTGAGGCTCAACATTACAGACTTTGCTTATCGTGTCAAAAATATTAAATCGTATCGAGAGTTTGGTTTAAAATTTGTCGAAATTTTCAGGATCATTACATTATGTTAGCGAATGTTTTAAGTTTGTAAGTCAAAATTCTGTCCGTGTAAAGAGGAAACATAAAAATTGAATTGCTACAATCATTGAACCTGCCATTCGACCTCTCGACTTAGTATCGAGGTCTCGAGTGTTCCACAAGGTGATCCTCGTGGTTTTGAGGCATTGGAGGATGGATCGTCCTCTGCCTTGTTGCTCATAATTTCATCAAATTGAGCAATTCTTCATTATAGGTCAATTTTCTTCCCCCAAATTGTTGACCTTTTGTTTTGTTGTTTTTGATTGTTTTAGTTTAGTCAACGGCATGATTGATCTCGCTTGTTGTATCGAATATATCTGAAATATTTGGAATCTCTTATATCCACTTGTCTGACTTGGAATTGGGATCCTTTTAAGCCACCACTTTTTTAATTGAAAAAGGAACATTACAGTTATTTTGGGGTTCACACAAGGCGCAAATTTTTTTGCATGATGATCGACATTCACTTCCGAAGCATTGATCGCGGGGTGACTTAGATGAAGGGCTCATGACAGTAGATTTCAAGGGAGTTGAATGGTCATTGAAGGATTGAGATATATTTTTGATTGGGGTATGTTTTGGAGTTTGATTGGATCTGGATGTAGACGTGTTATTGGGATATTTATTTGTTAGGGCATGATAGTCTTTTTCGTTTAAAGAAAAAGGCATTTTTTGGTGAGATCGTGGGCTTTCCCCTGAAAATGGGGATATCTTTTTGCCCAAATCATTTTGTACTATATCCAAACTTTTAGTTTTGAACAGAGAAAAATTTATTTCATTACCTGACTTTCTGATCTCCTCTGCTTCTTCTATTTGAATTTTTATAGCTTCAGTAACATTTTCCATTGAGAAATGAACCTCCTTTGCGATGCTTACCTTAGCAGGAGTAACAATATTTGAATCATCAACGTTAACGGTAGTCTCACCCTCTTCCGGTGAATCTTCCAACACTAACTGAAATTTTTTCGGCAACACCGAAACTTGTTGTGTAATTGTTTTTGTTCTTCTGAGATGTTGTAAGTACACAGAATGGCATGATTATACTCATTGATGATATCATCGGTAACTATCTCTATTAGATTAGTTTCTTCAACCCATAGATTACAATCAGTTACATTCGCAACATTTGTCGGCACATATTTGTTAAGTAAAATAGGATCGTCAACTTCGATTAGTGCAAAAGAAATGTCGGCTCGTTTGATTTTGTGTGAGTTACTATCAATGTCAATAACTCTTCCAAAATTCTTGGCCACTTCTATTGTGCAATCAGAGGAACAACAATCTAAAAGGATTCCCTTTACTGCCAACCTTGTAACTCTTGTAAACTTGTTCTTCCTTTGTTCCATTGATATTACCTCTAGAAACTCTAGCTTATTCATTGTAGGACCCATCGTCATACTTTGAAAGCTTGCTACGTCTTTACACTGAACAATGAATCCGAATGGTCCCTAAGCTGAAATCGAGGAAATGGAGACGAAACGACTTTTGAGTCATTTCATAAATTAAAACTTTTCATTGGTTCTTTATCGATAATAAGTGCAGTGAGTTTTATCCCATCGATGGTGTGTTAGTCAACAGACAAATTAATGGCAGGGATAGTATCATTTGTTGTCTAAGGAGAGGTGTTGGTTTGGAGAATTTTGGTATTCAACACTTTCTTAGCAAATCCAACGAATAAAACTCTACCATTAATAATCTTACTGTTCATCTGTGAAACGACATTTGAAGCTTGAGAAACACTTTCGAATTTCACAAATGCAAAGGAACGATCTTGCTTCCATGATAATCCTTGAATTGTACCATAATCTTGAAAGACGTTGTTGATGGTTGTTGGGTTTGTAAATCTTGAAAGTCCTCCCAAAAAGACCGGAGATTTTTTCGGATAAGAATGTTGTTTGGTGTTTTGATGAAAGGAACTAGATCTCTTAAACTGGGTTTGTAAAGATTGTTTGATAGGAATTGAGTTTGGGTATGAGGGTCTGAAAGGTTGAAAGAGTTTGGGATACATAACTTGCTTGCTGATTTGACTTATATAGTAAAAGGTGTAAAAATGGGATTGATTCAAAGTTGATGAACTAAAAAAGAAGCTGCATTCTTTATCTGGGTAGGAACTTGTGTGAAACTTTTTATTAAATGGTTGGTGGGTATAAAATCAAAGAAGTTGAGGTGTAAATAGTAAAAGAGGGTTTGAGAAGAATTAAATTGGAAGTTGAATGGAGAAAAATTAGTTGGAGTAATTGAAGAGAAGTGGATCATGGTGGTGGATAGTGGTAAGTTAGGGAGGATTGTGAAAAGGTGAAAAATACCGGGGAAACGTCAAAGTACGAAGAGAATTTTGTTTTCTAATTTATTATATCATATATATATATATATATATATATATATATATATATATATATATATATATATATATATATATATATATATGATATAATAATTTGTACTGTACGAATAATTAATGCATATAAAGGTAGATTTATAAAAAAAAAAAAAGTAGAATTATTATGATCCTTAAAAAATGATTAGATTGAATGGTTTAATAAATTTTGAATTTTGCAAGATGTATTAAATAATTGTACACGGCAATTATTAATTATTTTTTAATTGACGATTATCATCATGCACAATACTTTAAAACATATTAATGACAACTCTAAAGTTATCATTAACTAAAGTTGTTATTCACAAAATCTTAAATTTTTTTATTTCGATTAAAAATATAATATTAATATGAGATTTTTAATGATAACTAAGAGCTATATTTAAGAAAATATTTTATGCAATGGTGGTTATAAGCAAAGAAATACTCCATTCGTTCTGTAATAAGTATCATGTTTTAATTTTACTAAGTCTTTATTTATCAACTTTGGCTTTAGGTTTTTTGTTTTTTTGATATATATTATTTGATGAAAATTATATGAGTGAATTGCGTTATATATATATATATATATATATATATATATATATATATATATATATATATATATATATATATATATATATATATATAAAAGTATCATTTTTCAACTATTATATAACACAAATAAAGATAAAGATATTACCCACATATACTAAAACTCATGAGAAATTTTGTAGTTTCAATTGTTTAGGATTTTAGTTTTGACTTTGCGTTCACACTGCAATCGGCCCCTTACCTTTGCCTCAATTCACACAACGACCCCTTAAATTTACATTTTCTCACCCCTATATACTAAAACTCATGAGGAATTTTGTAGTTTCAATTGTTTAGGATTTTAGTTTTGACTTTGCGTTCACACTGCAATCGGGCCCTCACCTTTGCCTCAAATTACACAACGACCCCTCAAATTTACAGTTTCTCAGGGGTAAAAAATGTAAATATACAATTTTATTAAAATAAAAAAAACAAATTCCACCCGAATTTTTAGCGGGTCCTATCTTCTCGCTCGGTGCGAGTTAAATTTTTCCGAGCCCATCGTTCAACTCAAAAAAATCTTACAACACAACGGGACTAATTATACGCGAAACGGACACTTAAAAAAAACGCTCAATACATCGGACTATATTCAACACATATACACACCTATAATACGCTCCGTTAATTATGAATACGCAACCCAAAGACCCCGCGGCATCGCGCGGGCTCCTTTTTTTAGTTTGAAGTTAAAAGTTAAAATAATGACTTTTAAAGTCATTATGAGACAAATGCAGAGTAAGTGAATAATGCGTGCCGAAAATAGATTCATGACTAATCTAATTAATTAAATAGATTCAAACAAATGAATTGACAATTCTAGTGACATAGACCCTCGTTACTTTGTGCGTACATTGACTAAAAATGAGAGTAACATAACAATTCAATTTCAATTCATACATTAAAACTGTAACTTCATGATGTGAAGTAGATCCTCGTTACTTTGTCCATACATTGACTAAAAATAAAATGAGAAGAACATAACAATTTAATTAATAAATTAAAACCGTAACTTCACGATGCTCGAAAAATTCAACACAAAATATTGTTGGCTTGTAATTGTTGGCGAGAGTATGTGACAATATGCGATGAAAGCAACATCATCCTTAAAATCACAAAAAGCCCAAAAATTATAAATTATAAATATATCATTAAAAAACAAGGTTTTACTGTTCACCACTATTTTTTATTCTAAAAGGTTATTTTCGTCATTTGATTCCTTCCATTCCAGATCCTTTCGTTCTCTTCCACTTTGATGTGTGAAATCGCATCTACAAATTATTATGGGAAATACCGGTTCAAAGATTAATACACACTAACGGGCAGTGTACCCGATCGTGCAATAGTATATAAGTTGGTAAATTCAAGATCGTTCCAATGACAGTTTACGCGCGAGAATCAAAATTGTAACTACTGAAAATAAACTAAGTTAATCTAGGAAAATATGAAAGTACGAGATAATTGGTTTTGTGGCTATTTAACTGTAAGACCCTAATCTTCATTGTACAGCAGAACAAATAGAGTACATAAAGTGTGGGAATGATTGTGCAGTTAAACAGAAGACAGAGAGTAATCTGGGCTGAGTGCGCTCAGCGCACACATAGGGGTGCGCGTGGCGCACTCCTCACTGTAGCCGGGTTCTGTTTGTTTTATTCAGATATTTTGATGGGTATTTTGGTAATTTCACTTGTGGACGAGTTGGAGGCCAGTAGGTCAGATCTTGGGGTGTTATTCACTCCATTTCCAACAACCTTATCTTCTTCACTTTAATTTTAGAGAGAGAGTGTGATTTCTTGTTCGAGAAAGCTTAAATCCAAGAGGAAGAAGTTGTTCTCGGGCCAAAGTGCGGGTATTAAAGTCGTTCATCTACTCACTAGCTACGTTGCGGTTGTAGTGCTAAGCTCTAATCTTGATTTCCTTGTTTTAAATTTGCGTAAGGGTTAGGGTTTGGGATAGTGATGAACATAAAACCCATATTTGATGATTTTGGGTGTTCTTGGGTAAGATTGAGTCATGAAGACTCAATGGTAACTAACCTAGGGTTTCAAAGTGGTAATTGATGTTTATGAGTCCTAATTGGTTAGTTAATTACTAGCACACCTAGCTAATTGGTAAATAGGTGTTAGTTGGGTTAGTGGATGACCCGAAATGGATGTGTTGACTTTAAATGAGTCAAAGGGGTTAATGATTGACCTAGTTGGGGATTATGGGTATGAATTACCCTAATTATGTTATAGTTAGTGTTGTTGGACCTTAATCACTAGCTTTTAAGTGATTTATGGTGGTCTTGACCCTTAAGGGCGGTTTTGGTGAAAATGGGGCGTTTAATGCATTAAGTCATTAAATGCACATAAGTGGATTGTTGGTATTTAGTCCAACTAGTTTATGTGTTGATTGAATTACTTATTATATTAGGTACTTTGCTTTGAAGCTTGCGGAAGTATAAAACCGTCACCGAATCGTTAAGGTGAGTGGAATAATTATATATGTGCGTATATAGTGTATTTGCTTGCGGGCTTGTGGTTAGTGTTATCCGGGCGTGTGGATTCACTATAGTGTTATCCGGGCGTGTGGATTCACTACTCTTTTGTGCGATGGGGACCACGTATGCGTGAAGGGTGGTTCGGTAAGTGCAGACGTCCACCTTGGGGTTAGTTCATACTAACGGTCATTGTGCGAGTACCATTCCCTTGTGTGTGTTATGGTTAACCATGGTCAATGTGTTGTAGCGTAAGCATATTATATTGTTCGAGTTATATATATGCTATTGTTGTGCTAGCTTGGGGTATGGAAGTCTATTAGCCTTGTACTCAAGATGATAAGCTAATTGTGTTCCTAGTACGTATGCGGTTTGTGTGTAAGTGATTGCAAGTAGGTATATTATATATGTATGTATGTAATTATTGCATTCACTAAGCTTTTCTTACCCTCTCGTTGTTTATCTTTTTATAGGCTCTGGCGTGGACAAGGGTAAGGGCATTCGATTAGATTAGAGATCCCGTTTGTTGTTTAGGGGATGCTTTTGGGATGTGATAGCTTTTGGAGTTTGGCCGAGATTTGATTAGTTTAACCCCAAACACCATGCTCATAGTGTAGTTTGGAATTTAAACTAGTGTGGTCGAAACTCGAACTTTTGTATGAAACTAGTAAAACGGCTGATGTGGGCCCCGTTTTGTAAAACTCATTTTATTATTGAATCATGTGAGTTTTAACTATTATAACATGTTGTGCAAAGCGTTTCATTTAAATATGTCGGGAAGTGGGAGATCTTTATTTGAAAATTTGCAAATTTGGACAGAACTGAATTGGGGTCTGTGCGCGCCGCGCACCACCTCCACTGTTATAAAAAAAAAAAATTATTTCACGCTATCGGTTGGTAACTGGTTTGGGTTGTTACAAGTGGTATCAGAGCATGGTCTAAGGGATTTAGGCGACTTGAGATAGGTGCCTAGACTTAGACTTATTTGTGTATGCGCTTTATGCGGGACTTGTAGGAGACGGGTCGGACCGGGAGTTGATTAGTGCTTAAGTTTATGTGAATTAACCTTGCACTAACTGTTTTGTGTTGTTTTAGCAATCATCAAGCGAGATAGACGTTGTACTAGCGAATGAATGCAACGTGATCGCGTAACAATCATTAGCTACCATTGTTACGGGTTTAAATCGTGTCAAACAAGCGATGTACGACAATTTTTGGGCAAGATGGGGTAGTGCGGTGTATATGAATATACAAATGTGTTAAGTCCTTTCGTTTCGTTGCTTAATTTACTTCGTTTTATATAATGAAGATGAGAAATGGACACGACACCAATGATGGAAGTACGAGTGAGGACGTTGAACTCACGGCCAAGGTTGAGGCCATCTTTAAAAGGCTAAAAAAGGATTTTCTTGATGATGTTCGAAAGGTTTTTCAAGAGTCGGTTGATGGGCAAGTAACCAAAATGATAAATGAGCGAATGAATGCCGCGATCGAGGAGGCATTAGAAGCTAGAAACATTCGTCTTCGTGGTGAAGGGGGTGATGGTAACGGTGGGAATGGAAGGCGGGACTTCCATTACAAAAATTTCAAGGATGCTCAACCCCCGATATTTAATGGGGTACGAGATCCGTTGAAAAGCACATGTTGGATTTCCGATATCGAGGGAGCTTTTTGTACCGCGGAATGTCCTCCCGAGAAGAAGGCGAGATACGGTTCTAGTATGTTGCGGGAAGAAGCTAAGTTGTGGTGGGATGATAAAATCAACTTATATGGTGAGGAGCAATGTATGAGTTTGACGTGGGAAGAGTTTAAGAAGGAATTTTTCAAAGCATACCGAACTTCTTCCGATCTTGATAGACTCCGGGACGAGTTGCACAATTTGCAACAAGGTTCAATGGACTTGGTTACTCTCAAGTCTACCTTCTTGGCAAAGACTCGTTTTTGTCCGGAATATGTTGGTGACGACCACAAGCTAATGAAAGATTTCTACCGTACCATGAATGATGAGTATAAGGGTAAGATTAGTCGAGGAGCGGCTAAGTCTTTTGAAGAGTTATTTGAATTGGCTTGGGGTTTTGAGCCGGAAGTTCCAAGACAAAGTGATTTCTCCTTTTCTAAGAGAAAATTCGAAGGTTCGAGCCAATCGAACTTTTCAAGCAAGAGGAACAAGAAAGGCTCCGAGAGTGTTGGTGGTGTAAAGAAGGGTGGTTCTAAAGAGTTCAACCCTTGGTGTTATAATTGTGGGCAATACGATCATCTATCCCATGATTGCAAGAACCCGATAACGACAAAGTTCACTTGTTTTAATTGTAACAAAGAAGGACATAGGAAGTCGGAGTGTCCCGAGTTGCGGGGTGATCATGTTAAGCGTCTAGAGAAGGCGGCGGGTACGGCTAGGGGTCGCAACTATTTGATGACGAATGATGAAGCCAAGCAATCCAACGAAGTTGTCTCAGGTACTTTCATGGTTAACTCTAATTCGGCAAGGATTCTATTTGATAGCGGTGCAAATTTGTCGATTGTGTCTCCAAAATTTGTGCCTAGACTTAATAGACAGTTAGCTAAGTTAAGTCGTCCGGTAGAAGTCGAAATAGCGAACGGCAAGACGGTGCTAGTGGTTGATGTGTGTAAAAATTGTGATGTCATTTTTGGTGCCGAAAACTTTAAGATTGATCTTATCCCGATGACTTTGGGTGATTTTGATATCGTTGTTGGTATGGATTGGCTCGATAATAATAGAGCCGATATTGCATGCCATGAAAAATTTATTCGTGTGAAGACCCCAAGTGGGGGAGACTTAATTATTCATGGTGATAAACGAAGAAGACTTGTGCCGATATGCACTTTTGCACGGGCACGTCGTTTCCTTGTTAGTGGTGGCATGGCTTTTCTTGCCCATTTTGTTGATACTCGTGATGAGCCACCACCCATTCGTGAAATTTCGGTGGTAAGTGAATTTGAAGACGTTTTTCCGGATGAGTTACCGGGTGTTTCGGCGGAAAGACAAGTTGAATTTCGCATTGAGTTGGTTCCGGGAGCTACTCCCATTGCTAAAACTCCTTATCGTTTAGCACTAACGGAAATGCAAGAGTTGTTAAATCAAACCCAAGAGTTTCTTGAAAAGGGTTTCATTCGACTGAGTGCTTCGCCATGGGGCGCTCCGGTTTTATTCGTGAAGAAGAAGGATAGTAGTATGCGGATGTGCATCGATTATCGGGAGTTGAACAAAGTGACGATCAAGAATCGTTATCCATTGCCTAGGATTGACGATTTATTTGACCAACTCCAAGGTGCAACGTATTTCTCAAAAATCGACCTACGGTCCGACTATCACCAAATGCGGGTCCGTGAGGAAGACATCGAGAAAACGGCTTTTCGAACGCGTTATGGGCATTTTGAGTTTGTAGTTATTTCTTTTGGTCTTACGAATGCACCGGCGGCATTCATGGACCTTATGAACCGAGTGTGCCAGCCTATGTTGGACAAGTCGGTAATTGTGTTCATTGATGACATACTTGTCTATTCAAAAAGTATGAAGGAACATTAAATCATTTGAGGGGTGTGTTAAAGACGTTGCGGAAGGAGAAGTTGTATGCTAAATTCTCCAAATGTGAATTTTGGCTAAGGGAAGTTCAATTCCTTGGCCATATCGTGAACGAAAATGGTATTCAAGTAGACCCGGGGAAGATTGAGATGGTAAAGAGTTGGGGATGACCGACTACGCCCACGGAAATCCGAAGTTTCTTCGGATTGACCGGTTATTATCGTCGGTTTATCCAAGACTTTTCTAAGATCGCTTCTCCATTGACGAAATTGACGAGAAAGAACGCGAGATTTAATTGGGAGAACGAGCAAGAAATTGCTTTTCAATTGCTAAAAGAGAAATTGTGTCAAGCTCCGGTGTTAGTGTTGCGGGAAGGTGTGGAAGACATGACGGTGTATTGTGATGCCTCTCTAAATGGGCTCGGGTGTGTTCTAATGCAAAGGAGTAAAGTCATTGCTTATGCCTCTCGACAATTAAAGGAACACGAAATGAAATATCCGACTCATGATCTTTAGTTGGCGGTGGTTGTTCATGCGTTGAAAATTTGGCGCCATTACTTGTATGGTGTTAAGTGTACGATTTATTCGGATCACAAGAGTTTGAAACATCTTTTTGATCAAAGAGATTTGAATTATCGTCAACGTAGATGGATGGATGTGGTGAAAGACTACGATTGTGAAATACTTTATCATCTGGGAAAGGCGAATGTGGTCGCGGATGCATTAAGTCGAAAGAGTCAACATCTGGTGATACGAGTAGGATCGTTACGTATGATTATTACTAACGATTTTCTTGAAAAACTTGGTGTGATTCAAATTGAAGCTTACGTTCACAACAAGCATGCGGAACGAATTGTGGGGCAATCGGAATTCATTACTATGGGTTCACGTGGTTTGTTGTCTTTTCAAGGAAGAGTGTGGGTGCCTAAGATGGGGGATTATCGACGAGTGCTACTTGATGAAGCACATAAGTCAAAGTATCCCGTTCATCCGAGCGCGACGAAAATGTATCTCGATTTGAGAAAGGATTATTGGTGGCCGAGCAAGAAACGTGATGTTGTTAAGTATGTTGAGTAATGTGTCATGTGTTTGCAAGTTAAAGCCGAACACCAAAAGCCGTATGGTAAGTTACAACCGTTAGAAATCCCGAAGTGGAAATTGGAGCACATTACCATGGATTTCACCACAAAGTTACCTAAAACGGCGAGAAACCAATTCGATTCGATATGACTGATAGTTGATCGATTGAAGAAGAGTGCCTTGTTTCTTCCCATTCGGGAAGCGATATCATCGGAGACTTTGGCTAAGTTGTTTATCAAGGCGGTGATAGCGAGACACGGGGTTCCTATATCTATTATTTCGGATCGAGATACTCGTTTCACATCTCGGTTTTGGGAAAAGTTTCATGAAGATATGGGCACACAATTGAAATTGAGCACGGCGTATCATCCTCAAACGGACGGTCAAACCGAACGTACGAATCAAACTTTGGAGGATATGTTATGGGCGTGTATTATTGATTTCGGTGGTAGTTGGGATGAGCACTTGCCTTTGGTGGAATTCTCGTACAATAATAGTCATCATACTAGTTTCGGGATGCCACCTTACGAGATGCTTTATGGGCGGAGGTGTCGAACTCCAATTTGTTGGGGTGAAGTGGGTCAAAGAGAAATCGGGAGTACCGATTTGGTTATAGAGACGAATAGCAAGATTGATATGATTCGGGATCATTTGAAAAAGGCTCAAGATAGACAAAAGTCATATGCCGACAAACGTAGGCGAATGATCGAATTTCAAGAAGGTGACATGGTGATGCTTAAGGTTTCGTCATGGAAAGGCATTATTCGGTTTAGAAAACGGGGAAAGTTAGCTCCTCGGTTTATTGGGCCATTTAAAATTCTAGCTCGTGTTGGTGAAGTTGCGTATCATTTGGAATTACCCGAAGAGCTTGCGGAGATCCATAATACATTTCATGTTTCCCATCTCCGTAAGTGTCTTGCGGATGATTCTTCTTGGGTGCCGTTAGACGAGATTGAGCTAAACAATAAGTTAGAATATATTGAGGAGCCGATTGCCATACTCGATGAGAAGGTCAAAAGGTTGAGAAATAAAGAAGTGAGAACTTTTAAAGTTCAATGGCATCGTAGTAAAGGTTCCGAGTTTACTTGGGAACCCGAAGAATTCGTGTTGGTTTACCTTCCCTCTTGTCATGTGGCTTGGATCGCGAGGACGCGCTCCGATTCAAGTGGGGGAGAGTTGTAAGACCCGAATCTTCATTGTACAGCAGAACAAATAGAGTACATAAAGTGTGGGAATGATTGTGCAGTTAAACAGAAGACAGAGAGTAATCTGGGCTGAGTGCGCTCAGCGCACACATAGGGGTGCGCGTGGTACACTCCTCACTGTAGCCGGGTTCTGTTTATTTTATTCAGATATTTTGATGGGTATTTTGGTAATTTCACTTGTGAACGAGTTGGAGGCCAGTAGGTAAGATCTTGGGGTGTCATTCACTCTATTTCCAACAACCTTATCTTCTTCACTTTAATTTTAGAGAGAGAGTGTGATTTCTTGTGTGAGAAAGCTTAAATCCAAGAGGAAGAAGTTGTTCTCGGGCCAAAGTGCGGGTATTAAAGTCGTTCATCTACTCACTAGCTACGTTGTGGTTGTAGTGGTAAGCTCTAATCTTGATTTCCTTGTTTTAAATTTGTGTAAGGGTTAGGGTTTGGGATAGTGATGAACATAAAACCCATATTTGATGATTTTGGGTGTTCTTGGGTAAGATTGAGTCATGAAGACTCAATGGTAACTAACCTAGGGTTTTAAAGTGGTAATTGATGTTTATGAGTCCTAATTGGTTAGTTAATTACTAGCACACCTAGCTAATTGGTAAATGGGTGTTAGTTGTGTTAGTGGATGACCCGAAATGGGGGTGTTGACTTTAAATGAGTCAAAAGGGTTAATGATTGACCTAGTTGGGGATTATGGGTATGAATTACCCTAATTATGTTATTGTTAGTGTTGTTGGACCTTAATCACTAGCTTTTAAGTGATTTATGGTGGTCTTGACCCTTAAGGGCGGTTTTGGTGAAAATGGGGCATTTAATGCATTAAGTCATTAAATGCACATAAGTGGATTGTTGGTATTTAGTCCAACTAGTTTATGTGTTGATTGAAGTACTTATTATATTAGGTACTTTGCTTTAAAGCTTGTGGAAGTATAAAACCGTCACCGAATCGTTAAGGTGAGTGGAATAATTATATATGTGCGTATATAGTGTATTTGCTTGCGGGCTTGTGGTTAGTCTTATCCGGGCTTGTGGATTCACTATAGTGTTATCCGGGCGTGTGAATTCACTACTCTTTTGTGCGATGGGGACCACGTGTGTGTGAAGGGTGGTTCGGTAAGTGCGGACGTCCACCTTGGGGTTAGTTCATACTAACGGTCATTGTGCGAGTACCAACGGTCATTGTGCGAGTACCAACGGTCATTGTGCGAGTACCGTTCCCTTGTGTGTGTTATGGTTAACCATGGTCAATGTGTTGTAGCATAAGCATATTATATTGTTTGTGTTATATATATGTTATTGTTGTGCTAGCTTGGGGTATGGAAGTCTATTAGCCTTGTACTCAAGATGATAAGCTAATTGTGTTGCTAGTACGTATGCGGTTTGTGTGTAAGTGATTGCAAGTAGGTATATTATATATGTGTGTATGTAATTATTGCATTCACTAAGCTTTGCTTACCCTCTCGTTGTTTATCTTTTTATTGGCTCCGGCGTGGATGCTTTTGGGATGTGATAGCTTTTGGAGTTTGGCCGAGATTTGGGTAGTTTAACCCCAAACACCATGCTCATAGTGTAGTTTGGAATTTAAACTAGTGTGGTCGAAACTCGAACTTTTGTATGAAACTCGTAAAACGGACGATGTGGGCCCCGTTTTGTAAAACTCATTTTATTATTGAATCGTGTGAGTTTTAACTATTATAACATGTTGTGCAAAGCGTTTCATCTAAATATGTCGGGAAGTGGGATATCTTTATTTGAAAATTTGCA
Organism: Rutidosis leptorrhynchoides; assembly: GCF_046630445.1. Taxonomy (NCBI): domain Eukaryota; kingdom Viridiplantae; phylum Streptophyta; class Magnoliopsida; order Asterales; family Asteraceae; genus Rutidosis; species Rutidosis leptorrhynchoides. The sequence continues at coordinate 399,894,064 of NC_092333.1, forward strand.
AATTTGGACAGAACTGAATTGGAGCCTGTGCGCGTGGCGCACTCCACTGTTATAAAAAAAAATTTATTTCGCGCGACCGGTTGGTAACTGGTTTGGGTTGTTACATTAACGATTAGCCGAATCAAGAGTTGATCAAAAGTAAAAACAATATTTTTGGTTTTTAGATTTAAAAAATGAAAACAAGAAAGCAATTAAGATAGTTTTGATATCAATTGGAATGGAAATGCTCGTCTAGACCTTTTACCCTCGGTAATGGATGTTTTTATACTTTAGCCCGATTAAAGACTCAATGTATGCAAATTACTCAGTCGACCCGCCAAGAGTTCTGTAACATCCCGCCTTTTTCCGTTTACTTTCCGTTTGTTCATTTTAAAGTCCGTTATATGTTTAAAACATCTCCCGTTGATACGCGTTTTAAATTATCTCGTTTAGATAATTCACGCACCCGAACGAAAGTTGAGGGACTAAACTTGACAAGGGATCAAACCATTGACTAGGTCAAAGGGTCAAACCCCTTTCATCCATTCATTTTCATCCTCATCTTTTACTACTTCCTTTTTCTCTCAAAGAACACCAACAAGAATCATCATCCAAATCCGAGCTAGCGGGTGTTTTGCAAAACAAATTACATTTTTGGAATCCTTGCAACTTCCTCTTCGATTCCATACCAATTTCATTACATTTGGGTAACTTTCTAAAATTACTAGATTTTGTGTTCTTGATGTTTTTAACTTATAAAGTTGTTAGTTAGTGTCTATGGCTCAAGTCTAACATGAATATATGATTTATATGCTCGATCTCGTTGTTTTAGTGTAACTAGCATGAACATGAATAGTGTGTGTTTGATTTTGAGTTTTGGATGATTTAATGTTGTTGTTATGATAAAATGCAAGTATTAAATGTGTTCCTAGTATCACTAGCTTCAATTTGATGTGTAGGTTGCTTTAGAAAACTTCATGAACTTGATTAGTGATTTTGGTGAAATTGGGTTAGGGTTTGATGAACGTGAAATGGACTTTTGATACTTGGAATGACATGAAATGTTATTAGTAAGTATTAGGTTGTATTGTATGCTTGATTACCTTCGAGATGGCATATCATTCATGTAAATTGGTTGCCGAATCATTGATTTGCATTTATGAACTTGAATGCATTAAATGATTGAGCATTCAATGTGATTTTAGTTGTTGTAAAGGTAAATGTGATTGATGAAATGTGTTTAGATGTTTTTCTCGTCAAAATACCTTTCCGATGATATAAGATACATGTTTTGGTTGTTTGCGGATCATAAAATGTGTTAGTTTGGTTTTTGGTTCGTGCACTTAGAAGTTTTCTGCATCAGACTTGAATACCAATCTGGACGCCGTCCAGATCCTTGGATGCCGTCCCAGATTTCAAAGCTGGACGCCGTCCAGATATTTGGACGCCGTCCCAGCCTTCAAAGCTGGACGCCGTTCAGACAATCTGGACGCCGTCCAGATACACTGGCAGGTTTCTGTCTTCGTTGGTCATTTTAAGGAAAATGTTTGCTATGCTATGAACCTCCGATTCACATGTAACTTGTTCTAACATGCTCATATATGATTAAAAACCTCAGAAAAATAGTTCGGGACCCGACCCGAACGTGTTGACTTTTTCGTTAACTTTGACACGACCTAAGTTGACTTTTAATCAAACTTAACCAAATGTTTGTGCAATCATTCTAACATGCTTTTATACTTGTACCTTGCATGAAACATGACAATTTGATTCACATGCTATTATGATCGAGTCTTAACGAGCCATAGGACTAATTGAACACTTTGACCTATCGTGTTTACCGATATTGATATAAACCTATTTGTTTAGGTCAAGACTAGCATTGTTCTTTGCACACATTACTTGTTGAAGTACTTATTACTCGTGCACACAAGGTGAGATCATAGTCCCACTTTTACTCTTTTGCACTTACATTTGGGATGAGAAAACATAAACGTTTCTTTTTACTAAGTGAACACAAGTACAGGAAAACAAACATTCTACATACGAGTTTGAACAAAAATCCTCAATTCGATTATCATTAGTTACACTTGCCGGGTGTAAGCGAGAACTTATGTTATATGGCCATATGGGTTTGACAAACCCTCATTCAAACGGTTCGCTACCGTTTACGAATGAAATATATTTTCGAGAAACAGTGTATGTTCTAACACTATTGTGATGGGGTTCTATGGAAGGAATGTTAAGCATTGATAATTGGGTGCTCGTGAAACAAACTTTTGGAATGTATTACTATTACATCATTGTTGCAAATCTTGTGGTTCACTTGTACTTACTTACTTAAACCTATGATTTCACCAACGTTTTCGTTGACAGATTTCTATGTTTTTCTCAGGTCCTTGAACGTTTTGTGATACATGCTTCCGCTCATTTCCTTGATACTTGCTTGGATGTCGAGTATACATGCATACGTGGAGCGTCTTTTGGCTACTTTTAAATTGTGTCGCATATGTTTAAATTGTACTTTAAACTTTGTAATGTAACTAGTTGTCGAACTACCTTGTAAACCTTGAAACATCTTTACTTTTGAAATGAATGCGACATACTTTTGGTCAAACGTTGTTTTAAAGACTTATGACCACGTAACGGGACCTAAGTAGACGGCGCCGTCAATGACAACTTTGTTCGGGTCGCTACAGATGGTATCAGAGCATTGGTTGTAGGGATTTAGAGTTCATTGGTGTCAACCCCGAGTCATAGGGTACATTAGTGAGTCTAGATTACAACCGGCATATAGACTTGAAGTAGGAATTACTTGACTACTTGTGCATCCATACTCGAACGTTTCTACTCATATCTACTTTTATTTCATCTTAATCTCACGTTGTTTAATTTGATTGACGCGCCACCTTAACTTAGTGAAGTAATGTCGAATGCACATATGAATTAGGATAATATAATTTTCGGGATTATATTACGGTGACTCATATGAACGTTCCGACATTATGACACAAAGAATTTAAGGCGAGTCAAGAAAATTTTTCTCTATCTTTATTCCATATCATGATTAGTATTATTAAAAATACTAATCAACGGTATTCTTGTGTTTTGAAGGAACAATGCCTCCTCGTCGTGTGCCACGCCATGAAACTCCCGAACAAGTTCTACAACGGATGATAGCCACCGCCGTGGTTGCGGCCATGGCCGGTCACTCCTCCAACAACAACAACAATAACAACAACCACAATAACAACAATCAAGGGGCCGGTAACTCAAGCGAGGGATGCTCCTATAAAGCTTTCATGGGGTGCAAACCTCATACTTTTGATGGGACCGGGGGACCGGTTACTCTCACTCGATGGTTCGAACAAACGGAGGCCGTCTTTAGCATAAGCGGTTGTCGGGACCAAGATAAGGTCAAATACTCCACTCACACTTTCGCCGGTGTCGCCCTCACATGGTGGAACACCTATGTACAATCGGTGGGTACCGATGAAGCTCACGCCCTCTCTTGGGCCGACTTAAGGGAAAAAATGATTGTCGAATATTTCCCTCGTGAAGAAACCCGAAGGCTCGAACAAGAGTTAAGAACTTTAAAGGCAGTCGGAGATGATCTCAAGGCTTATAATCAATGATTTTCCGAACTAGCCTTGATGTGCCCAAATCTTGTGAACCCCGAAGCTTTAAGGGTTGAACTTTACATGGATGGTCTTCCAAAGAGCATCAAACACGGAGTAATGTCATCCAAAACCACTAATCATCAAGATGCTTTGAACATGGCCCGCAAATTGATAGAAACGGTGGACGAAATTGTAGTGCCGGCACCTAAAGCCGAGGATAAGTCTGGTAACAACAAAAGAAAATGGGAAGCCCCCCAAACAAGCAACAACAACTTTGCTAAGAAGCCTTACACCTCCGACGGCAAGAAGGGTTATGTCGGGAACCTACCTCTTTGCAACAAATGCAACAAACATCACTTTGGTGAATGTGGCAAGTTAATTTGCCACCGGTGCCAAGGAGTTGGTCATAAGGCCAATGAGTGTAAAAGTGTTGCCCCCATCGCTCGAAAGGGGCCCAATGCACCAAAAACGGGCACTTGTTATGAATGTGGCCAAACGGGCCATTATAGAAATGCATGCCCGAAGAGGAAAGATAACCCCAATACGCACGGCCGAGCTTTCAACATCAACACCGAGGAAGCCCGAGATGACAATGACTTGGTCACGGGTACGTTTCTTCTCAACAACTCTTATGTTACTTGTTTATTCGATTCGGGTGCCGATAAATGCTTTGTATCCAAGACTTTGACTCATTCTTTTAGCACTCCACCGTTTCCATTAGATACCACTTATACCATTGAAGTGGCCAACGGGAAACTATTGAGTGCCGACACATATTACCGGGGGTGCACATTAAACATTTTGGGTAATGAGTTTGAAATTGACTTGATACCCATGGAACTAGGAAGCTTCGATGTAATAATCGGTATGAATTGGTTAGCCAAGACGAAATCTCACATCCTTTGTGATCTTAACGCAATCCGAATTCCTATCGAGAATGGTGAACCTTTGATTGTTTATGGCGATAAGAGTTGCACCGGACTCAACCTCGTTTCGTGCCTTAAAGTTAGAAAACTACACCATAAGGGTTGTTTTGCGATCCTTGCCCGCGTTAGGAAAGTCGAGTCCGATGAGAAGCATATCGATGAGGTGCCAATTGTTAGTGACTTTTCCGATGTATTTCCCGACGAATTGCCGGGTCTTCCACCTCATCGACCGATAGAATTCCAAATCAATCTTATTCCGGGAGCCGCACCCGTAGCACGTGCACCATATAGACTCGCTCCATCCGAAATGCAAGAATTGCAAAGTCAAATCCAAGAACTACTCGATCGTGGTTTTATCCAACCTAGCCATTCACCGTGGGGCGCTCCGATTTTATTCGTTAAGAAAAAAGATGGATCCCTACGAATGTGCATTGATTATCGTGAACTAAATAAATTGACGGTTAAGAACCGATATCCTCTTCCTCGCATCGATGACCTCTTTGATCAATTACAAGGGTCTTGTGTATATTCAAAAATCGATCTCCGTTCAGGTTATCATCAACTAAGGGTTAAGGAGGAAGACATCTCCAAAACCGCTTTCCGGACTCGTTATGGTAGTTATGAATTCCTTGTCATGCCATTTGGTCTCACTAATGCACCGGTAGTGTTCATGGATCTTATGAACCGCGTGTGCAAACCGTACCTTGACAAATTCGTTATCGTGTTCATCGATGATATTTTGGTCTATTCTAAAAACGAAGAAGAACACGAGGAACATCTTCGACTTGTGCTTGAACTTTTAAGATAAGAACGACTCTATGCCAAATTCTCTAAGTGTGAATTTTGGTTGAAGGAAGTTCAGTTTCTTGGTCATGTTGTAAGTGATCAAGGTATTAAAGTCGATCCATCAAAAATCGAAGCCATTAGTAAATGGGAGACTCCTACTACTCCTACTCACATTCGTCAATTTTTGGGTCTCGCCGGATACTATCGTAGATTCATCAAGGATTTCTCTTTGGTTACTCATCCTCTAACCGCGTTAACTCACAAGGGAAAGAAATTCATTTGGGCAACCGAACAAGAATCCGCATTTCAAATCTTGAAAACGAAGCTAACCACCGCTCCTATCTTGTCACTTCCCGAAGGCAACGATGATTTTGTTGTGTATTGCGACGCCTCGAAACATGGTTTTGGGTGTGTGTTGATGCAACGAACGAAAGTCATTGCTTACGCTTCTCGACAACTCAAAATTCATGAACGAAACTATACGACACATGATCTCGAACTCGGAGCCGTTGTCTTCGCACTTAAAATGTGGAGACACTATCTTTATGGAACCAAAAGTACCATCTTCACCGATCACAAAAGCCTTCGACACATCTTCGATCAAAAACAACTAAACATGAGACAACGACGGTGGATTGAAACTTTAAACGATTATGATTGTGAGCTTCGTTACCATCCCGGAAAGGCAAATGTAGTAGTCGATGCCTTAAGTCGAAAAGAAAGAGCGGTGCCTCTTCATGTCCGAGCTTTAAACATCACCATCCACACCAACCTTAATAACCAAATTCGAGTAGCCCAAGACGAGGCTCTCAAGGAAGAAAACATCTCTTTCGAACACTTGAACGTCCTCAGCTCTCGATTCGAAGTTAAAGAAACAGGACTCCGATATTTCGCCGGGAGGATTTGGGTGCCTAGTTATGGGGACCTACGAAGCCTTATTTTAGATGAAGCACATAAGTCACGATACTCAATTCACCCCGGTGCCAATAAGATGTACCACGACCTTAAACAACAATATTGGTGGCCGAACATCAAAAGGGACGTAGCTACTTATGTTGCCAAGTGTTTGACATGTTCCAAAGTCAAAGCCGAACATCAAAGACCGTCCGGACTACTTCAACAACCCGAAATCCCGCAATGGAAGTGGGAAAGGATAACGATGGATTTTATCACCAAACTACCAAAGACGGTTGGCGGTTATGATACTATTTGGGTTATTGTTGACCGTCTCACCAAATCCGCGCACTTCCTAGCCATGAAGGAAACCGACAACATGGAGAAACTAGCACAACTTTACATTAAAGAAATCGTAGCCCGACACGGTGTACCCTTATCGATTATCTCCGACCGAGATGGCCGATTTGTTTCTAGATTTTGGCGTACTTTACAAGAAGCGTTAGGAACGCGTTTAGACATGAGCACCGCATATCATCCACAAACCGACGGACAAAGCGAACGCACAATTCAAACCTTAGAAGACATGCTACGAGCTTGTGTTATCGACTTTGGAAAAGCTTGGGATAAGCACTTGCCTCTCGCCGAATTCTCCTACAACAATAGTTATCATGCGAGTATTAACGCCGCACCATTCGAAGCTTTATATGGTCGAAAATGTCGTTCACCTCTTTGTTGGACCGAAGTAGGTGACACACAAATCACCAGACCCGAACTCATTCATGAAACAACCGAGAAAATTGTTCAAATCAGAGATAGGCTTAGGACGGCCCGAAGTCGTCAAAAGAGCTATACCGACAAACGATGCAAAGATCTTGAATTTCAATTCGGTGATCGCGTAATGTTAAAAGTCGCATCTTGGAAAGGTGTAATCCGTTTCGGGAAACGCGGGAAGCTAAATCCGCGGTATATCGGTCCTTTCGAAATCTTGGAGCGTGTTGGAACCGTTGCTTACCGTTTAGATCTTCCGCCTCAATTGAGCTCCGTTCATCCTACTTTCCATGTATCCAACTTGAAAAAGTGCCTTGCCGAACCCGATATCGTCATTCCTCTCGAGGAGCTTACCATTGATGACAAACTTCATTTCGTGGAGGAACCGGTTGAAATTGTGGACACCTCCGTCAAAACGTTAAAACAAAGCCGAATTCCAATTGTCAAAGTCCGTTGGAACGCCAAAAGGGGACCCAAGTTTACTTGGGAAAGACAAGATCAAATGCAAAGGAAATATCCTCATCTATTCTCAAACTCGAAAATGCAAGGTCCAGAGGAAGAAACAACGACTGCTACGCCTACTTAAATTTCGGGACGAAATTTCTTTTAAGGAGTAGGTAATGTAACATCCCGCCTTTTTCTGTTTACTTTCCATTTGTTCATTTTAAAGTCCGTTATATGTTTAAAACATCTCCCGTTGATACGTGTTTTAAATTATCTCGTTTAGGTAATTCACGCACCCGAACAAAAGTTGAGGGACTAAACTTGACAAGGGATCAAACCCTTGACTAGGTCAAAGGGTCAAACCCCTTTCATCCATTCATTTTCATCCTCATGTTTTACTACTTCCTTTTTCTCTCAAAGAACACCAACAAGAATCATCATCCAAATCCGAGCTAGTGGGTGTTTTGCAAAACAAATTACATTTTTGGAATCCTTGCAACTTCCTCTTCAATTCCATACCAATTTCATTACATTTGGGTAACTTTCTAAAATCACTAGATTTTGTGTTCTTGATGTTTTTAACTTATAAAGTTGTTAGTTAGTGTCTATGGCTCAAGTCTAACATGAATATATGATTTATATGCTCGATCTCGTTGTTTTAGTGTAACTAGCATGAACATGAATAGTGTGTGTTTGATTTTGAGTTTTGGATGATTTAATGTTGTTGTTATGATAAAATGCAAGTATTAAATGTGTTCCTAGTATCACTAGCTTCAATTTGATGTGTAGGTTGCTTTAGAAAACTTCATGAACTTGATTAGTGATTTTGGTGAAATTGGGTTAGGGTTTGATGAATGTGAAATGGACTTTTGATGCTTGGAATGACATAAAATGTTATTAGTAAGTATTAGGTTGTATTGTATGCTTGATTACCTTCGAGACGGCATATCATTCATGTAAATTGGTTGCCGAATCATTGATTTGCATTTATGAACTTGAATGCATTAAATGATTGAGCATTCAATGTGATTTTGGTTGTTGTAAAGGTAAATGTGATTGATGAAATGTGTTTAGATGTTTTTCTCGTCAAAATACCTTTCCGATGATATAAGATACATATTTTGGTTGTTTGCGGATCATAAAATGTGTTAGTTTGGTTTTTGGTTCGTGCACTTAGAAGTTTTCTGCATCAGACTTGAATACCAATCTGGACGCCGTCCAGATCCTTGGAAGCCGTCCCAGATTTCAAAGCTGGACGCCGTCCAGATATTTGGACGCCATCCCAGCCTTCAAATCTGGACGCCGTCCAGACAATCTGGACGCCGTCCAGATACACTGGCAGGTTTCTGTCTTCGTTGGTCATTTTACGGAAAATGTTTGCTATGCTATGAACCTCCGATTCACATGTAACTTGTTCTAACATGCTCATATATGATTAAAAACCTCAGAAAAATAGTTCGGGACCCGACCCGAATGTGTTGACTTTTTTGTTGACTTTGACCCGACCTAAGTTGACTTTTAATCAAACTTAACCAAATGTTTGTGCAATCATTCTAACATGCTTTTATACTTGTACCTTGCATGAAACATGACAATTTGATTCACATGCTATTATGATCGAGTCTTAACAAGCCATAGGACTAATTGAACACTTTGACCTATCGTGTTTACCGATATTGATATAAACCTATTTGTTTAGGTCAAGACTAGCATTGTTCTTTGCACACATTACTTGTTGAAGTACTTATTACTCGTGCACACAAGGTGAGATCATAGTCCCACTTTTACTCTTTTGCACTTACATTTGGGATGAGAAAACATAAACGTTTCATTTTACTAAGTGAACACAAGTACAGGAAAACAAACATTCTACATACGAGTTTGAACAAAAATCCTCAATTCGATTATCATTAGTTACACTTGCCGGGTGTAAGCGAGAACTTATGTTATATGGCCATATGGGTTTGACAAACCCTCATTCAAACGGTTCGCTACCGTTTACGAATGAAATATATTTTCGAGAAACAGTGTATGTTCTAACACTATTGTGATGGGGTTCTATAGAAGGAATGTTAAGCATTGATAATTGGGTGCTCGTGAAACAAACTTTTGGGATGTATTACTATTACATCATTGTTGCAAATCTTGTGGTTCACTTGTACTTACTTACTTAAACCTATGATTTCACCAACGTTTTTGTTGACAGATTTCTATGTTTTTCTCAGGTCCTTGAACGTTTTGTGATACATGCTTCCGCTCATTACCTTGATACTTGCTTGGATGTCGAGTATACATGCATACGTGGAGCGTCTTTTGGCTACTTTTAAATTGTGTCGCATATGTTTAAATTGTACTTTAAACTTTGTAATGTAACTAGTTGTCGAACTACCTTGTAAACCTTGAAACATCTTTACTTTTGAAATGAATGCGACATACTTTTGGTCAAACGTTGTTTTAAAGACTTATGACCACGTAACGGGACCTAAGTAGATGGCGCCGTCAATGACGACTTTGTTCAGGTCGCTACAAGTTCTCTTTAGCAAGTACTCAAACTCTAATTACTAGATGTAGGGTTCCCTGGCACCTAAGACCTTTTCGTTTGTGACCAATTAATTAACTAGATAAAAGATTTGAATAACAATTGCCTTTGCATTCATTCTACACAATTCACCCCTATGATGTCTATCCGTTTGAATTCAATTTACCACCTTGGTCCAGTTAGCAAATAATTAATTAAGACAAACCGATTATAAATCAATACATTAAATTGACAAGAGTTCTCTTTATCAAACAAATATTATAATCAATTGAAATTATCAAGTTAAACAAACATAAGAATCGATCTTTTATTCAAACTATTGAAATAAACATGCATGAGTTCATAAATCATAAATCATAACATCCAAAATCTCGTTTATTAATCTAGACAAGCATTAAAAACTTTGCCAACAATCATGGCTAAACACAAAATCATAAATAAACAAGTAGGAGAATTCATTGTGTTGACAAAGAAATAAACCTAATGAAAACAGCGATCTTGAATGATGAACATAATGATTGAGTTGATTGGATGATGTTGGGATTCCCCAAAAATCACTTAAAATTGCCCAAAAGCTGCTGCAAAACGTCCAGGAAAAAGTGTTTTAAAGTTAGGGTTTAATTTCCCTATTTATAAACTCTAATTCGTCTACAGTATCGACCCACGCCGCGGGCCTTCAGGCCGCGCCGCGGTTTAACACACACCATGAATCCTTTTTATTTTATTTTTTGAACGGCAATTTATATTATTAACACAAAATTACAAAGTTTCTCACAAGATAATGGGCATAATGACGCCGAGATAGAATCCTATGTCAACCTTCTAGATTACAACTCGAATATCCAAAAATCAAAGAAATTGACTACAAAACTAGAAGTTGTGGGTTTTGTAACCAATCAAGCCACTCGATGTTTTTTGATTTATTTCTTTTCGCGATCCTTTCGTAACTCTTCACTTGTATATCATTGAGAGCAACCGGAGGAGACCAAAAAATCCTTTTGAAGACTTTTTGATTCCTATTTTTCCAAATGAGATAAATGCTAGTCCACACCGTTGCTTGCCAAATCCTTCCCCCAAATCCGAACAAGGCACATAAGAAATCTCGCTTAGAATGCTCTCGATGTTATGTTGTGTTGTATCAATTCCCCACCATTTAAAGACTTTTTCCCAAATCTCACGAACCAACTTGCATGAGAACAAAGCATAGCTAACCTTTTCAACCGCATCGTTGCATAAAGGGCAAAGGACGGAATTTAGATCAACACCCCGTTTGTCAAGTTCAAACAAAATGGGAATTCTTCCCCGTCTTACCCTCCATACAATGTAACAACCCTGATTTTTCCGTTACTTCCGTTAACCTTCCGTTAGTTTATTTAACGGTGATTATTTCACTTTTTGGTGTTTATGTGTAATAAATGCATATTTGATCTTCGGAGGGTTACAATAATTAATATGGGTTGATATTAATTCAAATAAATATTTCGGATAATGAAATACGATAAAAACGATACGATTTTGATAATAGCTTTTTGAGCAACGAAACGCTCGGGTTTATTTTAATAATTAATTTTACTAATTATTAACTTTTTAAAATATTTAATTTATTGGGTTTTTAATAAATTAAACGATTGGCTGCGTTTAACGATCGGGTTAGCATTTCGGGCCTTCGGTACGACTAAACGACACTTAAAACGGACCACGATTACACGGAATTCCAAAACACGAGCCCGGGAACTCCCCTTGGGCCCCATTCGGCCAAAACCCCCTCCCCACCCCCCTTTTATTTTAATTTTTGTAACTTTAGGGACTTATGTGGTAATTGTGGATTTAGGGCTTGGTATAAATTAGAAGGTTAAACCTAAATTAGATAAAACTCTCATAAAAAAAAAGCTGCACCAGTCGATCCTCTCCCTCTCCTTGCTGCCGTCGCCATTCACACACACACACACACACACACACTCAAACTCAATTTTTGATTAAACCTCAAGAACAAACGTTGCAATTCTCTATCTCCTCTACGAGTTGGTATAATTCTTTTAGCGATCTAAGATATATTTACATGAACCCTAATTCTTAAAAATCTGATTTTATGAGAATTTCATAGTTATGTTATCAATTGCTCAAGTCTATACGCGTACGTGTTAATCGTTATCGTTATTTTGATTGTTTGATGCGCTAGGGTTTAAAAACGAATTTGTTTTTGCTTGATCAGAAAAATTAAGTTTTTCAAATGTTAATTATTATGTTATAATCAGATTCCATGCAAAAAACTATTGAGTTTAGGCTTTGGATTCGCTTGATTTCATTTCCGTATGATTAAGTTATGTCAATTTGAATTATCGTTGTGTTTTTGTTGCTTGATCAGAAATCTGGTATTGATAGACAACGAATTGGAATGTGATACTTATACCAATGGAAATATAATTTAAAAACACTCAATTTAGACTAGGATATCATGTCATTTGCTTATGTATAACCCGAAATATGCTTGAATTATTGTAAAAGTAGTTTTATACAGCACTTGCATGAAAATAACCTTGTATGATAAAATGTGTTAACTTCTGTGATTAAAACTTTGCATATTTGAAATTTACACAAAAAGTACTTCATCTTTCATGTAGATATCATAGGCTAATTGTATCTAGATGTTCGGATAATCGCGTACGAATGTGACTAACTAAATGAGAATCGAATCTGCAAATTGCTCACAGTTTTGTACTCTGTGGATTGTGTTTATTGATTGAGCATGTATGCTTCTGGAAAATGAAACTTAACATGATATGTGACTTATTGTTAGTTTATGTCAATCTCTGAAACCTTATGCATTGGGCACAATAGAGCCATACTTTATGTGAATTCTGATTTGAGCTGAAAACTGAATGTTCAATTTGCACGAATAAACTGTACAAATTGGCCAAACAAAAGTTGCTATATTTTTTATATGTGTTACTTAGCTTTGTCTTTGAACTATGGAAACTGGTCTTGTATCAATTTCATGTTCCTAACTCCGGTTATAACCAAAATGAAATCAGTGCGCGGTCAGAAACTGACTTGGCAAACCCCAAATGTATCCCTTCTGATTCCTGACTTTTAATTGTCGTATGAGTCCCTGGCCAGACCTTTTGGAATATATTTTAAGTATATTTATGATCTGGAGTTTACCATGTTTGCATGAATTATGTACTATGAGATAATATGCTAAGTATGCTACGTGTTCATGAACTTTGTGCATAACGATAAACTGAAATTGTGAAAATGATCATTCGTGACCTAAAACGTATTGTTTGACTTAGGTTTGACATTTTTACCAATATTTGACATGAACCTACTGATGTTGACTTTAGTTGACCACATTGACCAAGTTTGACTTTCAGTTTGACTTCGGTTGACTTTGTTTGACTTGCATGATATAGTTGACTTTTACTTTGAAACGCGTCGAGTCGAGCAATAAGACAACGTACACTATGAAACCACAATTATTTAAGATACATATATTGACCAACCTAAATACGTATACTTAGGTTGCATTACTCGGCTATAAACCGTACAAGTTAATTGTTCACTTTTCAATCCGAGCTTTATTTAAAGGTGAGTCTACAGTCCCACTTTTTACATGTTTTCAGGGATGAGAATACACGCCGTTATATTTACATTTTCAAATGCTTTTGTATTGACATGAGTACTGTATATGCATATTGAGTTTGTTCAAAAAGCCTCTAGCTTGAATACTTTTAATACCATCGGTGTAAGCACAATTTAGATGGACGGATCCGTTAGGTTGACAACCTCGCCCAAACAATATTAATCGTGGTGCATTTACTTTGAACATTAAATACATTCGAACAAGTGTATAACATTTTAGGAGGTAAATGCGGGTACAGTGGCTTCTATACTCGGGTCATTGCTAGTATTCAGGTGCTCATATTATGCAAACGTATTACGAATTTGTGTTGTACTTGTAAAATCTCGTGGTCAAGGAAATTAAACTATTTTTCTGATAACTGTTTTTCAGATACTGTTATACTTTTAAACCTGTAGATTCACCAACATTATTTGTTGACCTGTTTTTGCGTGTTGTTATTCTCAGGTCCTTAAGAGGTATGCTTCCACTGTGTTTGCTGCATGACTGGCCGTGGAGTCAGCATTTGATTTTAATGAACATTATTTACTTTCGCATTTAAAACTTTTATACTGTTTAAATACTGTTGGCTTGTGGTTACGATCACAACAGTGTTTCTATTTTGGGATTTTAACTTATGCTTTTGAAAGTTAATTTTTAATAAAATTAAATGCGATTGCTTTAAACGTCTCATATAGAGGGCGTAACTGTTAACTGTGGGACCTGAATTAACACGCCGTCAGATGGTAATTTGGCGGGGTGTTATAGTTGGTATCAGAGCTAACGGTTCGTCGGGAAACTAGGACTTGCATTAGTGTGTCTGATTTGGTCATTAGGACACCTTGATGAGTCTAGACTACGACCGAGACTTAGTCATTACATGAGTACTTTGTGACTAACGTTATTTACTTGACTAATCTGTTTCGTATGTGTTCTTGTACTATGAGTTAGATGTCACAAGATTCAGGAAACAGTGACAGCGACTCCAGTGTGGCTGAGGTGAATGCTCCTGCCCCAGCACCAGCACCTGCTCCGCATCAGATACCTAACCATCCCGTGAACCTTTATGCATTGGATTTGGTTCATACTAATCGTAACAGAGATATTGTTGATCGTGTTAACGCTTTGAGCGATATTGCTAGGACATATCCGCACCCCGATGATCTTGATAGGTTGGATGAAAGGGTCACATGTATAAATACTTATACGTACGAGGCTGAAGCGAGGTTCGTTGAGATGGCGGGATTGATAGCAGCCTTGACTGCCAGGGTTGCTGCGTTGGAGGCGGAACGTAATAGGACAAGGAATGATGGACCTGCCTCCCGTACCCGACAGAAGAGGAAGTGAAGGGTCGTTGACCATGAGCTTCTTTTCCTTTTTCATCCGCCATACTTTCTTTAATTAATTATATAAGACTTACTGGGTGTTATAAACTGGGCTACTAGTACATGATGTTTATTGTTTGGTTTACTACTTTGAAATTTGGTTTATCACTTTCGGATTTTATTTATAATAATGTTGGTTTATGCTATTAGTAACTATTATCTTTTATTACATGCGGTAATATCCTATATTTACTAACTTTGTATGATCATAATATTTGTGTTATGTTATACTACTACTATTGCCATTAATGTTACTATTTAGTACTACTATCACTACATAACACTAGTACCACTACTACCACCACTAGTGTTACTACTATCACTACTATCACTACTTACACTACTTCTCACTACTAACGAATCTTTTCGTACTATTATTATTTACTAGTCTTCAACTCTCGTTGCTAGTATATTTTCATATATAGCGTTGTTTTGACACTGACCTGGTGTGTTTTTCTGTGTTGAAGATGCCTCCGAAGGAATTAACCGCCGCTCAAATCAGGAGAATGGTCGCCGAAGGAATCGCGGCTGAAAGAGCTGAACTACTGAGAGAATTCAACAACGCTCGAAACAGTAATGATCATGGTGGTTCGAGCAACACCAATGGGAACGGCACTCAAGGCCGTAATGGATGTTCTTACAAAACATTCACTAGTTGCAACCCGCACTCCTTCAACGGAACTGAGGGACCAGTTGATCTCACTAGGTGGTTTGAGAAGCTCGAGTCGATTTTCCGCATTAGTGGGAGTAATGATAACGACAGGGTAGACTGAAATATCCGCAATTGTTTCCCGAGGAAACTACTTCAGCGGACGATCACTAAAATTTCGGGGCAAAATTTTCAATAACAGGTGGGTAATGTAGCAACCCTGATTTTTCCGTTACTTCTGTTAACCTTCCATTAGTTTATTTAACGGCGATTATTTGACTTTTTGGTGTTTATGTGTAATAAATGCATACTTAATCTTCGGAGGGTTACAATAATTAATATGGGTTGATATTAATTCAAATTGTAAGACCCAAATATTTATTGTAGATAATGTATTTATGGTGTACTATGCATGTATGAAGTGTACGAAGCATGTACGTGTTGCTTGCTCGAACGTTGGAGGAAACTGGACATTGTCTGAAGTGACAAGGAGTGTACGTATCTTTTCAACCCCAAATAAAGTTGGTGTTAATGTTTCAAAGCCTTACCATTGGAAAGAAAATCTTATTACGTTTCCAACGATATTTGATTCATCGAAAACGGAGCTACGGTCAAAAAGTTATGGCCAAAACAAGTTTCTGAAATCTGACCTGCAGAGTGGAGCGGCGCTCCACAATGTGGCGCGGCGCGCCGAATGGGTCAGAAGCAATTTTCAGCCTTTTTAAAGGCTTTAAATGAAGGGTACTTTGGTCTTTTCACTTGGGGTCGGTTTAGGGTCATCAAAACTGATCCTTTGATCAGTTTGGATCATATTTCACTCATCAAACACTCTCATCTTCAAACCCTAGAGTGAGAGTAAGAGTTTAGAGAGAGATTGGAGGTTTTGGTGAGGAAGGAGCTCAAATCGTTCAAAGTCTCGGTTTTTAAAGTTGTTCTCCTCGTTCCTAGCTACGTTGTGGTGGTATTGGTAAGCTCAAACTCCAAATTTCATTTGTTTAATTTGATATTCAATTTAGGGTTTTGAGTTAATTTGTTGTGTAACCCACTTAGGTGATGAAATGGGTTTATGGTGACTAGTTATTCTTGTCACTTGGCGGGTTTTGGGTTGGATGACGGTTTGGCCTTGATTAGGCTTTGTGTATGAGTTTAATCACTTGGATTAGTGATTATGGAAGTATTGGAAACCATTTTAGGGTATTTGGTTGACTAATTGTGACTTTGGGTCAAATTAGGGTTTGGTGGTGATTATGACCCATTTGGTGACTTAATGAGGTTTCTGAACTTAAAATGGATTAAGTTGGAATATTAAACCGAGTTAAATGTGTTTTGGTGTCAAATTGGTAGAGAATGAGATTTTGACCATTATGGGTCAAAATTAGGGTTTAAGTGTCTAAATGGGTATGACACGTGTTTGACACTTGAGTTCGGGTTTAATTGGCTTATTAGGACCATTCTCACTTGTGTTAGTGATTATTGGTTAGTTCGGGCACGGTTTGTGCTTGGAAGTGCAATTGGGTCGAAATTGCACTAAGTGTTGAATTGGGTTGGTTTGTAAATCCATCCTAATTGTATTGTTGTAATTGTGATAATGGAATAGGTATTTTCCATTGGCGAGTTGCGGATTACTTGGAAGCTTTCTTCAAGACTTCAAGGTGAGTGTTAATATCCTATATGCATATGTATGTGTAGGATGGGTGCGGGTCGGGTGAAGTGATTCTCGGCTATAGAGCTCACTTCACATATAGGTGGATTTGATGGACTTGTGCATAGGTCCAATTGGCACGGTTGTGCATTTTGGTTGACTACCTTTGGCAAAGTACACATTTTGGGTGTACGTTATCACACGTGGTTGTGAGTGGAATAATTATGCGTATGTGTATATAATGTATTTATTTGTGTCGTATGAATGTGGCATTGTCGCGTTGCTTAAGACACCACATTGTAAAGAAGTGGATGTCGCGTTGTTTAAGACACCACATGGTAAAGAAGTGGATGTCGCGTTGTTTAAGACACCACAATGTAATGGAGGGGATGTCGCGTTGTTTAAGACACCATCCATCGTATTGAATGGCATGTGGAATCGTCGCGTTGTTTAAGACGCCACATTGTAAAGGGTGAGTGAGTCGCGTTGTTTAAGACATCACCCGGGGGATTAGTGACTACGCGTTGATTAAGTAGCACTAACGGATGTTATGAACTCCAACGGACTTTCATGTACCGTTCCCTTGTGTACTTGGTTAACCATGGTTGTATGAGTTATGTATTGGCATATTTAATTATGAACTATATGCTTTTGGTATTGCTAGTTATTGTGGACTTGCGGTTATTGGTATATGCACGATATGTTGCATGATTGTCGAATTGCTAATTCGTGATTAATGTTGTGTTGTCGTGATGTAGTTAACCCTCCGGGGGTAGTTATTGGCGTTGTTCACATTGATGTTGGTGAACTTACCTTATTGATGGTATTATTAGCTTGTTGCTTAGTGATCGTATGGTATACTTAGGTTAGCTTGCCTTTAGGCTTGGACGCTCCGGTATGCGGTATTTGTTTATTTATGTGGCGTGTCCATTTTATGCATACATATGTATGTAGTATATTATCATTCACTAAGCGTTAGCTTACCCTCTCGTTGTTGACTCTTTTTATAGATCGCATGTGGATTGGTGGCTCGGGTAAGCGCGAGGACTAGAAGACTTGCGTAGTTGCTTTAGTGACTTGCTTTTGGATTGTTTAGGATTGGGTAGCGTATCCCCAATCGCCATGCTCGGCTTTATTGTGTATTAAAAGTCTTATGGTCAAAAACGTGTATTTGGCACTTAAGTGGTAATTTGGGTCGATGTGGGCCCCGCTTTGTAAAACTCGTTCATACCTTAGTTATGTGCTAGTTTTATATATATGAATTTATGGTTAAAAGCGTTTTGGCTAAAAATGTCGGGAACTAGTCAAACATTTTCGTTAAATTGACTTCCGGGGACAGCGGGCTGTCCAGGTGGTTTGGCGCGCCGCGCACCCACCTGGCGCGCCGCGCAAATGAACTGCACCAGAAATTTTTTTTATGTTGTGAAATTTAACGGGAATTGTCGTGGTTTGGTTTGGGTTGTTACAAGTGGTATCAGAGCATGGTCTAAGGGATTTAGGTGACTTGAGATAGGTGCCTAGACTTAGACTTTTGTGTGTGCTTAAATTGTTGCGGGACTTGTAGGATTTCGGGTCGGAATGGGTTTAGTTAGTGCCTTGTTTATAGGTCGACTAACGTATATATTAGTAATGCGGATATTATTAATATGCTTTTGTGTTGTGGTAATAATTCTCGCGTGTGTTTGTATCGCGTAGAATTTTGGTTGTGTTTGTTCTTATCATCGAGCGAGGCGGTCGTTGTACTAACGAGTCGATGCGGCGTGTGTGCGTAATAAGAACTTGCAAACCTTATTACGGGTACAAATCGTGTCTAACGAGTGATGTACGACGAGTGTTTAGCAAGATGGGACGGAGTTGTGCGTGCGATTTTATACGTTCGTGATCTAATCGTTTTGCATTTTGAGATTGACGACGCGAAACGAGATCGAGGCGAATAACGTGGAGTTTAACGCTAGAGTTGCGGCCGCCGTTGCGGAGCAAATGAGAGCGTTTCGAGAAGAAATGGATAGGAAGTATTCCAAACTTCAAAGTAGTGGCGAAATGAAGCGTTATCTTAAGAGCTTCATGAGGACTAAACCACCGATGTACGACGGGAAACCGGATCCATTGGTAAGCACAACTTGGATTTCGGATGTCGAAGGGCGTTTTCGCACGATTGATTGCCCTCCCGAGAAGAAGACGAGGCTCGCAACTAGTTTGTTGCGGGGTAGGGCAAGGGATTGGTTGGATGGTAAGATTGATCTTGTTGGTGGTGAAACGTTTATGGTCTTATCGTGGGACGAATTTAAGGAGGAATTCTTCGAGGAATTCCGGACTTCGGCCGATTTGTGGGAATTGCGTAATGAGTTGCGAAATTTGCGACAAGGATCTATGGATTTAAATACTCTCAAGACAACCTTTATGGCGAAGGCTCGTTTTTGTCCGGAGTATTTGGGAAGTGATCGTTTATTAATGGGGGATTTCTATCGGACTTTGAATGACGACTTGAAAGGAAAAAAAAAAAAAAAATTAGACGTGGTCAAGCGAAATCGTTTTCGGAATTAATCGACTTGGCTAGGGGATTCGAGTCGCATACACGATCGAAGAAGGGTGAGCCTTCAAGGGATAGAAGGGTTGTTTCTTATGGTGCTCCGAGTAAGAGGACTAAGCGTCCGAGTGTGAACACGGGTGGTACGCGGACGAGTAAATCGAATTCTAGCGCGTCTAGATGTTACAATGGTGGCATGAGGGGTCACAAGTCTTGGGAATGTTCGATGCTGTTTGAGTTTGAGTTGTTAATGCCTTGTGTTGTGCATATTGTTGTTATGGGTGACGTTCCTAATGGAAGTACCCTATGGTGACGTTTGATTGTCGGGCGAAGGGCGTAAGACTTGGTGCAACCAAGCATTCCTTGATATTTGAGAAATGTTTCTACCAAGCCACGTAAATGGTTTTGGTGTTCGATTGTTAAGCGCGTGTTCGCTTTTATGTTGAAGTGATGAACCATGAGGTTCGTCGGGTGGTTGGAACCCTTGAGATCGAGTGTTTTTAATCTCGATGTGTGTTGGTAATGGAGTCTACATGATGCAACATTAGGTGCCTCTTTTATACCTACTAGCGTGGTGTTCGACTCCGATTGTGTTGCGGTACGCTTTCGTTCAAAGTGTATAAGGATTGGTTAAAATCCTTCGTGAACTCGAGGTTAGAGCGAGATGTGGTGATGGGTCGTGTGTACCCAATCGTTGGTAAAGTCTACATTTGGTAGCACTGTACGGTAGTACGAGTTATGGATATGGAACGTAGTTCCAAGTGGGGGAGTTACACTCCCGCACGAGGAAGTTTTAGGGTGAGATTTCGGATAGTGCTTATGGTAGATCCGAAACTTGTGTTGGGACCTAGTTTTTGGTCGATTTGTGGTGGAGTACAATTTTGGTTCAAGTTGTACTATTGGTTTGGATTTAAATTACCACCGAGGTGGTAATGTGGTAAATCTCATTGAGAGATAATGGATGTGTTTGGCGAGCAAGGTGAAATCCCTCGGTTAAGGGATGTGTGTGTGTCGGATTCTCTTTTAGAGAATTATTGTTTTGTGCCTATGTTTGATATAGGTGGTTCTTGCTCGATAGTGTAGACGGTTAGCGGTATCCGTTAGGGTTCACTATAGTGTAGCGGAGCGCGATGTTGCACTACTCGTTGTGTGAGGTATTGTTATAGTGGTGAAGCATGACTTTCGGGGTCCGCTGACTTCATCATGAGGTATTGTTATATCGGTGAAGCATGACTTTCGGGTCCGCTGACTTCATCCGGTGTTGAGTGATCTATCAGTTGTTTTATACTCCTATGGTGGGATCGTGAGGACCGTATTGTGTGATTACTGATGCGATAGCCGTATTTCGCTCACATGTCGTTACGGGCGTGACAATGGTCGATTTTGTACGCCTAGGGTTTTAAGTTGTTATAGTCGATTGGACGCTAGCGGTTCTAGTCGTTCGCTTATGATGTTACGGTAGTTGCGTATTGGTTGTATTATGCGCTACAAGGGATGTTAGTGATTAATGTTATCCGTAAGGATTTGTTTGGTTCGGTCTTCATCGTTTCGGATTGTTGACTTTAAGTTGAGACTTGGTTGCTTTTAGCGTTGTCCTTGGTAAAGGTACGCTAAGGAATTGATATCTCGGTACGAGATGGGTCGAGTTTTTCCCGATATGGGAAATTGAGCAGGTTTCAGTGCTCGGATTGTGGTTTTGATAAATCACGGTTGACGACTTTAGTTGTTGAAAGTGATCCATTGGGAAGAATGGTCTAGGAAAGTTCGTATTGGGACTTGAGTGAGGATCGTTAAGCAGGTCCGGATTGTTTAAATGGAGGAGATCACGAGGACGTGATCGAGTTTAAGTGGGGGAGAGTTGTAAGACCCAAATATTTATTGTAGATAATGTATTTATGGTGTACTATGCATGTATGAAGTGTACGAAGCATGTACGTGTTGCTTGCTCGAATGTTGGAGGAAACTGGACATTGTCTGAAGTGACAAGGAGTGTACGTATCTTTTCAACCCCAAATAAAGTTGGTGTTAATGTTTCAAAGCCTTACCATTGGAAAGAAAATCTTATTACGTTTCCAACGATATTTGATTCATCGAAAACGGAGCTACGGTCAAAAAGTTATGGCCAAAACAAGTTTCTGAAATCTGACCTGCAGAGTGGAGCGGCGCTCCACAATGTGGCGCGGCGCGCCGAATGGGTCAGAAGCAATTTTCAGCCTTTTTAAAGGCTTTAAATGAAGGGTACTTTGGTCTTTTCACTTGGGGTCGGTTTAGGGTCATCAAAACTGATCCTTTGATCAGTTTGGATCATATTTCACTCATCAAACACTCTCATCTTCAAACCCTAGAGTGAGAGTAAGAGTTTAGAGAGAGATTGGAGGTTTTGGTGAGGAAGGAGCTCAAATCGTTCAAAGTCTCGGTTTTTAAAGTTGTTCTCCTCGTTCCTAGCTACGTTGTGGTGGTATTGGTAAGCTCAAACTCCAAATTTCATTTGTTTAATTTGATATTCAATTTAGGGTTTTGAGTTAATTTGTTGTGTAACCCACTTAGGTGATGAAATGGGTTTATGGTGACTAGTTATTCTTGTCACTTGGCGGGTTTTGGGTTGGATGACGGTTTGGCCTTGATTAGGCTTTGTGTATGAGTTTAATCACTTGGATTAGTGATTATGGAAGTATTGGAAACCATTTTAGGGTATTTGGTTGACTAATTGTGACTTTGGGTCAAATTAGGGTTTGGTGGTGATTATGACCCATTTGGTGACTTAATGAGGTTTCTGAACTTAAAATGGATTAAGTTGGAATATTAAACCGAGTTAAATGTGTTTTGGTGTCAAATTGGTAGAGAATGAGATTTTGACCATTATGGGTCAAAATTAGGGTTTAAGTGTCTAAATGGGTATGACACGTGTTTGACACTTGAGTTCGGGTTTAATTGGCTTATTAGGACCATTCTCACTTGTGTTAGTGATTATTGGTTAGTTCGGGCACGGTTTGTGCTTGGAAGTGCAATTGGGTCGAAATTGCACTAAGTGTTGAATTGGGTTGGTTTGTAAATCCATCCTAATTGTATTGTTGTAATTGTGATAATGGAATAGGTATTTTCCATTGGCGAGTTGCGGATTACTTGGAAGCTTTCTTCAAGACTTCAAGGTGAGTGTTAATATCCTATATGCATATGTATGTGTAGGATGGGTGCGGGTCGGGTGAAGTGATTCTCGGCTATAGAGCTCACTTCACATATAGGTGGATTTGATGGACTTGTGCATAGGTCCAATTGGCACGGTTGTGCATTTTGGTTGACTACCTTTGGTAAAGTACACATTTTGGGTGTACGTTATCACACGTGGTTGTGAGTGGAATAATTATGCGTATGTGTATATAATGTATTTATTTGTGTCGTATGAATGTGGCATTGTCGCGTTGCTTAAGACACCACATTGTAAAGAAGTGGATGTCGCGTTGTTTAAGACACCACATAGTAAAGAAGTGGATGTCGCGTTGTTTAAGACACCACAATGTAATGGAGGGGATGTCGCGTTGTTTAAGACACCATCCATCGTATTGAATGGCATGTGGAATCGTCGCGTTGTTTAAGACGCCACATTGTAAAGGGTGAGTGAGTCGCGTTGTTTAAGACATCACCCGGGGGATTAGTGACTACGCGTTGATTAAGTAGCACTAACGGATGTTATGAACTCCAACGGACTTTCATGTACCGTTCCCTTGTGTACTTGGTTAACCATGGTTGTATGAGTTATGTATTGGCATATTTAATTATGAACTATATGCTTTTGGTATTGCTAGTTATTGTGGACTTGCGGTTATTGGTATATGCACGATATGTTGCATGATTGTCGAATTGCTAATTCGTGATTAATGTTGTGTTGTCGTGATGTAGTTAACCCTCCGGGGGTAGTTATTGGCGTTGTTCACATTGATGTTGGTGAACTTACCTTATTGATGGTATTATTAGCTTGTTGCTTAGTGATCGTATGGTATACTTAGGTTAGCTTGCCTTTAGGCTTGGACGCTCCGGTATGCGGTATTTGTTTATTTATGTGGCGTGTCCATTTTATGCATACATATGTATGTAGTATATTATCATTCACTAAGCGTTAGCTTACCCTCTCGTTGTTGACTCTTTTTATAGATCGCATGTGGATTGGTGGCTCGGGTAAGCGCGAGGACTAGAAGACTTGCGTAGTTGCTTTAGTGACTTGCTTTTGGATTGTTTAGGATTGGGTAGCGTATCCCCAATCGCCATGCTCGGCTTTATTGTGTATTAAAAGTCTTATGGTCAAAAACGTGTATTTGGCACTTAAGTGGTAATTTGGGTCGATGTGGGCCCCGCTTTGTAAAACTCGTTCATACCTTAGTTATGTGCTAGTTTTATATATATGAATTTATGGTTAAAAGCGTTTTGGCTAAAAATGTCGGGAACTAGTCAAACATTTTCGTTAAATTGACTTCCGGGGACAGCGGGCTGTCCAGGTGGTTTGGCGCGCCGCGCACCCACCTGGCGCGCCGCGCAAATGAACTGCACCAGAAATTTTTTTTATGTTGTGAAATTTAACGGGAATTGTCGTGGTTTGGTTTGGGTTGTTACACAAATAAATATTTCGGATAATGAAATACGATAAAAACGATACGATTTTGATAATAGCTTTTTGAGCAACGAAACGCTCGGGTTTATTTTAATAATTAATTTTATTAATTATTAACTTTTTAAAATATTTAATTTATTGGGTTTTTAATAAATTAAGCGATTGATTGCGTTTAACGATCGGGTTAGCATTTCGGGCCTTCGGTACGACTAAACGACACTTAAAACGGACCACGATTACACAAAATTGCAAAACACGAGCCCGGGAACTCCCCTTGGGCCCCATTCGGCCGAAACCCCCTCCCCACCCCCTTTTATTTTAATTTTTGTAACTTTAGGGACTTATGTGTTAGTTGTGGATTTAGGGCTTGGTATAAATTAGAAGGTTAAACCTAAATTAGATAAAACCCTCACACACAAAAAAAAAAAAGCTGCACCAGTCGATCCTCTTCCTCTCCTTGCTGCCGTCGCCATTCACACACACATACACACACACACACACACACATACTCAAACTCAATTTTACATTAAACCTCAAGAACAAACGTTGCAATTCTCGATCTTCTCTACGCGTTGGTATAATTATTTTAGCGATCTAAGGTATATTTACATGAACCCTAATTTTTAAAAATCTGATTTTATGAGAGTTTCATAGTTGTGTTGTCAATTGCTCAAGTCTATACACGTACGTGTTAATTGTTATCGTTATTAAGTTTTTCAAATGTTAATTATTATGTTATAATCAGATTCCTTACGAAAAACTATTGAGTTTAGGCTTTGGATTCGCTTGATTTCGTTTCCGTATGATTAAGTTATGTCAATTTGAATTATCGTTGTGTTTTTGTTGCTTGATCAGAAATATGGTATTGATAGACAATGAATTGGCATGTGAGACTTATACCACTGGAAATATAATTTAAAAAAACTCAATTTAGACTAGGATATCATGTCGTTTGCTTATGTATAACCCGAGATATCCTTGAATTATTGTAAAAGTAGTTTTATACAGCACTTGCATGAAAATAACCTTGTATGATAAAATGTGTTAACTTCTGCGATTAAATCTTTGCATATTTGAAATGTACACAAAAATTGCTTCATCTTTCATGTAGATATCATAGGCTAATTGTATCTAGATCTTCGGATAATCGCGTGCGAATGTGACTAACTAAATGAGAATCGAATCTGCAAATTGCTCACGGTTTTATACTCTGTGGATTGTGTTTATTGATTGAGCATGTATGCTTCTGGAAAATTAAACTTAACATGATATGTGACTTATTGTTAGTTTATGTCAGTCTCTGAAACCTTATGTATTGGGCACAATAGAGCCATACTTTATGTGAATTCTGATTTGAGCTGAAAACTGAATGTTCAACTTGCACGAATAAAATATACAGATTGGCTAAACAAAAGTTGCTAGATTTTTGATATGTGTTACTTTCATTTGTTTTTGAACTATGGCCACTGATCTTGTATCAATTTCATGTTACTAACTCCGGTTATAGCCAAAATGAAATCAGTGCGCGGTCAGAAACTGAATTGGCAAACCCCAAATGTATCCCTTCTGATTCCTGACTTTTAATTGTCGTATGAGTCCCTGGCTGGACTTTTTAGAATCAATTTTAAGTATATTTATGATCTTGAGTTTACCATGTTTGCATGAATTATGTACTATGAGATAATATGCTAAGTATGCTACGTGTTCATGAACTTTGTGCATAACGATAAACTGAAATTGTGAAAATGATCATTCATGACCTAAAACGTATTGTTTGACTTAGGTTTGACATGTTGACCAATATTTGACATGAACCTACTGATGTTGACTTTAGTTGACCACATTGACCAAGTTTGACTTTCTGTTTGACTTCGGTTGACTTTGTTTGACTTGCATGATATAGTTGACTTTTACTTTGAAACGCATCGAGTCGAGCAATAAGACAACGTACACTATGAAACCACACTTATTTGAGATACATATATTGACCAACCTAAATACGTATACTTAGGTTGCATTACTCGGCTATAAACCGTACAAGTTAATTGTTCACTTTTCAATCCGAGCTTTATTCAAAGGTGAGTCTACAGTCCCACTTTTTACATGTTTTCAGGGATGAGAATACACGCCGTTATATTTACATTTTCAAATGCTTTTGTATTGACATGAGTACTGTATATGCATATTGAGTTTGTTCAAAAAGCCTCTAGCTTGAATACTTTTAATACCATCGGTGTAAGCACAATTTAGATGGACGGATCCGTTAGGTTGACAACCTCGCCCAAACAATATTAATCGTGGCGCATTTACTTTGAACATTAAATACATTCGAACAAGTGTATAACATTTTAGGAGGTAAATGCGGGTACAGTAGCTTCTATACTCGGGTCATTGCTAGTATTCAGGTGCTCATATTATGCAAACGTATTACGAATTTGTGTTGTACTTGTAAAATCTCGTGGTCAAGGAAATTAAACTATTTTTCTGATAACTGTTTTTCAGATACTGTTATACTTTTAAACCTGTAGATTCACCAACATTATTTGTTGACCTGTTTTTGCGTGTTGTTATTCTCAGGTCCTTAAGAGGTATGCTTCCGCTGTGTTTGCTGCATGACTGGCCGTGGAGTCAGCATTTGATTTTAATGAACATTATTTACTTTCGCATTTAAAACTTTTATATTGTTTAAATACTGTTGGCTTGTGGTTACGATCACAACAGTGTTTCTATTTTGGGATTTTAACTTATGCTTTTGAAAGTTAATTTTTAATAAAATTAAATGCGATTGCTTTAAACGTCTCATATAGAGGGCGTAACTGTTAACTGTGGGACCTGAATTAACACGCCGTCAGATGGTAATTTGGCGGGTGTTATATACAAGAACCCCCACTTTAGTTGGAACAAGATTGTTTCTTTGCATTGCAATATTAGTAGAGGTCGAAGGAAAACACCTAGCCATGATTTGTTTAGTGAGTGACTTAGTTGTGAATTTACCGGACCCAAATAATTTCCAATTCCAAGAGTCTTCTTTTTCGGGCGCCATCTTAAAATTGGAAATCAACGTTTCCAATTCATCTAATTCCCCTGTCGTACGTCCAGTCACTACTCTCGTCCAATCCGAATTCTGTGAACATCGAAAACCATCCCATTTCACTCGATCCGCAACCGTCACGTTCAAATTAGTCTCTAGCCGCACCAATCTTTTGTAGATGTCCTTTAAAGCTTTATCCTTGACCCACGTATCATTCCAAAATTTTGTCAACCTTCCATTCCCGATTATTTTTGAAAAGGAGTTGGTAAAGTCCACTCCTAAGCCATTAATCTCGAAACCTGTTTTGACAATTTTACTCCACGTAGAGTTAGAATACGAAAGAGAGTTTAACCCACCCGCAAAAAAAGCCCCCGAAACCCCATAAATACTTTTTATAACATTAACCCACAAGGAAGTGGGTTTGGTAAGGAACCTCCACCACCACTTGCCAATTAATGCTATATTTTTGCAATTAAGAGAGCCAAAATTAAGCTCGCCATCTGTAACGACCCTGGTTTTTCCAACGTTATTTATTAATAATTATTATTATTAATACGTGTGATTAATCGAATGTATGTTATTACATTTACATGTTGCTTTAATTGCCCGTACTTGAACTTTAAATGCCCGAAACGTCTTTGTGACACCCGGAACTTGCACGAATAATATTTTAAGATATTATTTACATTCATGATTAATTTTATTAATCATTTTAATTAACTAAGACTATTAGTTAATTACTTGGGCATTTAGTGGACTTACTTGTTACTTGCATACAACTTGGGCTTTATACATGTACATGGACTTATGAGAGCCCACCCTACTTATTAGTTGGACTTAATTAGCCCATTAAGACTTGCAAGTATCAAACTTAAGTGTAACTAGTTAGTTACATCCATTTAGAATCTTGTTAACACTTGATCCCCATGTAAACACCTCTTTTACCCAACTTTTGTCATCTTTACATGCTAGTAACCATAAGACTTCTCCCTCCCTCCATTTTGCTGCAGAAAAACGTGGCCTTAGAGCCTTTTGATGGGAGTTTTGGTTTTCAAATTTCATTACTTACTTCATTCACATTTACTCTTTCATTTTACACACACATTACTTGCATACTTTTCTCTCTTTTCTCTCTCATTTTTCTCTAAAGATTGTAAGTATTATGAACAACTTTTCTTCTCTTTTCTTTGTCCCAAAACCGAATTACAAACACCCCATAATCATCATCATCTTTTGTTACTTGTAGTTTGATTACTTGTTGTTGTTAGTTTGTTACATGTAATTGTTAGTTGTTCTTTACTAGTTACAAGATCAAACTTTCTAGTTTTGATTCTTCATCTTTATCTTGTTATAACAAGAACATCAAGAACATAATCTATCTAGTATTGTTCTACATATTTTGTTTCAAAGATTTAAAGTTCATAGTTGTAGAAACTCATTACTTGTAAGTTCTTGAAGTAACTTTAAAGTTACTTCACTTAAAGATCAACTTGGGTTGAATCTTTAAAAGTATGAGCAACTATGAACCATTTTCTTATTTAGTTAGTTTTCTACTTTATTTTGTTTCAAAAGATTTAAAGTTTATAATCTTTATAATTGTTACTTGTGCTCTTGTTTGTTGTATGTTACTAGAATACCACCTTCATGGTTGGTTTAGGCTTATCATTCATTTTCTTTATTTTTAGTTGCTTACTACACATTTGAACAAGGACATGAAACCAACAAGAGCTTACACTTTGGTGCAAGTATCATGGATCCAACACTTGGTTGTGATCTTTCTTAGTGTTCATGAACTTGTTCATAAACTTACATGTAACCTTGGTTCATCAAACACTTACAACACTTGCACTTGAGTTATGATGGACAAACCTTGGTCAAAATGATGTTAACACATCAACGAGTTGTACACTTGAAGCTATACGCATCAAGGATGAGAACCGTGATGAACATCAAGCACCGAGACAACCGGAACTCTCCAAAACCCACTGTTCTGTCCAAAACCTACTGACCTGATGCTTCTGGAACAGACCAGTAGACCTGGGCTGTTCTAACCTTGATTTTTAGATAGAACTTTTCGAGTAGATAACTTTTCATATAGGACTCGTCTTAATCCGAGTTACGGTTTAGGATTTATGGCCCTCCGATCGTTACCATGTCCTTTAACGTTGTGCAGAAATTTCTGACCTACTCGCACTTAGACCGTCGCCACGGTCAAACCAAGACGAGTTTGCTTCTGTAAATTTTACCACACTTAAGGGACTCATAGACGGATCCATGACCACTGGTCTCACCTTAATTCAGTAAGGGTAGAGGCCGTGGTGACTGACCGAAGTTAGCCTTTGTTTTAAACGACTTTCATAAACGAGTCTTACTTGTTACCTTTTGTTTAATGATGATTGATGATGACCCTTATGACCTTAATTACGTACTTGTAAACCTTTTGAGACGACTTATTGACTTAGTGCTATTTGACTTAGGTTGAGGACGTTTGGACCGTTACTTGCACACCACTTTCCGACTACTACCTTACCGTTACTACATTATCATTGTGAGTTATAGCATTCCCTTTTTACTTTAACTTATTTTGGGAACTGAGAATACATGCGGATTTTATGTTTTACATACTAGGCACGAGTACTTAAACTTTATATATGTGTGGGTTATATAACGGCAGAAACATTCCCTTTAGCTCGGTAACGTTTAATCATTGGTTTTTGAACCGTGAACGCGAATCTTAGATATGGATCCATAGGGTTTGACATCCCCACTCGGGCTAGTAGCGCTAGCATTTAACGAGTGTTTAATACTTCGAGGTTATACGCACTTGCCAAGTGCACTTTAAGGGGGTACATTAAACGTTAAGTTAGTTACCGGGTGCCCACGGTTAAGCATATACTTTTACATACTTTTGAAACGCTCGTTGTAGCACTGAAATCTCGTGGCCTACTTACGTTACTGTTATACTTAAACTATAGCTCACCAACCTTTGTGTTGACCTTTTTAAGCATGTATTTTCTCAGGTGCTTGAAGTTGCTTCCGCTATCTTACTAGTCGTGCTGTAGAACCCGCTGCCTAGAGTTGTTATCGCATGACTACTTATGTTGCATTCAAACTTTTTACTTATGAACTTATGTTATGTAACGACCATTATGGTCACGTACACTTATTTAATGCTTCTACTTAGCGAAGCATACTTTTGATTTGTAAAACAATTGACGTATGTTATGACGTCACTTCTATTTATGAATGTAAACTCTGTTTTGAAAACGCATATAGTACTTAACCTTGTAATGATCCTGTTGATGATGGTCCGTACATGATGATTTAGTACGGGGCGTCACATTTGGTATCAGAGCATTGGTTGTAGGGAATTAGGATGCATTAGTGAGTCTAAGACCGACCCGAGTAGGATTCACTAATAGGGCTAATCTACAACTTGTTAGTTTACTTGTTTCCGCTGAACTTACTGCATGCTGCTGCTTACTGTTACTGCTATATGCCGTATGCTACTACGTGATTTCACTACTGCATGCTATTACTTGCTTTCGATTGCATGCTAGTTTCGTACGATTACTGATATTGCCATGCTACTTATTGTTATACATGAATTAAACTGTTGGCCTATTATTTGCTTGCTTTATGACCTACTGACATGGAAAATTTATTTTTCCTTGTTCAGATGTCGGACGTTCCACCTACTGACATCCCGAGCGGCTCAGGCCCCGTTGTTCCACCCACTGCTGCACCTGTTGCTGCTGCTGCTGCTGCCGACATTCCGGCCCCGACACCCACTGGCAACCCCGGCGCCTCTAGTTCTGGAGCTAGCTCTAGTGTGCCTATCCCGGCGTCTTCTTCCAGACCCCTGAGGCAACTGGCTCGCATTGGTGGCATGGAGATCCCCGCGGAGTTCGGGGAAGGACCCTTCCGTAATCACTGGCGCACACCTTGCCGACGCACTGCCGACGGCCGCTTAGCCGTGATTACGCCAGGCCGACACCGACAGATGTTGGCCGCTTTCGGATATGTTGAGCCACCCGCGCCACCACCGCATGATTCAGACGACGGTTCTTCCACCGATGCTTCTTCAGACGACACCTCATCTGACGACTCCAGTGATGAGGAGGATCCCGCTGACCGACCGATTCAGGCACCTTCTACCCCGCCAAAGAAGCGGTATCGCTTCGCTGGCATAATTCCTGGTCGTACTGTCACTGACGCTTATGGTCGGCGTCGTAGGATCACTGCTCGTAAACGGCTGGTGCCGTACCCCGCCGACCCACTGATATTACCGTCTCCACCCAGAGCCGGACCATCCACTTCAGCACCACCGGCTCCACCTGCACCGCCAGCACCACCTGCCCCATCACCTTCCTCTAATGAGGAAATGAGGCGGGAGATTGAGATTCTCCAGACTCGAGTTACTGAGCTCGAGGAGCAGTTGGCTCATGTTTTGGACATCTTGTACCCACCATCGCCGTAGGACTTTGTACTAGATTCTGTATTGTAATCACTTTTGTAATTTCATATTTCACTTATGTAATGCACGAACTTATTGTAATGTATGAACTTATTATCATTAATGAATGGAATCTGTGTTGCTTACTTCTTGCGCAAGTGTTCTATTTACGTTATCATCTCATGGTTTTGTGGTACCTATATCTGCTTGCGTTATTTAATCAACATGTGTTGTGCTGTTTTCATGTTGGTTGTTATATAATGTACTATTATTATTTGCATAATGGATTTTGACTTGAGTCAAAATGTTTGTATAGAACATCATGGCCAACGGGAGATCTATCCCCACCGCGACACAAATTGAGGAAATGATTAACGAGCGAGTCGCTGCTGCACTAGCTGAAAGACAACCCCAAGTTCCACCACCACCGCCTGTCAATCCACCTGTCGTCCGAGATGGGTGTACTTACAAGGAATTTCAAAACTGCAAGCCACACTACTTCAGTGGCACTGAGGGACCCGTCGGTCTCACCAGATGGTTCGAAAAGTTGGAATCGGTATTCAGGGTTAGCAATTGTTCTGAGGCTAACAAAACGAAATTTGCATCTTGCACGCTGTCTGATGGCGCGCTCACATGGTGGAATACCATGGCCCAAGCGAAAGGAATTGATGAGGCGTATGCTACGCCTTGGGAAGAATTTAAATGTGCTATGATCGAGGAATACTGTCCGAGAACCGAGATTCAAAAGATGGAAATCGAATTTATGCAATTGAAAACCGTAGGGAACGACCTTAACAACTACAACCGTAGGTTTTTGGAATTGGCTCTTATGTGTCCAACCATGGTCACCCCCGAATTTAAGCGTTTGGAGAAATACTTCTCGGGACTTCCTAAGTCCATCAAGGGTAATGTTACCTCATCCAAACCACCAAGTGTTCCCGAAGCAATGCGCATGGCGCATACTCTCTTGAATCAAATCATCCTGGACGAGCCGGAGAAGGCTAAGTTTGAAACTGTTAGTGGTGAAAAGAGGAAATGGGACAACAACCACAACAACAACAGGGGTAGGAACTATGATCAAAACCCGGCAAAACGACATGAAGGGTTCAGGCAAAACAACAACATGCACAACAACAACACCAACCCCAACAACAACAACCGCACCAATCCGAACTACAAAGGAACCTTACCACAATGCAATAGGTGCTACAAGCACCACACTGGGTATTGCAATGTTATCTGTGAGAAGTGCCAACGATCTGGACATGTTGGCAAGGATTGCAAGGTTACCACTTTGAATGTGAAGCCAAACCACAACAACAATGGGCCTAAGAAGTGTTATGAATGTGGAAAGACGGGCCATTTCAGAAATGAGTGCCCTAACAAGCGTAAGGATGGCGGACCACCACGTGCTAGAGCCTTCAATGTTAATGCAAGGGACGCTCGCGACAACCCCGACTTGGTGACAGGTATATTCAAGATCAACAATCTTTTAGCTTCTGTCCTATTTGATACTGGTGCCGATAGGAGCTATGTGTGTAGACATTTTTGTGATAAGTTAGATTGGTCGTTAGTTCCTTTGAAGGAAAGTATGCTTGTCGAGGTCGCCAATGGAAAACTTGAAAAGGTTGACCATATTAGTCGTGGAGCTATTATCAACATAGCTGGTGCAGATTTCGAAATTGATTTGATACCTATCAAACTGGGAAGTTTTGACGTGATCGTCGGTATGGATTGGTTGAGCAAGATAAAGGCCGATGTTATCTGTGGAGATAAAGCACTTCGCATACCACAAGGAGATGGCGAACCACTGGTTATCTATGGAGAGAGATGTACCTCGAAGTTGAACCTCATTAGTTGCGTGAAAGCACAAAAGATTATGAAGAAGGGACGCTTTGCTGTCCTAGCACATGTGAAAGCGGTAGAAACTGAGATGAAGAACGTGAACGACGTTCGAATTGTGAACGAATTTTCTGATGTCTTCCCAGAGGAATTGCCTGGATTACCGCCGCAGAGAGCAGTAGAGTTTCAGATTGACTTAGTGCCAGGAGCTGCACCTGTAGCTCGCGCACCTTATAGACTCGCACCTTCCGAGATGCAAGAATTACAGAGTCAACTACAAGAGCTATTAGATCGAGGGTTTATCCAACCAAGCTTCTCGCCTTGGGGCGCACCTGTGTTGTTTGTAAAGAAGAAGGATGGATCCTTCCGTATGTGTATCGACTACCGTGAACTCAACAAATTGACTATCAAGAATCGATATCCTCTTCCACGAATCGATGATCTTTTTGATCAACTACAAGGATCGAGCGTTTATTCAAAGATCGATTTGCGATCCGGATATCACCAGCTGAGGGTGAAGGAAAGTGACGTGATGAAAACTGCATTCAGGACCCGTTATGGTCATTATGAGTTCCTCGTGATGCCATTCGGTTTGACAAATGCCCCTGCCGTGTTCATGGATCTCATGAATCGTGTCTGCAAGCCTTACTTGGATAAGTTTGTTATCGTCTTCATAGATGATATCCTCATCTACTCTAAGAGCGAAGAAGAACATGAGCAACACCTTCGGCTTGTGCTTGAACTCTTAAGACAAGAGCAACTTTACGCCAAATTCTCCAAGTGCGAATTTTGGTTGAAGGAAGTACAGTTTTTGGGTCATGTTGTGAGCGACCAGGGTATCAAAGTTGATCCCGCCAAGATTGAAGCCATCAGCAAGTGGGAGACCCCCACTACTCCAACGCATATTCGCCAATTTCTAGGTCTCGCCGGTTATTATCGAAGGTTTATCGAAGGATTTTCTTTGATTGCGCGTCCTTTGACCGCACTGACTCACAAGGGCAAGAAGTTCATTTGGGAACCCACACACGAATCAGCATTCCAAACTTTGAAGAAGAAGTTAACCTCCGCACCTATCCTATCACTTCCTGAAGGCAGTGACGACTTTGTTGTTTATTGCGATGCATCAAAGAGTGGTTTTGGTTGTGTACTGATGCAACGATCAAAGGTTATTGCCTATGCCTCCCGCCAATTGAAGATTCACGAGCGGAACTACACTACACATGATCTTGAACTTGGAGCCGTTGTCTTTGCACTCAAATTGTGGAGACATTATTTGTATGGAACTAAGAGCACTATCTTCACCGATCACAAGAGTCTCCAGCACATCTTCGATCAGAAGCAATTGAATATGAGACAGCGTCGATGGATCGAGACGCTCAACGACTACGATTGTGAACTCCGTTATCACCCTGGCAAGGCCAATGTTGTAGCTGACGCTTTAAGCCGAAAGGAGAGGACGGCACCTCTCCGTGTTAGGGCTCTGAACATCACCATCCATTCGAACCTCAACAACCAGATCAGAGTAGCCCAAGTTGAGGCTCTCAAGGAGGAGAACATATCTCACGAGCATTTGAACATACTTGTCTCTCGATTCGAGGTTAGAGAGTCTGGACTCCGATGTTATGCCGGAAGAATTTGGGTACCTTACTATGGAGATCTACGAAGCCTGATACTTGATGAAGCACACAAATCGAGATATTCGATTCACCCCGGTGCAGGTAAGATGTACCACGACCTTAAAGAACAGTATTGGTGGCCGAATCTTAAGAAGGACGTTGCGACTTATGTTGGTAAGTGTTTGACTTGCTCGAAGGTTAAAGCCGAACATCAGAGACCTTCTGGGTTACTTCAACAGCCGGAAATCCCACAATGGAAGTGGGAAAGGATCACAATGGATTTCATTACTAAGCTGCCGAAGACGGTGGGCGGATGCGATACTATTTGGGTTATTGTTGACCGCCTCACCAAATCTGCACACTTCCTAGCGATGAAGGAAACTGATACAATGGAAAGACTTGCTCAGCTGTACATCAAAGAGGTTGTATCTCGTCATGGTGTACCTTTATCAATCATCTCCGATCGCGATCCCCGTTTTGCTTCCAGATTTTGGCGTTCTTTGCAAGAAGCCATGGGAACTCGTCTTGACATGAGTACTGCTTATCATCCTCAGACTGACGGGCAAAGTGAACGAACGATTCAGACCTTGGAGGACATGCTGCGTGCATGTGTCATTGATTTTGGAAAGGCCTGGGAAAGGCATTTGCCACTCGCCGAATTCTCGTACAACAACAGTTATCACTCAAGCATTAATGCTGCACCTTTTGAAGCATTGTATGGTCGTAAGTGCCGATCTCCTATTTGTTGGGCCGAAGTAGGCGAAAAGCAAATCACCGGACCCGAGGTAGTTCACGAAACCACGGAGAAGATTGCTCAGATCCAAGCTAGACTTAAGATTGCCCGTGATCGCCAAAAGAGCTATGCCGATCTTAAACGGAAAGACTTTGAATTTAATGTTGGTGATCGTGTAATGTTGAAGGTTGCACCTTGGAAAGGTGTGATCCGTTTTGGAAAACGTGGAAAGTTGAACCCACGATACATTGGTCCTTTCGAGATCTTGGAACGTGTTGGACCAGTTGCATACCGTTTGGATCTACCAGCACAATTGAGCTCAGTTCATCCTACCTTCCATGTGTCAAACTTGAAGAAGTGTCTTGCTGCACCCGAACTCATCATACCTTTGGAAGAACTTACTATTGATGACAAACTCCACTTTGTGGAGGAACCTGTTGAGATTATGGATCGTGAGATCAAAACTTTGAAACGCAACAAGATTCCGATTGTACGGGTACGATGGAATGCCAAACGAGGACCTGAGTTTACTTGGGAACGAGAGGATCAAATGATGCGGAAATATCCTCATCTTTTCCCGACTCCTCCATCTACTTCAGCTTAAATTTCGGGACGAAATTTTCTTTAACAGGTGGGTAATGTAACGACCCTGGTTTTTCCAACGTTATTTATTAATAATTATTATTATTAATACGTGTGATTAATCGAATGTATGTTATTACATTTACATGTTGCTTTAATTGCCCGTACTTGAACTTTAAATGCCCGAAACGTCTTTGTGACACCCGGAACTTGCACGAATAATATTTTAAGATATTATTTACATTCATGATTAATTTTATTAATCATTTTAATTAACTAAGACTATTAGTTAATTACTTGGGCATTTAGTGGACTTACTTGTTACTTGCATACAACTTGGGCTTTATACATGTACATGGACTTATGAGAGCCCACCCTACTTATTAGTTGGACTTAATTAGCCCATTAAGACTTGCAAGTATCAAACTTAAGTGTAACTAGTTAGTTACATCCATTTAGAATCTTGTTAACACTTGATCCCCATGTAAACACCTCTTTTACCCAACTTTTGTCATCTTTACATGCTAGTAACCATAAGACTTCTCCCTCCCTCCATTTTGCTGCAGAAAAACGTGGCCTTAGAGCCTTTTGATGGGAGTTTTGGTTTTCAAATTTCATTACTTACTTCATTCACATTTACTCTTTCATTTTACACACACATTACTTGCATACTTTTCTCTCTTTTCTCTCTCATTTTTCTCTAAAGATTGTAAGTATTATGAACAACTTTTCTTCTCTTTTCTTTGTCCCAAAACCGAATTACAAACACCCCATAATCATCATCATCTTTTGTTACTTGTAGTTTGATTACTTGTTGTTGTTAGTTTGTTACATGTAATTGTTAGTTGTTCTTTACTAGTTACAAGATCAAACTTTCTAGTTTTGATTCTTCATCTTTATCTTGTTATAACAAGAACATCAAGAACATAATCTATCTAGTATTGTTCTACATATTTTGTTTCAAAGATTTAAAGTTCATAGTTGTAGAAACTCATTACTTGTAAGTTCTTGAAGTAACTTTAAAGTTACTTCACTTAAAGATCAACTTGGGTTGAATCTTTAAAAGTATGAGCAACTATGAACCATTTTCTTATTTAGTTAGTTTTCTACTTTATTTTGTTTCAAAAGATTTAAAGTTTATAATCTTTATAATTGTTACTTGTGCTCTTGTTTGTTGTATGTTACTAGAATACCACCTTCATGGTTGGTTTAGGCTTATCATTCATTTTCTTTATTTTTAGTTGCTTACTACACATTTGAACAAGGACATGAAACCAACAAGAGCTTACACTTTGGTGCAAGTATCATGGATCCAACACTTGGTTGTGATCTTTCTTAGTGTTCATGAACTTGTTCATAAACTTACATGTAACCTTGGTTCATCAAACACTTACAACACTTGCACTTGAGTTATGATGGACAAACCTTGGTCAAAATGATGTTAACACATCAACGAGTTGTACACTTGAAGCTATACGCATCAAGGATGAGAACCGTGATGAACATCAAGCACCGAGACAACCGGAACTCTCCAAAACCCACTGTTCTGTCCAAAACCTACTGACCTGATGCTTCTGGAACAGACCAGTAGACCTGGGCTGTTCTAACCTTGATTTTTAGATAGAACTTTTCGAGTAGATAACTTTTCATATAGGACTCGTCTTAATCCGAGTTACGGTTTAGGATTTATGGCCCTCCGATCGTTACCATGTCCTTTAACGTTGTGCAGAAATTTCTGACCTACTCGCACTTAGACCGTCGCCACGGTCAAACCAAGACGAGTTTGCTTCTGTAAATTTTACCACACTTAAGGGACTCATAGACGGATCCATGACCACTGGTCTCACCTTAATTCAGTAAGGGTAGAGGCCGTGGTGACTGACCGAAGTTAGCCTTTGTTTTAAACGACTTTCATAAACGAGTCTTACTTGTTACCTTTTGTTTAATGATGATTGATGATGACCCTTATGACCTTAATTACGTACTTGTAAACCTTTTGAGACGACTTATTGACTTAGTGCTATTTGACTTAGGTTGAGGACGTTTGGACCGTTACTTGCACACCACTTTCCGACTACTACCTTACCGTTACTACATTATCATTGTGAGTTATAGCATTCCCTTTTTACTTTAACTTATTTTGGGAACTGAGAATACATGCGGATTTTATGTTTTACATACTAGGCACGAGTACTTAAACTTTATATATGTGTGGGTTATATAACGGCAGAAACATTCCCTTTAGCTCGGTAACGTTTAATCATTGGTTTTTGAACCGTGAACGCGAATCTTAGATATGGATCCATAGGGTTTGACATCCCCACTCGGGCTAGTAGCGCTAGCATTTAACGAGTGTTTAATACTTCGAGGTTATACGCACTTGCCAAGTGCACTTTAAGGGGGTACATTAAACGTTAAGTTAGTTACCGGGTGCCCACGGTTAAGCATATACTTTTACATACTTTTGAAACGCTCGTTGTAGCACTGAAATCTCGTGGCCTACTTACGTTACTGTTATACTTAAACTATAGCTCACCAACCTTTGTGTTGACCTTTTTAAGCATGTATTTTCTCAGGTGCTTGAAGTCGCTTCCGCTATCTTACTAGTCGTGCTGTAGAACCCGCTGCCTAGAGTTGTTATCGCATGACTACTTATGTTGCATTCAAACTTTTTACTTATGAACTTATGTTATGTAACGACCATTATGGTCACGTACACTTATTTAATGCTTCTACTTAGCGAAGCATACTTTTGATTTGTAAAACAATTGACGTATGTTATGACGTCACTTCTATTTATGAATGTAAACTCTGTTTTGAAAACGCATATAGTACTTAACCTTGTAATGATCCTGTTGATGATGGTCCGTACATGATGATTTAGTACGGGGCGTCACACCATCCGCCCAAGGACGAATGACATCATCCCACTTAACCCACGAGATTTTTGTCTCGTCACCCGCCCCACCCCAAAAAAAATTTCGTCTCACACTCTCGAGTTTTTTAAGCACGCTAGGCGGAGCACGGAAGAGCGAAAAGTAATACAACGGCAAACTATTTAGGACCGAATTCACGAGCGTTAAACATCCACCGAATGATATCGCACGAGCTTTCCAATCCGATAACCGTTTCTCAAACTTATCAACTACCGGTTTCCAACTTCCAGCTTTGTTCATATTTGCACCAACAGGCAAACCAAGATAAATAAACGGGAAAGAGCCCACCTTGCATCCAAAGAGATTCGCCATAAAATCAACATCATTTTTATCAACACCCACACTAAAAAGGTTACTCTTGGTATAGTTAACTCTAAGACCGATCCTTTTTATATTAAATCTGTCGGCCTAGCTTTTCAGTTATACGCCACGCCACGACTCAATGCACCAAAATACTCCCATTTTTACACATCCCTCGACTTGATATTTTAGTTGTACCCCGCGCCGCGGGCTATATAGCCGCGCCGCAGCTTATCTCTTGTGCTGTCTCCTTGTGTAAAACTTAGACAAATTCGCCCAAAATCAACTACAACCATACTATTAAGGTAACGACGATAGAATAGTATAAAATGTACCTCAAAATGCTCCAAAATTCGAACCAATAATCTTCTCGACTCTCAAAACCCAATTCTATCAAATATCTTCCCAAATAGCTCCAATTCATATCCAATGGACCAAAATACGACCGATATTGCGCGAATAAACATGTGAAAATTAAGCAATATCACACTTCCTAACCTAATCTCACCATCTCTCTAACATAATCAAATGCTCATCGATCGTCACCATCTTCTTAGCGGCGTCACTGATATCACTCAAAAAGTCATGTTTTTACTAGTGATAGCACCCATATTTTAACCCTAATATTAACAAAATATGCTTTAAACATGCAAAAATCAGTAACATTTGTTATTAAGGGTGTAAAATGCTGAAAAGTCTAAAACTTGTCCAAATTAAGATTTTTAACCGGTTTTTCAGTGTATTTTTGTTGGGGTGTATTGTGATGAATATCGTATGAATGTATGAATATCCATGAAGATTGATATGAATATTTGAGAGGAAAAGTCAATTAGTCAAAATTGACTTTTCCACAACTCTCTTGAACTCTGTTAGGTGCTTAGCTATGTGTGTGAATGAATCACTTCTAAGGATGCCTTGTGGGATATATATATATATAGCCCTTGTCGATATCCCACCATTACAAGGCTTACCACACTATCTATGCAATTCCTGGGGTTCTAACAATTTTATCTACAAGAGGTAGATCCTACCTACTTAAACTATTTTAGGGATCAAGTTACTCATTAAATCAAAGAATAAACCTTGGAGTATTGATCCATAAAGCTTGACTGAAGAAATAAAGGAAAAGCAGCAATCAAGGTTTCCGAAAACCCTGATTTAGGATTCAGCCGGGAAGCTCAATTCTGGAGCTCAAAAAGACTATCTGGCCTTGGAAGCACTCAATTAAGAAGTAATATTAAAGATATATCAAGAATATAGAGGCTTCCAAGATACATGTGCGAAGATTAAGAAGATGCAAGACTTGCACCCAAAACACATACTGAAAACACACACTTAATCCTAATCACTCTGAAACTCAAAGACAACCACAATGAGTGATTTAGGGACTTTTGTAACATCATGTGGAAGTCTAGGGGACTCAAAGATAAAGCATCTACCCAAATACAAGTGTCAGTTGACACCCGAAAGACTGTAGCTGTCAGTACATTCGTAAAACCCACCAAATGACACTGGAGACCCGGGCAGCCAAACTGCGACCCAGAGCCTAAAAGTGGTGACCCAGACATATGGGGTCCACCTTAATTAACTTTTTTATGCAACTGGTGACCCGAAAAATGAAACTGGCGACTCGTTTACTTAAACTGGTGACTCGTTTACTCAAACTAGTGACTCGTTTACACAAACTGGAGACACGTTTACTCAAAATGGTGACCCATTACTCAAAGTGGCGACCCAAATCATGAAAGTGACGACCCAAGACATATAACTGGTGACCCATCCTTTGAAAATGGTGACTCTCTTTGCCTATAAATAGAAACGATGTTCAATTGATTTCATACACCTTCAAGCAGAGAGAAATCTCTCTGTACCCATCCATTTCCACTTTGTACCCCCAAATCTTTCTCAATATGTAGTTTATAATAGTAAGTAGCTAGGATATGGAGGAAGAAGCATGTAATAGTTTAGAAGAGCTGTCTGAATCTCTGCCTGTAATTCAAGACTATCACTGCTGAGTAATAAAGTTATGTTTGTTTCCTTCCTTATCTTTTGATTATACTTTTTGTATGTTAATTGATATAAAAATGATTTTAAACATTTTATTGCTTAATTTCTTCATGTATTTTTCGGCTCTAGTTATTGAGTCGACAACAAGCATCGATTTATTGGCATAGAGCCTAAATTAAATTTCAGACAGGATTTAAAACTCATAGAAATTTTATTTTAGCATTTTCCTGGTGTCTCAATATTATTTTATTTATTTTTTTTTTTTAAAAACTTTTTCTTTTACTTATTGGCCGGAGGTCCACTTGGAAGCAATCTCTCTATCTGTCGAATAGAGAGGGAGATGACTTTCTCTACTT
This sequence comes from Rutidosis leptorrhynchoides, assembly GCF_046630445.1. Classification (NCBI taxonomy): domain Eukaryota; kingdom Viridiplantae; phylum Streptophyta; class Magnoliopsida; order Asterales; family Asteraceae; genus Rutidosis; species Rutidosis leptorrhynchoides. The sequence continues at coordinate 399,936,307 of NC_092333.1, forward strand.
TTGAGAGTGTTTTCACTGTGGGTGGAGAAATGACTTGTCTTTATTCTCAGATAAGGGAAGAATTTTCTACATCTCACCTCTCCCATACACCACTTATATGGTATTGGGTTTTGTTGTTGTCCTTCATGTATTTGTTGTGATCAAACTTTAAAATGGTACGCTGTTAAATTATATATATATATATATATATATATATATATATATATATATATATATATATACACACACACACACACACACACATACACACAAACATATATATAAGTGACCTCGTATCCAGGGCGTGTGTGTGTGTGCGCGTAAATATATACTTATATATATACTCAAATATATACTAATGTTCCTATATATCTTTCTAGATATATATACATATAGTATATAAATGCTTATATATATATACTTATATAAATATAATCATATATATTATACGTTTCGAATACTTTTATATAAAAAATGACTTTTAACCAAACTATCATTCAACGCTCTTCCACCAATAAACGTAGTTTAACCTTGATTAAATTGCTGGAAAACCTTTTATATGTCAAGAGTATCAATTCATGGAAACATGAATTATATACTAATGACATGGTTTATTGGCTATTTTAAGTAAGAGCTTGGTTTTAATCTATAAATAGAATTTAACGCGCTAAAATACAAACTAAGTTTATATATCTAAAAAGGCAAAAGAATCATTGGTTATTCTTTTTGTTGCCGCCTTTTTATTTACCAAATTCATATATATTGTTAATGCACGAAATTAGCTTCGATTTCGTGTTCTTATTGTTTGGATCGAATCACAGTTGGTGTTCTAAGTGTATGTCGATGTGTATGAGTTGTTTGTGTATAAATCAGTAAAAAATAATAATAATATGGTGATACTTGTTAAATAAACAGTGAATAATGATATAGATCTGATTAATCACAAGAATATGTGACGAAGATCAATATCACAGAGATGTATGTTGTGTGTGTGTATTCAACAGTAGCAATAATGTGAATATAATAGTGTGCAATTATCAAACACAAATCAGATTCACACAAACATATGTAATATAAATCTAGATTGATGACTACAATGGATAATTGGTGGAAATCAATACCAAAATTGGTATGATTTCCACAAGCTTTCTTGAACAATTGAGGATGTGGGATTGAGAGCAAACACACATAAAGGTGCCTCTCACAATAACAAGGGTTTTCAAAATGGGAAGGCTTGAGGTGAATTGTGATGTAACATGGTATTTATACATATACCATGTTACTTACAATTAAGTAAACAATCACCTCTTAAATCGTTTAACGTTCAACCCTAATTAATTAACTCATTTAACCGCATCTATTTAATTGACATCGAAACTCCAATCTAAATTGTTAGGATTTTATCCCAACAACTCCCCCTAAGTTGTGAGTTGTGTCATACGCAAAACATCTACACCAACTCGCATCTTTAATCGAACAGGATAAAATCCTTTCAATCTCCCCCTAAGATGTGAGTTGTGTCTGACTCTTCTTCATCTTCTGAACTTTAGTTTACTGCAGCTCGGAGTGTGGACATCTCTAAAGCTCTTTTGTGTTGATGAAGTTCACAACAAAAACTCTTCAACTTTAGTTATCTCTTGAATGCTGCAGATTTGATAAGATCTTCAAAATGAATTTCTCTACACATTAAATCTGCACAACAGCATTTGTTGAAGCTTTACAATTCTCGAATCGAGTGATGGAACTAAGAGGATTAATCTTGAAGAACCAATATCCTAATGCTCTCCCTGAGCCGTTGAAGTATCTTCAGCCGATCTTTAATCTCTCTTATCCAAAGCCACTCTCTAGATTAAAGTTTGTGTGCAGAAGCGTTGAGTAGTGGACATCACTCAATATTCAAATAACTACTCTGTCGTCTCTGTAATTTGACGTTGCGGTGCGGAAGCGTGAGTAGTATAATTGATTGTAAACTCGTAGTCATTCTCTATTACAGATCTAATATTTATAAGGAGTACATGAAGACTCTAGAACCCTAACAAAAAAACTAATGGACCGGGTCCATATGTACAATTGGGTTGGACCAATATAAATAACTAACAAGCCAAAAAAGGACTATAAAAATATACAGTTTAATACACCCCCGCAGTTGGAACGGGAGGTAAAGTACGAACGTTCAAACTGGACTTGAAGTCATTAAACAGCTGTGTTGGAAGTCCCTTGGTGAAGATATCTGCATATTGAGAACTAGAAGGAACATGAAGAACACGAACAGCTCCAGTGGCAACTAGATCACGCACAAAATGAATATCAATCTCTATGTGTTTGGGGCGTTGATGCTGAACAGGGTTGGTGGAAAGATAGACCGCACTCACATTGTCACAATAAACTAAAGTGGCCTGGAATAATGGAGAATGAAGCTCGCGAAGTAAGTTACGAATCCAACACGTTTCAACAACGGCATTTGCAACGGCTCGATATTCAGCTTCAACACTGGATCGAGATATCGTAGCTTGGCGTTTAGAAGACCAAGAAAGAAGATTGTCACCAAGAAACACACAATAACCAGAGGTTGAGCGACGTGTACCAGGGCAACCTCCTCAATAAGCATCAGAATAAGCTGTAAGCTTAGTAGTAGAGGAGGAAAATAGTTGAAGCCCATTATCAACAGATCCACGAAGATAACGTAAAACACGTTTGAGTGCATTAAAATGGGGTTCTCGAGGATCATGCATGTATAAACACAACTGTTGAACAGCATATGTGAGATCAAGACGTGTAAAAGTTAGGTATTGAAGAGCACCAGCAAGACTACGATATAATGTGGGATCTGTAACAGGGGGTCCATTAGGCCCAAGCTTGGACTGAGTATCAACAAGAGTAAGACATGGTTTACTATTGGTCATATCAGCCCGTTCTAAAATGTCCATAGCATATTTTTGCTGAGAGAGAAACATGCCATGTTTAGAACGCGTAGCAGAAATACCTAAAAAATAATTCAGTGGCCCAAGATCAGTCATGGCAAACTCTTTGCCAAGCGAGGTAATAATCTTCTGTAAAAGAGAGGTGGATGAAGCAGTGAGAATAATGTCATCCACATAGAGAAGTAAGTAAGCAATATGAGTCCCATGACGGTAAATGAACAAAGACGAGTCACAATGGCTATGTTGAAAACCAACACGAAGAGCATACTGAGCAAATCTATGAAACCAAACACGAGGAGCCTGCTTAAGATCATATAAAGATTTGTAAAGATGACAAACATAACCTGGTTTTGTTGGATCATGAAAACCTGGGGGCTGGTGCATGTAAACAGTGTCTGTAAGATCGCCATGTAAAAAGGCGTTCTTGACATCAAGCTGATGAATCGGCCAATGTCGAGAAACAGAAAGGCTAAGTACCGTCCGAATAGTTGCCGGTTTTACCACCGGACTAAAAGTCTCACCACAATCAATATCAGGTCGTTGACTTTTGCCATTAGCCACCAAACGAGCTTTGTACCTGTCTAAAGTGCCATCAGAGTGTAATTTACGTTTTAACAACCACATAGATCTCACAATATTAACACCTGAGGGTATCGGAACAAGAACCCAAGTACCATTTTTAATTAAAGCATTATATTCATCAAGCATTGCCTGTTTCCACTTAGGGTCAGAAAGGGCATGGATGTGAGATTTAGGAATATCAGATGGGGTGTTAATATTTAAGTTTAAGCGAGAGATAGGTTTATGAATTCCGGTTTTTACACGGGTGAGCATTGGGTGTTGATTGTGGGTTGCTGGTGTGGGGGTGGTCGAACCAGACATACTCTCAACCGAGGTGGGTGGAACGGAGGTCGAAGCATCAATAGGAGTTGAAACTTCGGCGGAAGAAGGAGCATGGTCAGCGGAAGTAGGAACCGAATTAGTAGCAGGTGTTATGTTAGGGTTATCAGTTTGGTGGTGGTGTGGATGGGGTTGGAACTCTCCGGGAATTTCAAGAAATGAATATGATGGAGAGGAGTTTGGTTGCATGGAACCAAATGGAAATATAGTCTCATCGAATGTGACATGACGAGAGATGATGATCTTCTTGGTTTTAAGATCAAGACAACGGTACCCAAGATGATTGGTTGGGTAGCCAAGGAAGATGCAAGGGCTGGAACGTTTGGCGAGTTTGTGAGGTGTTGGAAGATGTGGGTAACACAAGCAACCGAAGACACGGAGATGAGAAAATTTAGGATTTTTGTTAAAGAGTTTAGTAAATGGTATATCATTTGAAATAGAAGTTGAGGGAAGAATATTAAGAAGGTGGGTGGCCATGTGAAGAGCCTCAACCCAATATTCAGGTGGGAGGCGAGCATGAAAGAGAAGAGAGCGGATAGTGTTATTAATAGTGCGAATCATTCGTTCTGACATACCATTCTGTTGAGAGGTATGCGGACATGAGAAACGAAACTCATTGCCATGGGTGGAAAAGAGGTCATGGAAAGAAGCATTATCATATTCACCCCAGTTATCACATTGGAGGGCTTTGATTGTGGTGTTAAATTGATTTTTAACATATGCATGAAAGTGTAAAAATTTGGAAAACGTGTCATATTTCTTACGAAGAGGGTATATCCATAGAAAATGTGTAAAATGGTCCAATAATAACATGTAATATTTAAAACCACCTACGCTGACAATGGGGGATGTCCATAAATCAGAATGTATTATTTCAAAGGGTTTAGAAACAACAGAAGTAGAACGAGAGAATGGTAATCTAGCATGTTTTCCTAACTGACATGCATGACATAAGGTTTTAGACGGGGCTTTATTACAATTAAAAAAACCCACGAGAAACTAAGGTATGTAGAACGTGGTCGCCCGGGTGTCCTAAACGATTGTGCCAAATAGGTTGACTCGATGTAAGTAAAGCGATGTTGGATATGTTGGATGGAGTGACAGGGTAAAGATCACCATCACTGTCACAATGAAGAAGAGTATGTCTAGTCCGGGCATCCTTTACGGAAAAACCAAATTCGTCAAACTCAATGGTAGGTTTATTATCTTTATTAAACTGTTTGAAAGAAATTAAGTTTTTAACGATATTAGGTGTAACAAGGATATTATGAAGGTGTAAGGGTCGGTAAGGATTGGGTAATGTGGCATTTCCGGATATTAGTACGGGTATGGTGGAACTGTCACCGACAACAACTGATGAAACATTGCTTTTATTAAAAAAGTATCGAGTTTACCTGAATTCGAGACAAGGTGAGCAGTGGCTCCGGTATCCATGTACCACCTCTCATCATTCGGCACACCTATAGAACTCTTAGTAGCATACGCTTGCGAGTAGGGAGGATCATGTGGACCAGGCCCAAAAATATTGGGCTGATTAAAATGTTGCGGAGCTGAACCAAAATAATACTATTGAGTTGGACCAAAATTAGAAAATTGCCAAGTCAAATGGTAGAGAGGTAGGCTGGGCCCACTCAAAATTAACCCATGGCTGTTGAAACTTTCCTGTAAAATTTGTCGCCGTCATTGATGTAGAGAATATAAAGCTCAAATCAGTAGCAACCAACAAATAATCTAAGTGTATGAGAATATGAATTCCACTTTACGGAGCAAGACTTGTGCCTTCCACGTAGCAATAAAGTGTTAGAGACTTTTTTTTTTTTTTTTTTGGCGATGAAGAAAAAAAAAAAAAAAAAATTAGACAGATAAGTAAAAGATAAGATTTAAGAAAATAATCCTAAAGCAAATGGTAGCTTTGAGCCTATGATGCTATGTTTGATTGCAGACTCCACGTGTGCTATCTACTAACTAAAGAAAGAATTGTAGATGGCAAATGCTAAACGGGTGGCACCGAAATATCAAATTAGAAACGGTGGGAATAAATCCACCAAATTAGCAATCAGTCCATGGGTAGAGAAAGAATTAAAAAATGAGAGTGGTACCAGAAGCGATCGATTTCTCGGAAATTGACCTAGTACAGTAGGCTCGATACCATATAATTGATTGTAAACTCGTAGTCATTCTATTTATAAGGAGTACATGAAGACTCTAGAACCCTAACAAAAAAAAAAACTAATGGACCGGGTTCATATGTACAATTGAGTTGGATTAATATAAATAATTAACAAGCCAAAAAAGGACTATAAAAATATACAGTTTAATAAGTAGTGGAGATCACTCAATTTTCAAATAACTACTCTGTCGTCTCTGTAGTTTGACGTTGCGGTGTGGAAGCGTGAGTAGTAGACCCTTTAAAGATGTCTTGCAATTTGTTGCTGGATATGCAGGAGCAGTAAGCTTTAATCAACCTTTTGGCAATTCGACGATCACTTTCTCATGATAGTTTTGAATCTTCATGAGTATCATGCTTGGTTAGTTGATACAACAAATTACAAATAAATTTCAAAACTTTCTAAGTACTCCTACTATGCAATTACATTGGAGAGCATATGTAATAAGATCCACAATGAATTACATGAGTACTCTTTACATCAACTTTCTCATAAGAAATTACATTGAAATGAATAGACTTCTAAGAATGACAATGTAATGTCGGTGTATGTTTGGTTGTGCCATCCACAGCAAATCCTTGGTTTTAGGGTTGCGACACAATGTAAGTATCAAGCTCTAACAAAATCACTCCGAGATAGCGCCGGATGATGTAAGACCCGAATATTCGTAGTGTACATATGTGTATATGAGTTACTCAAGTTTGGGGTTTTTGTTGCACAAAATTAAAAAGACAAAAGATGCTGAACTGGGAGGGTCGTGCGCCGCGCGGCTAGGTGGCGCGCCGCGCCATCTGTCTGTGACAGATTCTCTCTTTCTTTTAAATTAGATATTTTGAGGGTATTTTGGTAAAATCACTTGGAGGCCGAATTTATTACCCTAGATCAGTTTTGGGGAGCTCATTTACTACTCCCACAACAACCCCATCTTCTCCAATTAAACTCTAGAGAGAGAGTGCAATCCTTGAGTGAGAAAGCTCCATCAAAGGGTGAAAGAGGTTGAATCGGGTCTTAGTGCGAGTTCTAAAGTCGTTCATCTAGTCGCTAGCTACGTAGTGATTGTGTTGGCAAGTCCTAAAACCTAGATTCTTACTTTAATTGCATTAAGGGTTAGGGTTTGGGTTAGTGATGCACACAAAACCCACTTGCTAGTAATTTGGGGGTTTTGGGTGAATTTGGGTCATGTAGACTCAAAGGTAACTAATTAGGGTTTTCAAAGTGTTAATTTATGTTTATGAACCTAATTAGTTAGTTAAAGTACTAGAACACTTCAATGATATGTAAATGGGTGTTAATTGGGCATGGATGACCCAAATGGGTGTGTTGACCTTGAAATGGGTCAAATGGGTCTTTAATGACCTAAGTGGCCTAGTAATTATGAAAACGAGTTAGCCTTGTGACCTAAATGTGTTTTAAACCATCTTGACGAATGATTAGGGTTTTGGTGTGTGTTGACCCAATGTAGGGTTAAGGGTGCAAATGGGTTGAAATTGCACTTTGGGTCAAAATGACTTAGGAAGGGTGAAAGAATTGGTTGACCGACTTGAGTTTGCGTTTGATAATATGTATAATGTGATAGGTACGTTACTTTGAGGTTTCGCAAGCTCGGGTATCTTTTCACAAGACTTTGAGGTGAGTGGAATAATTATATGCGTATGTATATAATGTATTTATTTGTTGTAGCGTGAATGGTGTAGTGTCGAGGTGTTAAGACACCACGTTTCATGTGAAGAGTGTAGCATCGAGGTGTTAAGATGCCACTCGGGTGTAGCATCGAGGTGTTAAGATGCCACCTAGGAGTGTAGTGTCGAGGTGTTAAGACACCGCTCCGTAAAATAATGAGTGAAGCATCGAGGTGTTAAGATGCCACTTGGGGTGAAGTGCCGAGGTGTTAAGGTGCCACCCTAGGGGTTAGTGGTGCGAGGTGTTAAGTGCCCTAACGGATGTTGTGAACACCGATGGCATTTTCGCGAGCGCCGTTCCCTTGTACTATTGGTTAACCATGGTTATTTTGTGTTGTAAGCATATTATATTATTCGAGTTATATTTATATGCGGTTGTTATGCTAGCTTGTGGTATTGGAGATTTATAGCTTGATATTGCGACGATAAGCTAATGTTGTTTGCTAGCATGTTTGGGGTTGTGTAAGTGTATGCAAGTAGGTATAATTATATATGTATTCGTATAATTATTGCATTCACTAAGCTTTGCTTACCCTCTCGTTGTTTACCATTTTATAGGTTCGGTTTTGGACAAGGGTAAGGGCATCGTTTTGGACTAGAGATCCCGCTTGATGCTAGGGGACGCTTTTGGCTTTAGTAGCTCTTGGAGTTTGACCGATAGTTGGGTAGTTTAATCCCAAACGCCATGCTCATTGTGTAGTTTGGAACTTAAACTTTTTGGTGGTCGAAACTCGTAAATTGTATTAAACTCGTAAAACGGCCGATGTGGGCCCCGCTTGTAAAACTTTAATTTTATGTTTGAAACATGTTAGTTTTACATATTTGGTTGTATGGTAAAAAGCGTTTTGTCTAAAAGTGCCGGGAACTAGTCAATCTTTTCGCGGTTAAAAGTCCCGAGGACAGCCAGATATGGCGCGGCGCGCGGGCCATATGGCGCGGCGCGCCGATGGTCTGCAACATAAATTTTTTTTTATTTCGTATTTTCACAAGGTTTTGTCGGGTGTTGGTTTGTGTTGTTACAAGTGGTATCAGAGCATGGTCTAAGGGATTTAGGTGACTTGAGATAGGCGCCTAGACTTAGACTTTTTGTGTGCGCGTTTATGCGGGACTTGTAGGACTTTGGGTCGGATCGGGATTGGTTTGTGCATAGGTTTATGTAAACTAATCATGTGCTATTTGTTATGTATGTTTAGCGAGCATCGAGCGAGATGGACGTTGTACTAGCAAGTTAATGCGACGTGCTCGCGTAACAATGATTAGCTACCATTGTTACGGGCGCAAATCGTGTCGAACGAGCAATGTACGATGATTGTTGAGCAAGATGGGGTAGTGTGGTGTATATGTATATACATCCGTGTTATGTCTTTTTGTTTCGCCGCTTAACCTACTTCGTTTTATAGAATGAAGACGAGAAACGGACCCGATCATGATAACGGAAGTACAAGTGAGGACGCCGAGTTTTCGGCCAAGGTTGAGGCCGTCTTTAAAAAGTTAAAAGCGGATTTTCTTACGGACGTCCGAAAGGTCTTCCAAGATTCGGTCGATGGGCAAGTGACCGATTTGATAAATGAACGAATGAAGGCCACTATCGAAGAGGCCCTTGATGCTAGAAACATTTATCCTCGTGGTGAAGGAGGTGAAGGAAGGCGGGACTTCCACTACAAGAATTTCAAGGACGCTCAACCCCCGATGTTTAATGGGGTACGAGATCCTTTAAAAAGTACATGTTGGATCTCCGACATCGAGGGAGCTTTCCGTACCTCAGAATGTCCTCCCGAGAAGAAGGCGAGGTATGGCTCTAGCATGCTACGAGAAGAGGCTAAGTTATGGTGGGATGATAAAATCAACTTGTATGGTGAGGAACAATGTATGGGCTTGACGTGGGAAGAGTTTAAGAAGGAGTTTTTCAAGGAATACCGAACTTCTTCCGATCTCGATAGAATCCGGGACGAGTTGCACCATTTGCAACAAGGCTCAATGGACTTAGTTACTCTTAAGTCTACATTCTTGGCAAAGACTCGTTTTTGCCCGGAATATGTTGGTGATGATCATAAGCTCATGAAGGATTTCTACCGTACTTTGAATGATGAGTACAAGGGGAAGATTAATCGGGGTATGGCTAAGTCTTTTGAGGAATTGTTCGAGTTGGCTCGGGGTTTTGAGCCGGAGGTTCCAAGAAAGAGTGATTTCATGTTTTCCAAAAGAAAATTTGAGGGTTTTAGTTACTCTAACGCCTCAAGCAAGAAGAGCAAGAGCAAGAGGGGGGCCGAAAGTGTCAATAGTGCAAAGAAGGGCACTATCGGCGAGTTTTCTTATACGTGCTACAATTGTGGGCAATCGGGTCATATGGCTCGTGAGTGTCCGAAACCACGTTCCGGAAACAAAGTCACTTGTTTTAATTGCGGCAAAGAGGGGCATAAGAAGCCGGAGTGTCCCGATTTGCGAATTGATAATGTGAAGCGGTTAGAGAAGGCGGCGGGTACGGCTAGGGGTCGCAACTATTTGATGACCAATGATGAAGCCAAACAATCGCACGAAGTTGTCTCAGGTACTTACATGGTTAATTCTAATCCGGCAAAGATTCTTTTCGATAGCGGTGCAAATTTGTCGTTTGTGTCTCCTAAATTTGTACCTAAACTTAATAGACCGTTAGCTAAGTTAAGTCGTCCGATAGAAGTCGAAATAGCGGACGGCAAGACGGTGCTAGTGGTTGATGTGTGTGAAAATTGTGATGTTGTTTTTGGTTCCGAAACCTTTAAAATTAATATCATTCCAATGACCTTGGGCGATTTTGATATTGTCGTTGGTATGGATTGGCTCGATCATTACAGAGCCGATATTGCATGCCATGACAAGTTTATTCGTGTGAAGGCCCCAAGTGGGGGAGAGTTAATTATTCATGGTGATAAGCGAAGGAGACCGGTGCCGATATGCACTTTTGCACGGGCACGTCATTCCGTTGTTACCGGTGGCATGGCTTTCCTTGCTCATGTTGTTGATACTCGTAATGAGTCACCACCTATTCGTGAAATTCTGGTAGTTAATGAGTTTGAAGACGTCTTTCCGGATGAGTTACCGGGTGTTCCGGCGGAAAGACAAGTCGAGTTTCGCATTGAGTTGGTTCCGGGGGCTACTCCCATTGCTAAAACTCCTTATCGTTTAGCACCAACAGAAATGCAAGAGTTGTTAAATCAAACCCAAGAGTTGCTCGAGAAGGGTTTTATTCGACCGAGTGCTTCGCCATGGGGCGCTCCGGTATTATTTGTGAAGAAGAAAGATGGTAGTATGCGTATGTGCATTGATTACCGTGAGTTGAATAAAATGACGATCAAGAATCGTTATCCATTACCTAGGATTGACGATTTATTTGATCAACTTCAAGGTGCAACGTATTTCTCTAAGATCGACCTACGGTCCGGCTATCACCAAATGCGGGTCCGTGAGGAAGACATAGAGAAGACGGCTTTTCGAACGCGTTACGGGCATTATGAGTTTGTAGTTATGCCCTTTGGTCTTACGAATGCACCGGCGGCATTCATGGATCTTATGAACCGAGTGTGCCAACCTATGTTGGACAAGTCGGTAATAGTGTTCATTGACGACATACTAGTCTACTCGAAAAGTATGAACGAGCATGAACGTCATTTGCGTGAAGTATTGAAGACGCTACGAAAGGAGAAGTTGTATGCAAAGTTCTCCAAATGTGAATTTTGGCTAAGGGAAGTTCAATTCCTTGGTCATATCGTGAACGAAAACGGTATTCAAGTAGATTCGGGGAAGATAGAAACGGTGAAGAGTTGGGGACGACCGACTACGCCTACGGAAATCCGAAGTTTTCTCGGATTGGCAGGTTATTATCGTCGGTTTATCCAAGACTTTTCTAAGATTGCTTCTCCATTGACGAAGTTGACAAGAAAGAATGCTGGGTTCAATTGGGAGAACGAGCAAGAAATTGCTTTTCAATTGTTAAAAGAGAAGTTGTGTCAAGCTCCGGTGTTAGTGTTGCCGGAAGGTGTTGAAGACATGGTGGTTTATTGTGATGCTTCCTTAAATGGTCTCGGGTGTGTTCTAATGCAAAGAGGTAAGGTTATCACTTATGCCTCTCGACAATTAAAGGAACATGAAACGAGGTATCCGACTCATGATCTTGAGTTGGCGGCGGTAGTGCATGCGTTGAAAATTTGGCGCCATTACTTGTATGGTGTCAAGTGTACGATTTATTCGGATCATAAGAGTTTGAAACATCTCTTTAATCAACGAGATTTGAATTATCGGAAACGTAGGTGGATGGATGTGGTGAAAGACTACGATTGTGAAATACTTTATCATCCGGGTAAGGCGAATGTGGTCGCGGATGCGTTGAGTCGAAAGAGTCAACATCCGGCGATAAAAGTGGGGTCGTTACGTTTGATTATTACCAACGATTTTCTTGAAAAGCTTGGTGAGATTCAAATAGAGGCTTATGTTCACAACAAGCATACGGAGCGAATCGTGGGCCAATCGGAGTTTATTACTATGGGTCCGCGTGGGTTGTTGTCCTTTCAAGGAAGGGTGTGGGTGCCTAAGATGGGTGATTACCGACGAGTGCTACTTGATGAAGCACATAAGTCAAAATACTCCATTCATCCGGGCGCGACGAAAATGTACCTTGACTTGAAGAAAGATTATTGGTGGCCGGGCATGAAACGTGATGTTGTGAAGTATGTTGAGCAATGTGTCACGTGTTTACAAGTAAAAGCCGAACACCAAAAGCCGTATGGTAAGTTGCAACCATTAGAAATCCCGAAATGGAAATGGGAGCACATTACCATGGATTTCATTACAAAGTTACCTAAAACGGCGAGAACCCAATTCGATTCGATTTGGGTTATAGTTGACCGATTGACAAAAAGCGCTTTGTTTCTTCCCATTAAAGAAGCGATATCGTCGGAGACCTTGGCTAAGTTGTTTATCAAGGAAGTGGTCTCGCGACATGGGGTTCCTATATCTATTATTTCGGATCGAGATACCCGTTTTACATCTCGGTTTTGGGAAAAGTTTCATGAAGATATGGGTACGCAATTGAAGTTGAGCACGGCATATCATCCTCAAACGGACGGTCAAACCGAACGTACGAATCAAACTTTGGAAGATATGCTACGAGCGTGCATCATTGACTTCGGTGGTAGTTGGGATGAGCATTTGCCTTTGGTGGAATTCTCGTACAATAATAGTTATCATACTAGTATCGGGATGCCACCTTACGAAATGCTTTATGGGCGTAGGTGTCGAACTCCCGTTTGTTGGGGAGAAGTGGGTCAAAGAGAGATCGGGAGTACCGATTTGGTTTTAGAGACCAATAGCAAGATCGATTTGATTCGGGAACATTTGAAGAAGGCTCGTGATAGGCAAAAGTCGTATGCCGATAGACGTAGGCGATTGATTGAGTTCCAAGAAGGCGATATGGTGATGCTTAAGGTTTCGCCATGGAAGGGTATTATTCGATTTCGAAAACGGGGAAAGTTAGCTCCTCGGTTTATTGGGCCATTCAAGGTTTTAGCTCGTGTTGGTGAAGTTGCATATCGATTGGAATTACCCGAAGAGCTTGCGGGGATCCATAATACATTTCATGTTTCCCACCTCCGTAAGTGTCTTGCGGATGATTCCTCATGGATGCCCTTAGACGAGATCGAGCTAAACAACAAGTTAGAATATGTCGAGGAACCGATTGCTATCCTTGACGAGAAGGTGAAAAAGTTGAGGAATAAAGAGGTGAGAACTTTCAAGGTTCAATGGCGACGAAGTAAAGGTTCCGAGTTCACTTGGGAACCCGAAGAGTTCGTGTTGGTTTATCTTCCCTCGTGTCATGCGGCTTGGATTGCGAGGACGCAATCCGAATAAGTGGGGGAGAGTTGTAAGACCCGAATATTCGTAGTGTACATATGTGTATATGAGTTACTCAAGTTTGGGGTTTTTGTTGCACAAAATTAAAAAGACAAAAGATGCTGAACTGGGAGGGTCGCGCGCCGCGCGGCTAGGTGGCGCGCCGCGCCATCTGTCTGTGACAGATTCTCTCTTTCTTTTAAATTAGATATTTTGAGGGTATTTTGGTAAAATCACTTGGAGGCCGAATTTATTACCCTAGATCAGTTTTGGGGAGCTCATTTACTACTCCCACAACAACCCCATCTTCTCCAATTAAACTCTAGAGAGAGAGTGCAATCCTTGAGTGAGAAAGCTCCATCAAAGGGTGAAAGAGGTTGAATCGGGTCTTAGTGCGAGTTCTAAAGTCGTTCATCTAGTCGCTAGCTACGTAGTGATTGTGTTGGTAAGTCCTAAAACCTAGATTCTTACTTTAATTGCATTAAGGGTTAGGGTTTGGGTTAGTGATGCACACAAAACCCACTTGCTAGTAATTTGGGGGTTTTGGGTGAATTTGGGTCATGTAGACTCAAAGGTAACTAATTAGGGTTTTCAAAGTGTTAATTTATGTTTATGAACCTAATTAGTTAGTTAAAGTACTAGAACACTTCAATGATATGTAAATGGGTGTTAATTGGGCATGGATGACCCAAATGGGTGTGTTGACCTTGAAATGGGTCAAATGGGTCTTTAATGACCTAAGTGGCCTAGTAATTATGAAAACGAGTTAGCCTTGTGACCTAAATGTGTTTTAAACCATCTTGACGAATGATTAGGGTTTTGGTGTGTGTTGACCCAATGTAGGGTTAAGGGTGCAAATGGGTTGAAATTGCACTTTGGGTCAAAATGACTTAGGAAAGGTGAAAGAATTGGTTGACCGACTTGAGTTTGCGTTTGATAATATGTATAATGTGATAGGTACGTTACTTTGAGGTTTCGCAAGCTCGGGTATCTTTTCACAAGATTTTGAGGTGAGTGGAATAATTATATGCGTATGTATATAATGTATCTATTTGTTGTAGCGTGAATGGTGTAGTGTCGAGGTGTTAAGACACCACGTTTCACGTGAAGAGTGTAGCATCGAGGTGTTAAGATGCCACTCGGGTGTAGCATCGAGGTGTTAAGATGCCACCTAGGAGTGTAGTGTCGAGGTGTTAAGACACCACTCCGTAAAATAATGAGTGAAGCATCGAGGTGTTAAGATGCCACTTGGGGTGAAGTGCCGAGGTGTTAAGGTGCCACCCTAGGGGTTAGTGGTGCGAGGTGTTAAGTGCCCTAACGGATGTTGTGAACACCGATGGCGTTTTCGCGAGCGCCGTTCCCTTGTACTATTGGTTAACCATGGTTATTTTGTGTTGTAAGCATATTATATTATTCGAGTTATATTTATATGCGGTTGTTATGCTAGCTTGTGGTATTGGAGATTTATAGCTTGATATTGCGACGATAAGCTAATGTTGTTTGCTAGCATGTTTGGGGTTGTGTAAGTGTATGCAAGTAGGTATAATTATATATGTATTCGTATAATTATTGCATTCACTAAGCTTTGCTTACCCTCTCGTTGTTTACCATTTTATAGGTTCGGTTTTGGACAAGGGTAAGGGCATCGTTTTGGACTAGAGATCCCGCTTGATGCTAGGGGACGCTTTTGGCTTTAGTAGCTCTTGGAGTTTGACCGATAGTTTTACATATTTGGTTGTATGGTAAAAAGCGTTTTGTCTAAAAGTGTCGGGAACTAGTCAATCTTTTCGCGGTTAAAAGTCCCGGGGACAGCCAGATATGGCGCGGCGCGCGGGCCATATGGCGCGGCGCGCCGATGGTCTGCAACAGAAATTTTTTTTTATTTCGTATTTTCACAAGGTTTTGTCGGGTGTTGGTTTGGGTTGTTACAGATGAGCAAGATACAGGATTGATGTTGGTACAAGTTTCATCCTCCGAGGTCAACATGTTTTCATAAAACCTCGTAGGTAGTTGATTCACCGATTCATCCTGCGAGAAAAACACTGAAGAACGGGTTTTGTATTGTTATGTGTACAAAAGCCATTAACAAAAAGAAAATATTTTTGGTTTTTCCATTTAAGAAATATAAAAATTTATTTTTGGATTTTACATTTTAAAGGAAAACAAAAATGTGCATAAAGAGTTGTTTTTTTAAGGGATCGGGACTGACATACTGAATCAACTTCTGTTGTTCATTCCCAATTTTCCAGTCTGTTCATATTATCATGCCATTACTGATATCAATCCTCATTAAACATGAACAGACTCCTTCTGGACACTTAGACAATCATGTTGGCGTTAATTACTTGAACATTATAGAGCAGTGATTTTTGAGATCATGCTTAGTTCATTAATCCTTGATTCTTTCATCATTTATGATTGAGCGCTGTTTTAGGTTGCCAATTCAATAATGTAACTTTCCGTTATCTCTATCCATGTACTTCATTCAAATTGAACAGGAAGGTTCTCACGGCATTTTGAATAATCCTGTCAGCCTTTGGCATCTACCAATGTGTTGACAATCTTCAATATAGTTGGCTCGGCTGATCTCAGAGTATATTGAGTTATCCGAATAGGCGCATTATTTACTGCGGGGATTGGTCTACAGTTAAAGCAGACTTGCCTGATGACCAGTCGTCACACGAAATAAATCTCAAGGCCCTTGACTTCTTTATGTTCAAGTTAACATGGAAAACGGAATCGAAAGATAAACTTTCATATATGTGCATTTAGAGTATATCTAGATAAGTATCTTCCTAACTTATAGCCTTAATAGGCATAACTCTAAATCGCAGACGACAAGAATCTTGATAGTTCAATGTGAACATCGTGATTAAACAATTCAAGCTGCGCGGGGGCGTCACACCAAGAATGATCTGAGTTCATTTATGAGCACTTCATGAATCAGCATTCTTCGTACTTTCGAACTTCAGGACTTTGCCATCTTGATACGCCAATTATTTTTTACTTTGATTCCCTTTTGATATTTGAATTTTACAGCATATCATCGTATTTTGATATATTGATTTTGAACTGCATCATGAAAGGAACTTCCATCATGTCTTTGTTGTACTCGTGCTTGAACTCAAGTTTCTTTATTATGTGCTCAGATCACTCGAAGGTGTTCTCCTGTAACAACCCAAACCAAACCGCGACCAGAATACAAAATAAAAAAATTTTGATGTACAGAGAAGTGGCGCTGCGCGCCAGGATGGCCGCACGGCGCGCCAGGATGGCCGCGCGGCGCGCCATTCGGGCCTGTCCGGAAAGTTTCAAAATGCGAAAAAGATCGACCAGTTCCCGACATTTTTAGACGACACGCTTTTAACCACACATTCAAATATTTAAAACTAACACAATTCAAACGTAAAATAAGTTTTACAAAGCGGGGCTCACTTCGGCCGTTTTACGAGTTTAATACAAAATATGAGTTTCGACCGCCAAAAAGTTTAAGTACCAAACTACATTACGAGCATGGCGTTTGGGATTAAACTACCCAAGTCTCGGTCAAACTCCAAGAACTAACACTTCCAAAAAGCGTCCCCTAATCAACAAGCGGGATCTCTAATCCATGATAATGCCCTTACCCATGTCCACAACTGAACCTATAAAAATAGTAAACAACGAGAGGGTAAGCAAAGCTTAGTGAATGCAATAATTATACGAATACATATATAATTATACCTACTTGCATACACTTACACAAACCGCAAACATGCTAACACACACAATTAGCTTATCGTCGCAATAACAAGCTATAAACCTCCAATACCACAAGCTAGCATAACAACCGCATATAAATATAACTCGAATAATATAATATGCTTACCACACAAATAACCATGTTTAACCAATAGTACAAGGGAACGGCGCTCGCGAAAACGCCATCGGTGTTCACAACATCCGTTAGGGCACTTAACACCTCGCACCACTAACCCCTAGGGTGGCACCTTAACACCTCGGCACATCACCCCGAGTGGCATCTTAACACCTCGATGCATCACTCATTAATTTACGGAGTGGTGTCTTAACACCTCGACACTACACTCCTAGGTGGCATCTTAACACCTCGATGCTACACCCGAGTGGCATCTTAAAACCTCGATGCTACACTCTTCACGTGAAACATGGTGTCTTAGCACCTCGACACTACACATTTCACGCTACAAAAAATAGATACATTATATACATACGCATATAATTATTCCACTCACCTCAAAGTCTTGTGAAAAGATACCCGAGCTTACGAAACCTCAAAGTAACGTACCTATCACATTATACATATAATCAAACGCAAACTCAAGTCGGTCAACCAAACCCTTTCACCATTCTAAGCCATTTTGACCCAAGGTACAATTTCAACCCATTTGCACCCTTAACCCTAAATTGGGTCAACACACACCAAAACCCTAATCATTCGTCAAGATGGGTTTAAAACACACTTAGGTCACAAGGTTAACTCGTTTTCATACTTGCTAGGCCGCTTAGGTCATTAAAGACTCATTTGACCCATTTCAAAGTCAACACACCCATTTGGGTCATCCATACCCAATAACACCCATTTACATATCATTAAAGTGTTCTAGTACTTTAACTAACCAATTAAGTTCATAATCATCAATCTAACACTTGAAAACCCTAGTTAGTCATCTTTGAGTCTTCATGACCCAAATTCATCCAAACACACCCCATTCACCCACAAATGGGTTTTAAGTTCATCATTAACCCTAACTCTAACCCTTTCACAAATTAAACAAGGAAATCAAGATTAGAGCATACCACTATGATCAAAACGTAGCTAGAGGAAAGATGAACAACTTTAATACCCGCACTTTGATCCGAAATCGCCTCCTTCTTCCTTGATTTAAGCTTTCCCTCACTAAGAATCTCTCTCTCTCTCTGGAAACTAAATTGGAAGAAGTGAAGTAGATGAAAATGGAGTTATGAGGCTCCCCAAAACTGATCTAGGGCCTTAAGATCGGCCCTCAAGTGAATTTACCCAATTGCTCTCAAAATATCTAATTAAAAACAAAGTGAGCTGTCAGCCCGTAATGGCGCGGCGCGCCATAAGGCCGCGCGGCGCGCCAAATGCCCAGTTCAGCTTCTTTTGCCTTTTAATTAAATACAACCTAAACCCCACAACTTGAATAACTTATACACACATAAGTACAATAAAATATTCGGGTCTTACAACTCTCCTCCACTTAGATTGGATCACGTCCTCGTGATCCGCACCAAATACTAGAAGTTAAGCACTCTACCTTGAACATTTCCGTCTCCAATGCGGAATTACACTTGTAGCAATCACTCATCCGGGTTCTCACTTCGTACACTAACGCATCATAATACAACAACCGTACTTCACACTTCCATTCAATCAAAATTCTCACCACTCACTCGGAAATACACCGTGAAAACATCATAATATATCTTTCCAAAAGCCATAGCACTCCATCATTTCACGATATCGGGTAATCAACCCACGAGACCCAATAACTACAACCGTTTGCTCTTACGCCGAGTATCCAAACTCGTACCCTACACTTCACAATCATCCTAAAAGTAGTACAATCCACCGACAATCATTGTCGTCACGCCTATCAATCGTGGAATATTCGGGAATCATCCCGACACTTTTCGAAAATCTCTCGTATCCCTCTATCGGGAACTTCGCCATACCGTCTCACGTCGCTAACTACCTTCGCAATTAACTCCAAAGTCCAACTTGGACTTTTTCGAAGACCATCGAAGCTTTCCTTTCCTAAATGAGCGACACCCGTTCGCTCATCATGTCTACTAGATAGGAACTTTTCCGCATTCTCCGGCGTTGGTCATACTAAATAATCCTTCCAAGGACTCGCTATAAGATATTCGAACCTCAGTCTTTCAAATCATTTGAGTGTCAATGCTCGCTAAACATCACACTATACCACCGTTGTAAATTCGAGTTTCTCACCGGTACCCAAAATCAAAGCAATCACATCATCGGGGTCAAAAGTTACACTAGTAGGTATAAGGAGGCACCTGACGTTGTGTTATCCAACTCCGATTACTAACACCGAGTCTCCCAGACTCGACCCTTACGGGGTCTACTCCTGATGTCACACGTCACCTAACTACACGCGGTCACACAAATCTAACGAACCTTACGGCTCGACACCCATGACTTCCTAGCGGCACCTGCTAGTCACTATCCACCTAGGCCGCATAGCTAGTCTACTTATATTCCATCTCAACACTAAGGAGGTGCTTGGAACACCAAGGCTTACACCTTTCCAACTTGGTCCTAACCATTAACCCGGTTACCTACATACATAAGGATAGTTAACCACCAAGACTCTACTCGCACACGAACGCGATTAACAGAAATGCCTCTAGAACGGCACACCTCGTACACCCCCAAAATCATAAAAGAAAAGAGTGGCCGTCAAGAGCGTACAACACTTGCCACACAATCACAAAACCGCCATTGAAATTGAATCGTCAATTAATCATTAATTCGAAGATTATTCCAATAACTAAATACACACTTGCACGCATTCCGAAACGTGCAATACACACAACATCCGAAGTCTATAATGATCACTTAGAATACGCGAAGTCGTCATGTATTCTTCCAACTTCTCTAGGCAATCATTCTCTAAGAGTCAACATTAATAACCAAATTGTCAGCCGCAATTTACTAAAGTCCACAATTCCGAGCACAAAGTTTGCTCAATCCCTTATATCGGGAAGAACTTAACCGATCTCGTGCCAAGATATCAATCCCCTAGCGTACCCTTACCAAGTACAATGCTAAAAACCACCAAGTCTCGACCTAATGTCAACAACCCAAAAGATGAAGGCCAAGTAAAAATGAATCCTTACGGATAACACCTTCCACCTAACACCCCTCTTAGTACGCATACACGGCTAATACGCATCTACCGCAAGTATTTGATCAGAACACGGCTATTGTATCACTAGTCACACAACATGGTCCTCATGACCGAACCACCGGCCTATACAACCAGTAGTTTTCAATACTAACAATAAGAAGGTTATTCAATACAAAACTCAAGGTGTACAAAAACGGCTATCGTGATATATCCGTAGTGCGTAAAAACTGCTATTGCAACACTACCAACAATATGTGAGTGAAACACGACTACCGCACTATTAATACCAATGTGTGAGTAAAACCGACTATTACTCACAACCATGTGCACAAAACGGCTATGTGCACAATTCCTACGGGCAATTAAAATCGTAAATATACAAGTAACGGTTCTTCCCGAGAGCCGCTTGCCATCCATCACAACCAAGGGTGGTAACGAAGAGTTAATCCTTCCGGATATCCCTCATCACTTATCACAAGTCAAACGCGGTCAACAGAGAGATGACCCCAAATAAACACATATATCTAATTTCCTCGTAGTACACAAAATGGCTATTTTGTAACTACTACCCAAAGTATACGACAATGAGGCATCGTACCCTTTCTCAAATCCCATTACGCTTCCTCGGTAGGAATATAAATCCTAATAAAGTCGACACAATTTCTTTGATGTAACACTACCAACTTCCCAACGTAGAACCTCGTTCCTAAATCAAATCGTCAAGATTACAAAGTCAAACGATTTCGCCATTTACCGTCGTACACGACCATACTTGGCGTCGGTCTCTCTTCCTGAATTCTCGAGAGCTCAATTCGATAATAATAAATACTAACGTCTACCGTCACCCGATTGCGCCACTAAAGTGATGACACAATGTCAACATAACACGTATCCTTTTAGAACGAAATTACCACTACCCGCAAGGTAGACTTTTCCAACTATCAAATCCTTTCTACCCGTTACCACTACGAAAGCATCCGGTCAACGATACACACATGCTCTCAAGGGTTTCACCCACTTTACTACAAACGCGAACACGCGCTCATAACCTAACGCCAAAGTTCGTTCTCATGGCTTAGTGGATTCATTTACCCTATCACTAAGAAATGCTTGGTTGCACCAAGTCTTACGCCCTCGTCCGTCAATACAAATGTCATCATAGGGTGTTTCCATTAGGAATGTCACCCGCATCAATACTACGTATTACCACTATGCATTCGTCCCCAGGGTACGTTTCCACGAGTCAACGACTCAGGCGCTACCCTGATGCACTATCATCAAAACCATCAACAAATCAAATCTTCACCGAGTTCACTTGAGTCTAAATAGATCTCGAAGCAAAGTTTAAGTCCCTAATACATACATGAATCCATCGGCACAAATAAACAATAATAAGGCATATTTGTACCAAAGACGAAAATACCTGAAACATCATCGTTGGACCCTTGCGCTCCACTGATCATCAGATAGTCACTCTCTAACCTCCTAACCCGATCTACAAACGATTCGGAACACTCCGACTTACGGTGTCCCTTCTTTTGGCAAATAAAGCACTTGATCGTGCTTAAAGGTACACTCGTACAATCCAGTGCAAAATGACCTCGTCCTCCACACCGAAAGCACGTAGGCCCATAACCTGTCTTACTCCTCTTCTTCACTTTTTCAACACCTCCGGGCGTACTTCTCGCCCTTTTACTAGGAGCACCTCTTGATTCTAACTTTCTCTTACCCAAAGAGTGATCAGTAAATTTTGAAGCATGAGATTCAATCCCCATAGTTGCTCCTTCGTCACCGTCACCTTGAGGTTTAGGAAACCTCTTTTCTAACTCTTCCTTCACGACCTTAGGCACTCGGTCTCGAACCATCTCGGTCACTATTCCCTCGAACGACTCTTGGAGAACTTGCTTAACCTTGTTGGCGAAAATCAAGATATAGCGTTCGAACTCCGCCTCAATCCTTAATGTTAACTCATCCTTCCCCTCATGAATAGGCGCGTCCGTTTCGGTTCCATCTTCCGTCTTCATTCTAAAGAATGCATATAGATTAAACAACGAAACGAAAAGGAACGACATACATAAACCACACCGCCCCATCTTGGTTGATACTCGTCGTACATTGCTTGTTTGACACATCTTGAACCCGTAACAATGGTAGCTAATCATTGTTACGCGAGCACGTCGCATTAACTTGCTAGTACAACGTCTATCTCGCTTGATGATTGCTAAAACAACACAAAACGATTAGTGCAAGGTTAGTTCACATAGACCTAAGCACTAACCAAATCCCCGGTCCGACCCGTCTCCTACAAGTCCCGCAAAAAGCGCATAAACATTAAAGTCTAAGTCTAGGCACCTATCTCAAGTCGCCTAAATCCCTTAGACCATGCTCTGATACCACTTGAAACAACCCAAACCAAACCGCGACCAGAATACAAAATAAAAAAATTTTGCTGTACAGAGAAGTGGCGCGGCGCGCCATTCGGGCCTGTCCGGAAAGTTTCAAAATGCGAAAAAGATCGACCAGTTCCCGACATTTTTAGACGACACGCTTTTAACCACACATTCAAATATGTAAAACTAACACAATTCAAACGTAAAATAAGTTTTACAAAGCGGGGCCCACTTCGGCCGTTTTACGAGTTTAATACAAAATATGAGTTTCGACCGCCAAAAAGTTTAAGTACCAAACTACACTACGAGCATGGCGTTTGGGATTAAACTACCCAAGTCTCGGTCAAACTCCAAGAACTAACACTTCCAAAAAGCGTCCCCTAATCAACAAGCGGGATCTCTAATCCATGATAATGCCCTTACCCTTGTCTACAACCGAACCTATAAAAATAGTAAACAACGAGAGGGTAAGCAAAGCTTAGTGAATGCAATAATTATACGAATACATATATAATTATACCTACTTGCATACACTTACACAAACCGCAAACATGCTAACAAACACAATTAGCTTATCGTCGCAATAACAAGCTATAAACCTCCAATACCACAAGCTAGCATAACAACCGCATATAAATATAACTCGAATAATATAATATGCTTACCACACAAATAACCATGGTTAACCAATAGTACAAGGGAACGGCGCTCACGAAAACGCCATCGGTGTTCAGAACATCCGTTAGGGCACTTAACACCTCGCACCACTAACCCCTAGGGTGGTACCTTAACACCTCGGCACATCACCCCGAGTGGCATCTTAACACCTCGATGCATCACTCATTAATTTACAGAGTGGTGTCTTAACACCTCGACACTACACTCCTAGGTGGCATCTTAACACCTCGATGCTACACCCGAGTGGCATCTTAACACCTCGATGCTACACTCTTCACGTGAAACATGGTGTCTTAGCACCTCGACACTACACATTTCACGCTACAACAAATAGATACATTATATACATACGCATATAATTATTCCACTCACCTCAAAGTCTTGTGAAAAGATACCCGAGCTTGCGAAACCTCAAAGTAACGTACCTATCAAATTATACATATAATCAAACGCAAACTCAAGTCGGTCAACCAAACCCTTTCACCATTCTAAGCCATTTTGACCCAAGGTGCAATTTCAACCCATTTGCACCCTTAACCCTAAATTGGGTCAACACACACCAAAACCCTAATCATTCATCAAGATGGGTTTAAAACACACTTAGGTCACAAGGCTAACTCGTTTTCATACTTGCTAGGCCGCTTAGGTCATTAAAGACTCATTTGACCCATTTCAAAGTCAACACACCCATTTGGGTCATCCATACCCAATAACACCCATTTACATATCATTAAAGTGTTCTAGTACTTTAACTAACAAATTAAGTTCATAATCATCAATCTAACACTTGAAAATGCTAGTTAGTCATCTTTGAGTCTTCATGACCCAAATTCATCCAAACGCACCCCATTCACCCACAAATGGGTTTTAAGTTCATCATTAACCCTAACTCTAACCCTTTCACAAATTAAACAAGGAAATCAAGATTAGAGCATACCACTATGATCAAAACGTAGCTAGAGGAAAGATGAACAACTTTAATACCCGCACTTTGATCCGAAATCGCCTCCTTCTTCCTTGATTCAAGCTTTCCCTCACTAAGAATCTCTCTCTCTAGAAACTAAATTGGAAGAAGTGACGTAGATGAAAATGGAGTTATGAGGCTCTCCAAAACTGATCTAGGGCCTTAAGGTCGGCCCTCAAGTGAATTTACCCAATTGCCCTCAAAATATCTAATTAAAAACAAAGTGAGCTATCAGCCCGTAATGGCGCGGCGCGCCATAAGGCCACGCGGCGCGCCAAATGCCCAGTTCAGCTTCTTTTGCTTTTTAATTAAATACAACCTAAACCCCACAACTTGAATAACTTATACACTCATAAGTACAATAAAATATTCGGGTCTTACATCTCCCTTAAATGCTTGAACGGTCCACAATAAAGAATCATACTTTTCGACTTTAAGTGAGAAGGGACACTTACTTCGACATAAACTAATTTTTCTCTGAATTTTCGGGGTTTAGTTTCGATTATTAAGTCTTAGGCCCGTGACAACGTGGTATGCACCAGCCAAACAGATAACCCTCAACACCTCAAATGATCTATTGAATGTCCCAATCATAGTTGTGAGGCTTAATTGGTAGAGCAACGTTTGAATATTGCTTGGGGACATCCAACACCAACTTTTTCTAAAGATTATCAATTATGATAGGGGATACCCTCAACCGACTGTTGAGTTCCTCAACAATAATCATTAGATACAGTTTCAGAGATAATTAGGTGACTACCTTCAAACGCTACAGATCGTCCATGACTTCTGATTCTTAGATGATTGTTATTCATAATATGATTGTCTAATGCCAAGAATTTGTCAGTCACGTCTATCAGTATATCACACAACAAATAAACATAAACGTTTAAATCAGTCCTTACTAATCAGTTATCAATTCTTAGTACAGTAATTTGTCATCATCTCCAACAACACATTAACCAAAATTACCTAACAAACACAAAAACTTGGTTATTCAAACTTCTTTGAAGAAAGAGTACCACATAGAAGTATGCGGAAGTCATTTTAAAGTCAAATTATTTTGAAAATGATTTTGAATACCATTTATAGGTATTGTCGATTTGACTTATGCTAATTAAATTCCACTTTGGATGAGACACGGTGTATCCTCTGCAAGTAGTTCTGATGGAATCACTGAAAACGGAAAATCATTCGTTATAGCCATAATCACATATCGTGGCTTCAATTTGAGTAAATCTTTAAATGAGAATTTAACTGATATGTTTGAAGAAGTGGAACTTGGTGAAGAAACCGGTTTGGTTGTCCACTTCTTATTTGACAATTGTTTAGAAAATGTGTTTCTTTTAGGTTTAGAAAGAATATCAATTTTGGTGTTTGGGGTTTTCCCTGATCCGATGGATGGTTTCTTGGGTTTGTGTGGAAACCAACCATATTGATCATAAAATCCCGTGATTTTCCCATCCTTTTCGTAAGTGGCTTTCAGAAACGGACGGTTCCGTTCAGTCTGATAACTAGAGTAAGTTATATAGCTTGGGGAACCTGGTTTCTTTGCTTGGGTAACCTGGTGGTCTTTTGGTTTTAAGGTTGACTTCCTCGGTATCTTTGTAGACTTAGGAGGACCGTTGTCTTTCGGTTTAGGAGCCTCTAAGGTATTTGGCGTTTGACTCGAAACCGGCTTCGAGTACATCGAGGATTGGTACAACCTAGGTTCAGGTGTAGTCTTCGAGAAAGTAACCCGCTTTGTAACTGTCTTGGGTATAGACGTTGACGCATTGGGTAACTCAATCTCGTTAAGTTCAACTTGGGTTCCAACTGACACTTTTGGTCTTGAAGTGTCAGTGGAAGCTTGTTTAGCTTTAACCCTCGAAGACACTGATGTCAAAGCTAAGGGGTATAAAATACTATTAAATTTTTGCAGGAAATACTATTAAATACGATACAATTTTACACAAGATATTTATTTATTTATAGAATGGATATACTTAAACCTTGCTACAACACTTATAGGCAGTGTACCTAATCGTACAGTAGTGTAGTTTTTAGTAAGTCCGGTTCGTTCCACAGGGAAATCTTTAAACAAAGCTCAACGCTATATTAGTTTACTTTTATAAAAATACAAATATATATAAGTAATATTATAATTATAAAGGGGGGTTTTACCGTTTAATGACCGGTTTGTCGATTTTAAAACTTTAGTCGCAGTTAAAACCTAATGTAAAATATAAAATAAATACAAGACTTTAAATTAAAGCGTAAAGTAAATAACGATAATGAAATTGCGAATAACAAAAATGCGATAAAATAAAATTGCGATAATTAAAAAGTACGATAATTAAAAGTGCGATAAAATAAAATAAATAAAAGTGCGATAATTAGAAGTGCAATTAAATATAAAATAAAGGAAATTAAATATGAAATAAAAGAATTATGCTTATTTAAACTTCCGTAATCATGATGTTTGACGTGTTGATTTTAGTTTTATGCCCATGGGTTAATTATCCTTTATCCTGGATTATTTAATATGTCCGTCTGGTTTTTGTCCATAACAGTCCATCAGTCATAAATATAAATTGCAAGTGTCCTCGTCAAATTATTATTATACCCGAAGTTAAATATTCCAACTAATTGGGGATTCGAATTGTAACAAGGTTTTAATACTTTGTTTAATGAATACACCAGGTTATCGACTGCGTGTAAACCAAGGTTTTACTACTTTGTTAACAATTACACCAATTACCCTTGAATGTAATTTCACCCCTGTTTTAATTATTCTAGTGGCTATTAATCCATTCCCGTGTCCGGTTAAATGAACGATTATTCGTACATATAAATACCCCGCCCATCGTGTCCGATCGAGTGTATATGGTAATTTATAGGGACGCCCAATTGTAAATCTTTATATTAACATTAACAAACTTTCATTTAGTTAAACAAATATAAAGCCCATTAATAGCCCATAGTCTAATTTCCACAAGTGTCGTTCTTTTATCCAAACCCCAATTATGGTACAAAGCCCAATTACCCAATTTTAGTAATTAGCCCAACATCATGATTACTTCGTTTTAAATAAGCATAATAATAACTTAGCTACGAGACATTAATGTAAAAAGGTTGAACATAACTTACAATG
The DNA here is from genome assembly GCF_046630445.1 of Rutidosis leptorrhynchoides. Lineage (NCBI taxonomy): Eukaryota > Viridiplantae > Streptophyta > Magnoliopsida > Asterales > Asteraceae > Rutidosis > Rutidosis leptorrhynchoides. Next base: position 399,963,898 of record NC_092333.1, read on the forward strand.
ATTAAAAATAGCGTAGCGTTACACGGACAGAATTTCGACTTACTCCCTTACAACATTCGCTAACATACCCTTATTATTAGGATTTAAAATTAAAATTAAAATTAAAATATAAATTATATATATATATATCGTATATATTGAGAGAGATAGAGAAAATAAGATGATGATATTTGATCAGAATTCGGTTGGCTTTATAGCCAGAGTTGAAAATTGGGGCTCCGCGACTCGCGGCAAAAACCCCTTCAAACTCCGCGAGTCGCGGAGGATGTATTTACAGCTCACACCCTTGGAGTTTCTTGCTGCCGACGGTTTTAATAATATATATATAATATATATATAATTAATATAATTAATTATATATTATATTATATTTATATACATAGTTAACTTGTAATTTTTAGTCGGTTGCGTCGAGCGTTAAGAGTTGACTCTGCTCCCGGTTCCGGATTTTCGAACGTCCTCGCGTACAATTTAATATCTTGTACTTTGCGTTTTGAATCTTGTACTTTTGTAATTTCGAGACGTTTCTTATCAATAATTGGAACCTTTTTGATTGTCTTTTGTTCTTTTGAGCTTTTTGGTCGTTTGCGTCTTCAATTCGTCGAATCTGTCTTTTGTCTTCACCTTTTATTATTTAAACGAATATCACTTGTAAATAGAACAATTACAACTAAAAGCTTGTCTTTCTTGAGGAATAATGCTATGAAATATATGTTCGTTTTTAGCATTATCAAATATTCCCACACTTGAGCGTTGCTTGTCCTCAAGCAATATCGTCTTGAAATACTAGAATCACTTCTTTATTCTTCACACTTTGTACATCAGTGATTTCTATACGGCGGTATAAACAATGGTAGTAACGATATGGTTTACAGTCCCACATGACTATAAAAATTTAGATCCATTAAGGAAATTGGATCTTTATGAAAACATTTGATCTTTTGAAATCTAGTTTTAACCCTAGATAAGTTTTCCGGAATAACCCTTTACCGGTGTTTGCAAAATATTTTTGTGGGTTTGGTGGGTTTCAGATTTGAAAATTTTAGCTCAAAACTTGCGGTTTTGTGTCACCCACTTGCTAACCTTGTATTTGGAAAGCAACACGTCCAGTTTACTTGTCCCGTATATTACCTTTCGGTAAACTACCGTCCGGTTGTAAAGGAAAGCGTTGAACAAGCAACTGTTAAGGCAATGTCCCGTGACATGCTTTTGATTATGGTCTATAACGTGTCGGACGCAATTACTATCCTTGGTAGGAGCAATAGTAAAGCTCACCCTTATAATTTTTCGGTCTGGCACAAGGTCCTGTCTTTGACCATGCTATGCAACCACCGTTCTTACGGTTGACACCCGATTTAGTTCAGGTGACCTAATGAATTCCAGGTGAATTCCTAGGATTTTACGTTCAATGGTAATGAACGCATTGAAAATAGGGTTTTCAGAAAACAAATCGGTTTGTAATTTTGATCAAAATATTTTCTCGTTCAAGCTCGAGTTTAGATATCATCGAATTCCATGAGTTTGTAATTCTCAATCTTTAAGGTCAATTTCTAGGATTGAGTAATATCAGTCTTAAAAGCTGATTTTTAATCTTTAAGGAGATTATCCTTTCTGGGGATCTGATTCATTAGTCTTATCCAGCTAATTTGCATGGTGCCCCCCCATTGTACGAGATAAATCCTTCTCATGGTTAGGATAAATCTGACCACATGGCAACCCTGTTTAATGCTGAGGTCCGTGGATTTCCTGCTGATTTTAGTGATGACTTTTCTAGATTTTTCGTCAACCTACAGCTGGTCTGAACGACAACTTCATGACCTAAATCAAGAAGCGCGTTTCTTTTTCGGAAGACTTTACTTCCTTTTAATGATGGAATTGATTCATCGTGTAGATCCATCTCTTCTTTTCTTTCATTGGGTAAAACAGTTTAGTTTAGTCCAAAGCAAAAGTATTTTCAGTTATTTGTTACAGATATATGTGACATATGTTTAAGATAACTTGGTAAATTTTCCCACACTTGGCTTTTATTTTCCTTTTTATCGTCCTCTATTCCATTTTAAATGAATTTTAACATTTTAGTTTGTTTCTCAATTTATGTCCTTTCCGAGGTAACAATAATTTCGGTGTTAAAACCTAGTTTTATCGTTCATAAATATGTATAAACATGATTTGAATTCATTTAATTGAAAATTTTTACTAGAATTGGGTAGTCAGTATATAAGACTAGGGCTGTTCTTTTTTATCAGAGAGCACTAGATTCTAATACAACTACTGCTTTACTAGTATTTTTAATGGTAACCAAATGTATAAAGTAAAAAATTTTAAAATCCGAAAGAATTTAACCCCTTCCCACACTTAAGATCTTGCAATGCCCTCATTTGCAAGAAATCAGTAACAATTTAAATTATTGAGGGTGATTTGTGTGAAAATGATTAAATTTTTACCAAAGTTTCCAAATATATTGGCGTTTGTTTGCTGAATGATAAATGGTGCACATCATTTGTTCATTCCGTCTTGTTGTTATTTCACATCTATTTTGCATCTTGTCATCAAAATTAGTTGCTTTTGCTGAACTTAATGCCAGTCTTTGAAAATGCGTTGTTTTACCCTGTTGTGTACATAAGATAAACTGCAAACATATATACATATTTTTGAAGTTTGGTATATTACCCCACATTCAAAAATTATTAAAATCTAAGAATAAAAGTTAGAAATTATAAAAATGATTACAATATTAACAAAAATATTAAATGTATCAATAATTACAAATTACAAAATAAAAAAAAAATAATAATAAGTAAACTAAGGATGATATTGGTACCAATAGGGGTTCCAGGCATAACCATAAGTGCTATAGAATGCTTCGGCAGGGTCATACGTAGGATATGGTGGCTGCATCTCTATCGACCAAGGAGGGAAGACGGGTTTCGGTGTAGGAATATAGTTTCTACCTATATGTTGGCAATGCGCTATGATCTGGTTCTGATGAACTTGCCAATCTTCAAATGCTCTCTGTCTAGCATTTTCGTATTCCTGAGAAGCTATAAACCTATGCATTTCTTGCATCTCATTCCCCCCTCCTACATTACCTTGTTCCTGGTTTCTCTCCACCTGTGGATGTCTACCATGGTATCGTACTGCGGCGTTATTTCGCCGCTTCAAAACTTTCGCACCATGGTATACATTTAAACCTATAGTGTCGCGGGGTTCCGGCTCTTCTAGTAATAATCCCCCCCCGACTTATATCCACACCGAGATATTCACCAATCAAAGTAATAAAAATACCACCTCCTATTATGCTATGTGGACGCATCCCCCGAACCATAGCTGATAAATAATAACCCACACAATATGGTATACTTACAGCGCTGTGTGGGTCTCGAATACACATATGGTAAAACAAATCTTGTTCATTTACCTTTTCTTTGTTTTTACCCCTTTGTGTAATCGAATTAGCTAAAAACCTATGTATTACTCTTAATTCGGCTCTATCTATATCCAAATAAGAGTAGTTTCCCCCTTTGAAACGGTGATGGCTTGTCATTTGACTCCACACACCGTGTGTATCAAAATTCTCATCTATCTTTCTACCGTTTAGTATCAATCCTCTACAATCGGCAGACGCTAATTCCTCAGGCGTATATATACGTAAAGCCTGAGCCATGTCCAGTAAAGACATGTGGCGCATCGAACCGCCTAACAAAAATCTAATAAAAGAACGATCGGTTAAACTAGCTACCCGATCATTCAACTCTATACTACATAACAACTCTTCACACCATACTTTATATACAGGTCTGCGTATGGTGAATAAACATATCCAGTCATTAAAAGAAGAATTACCATACCTCTGTACTAGTAATTCCCTAATTGGCCCGGCCAATTCTACAGCTTCTAAGGGTCCCCATTCTATGACCCTCGGTACCTCAACAATCTTAGAGTGAAGAGTATGCAAACCCCGTTGATATTTTGGATAATCTATCCAAAGTCTGTCAAATCTCAGGTTCGGGTGCAATTCTTCCAAATGCATATCGGAAAAGGTCATGACTGGATGAGGTACATCCTGCTTGTAGTAGTTATCTACCTCCTGTTGTTCCAAATTCTCAGCAGGAGCATGGCGGGCTTGGGATGAAGATTCACCCCTTTCATTCTGCAAAACACATCAAACACAAATTTTGTGCATCCAAATATGCATTAGTGTCAGCAAAATCATCAATCAAAATAACTACAATGACATTATCAATTTATATCAAACTTAAGCTCATTTTCACATTTTTATCAAATCTACACTTTTTCAAATAAGCATATACGAAAATTTTCGCCAAGTTCATAAGCATTCAACTCAAATAACATGTCAAAATAATCATTACTAGCAATTAAACAAGTCTCAAATGGCATTATCTTTCAAAAATCAAGTTCATGAATTTTGGACTTGAAAAAGTCCACTTTAATTCTCAAAATCATGTTTAGGCTCAAAGTTTGGATCATTTAACTACCTAGACATGTTACACTACTCAATTTAGCAACAATTCATGACAAAAATCGGCCATAACCTGTTTATATCAAAAAGCCCCAAATTTGCTCAAGAACACAAACCCTAGATTACTCAAAATTTGAAGTTTAAGGCTTCTAATCATGTTAAACAGCATCAATCTAGGTTATACAAGCATAATACATAAACAATTTAAGTCTAATTACACTAAAAAGCATCAAAATCAAATTGGGGAAAAATTAGCTCAAGAACACCTAATTTCGAATTAAATGGTGTTTAGGTGTAGAAATTTACCGTTTTTCTTGAGTAATTCTTAGATATCATCCTTCTCAACATGATTTTAGCAAAAGATTTGGTGATTAACGGTTAAAAATTGGGATTTTTGAGGTGTTTTTGGGTGGTTTTTCGGGGTTTTTCGCAGCAAAATTCGAGTTGTTTTTGTGTGTGGGAGTATACTGATCGTTCAGCTATTTTTATTTTTTTCTGGGTTTTGGTCCCTCCGCGAGTCGCGGAGGTTTGTACTTCAAACTCCGCGAGTCGCGGAGTTTGCTCTTTTTTTTTTTTTTTTTTTTTTTTTATATAATCTTTAACTTATAAAAACAATTAAGTAATTAATTTTAAAATTTTGTTTCCCTTGTTATTTAGGACGAGGTCGTTTCGGATCGATGTCCTAGTCCGTCCTTCGACAAAATTTTAAAATTTGTCTTTTTGTAGCGATTGTTTTAAAAGCTAAGATTTTTGGGTTTTTTCAATGTTTTTGGCATACTTTAATTCAATAAGATTAAAAATAATGATAATAAAAGTTCTCGTCCCTCCCTTGGGTAAAGCAATTTCGGTTCAAAGACCTAGTCTTCAACTTACGACGAATTTTAAAAATCATATTCTTAACTTAATGAGATAAAGTAAATTTTTGTTTTTAAATTCACACAACTTAAATATAAAATTCAAAATTAATATTAAAAATTCACACCAAACTTAAAATTTGAAATGCATAACATTAAAAATTTATATTTTAAAAATTAAAAATTCACACCAAACTTAAAAAATTTATAAATTCATATCAAACTTATATTAATTTTTCAAATATTTTAGATATATTGTTTTTACAAAGTTTACAATATTAATTTAAGATTTAAATATTAAGATTAAAAACATGGTAAAAATAAAATTAAAAATCTTTTTGTCTTTTTATCCCACTTTAATCAATCAAATATTATCAAAAATATGCGCCCCTTTTTTCGGTAAAGTAATTTCGGTTCCAAGACCTAATTTAACTCATGACGAATTTTTGAAATATTTTGGGTTGATTGATTAAAGATATTTATACCTTAAGAATAAACGTTAAATTTCGCAGTGATGTAATAAATTTTTGAATGATATCAATAATTTCGGTCGCCAAACCTAATTTTATTCAATACCAATTTAATACTTTTTAGCGAACAAATTAGCGTTTATTATCAAAAGGTTAAAAATAAAAATAAAAACTAAAAACTGTACAGACATACCTGTGAAATAGATTTTTTAGTTATATGATCTATTCCATTCATAAGATAGTCGGTTTAATTGATTTTCCATGGCTGCATAGGCGTAACCTCGAGCATTCATTGTCTTTTCTTCTAAACATATGAACGGTCCGTCTCTGCATAAAGTAACAAATTCGGTATTTGAATAGGTTTGATTATTTGAACATTTACCTCCATGTGACCATTTTCCGCATTTGTGACATCGTTCTAGGTGTCGTGCTCTTCTTTTCGCTGCGGATTTTGATTTTCCTTTACCAAATTGTAACTTATTATCTTCGCATCTGGATCCTTTTCTAACTCCGTCCATTCTTTCTCTGATTACTGATACTAATTCACTCGGTAGTATATCATTATTTCTTTTAGTGATCAAAGCGTGTAGCATTAGGCCATGGTTTAATTCACAGGCAGTCTTCATTTTGTAAAAACCTAAAAAAATAAAAATTCAGAATGGGGGGAGAAGACTAGTTCTTTAGGGTCTGCTAGGGAAAGACCATACGTGTTCCATTTTCGAGAACTACACGAAAACAGACAATCTAACTCTAACAGAAATATATATTATCCTTTAAAGACTTGATTCTCCCCACACTTAGTTAGCTGTGGTGTCGAAATTGTGATTAACTTCGTTGTCGACTTCCATCGGACCCTGTATGTAATGTTTAACTCTGTGACCATTAACTTTAAATTCAATCCCATTTGAATTTATCAATTCTATCGTTCCGTATGGGAAAACTCTTTTGACTATGAATGGTCCAGACCATCTTGATTTCAATTTTCCAGGAAATAGCTTGAATCGTGAATTGAAAAGAAGAACTCTGTCTCCTTCTTTAAATTCTTTTGAACTTCTGATTCTTTTATCATGCCATTTCTTCGTTCTTTCTTTATAGATTAACGAATTTTCGTATGCTTCATGTCTTAATTCTTCTAATTCGTTTAGTTGACTTAATCGTAGACGTCCAGCTTCATGTAAATCAAGATTACATGTCTTCAAAGCCCAAAATGCTTTGTGTTCAATTTCTACTGGAAGATGACATGCTTTTCCATAAACAAGTCTAAAAGGTGTGGTTCCAATTGGAGTTTTGTAGGCTGTTCTAAAAGCCCAAAGTGCATCCTCCAATTTAATGGACCATTCCTTCGAATTTGATCCTACGGTTTTCTCTAGAATACGTTTTAAAGCTCGGTTGGTATTTTCAACTTGTCCACTTGTTTGTGGATGATATGCTGTGGAGATTTTATGAGTTACTCCATATCTTTTAAGAACTTTCTCAAGTTGATTATTACAGAAATGAGTACCCCGATCACTTATTAAAGCTTTCGGTGTTCCAAACCTTGCAAAAAGACGTTTTAAAAAGTTGCCTACAACTCGTGCATCGTTAGTTGGGAGAGCTTGTGCTTCCGCCCATTTAGATACATAATCAATGGCTACGAGTATATATAGATTATTATGAGATTTTGGAAATGGACCCATAAAGTCAATACCCCAAATGTCAAATACTTCACATACTTGGATGACATTTTGTGGCATTTCATCACGTTGACTTATTTTTCCGGCCCTTTGACATGCATCACAGGATTTGCAAAGGAGGTGTGCGTCTTTGTAAATTGTAGGCCAATAGAATCCAGCTTCATAAACTTTTCTTGCTGTTAGTTGAGGCCCATAATGCCCTCATGTTGGTCCTGTGTGACAATGGTTTAAAATTTTACTAGCTTCATCTCCAAATACACATCGGCGTATTATTCCATCGGGACAACTTTTAAACAGATGTGGATCTTCCCAGAAATAGTGTTTTATATCACTGAAGAATTTCTTTCGTCTTTGGTACGATAATCCTTTTTCAAGGAATCCACAAACTAAGTAGTTTGCATAGTCTGCAAACCATGAGATTTCTTTATAATCTATCTTCAATAGATATTCATCAGGAAAGTTGTCTTGTATGGCCGATTCATTTAGAACTTCTAATTCGGGATTTTCAAGACGAGAAAGATGATCAGCGGCGAGATTTTCTGCTCCTCTTTTATCTCGGAATTCAATATCAAACTCTTGTAAGAGTAAGATCCAACGGATTAATCTTGGTTTAGCATCTTGTTTTGAAAATAGGTATCTAAGAGCAGAATGGTCGGTATAGACCACCGTTTTTGCTAGAACGAGATATGATCGAAATTTGTCAAAAGCAAAGACAATAGCAAGGAGTTCTTTTTCAGTAGTTATATAGTTCGTTTGTGCTCCTTGTAATGTCTTACTAGCATAATATATAGGTTGAAATCGTTTTTCAATCCTTTGTCCTAAAACGGCTCCCATTGCAAAATCACTTGCATCGCACATTAGTTCAAATGGTAGATTCCAATTTGGTGTTATCATGATCGGCGCATTAGTGAGTTTCTCTTTAAGAATATTAAAAGATTTGATACACTCATCTGAAAAGATGAATGGCGCATCCTTTTCTAGGAGTTTATTCATAGGAGTGGCAATTTTTGAAAAATCTTTTATAAAACGTCGGTAAAAACCGGCATGCCCTAGAAAACTCCTAACTCCTCTAACATTGGTGGGATGTGGAAGTTTAGCAATTACATCTACTTTAGCTCTATCCACTTCAATTCCTTCTTTTGAAATTTTATGTCCGAGAACGATGCCTTCTTTAACCATGAAATGGCATTTCTCCCAATTAAGTACTAGATTTGATTTTTCGCATCTAATTAGCATTCGTTCCAGATTAACTAGACATGATTTAAATGTATCACCGAAGACTGAAAAGTCATCCATGAATACTTCCATGCATTCTTCTATCATGTCGTGAAAAATTGCCATCATACACCTTTGAAAGGTTGCAGGGGCGTTGCAAAGTCCAAATGGCATTCTTTTGTAAGCAAAAGTACCATAAGGGCACGTGAATGTGGTTTTCTCTTGATCTTCGGGTGCTATTGGAATTTGAAAATATCCGGAAAATCCATCTAGAAAACAATAGTAACTATTTCCGGCTAATCTTTCCAACATTTGATCTATGAAAGGTAAGGGAAAGTGATCTTTTCTGGTGGCGTCATTTAATTTTCTATAATCAATACATACACGCCATCCTGTTACAGTCCTAGTAGGAATAAGCTCATTTTTCTCATTTGTAATGACAGTCATGCCACCCTTCTTAGGCACGCATTGAACTGGGCTTACCCATGGACTATCAGAAATTGGATAAATTAAACCTGCATCTAGCAGTTTAATAATCTCTTTCTTAACTACATCTTGCATATTAGGATTTAGTCTCCGTTGGCGTTGCACATACGTTTTATGACCTTCTTCCATAAGGATTTTATGTGTGCAATACGAAGGACTTATTCCTTTAATATCATGAATCTTCCATGCAATGGCTGGTTTATGAGCTTTCAACACATAAATGAGTTGTGATATCTCATTTTCAGTAAGAGAAGACGATATTATTACAGGTAATTCAGATTCACCATGTAAATAAGCGTATTCCAAATGGTTTGGAAGTGGCTTTAACTCTAATTTCGGAGGTTCTTCTATCGATGATTTATATCGATATCTGTCTTCTTCTTTTAGCATTTGAATTTCTTCTGTTGTTGGTTCATATCCATTAGCTATAAGTGTAGCTAACATTTCAGCTTCATCAATTGGTTCATTACCTTCTCCTAAAGAACATTCTCCTGTTCCTTGTAATTCTGGAAATTCTTCTAATAATTCTGCATGTGCATCTATAGTTTGAATATAATAACATGTATCATCTGCAGATTGTGGTTGTTGCATTGCTCTATCAACTGAAAAGGTAACACTCTCATCCTCTATACTTAGGGTCAGTTTCTTACCGAACACGTCTATCATTGCTTTAGCCGTGTTTAAGAATGGTCTTCCTAATATGAGAGGAACTTGAGAATCTTCTTCCATGTCCAAAACAACAAAATCTACTGGAAATACTAAAGTACCAACTTTAACTAGCATGTTCTCCATTATCCCTCTAGGATATTTTATTGATCTATCGGCTAGTTGTATGCTTATTCTGGTTGGTTTCAATTCTCCAAGGTCTAGTTTAGCGTATAGTGAATACGGCATTAGATTTATACTAGCACCTAAGTCTGCAAATGCTTCTATTGAACTAAGACTACCCAGAAAACATGGAATTGTAAAACTTCCTGGATCAGATAGTTTTTCTGGTATCTTATTCAACAGCACTGCTGAACAATTAGCATTCATAGTAACAGCCGAGAGTTCTTCCATTTTCTTTCTATTTGAGATTAGATCTTTCAAGAATTTAGCATATCTTGGCATTCCTGAAATCACATCAATGAAAGGAAGATTTACATTTATCTGTTTAAACATATCCAAGAATTTGGATTGCTCGGCTTCAAGTTTTTCTTTCTTCATTTTACTCGGGTAAGGAAGTGGTGGTTGGTATGGTTTAACATAAGGTTTATCCTTAACTGTGTTATCTTCATTAACCTTTTCAACTACCGGTTCTTTTTCCTTATCTTGATCAGGTTGTGGTTCTTGTGGAGTAGGAATAGTTTCATCAGAAGTTACAGGTATTTCAGGTGGTTTAAGTGTTGTACCACTTCTTGTGGTAATAGCTTTAGCTGTTTCATTCCGTGGGTTAGCATTTGTATCACTAGGTAGACTTCCCGGTTTTCTTTCACCTATTAACCTTGCTAGGTTACTCACTTCTTGTTCCAGATTTTGAATAGAAGCTTGTTGATTTCTAAATGCTTGAGCATTTTGTTCATTTGTTTGTTTTTGAGATGTGAAAAACTGCGTTTGAGTTTCAACTAGCTTCGTCATCATATCTTCTAAATTCGGCTTTTTATCATCGGTTTGTTGTGGTGGTTTGTTTTGAAAATTCGGTCTTTGCTGATTGTAAGTATTATTGGATACTTGTTGATTGCTAGGACCTTGTTGGTTGTTGTATGGAATATTTCGGTTATAATTCTGGTTTTGATTGTAAATCGCTCTTGGCGGTTGATAATTATTCTGATAATTATTTCCAGGCCTTTGGTTTATGTATGAAATATTCTCTCTTTGTTCCATTGTTAATTCAATACTGAGACAATCTTTTGTCAAATGTAGTCCTCCACACTGCTCACAACTAATTCGTATAGCATGAATATCCTTAGTCATCTTTTCCATTCGTCTCTCGAAAGCATCTATCTTTGCGGAAATGGAATCTAAGTCATGGCTAGAATCGACTCTAGCTGCTTTAGATGATCTAATGATATCTTTTTCTTGGTGCCACTCATGCGAGTGGGAAGCAGTGTTATCAATAATTTTGTAAGCATCAGTTTCGGTTTTCTTCATAATAGAACCACCAGCTGCTATATCTATGTCTTTTCTTGTAGTGATGTCGCATCCTCGGTAGAATATTTGTACTATTTGACAGGTGTCTAAACCATGTTGCGGACATCCTCTTAATAACTTTCCATATCTTGTCCACGCCTCATATAGAGTTTCATTTGGCTTCTGTGTGAACGTAACAATTTCTGCTTGAAGTCTTACGGCTTTAGATGCAGGAAAGAATTGTTTAAGAAATTTGTCAATTAAAACATCCCATGTATCAATCGCTCCTTCAGGTAACGATTCCAACCAATCTTTGGCTTCTTCCTTTAAAGTCCAGGGAAATAACATGAGATATATCTGTTCATCCTCCACTTCTCGTATTTTAAATAGTGTGCAGATCCTATTAAAGGTACGTAGATGTTCATTTGGATCTTCCTTCGGCGCACCACTAAATTGGCATTGATTAGTCACCATGTGTAGAATTTGTCCTTTGATTTCATAATCTGGCGCATTAATGTCTGGATGAGTAATTGCGTGACCTTGGCCAGTGCGTTTAGCTCTCATTCGGTCTTCCATACTTAAAGGTTCCAGATTCTCCATAATTGAATTTGTTGACTCGGTATCACTAGATGATTCTGATTTAATGGTTCGTTCCTCAACAATCTCTGTTTGAATGATTGGTGGTTCCGGAGGAAAGTTTAGTGGTTCAGGATCTACGAACCGTTCCTGAATATTCTCTGGATTCTCAATTGTGAGGTTTGTTTCAAAAACTGGATTATCGGAAATTTGAACTGAAGTACTTGGTTGACTGGATGACGATTCTAAAGAAAAATCAACGGCGGTTATATTTGTTAAACGATGTCTTGATCGAGTTACAGGTGGTGAACGTACAAAAGGTGATGAACGTCTTGCTCGGTGCATTCACTGAATATCCTATTAGTTTTTAAAAGGAAAGAAAAATTATAATAAGTTATCCAATCAATAGACTTTTCTAATTTTGCCCACGTTTCGAATAGCCAAAAGATGCAGCAGAGGGGCAGGATTCGTTTGGTCTCAATATAATTGAGGACTGTTTGGCTCCAATAACCCGGTCCACGTACAAATCCAACTATTACTACGAACCATAAAATTTTGATGTCTATTAATTTAACCACTTAAAATAAATTTTCGTAATTTTAAGAAATTTAGATAAGAAGTAGAAAAAAAATTCTAAGTCCTAAAACTAGAATAGCGAGAAATAAGAAAGAAAAAGAGTTCGTCGAAAAAGGTTGAAAAAGAAAAAATGGTTGAAAAATAAAAGGTGACGGAAAAATAAAAGAAACTTATAAAAACTTAAAAATACTTTACTAACCTAACCTTATTACTACAACTAACTTAAAATTATAATCGCAAATTGAAATTACTAATTGGAATGATAATTGGTACATAGTAAAAGGTCTAAAAATATTAAAGCTTACAGGAGAAACTAAATCCCAAATGGAAATAACTTAAAAAAAAAACTAAAACTTAAAAAGGCGTCGCAAAATTCTAAAGCACCTAAATCTTATTCTAAAGAAAAAGCACTTAAGGAATTCTACGGCAAAGCCTAAAAATCTAGGAGTAAAAATAATTATAGCAAAAACTAAGTTTAAAATTAAATATGAGCTAAAAAATACAAATTTTACGCTACAACGATTAAAAAGGTACAAAATATAAAAATATACAAAAAGTTGTAAAAAGTACAATATTTATAAAAATATTATTTTTATATTTTTTTTTTATAAAACTACTAATTTTACAATTTAATAAAACTAATTTAACTAAAATATATAAATAAAATAAAAAGTAAAAATAAAAATAAAACTAATAATAATAATAATTAAGGTTTAAATAATAATAATAATAAATTAAAACCCGTAATTAATGCAGTTTTAGGGTTTCTGTTCGCGTGTCAGAGTAGCTCCGCGAGTCGTGGCAATTAAAGAAGAAAACCCCGCGAGTCGCGGGGTTCAGAAATTCTGTTGACAGCTTTCAATTTTTACGCGTTTTTCTTTATTTTTTTTTTTTATTTTCTGTTTTCTGTTTTTTATATAAATAAAAGATGTTTAATAAAATTTATATTATTATAAACTAAAATAAAGATAAAGAAACTTATAAAACTTAAATATTTAACAAAATCTTAAAAATACATATATTTTTGTTTTTTCTTTTTATATTTTTCGAATATTTAAAACGTATTTTTACAAAAGCGAATAAAAGTAAATAAAATTTTTTTTTTTTTTATATTAGCGTTGCGCTTCCGGCGTTTAAGAGTTTTCCCCGGCAGCGGCGCCAAAAATACTTGATGTCAAAGCTAAGGGGTATAAAATACTATTAAATTTTTGCAGGAAATACTATTAAATACGATACAATTTTACACAAGATATTTATTTATTTATAGAATGGATATACTTAAACCTTGCTACAACACTTATAGGCAGTGTACCTAATCGTACAGTAGTGTAGTTTTTAGTAAGTCCGGTTCGTTCCACAGGGAAATCTTTAAACAAAGCTCAACGCTATATTAGTTTACTTTTATAAAAATACAAATATATATAAGTAATATTATAATTATAAAGGGGGGTTTTACCGTTTAATGACCGGTTTGTCGATTTTAAAACTTTAGTCGCAGTTAAAACCTAATGTAAAATATAAAATAAATACAAGACTTTAAATTAAAGCGTAAAGTAAATAACGATAATGAAATTGCGAATAACAAAAATGCGATAAAATAAAATTGCGATAATTAAAAAGTACGATAATTAAAAGTGCGATAAAATAAAATAAATAAAAGTGCGATAATTAGAAGTGCAATTAAATATAAAATAAAGGAAATTAAATATGAAATAAAAGAATTATGCTTATTTAAACTTCCGTAATCATGATGTTTGACGTGTTGATTTTAGTTTTATGCCCATGGGTTAATTGTCCTTTGTCCTGGATTATTTAATATGTCCGTCTGGTTTTTGTCCATAACAGTCCATCAGTCATAAATATAAATTGCAAGTGTCCTCGTCAAATTATTATTATACCCGAAGTTAAATATTCCAACTAATTGGGGATTCGAATTGTAACAAGGTTTTAATACTTTGTTTAATGAATACACCAGGTTATCGACTGCGTGTAAACCAAGGTTTTACTACTTTGTTAACAATTACACCAATTACCCTTGAATGTAATTTCACCCCTGTTTTAATTATTCTAGTGGCTATTAATCCATTCCCGTGTCCGGTTAAATGAACGATTATTCGTACATATAAATACCCCGCCCATCGTGTCCGATCGAGTGTATATGGTAATTTATAGGGACGCCCAATTGTAAATCTTTATATTAACATTAACAAACTTTCATTTAGTTAAACAAATATAAAGCCCATTAATAGCCCATAGTCTAATTTCCACAAGTGTCGTTCTTTTATCCAAACCCCAATTATGGTACAAAGCCCAATTACCCAATTTTAGTAATTAGCCCAACATCATGATTACTTCGTTTTAAATAAGCATAATAATAACTTAGCTACGAGACATTAATGTAAAAAGGTTGAACATAACTTACAATGATTAAAAATAGCGTAGCGTTACACGGACAGAATTTCGACTTACACCCTTACAACATTCGCTAACATACCCTTATTATTAGGATTTAAAATTAAAATTAAAATTAAAATATAAATTATATATATATATATATCGTATATATTGAGAGAGATAGAGAAAATAAGATGATGATATTTGATCAGAATTCGGTTGGCTTTATAGCCAGAGTTGAAAATTGGGGCTCCGCGACTCGCGGCAAAAACCCCTTCAAACTCCGCGAGTCGCGGAGGATGTATTTACAGCTCACACCCTTGGAGTTTCTTGCTGCCGACGGTTTTAATAATATATATATAATATATATATATAATTAATATAATTAATTATATATTATATTATATTTATATACATAGTTAACTTGTAATTTTTAGTCGGTTGCGTCGAGCGTTAAGAGTTGACTCTGGTCCCGGTTCCGGATTTTCGAACGTCCTCGCGTACAATTTAATATCTTGTACTTTGCGTTTTGAATCTTGTACTTTTGTAATTTCGAGACGTTTCTTATCAATAATTGGAACCTTTTTGATTGTCTTTTGTTCTTTTGAGCTTTTTGGTCGTTTGCGTCTTCAATTCGTCGAATCTGTCTTTTGTCTTCACCTTTTATTATTTAAACGAATATCACTTGTAAATAGAACAATTGCAACTAAAAGCTTGTCTTTCTTGAGGAATAATGCTATGAAATATATGTTCGTTTTTAGCATTATCAGACACTTTATAAGAACCAATCATAGACTCATTCTTTAGAATCTTGCATTTTCTATCATTAATGGACACATTAGGTTCAACGTAGATGGTATTATTAGCTAAGTCCATATTTTTTAAGAAAACACATTGATCATGCAAGGTCTCATTCTCTTTCTTAAGTAGACTCACAAACTTATTTAACTCCTGAATTTCTAAGACAAGGTCATCAATAGAAACAACAACAGAGTCTTTAAAGTCATAAGTGGGTGCTACTTTAGGAACTTTAGGTATTTTCTCAATTGTTGCTAGAATTTTATTATATGTCTCACATTTGATTTGCAAGTCTATGTTATCCTTTTCTAGTCTATTAACAAATTGAGTTAAATCCTTATCAGCATTCTGAATTCCTATTGAGATAGATTCTTCCTTAGGTTGGGGTTCTAACGTAACTTCTGGAATCTTGGGTTGAGACTCTAAGAAGTGATCTAGTGATTTAGACCTAGATGATTCTAACCTACGTTCAACATTGTCAAACTTGGTCAAGAACGATTCACTAAAGTCCTTAAATTCATGTGCTAGACCTTCAAGGATAAAAGTATTTGAGTAGAGAGAAGGATCTTGGACCTGTGGGTTATGGGTCCGCTTTAGCCTGTTCTGACAATCCAGGTCATGCTCCTTCAAGATTTTTGTGAATTCGTGTAGAGAGTAACTTTCCACCAATCCTTTAGCAAGAGTAAATGTCTTTTCTTTGTCAGTGAGAACAATCCCGTAATAATTCATCTCAGACAACAGATGTTGGTAACGTTCAATCATGGCAGAAATACTCTCATCTTTCATGAAGACGAATCTATCAAACTCTCTCTTCAATTCTTTGGCCTTCATTGCCTTTTTAAAGCATTCGTTCTCTAGCTTGAGACATTTAATTTTCTTGTAAAATGAGTTCCCTCCATTGAACATCCTCAATGCCTCCCAAATTTTGTGAGAAGTATCTAGATTTTCAATTTGACAACAGATCTGTCCTTGGAAAGCACTTTTCAGATTCCGGAACATTCTCCTCTCCAAATTATAAACTTCTCGGTGTTCTGAGGGCATGTTTGCTAATGAGAAATGTTCTCCTATTACTGGGGATTTTGGCCATTTCCATTCATTCTCAATCATCTTCCATAACCTGGTATCTTGACCATCTAACCAGCTCTTAAACCTTAATTTTCATGTGAAATAATTATCCATTTGTCATTAACTTTGGGCATTCCGTGCCACTTCCGGATTCACTCTTTGCTAAGAGCAGACTTTGAGTAAGCTTTTGCTCCATTGCGATCAACGATATCAATATATAAAACTTTGAAATCTAAAGATCTAACAAAAAGCGCGTTAAATGCAGATGAATTTTGGCCAATAATTGACTATCGGAAGTCAATTGGGTAACCGTATCAAGTTTCCCGTGAAAACTGATAAAAACCTAAAGTTTCGGTAAATTTCGATTAAATTCGGTAAGTGTCGAAAGTCTGTATTATTCTCTCCCCCTCAAAATATGATTCCTGTGAATCAAGTTTTGATATCTGAGTGGTAAATCCGAGTTCCTCGCGAAAAACTGTTAAAACTGAAAACTTCGCGAAAAATCGTAAAAACGGACGAAAGTTGACTTTTCAGGTAAAAGTCAAATTCAACAAGTCAAATCCGGTCAATTAAAGTCAACTTAGGTAAGGTTCGGTCAGAAGTGGCAAATTATATCGCAATTTGTTTGATTACGTTAATTCTTCGTTAAGAACTTAACAGACTCGTTATCGTTCCCTCCAAAAATTTTGACAAAAAGTTGTGTCTAAACTTTTGATTTTCAACTTACGGATGTTTTTGAAGGTTGAGAATTTTTTTTTGGCTTTTTAAAAAATTTTCGCGAAATTTTGATTCGAAATCACACGTTTTTGGGTGGTTTCTCGGTCCGAAAAAGTTTTCGTTGCAAAGATTCAAATCTCGCGTAAAAACGTACTTTTTAGTCGGTAGATAAAAAATAAATTTTACTAAATCTTTCCCTCCAAATAACTTTTTTTTTTTGGGATTAAAACCAAATCGGGAGTGGATCTCAGTTCAAACCGGGTCTGGTTTGAATTGGGTCTCAATTTGGATCACAAGGGTTAAAGGGTGGTCAATGGTGGTTCAAATGAATCTGATTCAGCATTGTGTCCACATGCATATACTAAGGGTTAGGGGACAAATAGAATAAAAATGAATAAAGTATGTGGGACCCACTGAAAACCTTCACACGAATTACAGAAAATGCCACCCGATGGCTACTGTTTGCTGTCTTCTTCTACTTAAAATGCCAATCGTACGGTTCAACTTATATTCTACAAATTCGACCAATTCGAAGGTAAACCGTACGTTTGATCTAGCTAACGTGTATATTCAAACGCTTAATTGCAAGTTTGAGCCAACCACTCGTACGTTTGACCAGTTTTTTTTGGTTTTCTTGACAAAATCCGGCGAGTAGTGGTGGTGCCACGGTGGTGATGATGGTAACCTGCTAAAACTCAATGAAAATGCACCAAAATAATCATGAAGCTGCGGTTTAACCTTCTAAAGATAAACCCATTAACATTTTTAACAGAAACATCATCAAATTTGCACAACAATTCGATTTATGCTTCAAAATTTTCGAACAAAAAAATTACTCAAAACCACATCAAACGTTCGAATTAATTCATATAAATTTGCAGGTAGTATCACTAAATGATTTCTAAGCTTTCTATATTTTTAGATTTATCCAATTCATTCAAAATCATTAAAATGTCAAAAAGTCAAAGAAAGTCAAAAACGAGATCTAGATCGGTTTTTAATGAAATTAAACAACGAAATCAAGCTATGGATCGACGAGCCTTAGCTCTTTTTCTTTGATACCATTGTTAATGCCCGAAATTAGCTTCGATTTCGTGTCCTTATTGTTTGGATCCAATCACAGTTGGTGTTCTAAGTGTATGCCGATGTGTATGAGTTGTTTGTGTATAAATCAGTAAAATATAATAATAATATGGTGATACTTATTAAATAAACAGTGAATAATGATATAGATCTGATTAATCACAAGAATATGTGACAAAGATCAATATCACAGCGATGTATGTTGTGTGTGTGTATTCAAAAGTAGCAATGATGTGAATATAATAGTGTGCGATTATCAAACACAAATCAGATTCACACAAACATATGTAATATAAATCTAGATTGATGATTACAATGGATAATTGGTGGAAATCAATACGAAAATTGGTATGATTTCCACTAAGCTTTCTTGAACAATTGGAGATGAGGGATTGAGAGCAAACACACACAAAGGTGCCTCTCACAATAACAAGGGTTTTCCAAATAGGAAGGTTTGAGGTGAATTGTGATGTAACATGGTATTTATACATATACCATGTTACTTACAATTAAGTAAATAATCACATCTTAAATCGTTTAACGCTCAACCCTAATTAATTAACTCATTTAACTGCGTCTATTTAATTGACATCGAAACTCCAATCTAAATTGTTAGGATTTTATCCCAACATATATAAAATGTTATTCAAGACAATCTTGTTCCTAATCAATTAGTTGTTTAAGGGTTTGTGGTGTTAATAAAGTCTGGACAAATAAGGCTATACCATCTTATTAGACTAGCCTAATTGAAGGCCTAGTGTTCTCTATAGAGAGTTCATGATGTCGGGAATTGGTATAGTAGTCCATTCAAAATCACCCTGGCCTAATTCCCCGTGACATGCCAATTAAGTTAATAGATTAATTGGTCGGGAACTTAGCGTCTACACCACATGTAATTTAACAAGACGACATACTACTTAACTAGTGAAATCCCAACAAATACACTCCATTACCTTAACTATTTGAGAATTGTTATATTCTACATATTTTATTTACCTGCTTATTGTCTACTTTTAATTTAATAAATTATCTTAGTCCAAATAAAAAACGGCCACCTCAACTATTTAATAAAACCATTAACTATATACACTTTTTCTTGACAAAAATGTTTCAATTCAGTTGATTTTTAAGAATGATCATAGGTCAACCTACCACTTGCTAACTCTTAGGATTAAGCATTAGTAGGCACTTAGGCCCCAACAAAATATAAATAATAAAACACAACACGGATCACGTGTCCTCGCGGGACTCAACTACGTCGAACCACCAACGACCGACATCTAGAAGACAACAACAAAAAAAAGACGACCGTTGGGCGCGCATCAAGTTTTTGGTGCTGCTAGTGGAGAAACCGATTGAGCGATTCAAAGACGTCTAGATTAATATGTATAGTTAATTAGCATACTATAATGTTATAATAATATAGTTATAACGTAGTATAATATAATAATAATAAATAACCTAGTGAAAATAAATTTATATAATTGTATATATATTCATTTAGAAAAATGAAATTCACACTGTTCATCGTTGCTCACCGATTTTGACTTTTCAAACACTATTTTTAGAGTAAATATATAGTAAAAGTTGTAGTACATATCATAAAAGCATTGGTGGCTGAATGGTTTGACATGCGCCTATTTACGTCGATGGTCGCGAGTTCGACCCATAGCAGGTTTTTTTTATTCTTTCTTCAACTTTTTTAAGAAAAATAAGCAGCCGCAACGTGCGGCTTACCCATAATCTTGTTATAATTAATATAGTAGTAACTATCTATAATAATAATAATAAAAATAATAATACTAATAATAATAATAATAATAATAATAATAATAATAATAATAATAATAATAATAATAATAATAATAATAATAATAAAAAATTTAGTTATAATCGTAATCTTAGTAATAATATAATATAATAATAATTTACGTTTATCTAAATACTCTAAAAAATTAAAAATAAATAAATAAATAAATAAATATATAAATATAAATATATATATATATATATATATATATATATATATATATTTAATAAAATAATAATTTTATAATAATAATATTTTATAAAAATAATAATATTTTATATAAAAATTTAAAATAATATTTTATAAAGTACTTTATAAAAATTGAAAAATAATATTTTATAAAAATTAAAAAAATATTCTATAAAAGTATTAATATTTTATAAAATAATAATATAATATTTTATTAAAATAATATTTCAATATAAAAAATTTATTTAAAAATTAAAAACTTATTTTCAAATAAAAAAAATTTATTAATAAAAATAATTATAAGTAGTAGTCGTAATAATAATTATAAGTAGCAGTCATAATACGAAATAGTTTAAATAATAATAAAAACTCAAAAAAATTCGCACACCCTAATTATGAAGATATTTTCAAGTTATCCCGTAGAATTACTATATCTTCTTATTCCACCAACGAATTCTCCAACTCAACTTTTCGTTACTCTTAAATCAACTAAGCGATAAGATACACAAGTACTTTCTAAAAGACGGACGGTGGTCAGACCCTTCACTGATAGGTCAGATCATAGTGATAATCGAAGATGTGATAGATTGAATGAGACTCGGTAAGGTAAAGAAAAGATTCGGTATTAGAAAGAAGTGGTAAAATTACATTCCACTGCTTTTTAAACTAGTTTACAATGCAATGGCTATCTAATTGAGACTACTTAGGTTCCTTATATAGTCATCTTCCAAGGAACCATCTTTTAAGCTTATTTCACATTAACACTATACACATTTCGGGGTCCTAACAATCTCCCCCTTAGTGCTAAATGTGAAAATTACAATGTAATCCTATTTGAAACATCTAAAGGAACTTTGTTCCTCTGAAATGAATCTTCGTTTTGAATCCTCTGAGCCTCTCATATCTCCTTATATTCATTCTTGTGTTGAGATGACTCTTCAATCTTATCATGATATATTTGACTATTTCACCATCTTCTGCTGAATAGCACTTATTATTTAGTCTCCATATTAAATATTTAAGAGCATACCCCAACGTTCCTTCTGAGTATCTCCTAAAATCTGAGACTCTGATGAAGATCTTTGTGTAGTGAGAATTGGCAAACACGAATCCATATGGACAGTCACTCACTTCAAGTAAGGACATGTACTTTAACCCATCAATCACTTGATTCGGTGGTTTAATTCCAATCTTCTTATGTCCAGACTCTAACCCCATCTGAAAGTCATGAACGGACATCCATCTCATTGAATCAATAATAAATCTGTAGACTGCCTTCATTGCAGTAGCATGATATATTGTCGCAGATTCATTCAGCTCAGTCAAGTATTTGTAGATGAAGATAATGTCGTTCATTCTTAGGTTGTCAAAATCTGGCTCTGAGAACTGATAGTCCTCATCATCCATTCTCGTCATGTAGAAAAGTGGCATCTACACTCCATCCTTGTTGATCATCAAGATCTTGTTAATGCTTTTGATCTCCGAACTTCGTTGATCATGAAGTTTCTCTTCATTTTTTAGCTTAAACTTATTTCGAACCTTCAGATAAGCTTTGAGGTATTCTGGTTTCTTATGATATTTCCATGCACCAAGAACACACATTGAAGATGCAAGGATGAGATTAGATTCACCATAAATCTTGTAAGCTTGTTTTTCTACTAACGGTGAACGAAGAATCAGCTTTTCTTCATCATCACTAAGTTGATAGTCAGCATCATGATCAAGTACAATTTCTGATATTTAGAAAGGATCATCAGGATTAGGATGTGTCGTACTATCTACTTCGCCATTCGAGAAAATCTCCTTTTCAAAATGTATCCCAAATTCCTCGGTCGGAGCCGTAATGTTGGCAAATTGATGTTTATTGAATTCATTTACAACACTCGTCCCCTTCAGAATGTCCTCGATTTTATCAAGATTACGATTGTCCACGAGTCGCGGGGTTCAGAAATTCTGTTGACAGCTTTCAATTTTTACGCGTTTTTCTTTATTTTTATTTTTTTTATTTTCTGTTTTCTGTTTTTTATATAAATAAAAGATGTTTAATAAAATTTATATTATTATAAACTAAAATAAAGATAAAGAAACTTATAAAACTTAAATATTTAACAAAATCTTAAAAATACATATATTTTTGTTTTTTCTTTTTATATTTTTCGAATATTTAAAACGTATTTTTACAAAAGCGAATAAAAGTAAATAAAAATCTTTTTTTTTTATATTAGCGTTGCGCTTCCGGCGTTTAAGAGTTTTCCCCGGCAGCGGCGCCAAAAATACTTGATGTCAAAGCTAAGGGGTATAAAATACTATTAAATTTTTGCAGGAAATACTATTAAATACGATACAATTTTACACAAGATATTTATTTATTTATAGAATGGATATACTTAAACCTTGCTACAACACTTATAGGCAGTGTACCTAATCGTACAGTAGTGTAGTTTTTAGTAAGTCCGGTTCGTTCCACAGGGAAATCTTTAAACAAAGCTCAACGCTATATTAGTTTACTTTTATAAAAATACAAATATATATAAGTAATATTATAATTATAAAGGGGGGTTTTACCGTTTAATGACCGGTTTGTCGATTTTAAAACTTTAGTCGCAGTTAAAACCTAATGTAAAATATAAAATAAATACAAGACTTTAAATTAAAGCGTAAAGTAAATAACGATAATGAAATTGCGAATAACAAAAATGCGATAAAATAAAATTGCGATAATTAAAAAGTACGATAATTAAAAGTGCGATAAAATAAAATAAATAAAAGTGCGATAATTAGAAGTGCAATTAAATATAAAATAAAGGAAATTAAATATGAAATAAAAGAATTATGCTTATTTAAACTTCCGTAATCATGATGTTTGACGTGTTGATTTTAGTTTTATGCCCATGGGTTAATTGTCCTTTGTCCTGGATTATTTAATATGTCCGTCTGGTTTTTGTCCATAACAGTCCATCAGTCATAAATATAAATTGCAAGTGTCCTCGTCAAATTATTATTATACCCGAAGTTAAATATTCCAACTAATTGGGGATTCGAATTGTAACAAGGTTTTAATACTTTGTTTAATGAATACACCAGGTTATCGACTGCGTGTAAACCAAGGTTTTACTACTTTGTTAACAATTACACCAATTACCCTTGAATGTAATTTCACCCCTGTTTTAATTATTCTAGTGGCTATTAATCCATTCCCGTGTCCTGTTAAATGAACGATTATTCGTACATATAAATACCCCGCCCATCGTGTCCGATCGAGTGTATATGGTAATTTATAGGGACGCCCAATTGTAAATCTTTATATTAACATTAACAAACTTTCATTTAGTTAAACAAATATAAAGCCCATTAATAGCCCATAGTCTAATTTCCACAAGTGTCGTTCTTTTATCCAAACCCCAATTATGGTACAAAGCCCAATTACCCAATTTTAGTAATTAGCCCAACATCATGATTACTTCGTTTTAAATAAGCATAATAATAACTTAGCTACGAGACATTAATGTAAAAAGGTTGAACATAACTTACAATGATTAAAAATAGCGTAGCGTTACACGGACAGAATTTCGACTTACACCCTTACAACATTCGCTAACATACCCTTATTATTAGGATTTAAAATTAAAATTAAAATTAAAATATAAATTATATATATATATATATCGTATATATTGAGAGAGATAGAGAAAATAAGATGATGATATTTGATCAGAATTCGGTTGGCTTTATAGCCAGAGTTGAAAATTGGGGCTCCGCGACTCGCGGCAAAAACCCCTTCAAACTCCGCGAGTCGCGGAGGATGTATTTACAGCTCACACCCTTGGAGTTTCTTGCTGCCGACGGTTTTAATAATATATATATAATATATATATAATTAATATAATTAATTATATATTATATTATATTTATATACATAGTTAACTTGTAATTTTTAGTCGGTTGCGTCGAGCGTTAAGAGTTGACTCTGGTCCCGGTTCCGGATTTTCGAACGTCCTCGCGTACAATTTAATATCTTGTACTTTGCGTTTTGAATCTTGTACTTTTGTAATTTCGAGACGTTTCTTATCAATAATTGGAACCTTTTTGATTGTCTTTTGTTCTTTTGAGCTTTTTGGTCGTTTGCGTCTTCAATTCGTCGAATCTGTCTTTTGTCTTCACCTTTTATTATTTAAACGAATATCACTTGTAAATAGAACAATTGCAACTAAAAGCTTGTCTTTCTTGAGGAATAATGCTATGAAATATATGTTCGTTTTTAGCATTATCAGACACTTTATAAGAACCAATCATAGACTCATTCTTTAGAATCTTGCATTTTCTATCATTAATGGACACATTAGGTTCAACGTAGATGGTATTATTAGCTAAGTCCATATTTTTTAAGAAAACACATTGATCATGCAAGGTCTCATTCTCTTTCTTAAGTAGACTCACAAACTTATTTAACTCCTGAATTTCTAAGACAAGGTCATCAATAGAAACAACAACAGAGTCTTTAAAGTCATAAGTGGGTGCTACTTTAGGAACTTTAGGTATTTTCTCAATTGTTGCTAGAATTTTATTATATGTCTCACATTTGATTTGCAAGTCTATGTTATCCTTTTCTAGTCTATTAACAAATTGAGTTAAATCCTTATCAGCATTCTGAATTCCTATTGAGATAGATTCTTCCTTAGGTTGGGGTTCTAACGTAACTTCTGGAATCTTGGGTTGAGACTCTAAGAAGTGATCTAGTGATTTAGACCTAGATGATTCTAACCTACGTTCAACATTGTCAAACTTGGTCAAGAACGATTCACTAAAGTCCTTAAATTCATGTGCTAGACCTTCAAGGATAAAAGTATTTGAGTAGAGAGAAGGATCTTGGACCTGTGGGTTATGGGTCCGCTTTAGCCTGTTCTGACAATCCAGGTCATGCTCCTTCAAGATTTTTGTGAATTCGTGTAGAGAGTAACTTTCCACCAATCCTTTAGCAAGAGTAAATGTCTTTTCTTTGTCAGTGAGAACAATCCCGTAATAATTCATCTCAGACAACAGATGTTGGTAACGTTCAATCATGGCAGAAATACTCTCATCTTTCATGAAGACGAATCTATCAAACTCTCTCTTCAATTCTTTGGCCTTCATTGCCTTTTTAAAGCATTCGTTCTCTAGCTTGAGACATTTAATTTTCTTGTAAAATGAGTTCCCTCCATTGAACATCCTCAATGCCTCCCAAATTTTGTGAGAAGTATCTAGATTTTCAATTTGACAACAGATCTGTCCTTGGAAAGCACTTTTCAGATTCCGGAACATTCTCCTCTCCAAATTATAAACTTCTCGGTGTTCTGAGGGCATGTTTGCTAATGAGAAATGTTCTCCTATTACTGGGGATTTTGGCCATTTCCATTCATTCTCAATCATCTTCCATAACCTGGTATCTTGACCATCTAACCAGCTCTTAAACCTTAATTTTCATGTGAAATAATTATCCATTTGTCATTAACTTTGGGCATTCCGTGCCACTTCCGGATTCACTCTTTGCTAAGAGCAGACTTTGAGTAAGCTTTTGCTCCATTGCGATCAACGATATCAATATATAAAACTTTGAAATCTAAAGATCTAACAAAAAGCGCGTTAAATGCAGATGAATTTTGGCCAATAATTGACTATCGGAAGTCAATTGGGTAACCGTATCAAGTTTCCCGTGAAAATTGATAAAAACCTAAAGTTTCGGTAAATTTCGATTAAATTCGGTAAGTGTCGAAAGTCTGTATTATTCTCTCCCCCTCAAAATATGATTCCTGTGAATCAAGTTTTGATATCTGAGTGGTAAATCCGAGTTCCTCGCGAAAAACTGTTAAAACTGAAAACTTCGCGAAAAATCGTAAAAACGGACGAAAGTTGACTTTTCAGGTAAAAGTCAAATTCAACAAGTCAAATCCGGTCAATTAAAGTCAACTTAGGTAAGGTTCGGTCAGAAGTGGCAAATTATATCGCAATTTGTTTGATTACGTTAATTCTTCGTTAAGAACTTAACAGACTCGTTATCGTTCCCTCCAAAAATTTTGACAAAAAGTTGTGTCTAAACTTTTGATTTTCAACTTACGGATGTTTTTGAAGGTTGAGAATTTTTTTTTGGCTTTTTAAAAAATTTTCGCGAAATTTTGATTCGAAATCACACGTTTTTGGGTGGTTTCTCGGTCCGAAAAAGTTTTCGTTGCAAAGATTCAAATCTCGCGTAAAAACGTACTTTTAAGTCGGTAGATAAAAAATAAATTTTACTAAATCTTTCCCTCCAAATAACTTTTTTTTTTTGGGATTAAAACCAAATCGGGAGTGGATCTCAGTTCAAACCGGGTCTGGTTTGAATTGGGTCTCAATTTGGATCACAAGGGTTAAAGGGTGGTCAATGGTGGTTCAAATGAATCTGATTCAGCATTGTGTCCACATGCATATACTAAGGGTTAGGGGACAAATAGAATAAAAATGAATAAAGTATGTGGGACCCACTGAAAACCTTCACACGAATTACAGAAAATGCCACCCGATGGCTACTGTTTGCTGTCTTCTTCTACTTAAAATGCCAATCGTACGGTTCAACTTATATTCTACAAATTCGACCAATTCGAAGGTAAACCGTACGTTTGATCTAGCTAACGTGTATATTCAAACGCTTAATTGCAAGTTTGAGCCAACCACTCGTACGTTTGACCAGTTTTTTTTGGTTTTCTTGACAAAATCCGGCGAGTAGTGGTGGTGCCACGGTGGTGATGATGGTAACCTGCTAAAACTCAATGAAAATGCACCAAAATAATCATGAAGCTGCGGTTTAACCTTCTAAAGATAAACCCATTAACATTTTTAACAGAAACATCATCAAATTTGCACAACAATTCGATTTATGCTTCAAAATTTTCGAACAAAAAAATTACTCAAAACCACATCAAACGTTCGAATTAATTCATATAAATTTGCAGGTAGTATCACTAAATGATTTCTAAGCTTTCTATATTTTTAGATTTATCCAATTCATTCAAAATCATTAAAATGTCAAAAAGTCAAAGAAAGTCAAAAACGAGATCTAGATCGGTTTTTAATGAAATTAAACAACGAAATCAAGCTATGGATCGACGAGCCTTAGCTCTTTTTCTTTGATACCATTGTTAATGCCCGAAATTAGCTTCGATTTCGTGTCCTTATTGTTTGGATCCAATCACAGTTGGTGTTCTAAGTGTATGCCGATGTGTATGAGTTGTTTGTGTATAAATCAGTAAAATATAATAATAATATGGTGATACTTATTAAATAAACAGTGAATAATGATATAGATCTGATTAATCACAAGAATATGTGACAAAGATCAATATCACAGCGATGTATGTTGTGTGTGTGTATTCAAAAGTAGCAATGATGTGAATATAATAGTGTGCGATTATCAAACACAAATCAGATTCACACAAACATATGTAATATAAATCTAGATTGATGATTACAATGGATAATTGGTGGAAATCAATACCAAAATTGGTATGATTTCCACTAAGCTTTCTTGAACAATTGGAGATGAGGGATTGAGAGCAAACACACACAAAGGTGCCTCTCACAATAACAAGGGTTTTCCAAATAGGAAGGTTTGAGGTGAATTGTGATGTAACATGGTATTTATACATATACCATGTTACTTACAATTAAGTAAATAATCACATCTTAAATCGTTTAACGCTCAACCCTAATTAATTAACTCATTTAACTGCGTCTATTTAATTGACATCGAAACTCCAATCTAAATTGTTAGGATTTTATCCCAACATATATAAAATGTTATTCAAGACAATCTTGTTCCTAATCAATTAGTTGTTTAAGGGTTTGTGGTGTTAATAAAGTCTGGACAAATAAGGCTATACCATCTTATTAGACTAGCCTAATTGAAGGCCTAGTGTTCTCTATAGAGAGTTCATGATGTCGGGAATTGGTATAGTAGTCCATTCAAAATCACCCTGGCCTAATTCCCCGTGACATGCCAATTAAGTTAATAGATTAATTGGTCGGGAACTTAGCGTCTACACCACATGTAATTTAACAAGACGACATACTACTTAACTAGTGAAATCCCAACAAATACACTCCATTACCTTAACTATTTGAGAATTGTTATATTCTACATATTTTATTTACCTGCTTATTGTCTACTTTTAATTTAATAAATTATCTTAGTCCAAATAAAAAACGGCCACCTCAACTATTTAATAAAACCATTAACTATATACACTTTTTCTTGACAAAAATGTTTCAATTCAGTTGATTTTTAAGAATGATCATAGGTCAACCTACCACTTGCTAACTCTTAGGATTAAGCATTAGTAGGCACTTAGGCCCCAACAAAATATAAATAATAAAACACAACACGGATCACGTGTCCTCGCGGGACTCAACTACGTCGAACCACCAACGACCGACATCTAGAAGACAACAACAAAAAAAAGACGACCGTTGGGCGCGCATCAAGTTTTTGGTGCTGCTAGTGGAGAAACCGATTGAGCGATTCAAAGACGTCTAGATTAATATGTATAGTTAATTAGCATACTATAATGTTATAATAATATAGTTATAACGTAGTATAATATAATAATAATAAATAACCTAGTGAAAATAAATTTATATAATTGTATATATATTCATTTAGAAAAATGAAATTCACACTGTTCATCGTTGCTCACCGATTTTGACTTTTCAAACACTATTTTTAGAGTAAATATATAGTAAAAGTTGTAGTACATATCATAAAAGCATTGGTGGCTGAATGGTTTGACATGCGCCTATTTACGTCGATGGTCGCGAGTTCGACCCATAGCAGGTTTTTTTTATTCTTTCTTCAACTTTTTTAAGAAAAATAAGCAGCCGCAACGTGCGGCTTACCCATAATCTTGTTATAATTAATATAGTAGTAACTATCTATAATAATAATAATAAAAATAATAATACTAATAATAATAATAATAATAATAATAATAATAATAATAATAATAATAATAATAATAAAAAATTTAGTTATAATCGTAATCTTAGTAATAATATAATATAATAATAATTTACGTTTATCTAAATACTCTAAAAAATTAAAAATAAATAAATATATATATATATATATATATATATATATATATTTAATAAAATAATAATTATATAATAATAATATTTTATAAAAATAATAATATTTTATATAAAAATTTAAAATAATATTTTATAAAGTACTTTATAAAAATTAAAAAATAATATTTTATAAAAATTAAAAAAATATTCTATAAAAGTATTAATATTTTATAAAATAATAATATAATATTTTATTAAAATAATATTTCAATATAAAAAATTTATTTAAAAATTAAAAACTTATTTTCAAATAAAAAAAATTTATTAATAAAAATAATTATAAGTAGTAGTCGTAATAATAATTATAAGTAGCAGTCATAATACGAAATAGTTTAAATAATAATAAAAACTCAAAAAAATTCGCACACCCTAATTATGAAGATATTTTCAAGTTATCCCGTAGAATTACTATATCTTCTTATTCCACCAACGAATTCTCCAACTCAACTTTTCGTTACTCTTAAATCAACTAACCGATAAGATACACAAGTACTTTCTAAAAGACGGACGGTGGTCAGACCCTTCACTGATAGGTCAGATCATAGTGATAATCGAAGATGTGATAGATTGAATGAGACTCGGTAAGGTAAAGAAAAGATTCGGTATTAGAAAGAAGTGGTAAAATTACATTCCACTGCTTTTTAAACTAGTTTACAATGCAATGGCTATCTAATTGAGACTACTTAGGTTCCTTATATAGTCATCTTCTAAGGAACCATCTTTTAAGCTTATTTCACATTAACACTATACACATTTCGGGGTCCTAACAATCTCCCCCTTAGTGCTAAATGTGAAAATTACAATGTAATCCTATTTGAAACATCTAAAGGAACTTTGTTCCTCTGAAATGAATCTTCGTTTTGAATCCTCTGAGCCTCTCATATCTCCTTATATTCATTCTTGTGTTGAGATGACTCTTCAATCTTATCATGATATATTTGACTATTTCACCATCTTCTGCTGAATAGCACTTATTATTTAGTCTCCATCTTAAATATTTAAGAGCATACCCCAACGTTCCTTCTGAGTATCTCCTAAAATCTGAGACTCTGATGAAGATCTTTGTGTAGTGAGAATTGGCAAACACGAATCCATATGGACAGTCACTCACTTCAAGTAAGGACATGTACTTTAACCCATCAATCACTTGATTCGGTGGTTTAATTCCAATCTTCTTATGTCCAGACTCTAACCCCATCTGAAAGTCATGAACGGACATCCATCTCATTGAATCAATAATAAATCTGTAGACTGCCTTCATTGCAGTAGCATGATATATTGTCGCAGATTCATTCAGCTCAGTCAAGTATTTGTAGATGAAGATAATGTCGTTCATTCTTAGGTTGTCAAAATCTGGCTCTGAGAACTGATAGTCCTCATCATCCATTCTCGTCATGTAGAAAAGTGGCATCTACACTCCATCCTTGTTGATCATCAAGATCTTGTTAATGCTTTTGATCTCCGAACTTCGTTGATCATGAAGTTTCTCTTCATTTTTTAGCTTAAACTTATTTCGAACCTTCAGATAAGCTTTGAGGTATTCTGGTTTCTTATGATATTTTCATGCACCAAGAACACACATTGAAGATGCAAGGATGAGATTAGATTCACCATAAATCTTGTAAGCTTGTTTTTCTACTAACGGTGAACGAAGAATCAGCTTTTCTTCATCATCACTAAGTTGATAGTCAGCATCATGATCAAGTACAATTTCTGATATTTAGAAAGGATCATCAGGATTAGGATGTGTCGTACTATCTACTTCGCCATTCGAGAAAATCTCCTTTTCAAAATGTATCCCAAATTCCTCGGTCGGAGCCGTAATGTTGGCAAATTGATGTTTATTGAATTCATTTACAACACTCGTCCCCTTCAGAATGTCCTCGATTTTATCAAGATTACGATTGTCCACGGGTGCTGACGTATTCTATGTTTGTTCTACCGTATCCAAAATCATTAATATCCCTGAGTCACCATCTCTCTGAGTAACTGATTCATCTAGAAAACTGTCACATTGAATCTTCTCAACCTTATCACTTTCAGAATCGGAAATATCAACTACATCGTCATTTCCCAAATGTTGACTAGACGAACCAGCTTCATAATTTGAGCGTTGAAAAGCACCGAACCCATAACCAGTCTATTCTCCCCCTCATGAAGATTGTCGGGATCAAAATCGTCATGGTCAGGCATGTGAATCTATCCAGGTGATCTACATGGTGAAAGAGGAAACACTACTCTTGCCTGTTCAAGATAGATTAGCATCGTCTCATGAACTTCGTCAAGATCTGTTCGTTTAGAAAATTCAGCAATATATAATGCCTCCAGCTCATTATCAGAGAGATATTGAAATCCATAATTCTGGATTATGCGAGAAGGTGACCCAAGTGGTGAAACAATAGTGTAACCAGGTGGAGCCTCCGCAGATGATATCGGAGTAGTCGGTGGAAGTGTTTGATTTTCTGTAAGGGCAGGTAAGGATAAAAGTGTGGTATTATTCTTATATGTAGGTTGATACGTACTACTAGTTAGATTATCCCCTTGTGATGGAGGTTGGTTAACAACTGGAGTTGTAACAGGCAAAGACTCTTTCGGGTTACTCGCCTCCATGATATATGTCTCATGGGACTATGACAGAGTAGAAGAACTAACTGTCTTTTTAGCGCTCGCGTGCTCATGAAGATACCCGACTCCCGAAGTCATCAATGTACCATGAGGTGGCACATCTCTTTCAGTTAAAGACTCAGCACACCCAGACCCTGAGTTTCAAGATCCAGATGAGAAGTGGTTTGAACCAATGGATCAATTTCTTGAACTAAAGGAACAGTCTGCTGGAAGTCTGATAAATTTCCTGAAGGAATGTCGTGTTGACTCATTTCCATGGGAGGTGGCAGATCTCCCTCATCAAGATAAGACTGACCTTCAGGCCCTGTTAGATATTGAGGCAATACAACATCACTAGGATGAAGTATATCAAGAAGATTTCTGGCCGATACGCAGGGTGCCTTTTCAAGGTTTTTCGGCTCCCCTTCGACCGTTCTCGACTTCAATGATTGAGTTTCCTCAATCGATTGAGTCAGCGCAGACTTTATTGCAGAGGAAGACTTTACTTCTTTTTGAGATGCCGAAGCACCTTTGCTGTTGGGATTTATTCTTAAATCCTGATTAGGTTGGATGAGATGATTGGTCTTTTTACCATCAGTGCATTTAGATCTCTTGCATACCGAAGCTTGCACTTCATTTAGTGTAGGGCTTACTGTTATTCTTGGATGTGATACAGAAATGGGTGAAGGTGACCTAGTTGGCTCTAAGTCTTGATCCGTATCACCAATGGTTTTAGTAACTGTTTGGTGAATGATAGGAGTCGAAGACCTAGATCTAGTTAAGCGTTGGGTAGGAGGAGTCTGAATCATCTCATCAGGAATATATCGTGTCCTCTTTTGCGTTTGTTCGGGAGATAATTCAGTTGCTGAAGAATCGGTGTCATTTCCCTCAGGTGTAGTTGATATGGTAGGTAAATCCCTATTTAGACTAGGCTCTCTGATCCTCACGGGTCTAGCTTGTTGAGTAACCCTAGGGCGTTTTAGGTTTATTCTAAGTGGGTTGTTGGCCTGTCAGAATTGGATTCTAGGTTCCTCTACAACCTGTAGGGCTGGAACCGCGACTGGTTCAACTTGTGCTTGTTATACCGGGTTCGAAAGAGGTATTCCTACCGCCTCAAAGTATACACGCATTCTAGCATCTAAGGGATTTGCTAAATTCACCACCCAATTTGGAATTAGTACAGTGAATTGATTGTCTGATAGCACCGATGTGTTCATTTTCACCTTCGCAAAACGTACCATCTGCATACCCTGTGTACCCGAAATAGGAATATTGGCATTTCTACAAGTGGTTAGTGCATCATGTGTAAAGATACAAAAAAACCTTTCACAAGGAACGTAAGCACTCCTTGTCTTATCCACTTGAGCCTGAACTAGATCCGATAGTAGTTCTGCATAATTTGGAGTCTCTACTCTGGTGAAAGAGTAGAATAGCCTCAGCATCGGGATAGTCAAGATGTCAGACCCGCTTCGTGTCATCAGTAGACACCTGTTTATGATCGAGAAGATCACATACTACCTGAAGTGTAAATACTTCTTCTGAAACTTAGCAGGTGTAACAGAAGTATCTCCAATATATCCCAGCTAGAAGATTGAGTTCATCATTTGCTGAGTAGAGGGAAAAGCAGGAGCATTGTTCACAAGAGGAAGCTGAAAGATCCTTCTGAAATCAGCCTTGGTGATCCTCCTTAATCCATTTACCCCCTTAACTCAAACTTAAACCTAGCAGGTTCTTCTTGAGGATTAGCAGCAGTAGGTTGTGTAGCCTTAACAAACTTGATAGTTCTGTTAAGAAGTCTCAAATCTATATCTGGCAGACTGACAGTATTGCTCAGAGCACCCCATAGTAGATGCCTTTCCAAAATAGCAAGCCAGTAATTGCCGAGTATGTTGGTTTCAGTGTTGATAAAGTGATTGTTCATCATTTGGCTGTTTAATAAGAGATAGAACACCACAATATGTTAACAATAAGCACATTTCTCTATTCTTATTTCCTTTGAAGTCCTTTGTATTTTTCATTTTATGATTTTTATGGATTTTATAAGTTATAAAAATCTTTTATTCCATTTATTCACAAGTATTTGACAACCATGATGTTCAAACAAAGCATTATAATTCTCAAACAATTCAGATATCATCATGATTAATCAAATAAACTAACCATAAATCCATCAACACTTAGCCATTTTTCAAAATCATGAGCAGATTCGGTAACCATGAAATTTTGCAGATTCGGTTACTAAATATGCTTTTCTTTTTACCTTGATGAACTAGATTAAGCATGCAAGTTTTCAAATTCAAATCATGAAGTTTTAATTTACCAAATATCATACTCGGTATCAAACATCAAATTCGGTAACTTCAAATTTCACATATTATAACCTTAACATGCATTTCTAGTCATATAACCTTTAAATTCTAAGCCAGAATCAATTTTAAAGTTCATAACAATCAGATAAACATGTTATCAGTTTGAACAGACTCGATACAGTAGCAAAAACATATTCGGTATGTACGGAATCCATTAAACATAAATTAATCATGCAATCAGAATTGTCTTTATGGTAGATCAACTTCTCAATCACTTATTTCATAACAAATAATCACACGAATCTATTTTAATCAAAGATTTTGAGTTTTAAACTCAGATTCGGTTTTTCCAGTGATTTTCCAAATTAAATATCTTATTCATGCAATTTATGATCTTTTCTGGTTTATTTACATTTATTCAACTCAGACCTACAATTTGTAATGCATAAACTTGATTAAAAGAAGGAAGTAATTAGAGAAATGACTCGGTAGTTTAGGCTTAGACTCGGTATATTAAATAGATTCGGTATATGCTTTAGAAAACGTAAGTGTCTTTGACTTTGACTCTTCTATTTATAGATATCGAATATAAGTCAAAATTGGGCTTTACGGAATGGGCCTTAAATACCGAATGCAGTCCATTTAAAGTTTTAATCAATTTAACTTCAAACTTTGACAAATCAATATCAGTAAATTCACAAGTTTATTTTACTTTCATTAAACTTCAAGATTGAGTGAATTTTGAGCAATTTAAGACTTACCGAATCTGTACATTTTGATGTTAGACTTGGTATGATGCTAAAAATAGCATTTATTCATGAAAAATTTAAATCTTTTTGGATTTTAATCTTTTTAAATTTTTATGAATTTTCTAAAATCAAGATTTGTACTTATAGAATTTTGAAATATGTACAAAGTACAAATCTTTAGTGATAGAAAACGGGCTGCATACTGAGATGTATACAAGCCAAAGTGAATTTTCTCAAAATAAAACCCAAGTTTTTATGAATTCACTTTTAAAAATCAATTTTCTTTTTCATTTTCTTTCTTTCTCCACCTCAAAATATGATATACAGTTGAGTAAATCACCATTTTGATCATGCCATAAGAAAATTAAATAACTCCAATAACTCTCCCTTGAAACAAGATATCAATCAGTTACCTCCCCCTATCGTAACTATTGAACTATAAGCACAGGGAGTTAACATGAAAGCAAAATCTTCCCCTAGAAAGATAGTATCTAAAGCATTCAGGTGCTCCTCCTAGATAGTTGATACCCCCCTAAACACAAGATCCCAGGAATAAGGTCCTATAGAGCTAAGAAAATTAAGCACTATACTCAACCATGCCTATTTGTTGAATCAAGAACTTTAGCCTAACTTCATCTAAAGGTTTAGTGAACATGTCGACTAATTGTACTTTTATAGGTACGAAGTATAATTCTACATCTCCATTTTCTATATGGTCCTTAATAAAGTGATAACGAATATCTATGTGTTTAGTCTTAGAATGCTGGATCGGGTTGCTAGTAATTGCAATTGCACTTTGCGAATCACAGTATATAGGGGTCTTAGTAATCTTAAAGCCATAGTCTAATAGTTGAGTTTGCATCTACAAAACTTGAGAACAATAGTGAGCTGCAACAATGTACTCAGACTCAGCTGCAGGTAATGAAACACAGTTTTGTTTCTTGGATGACCAACCAACTAATCTATTCCACAACATCTAAATTGATCCAGATGTGCTTTTTCTATCAACATGGCAACAGCCATGATCTGCATCAATATAAGCAGTGAGATTAAATTGAGATCCATGAGGATACCAGATTTCAAGGTTAGGTGTACCTTTTAGGTACTAAAAAAATTCTAACCACCGCTTTGGAGTGTGATTTCTTAGGGTTGGACTGAAAGTGGGCACAGAAAGTTACAGCAAGTGTAATTTCTGATCTACTTGCAGTTAAATACATTAAAGAGCCAACCATGCTTCGATAAAACGTTATATCAAAGGGTTCTCCATTTTCATCAGCGTTTAACAAAGTCCTCATTGGGGTTGACATTATTCTCAAATCAGTCATTTTAAAATATTTTAGCATGTCGTTAATGTATTTTGTTTGACTGATAAAAATGCCATTTGGTAATTGTTTGATTTGTTACCCCAAGAAGAAATTGAGCTAGTTAAGCATGCTCATTTTGAATTTGTTAGCCATAAGGTCACCAAATTCTTTGCATAAGGCTGGGGACGTGGAACTAAAAATAATATCATCAACGTAAATTTGAACCAAGAGAATGTGACCGTGGTTTTTACGGATGAAGAGCGTTGTGTCAATTGTTCCAATAGAGAATCCATTTTCTAGCAAATACTTTGTCAAGGTTTCGTACCATGCACACGGTGCTAGCTTTAGACCATACAATGCTTTTTCCAAGTAGTAGACGTGGTTCGGATGTATAGGGTCGACAAAGCCTTCTGGTTGATTAGCGTAAACTTCCTCTTGAAGATTACCATTCAGAAAAATAGTTTTGACATCCATTTGAAACACCGTGAACTTCATATGAGAAGCATAAGCAAGAAAAAGG
The DNA here is from genome assembly GCF_046630445.1 of Rutidosis leptorrhynchoides. Classification (NCBI taxonomy): domain Eukaryota; kingdom Viridiplantae; phylum Streptophyta; class Magnoliopsida; order Asterales; family Asteraceae; genus Rutidosis; species Rutidosis leptorrhynchoides. The sequence goes on from NC_092333.1 coordinate 400,001,014, forward strand.
CGAATAGCCTCAATCCTTGAAACCGGAGCAAATGTCTCATCGTGCCTTAATTCTAATCACAACCCCATCAGAATCCTTCTTGTTCTTGAAAATCCACTTAATCCCGATTGGTCGTTGACCCGTTGGTCTTAGAACTAATCGCCAAACTTTCAAACGTTCAAATTGACCTATCTCTTCTTGCATAGCTATCACCCAGTTCGAATCAAGTAAGGCTTGAGCAACCGAAGTTGGTTCAATCTCACTAAGAAAGGCAGTATATAAACACATATTCTTAGTAGCCCTTCGAGTTGAAACAGGAGCAGTAGCATCACCAATGATAAGATCAGTTAGATGACTTTTAGTCCATCAGTTGGTATGTGGAAGAGTTCCTATAGCAGTGGTATCCATTGAAACATCAACTGTTGTTGACGTTGAGCTATGATCCTCTTGTTCTGATGTAACATTATTTAATGGGTCTGTTTGAGTTTCTGGAGAAACAACTGGAATTTTATCAAGTGATGTATCTTGAATCAGTTCAAGAGTATCATCAGGAGGTGGGAGGGAGGATGAAGAAGCAACAGGTGAATCAGTTGGTGTTATATCTTCATCATAGAGACTTGGTTGTGTCTCTACAGTAATTTATTGTGTTGGTGTTTTCGGTACGGTATGCACATCTGAGTTCCGTTGAGGAGAATAAAGACTATCAAATAAGATATCCAGTTCCTATGTCTTTATCATAGGAACACCCTTCTTCGAGAAAATTGAGTTTTGCGCGGAAGAAGTAGTAGCCAGGTTAGGATCGGGTTTTAAACTGAGTTGTTCAAAAGCCATCCCCGATAACTCATCAAAATGAACATTAATGCTTTCCTTTATCGTCTTTGTCCTTTTGTGATAGACATGATAAACAACCCTGTTTGACGAGTAATCGAGAAATATGGCCTGATCGCCATGAGCAGCAAACTTTCCGACACTGTCAAAGTCGTTAAGAACATAGCATATACAACCACATACACGGAAATATTTTACATTCGGGTGTCTACCATATAGTAACTCATAAGGAGTCTTATCAAAATGTTTTTTTATGATACAAAGATTTTGGGTATAACAAGAAGTAGAAATGGCCTCCCCCCACATTTTCGGAGGTAGTTTGGAGTAGGCAAGCATCGTTCGAGCTTCCTCGCACAACGTTCGATTACGTCGATCGACTACTCCATTCTGTTGGGGGTTCTTGTAGCAGAGAACTGATGTTCAATGCCTTGGTATTTTAAATAACTATCAAGCAGGTCATTCTTAAATTCCATCCCATTATCAGTTCTGATGCTTTTAACATGCTTGTTAAAAGAGAGTTGAATTTTCTTGATGAACTCAATGATAATGGCGGGGATTTTAGATTTGGTCCGCAAAAGAAAAATCATGTAAATCGAGTATAGTCATCAACAATGACAAGTACATGTTTTCGGCCACCAAGGCTAGAAACCCTCATGGGTCCACATAAGTCCATATGCAATAATTGCAAAGACGTTGAAGTACCGGGGTCTTATTTGAGCGAATGATTAGTCTGTTTCAGCTTTCCCATTGCACATGATAGACACACATGATGCTTATCATATTGAAAGCTAGGAATACCATTAACTAAGTCTTTAGAGACCAGTCGATTGATACCCTTGTAGTTCAGGTGTGACATCCGGTGATGTCGTAACCACGAATTTTCTTTTGTGGAACGAGTAACCAAACACAAATTTCCATGTGTTGGTGCTTCATTGAGGTCAATAGTGTATAGTGAAGCACAACATTTACCAACAAGGAGATCATTTCCATCGGTGGATTACACCGAGCATTGATGACGTTCGAAAAGAACTTTGAGATCTCCATTACAGAATTGGCTGAAACTAAGCAAACTGCAATCCAAACCCTCAACATACAAGACCCGTTTGATTGTTATGGCATTTTGCACATAATCTCCATAACCCGTTATCGCTGCAATCTCATCATTTCCAAATGTAACCGTTCCTAGGAATTTGTCAACGAAATTGACAAGCAAGGATTTATCGCCCGTCATGTGTTGAGAACAATCAGAATCGATATACCACACACAGACGTCGAAACCCTGTAAACGTTAAGTTTCCTAGAGTTTAGGTACCCAAAGTTTCTTGGGTCCTCTACGGTTAGTACCGACAACAAACTTTGGATCATAAATAAATGTATCACGTAATGCATCATTCAATTTAGACATTAAAGAATCATTTAAAAGCACATTACATGAAGCATCATAAGACATCTCAAGTTTTACATGATCATCAGAAGTCTTAACACACAACTTATTCCAAGTAGATGTTTTGTTCACATGAGAAAATTGAAATACATGTGATGACTTCCTAGGTTGACTAGTAGATTTCTAGTTTTGGTTTGCTACTTTCTTAGTCTTTGACTTAGGAACCCATACAGACTTGTAATTTAAGTTTGGATTATAACGTGTGACATAAAAAACACCTTTGTTAGTGAGACGTCCAAATTTTTTAGTTGACATTTGAGTAGACTGACTTTGAAAATTTTCCATTTTAATTTTATGTTCCTTTGCATCATACTCGCTCAAATCAGGTTTTGAACTCGAGTGTTGTTTTGAAGACTTCATTGGTTTCTTTAAAAGACTTTCCTTTGTATGTTTTGACATTAACATCAGAGGGAGTTTTTCAGTAGAGCAAGAACCATCTGGATGATGTACCTTCTTAACAATAAATTGCTTTGAAGGTGCAACATTTGAAACACTTTTCTCAAGTTGAGAACGTAAAGGATTTTCAAGAATGGTAATGGCTTTAAAAGCATTAGATTGTTGTTTCCACTTTACCTTCTTATCAATCCCTCCAGCACACTCAGAAACTTTATTCATACAAGTAGAAGTCATTTGTGGTGTGTGTACTTGTAAAGAATCATGATTATGTGTGTTAGCCTGCTTTAATAGAACAATTCTATGATATAGACTTTGAATTTCAAGACACAAGTCCTCAACAGAAACTACAACTTCACCTTCCTTAAAAGCATAAGTACATTCTTTCCTAGGAAGAGGTGGAAGTTTATTACACATCTTAAGCATTTGTTTAAGAGATTGACATCTAATTTGCAATTCAACATTTTCTCTTTTAAGTTTATCAACTAGATGATTCAAGTCTAATTTTTCAGGCTTAGGTTCATCTTGTGGTTCTACCTTAGGTTCAACTTTTGGTTCTACCTGGTTCTACCTTTTCATCTAAAGCCTTGTGACCTAGTGATTTTGACTTAGCAAGTTTCAACTTATTTTCAATCTTGTCTAACTTAGTTGCAAACTTGTTCGTTAAGTCATTCAATTCATGTGCTAGGTCTTCACCGATTTAAACTTTAGAAACAGAACATGCACTTAAGGCCGGTAGAGTTGGTTTTGATTCAATAGCAAGAGGCACACTAGAACTAGGATTGCCAAAACTTCATTTTCTAGAATCAGGATGTGTTTCTCTAGCATGAGTTTAGGAATATAAACCAATCTACGTGAAGGCACATAATCAGCATTTTGCATATTCTGTTCATGTTCAACTAGTTCATGCAAGAAACTAGGATGTGATTTACCCAATTTAGCATTAATCTTTTCATATATCAAGTTGATTTGATAATATTTTTTAGATGAACGATTATTAATCACATTATCAAAATCAGCATCAGATGAATGCACAAAATGATATGGTAAACCAGCTTGAAAATAATCAGAATTATATAATCCAGGAATCTTTTTGGAAATATCATCCAACGTCTTGGGATCTTTGTGATGACCTGAGACGACCCGACCCAATCCATAGGGACGAATACAATAACATATGATTACATCGCGAGGTACTTGACCTCTAAATGATACATTTTACAAACATTGCATTCATTTTTAAAAGACAATCTTTCATTACATCGAAAGTTGACATGTATGCATACCATTTCATAATATCCAAACTATAAATGACCTAATCTGTCATTTACTTAATAATAATCTTTAATGAACTTCAACGACTCGAATGCAACGTCTTTTGAAATATGTCATGAATGACTCCAAGTAATATCTTTAAAATGAGCTAATGCACAGCGGAAGATCTCTTTCAAACCTGAGAATAAACATGCTTTCAAGTGTCAACCAAAAGGTTGGTGAGTTCATTAGTTTAACTTAAACAATCGTTTCCATCATTTTAATAGACCACAAGATTTCAGATTTCCATTTCTCATAAACATACGTCCCATGCATAGAGACAAAAATATCATTCATATGGATTGAACACCTGGTAACCGACATTAACAATATGCATATATAAGAATATCCCCATCATTCCGGGATCCTCCTTCGGACATGATATAAATTTCGAAGTACTAAAACATCCGGTACTTTGGATGGGGCTTGTTGGGCCCGATAGATCTATCTTTAGGATTCGCATCAATTAGGGTGTCTGTTCCCTAATTCTTAGATTACCAGACTTAATAAAAAGGGGCATATTCGATTTCGATAATTCAACCCTAGAATGTAGTTTCACGTACTTGTGTCTATTTCGTAAAACATTTATAAAAGTTGCGCATGTATTCTCAGCCCAAAAATATAAAGGGTAAAAAGGCAAATGAAACTCACCATACTGTATTTTGTAGTAAAAATACATATAACATCATTGAACAAGTGTAGGGTTGGCCTCGGATTCACGAACCTATATTAATTATATATATTTATATGTCGGTCAAAATTTGTCTAACAATTTAGGCCAAGTCATAGTGTACCACAATCCTAATGCTCGAGTCTGACTCAACAGTATAGTAACATGTTATATTACCCATGCTCAGTTAAAATTCTAGTAAAAGGTGACGTGTGAAACAACGTAACACAAATGGTTTCATAATCATAAAATAGTATTTTAGTATTTAGAGAAAGTCAACACGAAAAAAAATTAACTGAAAAGTTAACGGGAAAAGTCAAAGTTCAAGGTCAAAAGTCAAAGGTTAAAATAAAAACGAGGTCGCATGCAAAAATACAATATCTTATACAACAAAATGATTTTTCGGTCAAACATTACTAAACGGCCACTTCAGCGATTTTTAGAAAAATTATCGGAACTCCGATTGATAAACGGTCACAGCCTTTAATTTCTCGTTACCACAAAGATATAACATGATTTTTGGCAAAAGTAAACACACATCAGGCCGACCATGACAACTGATACAAAACTGACATTTTTAATAAAAAGGTTTCAACTCTTTTTAGAATTTTAAAATGTGACCAAACAGTCAACTTTGTCGATTTTTAGAAAAATCGTCGAGACTCGAATTGACAAACGGCCAGAGTCGTTTGTTAGACCTTACAACAAAGAATTCAGTGGTATTTTTGTTTTAATCTGAAACAACGCAGATCAGCGAGAATTTCAGTTTCTGTATCGACGTTTCATCAAAATTTACAAAACTTCTTTTACCCATAACTTGACAACCGTTCAACGAAACGAGACGTGCTTTATATGAAAATTCATCTACTCGACGAGTAGAATCCAAATAACCACTTTTTATTACTCAGAAAATTAGTTCACTAATTATCATTAGCAATCTTAATTACGAAATTAATTGTTTAATTCATAACTTTCTAACCGTTCATCGAATCCATTCGATATCTAAATGAAAAGTTATTAATTTTTCGCTAGCTTTCCAACGACATGCATATCTTATATCTTATCTCATCCCTAGTATAACAACCTTTAAGATTCAACATAACCTATCTAATGGTAATATCAAATATACAAGCATGCATAATCCTATTTTCTCGAGCACTAGTCAGGGATACACTATTAGTATGTAAAAATTAATTTAGGAGTACTCACGTATCAATATTGAGATTCAATATTGTAGGAAAGGTACGTAACCGCAACGGAGATGATAAATACTAGATTGACCTCATGAGCATACCCTCGAACATTACCCCTAACCTCCAAAGCTATAACACATAATTTCCTTAGCTCTATCCCGCTCATAAAACCAGTTTTGAAAACACGCGAGCAGAACCTCGTCGTAGTATTCTATGTGTAATACTAATAATAATAACCTTAATACTACTAATTAAGATTAATAAGAATATTAATCTTAATATTAATAATAATATTAATAATAATTATAATTATATATAAAGAGAGATTTAGAGACAAGTAAATATATGTGTGTATATCCGAACGAAACTCGATAGATTTATAGATGTGTTCAGCACCCTTAAATCATGCGATTGCATGATTGGCAAAAACCAGCTCATATGCACTAGTTTACTACACCGACACTCATTTGCAACATTGTTATAAATATATAATATTTAATATATATATAATATTTAATCTTTAGAATTAATTAAATATTATATTATATTTACGCTCATGGTAAAAATATAATTTTTACAAAAATGACACGGTCGTGGTCTCACGACTCATGTACCACTTTCGGTTTTTCGGGCGCACTTTCGTACGTTTAGAAAACTAGCCTTTTACGTTACGCGACGTGTACCTTTTACAAAAATTAGACTTACTTAAAAATAAATTACCTTTATAAAAATATAACTTATAAAGTTGAGAGTTGTAGTCATTTCCTTATATAAATCAAAGTCTCGTTATTTGTCAAATAATTTATTTTTAAATTAAATGTTTTGTGACATGTACCTTTATTAATAACTAGACTTAAATTAATTAAAAACTAACTCACTCAAAGTGTAACTTTATCTTTTGAGTATTTTGATCATTTCCTTTTATAAATTCTAATCTCGTGGTTTATCAAAACATGTTTAATAATATTAGTTTAAATCAAAACGTTTTGTGACTGATTTGATATTATTATTTATCCCTTTGTAAAATATAAATATATTTTCATTGAAAAATATAACCTTGTACATATCGTATGAAAATATTAATATAGTATTTAGTTTATCCAAAACAAATAATAGTTCAAAGTTTCGTTTAGGAAATCTTATCACACGTAACATTACACTTTAAAACTTAATTTGATATACGTCCATGTTTATTTTAATCACCTTGATCTTTCTAAATAATATATCTTAATATCTATCGAATCAAATAACAACTGTTACTATCGTTTATATAACTAATTTGCAATCCTATATATATTTACTATACCTAAACATGTTTTAAATACACGTTGCACATATATATATATATATATATATATATATATATATATATATATATATATATATATATATATATATATATATATATCTAGTAACCAATATTCTAACTTACGTTATTTAAACAAAGATATTTTAAATAACAAGTTTTATTATCTCGGAAAATGTTTTCGCACATTTAAAAATAAATCAATCAAGTTTTATGAAATTCAAATCTCCACTAACTTATGTCTAATCCTCAATAATAACACTTTTGTTCTTACATGCAACCACTTTTCCAAATATTCCGAATACTGATAAAAGTAAGGGTTTCCTAATTCAAAGTGGACCTCATACAGAGACTCATAATCATAGTTCAATGTATCCGATAATTCAATCATTTGATATTATCTTTTAATCTCGTCGATAAACTTACATCGAACAAATACATTCATGTAGAGTATTATCTATTCAATACCTTGATAGCATTTCCAAATTCATAAAATAGATCTCATATCTTATATTCATAATAACTAATCCGTTCAATGTTTCATTAATATAACTCAATTTAAAATCAAACATATGTATATATATTTATTTACACATAATTGTTCGTGAATCATTTGGCATGGTCAAAGGATATTTGATTACAGAAATATACTTTCAAAACTTTCGAGACTCAACATTACAGATTTTGCTTATCGTGTCGGGAACATATAAAGATTAAAGTTTAAATTTGATCGGAAATTTTCGGGTCATCACAGTACCTACCCGTTAAAAGAAATTTCGTCCCGAAATTTGATAAAGGTCGTCATGGCTAACAGTAAGAATGTTATTATGACGAATGTAAACTGATACATAGAGTTTTATCATCATTGAGTAATATAGATAACCCAATTTGATTATGCGAAGAGTATAAGTGAAGCTATCGCAAAAGAGTGAAAAATGAATAAATGCAGGTTTGACTTAACCGGCGGCGTGTTCAAGATTGCTTTCCGGAATTTAAGGAATTTAGAAGAAAATCTCCATAATAAGATTTGATTCGTCGGTAATTAAGGAGATTAGGATCCTCTTTGGTTATACGCGATAATCTGCTTTGATTACTTTGTCTATAAATCTACCCCCTTCGTTTCCTTACAACTCACACCTTCTATTCTTTTTTTTTTTTTTTTTCAATTCATACTTTAAAGTATTCATTAATATGCTCCATCCCATCCTGATCCTTGATATCCTCTTAACTTTCATATCTGTCATTTTTCTTTTTAATCTGCCACCGGAAGAATCTATTTACTTCTACTATACTCTTGGGTTTATAGTTTTTCTAGTCCTCCCGTGTCTGTATATTGCTATTTGCATTGACATCTACGGTTTATAATTTACGGGTGGTTGTTAGGTTTTATATCTTCCCTTATACTTCGATGTCCCTGCTTCTGTCTTCTATAATCATTGTCATCCATAGTTAATGCTCCCTTCTATTTGTTGCGATCTATACTCCAATTTCTGTTTCAAAGCTTTGTCCTTTCGTTTCTTCTTCTTGCGATTAAATAGCTCTTGTAATGGTCCGAAATTGATAAGTATGGATTTAAGAAGGAATATAGTAATTGTTCTAAGATGGAAATGGTAATGGTAAAATATTGATTTGTTAAATTACCAGAATACCCTGGAAAAGACCGAATCATCAAGAAATATTTTCTTGATATATTTAGAGGTTAGATAGAATGTAAGAGTCGTGTAAATGACACATGATGACGGTATGTCCTGTGAATCATCACGTCCATTAGAAACTCAGCATGAATTACTGTAATATAATGACGTTGATCAAGTGTCATTATATTATACTAACCTATGCATCAGTTCCCAACACCACTTCAAAAACATTCATATTCAAATTTTTCAGAATTTAGAAACTAACACAGTTTCTTTTATGTTGCAGATATTACGGAGAGATAAATGATACTTGATAAGAATAGTTGTGAAAATATCTCCAAAGATATGGAGAATATGTATAATGGAAGATACGAAGATATCTCATAATATTTAAGATATGATGATGATGAAGAATATCTGTCTGTGAGGGTTTAGAATAAGAAGTAAGGTGTTTGCTAACGAGTTCAGCGGGCACTAATTTATTTGGATTCTTTGAAGGCAGATTTAGTCCTTGTGATTTGTCCACTGCTTCCTTCATATTTTGCTCAATCCGTTTTTCAGTACCAAATCCTTTCTTTTTCTGAGTTTTACCAACTCACTATCTTTTATCATCAAACTTTTGACCATTCAAACCATCTACCATTTTTATGTTTCCTCTGCATTTAATGCTAATATCTGAATCTCTGGTTAGCAATCCGAGGTGGGTTCAGAAGAATCGTGTTTTAGATGATTAAACGCTGGTGGTAATATGGTGGAATATGAAAGGTTCCCCAGTAATAATGACGAAAGGCAACGTATCTAACAGGGTTATAATAAGACTGGTCCGACTGAAAAATCGAAGTTGACTTGCTGGAGCTGTGACAAAATTGGCTACTTTGAAAAGGAATCGAAATGTTGTTCTTGCTAGAAGAATTCGACGCAGGCACATGTTAGATTATGACTTTGGTTTCGAGAGTTTTTCAGGTACAAAACTTCAGGTAATGTGTGGTTGGATCATCATCTCGATTGTTCATTATTTGAAGTGTCTTCAGGAATTTCGAAGGGTTTTAAATGCAGATTGTCATAGTCAATATCCAAATGATGAATTCGTCCTGACTCCCGAATGATTTTCATATTCATCTGAGTGTTACGATTAAAAGTGATGTTCTATCACAGTTTTGAAGTTAAAGTATAGCTTTGAAAAAAAAAAAATAAGGATCTAAGAATAATGATTTCGGTTGTATCTCGAGTTGAATTCTGAAATTCCCAAAATCAGAATATGTAATTAGATTCGAATGAGTATGGTTGTTTTGATTTCTATAGAAGAATTTATATTGGTTTAGTTGATGATTATTGAATCAGAATTGAAGAATGTAACATATTAATTGTGATTTTATATATCTCTCGGGTATTACCTACCCGTTAAAAAAAAACTTCACAAATAATATTTTGAACAAGAATTCTCATTACAATCTTTATGAAAATATATGTGGGTATATTTTCTTCAGATGTAGTACAGATTCAATGAGTTAATATCATACTAAGCTCATTTGATTTTCGGATTGAATTAGAAATGAATTTTCTCTAAAACATTAGAGATTACATAATCTTTGCGAAGTATTTCACTAATGTAATCAATGCTTCAATATTTATATGTATTTCCTTAGTGAATCATGCTGATGCTCATAGAACTCTTGCTAACTTCGCAAAATACGAATATTGTTTTCCCGTAAATTTCGGGTATATCGAAGATGAAAGTGTATAATCAAACATGTTATTTAATGATACACTTGATTTATTATGAACCGAAGTTCATTAGATTGAAACAGAGATTGTGGTTAACGATGATTAAGTTGTTAATGAAGGATGTACATCACAGGATATTAGTAATATGAATTTAAACGAGTAGTATCTACTCTTTTTCAATTCATACTTAATAGCTTAATACAAAAAGATTTATTATAATTCCAGAATTCATATATATAAAATATATAATAATTCTTCAGAAGGAATGAGTTAATACTATATAACTCGTTGATACAACATATTCGTTGTTGATTAGTAACGATTTCCACATTGATTCTTGAACTAATGGGATTTGTGATGTCATAGGTGTTGCTGATTCTGACGATGCTGACGTTACTGACTATACTGGTGATGCTAACGGTACTGTTGCTGCTGATGATACTTCCGGTAATTGCTAGTGATGCTTGTATAACAAGTAAATCGCGCACCATCCTTGTTAGGGTTTCGATTCTTCCTTGACTCATTTTGGTTCACTCATCTGATTTAGGGTTAGGGTGGAAATAGATAATCTCTAAGACTTTAGAGATTACATAATCGCCGTAGAATATTTCTCCGATGAAGTTATGAATCAATACTTCATCGTTTGTTGTTGTTGGTACTCCGTGGTATCTATGATGCGTGTGATGTTGATATCCGAGGTATAGATTATGATGTTGAGGCGTGTGATGCGAATGTGATTGTTGATGATGGTAATGGTACTGTTGGTGTTAATGATGATGATACCGTTGATGCCGGTGATGCTGCTGATGTCTAGAGTATTGAGGTTTGCGATGTTGATGTTACTGGCGGTACTGATTATGCTGCTGGTGCTGCTGATGGTGTTTGTAATCCTTGCACCATAAGCTCCAAAGCCGTCACGCGTGCGCGAAGTTCGTTAACTTCTGCTAGTACACCGGGATGATTGTCGGTTGGGATGAGCGGATAAATAAAATCTAGGATTTGATGGAGGATATAATCGTGACGAGATACTCTGGAAATGAGAGAGAAAATGGTTTCACGAACAGGTTCGCCGGTAAGTGCTTCAGGTTCATTGCCAATAGGGCAATTTGGTGGATGGAAAGGATCACCTTCTTCTTGTCTCCAATAATTGAGGAGGCTACGAACCCATCCCCATTTCATCCAGAATAGATGATGGCTGATTGGTTGATCCATTCCGGTCACACTGTTGTCAGAGCTCGAATGATACTCCATATCGGAAAAGCTATCGTACTCTGAGGAATTTGAACTGGTTGAGGGATCCATCTCGTATGATCAAGGGAATGAATTTTTAATATGAGATAGATTATAGGGGTTAGATTTGGTATCCTTCAATACATAATTTACATATGTATATATATTACCAAAATCCCATAAATTACGGAAGAATCTTTGAAAAATGTCATTCAAAGTTCACAGTAACAGATATGCCAGGATAAGATTTCGTCTATACACTATTATGCAATAAATGCAAGAAAACGCGTTTAGACTAAAGAGTAATAATCAGGTAATTTCTTAAGGATGGTAAGTAGATGATTTTCGACACAAAATGATAAGCAAAACTTTTGACATGCAGACACGGTCGAAGTCCAGACTCACTAATGCATCCTAACGACTTATCAGTTAGACACACTAATGCAGACCTGGTTCGCTAAGACCACCGCTCTGATACCACATGAGACGACCCGACCCAATCCATAGGGACGAATACAATAACATATGATTACATCGCGAGGTACTTGACCTCTAAATGATACATTTTACAAACATTGCATTCATTTTTAAAAGACAATCTTTCATTACATCGAAAGTTGACATGTATGCATACCATTTCATAATATCCAAACTATAAATGACCTAATCTGTCATTTACTTAATAATAATCTTTAATGAACTTCAACGACTCGAATGCAACGTCTTTTGAAATATGTCATGAATGACTCCAAGTAATATCTTTAAAATGAGCTAATGCACAGCGGAAGATCTCTTTCAAACCTGAGAATAAACATGCTTTCAAGTGTCAACCAAAAGGTTGGTGAGTTCATTAGTTTAACTTAAACAATCGTTTCCATCATTTTAATAGACCACAAGATTTCAGATTTCCATTTCTCATAAACATACGTCCCATGCATAGAGACAAAAATATCATTCATATGGATTGAACACCTGGTAACCGACATTAACAATATGCATATATAAGAATATCCCCATCATTCCGGGATCCTCCTTCGGACATGATATAAATTTCGAAGTACTAAAACATCCGGTACTTTGGATGGGGCTTGTTGGGCCCGATAGATCTATCTTTAGGATTCGCGTCAATTAGGGTGTCTGTTCCCTAATTCTTAGATTACCAGACTTAATAAAAAGGGGCATATTCGATTTCGATAATTCAACCCTAGAATGTAGTTTCACGTACTTGTGTCTATTTCGTAAAACATTTATAAAAGTTGCGCATGTATTCTCAGCCCAAAAATATAAAGGGTAAAAAGGCAAATGAAACTCACCATACTGTATTTTGTAGTAAAAATACATATAACATCATTGAACAAGTGTAGGGTTGGCCTCGGATTCACGAACCTATATTAATTATATATATTTATATGTCGGTCAAAATTTGTCTAACAATTTAGGCCAAGTCATAGTGTACCACAATCCTAATGCTCGAGTCTGACTCAACAGTATAGTAACATGTTATATTACCCATGCTCAGTTAAAATTCTAGTAAAAGGTGACGTGTGAAACAACGTAACACAAATGGTTTCATAATCATAAAATAGTATTTTAGTATTTAGAGAAAGTCAACACGAAAAAAAATTAACTGAAAAGTTAACGGGAAAAGTCAAAGTTCAAGGTCAAAAGTCAAAGGTTAAAATAAAAACGAGGTCGCATGCAAAAATACAATATCTTATACAACAAAATGATTTTTCGGTCAAACATTACTAAACGGCCACTTCAGCGATTTTTAGAAAAATTATCGGAACTCCGATTGATAAACGGTCACAGCCTTTAATTTCTCGTTACCACAAAGATATAACATGATTTTTGGCAAAAGTAAACACACATCAGGCCGACCATGACAACTGATACAAAACTGACATTTTTAATAAAAAGGTTTCAACTCTTTTTAGAATTTTAAAATGTGACCAAACAGTCAACTTTGTCGATTTTTAGAAAAATCGTCGAGACTCGAATTGACAAACGGCCAGAGTCGTTTGTTAGACCTTACAACAAAGAATTCAGTGGTATTTTTGTTTTAATCTGAAACAACGCAGATCAGCGAGAATTTCAGTTTCCGTATCGACGTTTCATCAAAATTTACAAAACTTCTTTTACCCATAACTTGACAACCGTTCAACGAAACGAGACGTGCTTTATATGAAAATTCATCTACTCGACGAGTAGAATCCAAATAACCACTTTTTATTACTCAGAAAATTAGTTCACTAATTATCATTAGCAATCTTAATTACGAAATTAATTGTTTAATTCATAACTTTCTAACCGTTCATCGAATCCATTCGATATCTAAATGAAAAGTTATTAATTTTTCGCTAGCTTTCCAACGACATGCATATCTTATATCTTATCTCATCCCTAGTATAACAACCTTTAAGATTCAACATAACCTATCTAATGGTAATATCAAATATACAAGCATGCATAATCCTATTTTCTCGAGCACTAGTCAGGGATACACTATTAGTATGTAAAAATTAATTTAGGAGTACTCACGTATCAATATTGAGATTCAATATTGTAGGAAAGGTACGTAACCGCAACGGAGATGATAAATACTAGATTGACCTCATGAGCATACCCTCGAACATTACCCCTAACCTCCAAAGCTATAACACATAATTTCCTTAGCTCTATCCCGCTCATAAAACCAGTTTTGAAAACACGCGAGCAGAACCTCGTCGTAGTATTCTATGTGTAATACTAATAATAATAACCTTAATACTACTAATTAAGATTAATAAGAATATTAATCTTAATATTAATAATAATATTAATAATAATTATAATTATATATAAAGAGAGATTTAGAGACAAGTAAATATATGTGTGTATATCCGAACGAAACTCGATAGATTTATAGATGTGTTCAGCACCCTTAAATCATGCGATTGCATGATTGGCAAAAACCAGCTCATATGCACTAGTTTACTACACCGACACTCATTTGCAACATTGTTATAAATATATAATATTTAATATATATATAATATTTAATCTTTAGAATTAATTAAATATTATATTATATTTACGCTCATGGTAAAAATATAATTTTTACAAAAATGACACGGTCGTGGTCTCACGACTCATGTACCACTTTCGGTTTTTCGGGCGCACTTTCGTACGTTTAGAAAACTAGCCTTTTACGTTACGCGACGTGTACCTTTTACAAAAATTAGACTTACTTAAAAATAAATTACCTTTATAAAAATATAACTTATAAAGTTGAGAGTTGTAGTCATTTCCTTATATAAATCAAAGTCTCGTTATTTGTCAAATAATTTATTTTTAAATTAAATGTTTTGTGACATGTACCTTTATTAATAACTAGACTTAAATTAATTAAAAACTAACTCACTCAAAGTGTAACTTTATCTTTTGAGTATTTTGATCATTTCCTTTTATAAATTCTAATCTCGTGGTTTATCAAAACATGTTTAATAATATTAGTTTAAATCAAAACGTTTTGTGACTGATTTGATATTATTATTTATCCCTTTGTAAAATATAAATATATTTTCATTGAAAAATATAACCTTGTACATATCGTATGAAAATATTAATATAGTATTTAGTTTATCCAAAACAAATAATAGTTCAAAGTTTCGTTTAGGAAATCTTATCACACGTAACATTACACTTTAAAACTTAATTTGATATACGTCCATGTTTATTTTAATCACCTTGATCTTTCTAAATAATATATCTTAATATCTATCGAATCAAATAACAACTGTTACTATCGTTTATATAACTAATTTGCAATCCTATATATATTTACTATACCTAAACATGTTTTAAATACACGTTGCACATATATATATATATATATATATATATATATATATATATATATATATATATATATATATATATATATATATATATATATATATCTAGTAACCAATATTCTAACTTACGTTATTTAAACAAAGATATTTTAAATAACAAGTTTTATTATCTCGGAAAATGTTTTCGCACGTTTAAAAATAAATCAATCAAGTTTTATGAAATTCAAATCTCCACTAACTTATGTCTAATCCTCAATAATAACACTTTTGTTCTTACATGCAACCACTTTTCCAAATATTCCGAATACTGATAAAAGTAAGGGTTTCCTAATTCAAAGTGGACCTCATACAGAGACTCATAATCATAGTTCAATGTATCCGATAATTCAATCATTTGATATTATCTTTTAATCTCGTCGATAAACTTACATCGAACAAATACATTCATGTAGAGTATTATCTATTCAATACCTTGATAGCATTTCCAAATTCATAAAATAGATCTCATATCTTATATTCATAATAACTAATCCGTTCAATGTTTCATTAATATAACTCAATTTAAAATCAAACATATGTATATATATTTATTTACACATAATTGTTCGTGAATCATTTGGCATGGTCAAAGGATATTTGATTACAGAAATATACTTTCAAAACTTTCGAGACTCAACATTACAGATTTTGCTTATCGTGTCGGGAACATATAAAGATTAAAGTTTAAATTTGATCGGAAATTTTCGGGTCATCACATGACCCATCTAAATCCTTTGGACGAATACATCATTCATCGATTTCACAGTGAGGTACTGACCTCTACATGATACGTTTTGTAAACATTGCATTCTTTTGAAAAGGCACACCATAATTGAATATCAAATTCCAAGATTTTTGACATTTGATGATTTCTACATATAGACAATCACCGTAATTAATAGTTTACAATACTACATCCGTTGATAATGCAGTCAAAATAGGATACATGGTGATGATTTTGTGAATGCAACGTTTTCTCGAATAAAGCATGTATGACTCCATGCACATAGCTTGTATCACATATAAGCAAACAACGGAAGACTTCTAGGAACTTGAGAATAAACATGCTTAAAAGTGTCAACATAAAAGTTGGTGAGTTCATAGTTTTAATGTTGAGCATGATCTATATATAAAGGTGGATCACAAGATTTCAGTTGTTTCATCCAGAAACGTTTATCAAAATATTCTACAAGATTGAGCACCCTGGTAACTAAGCTTTAACGTTATAATAAGTACCCTTGTTTTAACATACATGCAACCAACATGTATAATACACGCAATCCAACATGTACTAAACTCAAATAGTATACATCTATTTTATAGTTCAGGCTAGGGTTTTCATGCCTGGAACAGACGGGGATGTCAAGCCCTATGGATCCATATACAACTACTCGCGCCCACCAGTTCTTATAATCGGCAGTTACTAGTTACCAAAGCTAAGGGATTTTCGGTTCAAACTCGGTGTAGAATTTAGTATGTACTTGTATCCATTGCATTTAAAATAAAGTGCATGTATTCTCAGCACAAAAATATAGATTGCAAAATCAATTAAAAGGGAGCAAATGAAACTCACATTAGCAGCTGATGCGAAGCGAGGTGTATATAAAATAGTTATTATTTTACTAGGAAAACACTATTAAATACGATACAATTTTACACAAGATATTTATTTATTTATAGAATGGATATACTTAAACCTTGCTACAACACTTATAGGCAGTGTACCTAATCGTACAGTAGTGTAGTTTTTAGTAAGTCCGGTTCGTTCCACAGGGAAATCTTTAAACAAAGCTCAACGCTATATTAGTTTACTTTTATAAAAATATAAACATATATATAAGTAATATTATTATTATAAAGGGGGGTTTTTACCGTTTAATGACCGGTTTGTCGATTTTAAAACTTTAGTCGCAGTTAAAACCTAATGTAAAAAAATAAATACAAGACTTTAAATTAAAGCGTAAAGTAAATAACGATAATGAAATTGCGAATAATAAAAGTGCGATAAAATAAACTTGCGATAATTAAAAAGTAAGATAATTAAAAGTGCGATAAAATAAAATAAATAAAAGTGCGATAATTAGAAGTGCAATTAAATATAAAATAAAGGAAATTAAATATGATATAAAAGAATTATGCTTATTTAAACTTCCGTAATCATGATGTTTGACGTGTTGATTTTAGTTTTATGCCCATGGGTTAATTGTCCTTTGTCCTGGATTATTTAATATGTCCGTCTGGTTTTTGTCCATAACAGTCCATCAGTCATAAATATAAATTGCAAGTGTCCTTGTCAAATTATTATTATACCCGAAGATAAATATTCCAACTAATTGGGGATTCGAATTGTAACAAGGTTTTAATACTTTGTTTAATGAATACACCAGGTTATCGACTGCGTGTAAACCAAGGTTTTACTACTTTGTTAACAATTACACCAATTACCCTTGAATGTAATTTCACCCCTGTTTTAATTATTCTAGTGGCTATTAATCCATTCCCGTGTCCGGTTAAATGAACGATTATTCGTACATATAAATACCCCGCCCATCGTGTCCGATCGAGTGTATATGGTAATTTATAGGGACGCCCAATTGTAAATCTTTATATTAACATTAACAAACTTTCATTTAGTTAAACAAATATAAAGCCCATTATTAGCCCATAGTCTAATTTCCACAAGTGTCGTTCTTTTGTCCAAACCCCAATTATGGTACAAAGCCCAATTACCCAATTTTAGTAATTAGCCCAACATCATGATTACTTCGTTTTAAATAAGCATAATAATAACTTAGCTACGAGACATTAATGTAAAAAGGTTGAACATAACTTACAATGATTAAAAATAGCGTAGCGTTACACGGACAGAATTTCGACTTACACCCTTACAACATTTGCTAACATACCCTTATTATTAGAATTATAATTAAAATTAAAATATAAATTATAAATATAAATATATTTACGTATGAAGAGGAAGAAAAAAGATATGAAATTTGATCAGAATTCGGTTGGCTTTATAGCCAGACTTGAAAATTGGGGCTCCGCGACTCGCGGCAAAATGCCCTTCAAACTCCGCGAGTCGCGGAGATATATTTACAGCTCACACCCTTGGAGTTTCTTGCTGCCGACGGTTTTTATTATATATATATAATATATATATAATTAATATAATTAATTATATATTATATTATATTTATATACATAGTTAACTTGTAATTTTTAGTCCGTTGCGTCGAGCGTTAAGAGTTGACTCTGGTCCCGGTTCCGGATTTTCGAACGTCCTCGCGTACAATTTAATATCTTGTACTTTGCGTTTTGAATCTTGTACTCTTGTGATTTCGAGATGTTTCTTATCAATAATTGGAACCTTTTTGATTGTCTTTTGTACTTTTGAGCTTTTTGGTCGTTTGCGTCTTCAATTCGTCGAATCTGTCTTTTGTCTTCACCTTTTATTATTTAAACGAATATCACTTGTAAATAGAACAATTGCAACTAAAAGCTTGTCTTTCTTGAGGAATAATGCTATGAAATATATGTTCGTTTTTAGCATTATCAAATATTCCCACACTTGAGCGTTGCTTGTCCTCAAGCAATATTGTCTTGAAATACTAGAATCACTTCTTTATTCTTCACACTTTGTACATCAGTGATTTCTATATGGCGGTATAAACAATGGTAGTAACGATATGGTTTACAGTCCCACATGACTATAAAAATTTAGATCCATTAAGGAAATTGGATCTTTATGAAAACATTTGATCTTTTTGAAAATTAAATCTAGTTTTTACCCTAGATAAGTTTTCCGGAATAACCCTTTACCGGTGTTTGCAAAATATTTTTGTGGGTTTGGTGGGTTTCAAATTTGAAAACTTTAGCTCAAAACTTGCGGTTTTGTGTCACCCACTTGCTAACCTTGTATTTGGAAAGCAACACGTCCAGTTTACTTGTCCCGTATATTACCTTTCGGCAAACTACCGTCCGGTTGTAAAGGAAAGCGTTGAACAAGCAACTGTTAAGGCAATGTCCCGTGACATGCTTTTGATTATGGTCTATAACGTGTCGGACGCAATTACTATCCTTGGTAGGAGCAATAGTAAAGCTCACCCTTATAATTTTTCGGTCTGGCACAAGGTCCTGTCTTTGACCATGCTATGCAACCACCGTTCTTACGGTTGACACCCGATTTAGTTCAGGTGACCTAATGAATTTCAGGTGAATTCCTAGGATTTTACGTTCAATGGTAATGAACGCATTGAAAATAGGGTTTTCAGAAAACAAATCAGTTTATAATTTTGATCAAAATATTTTCTCGTTTAAGCTCGAGCTTAGATATCATTGAATTCCATGAGTTTGTAATTCTCAATCTTTAAGGTCAATCTCTAGGATTGAGTAATATCAGTCTTAAAAGCTGATTTTTAATCTTTAAGGAGATTATCCTTTCTGGGGATCTGATTCATTAGTCTTATCCAGCTAATTTGCATGGTGCCCCCCCATTGTACGAGATAAATCCTTCTCATGGTTAGGATAAATCTGACCACTTGGCGACCCTGTTTGATGCTGAGGTCCGTGGATTTCCTGCTGATTTTAGTGATGACTTTTCTAGATTTTTCGTCAACCTACAGCTGGTCTGGACGACAACTTCATGACCTAAATCAAGAAGCGCGTGTCTTTTTCGGAAGACTTTACTTCCTTTTAATGATGGAATTGATTCATCGTGTAGATCCATCTTTTCTTTTCTTTCATCGGGTAAAACAGTTTAGTTTAGTCCAAAGCAAAAGTATTTTCAGTTATTTGTTATAGATATATGTGACATATGTTTAAGATAACTTGGTAAATTTTCCCACACTTGGCTTTTATTTTCCTTTTTATCGTCCTCTATTCCATTTTAAATGAATTTTAACATTTTAGTTTGTTTCTCAATTTATGTCCTTTCCGAGGTAACAATAATTTCGGTGTTAAAACCCAGTTTTATCGTTCATAAATATGTATAAACATGATTTTGAATTCATTTAATTGAAAATTTTGAAAAATTTTACTAGAATTGGGTAGTCAGTATATAAGACTAGGGCTGTTCTTTTTTATCAGAGAGCACTAGATTCTAATACAACTACTGCTTTACTAGTATTTTTAATGGTAACCAAGTGTATAAAGTAAAAAATTTTTAAAATCCGAAAGAATTTAATCCCTTCCCACACTTAAGATCTTGCAATGCCCTCATTTGCAAGAAATCAGTAACAATTTAAATTATTGAGGATGATTTGTGTGAAAATGATTAAATTTTTACCAAAGTTTCCAAATATATTGGCGTTTGTTTGCTGAATGATAAATGGTGCACATCATTTGTTCATTCCATCTTGTTGTTATTTCACATGTATTTTGCATCTTGTCGTCAAAATTAGTTGCTTTTGCT
Organism: Rutidosis leptorrhynchoides; assembly: GCF_046630445.1. Lineage (NCBI taxonomy): Eukaryota > Viridiplantae > Streptophyta > Magnoliopsida > Asterales > Asteraceae > Rutidosis > Rutidosis leptorrhynchoides. Next base: position 400,022,021 of record NC_092333.1, read on the forward strand.
GAACTTAATGCCAGTCTTTGAAAATGCGTTGTTTTACCCTGTTGTGTACATAAGATAAACTGCAAACATATATACATATTTTTGAAGTTTGGTTTATTACCCCACATTCAAAAATTATTAAAGTCTAAAAAGTTAGATAATTATAAAAATGATTACAATATTAACAAAAATATTAACTGTATCAATAATTACAAATTACAAAATAAAAAAAATAAGTAAACTAAGGATGATATTGGTACCAATAGGGGTTCCACGCATAACCATAAGTGCTATAGAATGCTTCGGCAGGGTCATACGTAGGATATGGTGGCTGCATCTCTATCGACCAAGGAGGGAAGACGGGTTTCGGTGTAGGAATATAGTTTCTACCTATATGTTGGCAATGCGCTATGATCTGGTTCTGATGAACTTGCCAATCTTCAAATGCTCTCTGTCTAGCATTTTCGTATTCCTGAGAAGCTATAAACCTATGCATTTCTTGCATCTCATTCCCCCCTCCTACATTACCTTGTTCCTGGTTTCTCTCTACCTGTGGATGTCTACCATTGTATCGTACTGCGGCGTTATTTCGCCGCTTCAAAACTTTTGCACCATGGTATACATTTAAACCTATAGTGTCGCGGGGTTCCGGCTCTTCTACTAATAATCCCCCCCGACTTATATCCACACCGAGATATTCACCAATCAAAGTAATAAAAATACCACCTCCTATTATGCTATGTGGACGCATCCCCCGAACCATAGCTGATAAATAATAACCCACACAATATGGTATACTTACAGCGCTGTGTGGGTCTCGAATACACATATGGTAAAACAAATCTTGTTCATTTACCTTTTCTTTGTTTTTACCCCTTTGTGTAATCGAATTAGCTAAAAACCTATGTATTACTCTTAATTCGGCTCTATCTATATCCAAATAAGAGTAGTTTCCCCCTTTGAAACGGTGATGGCTTGTCATTTGACTCCACACACCGTGTGTATCAAAATTCTCATCTATCTTTCTACCGTTTAGTATCAATCCTCTACAATCGGCAGACGCTAACTCCTCAGGCGTATATATACGTAAAGCCTGAGCCATGTCCAGTAAAGACATGTGGCGCATCGAACCGCCTAACAAAAATCTAATAAAAGAACGATCGGTTAAACTAGCTACCCGATCATTCAACTCTATACTACATAACAACTCTTCACACCATACTTTATATACAGGTCTGCGTATGGTGAATAAACATATCCAGTCATTAAAAGAAGAATTACCATACCTCTGTACAAGTAATTCCCTAATTGGCCCGGCCAATTCTACAGCTTCCAAGGGTCCCCATTCTATGACCCTCGGTACCTCAACAACCTTAGAGTGAAGAGTATGCAAACCCCGTTGATATTTTGGATAATCTATCCAAAGTCTGTCAAATCTCAGGTTCGGGTGCAACTGTTCCAAGTGCATATCTGAAAAGGTCATGACTGGATGAGGTACATCCTGCTTGTAGTAGTTATCTACCTCCTGTTGTTCCAAGTTCTCAGCAGAAGCATGGCGGGCTTGGGATGAAGATTCACCCCTTTCATTCTGCAAAACACATTAAACACAAATTTTGTGCATCCAAATATGCATTAGTGTCAGCAAAATCATCAATCAAAATAATTACAATGACATTATCAATTTATATCAAACTTAAGCTTATTTTCACATTTTTATCAAATCTACACTTTTTCAAATAAGCATATACGAAAATTTTCGCCAAGTTCATAAGCATTCAACTCAAATAACATGTCAAAATAATCATTACTAGCAAATAAACAAGTCTCAAATGGCATTATCTTTCAAAAATTAAGTTCATGAATTTCAGACTTGAAAAAGTCCACTTTAATTCTCAAAATCATGTTTAGGCTCAAAGTTTGGATCATTTAACTACCTAGACATGTTACACTACTCAATTTAGCAACAATTCATGACAAAAATCGGCCATAACCTGTTTATATCAAAAAGCCCCAAATTGCTCAAGAACACAAACCCTAGATTATTCAAAATTTGAAGTTTAAGGCTTCTAATCATGTTAAACAGCATCAATCTAGGTTATACAAGCATAATACATAAACAATTTAAGTCTAATTACACTAAAAAGCATCAAAATCAAATTGGGTAAAAATTAGCTCAAGAACACTAAAATTCGAATTAAATGGTGTTTAGGTGTAGAAATTTACCGTTTTTCTTGAGTAGTTCTTAGATATCATCCTTCTCAACATGATTTTAGCAAAAAATTTGGTGATTAACGGTTAAAAATTGAGATTTTTTTGGGGTGATTTTCGGTGGTTTTCGGGTGCAGTTTCGAGTGTTTATGCAGTGTGTTTGTGTGTGGGGGAGTGACTGATCGAGCAGTTCTTTTATTTTTTTTTCTGGGTTTTGGACCCTCCGCGAGTCGCGGAGGTTTTGCACTGCAAACTCCGCGAGTCGCGGAGTTTACCCTTTTTTTTTTTTTTTTTTTTTTTTTTTTATAATCTTTAACTTATAAACAATTAAGAAATTAATTTTTTTTTTAAAATTTTGTTTCCCTTGTTATTTAGGACGAGGTCGTTTCGGATCGATGTCCTAGTCCGTCCTTCGACAAAATTTTAAAATTTGTCTTTTTTGTAGCGATTTTTAAAAGCTAAGATTTTTGGGTTTTTTAATGTTTTTGGCATACTTTAAATCAATAAGATTAAAAATATTGATAATAAAAGTTCTCGTCCCTCCCTCGGGTAAAGCAATTTCGGTTCAAAGACCTAGTCTTCAACTTACGACGAATTTTAAAAATCATATTTTTAACTTAATGAGATAAAGTAAATTTTTGTTTTTAAATTCACACAACATAAATATAAAATTCAAAATTAATATTAAAAATTAAAAATTCACACCAAACTTAAAATTTGAAATGCATAAAATTTAAATTTCATATTTTAAAAATTAAAAGTTCACACCAAACTTAATTTAAAAAATTTATAAATTCATATCAAACTTATATTAATTTTTCAAATATTTACAATTTTAAATATATTGTTTTTACAAAGTTTACAATATTAATTTAAGATTTAAATATTAATTTTAAAAACATGGTAAAAATAAAATTAAAAATCTTTTTGTCTTTTTATCCCACTTTAATCAATCAAATATTATCAAAAATATGCGCCCCTCTTTTCGGTAAAGTAATTTCGGTTCCAAGACCTAATTTAACTCATGACGAATTTTTGAAATATTTTGGGTTGATTGATTAAAGATATTTATACCTTAAGAATAAACGTTAAATTTCGCAGTGATGTAATAAATTTTTGAAGGATATCAATAATTTCGGTCGCCAAACCTAATTTTATTCAATACCAATTTAATACTTTTTAGCGAACAAATTAGCGTTTATTATCAAAAGGTTAAAAATAAAAATAAAAATAAAAACTGTACAGACATACCTGTGGAATAGATTTCTTAGTTATATGATCTATTATATTCATAAGATAGTCGGTTTAATTGGTTTTCCATGGCTGCATAGGCGTAACCTCGAGCATTCATTGTCTTTTGTTCTAAACATATGAACGGTCCGTCTCTGCATAAAGTAACAAATTCGGTATTTGAATAGGTTTGATTATTTGAACATTTACCTCCATGTGACCATTTTCCGCATTTGTGACATCGTTCTAGGTGTCGTGCTCTTCTTTTCGCTGCGGATTTTGATTTTTCTTTACCAAATTGTAACTTATTATCTTCGCATCTGGATCCTTTTCTAACTCCGTCCATTCTTTCTCTGATTACTGATACTAATTCACTCGGTAGTATGTCATTATTTCTTTTAGTGATCAAAGCGTGTAGCATTAGACCATGGTTTAGTTCACAGGCAGTCTTCATTTCGTAAAAACCTAAAAAAATAAAAATTCAGAATGGGGGGAGAAGACTAGTTCTTTAGGGTCTGCTAGGGAAAGACCATACGTGTTCCATTTTCGAGAACTACACGAAAACAGACAATCTAACTCTAACAGAAATACATATTATCCTTTAAAGACTTGATTCTCCCCACACTTAGTTAGCTGTGGTGTCGAAATTGTGATTAACTTCGTTGTCGACTTCCATCGGACCATGTATGTAATGTTTAACTCTGTGACCATTAACTTTAAATTCAATCCCATTTGAATTTATTAATTCTATCGTTCCGTATGGGAAAACTCTTTTGACTATGAATGGTCCAGACCATCTTGATTTCAATTTTCCAGGAAATAGCTTGAATCGTGAATTGAAAAGAAGAACTCTGTCTCCTTCTTTGAATTCTTTTGAACTTCTGATTCTTTTATCATGCCATTTCTTCGTTCTTTCTTTATAGATTAACGAATTTTCGTATGCTTCATGTCTTAATTCTTCTAATTCGTTTAGTTGACTTAATCGTAGACGTCCGGCTTCATGTAAATCAAGATTACATGTCTTCAAAGCCCAAAATGCTTTGTGTTCAATTTCTACTGGAAGATGACATGCTTTTCCATACACAAGTCTAAAAGGTGTGGTTCCAATTGGAGTTTTGTAGGCTGTTCTAAAAGCCCAGAGTGCATCCTCCAATTTAATGGACCATTCCTTCGGATTTGATCCTACGGTTTTCTCTAGAATACGTTTTAAAGCTCGGTTGGTATTTTCAACTTGTCCACTTGTTTGTGGATGATATGCGGTGGAGATTTTATGAGTTACTCCATATCTTTTAAGAACTTTCTCAAGTTGATTATTACAGAAATGAGTACCCCGATCACTTATTAAAGCTTTCGGTGTTCCAAACCTTGCAAAAAGACGTTTTAAAAAGTTGACTACAACTCGTGCATCGTTAGTTGGGAGAGCTTGTGCTTCCGCCCATTTAGATACATAATCAATGGCTACGAGTATATATAGATTATTATGAGATTTTGGAAATGGACCCATAAAGTCAATACCCCAAATGTCAAATACTTCACATACTTGGATGACATTTTGTGGCATTTCATCACGTTGACTTATTTTTCCGGTCCTTTGACATGCATCACAGGATTTGCAAAGAAGGTGTGCGTCTTTGTAAATTGTAGGCCAATAGAATCCAGCTTCATAAACTTTTCTTGCTGTTAGTTGAGGCCCATAATGCCCTCCTGTTGGTCCTGTGTGACAATGGTTTAAAATTTTACTAGCTTCATCTCCAAATACGCATCGGCGTATTATTCCATCGGGACAACTTTTAAACAGATGTGGATCTTCCCAGAAATAGTGTTTTATATCACTGAAGAATTTCTTTCGTCTTTGGTACGATAATCCTTTTTCAAGGAATCCACAAACTAAGTAGTTTGCATAGTCTGCAAACCATGGGATTTCTTTATAATCTATCTTCAATAGATATTCATCAGGAAAGTTGTCTTGTATGGCCGATTCATTCAGAACTTCTAACTCAGGATTTTCAAGACGAGAAAGATGATCAGCGGCGAGATTTTCTGCTCCTTTTTTATCTCGGATTTCAATATCAAACTCTTGTAAGAGTAAGATCCAACGGATTAATCTTGGTTTAGCATCTTGTTTTGAAAATAGGTATCTAAGAGCAGAATGGTCGGTATAGACCACCGTTTTTGCTAGAACTAGATATGATCGAAATTTGTCAAAAGCAAAGACAATAGCAAGGAGTTCTTTTTCAGTAGTTGTATAGTTCGTTTGTGCTCCTTGTAACGTCTTACTAGCATAATATATAGGTTGAAATCGTTTTTCAATCCTTTGTCCTAAAACGGCTCCCATTGCAAAATCACTTGCATCGCACATTAGTTCAAATGGTAGATTCCAATTTGGTGTTATCATGATCGGCGCATTAGTGAGTTTTTCTTTAAGAATATTAAAAGATTTGATACATTCATCTGAAAAGATGAATGGCGCATCCTTTTCTAGGAGTTTATTCATAGGAGTGGCAATTTTAGAAAAATCTTTTATAAAACGTCGGTAAAAACCGGCATGCCCTAGAAAACTCCTAACTCCTCTAACATTGGTGGGATGTGGAAGTTTAGCAATTACATCTACTTTAGCTCTATCCACTTCAATTCCTTCTTTTGAAATTTTATGTCCAAGAACGATGCCTTCTTTAACCATGAAATGGCATTTCTCCCAATTAAGTACTAGATTTGATTTTTCGCATCTAATTAGCATTCGTTCCAGATTAACTAGACATGATTTAAATGTATCACCGAAGACTGAAAAGTCATCCATGAATACTTCCATGCATTCTTCTATCATGTCATGAAAAATCGCCATCATACACCTTTGAAAGGTTGCAGGGGCGTTGCAAAGTCCAAATGGCATGCGTTTGTAAGCAAAAGTACCATAAGGGCACGTGAATGTGGTTTTCTCTTGATCTTCGGGTGCTATTGGAATTTGAAAATATCCGGAAAATCCATCTAGAAAACAATAGTAACTATTTCCGGCTAATCTTTCCAACATTTGATCTATGAAAGGTAAGGGAAAGTGATCTTTTCTGGTGGCGTCATTTAATTTTCTATAATCAATACATACACGCCATCCTGTTACAGTCCTAGTAGGAATAAGCTCATTTTTCTCATTTGTGATGACAGTCATGCCACCCTTCTTAGGCACGCATTGAACTGGGCTTACCCATGGACTATCAGAGATTGGGTAAATTAAACCTGCATCTAGCAGTTTAATAATCTCTTTCTTAACTACATCTTGCATATTAGGATTTAGTCTTCGTTGGCGTTGCACATACGTTTTATGACCTTCTTCCATAAGGATTTTATGTGTGCAATACGAAGGACTTATTCCTTTAATATCATGAATCTTCCATGCAATGGCTGGTTTATGAGCTTTCAACACAGAAATGAGTTGTGATTTCTCATTTTCAGTAAGAGAAGACGATATTATTACAGGTAATTCAGATTCACCATGTAAATAAGCGTATTCCAAATGGTTTGGAAGTGGCTTTAACTCTAATTTCGGAGGTTCTTCTATCGATGATTTATATCGATATCTGTCTTCTTCTTTTAGCATTTGAATTTCTTCTGTTGTTGGTTCATATCCATTAGCTATAAGTGTAGCTAACATTTCAGCTTCATCAATTGGTTCATTACCTTCTCCTAAAGAACATTCTCCCGTTCCTTGTAATTCTGGAAATTCTTCTAATAATTCTGCATGTGCATCTATAGTTTGAATATAATAACATGTATCATCTGCAGATTGTGGTTGTTGCATTGCTCTATCAACTGAAAAGGTAACACTCTCATCCTCTATACTTAGGGTCAGTTTCTTACCGAACACGTCTATCATTGCTTTAGCCGTGTTTAAGAATGGTCTTCCTAATATGAGAGGAACTTGAGAATCTTCTTCCATGTCCAAAACAACAAAATCTACTGGAAATACTAAAGTACCAACTTTAACTAGCATGTTCTCCATTATCCCTCTAGGATATTTTATTGATCTATCGGCTAGTTGTATGCTTATTCTGGTTGGTTTTAATTCTCCAAGGTCTAGCTTAGCGTATAGTGAATACGGCATTAGATTTATACTAGCACCTAAGTCTGCCAATGCTTCTATTGAACTAAGACTACCCAGAAAACATGGAATTGTGAAACTTCCTGGATCAGATAGTTTTTCTGGTATCTTATTCAACAGCACTGCTGAACAATTAGCATTCATAGTAACAGCCGAGAGTTCTTCCATTTTCTTTCTATTCGTGATTAGATCTTTCAAGAATTTAGCATATCTTGGCATTCCTGAAATCACATCAATGAAAGGAAGATTTACATTTATCTGTTTAAACATATCCAAGAATTTGGATTGCTCGGCTTCAAGTTTTTCTTTCTTCATTTTACTCGGATAAGGAAGTGGTGGTTGGTATGGTTTAACATAAGGTTTATCCTTAACTGTGTTATCTTCATTAACCTTTTCAACTACCGGTTCTTTTTCCTTATCTTGATCAGGTTGTGGTTCTTGTGGAGTAGGAATAGTTTCATCAGAAGTTACAGGTATTTCAGGTGGTTTAAGTGTTGTACCACTTCTTGTGGTAATAGCTTTAGCTGTTTCATTCCGGGGGTTAGCATTTGTATCACTAGGTAAACTTCCCGGTTTTCTTTCACCTATTAACCTTGCTAGGTTACTTACTTCTTGTTCCAGATTTTGAATAGAAGCTTGTTGATTTCTAAATGCTTGAGCATTTTGTTCATTGGTTTGTTTTTGAGATGTGAAAAACTGCGTTTGAGTTTCAACTAGCTTCGTCATCATATCTTCTAAATTCGGCTTTTTATCATCGGTTTGTTGTGGTGGTTTGTTTTGAAAATTAGGTCTTTGCTGATTGTAAGTATTATTGGATACTTGTTGATTGCTAGGACCTTGTTGGTTGTTGTATGGAATATTTCGGTTATAATTCTGGTTTTGATTGTAAATCGGTCTTGGCGGTTGATAATTATTCTGATAATTATTTCCAGGCCTTTGGTTTATGTATGAAATATTCTCTCTTTGTTCCATTGTTAATTCAATACTGAGACAATCTTTTGTCAAATGTGGTCCCCCACACTGCTCACAACTAATTCGTATTGCATGAATATCTTTAGTCATCTTTTCCATTCGTCTCTCGAAAGCATCTATCTTTGCCGAAATGGAATCTAAGTCATGGCTAGAATCGGCTCTAGCTGCTTTAGATGATCTAATGATATCTTTTTCTTGGTGCCACTCATGTGAGTGGGAAGCAGTGTTATCAATAATTTTGTAAGCATCAGTTTCGGTTTTCTTCATAATAGAACCACCAGCTGCTATATCTATGTCTTTTCTTGTAGTGATGTCGCATCCTTGGTAGAATATTTGTACTATTTGACAGGTGTCTAAACCATGTTGCGGACATCCTCTTAATAACTTTCCATATCTTGTCCACGCCTCATATAGAGTTTCATTTGGCTTTTGTGTGAACGTAACAATTTCTGCTTGAAGTCTTACGGCTTTAGATGCAGGAAAAAATTGTTTAAGAAATTTGTCAACTAAAACATCCCATGTATCAATCGCCCCTTCAGGTAACGATTCCAACCAATCTTTGGCTTCTCCCTTTAAAGTCCAGGGAAATAACATGAGATATATCTGTTCATCCTCCACTTCTCGTATTTTAAATAGTGTGCAGATCCTATTAAAGGTACGTAGATGTTCATTTGGATCTTCCTTCGGCGCACCACTAAATTGGCATTGATTAGTCACCATGTGTAAAATTTGTCCTTTGATTTCATAATCTGGCGCATTAATGTCTGGATGAGTAATTGCGTGACCTTGGCCAGTGCGTTTAGCTCTCATTCGGTCTTCCATACTTAAAGGTTCCAGATTCTCCATAATTGAATTTGTTGAATTGGTATCACTAGATGCTTCAGATTTAATGGTTCGTTCCTCAACAATCTCTGTTTGAATGATTGGTGGTTCCGGAGGAAAGTTTAATGGTTCAGGATCTATGAACCGTTCCTGAATATTTTCTGGATTCTCAATTGTGAGGTTGGGTTCAAAAAATGGATTATCGGTAATTTGAACTGAAGTACTTGGTCGACTGGATGACGATTCTAAAGAAAAATCAACGGCGGTTATATTTGTTAAACGATGTCTTGATCGAGTTACAGGTGGTGAACGTACAAAAGGTGATGAACGTCTTGCTCGGTGCATTCACAGAATATCCTATTAGTTTTTAAAAGGAAAGAAAAATTATAATAAGTTATCCAATCAATAGACTTTTCTGATTTTGCCCACGTTTCGAATAGCCAAAAGATGCAGCAGAGGGGCAGGATTCGTTTGGTCTCAATATAATTGAGGACTGTTTGGCTCCAATAACCCGGTCCACGTACAAATCCAACTATTACTACGAACCAGAAAATTTTGATGTCTATTAATTTAACCACTTAAAATAAATTTTCGTAATTTTAAGAAATTTAGATAAGAAGTAGAATAAAAATCTATGTCCTAAAAACTAGAATGGCGAGAAATAAGAGAGAAAAAGAGTTCGTCGCAAAAGGTCGAAAAAGAAAAATGGTTGAAAAATAAAAGGTGACGGAAAAATAAAAGAAACTTATAAAAACTTAAAAATACTTAACTAATTTAACCTTATTACTACAACTAACTTAAAATTATAATCGCAAATTGATATTACTAATTGGAATGATAATTGGTACATAGTAAAAGGTCTAAAAATATTAAAGCTTACAAGGAAAAACTAAATCTCAAATGGAAATAACTTAAAAAGAAACTAAAATTTAAAAAGGCGTCGCAAAATTCTAAAGCACCTAAATCTTAGTCTAAAGAAAAAGCACTTAAGGAATTCTACGGCAAAGCCTAAAAATCTAGGAGTAAAAATAACTATAGCAAAAACTAAGTTTAAAATTAAATATGAGCTAAAAAATACAAATATTATGCTACAACGATTAAAAAGGTACAAAATATAAAAATATACAAAAAGTTGTAAAAAGTACAATTTTTATAAAAATATTATTTTTATATTATTATTTTATTAAACTACTAATTTTACAATTTAATAAAAACTTAATTAATACTAAATACATAAATAAATAAAAAGTAAAAATAAAACTAAAACTAAAAATAATAATAATATTAATTATTAATAATATCCCGTAATTAATGCTCGATTAGGGCTTCCTTGTCGCCTGTCAGAAACCCTCCGCGAGTCGCGGCAATTAAAGAAGAAAACCCCGCGAGTCGCGGGGTTCAGAAATTCTGTTGACAGGTTTGAAATTTTTACGCGTTTTCTTTATTTTTTTTTTATTTTTTTTTTTATGTTTTCTGTTTTTTATATTTAAATAAACGATTTTAAAATAAAACTTATATTTTTATAAACTAAAATAGAAATAAAGAAACTTATAAAACTTAAATATTTACAAAATCTTAAAAATACATATATTTTTGTTTTTCTTTTTATATTTTTGAATAATTAAAACGTATTTTTACAAAAGCGAATTTTTAATAAAAGTAACTAAAAATCTTTTTTTTTTTTTTTTTATATTAGCGTTGCGCTTCCGGCGTTTAAGAGTTGTTTCCCCGGCAGCGGCGCCAAAAATATACTTGATGCGAAGCGAGGTGTATATAAAATAGTTATTATTTTACTAGGAAAACACTATTAAATACGATACAATTTTACACAAGATATTTATTTATTTATAGAATGGATATACTTAAACCTTGCTACAACACTTATAGGCAGTGTACCTAATCGTACAGTAGTGTAGTTTTTAGTAAGTCCGGTTCGTTCCACAGGGAAATCTTTAAACAAAGCTCAACGCTATATTAGTTTACTTTTATAAAAATATAAACATATATATAAGTAATATTATTATTATAAAGGGGGGTTTTTACCGTTTAATGACCGGTTTGTCGATTTTAAAACTTTAGTCGCAGTTAAAACCTAATGTAAAAAAATAAATACAAGACTTTAAATTAAAGCGTAAAGTAAATAACGATAATGAAATTGCGAATAATAAAAGTGCGATAAAATAAACTTGCGATAATTAAAAAGTAAGATAATTAAAAGTGCGATAAAATAAAATAAATAAAAGTGCGATAATTAGAAGTGCAATTAAATATAAAATAAAGGAAATTAAATATGATATAAAAGAATTATGCTTATTTAAACTTCCGTAATCATGATGTTTGACGTGTTGATTTTAGTTTTATGCCCATGGGTTAATTGTCCTTTGTCCTGGATTATTTAATATGTCCGTCTGGTTTTTGTCCATAACAGTCCATCAGTCATAAATATAAATTGCAAGTGTCCTTGTCAAATTATTATTATACCCGAAGATAAATATTCCAACTAATTGGGGATTCGAATTGTAACAAGGTTTTAATACTTTGTTTAATGAATACACCAGGTTATCGACTGCGTGTAAACCAAGGTTTTACTACTTTGTTAACAATTACACCAATTACCCTTGAATGTAATTTCACCCCTGTTTTAATTATTCTAGTGGCTATTAATCCATTCCCGTGTCCGGTTAAATGAACGATTATTCGTACATATAAATACCCCGCCCATCGTGTCCGATCGAGTGTATATGGTAATTTATAGGGACGCACAATTGTAAATCTTTATATTAACATTAACAAACTTTCATTTAGTTAAACAAATATAAAGCCCATTATTAGCCCATAGTCTAATTTCCACAAGTGTCGTTCTTTTGTCCAAACCCCAATTATGGTACAAAGCCCAATTACCCAATTTTAGTAATTAGCCCAACATCATGATTACTTCGTTTTAAATAAGCATAATAATAACTTAGCTACGAGACATTAATGTAAAAAGGTTGAACATAACTTACAATGATTAAAAATAGCGTAGCGTTACACGGACAGAATTTCGACTTACACCCTTACAACATTTGCTAACATACCCTTATTATTAGAATTATAATTAAAATTAAAATATAAATTATAAATATAAATATATTTACGTATGAAGAGGAAGAAAAAAGATATGAAATTTGATCAGAATTCGGTTGGCTTTATAGCCAGACTTGAAAATTGGGGCTCCGCGACTCGCGGCAAAATGCCCTTCAAACTCCGCGAGTCGCGGAGATATATTTACAGCTCACACCCTTGGAGTTTCTTGCTGCCGACGGTTTTTATTATATATATATAATATATATATAATTAATATAATTAATTATATATTATATTTATATACATAGTTAACTTGTAATTTTTAGTCCGTTGCGTCGAGCGTTAAGAGTTGACTCTGGTCCCGGTTCCGGATTTTCGAACGTCCTCGCGTACAATTTAATATCTTGTACTTTGCGTTTTGAATCTTGTACTCTTGTGATTTCGAGACGTTTCTTATCAATAATTGGAACCTTTTTGATTGTCTTTTGTACTTTTGAGCTTTTTGGTCGTTTGCGTCTTCAATTCGTCGAATCTGTCTTTTGTCTTCACCTTTTATTATTTAAACGAATATCACTTGTAAATAGAACAATTGCAACTAAAAGCTTGTCTTTCTTGAGGAATAATGCTATGAAATATATGTTCGTTTTTAGCATTATCAGCAGCACATAAATTCATTCACCGAAATGTGACCGAAGCTCAGAATGCAAAGTAACCATAGATCTCAACCTAGAGAACATATGTTGGTCAATAAATATCTAACAAGATAGGTCGGGTCATAGTGTATCACAATCCTAATGCTCGAGACCGATATGCAAAAGTTAACAAAAGTCATCTCCAAAGTCAACCTGACCCAATATGATCTTTAAAGCTATACATGTTTATTATATTAACATAATATAAGTCTTGATAATTTAACGAATTTATAGTTTATCAAAACTCAAAATATTATTTATTTCAGGAGCTATACTATATTTAAATTATCATGGCAATCGAAAATATTTTATGATTTCACATAGTTTTTCAATACTTGTAAAATCAGATTATACTGTTTGTAAAGCTTTAAAACATGATAAGACAGTCAACTTTGATAATTGTTCAATAAAACGAGACGTGCCTTATATAGAAATTCATTTACTCGATTAGTAATATCTAAAAAATCCAATTTATCAATCTCATAGACAAGTTGTTTAAATATTACTTTACAGTTTCAAACACAATTTCAATTAACGTCAAACATAATTCAGTTGAACATATCTTTTAATCCGTTCATCGAAATCACGCGATTTCTAAATGAAAAGTTATTAATTTTTCGATAGCTTTCCAACGACATGCATATCATATACTTTATATCAGTAGCATATGTATCAAATTCGTGATTCATCATAAACCATCTAACGACAAAATGAAAGCATACAAGCATATATACTCGAGCACTAGACATGGATACACTATTAATATATAAAAGATAAGATATGAATGCTCACGTATCAATATTATGATTCAATATTGCAGGAAAGTACGTAGACGCAACGGAGATGATAAACACTAGTTTGACCTCACGAGCAATACCCCTGAATAATACCCATCACCTCCTTAGCTATAACTCGTAATTTCCTTAGCCCTTTCCCGCTCGAAAAAATCATTTTGAAATCATTTGGACATAACCTCGTCGTAATATTTTATGTATAATAATACTTAATACTAATACTACTAATAATGATAAGATTAATAATAATATTAATCTTAATAATAATAATAATAATTAATAATAATAATAATAATAATAATAATAATAATAATAATAATAATATTAATATGAGAGAATAGAGAGAATGAGATAGATTAATGAATGAACTCGGCCAAAACTGATTGACCTTTATAGACAGCCCACCCCATGCGATCGCATGGGTTTCATGGGCAATGGCCATGCGATCGCATGGCCTGTATTTACAGCTCACATGTTTTTGTTTCTTTGTTTGTCGACATATTATTATATATATATATATAATTTATATTAATTATATATATATTATATTATATTCATGTGCATAGTTGACTTGTAATTTTAGGTCTGATAACTTGCACGTTGACGCTCGACTTATGTCCCGGTTCCTGTTTTACGAATGTCTTTTCGTACGCTAAGAAAACTTGTACTTTACGTCTCGCGACGTGTATCTTTACCAATAATTAGACTTAAATCATCAATACACTATATCACTCGAAGTATAACTTGAACGTTCGAGTGTTTTGGTCATTTGCTTCTTTAATTCATTGGCTCGTTATTTATTAAAATATATTTAATAATATATTAAGTTTTTATAAAAAAATCATTTTAAATCTAAGTTTATATTATAAAATATATATATTAACATTCAGGAATGTATAATCGGTATGTTTGAAAATAGATTAATCGAATATTATGAATTTCAGTTTTCCACTAACTTTTGTCCAATTTTCATTATTTGACACTTTGTTCCTACTTGTATAACACTTTACTATTTATTCTTAATATTGTTAAAAGAAACGATTTCTCAAATTAACGTGGACCTCACAACAGAGACCTATAACAATATCATAATGTATCTGATAATTCAATCATTAGATATTATGTTTTAATTCCTTCGATAAATATGTTAAACATAAATTGAAACAAATACGTTCATTTAAAGTATTATACATATAATACTTTGTTAACGTTTTCAATTACTATAACCATGTATTGTATATACATATCTGTATGCATATAAATGTTCGTGAATCGTCGAGCACAGTAAAAAGGGTAATTGATTACATGAATATAATTCCAAAACTTTTTGAGACTCAATATTACAGACTTTGCTTATCGTGTCGGAAACATATAAAGATTAAGTTTAAATTTGGTCAGAAATTTCCGCGTCGTCACAGTACCTACCCGTTAAATAAATTTCACCCCGAAATTTGAGTGAGGTCGTCATGGCTAACAATAAAAATGTTTTTATGAAGAATATGAGTGAATAAATAGATTTTTATCATTATTGACTAATATAGATAAAATGATTCGATTATGTGAAGCGTACGAGTGAAGCTGTCACAAAAGGTTGTGATAGAGATTTAACTTTGGATGTAGTCACGATGGATTTTCGTATTTCAAGGGATTTAGAGGAAAATATTCGTAATAAGATTTGATTCTTCGGTAGTTAAGGAGATAGGATCTTCTTTGGTTAAATGCGATAATATGTTTTGATTGCTCTTTCGGATATTTCACTATAAATCCACCCTCTTCATTTCCTTATTTTCCACAGCTCATACCTTCTATTCTTTCTCCCTCAATTCATATTTTAAAGCATTCGTCAATATGCTCCATCCAGTTCTGCTTCTTGATATACTCCTAACTTTCATATCTGTCATTCTTCTTTTTCATCTCCCGCCGGAAGAATCTATTTACTTCTACTATACTCTTGGTTTTATAGTATTTTTAGTTCTCCACTGTCTTTATATTGCTATATGCATCGATATATTCGGTTTGTAATTTCCGAGTTGTTGTTGGGTTTTATATCTTCCCTTATATTTCGAAGTCCCTGTTTCTGTCTTTCTATAATCCTTGACATCCACAGTTAATGCTCTCTCCTATTTGCTGCGATTCATACTTCCATTTCTATTTCGGAGTTTCAAGCTTTTGTTTTCTTCTTCTTCCCGACTTCAAGTCAAGCGAATAATGGTCCAGAATTCGTAGGTATGGAGTTTCGAATGATCATAATATACAAAGCAGAAAGGAAAGGTAATAGCACGATTTGATTTGTCAAATTATCAGAATATCCGGAAAAGACCGAATCATCAAGAAAATTATTTTCTTGATATGTTTAGAGGTTAAATAGAATGAAAGAATTATGTAACATGGTTCATGATGAGGGTATGATCTGTGAACTTTTATCACGTTCCATTAGAAAGTCAGCATGACTTACTGTAATATAATCACATTGATCAAGTGTCATTATATTATACTAACTCATGCTTCAATTCCCAACACTACTTCAAAAACATTCATATTTTCAATTTCGAATTTTTTTCATAGATTTAGAAACTAAAACAGTTCCCTTTATGACGTAACACAGATAGTGCGAAGAGATAAATGATTTCAGATAAGAATGGTTATGAAAATATCTTCAGAAATATCGAGGATCTTTATAATGAAAGATACGATGATATCTTAGAATTTCTAATGTCGAAAGATGATAAAGAAGATTTATCCGTAAAAATTTAGAGTCAGGAGCAAGGTATTCGTTAATGTCTTCAGCAGATACTGAATCATTTGGATTTTTTGAAGGCAGGTTTAGTCTTTGTGATTAGTCCACAGCCTCCTTCATGGTTTGCTCAATCCGTTTTCCAGCTCCAAACCTTCTATTTTTCTGAGCTTTGCCAACACATTATTCTTTATCATCAAACTTTTGACTTTTAAGGTTGTTTAGAGTTTTTGCTGCTTCATTAGCATTTTCCAAAATTTCGGAGAACTAGTTCGCAGTTTAGGGTGTTTTTCAGAAACATCACATTCGAAGTGAGTAAGTCTAGAAGATAGCTGTTATATGTACATATATAATTGTTGACGTAGAATTGCTGGGAAATTTGAGAATAATGATTGAAGCTTTTTGGGTATGACAATTACCGTTATAAGATGCAGATGAGTACATGATAGGGTTTCAATGAATATAATGATTTTTTGGAAAGTTAAAGATCAATGATGTTGCTGGTAACTTTAGTTCTAATGTGGTGGAATATAAACGGTTCCCCGGTAACGATGACGAAAAGACGAAACATATATATCACAGTTATAATAAGGCTTATTCGGATGAAAAGTCGAAGTTGATTTGCTGAATCAGAATCGAAGATGTAACATATTAATTGTGAATTTATATATCTCTCCGGTATTACCTACCCGTTAAAAGTTTTACAAGTAATATTTTGTACCAGAGAATTTTATTACAGTCTTTATAAAAATATATGTATGTATATTTTCTTCAGATATAATACAGATTTAATGAGTTAATATCATATTAAGCACATTTGATTTTCGGCTGGATTAGAAATGAATAATCTTTGAAACATTAAAAATTTCATAATCTTCGCGGAGTATTTCATTAATGTAATCAATACTTCATTATTCAATTTTATTGATATTTCCTCAGTGAATCATGTTGCTGCTCATAGAACTCTTGCTAACTTTGCAAGGTACAAATAATGTTTTTAGAAAGTTTCGAGTACATCGAAGATGAAAGTGTAAAATCAAACATATAATTGAATAATACACTTGGTTTATTATGAAATGGAATTTATTGAATTGAAACCGAGATTGTAGTTAACGATGGTTAATTTGTTGACGAAGGATGTACATTATAGCATATTAGTAATATGAATTTAACTGAGTAGTATCTACCTTATTCAATTCATACATAATAGCTTAGTACGAAAAGATTTATTTTGATCTCAAAATTCATTTATATATAAAATATACATATAATTTCTTTAGGGGGAATGAGTTAGTACTTCATAACTCGTTGATACAATATACGCATTGTTGATTTGTGATGATGTTGGTGATTATGGAATTGGTGAAACTTGTAGTGCTACAGGTTTTGCGGTGTTGGCGATACAGACGGTACTGTTGATGCTGCTGGTAAAACAAGTCTAGCTTGTAAATCGTGCACCATTCCGGTCAGGGTTTCTACTCTTCCTTCTATTGTTTCGGTCCACTCATCTGATTTACGATTACGGCTGAAATAGATAATCTCTAAGACTTTAGAGATTACATAATCACCGCAGAATGTTTCTCCAATGAAGTTATGAATCAATACTTCATCGGTTATTGTTGTTGGTACTCCTTGGTATATATGGTGCATATGACGTTGATGCTCGAGGTACAGATTGTGATGTTAAGGTGTAGGATGCGGATGTTGTTGTTGGTGGTGGTACTGGTACTGTTGGCGTTGATGATGGTGGTAATGTTGATGCCGGTGATGCTGCTGGTGCTTGTAACCTTTGCACCATATTTTCCAAAGCCACTACCCGAGCGCGAAGCTCGTTGACTTCTTCTATTACACCGGGGTGGTTATCGGTTCGGACGAGCGGACGAATGAAATCTAGAATTTGAGATAATATATAATCATTACGAGATACTCTGGAAATGAGAGAGAAAATGGTATTATGAACAAGTTCGCCGGTAAGTGCTTTAGGTTTCTCCTCAAGAGGGGAATGTGGTGGATGGAAGGGATCGCCTTCTTTTTGTCTCCAATGATTAAGTAGACTACGAACCCATCCCCAATTCATCCAGAATAGATGATGGCTAATTGGTTGATCCATTCCGGTTACACTGTTTCGGAGCTCGAGTGAAACTCCATATCGGAATAATTGTCAGAATCTAAGGAATTTGAACTAGATACAGGATTCATTTTGTGTAATCAAGGAAAAGATTTTTGGAATGAAATAGATTATAGGACTAATTTGGTATTCCTCAATACATAGTTTACATATGTATTTATAATATCAGAATCCCATAAGTTACGGAGGATTTTACGGAAGATGTCAGGCAAAGTTTACTGTAATAGATATGCCAAGATATGAATTTTGTCTATACACTATCTATGCAATCAATGTAGTAAGACGCGTTTAGACTTAAGATGATAAACAGGTAATTTCCAACAAGAAATGATAAGTAAAACTCGGTAAAAACAGATACGGTCATAGTCCAGACTCACTAATGCATCCTAACAATTATCAGTTAAACACACTAATGCAAATTCTGGTTCCCTATGACCTCAAGCTCTGATACCAACTGTGATGACCCGTCCAAATCCATTTGGACAATACATCATTCATCGATTTCACAGTGAGGTACTGACCTCTACATGATACATTTTGTAAACATTGCATTCTTTTGAAAAGGTACACCATAATTGAATATCAAATTCCAAGGTTTTTGACGTTTGATGATTTCTACATATAGACAATCACCGTAATTAATAGTTTACAATACTACATCCGTTGATAATGCAGTCAAAATAAGATACATGGTGATGATTTTGTGAATGCAACATTTTCTCGAATAAAGCATATATGACTCCATGCACATAGATTGTATCACATATAAGCAAACAGCGGAAGACTTCTAGGAACCTGAGAATAAACATGTTTAAAAGTGTCAACACAAAGGTTGGTGAGTTCATAGTTTTAATGTTGCGCATAATCTGTATATAAAGGTGGATCACAAGATTTCAGTTGTTTCATCCAGAAACATTTATCAAAATATTCTACAAGATTGAGCACCCTAGTAACTAAGCTTTAACGTTATAATAAGTACCCCTGTTTTAACATACATGTAACCAACATGTACAATATACGCAATCCAACGTGTACTAAACTCAAATAGTATACATCTGTTTTATAGTTCAGGCTAGGGTTTCTATACCGGGAATAGACGGGGATGTCAAGCCCTATCTCGCGCCCACCAGTTCTTATAACCGGCAGTTACTAGTTACCAAAGCTAAGGGATTTTCGGTTCAAACTCGGTGTAGAATTTAGTATGTACTTGTATCCATTGCGTTTAAAATAAAGTGCATGTATTCTCAGTCCAAAAATATAGATTGCAAAAGCAACTAAAAAGGGAGCAAATGAAACTCACATTAGCAGCACATAAATTCATTCACCGAAATGTGATCGAAACTCGGAATGCAAAGTAACCATAGATCTCAACCTAGAGAACATATGTTGGTCAATAAATATCTAACAAGCTAGGTCGGGTCATAGTGTATCACAATCCTAATGCTCGAGACCGACATTCAAAAGTTAACAAAAGTCATCTAAAAAGTCAACCTGACCCAATATGATCTTTAAAGCTATACATGTTTATTATATTAACATAGTATAAGTCTTGATAATTTAACGAATTTATAGTTTATAAAAACTCAAAATATTATTTATTTCAGAAGCTATATTATATTTGAATTATCATGGCAATCGAAAATATTTTATGATTTCACATAGTTTTCCAATACTTGTAAAATCAGATTATAGTGTTTATAAAGCTTTAAAACATGATAAGACAGTCAACTTTGACAATTGTTCAATAAAACGAGACGTGCCTTATATAGAAATTCATTTACTCGATTAGTAACATCTAAAAAATTGAATTTATCAATCTCATAGACAAGTTGTTTAAATATTAATTTACAGTTTCAAACACAATTTCAATTAACGTCAAACATAATTCAGTTGATCATATCTTTTAATCCGTTCATCGAAATCACGGAATTTCTAAATGAAAAGTTATTAATTTTTTGATAGTTTTCCAACGAGATGCATATCATATACTTTATATCAGTAGCATATGTATCAAATCCGTGATTCATCATAAACCATCTAACGACAAAATTAAAGCATACAAGCATATATACTCGAGCACTAGACATGGATACACTATTAATATATAAAAGATAAGATATGAATGCTCACGTATCAATATTGTGATTCAATATTGCAGGAAAGTACGTCGACACAACGGAGATGATAAACACTTGTTTGACCTCATGAGCAATACCCCCGAATAATACCCATCACCTCCTTAGCTATAACTCGTAATTTCCTTAGCTCTTTCCCGCTCGAAAAAATCATTTTGAAATCATTTGGACATAACCTCGTCGTAATATTTTATGTATAATAATACTTAATACTAATACTACTAATAATGATAAGATTAATAATAATATTAATATTAATAATAATAATAATAATAATAATAATAATAATAATAATAATAATAATAATAATAATAATAATAATAATAATAATAATATGAGAGAATAGAGAGAATGAGATAGATTAATGAATGAACTCGGCCAAAACTGATCGACCTTTATAGACCTTTGCCACCAGCCCACCCCATGCGATTGCATGGGTTTCATGGGCAATGGCCATGCGATCGCATGGCCTGTATTTACAGCTCACATGTTTTTTTTCTTTGTTTGTCGACATATTATTATATATATATATAATTTATATTAATTCTAAATATATTGTATTATATTCATGAGAATAGTTGACTTGTAATTTTAGGTCCGATAACTTGCACGTTGACGCTCGACTTATGTCCCGGTTCCGATTTTACGAACGTCCTTTCGTACGCTAAGAAAACTTATACTTTACATCTCGCGACGTGTATCTTTACCAATAATTAGACATATATCATCAATATACTATATCACTCGAAGTATAACTTGAACGTTCGAGTGTTTTGGTCATTTGCTTCTTTAATTCATTGTCTCGTTATTTATTAAAATATATTTAATAATATATTAAGTTTTTATAAAAAAATCATTTTAAATCTAAGTTTATATTATAAAATATATATATTAACATTCAGGAATGTATAATCGGTACGTTTGAAAATAGATCAATCGAATATTATGAATTTCAGTTTTCCACTAACTTTTGTCCAATTTTCGTTATTTGACACTTTGTTCCTACTTGTAGAACACTTTACTATTTATTCCAAATATTGTTAAAATAAATGATTTCTCAAATCAACGTGGAACTCACAACAGAGACCTATAACAATATCATAATGTATCTGATAATTCAATCATTTGATATTATCTTTTAATTCCTTCGATAAATATGTTAAACATAAATTGAAACAAATACGTTCATGTAAAGTATTATACATCTAATACTTTGTTAACGTTTTCAATTACTATAACCATGTATTGTATATACATATCTGTATGCACATAAATGTTTGTGAATCGTCGAGCACAGTAAAAAGGGTAATTGATTACATGAATATAATTTCAAAACTTTTTGAGACTCAATATTACAGACTTTGCTTATTGAAATGTCCCGTTCTTATTGATTAAAAACGTTCCATATTAATTGATTTCGTTGCGAGGTTTTGACCTCTATATGAGACGTTTTTCAAAGACTGCATTCATTTTTAAAACAAACCATAACCTTTATTTCATAAATAAAGGTTTAAAAAGCTTTATGTAGATTATCAAATAATGATAATCTAAAATATCCTATTTATACACGACCATTACATAATGGTTTACAATACAAATATGTTACATCGAAATCAGTTTCTTGAATGCAGTTTTTACACAATATCATACAAACATGGACTCCAAATCTTGTCCTTATTTTAGTATGCAACAGCGGAAGCTCTTAGTATTCACCTGAGAATAAACATGCTTTAAACGTCAACAAAAATGTTGGTGAGTTATAGGTTTAACCTATATATATCAAATCGTAACAATAGACCACAAGATTTCATATTTCAATACACATCCCATACATAGAGATAAAAATCATTCATATGGTGAACACCTGGTAATCGACATTAACAAGATGCATATATAAGAATATCCCCATCATTCCGGGACACCCTTCGGATATGATATAAATTTCGAAGTACTAAAGCATCCAGTACTTTGGATGGGGTTTGTTAGGCCCAATAGATCTATCTTTAGGATTCGCGTCAATTAGGGTGTCTGTTCCCTAATTCTTAGATTACCAGACTTAATAAAAAGGGACATATTCGATTTCGATAATTCAACCATAGAATGTAGTTTCACGTACTTGTGTCTATTTTGTAAATCATTTATAAAACCTGCATGTATTCTCAACCCAAAAATATTAGATTTTAAAAGTGGGACTATAACTCACTTTCACAGATTTTTACTTCGTCGGGAAGTAAGACTTGGCCACTGGTTGATTCACGAACCTATAACAATATATACATATATATCAAAGTATGTTCAAAATATATTTACAACACTTTTAATATATTTTGATGTTTTAAGTTTATTAAGTCAGCTGTCCTCGTTAGTAACCTACAACTAGTTGTCCACAGTTAGATGTACAGAAATAAATCGATAAATATTATCTTGAATCAATCCACGACCCAGTGTATACGTATCTCAGTATTGATCACAACTCAAACTATATATATTTTGGAATCAACCTCAACCCTGTATAGCTAACTCCAACATTCACATATAGAGTGTCTATGGTTGTTCCGAAATATATATAGATGTGTTGATATGATAGGTCGAAACATTGTATACGTGTCTATGGTATCTCAAGATTACATAATATACAATACAAGTTGATTAAGTTATGGTTGGAATAGATTTGTTACCAATTTTCACGTAGCTAAAATGAGAAAAATTATCCAATCTTGTTTTACCCATAACTTCTTCATTTTAAATCCGTTTTGAGTGAATCAAATTGCTATGGTTTCATATTGAACTCTATTTTATAAATCTAAACAGAAAAAGTATAGGTTTATAGTCAGAAAAATAAGTTACAAGTCGTTTTTGTAAAGGTAGTCATTTCAGTCGAAAGAACGACGTCTAGATGACCATTTTAGAAAACATACTTCCACTTTGAGTTTAACCATAATTTTTGGATATAGTTTCATGTTCATAATAAAAATCATTTTCCCAGAATAACAACTTTTAAATCAAAGTTTATCATAGTTTTTAATTAACTAACCCAAAACAGCCCGCGGTGTTACTACGACGGCGTAAATCCGATTTTACGGTGTTTTTCGTGTTTCCAGGTTTTAAATCATTAAGTTAGCATATCATATAGATATAGAACATGTGTTTAGTTGAATTTAAAAGTCAAGTTAGAAGGATTAACTTTTATTTGCGAACAAGTTTAGAATTAACTAAACTATGTTCTAGTGATTACAAGTTTAAACTTTCGAATAAGATAGCTTTATATGTATGAATCGAATGATGTTATGAACATCATTACTACCTCAAGTTCCTTGGATAAAACTACTATAAATGAGAAAAATAGATCTAGCTTCAAAGGATCCTTGGATGGCTTGAAAGTTCTTGAAGCAGAATCATGACACGAAAATAATTTCAAGTAAGATTTCCACTCGAAATAAGATTGTTATAGTTATAGAAATTGAATTAAAGTTTGAATATGATTATTACCTTGTATTAGAATGATAACCTACTGTAAGTAACAAAGGTTTCTTGATCTTGGATGATTACTTGGAATGGATTTAGAAAACTTGGAAGTAAACTTGCAATCTTGGAAGTATTCTTGATTTTATGAAACTAGAACTTTTGGAATTTATGAAGAACACTTAGAACTTGAATATAGAACTTGAGAGAGATCAATTAGATGAAGAAAATTGAAGAATGAAAGTGTTTGTAGGTGTTTTTGGTCGTTGGTGTATGGATTAGATATAAAGGATATGTAATTTTGTTTTCATGTAAATAAGTCATGAATGATTACTCATATTTTTGTAATTTTATGAGATATTTCATGCTAGTTGCCAAATGATGGTTCCCACATGTGTTAGGTGACTCACATGGGCTGCTAAGAGCTGATCATTGGAGTGTATATACCAATAGTACATACATCTAAAAGCTGTGTATTGTACGAGTACGAATACGGGTGCATACGAGTAGAATTGTTGATGAAACTGAACGAGGATGTAATTGTAAGCATTTTTGTTAAGTAGAAGTATTTTGATAAGTGTTTTGAAGTCTTTCAAAAGTGTATGAATACCTATTAAAACACTACATGTATATACGTTTTAACTGAGTCGTTAAGTCATCATTAGTCGTTACATGTAAATGTTGTTTTGAAACCTTTAGGTTAACGATCTTGTTGAATACATATTAAAACACTACATCTTGAAACCCAATCCCCCACTTATCACCATGTATCTTTTTCGGTCTATTCATAAAGATTGTTTGCTTTAAAAGTTCCATGTTAATGATAGCGTTTTTCCTCGTATCGAGTAAGTTGAGCTTTCATTTGAAGAGAATTTTTAGTGAATAGTGAAATTTCATATTTCTTTTTAGTTATGGTTTCTTCCAATTGAATAATTTTCTTGTTTAATCTGGAAACTGTGTGTTCATGTTGTTCTTTAAGTTCAGAAAGATCTTTTTCTAAGACTTGAACTTTCTCCGCAAGACGTTCGAATTTCAAACGATAATCCGTTCTTTCAATCTTAATTGGAGGTATTGATTTTTTAAGTTCTTCCAACTCAGTGTCCATGGAGCTGAGTTGGGTTCTCAATCGATTCACTTCCGATTGTGAATTGGGTGATGAAGATTTAGTCTCATTTAGTTTGGTTTTATCTTTTAAAGTTCTGTTTTCAATTTTTAAACCTTTTACCTCTTTTGATATTGAGACTAAATTCTTCATCATGTCATTTTGCATTTTCACAAAATCTGTTGCGATCTCAATAAATTGTACCTCATCATCATCAGATGTTGAGTCAGAATTCTCCATTGCTTCCTTTGCTTTGATAATCTTGGTCACCTTGCAGACATTAGCATGTTCCACCTCGAAATCTGAATCATCTGTCCAATTAAACCAAGTATCATCAACCGGTTTCAGCTCTCCCCTAGTCTCCATGACCTTTGCCATCAACATTTTCTTCTTGTAGTAAGCTGCATCCTTCTTCTTAGGCATCTTGCACTCACGGGAGAAATGGCCAGCTTTGCCACAATTATAACAAATTGAATCATCCTTTTTGGAATAATCAGCATGTTGATGTCTTGATGAATCAGGTTTCTTGTAGTAGGGGGAAGAAGATGACTTCTTGTGTTGGTTGCTTGATTTTCCTTTAAACTTGTACTTGTTTAAGGCTTTAGTGAACATAGCAGCCATCTTGATTAGTTCAAGGTGAGAATCATCGATATCTAAAAGGTTGAGCCCTTCAGAATCAGTTGATTCTTCAACAAGCACTTTCTTAGATAAGCTTTTGGAAGTGGTGTAAGATTTTCTCTTTTTCTTAGCAATGAGGGCAAGTGGATCACCCGGAGAAGACTCTTTCCTTTCCTCTTGAAGTTTAGACACGGCTGGTTGATAATGCATAAGGACTCCAACAAGCTCATGAATATTCACCTTATCAATCTCTTTGGTAGATCGAATGATGGTTCAATAAGGAAGTCAATTAGCATTTAGCTTTTTGAGAAACATCATGTTGATCTCAGCATTCACTTTAGTAATCATGCCCCTTTTTAACTCATTCATAACACCATTGAAACGTCGGTAGGCATCCTTGAGTAGTTCTTCCGGTTCCTGCTTGAAATCTTCATAAAATCCCAGAGCCATATTCAGTTTGGTGACATCAGACATGTCATAACCTTCTTGTTGTCATTTGATCTCATCCCATATGTCCTTAGCAGTGGTGTTGCTATCAACATTTTGAAATAACTCATACGGGATGGCTTGCATGATGATATTTTTAGCTTCAATATCACCCTGAGCTCTCTCACGTTTCTCTCCAGAAAGCTCATAGACTGGAATTGACATACCAGTTTCTGGATGGAATTCTGTAACTAGACCTTCTTTCAAAGAAGCCCATATGTACTTTTCCTTCTCACCCATGTAGTCTATGTACTGAGTGATACGATGAAGATACTGTTTGTACTTGCCATCAAACAACACTGGAGGTCTGGAATCTGATTCAATGATTAAAGATTCGGTATATCAGACAATCCAGGATTCTGGTTCAGAAAAATCTAACAAAATGTCAGTTTCGGTATCTGGTTCAGTACTGCAGCAGACTCGGTATCTGCTTCGGTACTGTAGCAGATTTGGTATATCAGATTCTGTATTAGAAACTGTTAAGAATGACAAGTATCTCACACTGATTCGGTAAAGACTCGGTAAATATAGAATATGAAGCCTTACAACACTTAAACCCCAAAATATATCAAGTATATCCGAGATTCTGGTTCGCTATCTGGCTCGGTAGCCAGATTCTGTAAAAATTGAACTCAAAAGAATCCAATCCAATGCTCAACTCTTTAAAATAGACTCGGTAACCTTGCTACACAAGAAAACAAGTTAGTAACAAGTAAAATATGAATGAAACCGAGTGTGTTGATACCGAATGTCAATTGTAGCAGTTGACAAACCGAGTCTAATTGTGAAACTTAGAAAAACAATCGAATCCTTGCTCAGACCACACTAATTAGCTGCGTTTAATTAAACCGAATGTGATAGAACCACAAACACACCACAATCTGCAACACTTGAAGAGAATTTCTGACTTTGAAGCAGACTTGGTATGGCAGTTAATATACCGAATGTAGATCAAATCTTCAAAAACTGAAGAATTGATGAAATTGAACCGTTAAATTTGTGATTAAACACCTCACGAACACTACTGAATCCTCTGATCTTCACTTAAACACAGAAACAAGCTTGAATTAATTAAAACCGAGAGTTTTAGTCACGAACTCTAAAAATAAGATTGAATCTCCATAATTGTTGTTATAAAGCTGTAATGATGATCGAAACACTTTCTAATACACCTAATTAACCTTCGCTAAACTTATCACAAGAATCTGAACGTCAGATTATCAGTTTTGATGATACTGAATGTGATTCAATCTAACCGAGTGTGATCAGATTCTGTAATCTTCAATCTCTAGATCGATATAGTGATGTAATATCACTCCCTGGATTCTCTAATACCAAATGATAGGTCAGATCATAGTGAGAATCGAAGATGTGATAGATTGAATGAGACTCGGTAAGGTAAAGAACAGATTCAGTATTAGAGAGAATCGGTATAGGAGGATCAATTCTTTATCCTGAAGATGGCGGAGCGCATTTTGTGTTAAAGCTTCAGATCATGCAATTGATACGTACCCATTGTCAATTTCAAGGTTTACCAAATGAAGATCCAATTCTCACATAGACAAATTTCTTTCCTTATCCAGTTCCTGTAAGCAAAGTGAGGTTGAGCAAAACATAGTCAATCTATACTTGTTCCCTTACTCCTTATCTAACCATGCCAAAACCTGGTTTAAGGGATTAGAAACCCATTCTATTACCTTATGGGAGGATATGGCCAGAAAGTTCCTGGTGAAGTACTTTCCTATATCCAATCAAATCAGGCTCGTAGAAGACATCCTAAACTTCCGCCAAGTTTTAGATTTAACAATCTACACCGCATGGGAGCGTGTCAAGGAAATTCTTAAGAAATGTCCTGATCACCGCCTAGCACGTCATACCCTTATGTATATGATCTATGATGGACTAAAGAAAATCACAGGATGACCCTTAATATTGCTTCTTGAAATCGCTCAAAAAGTCACGTTTTTACCCCCGATATTAAGCCCAAAAATCGTAAAGGTCCAAACTTTATCGCCAAAAGTGTCAAGTATTTGCTTTATTTTGTAGGTTTAGTAATTACAAAGGCAATGCAAAAAGAATCAAAGAAAATGGACTTAAAACGAAGAATCTAAAACAAAAACGGCAAAATATCAGAAGACGCTAACAAAAACGGTATGCCAGTGAGGAAGAAAAACGGCCTGCCACTCTATGGTGGACGTCCTACCTGATTGAAAATGGCCCGCCAAAGAAATGGACCTATTAAATAGCCTGCCAACCCATTGGATGACCCAACAACAAATTGGACGAGCAAATTGGACGGCCTGCCATGATTTTAAACGGTCGGCCCAGAAATTGGACAGCCTGCCATAAACGGCCTACCAGTCCAGGAGCCCTATAAAAGGAGCCATTTTACTCCATTTTAAACACACTCATTTTTACTTTTCAATTCACTTTTCAATAGTAGTTTAGTTGGTATTTAGTTAGTTAGCTTTTACGGAGGAAAATCCGGAGTTGTAGCAATCTCGGGCGAATCTATAATCACTTTTCAGGTTTTAATCTAAACGCTTTTCTTTTATATTTAAATATGTGTTATTATTATCCATGTTTGAATATGCGTTATGATATTATCATGATAGCTTAGAGTATTCATATGTTGCCATGATAGAAACTTAGGCTAGAGTAGTTATGACTTTTTAGTACGTTTACCGTTGTTACGCTGAACCTCAGACTATAGTAAGGCTCGTACGCTAGTATCTTAGGGATTGACCAACCTAGGTTGTGAGTGAGACTTGTCCACCCATATGGAATTAGCTACTTCATAGGACTAAGACCCTCGTTTATTCTGTACTCGAAGCATCTATGAACTCGGTATGGCCAGTGTTCCTGAGAGGCCCGACCTTATGGGCGGAACTTAGGAATTGAGACATGAATGTACTAGTATGCCTGATAACTGACCCAAGGAGACCTCTTAGGGACTGTTATGATTCACTTAGCTATACCCAATTGTATATTCCATCTCCTATTGCATGTTCTTGTTTGATTGTTGCTTTAGGACTGGTCTTACTATATATTGAGTGCATCTAGTAGATGTCTATCTGTATCGCTATTAGCGTAGCACTGTAACACTGTATAATAAGTAGTGTAGTAGGATCTTTGTAGAATGATGATATGTTTTTGCCAACTTAGCCAGGTAGGTCCCCTCCTATTGTGAGTGTGTCCACTCGACACGGCATGTCGTTATTCTGTTTTCCTA
The DNA here is from genome assembly GCF_046630445.1 of Rutidosis leptorrhynchoides. Taxonomy (NCBI): domain Eukaryota; kingdom Viridiplantae; phylum Streptophyta; class Magnoliopsida; order Asterales; family Asteraceae; genus Rutidosis; species Rutidosis leptorrhynchoides. The sequence continues at coordinate 400,051,774 of NC_092333.1, forward strand.
ACAGATAACTAGGGTTAGGATTAGAGCTCAACTTCTGACATGACCTAGTGCTTAACTAAGGATAAACCCCTAGGTTTAGACACATCCCGATAATACAACCCTAGTAAAATGCCGGCCTTCACTCAAAGAGAACTCCGAGAGTTCGAAGACTGGTAGGACTGTACGATTGGCTCATCCGATCAGATCCGTACTATCCTATTTAGAGGCTCATCCTCATGACTACCTTTCCCTAGCCTAGACATATATCATGAATAGCATTTCCCTGATCTGCACGCTCCGGTATTCCTCCACCTTTTTACTTTTTTCAGTATTTAGGAACCTGTTAGATAAAACTCAAACTACTCTTTTATCCAGACAGTTTAACCAAGAACAGTTATCCCTTTGAAATTCAATTCGTTAAACCATTCAAAAACACGACCCTAGGTGAACTTACTCTTTCTACCCTAGAAAGTGCTAATAAGATTTAGGCCCCGCACTTAAAAATAAAAAAAATTTAGAGCCCTGCTGAGACCCACTTGTCTACCTCATTCCATGAAAAACGTAACCGACTTTTTAAGGGATATCAGTAGTGTAAACTAATTTCTTGGCGCCGCTGCCGGGGATCAGATATTCTAATCAAGAAAGTTTTGATCACAACCGAAGAATACTGTAGGGTGGTGTCTTAGGAACACGGCATATACGGACTTGGTTGTTGGATTTCCGAACAGTCTCCAATTATATTGGAACCAAAATGATCATGCTTCTCCGTTGTCATCCTGGCCACCTAGGTAAGAAGTTGTTTGAAAGAATCTGGATTGGTTATTATATCGATAAGGTTAGCGACCGAATTTCAAATATAACCGTTTTAATTAAATTGTCGATCCTTTCAGATTAATATCTGAAAGTTACATTTTACGTTTTCATAAAAAAGAAAATTTAAAAATGGAGAACCGAGTTACTCTCGTTTCTATGCAAAAGCCGTGTATAAAAAATCGAGGTGGACCAATCGTTTTAACTACCGAAGAAACCCCAGAAATTGATTCACACATTATCAAATTAGTCAAAACCTTCTGTCAATTTCAAGGACTTCTGAATGATGATGCGAACTCTGACCTAAGTAAGCTCATCAGTCTGGTAACTCTTATAAGCAAGGGATAACTGATTCAAATATTTTAAAACTCCATCTTTTTCAATACTCTTTATCTGCACACGCTTTATTATGGTTTGATGGACTCGATTCCAACTCAATCCATTTATGGGAAGAATTAGCAACAAAGTTCCTGGTAAAGTTCTATCCATCTTCTCTTCAAACCAGTCTAAAGAATGAAATCGCTAATTTACGCCAACGAAATGACGAACTATTAAGCTCAGCATGGGAAAGATTTAAGGAGATGCTTAGGAGATGTCCAAATCATTCAATAGGTCAACCGGATCTACTTTGCACATTTTAAAATTGGTTGACCCAAAACGATAGATCCACTCTCGACATGGCTTCACAAGGAAACTTCATGCTACGCACAACAATAAAAGCATGGGATCTCCTAGAAACGATTGCGATACGGGAGGAAGACTAGAGTAATGAAGCTGTTAAGACAGATATTTCTACACAAGCTTTAAAGATGCTAGAATCAAGGTTAGAAGATCTTAATCTTACACTTCAGAACTTTTCAATTCCTGCTAAAATAAACACCGATGCTACCAGAACCAGTCTAAGGTATCCTTACCCTAAATGGGCATATAAACAACAAAATAGAGCAGATTTCAAAATAATATTTCCAGTACACAAACCCTCTGTAAACTCTCATAGAGTCTTAGCTGATTTTATGACGAAACAACAAAGTATAAATCTTCAAGTCATAGAATGTCAAAATAAGTTTGATAATCTAATCTCCACTTTTGAAAAACTAATAGAAAGTTTTCAACTTACTGTACAACAATTATCAGCTAAACTCGAGACGGAATACAAAGAGTTTGATGTCCTAGTTTTAACTAGGAGAGGGAAAGAAACAAAAGTAGATAATCCCACAAATATAGAGGAACACCTTACTCAAAACTTTTCCGAAACAGAACCTATAACGCTTAATTAGCCTATAAATCCCCTGGATTCTGTTAACCCTGTCACCCCCAAGATTATTCGAAGAGCTCGAATACCTTTCCCGGGTAGACTATGGAAGGAAAGGCAGGAAACTCAATTTGCTAGATACTGGGATATAATTAAAAACCTCCACTTGAATATACATTTAGTAGATGCATTAGTCGAACTGCCAAATTGTGCTAAATTTTTCAAAGAAGTACTTTCGAATAAAGAACGATTAAGAGAGATAATTAGCTTACCCTTAAGTGAGGAGTGTTCGTTAGTTCTACAACATGGAATTTCCCCCAAGTTAGGAGATACAGGAAAATTCACTGTACCTTGCTACTTGCAAGATGTCCAAATCAGTAATGCTTTGGCAGATCTGGGAGCCAGAGTGAACCTAATGCCTTACTCCCTCTTTAAGAAGCTATGACTTAATGAATCAAGGCCTATGCGAATGACTATTCAACTCTCGGATAGATCAGTAAAAATCCCTCAAGGAATTTCTAAGGATATCCTAGTAAGAGTGGATAAGTTCGCATTCCCCGTTGATTTCGTAATCATGGATATTGAAGAAGATACGAAAGTTCCGCTCATCCTTGGTAGACCGTTCTTAAACACCGCCAAGGTTATGATCGATGTACATGGTAAAGAAGAAGTTACGTTCAATGTCGAACAACTTATGAGCCAACCTAGGAAAGAAGATGTTAGTCTCACCGATTCTCTTCAAGAACTCATTGATGAACATCTGGAGGAATCCATGGCGGTATGCAGTCAAGATCAGATTTTTAAGGAATTATTCCCCAAACCATACAAGGAAAATCTCGACACATGCTTGACCATATGAAATGGTCAACCACAATCTCTCACCACCTCAAGTAATTCTACGGGCATGACTATAGCACCATTAGGAGAAGGATTCCCATTACTTCTATTAAGGAGAAGACTGAATGAAGAAACGGATTTCATTCAGTTAAATCAGGAACCACAGCAAATGAAAGACTGTGAGGAGACTCCTGAGCCGTCATACGAAACAAAGGAAGAAGTTTCGGAAGACGAAGCATTACGAAGGACAATTTCAAGAATAAAAGAACAGATAGCTTCAGTTACCGCTCTCCAAGAACCTGGAGAATCTGAGTACCAAGAAGGGTATGCTCTGTTAGATAGAGAGGAAATCACCAAGATGAAATCATCTATCGAGGAACCGCCTAAATTAAAACTCAAGGAATTACCTGAGCACCTGGAATATGCATTCTTTGAAGGAGATTCGCAATTACCGGTCATCATCTCTATGGAACTTACACCTAAGGAAAAGGCTGAGTTAATCAAAGTCTTAAATCACACAAGAAAGCGATTGCTTGGAAGATTTCCGATATCAAAGGAATCAGTCCAAATTACTGCAGTCAAAGATATTCATGGAAGATGACTTTAAGCCATCAGTTTAGAGACAACGAAGGGTGAATCCGAAGATTTAAGAGGTCGTCAAGAAAGAAGTATTCAAACTTCTGGACGCCGATCTGATCTATCAAATTTTTGATTCACCATGGGTCAGTCCTGTACAAGTTGTACCAAAGAAAGGAGGGATGACCGTTGTCAAAAATGACAACAATGAACTAATACCAACTTGAGAAATCACCGGTTGGAGGGTTTCCGTAGACTACCATAAATTAAACGATGCAACCCGAAAAGATCATTTCCCACTCCCGTTCATTGATCAAATGTTGGAATGATTACCGGGAAATGAGTTCTATTGTTTCCTCGATGGTTTTTTCGGCTTGTTGGTCCCTTGATTAACAACAGGAGTATTGTAGGGGGGGTGAATACAATTTATTTTAATTAACTAACCAATTAAACACAGTTTATTATTCAATCATGTAATTTAAATAGAGTCAAAGGTAATTTTTCAACTGTTATTCTTTATTGATTAAATCACAAAGAATTACAACTATCCTTGGTGGAATGATAGTTGGTTGATACAGATTTACCTAAGTATAGCTATAAGGACAAACTTAAATCTATTACATGTTTTGGACTCTAAATAACAAAACCCACACCACTAGTTGTTACAATAATGGATACAACAATTTATAGTAGTCCTATTAACCGTGTAATGGTTCTATTGTCCACTAGTACATAGGATGTCTGTACTTGTGGGAACAACTGCATCAGAGAGTGTACTCTCCTCTTTCCTCTTTGGTAGCTATTTGCAGGACATCTCCAATTTGGTTTGGCACCACTATTCGTTTAAACAAATAGAATGTTGTGTTCCCTAGGCATTGACAAAGTATAGCACATGTCTGTACATGCGTTAAACTTCTGCATTCCCACGTGGTCTTGTAAGGTCACTTGTCAGCCGCCGACGCGTGTCCTTTCCTGTTCAACTTTGTCTTTGACTTCTGTTGAATAGTACAATTGATGTAGACCACTCAGGAAACCACCATGCTTGTAATGGAGCATGGCTGTCTTGTGTTGTATGCTGCTTACCAGATTTACTAGTTCTTCTTATGCTGAGTCACTTGATATTCTTGAATTGCTGGGTACTCATCCTGTGATGATTCAAAGAATACACTCTACCTTGTGCTGGTAGACTAGGCAGCATACTGAACAGTTGACACAGCAATATTTACTGTCTATACATAAACAAACTTGTGCTGGCTGCACATAACATTTTAGTGCAAATAAATTACAGTTTTGTCATAATTAAATCCTTAATTATTTTGGGGACTCAATAATCTCCCCCTATTTGATGATGACAAAACTTATGACATTTAGATAAAACACTAAAGCTAGCACCGAGGAACTTAATGAAAGATAGACAGTAAATTTGTCCCTTTTAAGTTTATTTTTGGGATCTTTTGCTGAGTTATCTGTATCTTATAACTTGATATGATTTTGAAGATAAACTCATTTCATTTTCATTACAACAGAGTATATACAGTAATTACAAAACATCATAATGAAAAATGATGTAACAAAAGATACAATTTGAGCACTAGAAGGCAATCTATCTCTAACTTTATCCTTTTCTAGTTCATCACCAGATAGCTCTTCTTATTTCACTTTCCAGGCAGCCCAGGCTTCAGGAAACAAGTAAGGCAACTCAGCAGGGTCATAAACTGGAACATGAGGAGGTAGAATGATGAGATCTCTTCTGTGTGGGCCTTCACCAGTAGATTTCTTTCCTTTAGGCTTTTGAGAAAGTACTTCTTCTACGTTTACTACTGGTGCATTCCCAAATTTTTTTGCTTTGTTGAAGAGCTCTTGAAGTTCAGGCTTCAATATATCTTTAATACCACTTTTAGCCTTACCAATGAAGTATTCCAATATCTCCATCCATTCACTGAATCCGAAGGTTCTCAATTTGGTGTAGTCTACCCTCTCTTGAATGCTATCTTCCCTGCTGATACTGAAAGCTATTTTTGTGCCTCTGTGCACTTTGATGATCTTGCTGGGATTTGATCTCCTGGTCAGTACATCACCATACTTACTCCTATAATAGTGATCAGATAGCTCTATTGTTCGTTCAGTTTCTATAGGAGCAGTAGCAGGTGCTTTCTCAGCAGCTTTCAGTTCATTAAGAGCTTTATCTTGTTCCTTAACAATAGCTTTGGCTAGCTTGAGGGACTCAACCTCTTGCTTTCTATCAGCAGCCAACTTAGCTTCTTCGTCCTGAAGCCTTAGCCTCTCAGCAAATTCGGCATCAGCATCCTCCCTTCTTTGCCTTTCAACTTCTAGACCCAAAAGATAGTCATCGGCAGTAATGTTCAGGGATTTTGCTGTTTCAATCATTTTACTACCCTCAACAGTTCTAAGAGCATCGCGATATTGCTTTAGATCTATACCCAGTTGCTGAGCCTCATGAAATTGAGCTTTCTCTTCATCAGTATGTAGCCTTTGACCACTGTTATTTAGATACACGCCAATTTCAATGCCATAAGTTAAGGCAGTGATGTAGAATGGCTGATCAAGAGGATGATGCAGCAATCTTACTTGGCGTATCCTTTCAGAAATAGCTGCTTATCTTTGCTCAAGCAATTCAGGTACAGTGATCTCTAGCCTGTAAGCCTCTCTTTCATCTGGATTCATCCTTCTTAGATCTGGCTCAACTTAAGCAACTGAGTCATCTCCCTGAGTTGTGTATTTATCATGACATTTTAGGGAAGATGGAGGATACATGATTGATTCTGCTATGCCCGAAGAACTTACTGAGAACTGATTAATACATTCATCCTGTGTTATGTCGAAATAAGTAAGAGTCCTGGGAGAGATAGGTGATTGAACAAACAGATGATCTCCTCTGCCCCAGACTATAAAATTAGCAGGATCAACAGTATCAGTACCTTGTTTAACACCCAGCTCAGCCCCCTTGGCTGGGTCTTCAACACTTGTTTCACCCAGCAGCACACTACTGGCTGGGTCTTCTATCACAGCACTCCTTGCCGTGTCTTCAACACCAGCTGACTGATTAGTATTAGCTGGCACAACTGCCACAGTATCTTCATCAGCTGCCTCAAATATGGGTCCTTTCCTTAGGGGTTAGTTATCCTTAGGAGCATATTTCACCCTTTGTTTGTCGATTGACATGGATTCAGCTGATGGTTCTTGTGTTGATACTGGTTCTTGTGGAGGCAGATAGGGAACAATTGCTAAGTGCTCCCCCTGAGTATCATCGTCATCAAGGTTTATAATTTCTACTGGCTGATGTTATGTAGCTGGCTGAACAGAAGATGCTGGTCGAGAGGAATGGCTGGTTTCTAACATTGCATCTAGCCATTTCATGAATACATCATCTCTCACTCCTCCTGACTCAGTAGAAGCTAAGTAATCTCTCATCTGTTCAGGTGTCATCTTCTTAATTCTGTCTGCTTGCTCAGCATACAACTTTGCTTTCTTTCTATCATATTTGATCATGAACTTAGCATTTCTTTTCAAAGCAGCCCTTTTGTGTTCTTCAATGCTGAGTAGTTCATCATGAATTTCATGCTTTTCAGGATCAAGGGATCGTACATGCTCAATTTTATGTTGTTTCAGAGCAGCATACACCTCAAATTTAGTGTTGAAAGCAGCATCTAATTCCTGCTGTCTCTTCTGATGCCTTTACAGTTTTCTTTTCATTTTACGTTCAATGGTTTGAGAGACAGCAAAAGATTCAGCAACAGCCAATTCAGAAACATCACTAGGCTTACTTCCAGAACCAATATCATCCACAGATATGGCAGACACACTGGATTGAGATTTACTAGTGCCTGGACACCTGCTTCAGTGTGAGCGTTGCTGGGATTAGTGCCAGAACCTTGACCAGTACCATCACCACCATCACCATCACCATCCCTTCTTTGCTGTTTTGGAGCCTTTTCATGCTCGTGCTCCTCCTCAGATTGTTTTCTCTTTTTAGATTTCTTTTTAGACTTCTTCTCCCCTTTTTGTCATCAGCAGGGGCAGAAGCAGGAGCTGAGGAGACTTGTGCATCAAGGTCACTATCAGACTCAGGAACATAATAAGCAAATCTGTTCCATTCAGCATCAGCAGGAGATAGATGGGCACCAGGATCTACGCCATATTGTCTGAGGCAGAGGTTTGAAGATCGAACTTCATTCCTGGCAACACCCATGGCCATTTGTTGGACATCATCCCTAACATCAGCTTGAAGAGCATCCATTCATTGCATTACCTCCACCATTTGTACATAAGCTGAGGCAGGAATCATAGTAGCCATTTGCTATTCCTGCGAATGATAGGTCAGATCATGTTGAGATTGAGAGAAAAGATAAGATAGAGTGAGATTCGATATATAGGAAGAAGACTCGGTATGAGAGAGAATCGGTAAAATTACATTCCACAGCTTCTAGAACTCGGTTACAATACAATGGCTATCTAATTAGGACTACTTAGGTTCCTTATATAGCCCTCTTCTAAGGAACCTTCATTTAAAGCTTAATTCACATTAACACTATACAACTTCGGGGTCCTAACAATCTCTCCCTTAGTGTTAAATGTGAACTTTACAATATAATCCTATTGTGAAATCTTGAGAGGTCCAAACATTAGTTTCCATCGTGAGCCATCTGGTTTTGAAACTTCTACTTGATTTTCTAAAATTTGCTTAGAAGTTTTCCAGACTCCCCATGCTTTCCTTGGATCTCCCTCATGTAATGGATATACATCCATTTCCTTGAAATATCTTCTCTTTCTCTAGCCACGAAGAATCTCAAACTGTCTTGTAAGGATTCGGAGCTTTAAATGATCTCTGATATGCTTTATAAACTCTCCAAGACCCATTTTTGTATCAAAGTCATCAACCTTGCTTTGACGAATTTTAAGATACTTCAGTGCAGCCTTAAGTGTTCAATCTGAATATTTGTTCAGCTCTTCAGTATGAATGAATACCTTTTCCTTTTGAGAATTTACAAATACAAACCCTTCGGGTTCGAATTGCATTTGAAACATCCTCATATCCTTCAGTCCCTCTGTAAATTGATATGGACACGTTATTTGAATCTTTTTCCTATTTGCTTCGAGACCTATTTGAAAATCTTCACGTCTCATCAGTTCAATTGTCTCCATCATGTATCTTTTCACAGCTTCCAAAGCTTGAGCCTTAGCAAAAGGTCGAATGGTGATGATACTGAGGTAGTTGTAGATGTGAATGATGTTAAGCATGTCAAGATTATGAAAATCTACTTCTGTGAACTTGTATTCTTTCTCATCTTCTCTAATAACGTGGAACTGACTGATGACGTCTTTCTTTTCACTTATCTCTACTCCGACTCGAGCAATATTCAACACTTCTGAAATACGATATTTTCTTTGAAGCCACAAATCATCTTCATCTTTGTTGATATGTTTCCTCCACATAAACTCATACCAATTTCTTTCACTTGCTGGAAGCAATCGTGAACCTATATAAGTAAACCTTTTACTCCTTGGTGTATCTTTGATGCGGAAGATCTTGTAAACATTTTCTTCGATGAAAGTGTTTCGTAATGTTATAAAATCATGTTCAACTCCCAATAACAATCTTTGTTCCTGATTCTTAAAGAATATTCCATGGTTGTATTTGAATCTGGAATTTACTGTTTCACTTGATGTAGATGTACCAGAAGTTGAGCTTTCATTAGCATTTGTTGAATGTGAACTCGATGAGGGTGTAGAATTCGATGGATGATCAGTAGGATTTGTTGCATCATCATTTGGAACATCATCATCTTCAATATGATCAAAGATATCATCTTCATTTGGATCAACATAAATATTGTCTTCATCGTCATCAGAAGAATCCATTTCATCATCACTTTCTATTACTGGATCAGGATTCCCTTCATCTACAATCTCTACATCTTCCGAAATTGAAGATACTGAAGATAACTTGCTTAAGATGACAAACCCATCATCATCCGTCTCTTCAAGATAAAAATCACTTAAGTTCAAATCCTCATCTACTGGTCCACTATCAGCCTCTTTATGAACAATTGGAATTATAACTTGTTCAGGCTCCTTATCATCAATTTCATCATGTGCAGAAACTATTTCTGATTCCATCTGAACTTGTTGAGCTTGTGAAGCTGATGAAGACCTCACATCACCACCCTTGGTTGAAATGTACACCGATAGATATTATCCATCTACTCCTATCTCCCCCTCATGGCTATTCTGAGGATCAGAATCGTCATGTTCATCATCACGGTGAGGACTTAAAGGAGAAGAGCAGGAAGTAAGTGGATATAGAACATGAGCACGAAACAATGCTTGAAGCGAAGTGCGTCTAAGAACATCAAGATTGACTCTAGAAAACATACGACTGAAATATTCTTGCTCCAAAGCATCATAGAAATGTTGTAAACGAGAGGGTGATGATGGAAAAGTAACAATGGGAACAGCAGCAGCAGCATTGGATGAAGGTGATGTCAATGGAAGTGTTTGAGTTTCCGTGAGGGCAGGTAAGGATGATTGTGCGGTATTATTCTTATATGTAGGGCTGTACATACTACTAGTCAAATTCGTGATATCCCCTTCTGATGGAGGTTGGGTAACAACCGGAGTTGTCACCGGTGAAGTTTCTTTCGAAGCATCCACCTCCATGACTTTAGTCTCATGGGACTCTAACAGAGTAGCAGAACTACCCATCAGTTTAGCTCTCGCAGAGATATTGCTATCTCCGACTCCTGAAATCATTGATATACCATGAGGTGGCAAATCTCTTTCAGTTAAAGACTCTTCCTCCAGACCCTGAGATTCAGAATTTGGAAGAGAAGTGGTTTGATCCAATGAATCATTTTCATGAATAAAGGGATCAGTCTGCTGGAAGTCTGATAAATATCCCAAAGGATTGTCATGTTGACTCATTTCCATGTGACGCGGCAGATCTCCCTCATCAAGATAAGCCGGACCTCGAGACCCTGTTGTACGTTGAGGCACAGGAGGATTTCCAGCCGATATGCAGGGTGCCTTTTCAAGATTTTTTGGCTCCCCTTCGGCCGTTCTGGACTTCAATGATTGAGTTTCCTCAATCGATTGAGTCAACGCAGACTTTACTGTAGAGGAAGACTTTACTTCCTTAGATGCTGAAGCACCTTGCTTTGTAGGATTTATTATTAAGTCCTGTTTAGATTGGATGGGCTTAGTGGCCTTTGTACCATCTGTGCGTTTAGATCTCTTGCCTACCGAAACTTGCGATTCATTTGGCGTAGGGCTTACTATTATTATTGGATGTGATACGGAGATGGGTGAGGGTGACCTAATTGGCTCTAGGTCATGGTCCAGAGCCATGGTCCGTATCACCAACGGTAGTAGTAACTGTTTGGTGGATGATAGGTGTCGAAGTCCTAGATCTAGTTACTCGTTGGGTTGGCTGAGTCTGAATCATCTCATTAGGGATATATCGAGTTCTCTTAGGAGAATGTTCGGGAGACGATTCAGATGTTGTTGCTGAAGTGTCAGTGTCACTGCTCACTTCAGGTGTTGTGGAAAGGGTTGGTTCAATCCTAGTTGGACTAGGTTCCCTGATCCTCACGGGTTGAGCATGGTGTGCTGCCCTAGATCGTTTAAGGTTCACCCTAAGTGGAGGATTAGCTGGCCCGGGTGGTTGAACTACAGGTTCCTCTACAACCTCTGGGGCTGGAACCGCGGCGGGTTCAACTTGTTCTTGTTGTACCGGGTTCGGAAGAGGTATTCCTACAGCCTTAAAATAAGAACGCATACGAGCGTCTTGGGGTTCAGCTAGTCTCACTAGCCAATTTGGAATCGACACAGTGAATTGATTATCAGATACCATCTGGGTATTCATCTTTAGCTCCCCAAATCGTTTCATCTGTAATCCATGTGTACCTGGTACATATATATTTGCATTTCTGCAAGCATTTATAGCATCATGGATAAAGATACAGAAAAACCTTTTGCAAGGGATGTATGAACCCCTCGGTTTATCAACTTGAGCTTGAACCAAGTCCCATATTAGTTCTGCATAGTCAGAAGTTTCTACTCTTATGAAAGAGTAGAACAACTTCAGCATTGGCACAGTCAGGCTGTCGGATCCACTCCTTGTCATCAGCAAGCATCTGTTGATGATTGAGAAGATCACGTACCACCTTGAGTGCAGATATTTCTTCTGAAACTTAGCCGGAGGAACATTGCGGGCTCCAACATAACCAAGATCAAAGACAGATGACATCATCTGTTGAGTAGCAGGAAAAGAAGGAGCATTCTGCACAACAGAAAGTCTGAATATCCTCCTGAAATCAGCCTTAGTGATACTCCTCCTCCCTTGAACTCCTCTCAGTTGAAATTCAAAACGAGCTTGTGTTCCCTCTGGATTTTCAGCAGTAGGTTGTGTAGCTTCCACAAACCTAATTGTTCTATTAAGTAGCTCCAGATCTATTACAGGTACACTGACTCTAGAGTTTAGAGCAGGCCACAGAGTGTGCCTCTCTAGAATTGCAGTCCAATAGTTTCAGGGAATGTTGGTTTCAGAGTTGATGAAGTGATTGTTCGTCATTTAGCTGTATAAATAAGAAATAGAAGACCACAAGATATTTAACATTAAGCATATATCTATATTCTTATTTTCCTTTGAAATCCTTTGTATATGTTTTATCTTTTATATTTTATAATTTTTATGGTTTTTCAAAGATATAAAAATTCTTTATTCTCAAATATGAACAAGTAATTGACAATCATGACATTCATATGATATTCATCACAATACAAATTCATCATGCAAAGTCAATTATATAACACAAAGAATCAGAACAACACTTAGTCAATTTTCAAACACAATTCAAGCAGATTCGGTAGTCATGAAAACTTGAGATTCTGTAACCAAATAAGCTTGAGTTTTCAGATCAGAAAGATATAGAATAAACATGTTAAGTGTTTGAAGATAAAAATCAGAAAGTTTCAAGGTACCAAAAGTCAGATTCGGTATCAAGAGAAGAACATATTCGGTATCTCCAAAATTAACATAAAGTCACTCAAACATGCATATTCTATCATGTAAAATCACAACCATAATCAATTAACCACTCAATTAGAAGCAGATCAACATGTTAATCGTATGAACAGACTCGGTACTGTAGATAGAACATATTCAGTAGATACAGAATCCATCAAACAATCAATTAAACATGTAATCAAGCTCGGTCAAATGATAGATCAATCAATATAACTCAGACTAGACAAGAATTCATGTTAATTAACCCAATCAATTGAGTTTAATCAAAGATTAAAAGAATACGACTCAGACTCAGTATAATCACCAAAATTCCAAAATTGAGAGTCATAATCCAGTTATTTTGATCTTTTCTGGTTGAAAAACATTTAATTATCTCAGATCTACATGAATATAACTAAAGCAATGATAAAAATGAAATTATACCAAAGATTTGAAGAAATAGAAGAACGGATTCGGTAGATTAGGCAGATTCGGTATGATCAGTAAGACTCGGTAGGTAATTAAGTACAGTAAGAGAGTTAGTTTGACTTTGACCCTCCTTTTATAGATACCGAAGATAAAATAACGAATGGGCTTTACCGAATGGGCCTATTTTACCGAATACAGTCCACTTTTCAAAACTTTATCAATTTTAACTTCAAAATCTTGACAAATTGACTTTTCCTCTTAAAATTCATTTCAATCTTTTCATGAAAAACAATTCTGAGACAATTTTTGAAAACTTTGAACTTACCGAATCTGTACTGTTGGATGTCAGATTCGGTATAATACTAAAAATAGCATTTATTCAGTAAAAATTAAATATTTTTGGATTTTATCTTTTCCAATTTTTATGAATTTTTCAAAATAAGATTTGTACTTAAAAGAACTTTGAATTTGTGAACAAAGTACAAATCTTCAGTGATAATAATTGTTAAAACGGGTTGCATACTGAGATGTATACAAGCCTTAGTGAATTATTTCAGAAATAAAACAAAGAGTTTATGAATTCACTTTTGAAAAAAAATATTTTTGATTAATTTTCTCATTTTCTCCCCCTCAAAATGTGATATACAAGAAAGTAAATCAGCATTTTGATAAATTACCCAGAAAATGAATTAACTCCCCCTTGAAATATGATATTAATGAGTTACCTCCCCCTTACGTAACCATTGAACAATTATATCCAGGAAGTTATCATAAATCTAAAGGCTCCCCCTTAAAAGATGATATCCAAAGCATATGAAAGTAGTTGCTCCCCCTAGAAAGTATCTACTCCCCCTAAACACAAGATCCCAAGAATAAGTCCCAACAGATCTAAGGAATATCAAGGACTATACTCTACAATGCCAATCTCTTTGATCAAGAACTTTAGCCTAAGTTCATCTAAAGGCTTAGTGAACATGTCAGCTAATTGCACTTTAGTAGGCACAAAGTATAACTCTACATCTCCTTTCTCTACATGGTCCTTAATGAAATGATAGAGAATATCTATGTATTTAGTCTTAGAATGCTGGACCGGATTGCTTGTAATTGCAATAGCACTTTGTGAATCACAGTAAATTGGGGTCTTAGAAAACTTAAAGCCATAGTCTGAAAGTTGATTTTGCATCCACAAAACTTGTGAACAACAATGAGCTGCAGCAATGTACTCAGACTCAGCTATTGATAAAGACACACAGTTCTGCTTTTTGGATGACTAACCAACTAGCCTATTCCCCAACATCTGAATTGATCCAGATGTGCTTTTTCTATCAACATGGCAACCGCCATGATCCGCATCAGTGTAAGCAGTGAGATTGAAATCGGATCCATGAGGATACCAGATCCCAAGGTTAGGTGTACCTTTAAGGTACTGAAAAATCCTAACAACCGCTTTGGAATGAGATTTCTTAGGGTTTAACTGAAAGCGGGCACAGACAGTTACAGTAAGTGTAATGTCGGGTCGACTTACAGTCAGATACATTAAAGAACCAACCATGCTTCGATAAAGTGTAATATCAAAGGGTTCCCCATTAGTATCAGCATCCAGTAAAGTTCTCATTGGGGTTGTCATTGGTTTTAAAGAAGTCATTTTAAAACGTTTTAGCATATCATTGATATACTTTGTTTGACTGAGGAAAATCCCGTTTGGTAATTGTTTTACTTGTAACCCCAAAAAGAAATTTAACTGGTCAAGCATGCTCATTTCGAATTTGTTGGCCATAAGGTCACCAAATTCTTTGCATAAGGCCGGGGACGTGGAACCAAAAATAATGTCATCAACGTAAATTTGAACCAAGAGAATGTGACCGTGGTTTTTACGGATGAATAGCGTTTTATCAATCATTCCACGAGAGAAGCCGTTGTCTAGCAAATACTTTGTTAAGGTCTCGTACCATGCAAGCGGTGCTTGCTTCAGACCATACAAAGCTTTCTCCAAGTAGTATACGTGATTTGGATGAATGGGATTAACAAAGCCTTCTGGTTGATCGACATAAACTTCCTCTTAAAGATGACCGTTCAGAAAAGCAGTTTTGACGTCCATTTGAAATACCGTGAACTTCATATGAGAAACAAATGCAAGGAAAAGACGAATAGCCTCAATCCTAGCAACCGGAGCAAACGTTTTGTCATAATCAATACCCTCTTATTGTTGATATCCCTTGGCCACAAGACGTGCCTTATTTCGAACCACAATTCCATCAGAATCCTTCTTGTTCTTAAAAATCTACTTAACCCCTATTGGTCGTTGACCCGTTGGTCTTGGAACCAATCGCCATACTTTCAACCGTTCAAATTGATTGATCTCTTCTTGCATTGCAACCACCCAGTTCAGATCTAGTAAAGCTTGAGCAACCGTTGTCGGTTCAATCTTACTAAAAAAGGCAGTGTATAGACATATATTCCAAGTAGCCCTTCGAGTTGAGACTGGAGCAGATGCATCACCAATAATAAGATCTATTGGATGACTTTTAGTCCATCGGTTATGTGGAAGAGGTTGTACATCAGTGGTATCCATTGAAACATCAACCGTTGTTGACGTTGATCCTTGATCCGCTTGATCTGATGTAACGTTATCTAATGGATTCAATTGAGTATCTGGAGAAACAGCTGGAGTTGTATCAACTGATGACTCTTGAATTGGTTCAAGATTATCAGTAACAGGAGGTGGTAGGGAGGATGAAGAAGCAACAGGTGAATCAGTTGGTGTTGTATCTTCATCAAAAAGACTTTGTTGAGTCTCCACAGTAGTTGACTGTGACAGTGTAACCGGTACGGCTTGAACATTTGAAATCCGTTGAGGAGTATAAAGACTATCAAACAAGATATCCAGTTCCTCTGATGTAACCGTAGGTACATCCTTCATCGAGAAAATTGAGTTTTGCGCGGAAGAATAAGTAGCCAGGTTAGGATCGGGTTTTAAACTGAGTTGTTCAAAAGCCATTCCCGAAAATTCATCGAACTTGACATTTATGCTCTCTTTAATCGATTTTGTCCGTTTGTGATAAACCCGATAAGCAACTTTGTTCGAAGAATAACCGAGAAATATGGCTTGATCGCCATTTGGATCAAACTTTCTGAGGCTGTCAAAATCGTTAAGCACATAGCATATACAACCAAAGACACGGAAATATTTGACATTCGGGCATCTACCATATAATAACTCATATGGAGTTTTATCAAAACGTTTATTAACAATACAACAATTTTGGGTATAGCATGCAGTTGAAATGGCCTCCCCCCACATTTTTGGAGGTAGTTTGGAGTAAGCAAGCATCGTTCGAGCTGCTTCGCATAACGTACGATTACGTCATTCGACTACTCCATTCTGTTGGGGGGTCTGAGCAGCAGAGAACTGATGTTCAATGCCTTGGTCTTTCAAATAACTATCAAGCAGGTCATTCTTAAATTCCGTCCCATTATCAGTTCGAATGCTCTTAACATGTTTGTTAAAAGAGCGTTGAGTCTTTTTAATGAACTCAATGATAATGGCGGGGGTCTCTGACTTAGTTCGCAAAAGAAAAATCCATGTAAAACGGGTATAGTCATCGACAATGACAATAGAAATACGCCATTTCTTGCCACCGAGGCTAGAAATACGCATGGGTCCACATAAGTCCATATGCAATAGTTGCAAAGACGATGAAGTACTGGGGTTTTGCTTAAGTGGATGATTTGTCCGTTTCAGCTTACCCATCGCACAAGATGGACACACATGATGCTTATCATAGTGAAAGGTTGGAATACCATCAACTAAGTCTTTAGAGACTAGTCGATTGATACCCTTGTAATTCAGGTGTGACATCCGATGATGCCATAACCAAGAATTTTCTTTGGTAGAACGAGTGGCCAAACACATGGTTGTATGTGAAGGTGCATCATTGAGGTCAATAGTGTATAGTGAAGCACAACGTTTACCAACAAGAAGATCATTTCCTTTGGTGGATTGCACCGAGCATTGTCGACGTTCAAACAGAACTTTAAGATCTCCATCGCAGAATTGACTCACACTAAATAAACTGCACCCCAAACCTTCAACATATGAAACCCGTTTGATTGTTATGCCATTTTGCACAAAATCTCCGTAACCCGTTATCGCTGCAATCTCATCATTTCCAAAAGTAACCGTTCCTAGGAATTTGTCAATGAAGTTGACAAGCAAGGATTTATCGCCCGTCATGTGTCGAGAACAACTAGATTCGATATACCAAACACAGACGTCGAAACCCTGTAAATGTGAATTTCCTAGAGTTTAGCTACCCAAAGTTTCTTGGGTCCTCTACGGTTAGTACCAACAATAAACTTTGGATCAACGACAAGATAATCACGTAAAGCATCATGCAGTTTAGACAATAAAGCATCATTTAAAACCACATTACATGAAGCATCATACGCAATATCAAGTTTTACATCGTTATCAGAAGTCTTAACACACAACTTATTCCAAGTAGATGTTTTGTTCACAGACGAAAATTGAAAAACATGAGATGATTTCCTAGGCCGACTAGCAGATTGCATTGGTTTGGTTGCTACTTTATTAGCCGTGGACTTAGGAACCCATACAGATTTGTAATTCAAGTTTGGATTATGACCTGTGACACGAAAAACACCTTTGTTAGTTAGACGTCCAAACTCTTCAGTTGACACATGAGATGATTGATTTTTCAAAATTTCCAATTTGATTTTACGTTCTTTTGCATCATACTCACTTAAATTAGGTTTAGGACTTGTGTGTTATTTGGACTTAACTGATGTCGTTAAAAGACTGGCTTTTGAAGTTTTTGTCATTGGAATCATAGGAATCTTTTCAGTTGACACAGAACCATCGGGAGAATGAACCTTTTTGACAACAAATTGAGTTGTAGAAACAACTTTTGAACCACGATTACCAAATTGAGAACGTAGAGGATTTTTAAGAATAGTAATGGGTTTTACATCCTTAGATGTTGTTGTTCCCTTCCCCTTCTTAGTAATCCCACCAATACATTCAAGCACATTGGTTTCAACATTAGACGATTGCTTAAGTGTGTTAGCCTGTTTCAGTTGAATTATCTTTTGTTTTAAGCTTTTAACCTCAAGACATAATTCTTCAGCAGAAACTATCACTTCACCCTCCTTAAAAACATAGGAACATTCTTTCTTAGGCAGTGAAGGCAATTTATCACACAGAGCAAGCATTTGTTCTAATGATTGGCACTTAAGTTGCAAGTCAATATTCTCCTTTTCTAGTTGAGCTACTATACGATTCAAATTACGTACAACAGGTAAATGCAAATAATAATCGTGCAAAGGATCAAGTTGACTTTCAAAATATATCAAAGGTTCAATGATCGGTTCAGTATGAGGTTCTACTTTTTCATCTAAAGAATTTTGACCTAGAGATTCTGTCTCAAAGAAAACAGTTAGTTCATGTGCTAGGTCTTCACGAAAAACATTATCAGAACATGCAGGTAAAGCAGGTAGAACTGGTTTCACATCAAAAGTTGGTTCATCAAACACCTCATCTATGTTAACAATGCTAGAACTAGGTTTGTTAAACACATCATTCTCAAGTATTAAAATGTATTTCTCTAGCATGAGTGTAAGAATGTAAACCAATCTACGTGTCGGCACATAATTAGCACATTGCACATTCTTTTCAGTTTCAACAAGTTCCTTTAAGAAATCAGGATTTGATTTACCCATTTTTGCATTAATTTTCTCATACATTAAGCTAATTTGATGGTATTTTTTAGATTTGCGATTAACAATAATATCATCAAAATCAGCATCAGAAGAATGCACAAAATACGGTGGTAAACCAGCTTGAAAGTAATCAGAATGATATAATCCTGGAATCTTTTTGGAAGCTCCATCTAAGATCTTAGGATTTTCAAAACCCAACCCCCACTTTTCACCATGAATCGTTTTTGGTCTATTCATGAAAATCATTTCTTTTGAAAGTTCCATATCCATGATAGCTTTGGATTGCTCTGTTCGATAGAGTTTTTCCTCATATCGAGCAAGTTGAGCTTTCATTAGAACAGACTCTTTTGACAACGAAGAGATTTCATTGTCTTTTTCAATTATTGCATTTTCCAAATGAATAATTTTCTTGTTTAGCTTTGAAAGTGTGGGTTCATGTTGGTTTTTTAAATCAGAAAGATCTTTTTCTAAGAATTGAACTTTTTCTGCAAGTCGTTCAGATTTTAAATGATAATCAGTTCGTTCGACTTTAATCGGATGAATTTTCTTTTTAAGATCTTCTAACTCAGATTCCGAGGAGCTGAGTTGGACAGTCAACTTTTGCAATTTCGATTGTAATTTGGATGAAGATGGTTTGGTCTCAGAAAGTTTGATTTTATCTTTTAAAACCTTGTTTTCAGATTTTAAGCCTTTGACTTCTTTTGACATTGAGACCAGATTCTTCATCAAGTCATTTTGTATTTTTATAAAATCAAGTGAGATTTCAGTTGATTGTACCTCATCAACGTCAGATGTTGAGTCAGAATTCTCCAATGCTTCCTTAGCTTTGATAAGCTTAGTCACCTTGCAAACATTTTCATGTTCCACCTCTGAGTCTGAATCATCAGTCTAGTTAAACCAAGTATCATCAATCGGTTTCAGTTCTCCCCCAGTTTCCACAATTTTAGCCATCAACATTTTCTTCTTGTAGTAAGTTGCGTCCTTCTTCTTAAGCATCTTGCACTCACGAGAGTAATGACCAGCTTTGCCACAATTGAAACAGATTGAATCTTCCTTCTTGGAATCATCAGCACGTTGTTGTTTGGATTGATCAGCTTTCTTGTAGTACGCAGAAGATGATGAGTGTTTGCGTTGATTGCTTGATTTTCCTTTAAACTTGTGTTTGTTCAAGGTATTTGTGAACATGGCTGCCATCTTGACTAATTCAAGGTGTGAATCATCAACATCAGAAAGATTCAACTCTTCAGAATCAGTTGATTCTTCAACAAGCACTTTCTTGGACAAGCTTTTGGAAAATGATTTGCTCTTCTTTTTGGCAATTAGAGCAAGAGGATCACTTGGAGAAGACTCTTTCCTTCCTTCTTGAAGTTTAGACACCTCAGGTTGGTAATGCATAAGAACTCCAACAAGCTCATGAATAGTCAACTTGTCAATCTCTTTGGTAGATCGAACAATGGTTCTATAAGGAAGCCAATTAGCATTGAGCTTTTTGAGGAATTTCATGTTGACTTCAGCATGTACTTTTACTATCTTACACCTTTTCAACTCATTGAGAACACCATTGAAACGACGGTAGGTATCCTTGAGTTGTTCTTTTGGTTCCTGCTTGAAATCTTCATACAATCCCAGAGCCTTATTCAATTTAGTAACGTCTGACATGTCATAACCTTCTTGTTGTCGTTTGATCTCATCCCATATATCTTTTGCAGTAGTGTTGCTATCAACATTTTCAAATAGCTCATATGGGATAGCTTGCATGACAATATTCTTAGCCTCTATGTCACCCTGAGCTCTTTCAAGTTTATCACCAGAAAGTTCATAGACTGGAATTGACATACCAGTATCCGGAAGAAAATCAACAACTGGACCATCTCTCAGAGAAGCCCAAATATGTTTAGCTTTCTCACCCTTATAATCTATGTACTGAGTAATATGATGAAGCCACTGAGTGTACTTGCCATCAAACAACACTGGAGGTCGGGAATCTGATCCAATGATAAGAGTATCTTGTGTAGACATCTTAATTTGAGGTAGATTCGGTATAGATTCGGTATTAAACACAATCTATGATCAGGGTTCAGTATAAAATCTAACAAGAATGTCAGATTCGGTAAAAGATTTGGCACAGTAGCAGATTCGGTAAGTGGTTCAGTACTGTAGCAGATTCGGTAACAATTCGGTAAACCAGATTCTGTATCAGAAACTGATAAGAATCACAAGTAACACACCTAAATTCGGTATGGATTCAGTAACCACACAATTCGAAGCTTCAGTACACTTAAAACCAAAGAATTAAGTGAAACCGAGATTCTGATTCGGTAATTGACTCGGTAGTCAAATTATGTAAAATAATATGTGTAAACTCAATCCAATTCCGTTGAATTAGATTCGGTAACCTTGCTGCACAAGAAAACAAGTTAGTAACAAACAGAATATCAATGATACCGAAGATTCAGAATACCGAATGTCAACTGTAGCAGTTGACAATACCGAGTCTAAGTCTAAAACTTAGAAATATAACAGAATCCTTTCTCAAACCACACTAATTAGCTACGTATGATCAAACCGAATGTGATAGAATCACAAACACACCACAATCTGCAACACTTAAGATGAATTTCCAGTAATGAAGCAGATTCGATATGACAGTTACGATACCGAGTGTTGATCAAATCTTCAAAACTTGAAGAATTGAAGAAATTGAACCGACAGAAATGTGATTTAATACCTCACGAACACAACTGAATCTTTAAATCTTCACAAAACACCAGAATCAAGCTTGAATTAAGCAATACCGAGAGTTTTAGCCACAAACTCTAAAAATCAACTTGATTCTCCATAATTGAAGTTAAAAAGCTGTAATGATGATCGAAACTCTTTCTAATAGACCTAATACACCTTCGCTGAACTTATCACAAGAATCTGAACGTCAGATTATCAAATTCGATAATACCGAATCTGATTCATTTTACCGAGAGTATTCAGATTCTGTAATCTACAATCTCTGGATCGATATAGTGATGTAGAATCACTTCCTGGAAGCTCTGATACCAAATGATAGGTCAAATCATGTTGAGATTGAGAGAAAAGATAAGATAGGGTGAGATTCGGTATATAGGAAGAAGACTCGGTATGAGAGAGAATCGGTAAAATTACATTCCATAGCTTCTAGAACTCGGTTACAATACAATGGCTATCTAATTAGGACTACTTAGGTTCCTTATATAGCCCTCTTCTAAGGAACCTTCATTTAAAGCTTAATTCACATTAACACTATACAACTTCGGGGTCCTAACATCGAATCCAATCTCTCTTCTAATACCCTATTTTCTTCATTAAGAAAAAGAATTCTGCGATTAGAAGCATCCAAACCAGCTTGAAGACGAGAAATATGACCAGGATACTCATTGTGAGAGATGATTTGCCTTTTGAGATCCTCCTCCTCTTCATGTTGTTTCACAATGGCTTCCACCGCAAGATCTGCAAAAGCACATACTTATCTGATCTGGACTTCAATAGATGAAGTTGTAACCTCCCCAGATCTGCGTATGGCTTCAATCATTCTATTAACAAGAGTAGTGCGGATGGTGCATTGTAGATCTGGTGTGATCCTGGCTATTATTCGATAGACAGCCAGGGTGGAGATGACAGCCACCTCATTAGCACCAAAACTGCTGGTTGAGGGGCGATCACTAGTAGTGACAATCAGACTACCTCCGTGGGGTGGTGGAGGTGGAAGGTCAGAATCTGACTCATCACCATGATCACCATCATTTTTACCTTCACCCGAAGGTTTAGAACCACTGGTATCCTTGTCAGCATCATTATTAGTATCATCAGTTAGATCCACTGGTTTGTCTTTGAAGCCAGTCACATTATCAGTCACATTATCATGAGTGACTGGCTCGCCCTTACCAGCACTTTTATCAGCATCACCATCAGATGAAGAAGATGATGAGGAAGAAGCTGAAGAATCAGAAGGTACTGGCGAATCAGGAACATTCTGCATCACACACTTACCAGTAGTAGGATCGATGATGAACTTGAGAGGCCTCCAAGTACCAGGCCATGGAGAAGTAGCTGGAGCCATACCAAAGTAATGGTAGTATGGCTTCTCATTAACTTCTTGTAACATGGCCAACCTCTCATATACCTCTTCTCTTACTGGTCGATCAAGCTGAGACAGTAGTTCAGTCAGCTCTTCTCTAGGTAATTTGCTGGCTGACACTAAGGCAGTTCGAAGATCAATAGTCAGCTGATCCACCAGCAAGGCAACTCTGGGAGTGATAGATGCTCCCCTATAGATGAAGTTAGGTACAACTTCATCAGGATCTGGTACCTGACACATATATAGTTTCTTCTCAGCAGAAGCAGTAGCTTGAGAAGAATCAGTAGTGGCAGTAGCAGAGGTACCAGCATCCAAAATGGGTTCCGTAGAACCAGTAGCAGTAGCGGATGACTGTTCAGAAGATGGAATAACAGTAGCAGAAGCTGCAGTATCCATCTGTGGCTCTTTTGGAACATAGCCAACATCCTAAAGAAATGAAGGCCAGGAAGAATCATCATCATCATGTGAGCCACTACCAGTAACCACTTTAGTAGTAGTAGCAGTTGGAGGAGTAACAGTGGTAGTGGCAGCAGCATCAACATCAATAACCTCCTTAATAATATTATCAATGACCTTTTTGAGTACAGGAGGAGGTTTCATTATCATCTCCTCAACCACTTAAGAGTCAGTGGTTAAAGTATCAATACCAGAGATAGTAGGAGGAGTAGCAGAAATATTAGCAGTAGCTAGCTCCTCATTATCAGTAAGAGCAGTGGAACCAGCAGCCACATTGTCTCCAGTAGAGCCAACATCAGTAGAAACAACAGTACGAGTATCAGTACCACCAGTAGACAAATCAGTAGCACCAACACCAATAGAAGAAATGAAGAGCTCATCAGTAGAAACAATTACATCCTTTTCTTGCTCCCCCTCTGCCTGTTCATCTACCCTGCTAAGAACTGAAACAAAAGAACATTTTATGTTAACAACTGTAGAACCAAATAAATTTGACTCAACAATTGCATCTGTTGTTAGTCTATGGGGACAGACTGGTGATTTAGTCAGCCCTTCAATTGAGACAGAGTTAGGTGTCTGTAAGTACAGCTGTGATTCTACTGACTCATTGGCAACACATGTTGACCCAGATAGTGTAAGAGTTCTGGCTGATAATGAAGTAGGAGTGAGACTCTTAACATGATCTAAGTAACATTTAGGCTTTGCAGTGGACGGAGCTGATTTAACATGATGAGGAACCAACTCAAGACTGCTTTGGGGGTCATTTATGTTCTCTACTGGTTGTACTGTCAGCAGAGGATATTGCATGATGTTCAATTTAGAAGAATGTGGAAGTGCCTGGTTAGAAGAGTATGAGTTGCTACTCTTCTTAACACTAGTTTTAAAACCAGTCAGCTTGGGAGCTAAGGTTATACCTTTAACTTCATTTTCATTATTCAAGTCAGCAGTTAAAAGATTTTTAATTAAGTTAGAGATTTCTACTGTTTGGTCTAGAGACGCACCAGGTTCCATAGCAGCTTTCTTTTCAGAAGCAGCAGTTGAGACTGGGGCAATCCCTCCTGTGGTGTGCTTGGAGCCAGAATTAGCTCGTTTGGATTTGCCTGTTACCAATAAATAGTTGAGCAACAGATTCCAATACTAGAAGTGGGTAGTCAGTATATAAGACTAGGGATGTTCTTTATTATCAGAGAGCACTAGATTCTAATACAAGTACTGCTTTACCAGTATGTGAGACGGTGGCTGTACTAGTTGAGGTAGCTGGCTTCTTCCTTTTTACAGCTGGCTTTCGCTGAGGTCCCTCCCCCTCAGCTGGTGCAACACCAGAGGAAGTCGTCTGGTTTACTCTACCTCAAGCAGCAAGATACTCGAGCATGCCTGGTGTTAAACCAGTATATAGAGCAGCGGGAGCGTCTTTTGGCATTCCCCCTTGTTTTGGAGGTAGGTCGAATGATTCATCAGCAATCTGCTGGTAAGCTTCACCCAGCTCATTTTCAAAAACAAGGCTCAAGAACCTTGGAAAGGGGATTAGATGTGTTCGTTTGGGTGCAAGCACCATTTCCCTTAGCCTCAAATAGATTTCACCAGCATAATCAATATTACGGTTGAATAACATTCCGTGACCAATCTTTAGCTCAAAATCTGAGCACTGATCAAAACTTCCAGACTTCTGGCTGATACACTGAGTCAGCAACCCAAAGAAATAATACCATAGAGGTGGCATATGCTTCCTCAATGGTGTATGAGCTACTGGTTGAGTGAACCCAATAATTTTCAATACCTCCCTTCTAAACTCATCACTGGTCGGTGAATTAACAAATGGACCACCGGGTAATTGAAGAGCATGTCGGATGGCGTCAACAGTGATGGAGCAAGTTAGGGTTTCAGTCACCATGCCACGAATACATGGAACGTTCTGTGGAGTGGTGGCCATGGTGGCAGTATACCAGAATCTGTCCAGGTAGGCTGGATATAAACGTGAAGGTACACCTGTAATAGCTCTAGCCAGAGGTGATTGCGGTATATAATCTATTAACATTTCGTAGCCCATGTTGGCTTTGGATTTGGGAATGGACAGGGCATGAGAAGCATTGCCTCTCGATAGGCGAATGGTTGTGTGTTCTGGAGCATTTGCAGCCCTAACAAGGTTGGGGTGCAGGTTGAACAGAGGAGCCTGTACATCTTGTTCCTCTATGACCGATCGTGGATGTTGTTCCGGTTGTTGTGGTTCCACCGGTGGTTGTTGCTGTTGTTGTTCCTCTGGCTGATTCTCAACAGGTGATGATTGATGTTGTTGTTCTGCCATTGATGAAATCGTTGAAGATGGATGTATGAAAGATTTGAAGATTTGTGAATTTAGAGAGAAGAGTGTGTTTTGGAAAGGTAAATAAAAAAATTAATAACCGAAGGTTATTATGTGAAAAGGATCTCCTTATTTAACCTTTCGGATTGGTGGAAAAGGTGCAGGAGAGAGAAAATGGAAATTGTCATCTGCAGGTGCGTGGACAGATGTGACAGACTGGCACGTTTTCGAGGGGACACATACTGTTGACATGACGTATAATCGGCTTGAACACTCATACCTCCCATTAAGCATTAAATGCAGCAGCTTTCAATTCAAAAATGAAGTTAAAAACTATAATATAAATTTTGTATTAAATACAAAAATTCTTGTGACATTTAATATGTAATGAATTTAATTTTAAATCATTGGGAGTAAATGTGTTTCAGATTTAAGGTATCATTTAAGTATTGTGAGCTATTTATTATTTCTTTTTGAACACTGAATAACCATGATATAAAAGACCTTGATGTGCTAGCTGTTTGACATGTAGGCAGTAAGTGAAAGAATTTGTGACTTACTGGTTTGCCCTACATGTTGTGGAGCCAGCATACCAATAAAGTTGCCTTTTATTTTAAAGTTCAAGCATACCCAGCTCAGAGATGAGATAGTTAAAACGTTTCTCATCTAAGGGCTTTGTAAAGAGATCTGCTAAATGCTGGTCTATTGAAATAAAATGTAGCTCCACATCTCCTTTTTGAACATGATCCCTTATGAAATGATATTGAACATCAATGTTCTTTGTTCTAGAATGCATCACAGGATTGTTGGTAATAGCAATAGCACTTGTGTTGTCAAAGTAGATTTGAGTTTTTGTAACATGAACACCATAGTCCTTTAGCTGGCTTTGCATCCATAGTACTTGAGCAGTACAACTACCAGCAGAAACATATTCTACCTCAGCAGTAGATGTGGACACAATATTTTGCTTTTTGCTCGTCCAGCTGACTAGCCTACCACCCAGTAACTGGCAACCACCAGTAGTAATTTTCCTGTCTATTTTACACCCTGTAAAGTAAGCATCTGAATACCTAATTAGCTCAAAATCCTGGTCTTTGGGATACCAAAGACCACATTTAGCAGTACCTTTCAGATACCTAAATATCCTTTTTACTGTTAGCAAGTGTGACTCTTTAGGATCAGCTTGATATCTGGCACAAAGACATGTGGCAAACATAATATCTGGTCTGCTGGCTGTAAGATAAAGTAGGGATCCAATCATACCTCTATATTCAGTGATATTGACTGGTTCACCATTGGGATAAGCATCTATTTTAATAGATGCTGCCATTGGGGTCCCTATATCTTTTAAACAGGTCAGACCAAACTTCTTTAACATATCTTTGATATATTTATCTTGACTTATAAAAGTTCCATCATCAAGTTGTTTAATTTGTAATCCTAAAAAGTATTGCAAATCTCTTTGTAAGATCATTTCATATGTCTTTGACATAAGTTTTAAAAAATCTTGACAATGTTTTTCATTTTTAGATCCATAAATAATATCATCCACATATATCTGTACCAGCAAGAGATCACCATCTATCTCTTTTGAGAATAGAGTGGTATCAATTGTTCCAACTTTAAAACCTATACCAGTGAGATACACATGAAGTATCTCATACCATGCTCTTGGTGCCTGTTTTAGGCCATATAGAGCTTTGTCTAACTTGTAGACATGGTCTGGATATTTACTGCTTACAAAACCAGGAGGCTGTTTGACATAGACTTCTTCTTGCAGCTTCCCATTTAGAAACGCAGATTTAACATCCATCTGGAATACCCTAAAGTTCATCTTAGTAACATATGCCAAGAACAATCTAATAGCTTCCATCCTAGCCACTGGTGCATATGTCTCTCCATAATCCAATCCTTCTTCCTGTTTGAAGCCCTGAGCTACCAACCTAGCTTTGTTTCTGATTACAATCCCATCTTCATCCATCTTGTTCTTGAAAACCCACTTGGTACCAATGATCTTTTTAGTTTCATCATCAGGTTAAGGTACCAAAGTCCAAACCTTATTCCTATCAAACTGAGAGATCTCTTCTTGCATACCTTCATCAGCCTTAGCATCAAACTTGCCTAGCTGATCCCTATTATTTAGAATGAAACAGGGAGTGCCAAATACATGAAGAAATGAAATTGAGGGTCTTCTGCCTTTGAGAACTTCATAAGCAGTTTTCTGATGTCTTTTCACTATTAAAGATCTATTCTGGGTAAAACATGCAGTGTTCACAGCTTCTGTCCAATATGAATTTTTCAGCCCAGACTCAGCCAACATAGATCTTGCTGCTTCAATGAGAGTTCTGTTTCTTCTTTCTGCAACACCATTCTGTTGAGGTGTTCTTATAGCAGAAAAGTTCCGTGAAATACCTTTGTTAGTACAAAATTCTTCCAAAGTAGCATTTCTGAATTCTGTACCATGATCACTTCTAAGCTGCTTCACCAGTTTCCCATTCAGTAGTTCCATTCTTTTAATAAAATTGATGATTTCATCAGCAGCTTCACTCTTTTGCATTAAAAAGAATACCCAAGTGTATCTGGAATATTTATCAACAATCACCAGTGTATACTTCTTCCCACTACAGCTGGCTATATTAACACGACCAAAGAGATCTATATGAAGTAGGTGAAATGGTTTCTCAACAAATGAAATCTGCTTTGACTTGAATGAGGCATGGTGATGCTTCCCTTTTTCACTACCAGGACACAATCTGTCCTTCACATAAGACATTGTGGGTAGCCCAGACACCAAACTTTTACTAGATAACTTATGAATATCTTTGAAGTTGAGATGTGAGAGTCTCTTGTGCCATAACCACTTAAGGTTGTCTGCTGCCTTTGAATAAAAACAAGCATCAGTTGTTGTAACTGCTGTGTTCATGTCAATTTGATACATGTTCTCTTGTCTTTTTACTATCAGCAATGGCTTCCCTGTCTTATTAAAAATAGTGCCAATCTGCCTTCTGAACTGGACTATCTTACTTTTGCTTGTCAGTTGGCTTATGCTGAGTAGATTATGTTTAAGCCCAACGACATATGCTACATTTTAAAATGCAACATTCCCATTTGTTAAAGTACCAAAACCCTTTGTGTAACCCAACGAATTATCTCCATATGATACAACTGGACCATCCTTTTCTTGATAGTCAATAAGCAGGTACTTACATCCAGTCATATGTCTCGAACAACCACTATCGAGATACCATATTTGCTTGTTTTGAATGCCCTGCACAGTAGCTAAGAGATTAGTTCTTTTTGGGAACCCATCCAAGGATGGGTTCTGAAAGGGTCATCTTTGATGATCTCTTCCTGTCTGCTGGTTTGCTTGAAGAGGCAGCAGCAGATGGGGTTAGGGTTAGAGTACACCGGTTGGCTAAGTGAAACTTGCTGCCACACTTGTAGCATTTTCTCACATTTGGTATCGGTGGCTGGTCATACACTGAGTAAATGGGTGCAGTAAGATCGGGTCTACTTTCAGATATATCTCAGTGATAGATGACTCAGCACATGATTCCATAATTTGGTTCACTTTAGCTTTTCCCTTAAGAGCAGCTTTCTTTTTAGAACCAGTACCATAATCATGGTATACTGCTTTGCCTTTGTTGTTCGACGAGCCAGTGTGGGAAGTTACTGACCCATCAGCTGATGCTGAACGGTTCGTGTGAATATTGATTGCTACCTTTGACTTGCCAGTATTGCGTTTTGCTGGCTTGTCAACAGCTACTGGTTGACCAGTACAATTTTCATCAGCTGGCTCAGCATTGGTGGAATTTGAACATGAAGGGGAATCAATTGTTTTTGACTTTCTTTGGTTGTTTTCAGTGATTTCCCTTTTAATCTGTCTTTCCTTTGGAGTCATGTAGTAAATGCTTGAGGGATCAGTAGTTTCATCAATTGAAGTACTGGTTTCCTTGGCTTCTACTTCATTCTCCAAGATTTCTTTCATGGACGGTGGTGGGGTCTCTGAAGGTCTGACAAACTTATTTGTTGACCTTTTTACCCTTAACTATCTTGGTAAAAGTATTTGGCAAGACATCTTCAGGATCAGTTTCGAGAATGGGGTCCATGTAAGTAACTTCTGCAATAGCAGCAGTAGCATAGTCACCAGCAAAGAATGTTTCAACTTGGGCAGGCACCAGCTCATTCACACATTTTGTTGTGCGTTGAGCAGATGTACACCAGGAAGCAACAATCTTTTTGAGATCGTTTAACTGTTTCTTAACCTCTGCTGCCTCAACGTGAAGAGACTTTAAAGAAAAATTTTGTTTTTCAAGTTTTGAAATTTCATCCTTCAAGATCTTAATTTCATCAGTTTTGCTTTTAAGTTTATCATTTAAAGATTTGTTATCATTTTTCAAAACTTCTTCACGTTTACTGCCTCTACATAAATCAACTCTTAGGTAGTCAAACATTTCAGCTTTTTCATCATCAGTATAAGTTCGAAAATTATCAACCTTTTACATCATTTTAGATTTCCATTGAGGTGAATCCTTTTTTCGATCAGCTTCCCTCATTTCAGCCATAAACATACTACCATTATCATCCTCATCAAACTCCTTGACCTCCTTGGCCATCAAACACGGCTTTTTACCAGAAGCATAACCATCATCATCAATATCACTGTCAGAAGATGAAGAAGAGCTGGTTCCATCCCAATCATGATGCTCAGCAACTAGAACCTTTTCTGGCTTCTTTCCCTTCTTATCAGCCTTTGTACTTTCCTTCATCTGAGCCTTCATAGCTTTGTACTTGTTCTTGTACTTATCGGCTTTTGAGAAGGAGTTAGCATGTGATGTTGAAGGTTTCCTGGACATGCATTCAGCAGCAAAATGTCCAACCTTCCCACAATTGTAACACTCAGATTTAGGACCCTTGACTGATTTGCTGCAATACCTAGCACTGGGTTTCTTACTCCCTTTATATGACTTGCTGGTTCTATTACGATTAAACCTTTTGAACTTCCTAGCCAGTAAATCCATACCTTCAGCAAAACCGTCTACATCATCGTCATCATCACTGTTTTCTTCAGACCCAGTACCACTATCCACATCATCTTCAGCTGACTCTTCTTCTGCTGTCAACTTTTGAACCAGTAAAGCCTTTTGAGATTTCTTTTTAGCAGCAGCCATAAGAGCAGTATCATCTGTTTTAGAAGATTTTGAAGTGGTGGGGGCAGCCTTAAAATTTTCTTTCAAGTTTAGTTCAAGTTTAGCTTCTGCCTTCTCATGGTTCCAAAGTGTACCATAGAGGGAAGACATGTTAAAGTTCTTTAAAGTCTGGGTGGTTCTTAGAGGGTCAGTCACTGGTTTCCATTTGGCAGACAATGAGTCAATGAATTTGTTTACTTGTTCAAAATTAGTATATGTGATTTTCAAAGTAAGTAGGTCAGCAACTAAGGAGTTAAACCTAATGAAGGTTTGCTTAAGGGTCTCATTCTTATAGGTAAAGAACATTTCATACTCTCTTTTCAAAGCAATAATCTTGTTCTGCCTAACCTCATCCATGCCTTTATAAGTAACATCTAGATAGTCTAACATAAGCATAGCATTCAGTTTTCCCTTAATCAGTTTGAACATGTGATTACGTAAAGTTATAGCTAACAGAGTTCTGATCTTAGGGTCAAGTCCAACACGACGTTTGTCCACAGCATCCCATATATTCAGATGCAGGGAGAACAACCTCTCTTCCTGGGACAGCAGGAGCATCTGCAGTAGCTGGAACACTTGCAATGGTTTCAGTTAGGACATATGGACCATCTGTTGCAATACCAGGCATGCGTGGATCAATAGACTCAAGATGAAGCATGAACCTTGCCTTCCAAGTTTCATACTCCTCTTCATCAAACTTGGGTGGTCTATTGGATGAGCCATTTTGAAGGTAAGCTGTATTTGAATATGCAGCCATATGAGAATTCAGATCCAAGATATTAAATTATCAAGACTGAAGCTCTGATACCAGTTGTTGGTCCCTTGATTAACAACAGGAGTATTGTAGAGGGGGTGAATACAATTTATTTTAATTAACTAACTAATTAAACACAGTTTAGTATTCAAGCATGTAATTTAAATAGAGTCAAAGGTAGTTTTTCAACTGTTATTCTTTATTGATTAAATCACAAAGAATTACAACTATCCTTGGCAGAATGATAGTTGGTTGATACAGATTTACCTAAGTATAGCTATGAGGACAAACTTAAAGCTATTACACGTTTTGAACTCTAAATAAAAAAAACCCACACCACTAGTTGTTACAATAGTGGATACAACAATTTATAGTAGTCCTATTAACTGTGTAATGGTTCTATTGTCCACTGGTACATAGGATGTCTGTACTTGTGGGGACAACTGCATCAGAGAGCGTGCTTTCCTCTTTCCTCTTTGGTAGCTATTTGCAGGAACACCCCAATTTGGTTTCGCACCACTATTCGTTTAAAAAATAGAATGTTGTGTTCCCTAGGCATTGACAAAGTATAGCACATGTCTGCACATGCGTTAAACTTCTGCATTCTCACGTGGTCTTGTAAAGTCACTTGTCAGCCGCCGACGCGTGTCCTTTCCTGTTCAACTTTGTCTTTGACTTCTGTTGAATAGTACAATTGATGTAGACCACTCAGGAAAACACCATGCTTGTAATGGAGCATGGCTGTCTTGTGTTGTATGCTGCTTACCAGGTTTACTGGTTCTTCTTATGCTGAGTCACTTGATATTCTTGAATTGCTGGGTACTCATCCTGTGCTGATTCGAAAAATACACTCTACCTTGTGCTGGTAGGCTAGGCAGCATACTGAACACTTGACACAGCAATATTTGCTGTCTATACATAAACAAACTTGTGCTGGCTGCACATAACATTTTAGTTCAAATAAATTACAGTTTTGTCATAATTAAATCCTTAATTATTTAAGGGACTCAACAAGGCTATTTTTATATTCCCCTCGATCCTAAGGACCAAGAAAAAACAAAATTCACCTATCCTTACAGAACATTCGCTTACCGACGTATGCCTGATAATGCTAAAAATGAACATATATTTCATAGCATTATCCCTCAAGAAAGACAAGCTTTTAGTTGCAATTGTTCTATTTACAAGTGATATTCGTTTAAATAATAAAAGGTGAAGACAATAGACAGATTCGACGAATTGAAGACGCAAACGACCAAAAAGCTCAAAAGTACAAAGTACAATCAAAGTGGTTCAAATTATTGATAAGAAACGTCTCAAAATTACAAGAGTACAAGACGCAAAACGCAAAATACAAGATATTAAATTGTACGAAAGGACGTTCGAAAATCCGGAACTGGGACCAGAGTCAACTCTCAACGCTCGACACAACGGACTAAAAATTACAAGTCAACTATACAAATAAATATAATATAATATTTAAATAATTCTTAAAATTATTTATATATTATATATATATTTATAAACCGTCAGCAAGATGCAAACAAAGTCATGTGAGCTGGAAAATCAAGCCATGCGATCGCATGGCCTGGAAGCCTAAATCCCATGCGATCGCATGGTGAACAGTTTGAGGCCACATTGCTATAAATTCGCAGTTTTGGTTGAACTTAAATATATCTTTTTCTCTATCTCTCTCACGTATATATACATATATATATATATATATATATATATATATATATATATATATATATATATATATATATATATATATATATATATATATATATATATATTAATTATAATTTTAATTTTAATTTTAATAATAAGGGTATGTTAGCGAATGTTGTAAGGGTGTAAGTCGAAATTGTGTTCGTGTAATGCTACGCTATTTTTAATCATTGTAAGTTATGTTCAACCTTTTTAAATTAATGTCTCGTAGCTAAGTTATTATTATGCTTATTTAATGCCGAAGTAATCGTGATGTTGGGCTAAATATTAAAATTGGGTAATTGGGCTTTGGACCATAATTGGGATTTGGATAAAAGAACGACACTTGTAGAAATTAGACTATGGGCTATTAATGGGTTTTATATTAACTAAATGATACCTCGTTGATTTAATATATAGACTTATAATTTGACGTATTTTGTATAACCACATACGCTTGACTGGGCACTGTGGGTGGGATATCTATAAATACCAATAATTGTTCATTTTACCGGATACTGAACTGGATTAATAGTTAATAGACTTGTTGAAACAGGGGTGGATTACATTCAAGGGTAATTGGTGTAATTGTTAACAAAGTAGTAAAACCTTGGACTACATGCAGTCGATAACCTGGTGTATTCATTAAACAAAGTATTAAGACCTTGTTACAATTCGAATCCCCAATTAGTTGGAATATTTGACTTCGAGAATAAGAATAATTTGACGAAGACTTCCGTATTTTATGATTATGACTGATGGACTATTATGGACAAAACCGTATGGACATATCAAATAATCCAGGACAAAGGACAATTAACCCATGGGAATAAACTAAAATCAACACGTCAAACATCATGATTACGGAAGTTTAAATAAGCATAATTCCTTTATTTCATATTTAAATTCCTTTATTTCATATTTAATTGCACTTTTAATTATCGCAATTTTATTTATTGTCATTTTATTTATCACACTTTAATTATTGTCATTTAATTTACGCTTTAAATTAAGTTGTATTTATTTTTAATATTTTACATTAGGTTTTAACTGCGACTTAAATTTTAAAAATCGACAAACAGGTCATTAAACGGTAAAAACCCTCTTTTATAATAATAATACTACTTATATATTTATATAAGTACAAATATAGTTTTAAAAAATTATAGCGTTAAACTTGGCTGAGTTCCCTGTGGATGAACCGGACTTACTAAAAACTACACTACTGTACGATTAGGTACACTGCCTATAAGTGTTGTAGCAAGGTTTAGGTATATCCACTCTATAAATAAATAAATAACTTGTGTAAAATTGTATCGTATTTAATAGTATTTCCTTGTAAAAATATAACTATTTTGTATACACCTCTACGCACATCAAGTATTTTTGGCGCCGCTGCCGGGGAAACTAAAACGCCGAAAGCGCAACGCTATATAAAAAAAATAGTTTACTTTTGTAAAAATAAGCTTTTGTAAAAATACGTTTTAAATATTGAAAATATAAAAATATAAAAAGAAAAGAAAAACAAAAATTATATATTTTTAATAGTTTGTTTAAAATATATAAAATTATAAAGTTTTTATTTAAAAAATTAAGTTTTTATTTAATTTTCATATATATTTTTTATAAATATAAATCAGAAAAAAAAGTAGTAAAAACCACTCGGCCCGATCACTGTTGCAGCCCAAAGTCTGGCCCGAATTTGTAAGCCATGCGATCGCATGGAAAACTAACTAACACCTCATGCGATCGCATGAGGTGATTTGACTGGTCTGGTAACCTAGTCCAACCAGTTTAGGGTTTAAATTAATTATAATTATTATTAATTAACCCTAATTAGGGTATTGTTATTTTATTATTTAGTTTATTTTGTATTTTTTAGTTTTAATTAGTTTTATTTAGTTTTAATAAATTATAAAATTAATAGTTTTATAAAATAAATAATATAAAATAATATTTTTATAAAAATTGTACTTTTTACAACTTTAAGTTTAATTTTATATTTATATGTTTTTAATCGTTTAAGCGTAATATTTGTATTTTTTCGCTCGTAACTAGTTTTAAGATATAGTTTTTGCCGTAGTTTTTTTTTATTTCTAGATTTTTAGGCTTTGCCGTAAAATCCCTTAAGTACTTTTTCTTTAGACTAAGATTTAGATGCTTTAGAATTTTGCGACGCCGTTTTATAAATTTTAGTACTTTTTAAGTTATTGCCGTTTTAGGATATAGAATTTCTTTTAAGCTTTAATACCTTTAGACGTAAGTTTTAATATTTAGTTTTTAGACTTTTAAGTTTCGACGTTGCATTTTATTATTTTTCGACGCTTATTTTTCGACCTTTTATTTTTCGACGTTTTTTCGATGCGCTCTTTTTCTTTCTTACTACTCGACGCTCTAGTTTTTAGGATATAGAATTTTCTATTTCTTCTCTAAAATTTCTTTAAATTTCGACGAAAAATTATTTTAAGCGGTTAAATTGATAGACATCCAAAATTTTCTGGTTCGTAGTAATAGTTGGATTTGTTAGTGGCTGAGTTGTGAGCTTCCGATTTAAAGGGTTCTGGCTCCCTGCTACATCTTTTGGCTATTCGAAACGTGGGCAAAAGCAGAAAAGTCTATTAATTTGATAACTTATATAATTTTTATCTTTTATAACTAATAAGATATTCAGTGAATGCACCGAGCAAAACGTTTATCACCTTTTATACGTTTACCACCTGTAACCAGATCAAGACATCTAGCCAATATTGTCGCCGTTGATTTTTCTTTAGAATCGTCATCCAGTCAACCAAGTACTCCAAATTAAATTTCCGATAATCTATTTTTTGAACCCGACCTCACAATTGAGAATCCGGAGAATATTCAGGGACAATTCAGAGATCCTGAACCATTAATCTTTCCTCCGGAACCACCAATCATTCAAACAGAGATTGTAGAGGAACAACCTATTAAATCAGAATCCTCTAGTGATTCAGATTCAACAAATTCAATCATGGAGAATCTGGAACCTCTAAGTATGGAAGACCGAATGAGAGCTAAACGCACTGGCCAATGTCACGCAATTACTCAACCTGACATTAATGTGCCAGATTATGAAATCAAAGGACAAATCCTACACATGGTGACTAATCAATGCCAATTTAGTGGTGCGCCAAAGGAAGATCCAAACGAACATCTTCGTACCTTTAATAGGATCTGTACTTTATTTAAAATAAGAGAAGTGGAGGATGAACAGATATATCTCATGTTATTTCCCTGGACTTTAAAGGGAGAAGCCAAAGATTGGTTAGAATCGTTACCTGAAGGGGCGACTGATACATGGGATGTTTTAGTTGAAAAATTTCTTAAACAATTCTTTCCGGCATCTAAAGCCGTAAGACTTCAAGGAGAAATTGTTACATTCACACAAAAGCCAAATGAAACTCTATATGAGGTGTGTACAAGATTTGGAAAGTTATTGAGAGGATGTCCGCAACATAGTTTAGACACCTGTCAAATAGTACAAATATTCTACCAAGGATGCGACATCACTACAAGAAAAGATATCGATATAGCAGCTGGTGGTTCCATTATGAAGAAAACTGCAACTGACGCTTATAAAATTATTGATAACACTGCTTCCCACTCACATGAGTGGCACCAAGAAAAAGATATCGTTAGATCATCTAAAGCAGCTAAAATCGATTCTATCCATGACTTAGATTCCATTTTCGCAAAGATAGATGTTGTCGAGAGACGAATGGAAGAAGATTCTCGAGTTCCTCTCATATTAGGAAGACCATTCTTAAACACGGCTAAAGCAATAATAGACGTGTTTGGTAAGAAACTGACCCTAAGTATAGAGGACGAGAGTGTTACCTTTTCTGTTGATAGAGCCATGCAACAACCGCAATCTGTAGATGATACATGTTATTATATTCAAACTATAGATTCACATGCAGAATTGTTAGAAGAATTTCCAGAATTACAAGGAACGGGAGAATGTTCTTTAGGAGAAGGAACTGAACTAATTGATGAAGCTGAAATGTTAGCTACACTTATGGCTAATGGATATGAACCAACAACAGAAGAAATTTAAATGTTAAAAGAAGAAGACAGATATCGATATAAATCCTCGATAGAAGAACCACCGACATTAGAATTAAAGCCACTTCCAAACCATTTGGAATATGCTTATTTACATGGTGAATCTGAATTACCTGTAATAATATCGTCTTCTCTTACTGAAAATGAAAAATCTCAACTCATTTCTGTGTTAAAAGCTCATAAACCAGCTATTGCATGGAAGATTCCTGATATTAAAGGCATATGTCCTTCGTATTGCACACATAAAATCCTTATGGAAGAAGGTCATAAAACGTATGTGCAACGCCAACGAAGACTAAATCCTAATATGCAAGATGTTGTTAAGAAAGAAATTATTAAACTGCTAGATGCAGGTTTAATTTATCCAATCTCTGATAGTCCATGAGTAAGCCCAGTTCAATGTGTACCTAAGAAGGGTGGCATGACTGTCATCACAAATGAGAAAAATGAGCTTATTCCTACTAGGACTGTAACAGGATGGCGTGTTTGTATTGACTATAGAAAATTAAATCACTCCACCAGAAAAGATCACTTTCCCTTACCTTTCATTGATCAAATGTTGGAAAGATTAGCCGAAAATAGTTACTATTGTTTTCTTGATGGTTTTTCCGGATATTTTCAAATTCCAATAGCACCCGAAGATCAAGAGAAAACCACATTCACGTGCCCTTATGGTACTTTTGCTTACAAACGCATGCCATTTGGACTTTGCAACGCCCCTGTAACCTTTCAAAGGTGCATGATGGCGATTTTTCATGACATGATAGAAGAATGCATGGAAGTTTTCATGGATGACTTTTCAGTTTTCGGTGATACTTTTGAATCATGTCTAGTTAATCTTGAACGAATGCTTATTAGATGCGAACAATCAAATCTAGTTCTTAATTGGGAGAAATGTCATTTCATGGTTAAAGAAGGCATCGTTCTTGGACATAAAATTTCAAAGGAAGGAATTGAAGTGGATAGAGCTAAAGTAGATGTAATTGCTAAACTTCCACATCCCACCAATGTTAGAGGAGTTAGGAGTTTTCTAGGGCATGCCGGTTTTTACCGACGTTTCATAAAAGATTTTTTTAAAATTGCCACTCCTATGAATAAACTCCTAGAAAAGGATGCTCCATTCATCTTTTCGGATGAATGCATCAAATCTTTTAATAATCTTAAAGAAAAACTCACTAATGCGCTGATTATGAT
Organism: Rutidosis leptorrhynchoides; assembly: GCF_046630445.1. Lineage (NCBI taxonomy): Eukaryota > Viridiplantae > Streptophyta > Magnoliopsida > Asterales > Asteraceae > Rutidosis > Rutidosis leptorrhynchoides. The sequence goes on from NC_092333.1 coordinate 400,090,217, forward strand.
AACTCCAAATTGGAATCTACCGTTTGAACTAATGTGCGATGCAAGTGATTTTGCAATGGGAGCCGTTTTAGGACAAAGGATTGAAAAACGATTTCAACCTATTTATTATGCTAGTAAGATGTTACAAGGAGCACAAACAAATTACACAACTACTGGAAAAAAACTCCTTGCTATTGTTTTTACTTTTGATAAATTTCGTTCATATCTCGTTCTAGCTAAAAATGTGGTCTATACCGACCATTCTGCTCTTAGATACCTATTTTTGAAACAAGATGCCAAACCACGATTAATCCGTTGGATCTTACTCTTACAAGAGTTCGATATTGAAATCCGAGACAAAAAGGGAGCAGAAAATCTCGCCGCTGATCATCTTTCTCGTCTTGAAAATCCTGAATTAGAAGTTTTAAATGAATCGGCCATACAAGACAACTTTCCTGATGAATATCTATTGAAGATAGATTATAATGAAATTCCATGGTTTGCAGACTATGCAAACTACTTAGTATGTGGATTCCTCGAAAAAGAGTTGTCGTACCAAAAACGAAAGAAATTCTTTAGTGATATAAAACACTATTTCTGGAAAGATCCACATTTGTATAAAAGTTGTCCCGATGGAATAATACGCCGATGTGTATTCGGAGATGAAGCTAGTCAAATCTTAAACCATTGTCACACAAGACCAACATGAGGGCATTATGGACCTCAACTCACAGCAAGAAAAGTTTATGATGATGGATTCTATTGGCCTGCAATTTTCAAAGACGCACACCTTCTTTGCAAATCCTGTGATGCTTGTCAAAGGGCCGGAAAAATAAGTCAACGTGATGAAATGCCACAAAATGTCATTCAAGTATGTGAAGTATTTGACATTTGGGGTATTGACTTTATGGGTCCATTTTCAAAATCTCATAATAATCTCTACATTCTCGTTGCCATTGATTATATATCTAAATAACAATGCACGAGTTGTAGTCAACTTTTTAAAACGTCTTTTCACCGAAAGCTTTAATAAGTGATCGGGGTACTCATTTTTGTAATAATCAACTTGAGAAAGTTCTTAAAAGATATGAAGTAGCTCATAAAATCTCTACTGCTTATCATCCACAAACAAGTGGACAAGTTGAAAATACCAACCGAGCTTTAAAACGTATTCTAGAGAAAACCGTAGGATCAAATCCGAAGGAATGGTCCATGAAATTGGAGGATGCACTCTGGCTTTTAGAACAACCTACAAAACTCCAATTGGAACCACACCTTTTAGACTCGTTTATGGAAAAGCATGTCATCTTCCAGTAGAAATTGAACACAAAGCATTTTGGGCTTTGAAGACATGTAATCTTGACTTACATGAAGCTGGACGTCTACGGTTAAGTCAACTAAACGAATTAGTAGAATTAAGACATGAAGCATATGAAAATTCATTAATCTATAAAGAGAGAACGAAGAAATGGCATGATAAAAGAATCAGAAGTTCAAAAGAATTTAAAGAAGGAGATAGAGTTCTTCTTTTCAATTCACGATTCAAGCTATTCCCTGGAAAATTGAAATCAAGATGGTCTGGACCATTTATAGTCAAAAGAGTTTTCCCATACGGAACAATAGAGTTAATAAATTTAAATGGGATTGAATTTAAAGTTAATGGTCACAGAGTTAAACATTACGTACATGGTCCGATGGAAGTTGACAATGAAGTCAATCATAATTTCGAAATCACAGCTAGCTAAGTGTGGGGAGAATCGAATCTTTTTAGGATAATATTTATTTCTTTTAGAGTTAGATATTCTGTTTTCGTGTAGTTCTCGAGAATGGAATCCGAATGGTCTTTCCCTAGCAGACCCTAAAGAACTAGTCTTCTCCCCCCATTCTAAATTTTTATTTTTTTTAGGTTTTACGAGATGAAGAATTCCTTTGATCTGAACCATGGTCTAATGCTACACGCTATGATTACTAAATGTAATAATGACACACTTCCGAGTGAACTGGTATCATTCATAAGAGACAAAACGGACGGAGTAAGAAAAGAACTCAGAAAAGATCATCATAAGATACATTTTGGTAAAGGAAAATCAAAATCCGTAACGAAAAGAAGAGCACGACACCTTGAAAGATGTTATAAATGCGGAAAATGGTCACACGAAGGTAAATGTTCAAATAATCAAACATATTCAAATACCGAATTTGTTACTCTATGCAGAAAAGGACCGTTCATATGTTTAGAAGAAAAGATATTGAAGATTCGAGGTTATGCGTACGTAGCTATGGAGAACCAAATCACACGACTCTCCTATGAGTCGGCTAAAGCAGGTCTCTGAGAATTCTTTCTCATAGGTAAGTATGTACAGTTTATATTTTTTATTTTTTATTGCTATTAACCTTTTGATAATAAACGCTGAATCGTTCGCTATAAAGTATTAAATTGGTATTCAATAAAATTAGGTAAGCGTAACCGAAATTATTGATATCATACAAAAATTTATTACATCACTGCGAAATTTACCATTTATTCTTAAGGTATAAATATCTTTAATCAATCAACCCAAAATATTTCAAAAATTCGTCAGGAGTAAAACTAGGTAATATAGCCGAAATTACTTTACCAAAAAGAGGGGCATATATTTTTGACAATATTTGATTGATTAAAGTGGGATAAAAGACCAAAAAGATTTTTAATTTTATTTTTACTTTGTTTTTAAAATAAATATTAAATTAATATTGTAAATATTTGAACTTTTTAAAATCAATATATTTAAGTTTGTAAATATTTGAAAAATAAATATTTTTAATATAAGTTTGTATAAAAATGATATTTATATGAATTTTTAATTTTATGCATTTTAAATTTAAGTTTGGTGTGAATTTAAAAACAAAAATTTAATTTATTTCACTAAGTTAAAAATATGATTTTTAAAATTCGTCGTGAGTTGAAAACTAGGTCGTTGAACCGAAATTGCTCTACCCAAGGGAGGGACGAGAACTTTTATTATCATTATTTGTAATCTTATTGAATTAAAGTATGCCAAAAACATTAAAAAAAAACCCAAAAATCTTTGCTTTTAAAACCGCGCTTAAAAATGACAAATTTTAAAATTTTGTCGAGGGACGGACTAGGACGATGATCCGAAACGCCCTCATCCTAAAAAGAAACAAAATTTTAATTTTTAATTAATTATATGTTTTATTAGTATAAGGTTTTTATATATATATATAAAAAAAAAACCCCATGCGATCGCATGGGGATTGCAAGGGGAATCCATGCGATCGCATGGGCACCCTGAACTGGTGAGAAACAAAAGGCCAGCTCGTCTGCTTCTGTCTCCCTTCTCCAACACACATACACGAGCATATACACATATTATCACCAAAAATCACCATTTTTCACCCAAATTTCACCAAATTTCATCCTACAATCCGCTACAATCATGCCTAGGTTCGGATTTTTCAACAAGAAGGTAAAAATTACACCCCTAAACTCTTAAATTTTCTAGTTTTTGTGATATTTATCAATATTTTACCTAATTTAATTTTGTTAATTTCTAGTGTAATTAGTGTTAAATTGTTAGTATATTATGCATGTATAACTTAAATTTATGCTATTTAACATGATTTGAAGCCAAAAACTTCAAAAAATTTAGGAATCTAGGGTTTGTGTTCTTGAGCAATTTGGGGCTTTTTGATATAAACATGTTATGGCCGATTTTTGTCATGAATTATTGCTAAATTAAGTAGTGTAACATGTTTAGGTTGCTAAATGATCCAAACTTTGATCCTAAACATGATTTTTGAGAATTAAAGTGGACTTTTTAAGTCTAAAATTCATGAACTTGATTAATTTGATATAATTGTCATTTGAGACTTGTTTAATTATTAGTAATGACTATTTTGACATGTTATTTAAGTTAAATGCTTATGAACTTTGTATACATTTTCATATATGCTTATTTGAAAAAGTGTAGATTTTGATAAAAATATGAAAATGAGCATAAGTTTAGTATAGATTAAACATGTCATTGTGATTGTTTTAGTTTGTTATCTTGCTAATACTAATGCATATTTGGATGCACAAATTTTGTGTTTAATGTGTTTTGCAGAAATATACTGAAACTGGAGGTGCATCATCATCATCTAGACAACAACAACCGGAACCTGAGCCAGAATTGCAATACGAGCCAGAACCCGAACAAGAACCCGAACAAGAACCACAACAGGAACAACAATATCAACCTGATCAACACGTACCTTATTATGATCTGCTACAATTTGTTGATGCCTTCATAGTATTTTCGATACATCCGCCAGTAGAATACCTAACGATTCCTGAACACACGTTGCATCCTAATTTGAGATTCGATAGAAGCTGAAGAGATTACCCGACATATCAAAGTAACAAATTCAAACTGATACCGAAAAATGTAGAAGTGCCGAGGGTAATCGATTGGGATCCTTTGGAAAGGGTCCAACTAGCTAACCGTGTTAGACTGCTACTAATCTAAAGGTATGGCAGTTCTTATTTTCCCGATTGGTAACGTTTATTCACTATTCGTAGACCTGTATATAAGGAATGTTGTATTGAGCTTATGAGTACTATAGCGTTAAATGCAGATGTAGATAGGTTAGATGATAGAAGTTTTCTTAGGTTTATACTTGGCAGTAGGATGTACAGGATGTCCATGCTGGACATGGCCAGGGCTTTGCAGATATATACTCCTGGTGAATTACTACTACCCGATTGTATGAATTTGATTTATCGTGGTGAAAGAGTAGATAGGAATTTTGACGTTAACTCCGTTTGGAGGTGTATGTTAGATTATAATGTTTTTACGCTGGGAGGAAAACACTCCTAGTTACATATTAACAGAGCCGAGCTTCGTATAATTCATAGATTTTTGGCTAACTCGATTACACAGAGAGGTCACAATAAGGAGAAAATGACCTTACATGATTTATTTTAACTAAAGTGTATTCGAGACCCAAGAGGCTTTGTTAATGTCCCTTACTGTGTTGGTTTTTATTTATCTAAGATGGTGGAAGGAATACAGGAAGGGGGATAATAGGAGGAGGTATTTTTGTAACTCTCATTGGAGAGTATTTGGGTGTAAATAGGGATCAAGGGGGTCCACTTTTGGAATGTAGGGAACAGGTTGAGCCTTTAGGATTGAAGGTCTATCAGGGTGCTAAGGTATTAAAGAGCAGACGCAACCAGACAGTACCCTATGAAGGTAGTCATCCTCAGGTAGAGAGAGGTTTAGATGAAGAAATGGAGGAAGCGGATGACATTAGGGAAGTCATTAGGGAGGCTATGACTGACGTCTACCAGCGTGTAGATGAGGTAGATATGACAAACGAGGAGAGATTTAGTCGGATGGAGCAGTGGCAAGCCCGGAATGATTACGAGCATTCCAGGCAACGACAGCATGATAGATGGGACTATCATCAGTGTTAGATCATGAGCCGGCTGTCACCTCAGGATCATTACGTACTGACCCGACCCGCTTACTATCCTCCACACCAGCTCGAGATGAGACCACCATATATTCTGTACGACCCTAACCAGGCCTATCAGTACACCTATCACCAACCATGGAACTCGGACGACAACATGAACTGGAACCCCTATCCAGATTGATATAGTTCCGTTGGTGATTTCTATGATTTTTATTTTTTATTATTTCTATTTATTTATGTTTAAACACATTATATTTTGATACTTTTATTGTAATGTTTAATATTTTTATTTGTTGTACTAATATTTCATATTTGATTTGAAAGTGGGATTTTAAGTCCCATTTCAAATTACCATGCATGTTTATATTTGTATTGTATGTATTTTATTTCATGTACACAACAGGGTAAAACAGCGCATTTTCAAAGACTGGCATTAAGTTCAGCAAAAGCTACTAATTTTGACGACAAAACGAAAAACAAATGTGATGTAACAACAAGACGGAATGAACAAATGATGTGCACCATTTATCATTCAACAAGCAAACGCCAATATGTTTGGAAACTTTGGTAAAATTTAATCATTTTTCTACGCTAATCACCCTCAATAATTTAAATTGTTACTGATTTCTTGCAAATGAGGGCATTGCAAGATCTTAAGTGTGGGAAAGGGTTAAATTCTTTCGGATTTTTAAAATTTTTGACTTATACACTTGGTTACCATTAAAAATACTAGTAATGCAGTAGTTATATTAGAATCTAGTGCTCTCTGATAATAAAGAATAGCCCTAGTCTTATATACTGACTACCCAATTCTAGTAAAATTTTTCAAAATTTTCAAATAAATGAATTCAAAATCATGTTTATACATATTTATGAACGATAAAACTAGGTGTTAACACCGAAATTATTGTTACCTCGGAAAGGACATAAATTGAGAAACAACCCAAAATGTTAGAATTCATTTAAAATGGAATAGAGGATAATAAAAAGGCAAAAAAAGGAAAATAAAAGCCAAGTTTGGGAAAAATTTACCAAGTTATTTAAAACATGTATCACATATTTTTGTACAAATAATTGAAGATACTTTTGTTTTGGACAAAATTAACTGTTTTACCCGGAAAATTGTAATATATTTGAAAGAAAGATGGATCTACACGATGAATCAATTCCATCATTAAAAGGAAGTAAAGTCTTAAGAAAAAGAAACGCGCTTCTTGATTTAGGTCAGGAAGTTGTCGTCCAGACCAGTTGTAGAGTCTACGAAAAACCTTGAAAAGTTTTCTCGAAAATCAGCTAGAGTTCCACGAACCTCAGCATCAAACAGGGTCACCATGTGGTCAGACTTATCCTAACCATGAGAGGATCTGTCTCGTAAAATGGGGAGGGCACCGTGCAAATTAGCTTGATAAGACTAATGAATCAGATCCCCATAAAGGATAATCTCCTTAAAGATCAAAAATCAGCTTTTAAGCCTGATATTACTCAATCCTAGAGATTGACCTTAAAGATTGAGAATTACAAACTCATGGAATTCGATGATATCTAAACTCGAGCTTGAACGAGAAAATATTTTGATCAAAATTACAAACCGATTTGTTTTCTGAAAACCCATTTTTAATGAGTTAATTACCATTGAACGTAAAATCCTAGGAATTCACCTGGAATTCATTGGGTCACCTGAACCAAATCGGGTGTCAACCGTAAGAACGGTGGTTGCATAGCATGGTCAAAGACAGGACCTTGTGCCAGACCGAAAAAAATTATAGGGTGAGCTTTACTTTTGCTCCTACCAAGGATAGTAATTGCATCCGACACGTTATAAACCATAATTTAAAGCATGTCAGGGGACATTGCCTTAACAGTTGCTTGTTCAACGCTTTCCTTTACAACCGGACAGTAGTTTATCGAAAGGTAATATACGAAGCAAGTATACTGGACGTGTTGCTTTCCTAATACAAGGTTAGCAAGTGGGTGACACAAAACCATAAGTTTTGAGCCAAAATTTTCAAATCTGAAACCCACAAAACCCACAAAAACATTTTGCAAACACCGGTGATGAAATGTCCCGTTCTTATTGACTAAAAACGTTCCATATTAACTGATTTCGTTGCGAGGTTTTGACCTCTATATGAGACGTTTTTCAAAGACTGCATTCATTTTAAAACAAACCATAACCTTTATTTCATCAATAAAGGTTTAAAAAGCTTTACGTAGATTATCAAATAATGATAATCTAAAATATCCTGTTTACACACGACCATTACATAATGGTTTACAATACAAATATGTTACAACAAAATAAGTTTCTTGAATGCAGTTTTTACACAATATCATACAAGCATGGACTCCAAATCTCGTCCCTATTTAAGTATGCGACATCGGAAGCTCTTAATAATCACCTGAGAATAAACATGCTTAAAACATCAACAAAAATGTTGGTGAGTTATAGGTTTAACCTATATATATCAAATCATAATAATAGACCACAAGATTTCATATTTCAATATACATCCCATACATAGAGATAAAATTCATTCATATGGTGAACACCTGGTAACCGACATTAACAAGATGCATATATAAGAATATCCCCATCATTCCGGGACATCCTTCGGATATGATATAAATTTTGAAGTACTAAAGCATCCGGTACTTTGGATGGGGTTTGTTAGGCCCAATAGATCTACCTTTAGGATTCGCGTCAATTAGGGTGTCTGTTCCCTAATTCTTAGATTACCAGACTTAATAAAAAGGGGCATATTCAATTTCGATAATTCAACCATAGAATGTAGTTTCACGTACTTGTGTCTATTTTGTAAATCATTTATAAAACCTGCATGTATTCTCATCCCAAAAATATTAGATTTTAAAAGTGGGACTATAACTCACTTTCACAGATTTTTACTTCGTCGGGAAGTAAGACTTGACCACTGGTTGATTCACGAACCTATAACAATATATACATATATATCAAAGTATGTTCAAAATATATTTACAACACTTTTAATATATTTTGATGTTTTAAGTTTATTAAGTCAGCTGTCCTCGTTAGTAACCTACAACTAGTTGTCCACAGTTAGATGTACAGAAATAAATCAATAAATATTATCTTGAATCAATCCACGACCCAGTGTATACGTATCTCAGTATTGATCACAACTCAAACTATATATATTTTGGAATCAACCTCAACCCTGTATAGCTAACTCCAACCTTCACATATAGAGTGTCTATGGTTGTTCCGAAATATATATAGATGTGTCGACATGATAGGTCGAAACATTGTATACGTGTCTATGGTATCTCAAGATTACATAATATACAATACAAGTTGATTAAGTTATGGTTGGAATAGATTTGTTACCAATTTTCACGTAGCTAAAATGAGAAAAATTATCCAATCTTGTTTTACCCATAACTTCTTCATTTTAAATCCGTTTTGAGTGAATCAAATTGCTATGGTTTCATATTGAACTCTATTTTATGAATCTAAACAGAAAAAGTATAGGTTTATAGTCGGAAAAATAAGTTACAAGTCGTTTTTGTAAAGGTAGTCATTTCAGTCGAAAGAACGACGTCTAGATGACCATTTTAGAAAACATACTTCCACTTTGAGTTTAACCATAATTTTTGGATATAGTTTCATGTTCATAATAAAAATCATTTTCTCAGAATAACAACTTTTAAATCAAAGTTTATCATAGTTTTTAATTAACTAACCCAAAACAGCCCGCGGTGTTACTACGACGGCGTAAATCCGGTTTTACGGTGTTTTTCGTGTTTCCAGGTTTTAAATCATTAAGTTAGCATATCATATAGATATAGAACATGTGTTTAGTTGATTTTAAAAGTCAAGTTAGAAGGATTAACTTTTGTTTGCGAACAAATTTAGAATTAACTAAACTATGTTCTAGTGATTACAAGTTTAAACCTTCGAATAAGATAGCTTTATATGTATGAATCGAATGATGTTATGAACATCATTACTACCTTAAGTTCCTTGGATAAACCTACTGGAAAAGAGAAAAATGGATCTAGCTTCAACGGATCCTTGGATGGCTCGAAGTTCTTGAAGCAGAATCATGACACGAAAACAAGTTCAAGTAAGATCATCACTTGAAATAAGATTGTTATAGTTATAGAAATTGAACCAAAGTTTGAATATGATTATTACCTTGTATTAGAATGATAACCTACTGTAAGAAACAAAGATTTCTTGAGGTTGGATGATCACCTTACAAGATTGGAAGTGAGCTAGCAAACTTGAAAGTATTCTTGATTTTATGTAACTAGAACTTGTAGAATTTATGAAGAACACTTAGAACTTGAAGATAGAACTTGAGAGAGATCAATTAGATGAAGAAAATTGAATAATGAAAGTGTTTGTAGGTGTTTTTGGTCGTTGGTGTATGGATTAGATATAAAGGATATGTAATTTTGTTTTCATGTAAATAAGTCATGAATGATTACTCATATTTTTGTAATTTTATGAGATATTTCATGCTAGTTGCCAAATGATGGTTCCCACATGTGTTAGGTAACTCACATGGGCTGCTAAGATCTGATCATTGGAGTGTATATACCAATAGTACATACATCTAAAAGCTGTGTATTGTACGAGTACGAATACGGGTGCATACGAGTAGAATTGTTGATGAAACTGAACGAGGATGTAATTGTAAGCATTTTTGTTAAGTAGAAGTATTTTGATAAGTATATTGAAGTCTTTCAAAAGTGTATAAATATATATTAAAACACTACATGTATATACATTTTAACTGAGTCGTTAAGTCATCGTTAGTCGTTACATGTAAGTGTTGTTTTGAAACCTTTAGGTTAACGATCTTGTTAAATGTTGTTAACCCAATGTTTATAATATCAAATGAGATTTTAAATTATTATATTATCATGATATTATCATGTATGAATATCTCTTAATATGATATATATACATTAAATGTCTTTACAACGATAATCGTTACATATATGTCTCGTTTAAAAATCATTAAGTTAGTAGTCTTGTTTTTACATATGTTGTTCTTTGTTAATATACTTAATGATATGCTTACTTATCATAGTATCATGTTAACTATATATATATCCATATATATGTCATCATATAGTTTTTACAAGTTTTAACGTTCGTGAATCACCGGTCAACTTGGGTGGTCAATTGTCTATATGAAACATATTTCAATTAATCAAGTCTTAAAAAGTTTGATTGCTTAACATGTTGGAAACATTTAATCATGTAAATATCAATCTCAATTAATATATATAAACATGGAAAAGTTCGGGTCACTACAGTACCTACCCGTTAAATAAATTTCGTCCCGAAATTTTAAGCTGTTGAAGGTGTTGACGAATCTTCTAGAAATAGATGCGGGTATTTCTTCTTCATCTGATCTTCATGCTCCCAGGTGAACTCGGGTCCTCTACGAGCATTCCATCAAACCTTAACAATTGGTATCTTGTTTTGCTTAAGTCTTTTAACCTCACGATCCATTATTTCGATGGGTTCTTCGATGAATTGAAGTTTTTCGTTGATTTGGATTTCATCTAACGGAATAGTGAGATCTTCTTTAGCAAAACATTTCTTCAAATTCGAGACGTGGAAAGTGTTATGTACAGCCGCGAGTTGTTGAGGTAACTCAAGTCGGTAAGCTACTGGTCCGACACGATCAATAATCTTGAATGGTCCAATATACCTTGGATTTAATTTCCCTCGTTTACCAAATCGAACAACGCCTTTCCAAGGTGCAACTTTAAGCATGACCATCTCTCCAATTTCAAATTCTATATCTTTTCTTTTAATGTCAGCGTAGCTCTTTTGTCGACTTTGGGCGGTTTTCAACCGTTGTTGAATTTGGATGATCTTCTCGGTAGTTTCTTGTATAATCTCCGGACCCGTAATCTGTCTATCCCCCACTTCACTCCAACAAATCGGAGACCTGCACTTTCTACCATAAAGTGCTTCAAACGGTGCCATCTCAATGCTTGAATGGTAGCTGTTGTTGTAGGAAAATTCTGCTAACGGTAGATGTCGATCCCAACTGTTTCCGAAATCAATAACACATGCTCGTAGCATGTCTTCAAGCGTTTGTATCGTCCTTTCGCTCTGCCCATCAGTTTGTGGATGATAGGCAGTACTCATGTCTTGACGAGTTCCTAATGCTTGCTGTAATGTCTGCCAGAATCTTGAAATAAATCTGCCATCCCTATCAGAGATAATAGAGATTGGTATTCCATGTCTGGAGATGACTTCCTTCAAATACAGTCGTGCTAACTTCTCCATCTTGTCATCTTCTGTTATTGGCAGGAAGTGTGCTGATTTGGTGAGACGATCAACTATTACCCAAATAGTATCAAAACCACTTGCAGTCCTTGGCAATTTAGTGATGAAATCCATGGTAATGTTTTCCCATTTCCATTCCGGGATTTCGGGTTGTTGAAGTAGACCTGATGGTTTCTGATGCTCAGCTTTGACCTTAGAACACGTCAAACATTCTCCTACGTATTTAGCAACATCGGCTTTCATACCCGGCCACCAAAAATGTTTCTTGAGATCCTTGTACATCTTCCCCATTCCAAGATGTATTGAGTATCTGGTTTTATGAGCTTCTCTAAGTACCATTTCTCTCATATCTCCAAATTTTGCTACCCAAATCCTTTCATCCCTATACCGGGTTCCGTCTTCCCGAATATTAAGATGCTTCTCCGATCCTTTGGGTATTTCATCCTTTAAATTTCCTTCTTTTAAAACTCCTTGTTGCGCCTCCTTTATTTGAGTAGTAAGGTTATTATGAATCATTATATTCATAGATTTTACTCAAATGGGTTCTGTGTCCTTCTTGCTCAAGGCATCGGCTACCACATTTGCCTTCCCCGGGTGGTAACGAATCTCAAAGTCGTAATCATTCAATAATTCAATCCACCTACGCTGCCTCATATTCAGTTGTTTCTGATTAAATATGTGTTGAAGACTTTTGTGGTCGGTATATATAATACTTTTGACCCCATATAAGTAGTGCCTCCAAGTCTTTAATGCAAAAATAACCGCGCCTAATTGCAAATCATGCGTCGTATAATTTTGTTCGTGAATCTTCAATTGTCTAGACGCATAAGCAATCACCTTCGTTCGTTGCATTAATACACAACCGAGACCTTGCTTTGATGCATCACAATAAATCACAAAATCATCATTCCCTTCAGGCAAAGACAATATAGGTGCCGTAGTTAGCTTTTTCTTCAATAACTGAAATGCTTTCTCTTGTTCATCATTCCATTCAAATTTCTTCCCTTTATGCGTTAATGCAGTCAAGGGTTTTGCTATTCTGGAAAAGTCTTGGATGAACCTTCTGTAGTAACCAGCTAGTCCTAAAAACTGGCGTATGTGTTTCGGAGTTTTCGGGGTTTCCCACTTTTCAACAGTTTCTATCTTTGCCGGATCCACCTTAATACCTTCTTTGTTCACTATGTGACCGAGGAATTGAACTTCTTCCAACCAAAATGCACACTTTGAAAACTTAGCGTACAATTCTTCCTTCCTCAATACTTCTAACACCTTTCTCAAATGTTCACTTTGTTCTTGGTCATTCTTTGAGTAAATAAGTATGTCATCAATGAAAACAATGACAAACTTGTCAAGGTATGGTCCACACACTCGGTTCATAAGGTCCATGAACACAGCTGGTGCATTAGTTAAACCAAACGGCATGACCATAAACTCGTAATGACCGTAACGTGTTCTGAAAGCAGTCTTTGGAATATCATCTTCTTTCACCCGCATTTGATGATACCCGGAACGTAAGTCAATCTTTGAATAAACAGACGAGCCTTGTAGTTGATCAAATAAGTCGTAAATTCTCGGTAGTGGGTAGCGGTTCTTGATGGTAAGTTTGTTCAACTCTCGGTAGTCGATACACAACCTGAATGTACCATCTTTCTTCTTGACAAACAAAACAGGAGCTCCCCACGGTGATGTGCTTGGTCGAATGAAACCACGCTCTAAAAGTTCTTGTAATTGGCTTTGCAGTTCTTTCATCTCGCTGGGTGCGAGTCTGTAAGGAGCACGAGCTATTGGTGCAGCTCCTGGTACAAGATCTATTTGAAATTCAACGGATCGATGTGGGGGTAATCCCGGTAATTCTTTCGGAAATACATCGGGAAATTCTTTTGCAATGGGAACATCATTGATGCTCTTTTCTTCAGTTTGTACTTTCTCGACGTGTGCTAGAATAGCATAGCAACCTTTTCTTATTAGTTTTTGTGCCTTCAAATTACTAATAAGATGTAGCTTCGTGTTGCCCTTTTCTCCGTACACCATTAAGGGTTTTCCTTTTTCTCGTATAATGCGAATTGCATTTTTGTAACAAACGATCTCTGCTTTCACTTCTTTCAACCAGTCCATACCGATTATCACATCAAAACTCCCTAACTCTACTGGTATCAAATCAATCTTAAATGTTTCGCTAACCAGTTTAATTTCTCGATTCCGACATATATTATCTGCTGAAATTAATTTACCATTTACTAATTCGAGTAAAAATTTACTATCCAAAGGCGTCAATGGACAACTTAATTTAGCACAAAAATCTCTACTCATATAGCTTCTATCCGCACCCGAATCAAATAAAACGTAAGCAGATTTATTGTCAATAAGAAACGTACCCGTAACAAGCTCCGGGTCTTCCTGTGCCTCTGCCGCATTAATATTGAAAACTCTTCCGCGGCCTTGTCCATTCGTGTTCTCCTGGTTCGGGCAATTTCTAATAATGTGGCCCGGTTTTCCACATTTATAACAAACTACATTGGCATAACTTGCACCGACACTACTTGCTCCGCCATTACTCGTTCCGACACCATTTGTTCCTTTCGTTCTATTAACCCCTGGTCCATAGACCTCACACTTCGCCGCGCTATGACCATTTCTTTTACACTTGTTGCAAAATTTGGTGCAGAACCCCGAGTGATACTTTTCAAACCTTTGGCATAGCTGCTTCTGATTGTTGTTGTTGTTGCGGTTATTATTGTTGTTGGGATGATTGTTGTAGTTGCTGTTGTTGTTGTTGTTGTTGTTGGGCCGTTTGTTATAGTTGCGATTGATGTTGCGATTGTTGGGATAATTGTTGCGATTATTGTTGTAATTGCTGTTGTTGTTGTATTGGTGATTCTTATCACCGTTTTCCTCCCACTTTCTTTTGACTTGCTTCACATTGGCCTCTTCAGCAGTCTGTTCTTTAATTCTTTCTTCAATCTGGTTCACTAGTTTGTGAGCCATTCTACATGTCTGTTGTATGGAGGCGGGATCGTGTGAACTTATATCTTCTTGGATTCTTTCCGGTAATCCTTTCACAAACGTGTCGATCTTCTCTTCCTCATCTTCGAATGCTCCCGGACACAATAGGCACAATTCTGTGAATCGTCTTTCGTACGTGGTAATATCAAATCCTTGGGTTCGTAACCCTCTAAGTTCTGTCTTGAGCTTATTGACCTCGGTTCTGGGACGGTACTTCTTGTTCATCAAGTGCTTGAATGCTGACCACGGTAGTGCGTACGCATCGTCTTGTCCCACTTGCTCTAGATAGGTATTCCACCATGTTAACGCAGAACCTGTGAAGGTATGCATAGCGTACTTTACTTTGTCCTCTTCAGTACACTTACTTATGGCAAACACCGATTCGACCTTCTCGGTCCACCGTTTCATTCCGATCGGTCCTTCGGTTCCATCAAATTCCAAAGGTTTGCAGGCAGTGAATTCTTTGTAGGTGCATCCTACACGATTTCCTGTACTGCTAGATCCAAGGTTATTGTTGGTATGTAGCGCAGCCTGTACTGCGGCTATGTTTGAAGCTAGAAATTACGGAATTCCTCTTCATTCATATTCACGGTGTGTCGAGTAGTCGGTGCCATTTCCTTCAAAATAGTCAAATGGAACAAGTTAATCATACAGAATATTAAGAGTAGTTAATAGTATTTCGTAGCATAATATGAACTCATTTATAAAAGCTTTTTCTTCATATTAGCGTTTTATAAGTTTAAATTCGGGTAGTACCTACCCGTTAAGTTCATACTTAGTAGCTAATATACAATTCAACTACTACAATTCTATATGAAAAACTGATTATAATAATATTTCGCGTTCAAACTTTTACACAATATTTTACAAACTTACAATACCGCTTATTTTACATATAGCATGAAATATAGCACACAATAAATTTGATACAAGATGGTTGTGAAGATAATTCTAGCTAGTACACAAGTCGTTCAGCAAAGGCAATAAAGACACGTAATTCATACGTCCAGAAACATGTCATGCATTCTGGTTTTACTAGGATTACTTCCTATCCTTGGTCTTGTGGAACATAACCGTTATGGCCATTGATAAGACAGCATGTTGTAACGTCGTCAAAGGGATGAGGGTTACGTAATGTCCAACAGTCCCGTAACAATCTAAAAAACTCATTTCTTACCCCAATTACCGACTCCGTCACTTGTGGGAACGTTTTGTTTAATAGTTGTAGCCTGATGTTCTTGTTCTCACTTTGGTGAGAAGCGAACATTACTAATCCGTAAGCATAACATGCTTCTTTATGTTGCATGTTAGCCGCTTTTTCTAAATCACGAAGTCCAATATTCGGATATATTGAATCAAAATAATTTCTTAACCCATTGCGTAAAATAGCATTTGGGTTCCCCGCAATATATGCGTCAAAGTAAACACATCGTAACTTATGGATTTCCCAATGTGATATCCCCCATCTTTCGAACGAAAGCCTTTTATAAACCAAGGCATTCTTGGAACGTTCTTCGAATGTCTTACAAACTGATCTCGCCTTAAATAGTTGTGCTGAAGAATTCTGACCGACTCTAGACAAGATTTCATCAATCATGTCTCCGGGTAGGTCTCTTAAAATATTGGGTTGTCTATCCATTTTGTGTTTTTATACTGTAAAATAGACAAGAGTTAGATTCATAAAAAAAAAATACTTATTAATATAAGCAATTTTTACATATATCATAAAGCATAAGCACACTATATTACATATATTACACCACACGAATACAACTATCTTATTCCGACTCACTTGTTTCTTCTTCTTCGGTTTTGGTTCGTTTTGCCAAGTTTCTAGGGATATATGATGTTCCCCTAATACGAGCCGTCGTTTTCCACATTGGTTTAGAAAAACCTGGTAGTTTAGAGGTTCCCAGGTCATTGTTACAACTTAAGGACTTCGGGGGTTGACGATACATATAAAGTTCATCGGGGTTGGAATTAGATTTCTCTATTTTTATGCCCTTTTCCTTATTATTTTCTTTTACCTTTTTAAATTCAGTTGGGGTAATTTCTATAACATCATCGAAATTCTCGTCGGAATCCGATTCATCGGAGAATTGGTAATCCTCCCAATATTTTGCTTCCTTGGCGGAAACACCATTGACCATAATTAACCTTGGTCGGTTGGTTGAGGATTTTCTTTTACTTAACCGTTTTATTATTTCCCCCACCGGTTCTATTTCTTCATCCGGTTCCGATTCTTCTTCCGGTTCCGATTCTTCTTCCGGTTCCGACTCTTCTTCCGGTTCCTCTTCGGGAACTTGTGAATCAGTCCACGAATCATTCCAATTTACATTTGACTCTTCATTATTATTAGATGAGTCAATGGGACTTGTTCTAGAGGTAGACATCTATCACATAATATCAAACGCGTTAAGAGATTAATATATCACATAATATTCACATGTTAAAAATATATAGTTTCCAACAAAATTTGTTAAGCAATCATTTTTCAAGTAAACACGGTCGAAGTCCAGACTCACTAATGCATCCTAACAAACTCGATAAGACACACTAATGCAAAATTCTGGTTCTCTAAGACCAACGCTCGGATACCAACTGAAATGTCCCGTTCTTATTGACTAAAAACGTTCCATATTAATTGATTTCGTTGCGAGGTTTTGACCTCTATATGAGACGTTTTTCAAAGACTGCATTCATTTTAAAACAAACCATAACCTTTATTTCATCAATAAAGGTTTAAAAATCTTTACGTAGATTATCAAATAATGATAATCTAAAATATCCTGTTTACACACGACCATTACATAATGGTTTACAATACAAATATGTTACAACAAAATAAGTTTCTTGAATGCAATTTTTACACAATATCATACAAGCAATGGACTCCAAATCTCGTCCTTATTTAAGTATGCGACATCGGAAGCTCTTAATAATCACCTGAGAATAAACATGCTTAAAACGTCAACAAAAATGTTGGTGAGTTATAGGTTTAACCTATATATATCAAATCATAATAATAGACCACAAGATTTCATATTTCAATATACATCCCATACATAGAGATAAAATTCATTCATATGGTGAACACCTGGTAACCGACATTAACAAGATGCATATATAAGAATATCCCCATCATTCCGGGACATCCTTCGGATATGATATAAATTTCGAAGTACTAAAGCATCCGGTACTTTGGATGGGGTTTGTTAGGCCCAATAGATCTACCTTTAGGATTCGCGTCAATTAGGGTGTCTGTTCCCTAATTCTTAGATTACCAGACTTAATAAAAAGGGGCATATTCGATTTCGATAATTCAACCATAGAATGTAGTTTCACGTACTTGTGTCTATTTTGTAAATCATTTATAAAACCTGCATGTATTCTCATCCCAAAAATATTAGATTTTAAAAGTGGGACTATAACTCACTTTCACAGATTTTTACTTCATCAGGAAGTAAGACTTGACCACTGGTTGATTCACGAACCTATAACAATATATACATATATATCAAAGTATGTTCAAAATATATTTACAACACTTTTAATATATTTTAATGTTTTAAGTTTATTAAGTCAGCTGTCCTCGTTAGTAACCTACAACTAGTTGTCCACAGTTAGATGTACAGAAATAAATCGATAAATATTATCTTGAATCAATCCACGACCCAGTGTATACGTATCTCAGTATTGATCACAACTCAAACTATATATATTTTGGAATCAACCTCAACCCTGTATAGCTAACTCCAACATTCACATATAGAGTGTCTATGGTTGTTCCGAAATATATATAGATGTGTCGACATGATAGGTCGAAACATTGTATACGTGTCTATGGTATCTCAAGATTACATAATATACAATACAAGTTGATTAAGTTATGGTTGGAATAGATTTGTTACCAATTTTCACGTAGCTAAAATGAGAAAAATTATCCAATCTTGTTTTACCCATAACTTCTTCATTTTAAATCCGTTTTGAGTGAATCAAATTTCTATGGTTTCATATTGAACTCTATTTTATGAATCTAAACAGAAAAAGTATAGGTTTATAGTATAAAAAATAAGTTACAAGTCATTTTTGTAAAGGTAGTCATTTCAGTCGAAAGAACGACGTCTAGATGACCATTTTAGAAAACATACTTCCACTTTGAGTTTAACCATAATTTTTGGATATAGTTTCATGTTCATAATAAAAATCATTTTCTCAAAATAACAACTTTTAAATCAAAGTTTATCATAGTTTTTAATTAACTAACCCAAAACAGCCCGCGGTGTTACTACGACGGCGTAAATCCGGTTTTAAGGTGTTTTTCGTGTTTCCAGGTTTTAAATCATTAAGTTAGCATATCATATAGATATAGAACATGTGTTTAGTTGATTTTAAAAGTCAAGTTAGAAGGATTAACTTTTGTTTGCGAACAAGTTTAGAATTAACTAAACTATGTTCTAGTGATTACAAGTTTAAACCTTCGAATAAGATAGCTTTATATGTATGAATCGAATGATGTTATGAACATCATCACTACCTTAAGTTCCTTGGATAAACCTACTGGAAAAGAGAAAAATGGATCTAGCTTCAACGGATCCTTGGATGGCTCGAAGTTCTTGAAGCAGAATCATGAAACGAAAACAAGTTCAAGTAAGATCATCACTTGAAATAAGATTGTTATAGTTATAGAAATTGAACCAAAGTTTGAATATGATTATTACCTTGTATTAGAATGATAACCTACTGTAAGAAACAAAGATTTCTTGAGGTTGGATGATCACCTTACAAGATTGGAAGTGAGCTAGCAAACTTGAAAGTATTCTTGATTTTATGTAACTAGAACTTGTAGAATATATGAAGAACACTTAGAACTTGAGGATAGAACTTGAGAGAGATCAATTAGATGAAGAAAATTGAAGAATGAAAGTGTTTATAGGTGTTTTTGGTCGTTGGTGTATGGATTATATATAAAGGATATGTAATTTTGTTTTCATGTAAATAAGTCATGAATGATTACTCATATTTTTGTAATTTTATGAGATATTTCATGCTAGTTGCCAAATGATGGTTCCCACATGTGTTAGGTGACTCAAATGGGCTGCTAAGAGCTGATCATTGGAGTGTATATACCAATAGTACATACATCTAAAAGTTGTGTATTGTACGAGTACGAATACGGGTGCATACGAGTAGAATTGTTGATGAAACTGAACGAGGATGTAATTGTAAGCATTTTTGTTAAGTAGAAGTATTTTGATAAGTGTATTGAAGTCTTTCAAAAGTGTATAAATATATATTAAAACACTACATGTATATACATTTTAACTGAGTCGTTAAGTCATCGTTAGTCGTTACATGTAAGTGTTGTTTTGAAACCTTTAGGTTAACGATCTTGTTAAATGTTGTTAACCCAATGTTTATAATATCAAATGAGATTTTAAATTATTATATTATCATGATATTATCATGTATGAATATCTCTTAATATGATATATATACATTAAATGTCTTTACAACGATAATCGTTACATATATGTCTCGTTTAAAAATCATTAAGTTAGTAGTCTTGTTTTTACATATGTAGTTCTTTGTTAATATACTTAATGATATGTTTACTTATCATAGTATCATGTTAACTATATATATATATCCATATATATGTCATCATATTTTTTTTACAAGTTTTAACGTTCGTGAATCACCGGTCAACTTGGGTGGTCAATTGTCTATATGAAACATATTTCAATTAATCAAGTCTTAACAAGTTTGATTGCTTAACATGTTGGAAACATTTAATCATGTAAATATCAATCTCAATTAATATATATAAACATGGAAAAGTTCGGGTCACTACAGGTGAAGGGTTATTCCGGAAAACTTATCTAGGGTAAAAGCTAGATTTAATTTTCAAAAGATCAAATGTTTTCATAAAGATCCAATTTCCTAAAGGATCTAATTTTTCATAGTCATGTGTGACTGTAAACCACAACGTTACTACCATTGTTCATACCGCCGTATAGAAATCACTGATGTACAAAGTGTGAAGAATAAAGAAGTGATTCTAGTATTTTTATTTCAATACTATATTGCTTGAGGACAAGCAACGCTCAAGTGTGGAAATATTTGATAATGCTAAAAACGAACATATATTTCATAGCATTATCCCTCAAGAAAGATAAGCTTTTAGTTGCAATTGTTCTATTTACAAGTGATATTTGTTTAAATAATAAAAGGTGAAGACAAAAGACAGATTCGACGAATTGAAGACGCAAACGACCAAAAAGCTCAAAAGTACAAAGTACAATCAAAGTGGTTCAAATTATTGATAAGAAACGTCTCAAAATTACAAGAGTACAAGACGCAAAACGCAAAATACAAGATATTAAATTGTACGAAAGGACGTTCGAAAATCCGGAACCGGGACCAGAGTCAACTCTCAACGCTCGACGCAACGGACTAAAAATTACAAGTCAACTATACACATAAATATAATATAATATTTAAATAATTCTTAAAATTATTTATATATTATATATATATTTATAAACCGTCGGCAAGATGCAAATAAAGTCATGTGAGCTGGAAAAACAGGCCATGCGATCGCATGGCCTGGAAGCCTAAATCCCATGCGATCGCATGGTGAACAGTTTGAGGCCACATTGCTATAAATTCGCAGTTTTGGTTGAACTTAAATATATCTTTTTCTCTATCTCTCTCACGTATACATATATATATATATATATATATATATATATATATATATATATATATATATATATATATATATATATTAATTATAATTATAATTTTAATTTTAATTTTAATAATAAGGGTATGTTAGCGAATGTTGTAAGGGTGTAAGTCGAAATTGTGTCCGTGTAACGCTACGCTATTTTTAATCATTGTAAGTTATGTTCAACCTTTTTAAATTAATGTCTCGTAGCTAAGTTATTATTATGCTTATTTAATGCCGAAGTAATCGTGATGTTGGACTAAATATTAAAATTGGGTAATTGGGCTTTGGACCATAATTGGGGTTTGGATAAAAGAATGACACTTGTAGAAATTAGACTATGGGCTATTAATGGGTTTTATATTAACTAAATGATACCTCGTTGATTTAATATATAGACTTATAATTTCACGTATTTATATATAACCATATGCGCTTGACTGGGCACGGTGGGCGGGATATCTATAAATACCAATAATTGTTCATTTTACCAGAGACGGAACTGGATTAATAGTTAATAGACTTGTTGAAATAGGGGTGGATTACATTCAAGGGTAATTGGTGTAATTGTTAACAAAGTAGTAAAAACTTGGACTACATGCAGTCGATAACCTGGTGTATTCATTAAACAAAGTATTAAGACCTTGGTACAATTCGAATCCCCAATTAGTTGGAATATTTGACTTCGGAAATAAGAATAATTTGACGAAGACTTCCGTATTTTATGATTATGACTGATGGACTATTATGGACAAAATCGTATGGACATATCAAATAATCCAGGACAAAGGACAATTAACCCATGGGAATAAACTAAAATCAACACGTCAAACATCATGATTACGGAAGTTTAAATAAGCATAATTCCTTTATTTCATATTTAAATTCCTTTATTTCATATTTAATTGCACTTTTAATTATCGCAATTTTATTTATTGTCATTTTATTTATCGTACTTTAATTATTGTCATTTAATTTACGCTTTAAATTAAGTTGTATTTATTTTTAATATTTTACATTAGGTTTTAACTGCGACTTAAGTTTTAAAAATCGACAAACCGGTCATTAAACGGTAAAAACCCCCTTTTATAATAATAATACTACTTATATATTTATATAATTACAAATATAGTTTTAAAAAATTATAGCGTTAAACTTGGCTGAGTTCCCTGTGGACGAACCGGACTTACTAAAAACTACACTACTGTACGATTAGGTACACTGCCTATAAGTGTTGTAGCAAGGTTTAGGTATATCCACTCTATAAATAAATAAATAACTTGTGTAAAATTGTATCGTATTTAATAGTATTTCCTTGTAAAAATATAACTATTTTGCATACACCTCTAAGCACATCAATGCCCTTCGGGCTATGTAATGCGCCAGCAACATTTTAGAGGTGCATGGTAGCAATATTCCACGACATGATTGAACGTTTCATAGAAGTCTTCATGGATGACTTCTTTGTTTTCGGAAGTACCTTCGATTCGTCCCTTTCCAACTTGGACAAAATGCTCACCCGATGTGAAGAATCAAACCTAGTGTTAAACTGGGAGAAATGTAACTTCATGGTAAAAGAAGGAAAAGTTTTATGACACAAGATATCCAAGTCAAGAATAGAGGTTGATAAAGCCTACGTAGAAAACATAGCCAAGTTACCAGAACCGACTACAGTCAAAGCAGTTCGAAGTTTTCCGGGGCACGCTGGATTCTACCGCCGGTTCATCAAGGACTTTTTAAAGGTCACTAGACCTATCACTCACCTCCTTGGAAAGGATATTCTGTTCAACTTCACCGAAGAGTGCACTCAAGCATTTAATTATCTGAAAGAGCAGCTCACACACGCACCTATCATGATTGCTCCAGATTGGAGTTTATCGTTTGAAATCATGTGTGATGCTAGCGATTTCACAGTTGGAGCCGTCCTCGACCAATGGAAGATAAACATTTTCATCCGATATATTACACTAGTAAAACCTTAACTGGAGCTCAAGAGAACTATACAACCACGAAAAAGTAATTACTTGCCGTAGTATTCGCCTTCGATAAATTTTGATCATGATATCTTGTCCTATCCAAGACTACAGTCTATACAGACCATTCAACACTTAAATATATGTTCAAAAAGCAAGACACAAAACTGAGACTTCTACGATGGATCCTACTTTTACAAGAATTTGATATCGAGATTAAAGATAAAAAAGGGGCAGAGAACGTCGCAGCAGATCATTTTAGTCGATTGGAAAATCCATCGATG
This sequence comes from Rutidosis leptorrhynchoides, assembly GCF_046630445.1. NCBI lineage: Eukaryota > Viridiplantae > Streptophyta > Magnoliopsida > Asterales > Asteraceae > Rutidosis > Rutidosis leptorrhynchoides. The sequence continues at coordinate 400,113,947 of NC_092333.1, forward strand.
GGACCACTTGTAGAACAAGATATCAGAGACAAATTTCCGAAAGAATAACTTATGAGCTTGGGACAAGTCGAAGTAGGATCACAATTTACTGATACCCCTTGGTACGTAGACATAGCCAACTTTATAGTGGCTGGAGTAGTTTAAAAAGGAATGGGCACCTCTCGAAGACACAAATTCTTCAAAGATGTGAAATCTTACTACTGGGAAGATCCGTACTTGTTTAAAGTCTATCCAGACCAAGTAATTAGGCGGTGTATAGAAGAAAAGCAAGCTATCGGGATTCTTCATCAATGTCATTACGGGCCAAGTGGAGGTCATCAAGGAGCTAATTTAACAGCAAGAAAGGTCTACGATTCAGGATTTTACTGGCCATCTATATTTAAATATACGCAAGAGCTTGTGAAAAGATGTGACGCATGTGAACGTCAAGGAATGATTTCCGCAAGGAATGAAATGCCACGCACCAACATCCATGCTTGCGAGATTTTTTATATATGGGGTTTAGACTTTATGGGGCCATTCCCTAAGTCTAATGGCAAATAATACGTCCTAGTAGCAGTAGATTACATATCACGATGGGTAGAAGCACAAGCCTTCCCAACGAATGATGCCAAAGTCGTCACCAATTTCCTGAAGACACTATTTAGTAGATTCGGAGCTCCACGCGCTATTATCAGTGTTAGAGGCACACACTTCTGTAACACTCAGTTCATGAAGGTGATGCAACAGTATGGAGTTACCCACAAGATGTCCACTGCATACCATCTACAGACTAACGGGCAAGCTGAAGTCACGAACATAGCATTAAAGAGAATATTGGAGCGTATCGTCGGTAATCATGGGAATAGATGGGCTGAGAAGCTAGACGATGCTTTATGGACATTTCACATTGCCTATAAAAATCCTCTTGGCACTACACCATGCCGGATGATCTATGGTAAAGCTTGTCACCTTCCGCTGGAGTTAGAGTACAAAGCTCTCTGGGCGCTGAAGACCTGCAACCTTGATCCTTCTGAAACCAGTAGACATAGAAAAATGCAGTTAAATGAATTAGCCGAATTAAGAGATCAAGCATACGAGATGTCATATATCTACAAGGAGAAGACAAAGGTTTTACACGATGCAAAATTAATCCCGATAAAGTTCGCTCCTAGAGATAAAGTTCTACTCTTCAATTCGAGACTAAAGAAATTCTGGTAAGTTTAAATCCAGATGGAGTGGACCATTTAAAGTGTTACTTATCTTTCCACATGGAGCCGTAGAATTAGAAGGACCCACTAGGAGCTTCAAAGTAAATGGCCACCGTTAAAAGACTTATATGGAAGATTACCCGAGGGAGGAAGATTCTTTCACCTTTAATCCAACTTAAATTTAAACCAACCAGGTATTTTAAAATTCGAGCTTGAAAGACTTTTTAAACAAAGCGCTCTTGGGAGGCACCCCAAACCTATCCTAGTTAGTACTTTCTTTCTTTACTTTATTTTGAGTTTATTTTATTTCTATATTTATTTTCATTGATGATTTATTACCTGTTACTAACCCTAAGTGTTTATCTTACACTATGTGTAAGAAATTACTTAGTTCTGAAAAAATTGTTAACTGTGATAAAAAGATGAATACAGGTTCTACTATGGGCATTCCGGTCAAATGAAAGAGGATTGATGTCGTTTACAGTTCAGATTAGATCAGCCTCGACCTTCTACCGGCCAGATTCGACCTTGCAGAATGATTATGCCGAGTTTAGAGGAAGAAGATGAGACACCGATCACATCATCACGACCTTTGAGATGATCCGTACGATTCGCCTCATGATTAGTGCATCAGGGAGAGCCATCAGAGCCACACCCAATAGTCAACGTGTTCCATTATTGGGTATGCTCCACAGACTGAGACTTGACTTGGTGTATGGCACAGGACCATCAGACACTGTTTGCAGCACAGATGGCACACTTCGAGAGATATGGTGTGCCACGCAGATATTTGAGACCCTTTTCGTTTAAGTTGGATCTTACCTCCCATCCTTCTCATGGAGATGTCCCACCTATCGCCGTACCCCTTGTGTCCACGGCATCTACTGCCACTCCAGCATCTGCATCCCCTACCATCACACCACCGCCTAGAGTTGAGACTGTTGGTGTAGTTGAGCATTCATTTGCCGCACCACCTATCGACGGTCACCTCATCACTGTCCTCGTCACTTCAGAGCCAGCATCCGTACCTCAACCACCATTTGAGCAGATTTTTGGGCTTAAAGATACCATACCCGCTCCGGTGTCCTATGATCCTTTCAGTTTGGAGGACTTATCGTTACCTTCAAACCTTATTCTTGATGATCTTCTGAGAGAGGCTTGTAATGGTTTATTGGATGACATAGTTGGGCTCGAGGATTTTGATCCAGCTACTATTTGAGATCTTAACTTCACAGCAGCTCCACAGATACGTGGGTAGGATAGTTATCATTAATATCTTTTATTTTTATTTCTAGCTTAATATTTTTTTTTTTATCATATCAGAAAAGCATGTACTAAAAATTTTGTGTAGTGGATTATGTCTATTTTTTTGCAGAATTATTAGGAAAGAGCCTGATACTTTACTAAGCATCGGACATAGGAACTTCTTAATAGAGACCTGACCATCGGAAAAGTGACTTATCCTTAGTATCCTTTTCTCATATTTATAAACTATTAAATTCTATAAGTTTGGGATTACCCCATCACTTTTAGATATACAATATTGCAAACACACTAAAACCTCTATATAGTAACCCGTCCTAATCCACCTGGACGAAGTCTTCATTAGATGGTCCCATTACGAGGTTCTGACATCTATATGCCAGGAACGACTCCATGTAATATCTTTAAAATGAGCAAATGCACATCGGAAGTTTTCTTTCGTACCTGAGAATAAACATGCTTTCAAGTGTCAACCAAAAGGTTGGTGAGTTCATAGGTTTATCATAAACAGTAAAATTCATCATTTTGATAGACCACAAGATTTAAATACAGTACACCTATCTCGTGTACAAAACCATTTTTCATAATGCTTAGCAGAGTAAGTTCGTATCCTTTTCTCCCCCGTAGGTTCCCTCGCGATTTTTAATAACCGTACACATATTTCTTGCACAAAAATAACATACACATAACCTGTGTATAAAATCATTCTCTCGATACATAACATTCACTTCGCTTTCATAGCTTGGCTTGGTAACTGACCTTAACATATAATGCGCATCAATAATATCCCCAAAACAGAACATCTCGTCTGTATAATATATAAACTTCGAAGTACTAAACACCACGCCCACTAGCCCTTCCGTCTAGTGAACATTCTAGGTGGGGGTGTTAAACACGGTAGCTACCTTTAGGATTCGCATGAATTAGGGCCATACCCGATTCTAATTCTTAGGTTACCAACCAATAATAATCAGGGGAAAAATATATTCATCAATTGGTGGCAATTATCATGTCCACCTAATTCAATAATAATCCACAGAACTTCTGTCTGCATAATAATTCATTCGAGGAATGTTTTGCTTGTGTCTATCTCGTCAAACATTTATAAAAGCATTTCATGTATTCGCAGTTCAAAATATATTTCAAAAGCATTTAATAAAGCAGTTATAAAAACAGCGCATGTATTCTCAGTCCCAAAAATGTAAAGAGTAAAAGGGAATCAATGAACTCACAATACGATATTTTGTAGTAAAAATATGCATACGACCGAACTGAACAATGCAAGGTTGGCCTCGGATTCACGAACCTATATCATTTATATATATATATATATATATATATATATATATATATATATATATATATATATATATATATATATATATATATATATATTTAATGGTAATCGACCAAATTTTCATATTATTAGTGATATAGTTGTTATTTCAATAAATTATATGTTTCATTAATAACTTAATTAGATATATTTATTTTTATATTGAAAATCTTTATTTGGATATATTAGTAATAATGATAAAAATAATACTAATTGATGATAAAAATCATGATGATTCTAATATTAATAATAATGATAATGTTAATAATAAAAATGATAATTTTGGTAAGAATGTTAGTTTCAATAATAATACTAATAAAATAATAAATTTAAAATTAATGATACTTTAGTACTACTAATAATAATAATAATAATAATAATAATAATAATAATAATAATAATAATAATAACCAAATTTTGTTTTCTTTATGCTGTTACGTTGCATTAAACCAAAAACCCACAAAATTTACTTTTGGAACATACTAGGTTCTTGGACTCTTGATACAACTTGGGACCAATTACTTATTTTTGGCCCAACAAAGAATTGTGTCGAGCTATTCTTGCTTTAGTTTCTGTTTTGGTGAATGAAGATGAAACGAGGTTAAAGTGAGGCGAGATGCATGAAGATAAAGGATGATGATGATCCTATGATGAAACAATGATAACAGGAAGATGAGTATGATGATAATTACGTGAGGAATTGGTGATGATATTGATGCTATACAATCGAGGTGATGATGATGATGAAAACCCGTTAAGATGATGATGATGATGATGTATAGTCAAGATGATGATGATTTTATGATCATGATAGGATTATGATTATGATAATGGTTTAGACAACAATTAGGATTGTGGTTTGATTATGATGCATATAGAAACGATGAACATGAAATAATGGGAGAGAATGATGTCGAGGATAAATGATAGGAAGGAGATGATAAACGGTTTAATATAGTTTATATATTTTAGCGTGCGAATCATTTTAGAAAAGATCAAACAGCTTCAATGGTTTAGATGAGTGTTCATGAAGAGAAGGGTCCTGGGTTCGAGCCCGGACCGTGGCAACTTTTTTTTTAGAAAAAGAAGAAGAAGAAGAAGAAACAGATATAAGATAAGATAAATAAATTAAGGTGTACTCTAAACTTGAAAATCATGGGCAGCGTAATGGTTTGACGATGTATCATGTTTAGTGGGATGTCACGGGTTCAAACCCGGACTTGGACATTTTTTTTAGGATTACTTTTTTGAGGTAGTTTACTTATCACATATCATTATTATTATCATTAATATTATTATTATTATTATTATTATTATTTTTCGGTTCTCCACCTATACTAAACCAAACGAATAGAAAATAGGTAATAATAATACCACCGAAAGATTTACGTGGGAGTTTGCAACCATGGCCCATGTTGCCTCAAGGGTGCCACGTTTTATTTACTCTTTTTTTTTCTTTTTTTTATAGTAGCTAGTGGGTAAGTATGTGTTTGATAACTTGACCCACCTCAGAAAAAGTATTATAATTAATCGATCAAGTTGGTTTTTCTGATTGGAATTTGTCTGTTAAAAGAAGTTTAAAAGCACGAAATTGGTAGCCATTGTGGATGGTGGTTTTTGAAAAGAAAATAAAAAAAAATGCGTACAACAGTAGCAAAAAAAGCTGCCTCTTGATCAGCGAAAATAGCAGTAATAGTTATAGTAATAAGGATGCTTTATATTGTGATGATCATGGTGGTGGTTTACATCGTGAACAACAAAAAAAATTAACGGTGGGGTTATTGAGTTTTCAAGGGTTTGATGATGGTTCATGGTGGTTAAAAGACTGCAGCAGTTTAGTAACATGGTTTGGTTGTGAGAACAAGGGTGTTTACAATGGTGGTGTTTGTGATGGTTCATGGCTGACCAGAAATAGTGACGATAGCAGTAGCAAAAATTCAAGTGGGTTCGGTTTATGGGTTCACGAAGGAAAACAGAAAAATCAAGTGTAACAGTAATGTAATTACAGAAATAGTAGAAAGGAAAAGGAAAATAGCGGTGGTGTAATAATGGTTCCGGCTGTAAACAGAAAATCAATAAGGTTTTGGTGACTGATTGCAGCAGCAGTTTATACTGCTGCATCTGTTGCTTGTGCATTCGATTGTTCAATGTTGCTCACAATTTCTGTAACATCCCGCGTTTTTCCGTTAAATTTATTTTAACACCGTTTTTTTTATATATATATAATATCTTCCGTTATTTAATTATAACGACACCCGTTTACTCTAGCGTTTTTTTAAAATATTCGTTTGGTTAATTCACGCACCCGCACCCGAACTAGAGGGACCATTTTTGCCAAGTGATCAAAGGTGTGACTAGGTCAACTAGTCAACACCCTTTCTCCTCCATTCATTTATTTTCATTTCATTTTCATTTTTCCTTTAACACTTTCAACTTTTCTTTCAATCTTCATCATCAAGAATCATCATCTACTTACAATCGATCAAGCTTCAATCAAAACAAATTATATATTCATGATCCTCTCTTCATCCTCTTCGATTTGGTACCAACTTCATCACATTTGGGTAACATTTCTAAAACACTAGATTTCTTTAAATTCGTGTTCTTGACTTATAAAGTTGTTAATTAGTGTCTATGGCTCATTGTGATGTCGTGTATGTAATTTGTATGCTCGATTTGTTGTATTTGGTGTAACTAGTTCATTATGAAAATTGATTGCTAAATCTTTGATTTTGGATGATTAAAAGTTGTTTAATTGTTAAAGTTCATGTATTAAATGTGTTACTAGCATCATTAGCTTCAAATTGATGTGTAGGTTGATTAAGAAAAACTTCAAAAACATGATTATTGATTTTGAGATGTTTGACTAGGGTTTGATAGTTCTTGACATGAATTTTTGGATGCTTGAATGTCATGGAATGTTAATTGTTAGTGTCTAGTAGTAATGTATGCTTCATTACCTTCAAAACGGCATATCATATGTGTGAATTGGTTTCCCGAAACTCAAAATGCAATTGATGAACTTGAAACTTTGAAAATGGACTTTTATTGTTCGCTTGATGAGATTTCGGCTATTGTAAATGATGTTATTGTTGGACCATAAGTGCTTAGTTGTATTCCTCGTCAAAATACCTTTCCAACGATATATGATAGGCATTATAAGTGTTTGCGGGTCAAGAGTTGGGTTGGAAAAGGTTTTGGTTCATGCATACTTTGAAAAACTGACCAGAATTCTCTGCCCAGATGGTGGCGCGGCGCGCCCCATCCCCGCGCGGCGCGCGGATTGGCCTGGTCAGATTCTGACCTCTTTGTCCCATTTCACGTGAAATGTTTGACTAGCTACCGACCTCCGATTCACATGAAACTTGTTCTAATATACTTGTATATGAATAATTAGCATAGAAAAATAGTCCGGGACCCGACCCGAACATGTTGACTTTTTCGTTGACTTTGACCCGACCAAGTTTGACTTTTTGTCAAACTTAACCAATTAATTATGCAATTTTTCTAACATGATTCTATACTTGTATCTTACATGAAACTTGACAATTTTCTTCACATGCTACATAATCGAGTCGTGTCGAGCCATAGGACTAATTGAACAACTTTGACCCTTCGTGACTATCGTTATTGATACAACCTACTTGTTTAGGTCGAGATTAGCTTTGTCTTATTGAAAAAGATATCGTTAGATCATCTAAAACAGCTAGAGCCAATTCTAGCCATGACTTAGATTTCATTTCCGCAAAGATAGATGCTGTCGAGAGACGAATGGAAAAGATGACTAAGGATATACACTCAATACAAATTAGTTGTGAGCAGTGTGGAGGACCACATTTGACAAAAGATGGTCTCAGTATTGAACTAACAATTGAACAAAGAGAGAATATTTCATACATAAACCAAAGGCCTGGAAATAATTATCAGAATAATTATCAACCGCCAAGACCGATTTACAATCAAAACCAGAATTATAACCGAAATGTTCCATACAACAACCAACAAGGTCCTAGTAATCAACAAGTATCCAACAATACTTACAATCAGCAAAGACCTAATTTTCAAAACAAACCACCACAAACCGATGATAAAAAGCCGAATTTAGAAGATATGATGACGAAGCTAGTTGAAACTCAAACGCAGTTTTTCACATCTCGGAAACAAACCAATGAACAAAATGCTCAAGCATTTAGAAATCAACAAGCTTCTATTCAAAATCTGAAACAAGAAGTAAGTAACCTAGCAAGGTTAATAGGTGAAAGAAAACCGGGAAGTCTACCTAGTGATATAAATGCTAACCCCCGGAATGAAACAGCTAAAGCCATTACCACAAGAAGTGGTACAACACTTAAACCACCTGAAATACCTGAATTTCTGATGAGGCTATTCCTACTCCACAAGAACCACAACCTGAACAAGATAAGGGAAAAAAAACCGGTAGTTGAAAAGGTCAATGAAGATAATACAGTTAAGGCTAAACCTTATATTAAACCATACCAACCACCACTTCCTTACCCGAGTTGAAGCCGAGCAATCCAAATTCTTGGATATGTTTAAACAAATAAATGTCAATCTTCCTTTCATTGATGTGATTTCAGGAATGCCTAGATATGCTAAATTCTTGAAAGATCTGATCACGAATAGAAAGAAAATGGAAGAACTCTCGGCCGTTACTATGAATGCTAATTGTTCAGCAGTGCTGTTGAATAAGATACCAGAAAAATTATCTGATCCAGGAAGTTTCACAATTCCATGTTTTTTGGGTAGTCTTAGTTCAATAGAAGCATTGGCAGACTTAGGTGCTAGTATAAATTTAATGCCGTATTCACTATACACTAAACTAGACCTTGGAGAATTGAAACCAACAAGAATAAGTATACAACTAGCCGATAGATCAATAAAATATCCTAGAGGGATAATGGAGAATATGCTAGTTAAAGTTGGTACTTTAGTATTTCCAGTAGATTTTGTTGTTCTGGACATGGAAGAAGATTCTCAAGTTCCTCTCATATTAGGAAGACCATTCTTAAACACGGCTAAAGCAATGATAGACGTGTTTGGTAAGAAATTGACCCTAAGTATAGAGGATGAGAGTGTTACCTTTTCAGTTGATAGAGCTATGCAACAACCGCAATCTGCAGATGATACATGTTATTATATTCAAACTATAGATTCACATGCAGAATTGTTAGAAGAATTTCCAGAATTACAAGGAACAGGAGAATGTTCTTTAGGAGAAGGGACTGATCCAATTGATGAAACTGAAATGTTAGCTACACTAATAGCTAATGGATATGAACCAACAACAGAAGAAATTCAAATGCTAAAAGAAGAAGACAGATATCGATATATAAATCATCGATAGAAGAACCTCCGACATTAGAGTTAAAGCCACTTCCAAACCATTTGGAATACGCTTATTTACATGGTGAATCTGAATTACCTGTAATAATATCATCTTCTCTTACTGAAAATGAGAAATCTCAACTCATTTCTGTGTTGAAAGCTCATAAACCAGCCATTGCATGGAAGATTCATGATATTAAAGGAATAAGTCCTTCGTATTGCACACATAAAATCCTTATGGAAGAAGGTCATAAAACGTATGTGCAACGCCAACGAAGACTAAATCCGAATATGCAAGATGTAGTTAAAAAAGAAATTATTAAACTGCTAGATGCAGGTTTAATTTATCCAATCTCTGATAGTCCATGGGTAAGCCCAGTTCAATGCGTGCCTAAGAAAGGTGGCATGACTGTCATTACAAATGAGAAAAATGAGCTTATTCCTACTAGGACTGTAACAGGATGGTGTGTTTGTATTGATTATAGAAAATTAAATGACGCCCCCAGAAAAGATCATTTTCCCTTACCTTTTATTGATCAAATGTTGGAAAGATTAGCCGAAAACAGTTACTATTGTTTTCTAGATGGATTTTCCGGATATTTTCAAATTCCAATAGCACCCGAAGATCAAGAGAAAACCACATTCACGTGCCCTTATGGTACTTTTGCTTACAAACGCATGCCATTTGGACTTTGCAACGCCCCTGCAACCTTTCAAAGGTGCATGATGGCGATTTTTCACGACATGATAGAAGAATGCATGGAAGTTTTCATGGATGACTTTTCAGTCTTCGGTGATACTTTTGAATCATGTCTAGTTAATCTGGAACGAATGCTTATTAGATGTGAACAATCAAATCAAGTACTTAATTGGGAGAAATGTCATTTCATGGTTAAAGAAGGCATCGTTCTTGGACATAAAATTTCAAAGGAAGGAATTGAAGTGGATAGAGCTAAAGTAGATGTAATTGCTAAACTTCCACATCCCACCAATGTTAGAAGAGTTAGGAGTTTTCTAGGGCAAGCCGGTTTTTACCGACGTTTCATAAAAGATTTTTCTAAAATTGCCACTCCTATGAATAAACTCCTAGAAAAGGATGCTCCATTCATCTTCTCAGTTGAATGTATCAAATCTTTTAATATTCTTAAAGAGAAACTCACTAATGCGCCGATCATGATAACACCAAATTGGAATCTACCGTTTGAACTTATGTGCGATGCAAGTGATTTTGCAATGGGAGCCGTTTTAGGACAAAGGATTGAAAAACGATTTCAACCTATAAATTATGCTAGTAAGACATTACAAGGAGCACAAACAAACTATACAACTACTGAAAAAGAACTCCTTGCTATTGTCTTTGCTTTTGACAAATTTCGATCATATCTCGTTCTAGCAAAAACGGTGGTCTATACCGACCATTCTGCTCCTAGATACCTATTTTCGAAACAAGATGCTAAACCAAGATTAATCCGTTAGATCTTACTCTTACAAGAGTTTGATATTGAAATCCGAGATAAAAGAGGAGCAGAAAATCTCGCCGCTGATCATCTTTCTCGTCTTGAAAATCCTGAATTAGAAGTTCTAAATGAATTGGCCATACAAGACAACTTTCCTGATGAATATCTATTGAAGATAGATTATAATGAAATTCCATGGTTTGCAGACTATGCAAACTACTTAGTATGTGGATTCCTTGAAAAAGGATTATCATACCAAAAACGAAAGAAATTCTTCAGTGATATAAAACACTATTTCTGGAAAGATCCACATTTGTTTAAAAGTTGTCCCGATGGAATAATACGCCGATGTATATTCGGAGATGAAGCTAGTAAAACCTTAAACCATTGTCACACAGGACCAACAGGAGGGCATTATGGGCCTCAACTAACAGCAAGAAAAGTTTATGATGCTGGATTCTATTGGCCTACAATTTACAAAGACGCACACCTTCTTTGCAAATCCTGTGATGCTTGTCAAAGGGCCGGAAAAATAAGTCAACGTGATGAAATGCCACAAAATGTCATTCAAGTATGTGAAGTATTTGACATTTGGGGTATTGACTTTATGGGTCCATTTCCAAAATCTCATAATAATCTCTACATTCTCGTTGCCATAGATTATGTATCTAAATGGGCGGAAGCACAAGCTCTCCCAACTAACGATGCACGAGTTGTAGTCAACTTTTTAAAACGTCTTTTTTCAAGGTTTGGAACACCGAAAGCTTTAATAAGTGATCGGGGAACTCATTTCTGTAATAATCAACTTGAGAAAGTTCTTAAAAGATATGGAGTAACTCATAAAATCTCCACCGCATATCATCCACAAACAAGTGGACAAGTTGAAAATACCAACCGAGCATTAAAACGTATTCTAGAGAAAACCGTAGGATCAAATCCGAAGGAATGGTCCATAAAATTGGAGGATGCACTCTGGGCTTTTAGAACAGCCTACAAAACTCCAATTGGAACCACACCTTTTAGACTCGTTTACGGAAAAGCATGTCATCTTCCAGTAGAAATTTAACACAAAGCATTTTGGGCTTTGAAGACATGTAATCTTGATTTACATGAAGCTGGACGTCTACGGTTAAGTCAATTAAACGAATTAAAAGAATTAAGACATGAAGCATATGAAAATTCGTTAATCTATAAGGAAAGAACGAAGAAATGGCATGATAAAAGAATCAGAAGTTCAAAAGAATTTAAAGAAATAGATAGAGTTCTTCTTTTCAATTCACGATTCAAGCTATTTCCTGGAAAATTGAAATCAAGATGGTCTGGACCATTCATAGTCAAAAGAGTTTTCCCATATGGAACAGTAGAATTAATAAATTCAAATGGGATTGAATTTAAGGTTAATGGTCACAGAGTTAAACACTACATAGATAGTCCGATGGAAGTCGACAACGAAGTTAATCACAATTTCGATACCACAGCTAACTAAGTGTGGGGAGAATCAGGTCTTTAAAGGATAATATGTATTTCTGTTAGAGTTAGATTTTCTGTTTTCGTGTAGTTCTCAAAAATGGAACCCGAATGGTCTTTCCCTAGCAGACCCTAAAGAACTAGTCTTCTCCCCCCATTCTGAAATTTTTTTTTTTTTTTAGGTTTTTATGAAATGAAGACTTCCTGTGAACTAAACCATGGTCTAATGCTACACGCTTTGATCACTAAACGTAATAATGACACACTTCTGAGTGAAATAGTATCATTAATCAGAGGTAAATTGGACGGAGTAAGAAAAGAATTCAGATGCGAAGATAATAAGTTACAATTTGGTAAAGGAAAATTAAAATCCGCAGCGAAAAGAAGAGCACGACACCTTGAAAAATGTCACAAATGCGGAAAATGGTCACACGAAGGTAAATGTTCAAATAATCAAACCTATTCAAATATCGAATTTGTTACTCTATGCAGAGATGGACCGTTCATATGTTTAGAAGAAAAAACATTAAATGCTCGAGGTTACGCCTATGTAGCCATGGAAAACCAATTAGTCCGACTATCTTATGAGTGGGCTAGAGCGTATCACTAAGAAATCTATTTCACAGGTAAGTTTGTACAGTTTTTATTTTTATTTTTATTTTTAACCTTTTGATAATAAACGCTAATTTGTTCGCTATAAAGTATTAAATTGGTATTCGATAAAATTAAGTCTTGCGACCGAAATTGTTGATATCATTCAAAAATTTATTACATCACTGCGAAATTTAACGTTTATTCTTAAGGTATAAATATCTTTAATCAATCAACCCAAAATATTTCAAAAATTCGTCATGAGTTAAATTAGGTCATGGAACCGAAATTACTTTACCGAAAAGAGGGGCGTATATTTTTGATAATATTTGATTGATTAAAGTGGGATAAAAGACCAAAAAGATTTTTAATTTTATTTTTACCATGTTTTTAAAATTAATATTAAATTAATATTGTAAACTTCTTTAAAATTGTAAATATTTGAAAATTTTAATATAAGTTTGTATGTATAAAAACAAAAATATAATATAAGTTTGGTGTGAATTTTTAATATGAATTTTTAATTTTATGCATTTTAAATTTAAGTTTGGTGTGAATTTAAAAACAAAAACTTACTTTATTTCGCTAAGTTAAAAATACGATTTTTAAAATTCGTCGTGAGTTGAAGACTAGGTCGTTGAACCGAAATTGCTTTACCCGAGGAAGGGAAGAGAACTTTGATTATCATTATTTTTAATCTTATTTAAACTAAAGTATGCCAAAAACATTAAAAAACCCAAAAATCTTTACTTTTAAAACCGCGTTTAAAAAGTGACAAATTTTAAAATTTTGTCGAGGGACGGACTAGGACAACGATCCGAAACACCCTCGCTCCTAAAGGAAAACAAAATTTTTAGAATTTAATTAATTATATGTTTTATAAAGTATAAGGTTTTATAAAAAAAAAGGCTAAATTACTGTAGCCGGGCACCCATGCGATCGCATGGGATTCTCCCTACACCTCCATGCGATCGCACCACAAATTTCGGGCCAGACACAAATAGCTCAGAGAGCTGTGTTCTTCACACCACAACACACACATACCCGAAAATACTCCCAAATCACCTCTAAAATTCGCAATTTTTCACCGTAATTCGTCATTTTTCTTGCTCTAATCATGCCTAGATTCGCATTCTTCAGCAAAAAGGTAAAAATTACACCCCTAAACTCTATAAGTTCCTAGTTTTTGTGATAATTACCAATATTTTACCTAATACAATTTTGTTAATTTCTAGTGTAATTAGTGTTTAATTGTTAGTATTTTATGTATGTATGACCTAGATTGATGCTATTTAATATGATTTGAAGCCAAAAACTTCAAAATTTTTAGAAATCTAGGGTTTGTGTTCTTGAGCAATTTGGGGCTTTTTGATATAAAGAGGTTATGGCCGATTTTTGTCATGAATTATTGCTAAATTGAGTAGTGTAACATGTTTAGGTAGTTAAATGATCCAAACATTGATCCTAAACATGATTTTTGGAGATTAAAGTGGACTTTTTAAGTCCAAAATTCATGAACTTGATTAATTTGATATATTTGCCATTTGAGACTTGTTTAATTATTAGTAATGACTATTTTGACATGTTATTTGAGTTAAATGCTTATGAACTTTGTCTACATTTTCATATGTACTTATTTGAAAAAGTGTAGAATTGTGAAAAATTGTGAAAATGTGTATAAGTTTAATTTTGATTTAACATGTTATAGTGATTGTTTTAAGTTGTTATTTTGCTAACACTAATGCATATTTGGATGCACAAATTTTGTGCTTAATGTGTTTTGCAGAAAGCCGATACGGGAGGTTCAGGAGCATCATCATCTAGACAGCCTGCTCCAGCTCCAGAACCAGAACCAGAAATGCAATATGAACCTGAACAACAACCACAACATCATCCTGAACAGCACGTACCCTATTATGATCTGCTACAGTTACCTAATGAATTCACATTATTTCCCCCACATCCACCTGTCGAATACCCAACAATTCCGGAACACACATTACATCCTAATCTGAGATTCGACAGACGATGGAGAGATTACCCGGCATATCAAAGTAATAAGTTCAAGTTAGTAACAAAAGAGGTAGAGGTGCCAAGGGTAATTGATTGGAATCCTTTGGAAACGGTCCATCTAGCTGACCGTGTTAGACAGCATTTGGTACAAAGGTATGGTAGTTCTTCTTTTACAGATTGGGAACGTCTTTTCACCATTCGCAGACCTGTATATAAGGAATGGTGTGTTGAGTTGATGAGTACTATAGCTTTAAATGTAGATGTAGATAGGTTAGATGATAGAAGTTTTCTTAGATTTATCCTTGGCAGTAGGATGTACAGGATGTCCATGATGGACATGGCCAGGGCATTACAGATTTACACTCCTAGTGAATTGCTACTACCCGATTGTATGAGTTTGATTTATCGTGGTGAAAGGGTAGATAGGAACTTTGACGCTGACGCCGTTTGGAGGCGTATGTCAAACTATAATGTTTTTACACTAGGAGGGAAACACTCCTACTTACATATTAACAAAGCCGAGCTTCGTGTGATTCATAGATTTTTGGCTAACTCGATTACACAAAGAGGTCACAATAAGGAGAAACTGACCTTACATGATTTATTCTACCTAAAGTGTATTTGGGACCTGAGAAGCTTTGTTAATATCCCTTACTGTGTTGGTTTTTATTTATCTAAAATGGTAGAAGGAATGCAGGAAGGGAGTATAATAGGAGGAGGTATTTTTGTTACTCTCATTGGAGAGTATTTAGGTATTGATAGGAACCAAGGGGGTCCATTACAGGTTTGTAGAGAACAGGTTGAGCCTTTAGGATTGAAAGTTTATGTGGGTGCTAAGGTATTGAAAAGTAGACGCAACCAAGCAGTGCCCTATGAAGGTAATCATCCACAGGTAGAAAGGGGTTCAGACGAAGAAATGGAGGAAGCGGAAGACATCAGGGATGTCATTCGAGATGCTATTCTTGACATAGTATGTACGAGTAGTGGAACTCCGAGCGAGTATACGAGGATTATAGGTGATGCCAACACGATAGCTGGTTAGTTCATCAGCACCAAATCATGAGTCAGCTATCATATCAGGTACCAAATAATTACGTGCCTACTCGACCTGCTCATTTTCCGCCACATAGCCCCGATATCCGACCACCCTTTAACCGATATGACTATAACCAAGCCTATCAGGACACCTATAACCAACAATGGAACCCACCTGATGAGATGAACTGGAACCCCTATCCAGACTGATTTGGTTCCATTTGGTTATTTTTATGATTTTTATCTTTTTATCTTTTTAATTATTCATGTTTAAACTTATGTTCTTGGATATATTTGTGTAATTTTTATTATTTTTATTATTATTGTGTACTAATATTTTACATTTAGGATTTGAAAGTGGGATTTTAAGTCCCATTTCAAATTGCCATGCATGTTTATATTTGTATGTATGTATATTGTCGATTGTACAAAATAGGGTAAAACAGCGCATTTTCAAAGACTGGCATTAAGTTCAGCAAAAGCTAGTAATTTTGACGACAAGATGAAAAATAAATGTGATGTAACAACAAGACGGAATGAACAAATGATATGCACCATTTATCATTCAGCAAAAAAACGCCACTATGTTTAGAAACTTTGGTAAAATTTAATCATTTTTCTGCGCTAATCACCCTCAATAATTTAAATTGTTACTGATTTCTTGCAAATGAGGGCATTGCAAGATCTTAAGTGTGGGAAGGGGTTAAATTCTTTCGGAATTTTAAAAGTTTTACTTTATACACTTGGTTACCATTAAAAATACTAGTAACGCAGTAGTTGTATTAGAATCTGGTGCTCTCTGATAATAAAGAACAACCCTAGTCTTATATACTGACTACCCAATTCTAGTAAATTTTTCAAAATTTTCAATTAAATGAGCTCAAAATCATGTTTATACATATTTATGAACAATAAAACTAGGTGTTAACACCGAAATTATTGTTACCTCGGAAAGGACATAAATTGAGAAACAAACCAAAATGTTAGAATTCATTTAAAATGGAATAGAGGACAATAAAAAGGAAAATAAAAGCCAAGTGTGGGAAAATTACCAAGTTATTTTAAACATATGTTACATATTTCTGTAACAAATAATTAAAAATACTTTTGCTTTGGACTAAACTAAAAAGTTTTACCTGATTTACTGTAAGAAAGATGGATCTACACGATGAATCAATTCCATCATTAAAAGGAAGTAAAGTCTTCCAAAAAAGAAACGCGCTTCTTGATTTAGGTTAAGAAGTTGTCGTCCAGACCAGCTGTAGGTTGACGAAAAACCTAGAAAAGTCATCACTAAAATCAGCAGGAAATCCACGGACCTCAGCATCAAACAGGGTCGCCAAGTGGTCAGACTTATCCTAACCATGAGAGGATCTGTCTTGTAAAATGGGGAGGACGCCGTGCAAATTAGCTGGATAAGACTAATGAATCAGATCCTCAGAAAAGGATAATCTCCTTAAAAGATCAAAAATCAGCTTTTAAGCCTGATATTACTCAATCCTTGAGATTGACCTTAAAGATTGAGAATTCAAACTCATGGAATTCAATGATATCTAAACTCGAGCTTGAAAGAGAAAATATTTTGATCAAATTATAAACCGATTTGTTTTATGAAAACCCATTTTCAATGCGTTCATTACCATTGAACGTAAAATCCTAGGAATTCACCTGGAATTCATTAGGTCACCTGAACCAAATCGGGTGTCAACCATAAGAACGGTGGTTGCATAGCATAGTCAAAGACAGGACCTTGTGATAGACCGGAAAATTATAAGGGTGAGCTTTACTATTGCTCCTCCAAAGGATAGTAATTGCGTCCGGCACGTTATAGACCATAATTAAAAGTAGGTCAGGGGACATTGCATTAACAGTTGCTTGTTCAACGCTTTCCTTTACAACCGGATGGTAGTTTATCGAAAGGTAATATACGGAGCAAGTATACTGGACGTGTTGCTTTCCCAATACAAGGTTAGCAAGTGGGTGACACAAAACCACAAGTTTTGAGCTAAAATTTTCAAATCTGAAACCCACCAAACCCACAAAAATATTTTGCAAACACCGGTGAAGGGTTATTCCGGAAAACTTATCTAGGGTAAAAACTAGATTTAATTTTCAAAAGATCAAATGTTTTCATAAAGATCCAATTTCCTTAAAGGATCTAAATTTTTATAGTCATTTGGGACTGTAAACCACATCGTTACTACCATTGTTTATACCGCCGTATAGAAATCATTGATGTACAAAGTGTGAAGAATAAAGAAGTGATTCTAGTATTTCAAGACTATATTGCTTGAGGACAAGCAACGCTCAAGTGTGGGAATATTTGATAATGCTAAAAATGAACATATATTTCATAGCATTACCCCTCAAGAAAGACAAGCTTTTAGTTGCAGTTGTCCTATTTACAAGGAATATTCGTTTAAATAATAAAAGGTGAAGACAAAATACAGATTCGACGAATTGAAGACGCAAACGACCAAAAAGCTCAAAAGTACAAAATACAATCAAAGAGGTTCCAATTATTGATAAGAAACGTCTCAAAATTACAAGAGTACAAGATTCAAAACGCAAAGTACAAGATATTAAACGTTCAAAAATTCGGAACCGGGACCAAAGTCAACTCTCAACGCTCGACGCAACAGACTAAAAATTACAAGTCAACTATGCACATGAATATAATATAATATATAATTAATTCTTAAAATTAATATATATATTATATTATATTTAAAAACGGTCGGCATAAAAAAACAAAGACTTTTGAGCCTCCCCAGCTGGCCATGCGATCGCATGGCCTTGAAGGGCAAAGCTCATGCGATCGCATGAGCACCTTTTCCAGCCCACATGCCCTATAAATTCGCAGTTTGGTGAACGTAAAAATCCACATATCCATCCTCTCTATCTATATACGTAAATATATATATATATATATATATATATATATATATATATATATATATATATATATATATATATATATATATATATATATATATATTTATATTTTAATTTTAATTTTAATTTTAAATCCTAATAATAAGGGTATGTTAGCGAATGTTGTAAGGGTGTAAGTCAAAATTCTGTCCGTGTAACGCTACGCTATTTTTAATCATTGTAAGTAATGTTCAACCTTTTTAATTTAATGTCTCGTAGCTAAGTTATTATTATGCTTATTTAATCCGAAGTAATCATGATGTTGGGCTAAAAATATTAAAATTGGGTAATTGGGCTTTGTACCATAATTGGGGTTTGGACAAAAGAACGACACTTGTGAAAATTAGACTATGGGCTATTAATGGGCTTTATATTTGTTTAACTAAATGATAGTTTGTTAATTTTAATATAAAGATTTACAATTGGACGTCCATATAAATAACCATATACACTCGATCGGACACGATGGGCGGGGTATTTATATGTACGAATAATCGTTCATTTTAACCGGACACGGGAATGGATTAATAGTCACTAGAATTATTAAAACAGGGGTGAAATTATATACAAGGACACTTGGTGTAATTGTTAACAAAGTATTAAAACCTTGGGTTACACGCAGTCGATAACCTGGTGTAATTATTAAACAAAGTATTAAAATCTTGTTACAGTTTAAGTCCCCAATTAGTTAGAATATTTAACTTCGGTATAAGGATAATTTGACGAGGATACTCGCACTTTATATTTATGACTGATGGACTGTTATGGACAAAAAAAACCAGACGGACATATTAAATAATCCAGGACAAAGGACAATTAACCCATGTGCATAAAACTAAAATCAACACGTCAAACAACATGATTACGGAAGTTTAAATAAGCATAATTCTTTTATTTCATATTTAATTTCCTTTATTTTACATTTAATTGCATTTCTAATTATCGCACTTTTATTTATTGTCATTGTATTTAATTTCACTTTTAATTATCGTACTTTTTAATTATCGCAATTTTATTTTATCACAATTTCCTTATCGTTATTTACTTTACGCTTTAAATTAAGTTATATTTATTTTTATTATTTTACATTAGATTTTAACTGCGACTAAAGTTTTTAA
Organism: Rutidosis leptorrhynchoides; assembly: GCF_046630445.1. Classification (NCBI taxonomy): domain Eukaryota; kingdom Viridiplantae; phylum Streptophyta; class Magnoliopsida; order Asterales; family Asteraceae; genus Rutidosis; species Rutidosis leptorrhynchoides. The sequence goes on from NC_092333.1 coordinate 400,133,697, forward strand.
AATCGACAAACCGGTCATTAAACGGTAAAAACCCCCCTTTATAACAATAATATTACTTATATATATTTGTATTTTTATAAAATAAAACTAATATAGCGTTAAGCTTTGTTTAAAGATTTTTCCCTGTGGAACGAACCGGACTTACTAAAAACTACACTACTGTACGATTAGGTACACTGCCTATAAGTGTTGTAGCAAGGTTTAGGTATATCCATTCTATAAATAAATAAATATCTTGTGTAAAATTGTATAGTATTTAATAGTTTTTCCTAGTAAAATATAAGCTATTTCATATACACCTCGCATAACATCAATTGGCCAAGTGAACTCGTTTGCGGAGTTATTCAACATGGCTAGGGGTTTCGAATCATATTCGCGATCGAAAGCTAGGGAGCTTTCAAGTAAGAGAAGGGTTGATTCGTATGGTGCTCCAAGTAAGAAAACTAAGGGCGCAAGTGCGAGTATGGGTAATGTGGAGAAAGGTTTGACGAGTTCTCGTGCGCCTAGATGTTTCAATTGTGGTGTTAGGGGCCACAAGTTGTGGGAATGCACAATGCCGAAGAGTGATGATGGAATGTGCTACTATTGTCATAAAGAGGGACATCGTAAGCCGGATTGTCCCGAGTTGGCGGCGGCGAATGCCGCAAGGAGACGTTGAGGTATGTTTCATTTTAATAAATATGCCCTTTAAATATTTATTTATGTGTCGATGCATTCGGGTTTGTGGGTTGCATAGTGTTTTGCATGTTATTGTTATACGTGACGTTCCTAATGGAAGTACCCTATGGTGACGTTTTGATTAATGGGCGAAGGGCGTAAGACTTGGTGTAACCAAGCATTCCTTAGTATTGAGAAATGTTCTACCAAGCCTTGGGAATGGGCTTTGATGTTCGGATGTTAGAGCATGTTCGCTCTCGTGTTGAAATTGATGAACCGTGAGGTTCGTCGGGTGGTTGGAACCTTTGAGATCGAGTGTTTTGGATCTCGATGTATGTTGGTAATGGAGTCTACATGATGCGACATTAGGTGCCTCTTTCATACCTACTAGCATAGTGTTCGACTCCGATGGTGTTGCGGTTACATTGTGCTTAGGGTACCGGAGAGAAACCCTTAGGTACATGAGTGACTGGGTGAAATTTGACAACCTAAAGCAATTGGATGATTGCGAGTGTATAGTTATGTAATTTGTGGTACACTTTTCGTTCAAAGTGTTTAAGGATTGGTTAAAATTTGGTTAAAATCCTCCGTGTGCTCAAGATTGGAGCAAGAAGTAGTGATGGGTCGTGTCAACCCAATTGTTGGTAAAGTCTACCCTTGGTAGCATTGTACGGTAGTACGAGATGCGTTTATGGAACGTGGTTCCAAGTGGGGGAGTTACACTCCCGCACGAGGAGGTTTTAGTGTGAGATTTAGGATAATGCTTTTGGTAGATCCGGAAGTTTGCGTTGGGACCTAGTTTTGGTCGATTTGTGGTAGAGTACAATTTTGATTAAATTCTACTTATGATTTTGGGATATAAATTATCACCGAGGTGATAATGTGGTAATCTCGTTGAGAGATAATGGGTGTGTTTGGCGAGCAAGGTGAAATCCCTCGGCTAAGGGATGTGCGTGGTGGATTCTCTTGTAGAGAATTATTGTTTTGTGCCTATGTTCGATATAGGTGGTTCTTGCTCGATTGTGTGAATGGTTAGTGGTATTTGTTAGGGTTCACCATAGTGTAGCAGAGCGCGATGTTGCACTACTCGTTGTTTGAAGCCAAAAGTGCATATGAGATTGATAAAGCATGACCTTTGGGGTCCGCTGACTTCATCATGGTATTGTTGATTGGTGGAGCATGACCTTCGGGGTCCGCTGGCTTCATCATGGGTTTAGTGTTATATCGGTATGGTATAACGTTATCGGAATGGGAGTACCATTCATGAGTTGTGTTGTGGGACGTGAATATCGGGTTGTTCGTATTCACAATATTTCGGGTAGTACGATTGTCCCTGTTGGTTGGACTCATAGTTTGAGGTAGTGAATGTCGGGTAGTTCAGATTCACTAAGGCTCGGGTTGTACGGCCATTTTCGGTTATACTATGTGGCGGAGGTAGTGAATATCGGTTTGCGCATATTCACAATGACTCAGGTTGTGCGGTCATTTCGTTGTGGGATATATGGATTGGGTTGGTGAATTTCGGGTTGTGCGAATTCACTAAGGTTCGGGTTGCTTCGACCATCCTCTATATGTGTTTAGGCTCGGGTTGTTTCGGCCATGTTGTGTTGTGTGATCTATCGGTTGTTTTATACACCGATGGTGGGGTCGTAAGGACCGTGTGGTGTGATCTATCGGTTGTTTTATACGCCGATGGTGGGGTCGTGAGGACCATGTTGTGATATCAGTGATGCGATAGCTGTGTTTCGCTCACATGTTGTTACGGGTGTGACAATAGTCGATTTTGTACACCTTGGGTTTAGTGTTGCCTTAGTCGTTTCGAGCGCTATCAGTTTTAGTCGTTGTTATGATGTTACGGTAATTGCATATTGGTCGTGTTGCACACTACAAGGGATGTTTCGTGATTGGTGTTATCCTTAAGGTTTCGTTTGGTTTGGTCTTCATCGTTTCGGGTTGTTGACCTAAGGTTGAGACTTGGTTGCTTTTAGCCTTGTACTCGGTAAGGGTACGCTAAGGGATTGATATCTCGGTAAGAGACTGGATGAGTTTCTCCGATATGAGGGAATGAGCAAGTGTTAGTGCTTGGATTTGCGGATTTGATAAATCGCGGGTGACGATTTAGTTGTTAAAGGCGATTCATTGGGAAGAATTGCTTAGGAAAGTCGGATTGGGACTTATGTTTGAGGACCGTGGAGTGTGGTTCATTTGGTTAAGTAATGAGGATCACGAGGACGTGATCGATTCTAAGTGGGGGAGAGTTGTAAGACCCCAATATTTATGGCACACAGAGTTTTAAATGATGTACGTATAGTGGATAAAGCTTAGTGTAAATGTTAAAAGGTCAGAATCTTCCCAGACATGGGTGCGCGCCGCGCACCATAAGGTGTGCGCGCCGCGCACATGCCCAGCGACAGAATTCTGCCTTTTTCTATTTTAAGTTTAATGAGGGGCTTTTTGGTCTTTTCACTTGAGGCCGGATCTCAGGCCTTATCAGCTGGTTTGGATCCACTTTTGGATCATTTTCACATCCATTCATCACTCTCAAGTATCTTAGAGAGAGAGGGAGAATTCTAGTGAGAGAATTGGGGTTTTGGAGAGGAAGGAGCTTGAATTGATCAAAGTCTTGGGTTTTAAAGTTGTTCACCTCGTTCCTAGCTTCGTTTTGGTTGTTGTGGTAAGTTCTAACTCCGAATTTCATTGTTTGATTTTGATATTCAAGTTAGGGTTTGAACTTAAATTGTTGATAAACCTATTTAAACTCATGTAGTGAGTTTAGTATTGCTTGTAATCGGGTTTATTGTTATTGTTGGTGGATTTTGGGTTGGTGAACAAATTGGTTATGATTAGGACTTGTAATTGGGTTTAATCACTAGGTTTAGCGATTATGGAAGTATTGGAACCCTTTTTGTGTATTTGAAAGACTAATTTTGGAGTTGAGTCAAAATTAGGGTTTTTGGGTGATTTTGAGATTGATAAGTGTTTAACACTTAAGATTGGGTTCATTGGCATATTAGAACCATGTTCACTTGTGATTAGTGATTATTGATTAGTTTGGAAGCGTTTTGTGTTTGTTAGTGCAATTGGTCGAATTTGCACTAAGTGTCGAATTGAGTTGGTTGTAAATCCACTCTAAGTGTGTTGTTGTAATTGTGATAATGGAATAGGTACTTTAAATGACGAGTTGCGGATTACTTGGAAGCATTCATCAAGACGACAAGGTGAGTGTTAATATCCTATGTGCATATGTATGTGTAGGATGGGTGCGGGTCGGGTGAAGTGGTTCTCGGTTATAGAGCTCACTTCACATATAGGTGGATTTTCATGGACTTGTAATAGGTCCAATTGGCACGGTTGTGCGTTTTGGTTGACCACCATTGGCGAGTTTCACACTTGTGTGTACGATATCACATGGATTGTGATTTAGAGTTATAACCCCGACGGCGTGGGTTATGGAGTGGGAAATGAATATCGGTTTGCTCGTATCCATAATATTTTGAGTAGTAAATCTCGGGTAGTGCGGATTCATGATGACTCGGGTTGTTCGGTCATCTTGTGATGAGGTAGTGAATCTCGGGTTGTGCGAATTCACTAAGGCTCGAGTAGTTCGGCCAACTTCGGTTGTTGAATTGGTGAAGAAGTGAATATCGGGTTGTGCGAATTCACTAAGGCTCGGGTTGTTCGGTCAATCTTCGTTGTGGTATTTGGTTTTCTGTATTGGGTTAAGGGGTTAACCTTGGGCATTTATATATAAATTGTTATATATATTGATATATTGTTGTGATGTAGCTAACCCTCCGGGTGTAGCTGTTTGGCGTTGTTCACATCGTCGTTGGTGAACTTATGTTTGTTGATGTATTTTCGCTTGTTGCTTAGTGATCGTACGGTATGCTTAGATTAGCTTGTCTTTATGCTTGGATGCTCCGGTATGCGGTATTTGATTATTTGTGTGGCGTGTCCATTTTATGCATATATATGTATGTAGTATATTTTCACTCACTAAGCGTTAGCTTACCCTCTCGTTTTTTACATTTTTATAGATTGCATGGATGCGGTGGCTCGGGTAAGCGGGAACTAGTGGACTCGCATAGTTGGTTTTTGGATTGATTAGGATTGGGTAGCGTATCCCCAATCGCCATGCTCGGTCTTTATTTTTTGTTAAAAATCATGTGGTCGAAAACTTGTAGTTTGTACGAAAGTCGTAAAACGGCCGATGTGGGCCCGGTCTCGTAAAACTCATTTTATTATTGGAACGTGTTAGTTTTAACTAATATAAAATGTTGTGAAAAGCGTTTGGTCTAAATGTGTAGGGAAGTCGAAGATCTTTTCGCGTGAAACGGAATTTTTGGACAGCGGGCTGCCAGGCCCTGTGCGCGCCGCGCACAGGTGGGTGTGCGCCGCGCACCCCATCTGGTCAGCCCAGGTTTAATTTTTTTTTATGTTGCTGATAATGCTAAAAACGAACATATATTTCATCGCATTATCCCTCAAGAAAGACAAGCTTTTAGTTGCAGTTGTCCTATTTACAAGGAATATTTGTTTAAAAATTAAAAGGTGAAGACAAAAGACAGATTCGACGAATTGAACACGCAAACGACCAAAAAGCTAAAAAGTACAAAGTACAATCAAAGTGGTTCAAATTATTGATGAGAAACGTCTCAAAATTACAAGAGTACAAGACGCAAAACGCAAAGTACAAGATATTAAATTATACGAAAGGACGTTCGAAAATCCGGAACCGAGACATGAACCAACTTTCAATGTACGACGCAACGGATCGGAAATTATAAATTAATTATGTATATAAATATAATATAATATATAATTAATTATATAAATTATATATTTATATTATATTTATAATAAAAACCGTCGGCAGCCTTGGATTCCAAAAGTGTGAGCTGGAATCCACAGCTCCGCACTCGCGGAGCTTTGAAGACCAAAATGCACAGCACTCGCGGAGCACTCTCTGCCTATAAAAGAACATGCATTTCGACGATTTATATATACCTTTTATATTTTATAGATATTTTTCTTTCCCCATTTTTATGTATCAAGTATCACTCCAAATCGTAATCTCAATTTGTAATTTTAATTTTAAGTTAGTGATAATAATAAGGATCGATTAGTCGAATGTTTTAAGGTTTTGTAAGTCGAAACTCTGTCCGTGTACCACTACGCTAATAACACCCACTGTAAGTTATGTTTATGTTATTTTCATTAATGTCTCGTAGCTAAGTTATTATTATGCTTATTTAATGCCGAAGTAATCGTGATGTTTGACTGAAAATATTAAAATTGGGTAATTGGGCTTTGTACCATAATTGGGGTTTGGACAAAAGAACGACACTTGTGGAAATTAGACTATGGGCTATTAATGGGCTTTATATTTGTTTAACTAAATGATAGGTTGTTAATTTTAATATAAAGATTTACAATTGGACGTCCCTATAAATAACCATATACACTCGATCGGACACGATGGGAGGGATATTTATATGTACGAATAATCGTTCATTTAACCGGACACAGGAATGGATTAATAGTCTATGGAATTATTAAAACAGGGGTGAAATTATGTACAAGGACACTTGGCATAATTGATAACAAAGTATTAAAACCTTGGATTACACGCAGTCGATATCCTGGTCTAAATTTCTTTAAATTACGAAAATTTATTTTAAGTGGTTAAATTGATAGACATCAAAATTTTCTGGTTCTTAGTAATAGTTGGATTTGTACGTGGACCGGGTTATTGGAGCCAAACAGTACTCAATTATATTGAGACCAAACGAATCCTGCCCCTCTGCTGCATCTTTTGGCTATTCGAAACGTGGGCAAAATCAGAAAAGTCTATTAATTTGAAAACTTATATAAATTTTCTTTCTTTTTAAAAACTAATAGGATATTCAGTGAATGCGCCGAGCAAAACGTTCACCACCTTTTGTACGTTCACCACCTGTAACTCGATCAAGACATCTAGCAAACATCGTTGCCATTGATTTTTCTTTAGAATCGTCATCCAGTCGACCAAGTACTCCAATTCAAATTTCCGATAATCCATTTTTTGAACCTGACCTCACAATTGAGAATCCGGAGAATATTCAGGGACAATTCATAGATCCTGAACCATTAATCTTTCCTCCAGAACCACCAATCATTCAAACAGAGATTGTTGAGGAACGAACCATTAAATCAGAATCCTCTAGTGATTCAGATTCAACAAATTCAATCATGGAGAATCTAGAACCTTTAAGTATGGAAGACCGAATGAGAGCTAAAAGCACTGGCCAAGGTCACGCAATTACTCAACCAGACATTAATGCGCCAGATTATGAAATCAAAGGACAAATTCTACACATAGTAACTAATCAATGCCAATTTAGTGGTGCGCCGAAGGAAGATCCAAACGAACATCTTCGTACCTTTAATAGGATCTGCACTCTATTTAAAATAAGAGAAGTGGAGGATGAACAGATATATCTCATGTTATTTCCCTGGACTTTAAAGGGAGAAGCCAAAGATTGGTTAGAATCGTTACCTGAAGGGGCGATTGATACATGAGACGTTTTAGTTGAAAAATTTCTTAAACAATTCTTTCCGGCATCTAAAGCCGTAAGACTTCAAGGAGAAATTGTTACGTTCACACAGAAGCCAAATGAAACTCTATATGAGGCATGGACAAGATTTGGAAAGTTATTGAGAGGATGTCCGCAACATGGTTTAGACACCTGTCAAATAGTACAAATATTCTACCAAGGATGCAACATCGCTACAAGAAAAGACATCGATATAGCAGCTGGTGGTTCCATTATGAAGAAAACAGCAACTGATGCTTATAAAATTATTGATAACACTGCTTCCCACTCACATGAGTGGCACCAAGAAAAAGATATCGTTAGATCATCTAAAGCAGCTAGAGCTGATTCTAGCCATGACTTAGATTCCATTTCCGCAAAGATAGATGTTGTCGAGAGACGAATGGAAAAGATGACTAAGGATATTCACTCAATACAAATTAGTTGTGAGCAGTGTGGAGGACCACATTTGACCAAAGATTGTCTCAGTATTGAACTAACAATGGAACAAAGAGAGAATGTTTCATACATAAACCAAAGGCCTGGAAATAATTATCAGAATAATTATCAACCGCCAAGACCAATTTACAATCAAAACCAGAATTATAATCGAAATGTTCCATACAACAACCAACAAGGTCCTAGCAATCAACAAGTATCCAATAATACTTACAATCAGCAAAGACCTAATTTTCAAAACAAACCACCACAAACCGATGATAAAAAGCCAAATTTAGAAGATATGATGACGAAGCTAGTTGAATCTCAAACGCAGTTTTTCACATCTCAGAAACAAACCAATGAACAAAATGCTCAAGCATTTAGAAATCAACAAGCTTCTATTCAAAATTTGGAACAAGAAGTAAGTAACCTAGTAAGGTTAATAGGTGAAAGAAAACCGGGAAGTCTACCTAGTGATACAAATGCTAACCCCCGGAATGAAACAGCTAAAGCCATTACCACAAAAAGTGGTATTACACTTAAACCACCTGAAATACCTGTAATTTTTGATGAAGCTATTCCTACTCAACAAGAACCACAATCTGAACAAGATAAGGAAAAAGAACCGGTAGTTGAAAAGGTTAATGAAGATAACACAGTTAAGACTAAATCTTATGTTAAACCATACCAACCACCACTTCCTTACCCGAGTAAAATGAAAAAAGAGAGACTTGAAGCCGAGCAATCCAAATTCTTGGATATGTTTAAACAGATAAATGTAAATCTTCCTTTCATTGATGTGATTTCAGGAATGCCTAGATATGCTAAATTTCTGAAAGATCTAATCACAAATAGAAAGAAAATGGAAGAACTCTCGGCTGTTACTATGAATGCTAATTGTTCAGCAGAGCTGTTGAATAAGATACCAGAAAAATTATCAGATCCAGGAAGTTTCACAATTCCATGTTTTCTGGGTAGTCTTAGTTCAATAGAAGCATTGGCAGACTTAGGTGCTAGTATAAATTTAATGCCGTATTCACTATACGCTAAACTAGACCTTGGAGAATTGAAACCAACACGAATAAGCATACAACTAGCCGATAGATCAGTAAAATATCCTAGAGGGATAATGGAGAACATGCTAATTAAAGTTGGTACTTTAGTATTTTCAGTAGATTTTGTTATTCTGGACATGGAAGAAGATTCTCGAGTTCCTCTCATATTAGGAAGACCATTCTTAAACACGGCTAAAACAATAATAGACGTGTTCGGTAAGAAACTGACCCTAAGTATAGAGGACGAGAGTGTTACTTTTTCAGTTGATAGAGCCATGCAACAACCGTAATCTGCAGATGATACATGTTATTATATTCAAACTATAGAATCACATGCAGAATTGTTAGAAGAATTTCCAGAATTACAAGGAACAGGAGAATGTTCTTTAGGAGAAGGAACTGAACCAATTGATGAAACTGAAATGTTAGCTATACTTATGGCTAATGGATATGAACCAACAACAGAAGAAATTCAAATGCTAAAAGAAGAAGACAGATATCGATATAAATCATCGATAGAAGAATCACCGACATTAGAGTTAAAGCCACTTCCAAACCATTTGGAATATGCTTATTTACATGGTGAATCTGAATTACCTGTAATAATATTGTCTTCTCTTACTGAAAATGAAAAATCTCAACTCATTTCTGTGCTAAAAGCTCATAAACCAGCTATTGCATGGAAAATTCATGATATTAAAGGAATAAGTCCTACGTATTGCACACATAAAATCCTTATGGAAGAAGGTCATAAAAAGTATGTGCAACGCCAACAAAGAATAAATCCTAATATGCAAGATGTCGTTAAGAAAGAAATTATAAAACTGCTTGATGCAGGTTTAATTTATCCAATTTCTGATAGTCCATGGGTAAGCCCAGTTCAATGCGTGCCTAAGAAAGGTGGCATGACTGTCATCACAAATGAGAAAAATGAGCTTATTCCTACTAGGACTGTAACAGGATGGCGTGTTTGTATAGATTATAGAAAATTAAATGACGCCACCAGAAAAGATCACTTTCTCTTACCTTTCATTGATCAAATGTAGGAAAGATTAGCCGGAAATAGTTACTATTATTTTCTTGATGGTTTTTCTGGATATTTTCAAATTCCAATAGCACCCGAGGATCAAGAGAAAACCACATTCACGTGCCGTTATGGTACTTTTGCTTACAAACGCATGCCATTTGGACTTTGCAACGCCCCTGCAACCTTTCAAAGGTGCATGATGGCGATTTTTCACGACATGATAGAAGAATGCATGGAAGTTTTCATGAATGACTTTTCAGTCTTCGGTGATACTTTTGAATCATGTTTAGTTAATCTTGAACGAATGCTTATTAAATGTGAACAATCAAATCTAGTTCTTAATTGGGAGAAATGTCATTTCATGGTTAAAGAAGGCATCGTTCTTGGACATAAAATTTCAAAAGAAGGAATTGAAGTGGATAGAGCTAAAGTAGATGTAATTGCTAAACTTCCACATCCCACCAATGTTAGAGGAGTTAGGAGTTTTCTAGGGCATGCCGGTTTTTACCGACGTTTCATAAAAGATTTTTCTAAAATTGCCACTTCTATGTATAAACTCCTAGAAAAGGATGCACCAATGTTAGATGTGTATTCGGAGATGAAGCTAGTAAAATCTTAAACCATTGTCACACAGGACCAACATGAGGGCATTATGGGCCTCAACTAACAGCAAGAAAAGTTTATGATGCTGGATTCTATTGGCCTACAATTTTCAAAGACGCACACCTTCTTTGCAAATCCTCTGATGCTTGTCAAAGGGCCGGAAAAATAAGTTAACGTGATGAAATGCCACAAAATGTCATTCAAGTATGTGAAGTATTTGACATTTGGGGTATTGACTTTATGGGTCCATTTCCAAAATCTCATAATAATCTCTACATTCTCGTAGCCATTGATTATGTATATAAATGGGCGAAAGCACAAGCTCTCCCAACTAACGATGCACGAGTTGTAGTCAACTTTTTAAAACGTCTTTTTGCTAGGTTTGGAACACCAAAAGCTTTAATAAGTGATCGGGGAACTCATTTTTTGTAATAATTAACTTGAGAAAGTTCTCAAAAGATATGGAGTAACTCATAAAATCTCCACCTCATATCATCCACAAACAAGTGGACAAGTTGAAAATACCAACCGAGCTTTAAAACGTATTCTAGAGAAAACCGTAGGATCAAATCCGAAGGAATGGTCCATGAAATTGGAGGATGCACTCTGGGCTATTAGAACAGCCTACAAAACTCCAATTGGAAGCACACCTTTTAGACTCGTTCACGGAAAAGCATGTCATCTTCCAGTAGAAATTGAGCACAAAGCATTTTGGGCTTTGAAGACATGTAATCTTGATTTACATGAAGCTGGATGTCTACGGTTAAGTCAATTAAACGAATTAGAAGAATTGAGACATGAAGCATACAAAAATTCGTTAATCTATAAAGAAAGAACAAAGAAATGGCATGATAAAAGAATCAGAAGTTCAAAAGAATTTAAGGAAGGAGACAGAGTTCTTCTTTTCAATTCACGATTCAAGCTATTTCCTGGAAAATTAAAATCAAGATGGTCTGGACCATTTATAGTCAAAAGAGTTTTTCCATACAGAACAATAGAATTAATAAATTCAAATGGATTTGAATTTAAGGTTAATGGTCATAGAATTAAACATTACATAGATAGTCCAATGGAAGTGGACAATGAAGTTAATCACAATTTCAACACCACAGCTAACTAAGTGTGGGGAGAATCAAGTCTTTAAAGGATAATATGTATTTCTATTAGAGTTAGATGTTCTGTTTTCGTGTAGTTCTCGAAAATGGAATCCGAATGGTCTTTCCCTAACAGACCCTAAAGAACTAGTCTTCTCCACCCATTCTGAATTGTTTTTTTTTTTAGGTTTTACGAGATGAAGACTTCATGTGAATTAAACCATGGTCTAATGCTACACGCTTTCATCACTAAACGTAATAATGACACCCTTCCAAGTGAAATAGTATCATTAATCAGAGGTAAATTGGACGGAGTAAGAAAAGAATCCAGAAACGAAAATAATAAGTTACAGTTTGGTAAAGGAAAATCAAAATTCGCAGCGAAAAAAAGAGCACGACACCTTGAAAGATGTCACAAATGCGGAAAATGGTCACACAAAGGTAAATGTTCAAATAATCAAACCTATTCAAATACCGAATTTGTTACTTTATGCAGAGATGGACCGTTCATATGTTTAGAAGAAAAAACGTTAAATGCTCGAGGTTACGCCTATGTAGCTATGGAAAACCAATTAGTTCGACTATCTTATGAGTGGGCTAAAGTATATCACTAAGAATACTATCTCACAGGTAAGTTTGTACAGTTTTCATTTTTTATTTTTATTTTTAACCTTTTGATAATAAACGCTAATTTGTTCGCTATAAAGTATTAAATTGGTATTCGATAAAATTAGGTCTTGCAACCGAAAGTATTGATATCATACAAAAATTTATTACATCACTGCGAAATTTACCGTTTATTCTTAAGGTATAAATATCTTTAATCAATCAACCCAAAATATTTCAAAAATTCGTCATGAGTTAAATTAGGTATTTGAACCGAAATTACTTTACCGAAAAGAGGGGCGTATATTTTTGATAATATTTGATTGATTAAAGTGGGATAAAAGACTAAAAAGATTTTAATTTTATTTTTACTTTGTTTTTAAAATTAATATTAAAATAATATTGTAAACTTGTTAAAATTAATATATATTTAAAATTGTAAATATTTGAAAAATTAATATTTTTAATATAAATGTATGAAAACAAAAATATAATTTAAGTTTGGTGTGAATTTTTAATATGAATTTTTAATTTTATGCATTTTAAATTTAAGTTTGGTGTAAATTTAAAAACAAAAATTTACTTTATTTTGCTAAGTTAAAAATATGATTTTAAAATTCATCGTGAGTTGAAGACTAGGTCGTTGAACCGAAATTGCTTTACCCGAGGGAGGGACGAGAAATTTTATTATCATTATTTTTAATCTTAATGAACTAAAGTATGCCAAAAACATTAAAAAAAACCCCAAAAATCTTTGCTTTTAAAATAATGTTTTGAAATGACGAAATTTTAAAATTTTGTCGAGGGACGGACTAGGACATCGTTCCGAAACAACCTCGTCCTAAATAAAAGGAAAAACAAAATTTTAAATTTAATTTATGTTTTGTTAGTATAAGGTTTTATAAAAAAAATAAAATAAAAATAAAAATAAAAATAAAAAAAAATAGCAGCGACTCGCGGAGGTTTTAGTGGGACCACCACCGCACTCGCGGAGCTTATAAAATCCAGGAAAAAAATATAGCTGGTCGAACAGACCAGTTTGTACACCACCCACACCCATTTTCTGCGAAAAACACACACAAAAAATCACCCATATTCGTGATTTTTCACCATTTTTCATCAAATCTTTCATAAAATTACAATGAGGAGACTATTATCAAGGAATTACTCAAGGAAATCGGTAAATTTCTACACCTAAACACCATTTAATCTGAATTTTTAGTGTTCTTGAACAATTTCATGCCTAGTTCGATTTTGATGCTTTCTAGTGTAATAATGCTTCAATTGTTTGTGTATTATGCTTGTATAACCTAGATTGATGCTATTTAACATGATTAGAAGCTTTGAACTTCAATTTTTGAATAATCTAGGGTTTGTGTTCTTGAGCAAAATTAGGGCTTTTTGATATAAACAGGTTATGGCCGAATTTTGTTGTTAGTTTATGCTAAATCGAGTAGTGTAACATGTTTAAGTTGCTAAATGATCAAAACTTTGATCCTAAACATGATTTATGAAGATTAAAGTGGACTTTTTGAACCAAAATTACATGAACTTGATTTAATTGATATGAATGCCATGAGGAACTTATTTAATTATTATAATGATTGTTTTTGACATGTTTTAAAAGATAAATGCGAAGGAACTTTGTATACATTTTTGTAAAAGTATATTTGTAAAAGTGTAGAATTGTTAATATTTTGAAAATGTGTATAGAGTTTAATATGGATTAAACATGTCATTGTAATTGTTTAGATTTATGATTTTGCTAAAACTAATGCATATTTGGATGCACAAAAATTGTGTTTATTTTGCAGACTGAAAGGGGTGAATCTTCATCCCAGGCTCGCAATGCTCCTCCGGAAGATGCAGATCAACAGGAAATTAATAACCAATACCGACAAGATATGCCTCACCCAATTGTTTCATATTCAAACATTCATGAGGCAGATTTGCATCCGAATTTTAGATTTGATAGATATTGGATAGACTATCCAAAATATCAAAAGAACCTGCACAACCTTGTGTCTAATAATGTTGAGGTACCCAGAGTTATAGATTGGGAACCATTAGAGGTAGTAGAATTGGCCGAGCGAATCAGGGAATTACTTACTCAAAGGTATGGTAATTCTACTTTTAGTGATTGGGTACATTTATTCAACATGCGTAGACCTGTGTATAGAGAATGGTGTATAGAGTTATTATGTACTATTGAAATAAATGATCGGGTAGATACTTTAACCGATCGTAGTTTTCTTAGATTTTTATTAGGAGGGGAGATGCGCCATATGTCTTTACTAGATATGGCTCGGGCTTTACGTATATATACGCCTGAGGAGCTAGCATCTTATGATTGTCAGAGGTTAATAGTTTATGGTAGGAGGGTGGATGAGAATTTTGATACGAATGACGTATGGAGTAGGATGACTAGCCATCACCGATTCCAGGGGGGATTATACTCTTATCTTGATATTGATAGAGCTGAATTAAGAGTAATCCATAGGTTTTTAGCCAATTCGATTACACAACGAGGTAAGAATAAGGAAAAGGTAAATGAACATGATTTGTTTTACCACATGTGTATTCGAGACTCACAGAGCGCTGTAAGTATACCTTTTTGTGTGGGTTATTATTTATCGACTATGGTTAGGGGTATGAGGCGTGGTAGCATAATAGGAGGTGGTATATTTATTACTTTAATTGCTGAATATCTCGGTGTGGATAGAAGTCGGGGGGGATTATTAATGGCAGAACCAGAACCCCGCGATAGAATAGATTTGCGTGTTTATCATGGTGCTAAGGTCTTAAAGAAACGAAACAACGCGGCAGCACGTTATGATGGCAGGCATCCACAGGTTGAGAGAGATCAACAGCAAGGTCAACCGGGAGGGGGTAATCCAATGACGAAAATGCAAATTTTTATGTCTCGACACGAGTATGAAATGGCTAGACAAAAAGCATTTCAAGATTGGCAGTATCATCAAAGCCAAATCATAAGTCATTGTACACACGTAGGTAGAAACTACATTCCTACCGTTATGCCCGAATTTGCTCCTTGGACTTTAGAGAGCCGACCACCATATCCTACATATGACCCGGCCCAAGCATTTTACAGCATCTATGGATACGCTTGGGACCCATCCGTAATTTTTTATTTTTATTTATTTTATTGTAATGTTACTAATTCTTAATTTTCTTATTTCTTATTTCTTATTTTTTTATTATAATAGCTTTAATAATTTTCTAACTTTATTATATTTTAATAATTTTTGAATGTGGTGTGAAAACCCAACTTCAAAAATATGTATATATGTGTTTATAGTTTATCTCATGTACAAAACAGGGTAAAACAGCGCATTTTCAAAGACTGGCATTAAGTTCAGCAAAAGCTAGTACTTTTGACGACAAAACGAAAAACAAATGTGATGAAACAACAAGATGGAATGAACAAATGATGTGCACCATTTATCATTAAGCAAACAAACGCCAATATGTTTGGAAATTTTGGTAAAATTTAATCATTTTTCTACGCTAATCACCCTCAATAATTTAAAATGTTACTGATTTCTTGCAAATGAGGGCATTGCAAGATCTTAAGTGTGGGAAGGGGTTAAATTCTTTCGAAATTTTAAAAATTTTTGACTTGTACACTTGGTTACCATTAGAAATACTAGTAACGCAGTAGTTGTATTAGAATCTAGTGCTCTCTGATAATAAAGAACAGCCCTAGTCTGTCACGACCCGGAAAATTTTGACTAAATTTAAACCAAAATCTCTATAAGATGTAATATTTTTGACTCGATAAGAAAAGTCTGTTAGGTTGAGTCTCAAAAATTGTGAAGTGTTTCATATATTCAAATGACCTTCGACTGTTCTCGACGATTTACGAAAAACTATTTGTATATAGATACATATATATATATATATATATATATATATATATATATATATATATATATATATATATATATATATATATATATATATATATATTTAAATATATATATATATATAATAATAATAATAATTTGAAATATTAATTGATATAATATATGATTTAATTTTAGGAAATAAATATGTAAAATAATATGCGATGTAATGAAAACTACTATTATAAATATATAGATATGTATATATATGTATATCTAAATGTTTCTTGTAAATATACCAAATTATATTAAATCTAATTGTTTAAAAATATATAATATATTTATTTTAGTAGTTAAAACTTGCTAGTTAAAACTGTTTGCATATAGAAAGAGAATATATTAAAAGTAATTGATCTCGAGCCTAATTAGTAACCGTCAGTGACACTCGGTTGACGTTTCGTTAGTTTTAATATAAATATAATACATGTTTATGAAAGATTAAAATAAAAATTGGAGTGTAAATTGATTACGAAGATTCTAGATTTGTTAAAAATATTTTTACCTTTTTAAGTTTAAATATTAGTACTCCGTACATATAAATTGAAACAGAAAATAAATAATAATCGAACCTTTTTGATCAGGTTTCAAACAGGTAATGAGTGAAATAATTAAATATAATCAATCCAAAAATTTGGGATTTTTAGGAACACTTTTATAGGTTAACTGTTTAGTAATGGACACGATATTGCAATCTGATAAAACTGTCGGTACATAAATCTAAATAAGAGGCGGCTTCACTATTTGGGAATTACTGTGCTAGATATTATTTTGATTCCTTCTTCATTTACAACTTGCAGATTATGAATATATATTTATATATATCACTCATACATACAAATTACTTGAATATTTATCAACCTCCACCATAAAACTTCTTCATCGTCCATCACTTGAAACCATGATCCACCGGCCACCACCTCCCACAGGAGCAATCACCATGTACAAACCTCAAAAACCGCCACACCCTCTTTCTCATATATCTCTCTCTATCTTCGGGGTATTAGAAAACCAATCACCACCTTCCTTTTCAAATCGATCACCATCATCATCACTTGTATTTTCCCTCTTTCGTTTGCTGTTCATGGGAAACGACTAAGACAACGGCTACAATCACCACAAGTACCATCATCAACCACCACGATCTCTCTCTCCTCCTTATCTCTTACTTTCTTCTTCGTGAAACAACCATCCACCACCTTCGACTTTATGTTTGGTTACTTGTGTACGTTCGAAACCCACTCTGCTAACTTTACTACTATTTTATGTTTATTAGTTTATGTTTCCACTTTAAATAATGCTACTGCCTGTTATATGTCCATTTTCAGTTTATTCAAAATACCTTCGTAAACCACCACATAATCTCATTTTTGTTGCATTTTTCGAATAGACCCAACACCACCACCAAACAAAAACCCACCTTGTATAAGTTATTTATTCCTGGTCGAACTATATTGTTTCTACCTGCTATTTTTCCTGCCGAAGAATACCAACCCACACCATCTGTTTCCGTTTTCTATTCGTTCCCTAACAAACCCAAAAAGACACCCATAAACCTTGTTAACTGCTATAGTGTTACTGGTAAGATATTATTTTTCTGTTTTGTTTTCGACTGTAACCGCCACCTAAACAATCACATAAAATCACCCCATCTACAGCTGTGTTGCTGCTACTATGAAGTTTTTATGCAGCTGAACCTGTTGCTACGTTTTCTGTGTTCTTTCTAGTTCGAAACCCAGCAACCAACAGCTATTATTTGCGTTTTATTATAATCATTTTGGGTTTATTACTTACTTTATTCCTTCTTTCCTTTCCCCTTTACAACCGACAATCTACAAACAAGGAAACCCCACCTGACTAATAAACGTATAAAAGGATAAAAGAGATGCAAGTGGCGGCTTTGATTTCCTGTTACAAAATTTCTGATTCAAATAATGTGTTATGGGTCGAATATCACAATTGTTTTCCTTGGGATGCATAAACCGAACGGCCCACATATGTTAGGCTTGCTAAACTGTTAATTTGGGCCACGAATTTGCCAGCCCTTTAAGCTCTTATCTGGTTCGATGTCAAAACTTGGTTCAGAACTGTGTGTATGATTTGATCGATGATGATTATGAATTTGATCATGAATATAAAATTGATGATATGATACTACAATATTGATGATGGTTTCATGAAATGATGAAAAAGATGAATTCGAAAAATAGATAAAAGAAATTAGAAGTCGTATAATAACAGAAAAACATAAACGGTTGGATGGTTGTAAGTGTTATTGGGTGAGCGAGACGTCTTGGGTTCAAACCTTGTCTGAGGCATTTATTTTTGGAAAAGCTCTTAAGGTAGTAAGATATCTATTATTATTATTATTATTATTATTATTATTATTATTATTATTATCAATATTATTATTATCATTATCATTAAAAATTATTATTATTATTAAAAAATAACATTATTACTAAAGTTATCCTTATAATTAAAATTATCATTTTAATTAAAAGTATCATCGAAAGTATCATTATTATTATTTTTATCATTGTTATTATTATTATTATTATATGATCTTATTATTATTATTATTATTATTATTATTATTATTATTATTATTATTATTATTATTATTATTATTATTATTATTATTATTATCATTATTTTTACTAATAGTATAATCATTATTATAAGTATCATCATATTATTATTATCATTACTATTATTTTGACAACAATATTATTATTTTTATATTATTATTAATATTATTGTAAAATAAAACAACTTTTTATTTATTATTATTATCAATATTATTTTATCAAATAACTATTAGTTATATAAAACTATATTTATTACATATAACATAACAATATTAATACCTTCATAATAAATATTAATAAATGTAACTAATTAGGTTATTAATGAAACACATAATTAAAATAACAATTAAATCACTAATAATATATAAATTTGTTCGATTATAAATATATGTGTTAATATATATACTTGATATAGGTTCGTGAATCCGAGGCCAACCCTACACTTATTCATTATCGTCATATGTATTTTTACTACAAAATACAGTATGGTGAGTTTATTTGCTACCTTTTTAATTGCTTTTGCAATATATATTTTTAGGCTGAGAATACATGCGCTGCTTTTATAAATGTTTACGAAATAGACACAAGTACTTAAAAATATATTCTACGTTGAGTTGTACCACTGGCATACTTCCCTGTAGCTTGGTAACTACTATTTACATGGGTATTGTAAGCGCGAATCATGTTGATAGATCTATCGGGCCTGACAACCCCAACTGGACTGGACGACCAGTATTCAACGGTTGCACAGTACTTCATTTTGTAGGCTACACTTGGTACAGTGTAGTGAGATTTCATAATAAAGGGAATATGCGACGTTGATTAATAGTTAAGTATGGTTACCAAGTGCTCAACAACTTAGAATATTTTTATTGAAATGTTTATGAATATGAAATCTTGTGGTCTATTAAGATATTGAAATGATTGTTATGATAAACCTATGAACTCACCAACCTTTTGGTTGACACTTTTAAGCATGTTTATTCTCAGGTATGAATTAAGTCTTCCGCTGTGCATTTGCTCAATTTAAGGACATTACTTGGAGTCGATCATCGCAATGGGACCAAATGTTGATGACTTTGTCCAGGTGGATTAGGACGGGTCGTCGCAGGTGGTATCAGAGCGGTGGTCTTAGCGAATCAGGTCTTGCATTAGTGTGTCTAACTGATAGTCGTTAGGATGCATTAGCGAGTCTGGACTTCGACCTTAGCTGCATATTATAAGTATTGTTTATCATTTCTAGTGGAAAATTACCTGCTTATTATTCCTAAGTCTAGACATGACTTCCTGCACTTATTTGATAGATAGTGTATAGCTAAATTCATATCCTAGCGTATCAGTTACTATAAACTTTGTCCGACAGCTTCCGAAGATTCCTCCGTAACTTATAGGATATTGGTATTGTATATACATAAGTAAATTATGTGTTGAAGCATACCAAACTAAATCCTATAATCTATTTCTTATCGAAAATCCTTCATCTGGTCGTACAAGATGAATCCCTCAACCAGTTCCAGTTCCTCGGATTCCGACAGCTATACCGACATGGATATTCACCTAAGCTCCGAAAGCAGTGTGACCAGAATGAATCAACCAATCAGCCATCCCCAATTCATCTGATGGGTTCGTAGTCGACTTAACCAATGGAGACAAGAAGAAGGCGATCCTCTCCACCCACCAACCTGCACCCTCGGCGAAGAACCTAAAGCACTTATCGGTAAACCTATCCGAAACACCATTTTTAGCCTCATCTTCAGGGTAGCTCTTCATAATTATCTTCTATTTAAAATTCTAAACCTTATTCATCCGCTCGTTCTGACCGACAACCATCCCGGAATAATAGAAGAAGTCAACAAACTTCGCGCCCGAGTTGTAGCCTTGGAAAAGATTGTGCAAAATGTACCAGCATCACCGGTACCAACAGTACCATTAGTAACAACACCAGTACCACCAACAACACAAGTTTCAACATCGCATGCCTCAACATCTCATTCTGTACCTCGAGTATAATCATCGTTCTACGTATCGTTCTATATCAATTATCTTCGTTATTCATGGCGATTAAGTAATCTCTAAATGTTTTAGAGATTAGGTATTCTAGTTCTAACGGTAAACCAAATGAGTTTAATATCATATTAACTCAATGAATACATGATTACATCTGAAGAAAATATATATGTATATATGTTTTCATAAAGATTGTAATTAAAAATTTTTTCGTACAAAGTGTTAATTGTGAAAATTTTTTTAACGGGTAGGTAATACCCGAGGAATATTCAGATTTCACATTAATAAGTTACAATGTACATTCTTCGAAGCTGATTCAACAGTCGTTTACTATCCTACTTACATCCACCGTTATACAAATCCGTTCACCACAGAATAACCATATTCATCCAATTTCATATTTGGATTTTGATTTATCAGAATCCAACAAGTGGCATAATGAAGAAAAACATTTGACAAAAGAAAATTTGTTAGAATCAAACAAATTAACTATGATGAATTTTGTTAAGAATCCACGCTAACTGTTCCTAGCTAACTGTTCCTAGCTAACTGATTACATTTTATTTATCGCAATTTAATTATCGCAATTTACATTCTCGCAATTTTATTTATCGCCATTTAATTTCTATTATTTACTTTACGCACTTATTTATCGTTATTTAATTTCTGTTATTTATTTTTACGCACTTCAAATATCGGGACACGTATACAAGGTTTTGACATATCATATCGACGCATCTGTATACATTATTTGGAATCACCATAGACACTCTATATGCAGTAATGATCGAGTTCTCTATACAGGGTTGAGGTTGGTTCTCAAATAATATATATACTTTGAGTTGTGATCGAGTCTGAGACGAATACGGGTCACGATACGTATTAATTAATTCGAAAATTATATATTAAACTATATATGAATTATTGAATTGCTAACTGTGGACTATTAACTGTGGATAACCAACATTGGACAATTAAAATGAATTAAAATATTGATTATAACATATGAAACTAAACAACTCTTCA
Organism: Rutidosis leptorrhynchoides; assembly: GCF_046630445.1. Lineage (NCBI taxonomy): Eukaryota > Viridiplantae > Streptophyta > Magnoliopsida > Asterales > Asteraceae > Rutidosis > Rutidosis leptorrhynchoides. The sequence goes on from NC_092333.1 coordinate 400,155,302, forward strand.
AGTTTGCCACTTGATTTCATCTTAAACCTCATTTGTATCATGACGATTACAATCTACATTCAAACCTTTCATATTCTTGAAAACACCCCGATTGAGAGAATGAACCGACCGCATTTCGTCTACGGAAGGAAAGATTTATGCATATAGTTATGCACCTGAAAAACTCTCGGTGAATGAGTAAACGTTTAACACGTAGCTGTGCTAATTCCTTTAGTGTTATTATTACCCAAAATAACTTGGTAATTCCTTTCAAAGTAGCAAATTTTGTCACAGTTCCAGCAAGTCAACTTCGATTTTTTGTTCGAAACAACCTTATTATCACTTTGATATATACGCGTGCTCTTTTATTGCAATTGGAGAACCTTTTATATTCCACCATATTACCATCAGCGTTTAATCATCTAAAAACACAATTCTCCTGAAAACACCTCGATTTGATAACCAATGATCCAGATCCGTTAACTTTGAGAATGCTGACGAAGCAGCATGTAGTAAATGGTATTAATGACCAAAGGTGAGGATAAAAGAATGGAGTGTTGGGAACGCTCGATAGAAAATATTTGGTACTGAAAAACAGATTGAGCTAACCATAAAAGAAACCAAGGAGAAATACAAGTAACATACCCTATATTCAAAGAACCCAAATGATTCTGGATCTAATGAAATCTTTAGAGAATATCTTGCTCCGAAGTCATGGTAAAATCTTGCGGAAAATTTTTCTTCATCAACCTTCGAACTTAGAAATTCCAAAATATCATCATAAATATCTTCGATATTTCTGAAGATATTTTCATAAATATTCTCGTCCGAAATTATATACCTCTTCGTGCTATCTGTATTACATTATATCGGAAATTTTTGTAAAACCTAAGTATATATTATGAATGTTTCTGGAGTAGTGTTGGGAATTGAAGCATGGGTTAGTATAATATAATGACACTTGGCCAACGTGATTATATTACAGTAAGTCATGCTGAGTTTCTAATGAAACGTGATGATGATTCACAGATCATACCCTCATCATGTGCCATTTCACATGACTCTTTCATTATACTTAAGCTCTAAGCATATCACGGAAATATTTCCTTGATATTTCTGTTCTTCCGTAATTCCAGCAGTTTGCTAATAAATCGTGCTATTTCATTTTCTTTCTGAATAGAAGATTTCCTTAAATTCCTTGAATTTCGAAAATCCACCATGACTACGTCAAAAGTTAAGACGAAACTTTTCACTCTTTTGTGATAGCTTCACTCGTACACTTCACATGATCGAATCGTTTTATTTATATTAATCAATAATGATAAAACACTAATTATCAACTCATATTCGTCATGAAAACATTTTTATTGTTAGCCATGACGACCTCAATCAAATTTCGGGACGAAATTTCTTTAACGGGTAGGTACTGTCACGACCCGGAAAATTTTGACTAAATTTAAACCAAAATCTCTATAAGATGTAATATTTTTGACTCGATAAGAAAAGTCTGTTAGGTTGAGTCTCAAAAATTGTGAAGTGTTTCATATATTCAAATGACCTTCGACTGTTCTCGACGATTTACGAACAACTATTTGTATATAGATACATATATATATATATTTAAATATATATATATATATATATAATAATAATAATAATTTGAAATATCAATTGATATAATATATGATTTAATTTTAGGAAATAAATATGTAAAATAATATGCGATGTAATGAAAACTACTATTATAAATATATAGATATGTATATATATGTATATCTAAATGTTTCTTGTAAATATACCAAATTATATTAAATCTAATTGTTTAAAAATATATAATATATTTATTTTAGTAGTTAAAACTTTCTAGTTAAAACTGTTTGCATATAGAAAGAGAATATATTAAAAGTAATTGATCTCGAGCCTAATTAGTAACCGTCAGTGACACTCGGTTGACGTTTCGTTAGTTTTAATATAAATATAATACATGTTTATGAAAGATTAAAATAAAAATTGGAGTGTAAATTGATTACGAAGATTCTAGATTTGTTAAAAATATTTTTACCTTTTTAAGTTTAAATATTAGTACTCCGTACATATAAATTGAAACAGAAAATAAATAATAATCGAACCTTTTTGATCAGGTTTCAAACAGGTAATGAGTGAAATAATTAAATATAGTCAATCCAAAAATTTGGGATTTTTAGGAACACTTTTATAGGTTAACTGTTTAGTAATGGACACGATATTGCAATCCGATAAAACTGTCGGTACATAAATCTAAATAAGAGGCGGCTTCACTATTTGGGAATTACTGTGCTAGATATTATTTTGATTCCTTCTTCATTTACAACTTGCAGATTATGAATATATATTTATATATATCACTCATACATACAAATTACTTGAATATTTATCAACCTCCACCATAAAACTTCTTCATCGTCCATCACTTGAAACCATGATCCACCGGCCACCACCTCCCACCGGAGCAATCACCATGTACAAACCTCAAAAACCGCCACACCCTCTTTCTCATATATCTCTCTCTATCTTCGGGGTATTAGAAAACCAATCACCACCTTCCTTTTCAAATCGATCACCACCATCATCACTTGTATTTTCCTCTTTCGTTTGCTGTTCATGGGAAACGACTAAGACAACGGCTACAATCACCACAAGGACCATCATCAACCACCACGATCTCTCTCTCCTCCTTCTCTCTTATTTTCTTCTTCGTGAAACAACCATCCACCACCTTCGACTTTATGTTTGGTTACTTGTGTACGTTCGAAACCCACTCTGCTAACTTTACTACTATTTTATGTTTATTAGTTTATGTTTCCACTTTAAATAATGCTACTGCCTGTTATATATCCATTTTCAGTTTATTCAAAATACCTTCGTAAACCACCACATAATCTCATTTTTGTTGCATTTTTCGAATAGACCCAACACCACCACCAAACAAAAACCCACCTTGTATAAGTTATTTATTCCTGGTCGAACTATATTGTTTCTACCTGCTATTTTTCCTGCCGAAGAATACCAACCCACACCATCTGTTTCCGTTTTCTATTCGTTCCCTAACAAACCCAAAAAGACACCCATAAACCTTGTTAACTGCTATAGTGTTACTGGTAAGATATTATTTTTCTGTTTTGTTTTCGGCTGTAACCGCCACCTAAACAATCACATAAAATCACCCCATCTACAGCTGTGTTGCTGCTACTATGAAGTTTTTGTGCAGCTGAACCTGTTGCTACGTTTTCTGTGTTCTTTCTAGTTCGAAACCCAGCAACCAACAGCTATTATTTGCATTTTATTATAATCATTTTGGGTTTATTACTTGCTTTATTCCTTCTTTCCTTTCCCCTTTACAACCGACAATCTACAAACAAGGAAACCCCACCTGACTAATAAACGTATAAAAGGATAAAAGAGATGCAAGTGGCGGCTTTGATTTCCTATTACAAAATTTCTGATTCAAATAATGTGTTATGGGTCGAATATCACAATTGTTTTCCTTGGGCTGCATAAACCGAACGGCCCACATATGTTAGGCTTGCTAAACTGTTAATTTGGGCCACGAATTTGCCAGCCCTTTAAGCTCTTATCTGGTTCGATGTCAAAACTTGGTTCAGAACTGTGTGTATGATTTGATCGATGATGATTATGAATTTGATCATGAATATAAAATTGATGATATGATACTACAATATTGATGATGGTTTCATGAAATGATGAAAAAGATGAATTCAAAAAATAGATAAAAGAAATTAGAAGTCGTATAATAACAGAAAAACATAAACGGTTGGATGGTTGTAAGTGTTATTGGGTGAGCGAGACGTCTTGGGTTCAAACCTTGTCTGAGGCATTTATTTTTGGAAAAGCTCTTAAGGTAGTAAGATATCTATTATTATTATTATTATTATTATTATTATTATTATTATTATTATTATTATTATTATTATTATTATTATTATTATTATTATTATTATTATCAATATTATTATTATCATTATCATTAAAAATTATTATTATTATTAAAAAATAACATTATTACTAAAGTTATCCTTATAATTAAAATTATCATTTTAATTAAAAGTATCATCGAAAGTATCATTATTATTATTTTTATCATTGTTATTATTATTATTATTATTATATGATCTTATTATTATTATTATTATTATTATTATTATTATTATTATTATTATTATTATTATTATTATTATTATTATTATTATCATTATTTTTACTAATAGTATTATCATTATTATAAGTATCATCATATTATTATTATCATTACTATTATTTTGACAACAATATTATTATTTTTATATTATTATTAATATTATTGTAAAATAAAACAACTTTTTATTTATTATTATTATCAATATTATTTTATCAAATAACTATTAGTTATATAAAACTATATTTATTACATATAACATAACAATATTAATACCTTCATAATAAATATTAATAAATGTAACTAATTAGGTTATTAATGAAACACATAATTAAAATAACAATTAAATCACTAATAATATATAAATTTGTTCGATTATAAATATATGTGTTAATATATATACTTGATATAGGTTCGTGAATCCGAGGCCAACCCTACACTTATTCATTATCGTCATATGTATTTTTACTACAAAATACAGTATGGTGAGTTTATTTGCTCCCTTTTTAATTGCTTTTGCAATATATATTTTTAGGCTGAGAATACATGCGCTGCTTTTATAAATGTTTACGAAATAGACACAAGTACTTAAAAATATATTCTACGTTGAGTTGTACCACTGGCATACTTCCCTGTAGCTTGGTAACTACTATTTACATGGGTATTGTAAACGCGAATCCTGTTGATAGATCTATCGGGCCTGACAACCCCAACCGGACTGGACGACCAGTATTCAACGGTTGCACAGTACTTCGTTTTGTAGGCTACACTTGGTTGACACTTTTAAGCATGTTTATTCTCAGGTACGAATTAAGTCTTCCGCTGTGCATTTGCTCAATTTAAGGACATTACTTGGAGTCGATCATCGCAATGGGACCAAATGTTGATGACTTTGTCCAGGTAGATTAGGACGGGTCGTCACATAGTCTTATATACTGACTACCCAATTCTAGTAAAATTTTTTAAAATTTTTAATTAAATGAATTCAAAATCATGTTTATACATATTTATGAACGATAAAACTAGGTGTTAACACCGAAATTATTGTTACCTCGGAAAGGACATAAATTGAGAAACAACCCAAAATGTTAGAATTCATTTAAAATGGAATAGAGGACAATAAAAAGGAAAATAAAAGCCAAGTGTGGGAAAATTTACCAAGTTATTTAAAACATATATCACACATATTTTTGTAACAAATAACTGAAGATACTTTTGTTTTGGACGATTTTAATCAGTTTTACCCAATTTACTGTAATATATTTGAAAGAAAGATGGATCTACACGATGAATCAATTCCATCATTAAAAGGAAGTAAAGTCTTCCGAAAAAGAAACGCGCTTCTTGATTTAGGTCATGAAGTTGTCGTCCAGACCAGCTGTAGGTTGACGAAAAATCTAGAAAAGTCATCTCTAAAATCAGCAGGAAATCCACGGACCTCAGCATCAAACAGGGTCGCCAAGTGGTCAGACTTATCCTAACCATGAGAGGATCTATCTCGTAAAATGGGGAGGACGCCGTGCAAATTAGCTGGATAAGACTAATGAATCAGATCCCCAGAAAAGGATAATCTCCTTAAAGATCAAAAATCAGCTTTTAAGCCTGATATTACTCAATCCTAGAGATTGATCTTAAAGATTGAGAATTACAAACTCATGGAATTCGATGATATCTAAACTCGAGCTTGAACGAGAAAATATTTTGATCAAAATTACAAACCGATTTGTTTTCTGAAAACCCATTTTCAATGCGTTCATTACCATTGAACGTAAAATCCTAGGAATTCACCTGGAATTCATTAGGTCACCTGAACCAAATCGGGTGTCAACCGTAAGAACGGTGGTTGCATAGTATGGTCAAAGACAGGACCTTGTGCCAAACCAAAAAATTATAAGGGTGAGCTTTACTATTGCTCCTACCAAGGATAGTAATTGCATCCGACACGTTATAGACCATAATTAAAAGCATGTCACGGGACATTGCCTTAACAGTTGCTTGTTCAACGCTTTCCTTTACAACCGGACGGTAGTTTATCGAAAGGTAATATACGGAGCAAGTATACTGGACGTGTTGCTTTCCTAATACAAGGTTAGCAAGTGGGTAACACAAAACCGCAAGTGTTGAGCTAAAATTTTCAAATCTGAAACCCACCAAACCCACAAAAACAATTTGCAAACACCGGTGAAGGGTTATTCCGGAAAATTTATCTAGGGTAAAAGCTAGATTTAATTTTCAAAAGATCAAATGTTTTCATAAAGATCCAATTTCCTAACGGATCTAAATTTTTATAGTCATGTGGGACTGTAAACCACAACGTTACTATCATTATTCATACCGCCGTAATGAAATCACTGATGTACAAAGTGTGAAGAATAAAGAAGTGATTCTAGTATGTTTTTATTCAAGACTATATTACTTGAGGACAAGCAACGCTCAAGTGTGAGAATATTTGATAATGCTAAAAACGAACATATATTTCATCGCATTATCCCTCAAGAAAGACAAGCTTTTAGTTGCAGTTGTCATATTTACAAGGAATATTTGTTTAAAAATTAAAAGGTGAAGACAAAAGACAGATTCAACGAATTGAAGACGTAAACGACCAAAAAGCTCAAAAGTACAAAGTACAATTAAAGTGGTTCAAATTATTGATGAGAAACGTCTCAAAATTACAAGAGTACAAGACGCAAAACGCAAAGTACAAGATATTAAATTATACGAAAGGATGTTCGGAAATCCGGAACCGAGACATGAACCAACTTTCAATGTACGACGCAACGGATCAGAAATTATAAATTAATTATGTATATAAATATAATATAATATATTAATTATATAAATTATATATTTATATTATATTTATAATAAAAACCGTCGGCAGCCTTGGATTCCAAAAGTGTGAGCTGGAATCCACAGCTCCGCACTCACGGAGCTTTGAAGACCAAAATGCACCGCACTCGCGGAGCACTCTCTGCCTATAAAAGAACATGCATTTCGACGATTTATATATACCTTTTATATTTTATAGATATTTTTCTTTCCCCATTTTTATGTATCAAGTATCACTCCAAATCGTAATCTCAATTTGTAATTTTAATTTTAAGTTAGTGATAATAATAAGGATCGATTAGTCGAATGTTTTAAGGTTTTGTAAGTCGAAACTCTGTCCGTGTACCACTACGCTAATAACACCCACTGTAAGTTATGTTTATGTTATTTTCATTAATGTCTCGTAGCTAAGTTATTATTATGCTTATTTAATGCCGAAGTAATCGTGATGTTTGACTAAAAATATTAAAATTGGGTAATTGGGCTTTGTACCATAATTGGAGTTTGGACAAAAGAACGACACTTGTGGAAATTAGACTATGGGCTATTAATGGGCTTTATATTTTTTTAACTAAATGATAGTTTATTAATTTTAATATAAAGATTTACAATTGGACGTCCCTATAAATAACCATATACACTCGATCGGACATGATGGGCGGGATATTTATATGTACGAATAATCGTTCATTTAACCGGACACGGGAATGGATTAATAGTCTATTGAATTATTAAAACAGGGGTGAAATTATGTACAAGGACACTTGGCATACTTGATAATAAAGTATTAAAACCTTGGATTACACGCAGTCGATATCCTGGTGTAATTATTAAACAAAGTATTAAGACCTTGTTACAGTTTAAGTCCCCAATTAGTTGGAATATTTAACTTCGGGTATAAGGATAATTTGACGAGGACACTCACACTTTATATTTATGACTGATGGACTGTTATGGACAAAAAACTAGACGGACATATTAAAAAAATCAACACGTCAAACATCATGATTATGGAAGTTTAAATAAGCATAATTCCTTTATTTTCATATTTAATTGCACTTCTAATTATCGCACTTTTATTTATTGTCATTGTATTAAATTGCACTTTTAATTATCGTACTTTTTAATTATCGCAAGTTTATTTTATCGCACTTTTATTTATCGCAATTTCATTATCGTTGTTTATTTTACGCTTTAAATTAAGTCTTTTATTTATTTAATATTTTACATTAGGTTTTAACTGCGACTAAAAGTTTTAAAAATCGACAAACCGGTCATTAAACGGTAAAAACCCCCTTTTTATAATAATAATATTACTTATATATATATATTTGTATTTTTATTAATTAAAACTAATATAGCGTTAAGCTTTGTTTAAAAGATTTCCCTGTGGAACGAACCGGACTTACTAAAAACTACACTACTGTACGACTAGGTACACTGCCTATAAGTGTTGTAGCAAGGTTTAGGTATATCCATTCTATAAATAAATAAATATCTTGTGTAAAATTGTATCATATTTAATAGTATTTCCTAGGTATATCCATCAGTTGCATTTTTGGTTGGTTAACGGGTTGGGTTGTTACAATTCTGGTTCCCTATGACCTCAGGTTCTGATGCCAACTGTGATGACCCGTCCAAATCCATTTGGACGAATACATCATTCATTGATTTCATAGTGAGGTTTTGACCTCTACATGATACGTTTTGTAAACATTGCATTCTTTTGAAAAGGCACACCATAAATGAATATCTAATTCCAAGGTTTTTGACATCTGATGATTTCTACGTATAGACAATTACCGTATATAATAGTTTACAATACTACATCCGTTGACAATGCAGTCAAAAAAGATACATGGTGATGATTTTGAGAATGCAAAGTTTTCTTGAATAAAGCATGTATGACTCCATGCACATATCTTGTATAACGTGTAAGCAAACAGCGGAAGACTTCTAGGAACCTGAGAATAAACATGCTTAAAAGTGTCAACACAAAGGTTGGTGAGTTCATAGTTTTAGTGTTGCGCAAAATCTGTATATAAAGGTGGATCACAAGATTTCAGTTGTTTCATCCAGAAACGTTTATCAAAATGTTCTACGAAATTGAGCACCCTGGTAACTAAACTTTAACGTTATAATAAGTACCCCTGTTTTAACATACATGTAACCAACATGTACAATACACGCAATCCAACATGTACTAAACTCAAATAGCATACTTCTGTTTTATAGTTCAGGCTAGGGTTTCTATACCTAGAACAGACGGGGATGTCAAGCCCTATGGATCCATATACTACTACTCGCACCCACCAGTTCTTATAACTGGCAGTTACTAGTAACCAAAGCTAAGGGATTTTCGGTTCAAACTCAGTGTAGAATTTAGTATGTACTTGTATCCATTACGTTTAAAATAAAGTGCATGTATTCTCAGCCCAAAAATATAGATTGCAAAAGCAATTAAAAAGGGAGCAAATGAAACTCACCTTAGCAGCACATAAATTCATTCACCGAAATGTGACTGAAAATCGGAATGCAAAGTAATCGTAGATCTCAACCTAGAGAACATATATTGGTTAATAAATGTCTAACAAGCTAGGTCGGGTCATAGTGTATCACAATCCTAATGCTCGAGACCAACATGTAAAAGTTAACAAAAGTCATCTCAAAAGTCAACCTGAACCAATATGATCTTTAAATCTATACATGTTTATTAACATAATATAAGCCTTGATAATTGAACGAATTTATAGCTTATCAAACTCCAAATATTATTTATTTCAGTAGCTATATTATATTTGAATTATCATGACAATCGAAAATATTTTATTATTTCACATAGCTTTCCAATACTTGTAAAATCAGATTATAGTGTTTTTAAAGCTTTAAAACATGATAAGACAGTCAACTTTGATAATTGTTCAACAAAACGAGACGTGCCTTATATTGAAATTCATTTACTCGATTAGTAATATCTAAAAATCCAATTTATCAATCTCATAGACAAGTTGTTTAAATATTAATTTACAGTTTCAAACACAATTTCAATTAACGTCAAACATAATACAGTTGACCATATCTTTTAATCCGTTCATCGAAATCACGCGATTTCTAAATGAAAAGTTAATAATTTTTTGCCAGCTTTCCAAAAACATGCATATCATATACTTTATATCAGTAGTATATGTATCAAATTTGTGATCTGTCATAAACTATTTAACAACAAAATTTAGCATACAAGCATGCATAATCCTAAATACTCGAGCACTAGTCAGGGATACACTATTAATATATAAAAGTTAAGATATGAGTGCTCACGTATCAATATTGTGATTCAATATTGCAGGAAAGTACGTAGACGCAACGGAGATGATAAACGCTAGGTTGACCTCCCAAGCTATACTCCCGAACCATACCCATAACCTCCATAGCTATAACCCATAATTTACTTAGCTCTATCCCTCTTGAAAAACTCGTTTTTTGAAAACATGCGAGCAGAACCTCGTAGTAGTATTTTATGTATAATAATACTAATAATAATACTACTAATAATAATAATAATACTACTAATAATAATAATTAATAATAATAATATTAATAATAATTATAATTTATATATATATATATATATATATATATATATATATATATATATATATATATATATATATATATATATATATAGAAAGGTTCGAGAGATAGACGATTGAAATGAATGAATCACAAATTGCAAAAACGTTCAATTTATAAGCACTTGACACCACCTACCACACCATGCGATCGCATGGGCTTGAAGGTGTGTGGCCATGCGATCGCATGGCCTCTTGATACAGCGCATATTCCATTTACAAACTCTGCCGACACTCTCGTTAATAATATATGTATAATATTTAATATATAATATATTTAATCTTTAGAATTAATTAAATATTATATTATATTCTTGTACATAGTTGATTCGTAATTTTTACACTGATGAATTGTACGTTGAGGCTCGACTTACGTACCGGTTTCGGTTTTTCGAACGTCCTTTCGTACGCTTAGAAAACTTGTACTTTATTTTTCGCGACGTGTACCTTTATCAATAATTAGGGTTATTTCACCAATGAGTATACTAATTAAAATGTAACTTATACTTTTGAGTGTTATGGTCATTTGCTTTCTAAAATCATCGTCCTAATATATATATATATATATATATATATATATATATATATATATATATATATATATATATAATAATATTATTTTAAATCTAAACGTTTTATGACTAAGTTATTATTATATTTTTATCACATTATAAAATATATATATATATATTTTTATTCATGTCTAGTTACAAATATTTGTTCGTGAATCGTCGGTCAAAATCATATGAATTTTAAATTTAAATTTGGTCGGAAATTTTCGGGTCGTCACACCTAGTTAGTCTAACTAAAGTAATATTCCACCACTTAATACTACACTATGCCTTAACATTAACAGATGTACAATATTAGATATTCCAAGGTACTGCTAATTGGATTAGAAGTCTCTCCTTTGCTATCACTTACTCAACCCCGGATCATCTTAAAACATCTCAAATACGTTGATTTTGACGTGAATCATGCTTCTGAGCAAGACAGTGTTCACTGAACTCTATAATGCCTACTCTAATCACAACCTAAATGGGCAGCTCTTCTTTGACGAATAAATGGTTATCAGTATGTAGGTACTATATACCTATTGTGACGTTAAGCACACATAACTACTTACCTTGTATCCTAGGGTTGATCAGGTCCTAATACTAGGTTATAGTCACGTGAATAAGCAGAAAGGGTGATCCGTAAATTAAACTTCTAAACTGTCAAGGTTTCAGCATAACAATAGCATAAGGTTCAGATAAAGTATTCAACACATAATAAACATTTGTAACAGATAGATAGGCATGCAAGGTGAAAGCAACTTAAAATAACAAGATAACTTTATTAAATTAAGGAAAGCGTTCACCGTTTACAGACGAGATCCGAACCATTACAAGTACTGACATCCTCTAGACCGCTACTATTACAATCTTCGGCGTTCGCTTCCGGGTACTTAATTTCCCGCTCGGAGGTGAGAAGGCCTTGAAAGCTCTAGTGAGAGAAAGTGTATTGTAGTGAGAGAGTGAGGAGAGGTGTATTGAAATTGGATGACAAAAGCCCTTTAAATAGAAGTGAAAATGGCCTGCAAACGATTGGCAGGCCATTTGACAAGCCGTTTGGTAGGTCGTTTGGTGCGACCGTTTGCCAGGCTAGCCCGTTTGACAAGCCCGTTTGATCAGGGGGTATGGCAGGCCGTTTGCCATACTGGCAAGCCATTTGGTAGCCCGTTTGGCAAGCCGTTTGGCTTGCTGAATTGCTGGATCGTAACTTGATTTCTGGTCTTTCACCGTTTTCGCTCTAGAATATTCGTTTTAGCTCCGATTCTCTTGATTCTTTTTTCATCGTCTTCGTAATTACTCTATCTACAAATTTAACCGAAAAGCGATTATTTTTCCGACAAAGTTTTGAACTTTATGCTTTTGGGACTCAATATCGGGGGTAAAAACGTGACTTTTTAGCCGATATCAGTAGGACTGTACGATTGGCTCATCCGATCAGATCCATACTATCCTATTTAGAGGCTCATCCTCATGACTACCTTTCCCTAGCCTAGACGTATATCATGGATAGCATTTCCCTGATCTGCAAGCTCCGGTATTCCTCCACCTTTTTACTTTTCCAATAATTAGGAACATGTTAGATAAAACTTAAACTACTCTTTTATCCAGACAGTTTAATCAAGAACAGTTATCCCTTTGAAATTCAATTCGTTAAACCGTTCAAAAACACGACCCTAGGTGAACTTACTCTTTCTACCCTAGAAAGTGCTAATAAGATTTAGGCCCCGCACTTAAAAATAAAAAAATTTAGAGCCCTGCTGAGACCCACTTGTCTACCTCGTTCCACGACAAACGTAACCTACTTTTTAAGCGATATCACTTCTCAAGGCAATTTCATGAACCACACTGAAGACGAGGCATGGATTTTGATCGAAGACATGACTGTGCACCATCACAACTGGAATGCTGACGAATACTCTCTCACGTCTAAAGCACTTGTCAATTCCAACCCTGTCAAAAATGAAGCTATTAAATATCTCTCGTCGATGATGAAATACTTAAACTAAAAATCATGGAGTTGAAAAAGAAACCTAATCTAGTGCAACATGTTCAATCCTGTCTAAACTGTACCAACGTACACCAGATTAAACACGAAAATCCGGTTTTCCGCAGCACTCAACCTTTCACTAATCTGTCTAGTGAAACCCTCAACCCAAATGTTGAGGGATCCAACTCAATCATGACTCATGGGAAGTACCGAACCTACCTTATGTTTTCCCTCTGGTGGAAATACAACCTACTGTCACATCGGCAGTAGTTACCGAGTCATTACCTAAAGTGAATAGGACTACTCCTATTCCATTCCAAAAACGTCTGAAGCGACAAGCTGATAAGTTAAAATCTTTCGAGCTTGATGGTAAATTCTTAGACATTGTGTCAAGAATTCCTTCTAAGAGAAAGTATTTTAGGAGACTTCTCTCTATAAAGGATAAGGTACCCAAGCTACCTAGTATCCAACTGAGCATCGAGTGTTCCCTCCTTCTCCAAAATACTTTCCCTAAGAAATTGGGGAACAAAGAACTATTCATCCTTTCTTGTTTAATCTACCAATCTAGAACAATCTACGCGCTATTTGACCTAGATAGTAACATGAATCTGATGACCTACTCAATGTTCCAAAGGCTTAGAATAGGATACCTTAAACCCACGCAAATAACCATCCAGCTAGGTGACCAATCCATTACATATCAAAAGGGACTAGCAGAGAATATATTAATTAAGGTTGATGAATTCCTATATCTTACCGACTTTGTGGTGATCGATGCTCTAGAGGATGTATACATCCCTATCATCCTTGGAAAACCCTTCATGAAAACTGCCAAAACAAGTGTCGATGTCTTATCTAGGACAATAAAGTTACGATCTCATGGAGATAACATCACTTATAAGATTGATCAACCTGATAAGGAGGATGAACTAGAAGCAGAGGAAAAGGAAGAGACCTATTCACTTCAACAACTTTTTGTTGTTGAAAGTAAGATGAGTTTTGAATCAAGGATGCCATACAAACCATCACTTCACTTCATAATGACTTACACCTCTCTGAGTGACAAGGACATCCCTGACCGACCCTTACTGCCTGAGAAGGTAGAAGAAGTTAAAGTCTTTGTTTTACCTTAAGTAAAACAAACTATTCACTTTAACTCACCTGCTCGGAAGATTTGGCATATCATATTCATATTCTGATTTAATTCTTCGAATATGCACTAATATCCACTGGCGTCTACTAATGGATGCTAGCGATCTTCCTGGATCTCCTGAGAAATAATCTTAGAGTCAAGCTGACGACTCGAACAAAAACAAGTGCTTCTCAGGAGGCAACCTGTGCTTAAAAATATATAAAATATATAATTATATATAAGATAGATAATATAATAATAAAATGTAGAAAATTTGTATGCTTGATAAAAGTATACTTTTAAGATAACCAAACAGTTGACCTTTATTTTACTTTGTTTAAATACCATGAAATGTTGATGCCTGTTTGATGAAATATGCTTATGGAACTTGTTTTGATGAATCTTGCAATTACTTAACTTGATAAGTATTTAAGAAACATGAACTTAGTGACTGCTTAGTTGGAAGCTAGCTACTATGATACCATAAGTAAATCGCGCATCAAAACAATAAGTTAATTAAGTGATGAGAAGGGTTTGATTATTAGAAAAGTTAAAATAACGAAAACTGCAAATTTAAGGCTAAAACATTTGGGCACGTTCCAATACTCTTAGGAGGGGGTGTTTTAGGTTATGTAGGCAAGTTTTCATTATTTTATTGAACATACTGTTGCTTAAGATACAAATTGTGGGAAGCTGACTTAGAATCCAGACATTTTAGATATTACATTTAGGATAGCGCGCCCGAATAGAGCTGCTAACCTAAAATTAAAGAAATACAGTCCTTAGATTTAAGTACTTGCATTGATATGTTATCTTTTGTAAGGTTTACAAATTATGTTTTTATGTTTTTAATAATAAAGAGAGAAAATAAGTGATACCGTCTCGGCCTATCTATCACACCTAGGAGATGCAATAAGCAACAAAAAAAAATGCATATCCTACGTGTTCACACTCAAGAGACGATTCACAGGAGAATGATGGTGAAAGTGAATGGAGCATTTATAGCATAAGTCGTAAAGGTCGTCAACAGAATATTCTGTAGGGAAGTGCTCGTTCTCATTTTCTCCCACTTATATAAGTTAATTATACACTGTCATATCATAAACTTATCACTAAGTGTGGATTCAAAACACTTAGAAAAATGTCCCAAATATTTAAAAGACTAAGTGTGGGATTCCCTGTTGACTGTTATTCTATATAACCGTAAAGGGTGTGAAAAAAACTAATACTTAATTAGCGTTATTAAAATAACTTAATTGGTTAAGAGGAAATACCACCAAGAACGTTGAGGAAAATGTTTCTCTAAGTTTGGGATATGCGACATTTTATACCGCAGTTTTTGGTTTGGGTAATAATTAAGACTAAAAGCATTTTGCTGGAGTAAAAGCCGTGCCAAAATTTTTTTCGAAAAAACTTAAAGTTTGCCATTTTCCAAAATAAAAAGAGTGAGAAATTTTATTTTTATATCAAATATCGACAACAACATAATAATAATAAGAGGATGTGTCGAAATGACTGCCTCACTAAAAACTTTACGAAGAACGAAATAAATTCTTAAGAGAGGTATTCACACGACTAGGCACACGACCCCTACTAAAAAAGTGAGGTATTCCAAGGCCAAAAGCATAAATCATTAAATGCTTCACCCCAAAAATGAGTGCCGGTGTTGCATCTCAAATTAGAACTTGTTCAGTGTATTCACTTTCGGTATTGAAAATAGGTATCATATGTGGTATATGTTCAATTAAATGACCTTGACATCCCTTAGGATAAATCACCCAATAAAACTTTTCCATACTAAACTTTTTTCCAACACTTACCTCAAGTGTTGATGATCCAGATAGAAAACCATTTGAGCCTAAACGTTTCAATTCTTTCAGTCCACAAAAATATAAAACAATATTCCAACAAATAAATTTCCTATCAATAAACCAAGTTCCGAGGTCATCCAAGGTGTTTTTGATAAATCAGTCGACAGATTTATTTAAGTGAAGACTCACTCTCGCCAAAAATCACTACGATATGCTATCTCTATCTAAAAAAATGATGAAAGCTAAGCTTAAAGTTGTAGTCTCTGAGATTCGAACATAGATCCTATAGGGTGCTAGATTACCTAACCACCTAAGACCTTTCGAGTCTGGGATCGGTTGATCGAAAGTACGCTACATGGATCAATCTTAAAATGAAGTGATCATAAAAAAAAAGAAAAAGAAAAAAAAAGAATATATAAAAAGAAAAAAATAGAGAAAATCCTTTAAGTAATCAAGCGCATTGAAGTCGCTAACCGAGAAGCAAGAAAGCTAGAAGAATCACCTCTTAAAGAATTGAAGAAACTCGAAGATTCCATAAAATCCAAAAAAAAATAAATAAATAAAAACTATAACCCTGAAAACCATATTCCACCCAAAAACATTCCATAAAAACCTCAATAAAATCACTTAAGCCTTAAAAACCCTTTCGCTTAACGTTACAACCAGAATAAGATGTCTTTTGATAATTAGTGTCGTCCTTATCTTTCAATTACTTTGAATATGATCAATCTGACCAACTTATAACGCGAGATACAGCGTGACAGTGCTTTCGAGTGATTTACATAGCATAGGTAACCCAATACACTTGTGTAAATTGAGTGACCACGATAGAGAGGAAGCTTAGTCGTGTACATTATGTTGGGGAAGGATGTTGGTTTATGCTTAACGTTAATATTAATCTTAACCAATGTCAATAAGTGTTTGATGATGAAAACGATATACATGGTTGGCATTCTAGGAGTATAAATACGATTAATATCAATATTGTTGTTACCAAACACACAAATGAAACTTGTAATACGAGTGAAGATTCCCGATAATGGATTTAGCATTTAATGGTGCATAACACCGGGTACTCCTCCAATAATCGAGTTAACTTAGCTAATACATATGTTGGTGAGGTGGCTTATAATCATCACGTAGTGCGTATTACGTTAACAAAATACTCGAACATTCGTGTAGGGTAAAATGACTGATACCATTTATTATGAAGTTTACAACAAAGACACGTGTATACATAAATGCAAAAATTACCATTGCGCGTCTATTAGATCACGCACGGTAATCCTAGGATCGCACGAATATATCTTTAATCTAGGGATTAAAATTTGCTCCATAGACTTGGCAGAAAGCCTGGCAATGGCCTCGGCATTAGGAACAAGGCACACTTCAATGATAAGGCGGAGTTGGATCAGGGACTTATATGTTTTGTTTAATAAAATTCCAAAAACGAACCCGCTCAACGTTCCCAATGGCTAACACTACCGAAGAGTAAGCGCTATTTACTGTATCACAGTTGAATGCATGATCCAAAATCGTAGGGAGCCCAGCTTGAAGACGATTAAACTCGCATTCAGCGTTCCTTGTGCGACGCTCTTCCTGCGCATGACACGTCGTTAACTCATGTATTAGTTTCTTCGCTAACGTAAGTTCAGACGAAGCAAACCCGAGTTTTTTTTTCAAATCATCCCTCTTCGCGGATACTTTGGCATGAGTTCCCGAAGACGCTGATTCTCTTCCCTTAGTGTCGGCGCCTCGTCAGGAAGAACATAGTTGACCTGATCAGCAACAACTTCTGGAGCCTTATGACCTATGCCAACGGCGCTGTCATGATCGCTCTCATCATCTTCATCATCAGCTATAATAAGCATAAACAGATGAGTAAATGGGCCAAAATAAAATAGTGATGCATAAAGGGAAATTTGAATACATGTTTTCGAGATTTTTAACGGAGACGTAGGCGTATAAACAAAGGGCGGGTCGAGAGGCACAAACATATCATTGTACTTCTTAGGAGTTATTTTTCTCGTACCTACGTAATAAAAACGTTGAATGGATGACCCTCTCTTAGGATAAGGAGATAGATCGCTTCAATCGGAGGGTGAAGTATTCCTCCTCTGCGATGACTGAGGTCCCCGACATACACCTTAACCCCGTGTAGGGGTTGAGCGTTTGGACAACGACACATGATTCGATGATGCGTTCACCAAGATCTCTAGTTTTAAATACTCTGCAAAAGTTGTCTCTGTATACAAAATCAAGTCGCGCGGATTAATAAAAGTGCGATAATCAAATCTAAGAAATATATCACAACGAACTTACCTAGAAGATTGCAAACAAACATCAGGCGAGCATTAACATGAGGCCAATAATGGGAAATCCCACCGGCATACAGGGTGTTGTGGCCATAAATGCGTAGGGTAAGCATTTTCCTCGCACACTTGCAGAGTATCTGACGCTCTGAAGAGCTCATCGGTGGCACCTGGTTTAAGTGATCATCAAAACCATAACGCCACACACCAATATTGGCACAAGTCAAAGGAATGAAAGTCTTTCTCACAAAAAAGAAGTTTTCCTTCTATGACTTCGGAGTTTTAATCTTCGACCCTCCAGTGAAACCTTGGTTGTCCTTACAAGAGTACCAACCCTGATCAAGATGTTGGAAGTAAAAATATTCCTGAATAGATTTACAATGTCGTAAAATTATGGGCGTTGCACCACATTTGGAATAAAGTAAGGCAGCAAGCGCTATCAAGATCCAGCTGATTGATCCCAATATTAAAATGAGAAAGTAAAAGTATGTAAAAGTTAGTCGGGGTAATGCGGCGTTCCCTCGTTCCATGACTAAGTTATACACAACGACTCTATCAGGAGGAGAATGTTTTGCGCAATCTCATTGAGATGGAAAAATAGGATCCAACTCTTTAATAGGATGATACCAGCCTACCAAATCGCAAATAAAATCGGGAGTAAGCGTTGACACAATATTTCCCACATTATAATAATCCGCGTTCGCACAAGAAGGAGACATCGACTCAGATAAAAAGTATATGTTCGTGATATAAAATCTAGAGAGAGAATGAGGTGAAAGAAAGAAAAGAGAAATGTCAGAAGTATTTATAGGGGTGAAAAAAGAAGAAAGAAAAACCCGAATAAGGACCACACACGTGTCTTCACCTGGCCATGCAGACAAAGGAGAAATTAAATGAAGTGACGATCGAGCCGAGCTCGATCTTTGTAGTGTTCGAGCTCGGATCGTTCCTTTTCGGAAAGCTCAAGCTCGAGCTTGACTCGGTTCGAGCATTAGATTTCCAGCTCGAGCTCGGCTCGCGATTCATGTTAAAAGCTCGAGCTCGGCTCGTTATCGGCTCGTTTTTCATAGAAAAAAGCTCTAGTGTTCTCTTGCTCGAAAATAAGCTCGGTATTTTAAACAAAAACTAGAGCTCGTTAGTAAGCTCGTTACGTTTTTAAGGTAAGACATATGAACCGAGGAGATGATGCTCATGATTTTTGATGCCATCTACAGATCTACTTATGATTTAGAATGAAATTTTTTTTGTGATTTCATATGAAAGAGATTTTTAGAAGATGAAGACAATTGACGGAAAGTAACTACTGAAACCCTTTGGTTTCTCTATATGGGTTGAATAAAAGTATAGTATTAATCTTTGTGGGAAACGTAATCGTCTGTCAAATTGGGAAGATGAATGATCAATAACCCTTGCTGTTTTTGACACGGGAAGTTCAAGGTTATGCACGTCATTCAATGTAATATAAAATTTAAATTAATAAAAACAATATAGTTAGAGTTCCTCCATCTTAGTACTTCAATGCTACATCAGCGCTACATCAGCACTTCTTTTCTGGACTAAACTCAAAACTAAACACTCCTAACCATGAGACTCATTCCTTCCTTTTTTTTATTATTTATGAAAATTAAATACTTATTTAAATAAAACTAAACTTTTATTAAAAACTAAAAACATTACAAATAATCAAGTCTTGCTCTTGGTACGGGTTCAACTTCTTCGTTATCGCTTAATTCATCCAAATGATCAAGTCTTTCGAGTGCTTGAAGTGCTCGATTATTTGTGGTATCCATGATCGTTAATACTAAATTTATATCGGGATTAGAATTTGGGTTATATGGATTCATTTTAATTTATAAAATGATTGATATTTTGAGATAATATTTGATATTGAGTATGAAATGTATGTATATAAGATTTATAAAATGAAATATATGTGTGTATATATATAGTGTAAAAAGGAAAAAAAAAATCAATTTTGCAACGGCCCAAAAAATGATTGTTGCATCATCTAACAGTTATATTCACCCGTCCACATTTATGATTAGAAAACGCGAACCAGAGCACGATGGGGTGGGCGATGGTCTGGACGGCCTGCTGCCATTGGCGCCCAGATGGTCGGCAGCTTGGGCGAGCTTGTGGACGGGATGGATGGGAGCAACCTTATAACAATAGAAATTAGGAATAGGATTATATATATATATATATATATATATATATATATATATATATATATATATATATATATATATATATATATATATATATATATATATATTGAAAGCTCGTTTATTAAGCTCGAACTCGAGCTTCAGCTCGTTTAGGCTCGGCTCGAACCGAGCTTTTAACGAGTCGATCTCGAGTAGCTCACGAGTAGTTCGGCTCATTTACACCCTTAGTGACGGATATCTATCACGTCACATTGATGACAAAGGACAAATCATGATACAGTTGAGTTCGACATTATGCGCAATGCTTGCACATAATATCGACTGATGGGACTTAATGATGTGCATGCTCGTATATCTCATACACGCGCATCGTACGTGGCTGACACGTGCTAAACAAATGCCTAACCATTGGATTTCTCTAAAAATTACAAGTATGACGTTTGCGCTTGCAAAACATTATGGCCCGAAGCACTCATTAAGGCGCTACCTGACCAAACGGCATACATGGCATATGCACTGCCTAAAAGTGGCACAGACACAAGCACTAACCAGATAGCGCCACAAAAGGATAGTGGGACACTAAAGGATGTTCCATTTGACAGATGGATGGTACAGACAACTAATTGGCATCACTTCCTTACACAAGGTATCACTTCCTTACATCCAATCCGCCGGACCGGAACCACCAAATAACCTATCCGACTTACACTTACCGGAATATCAAAACAACTCACAAGCTTTGTACGTCAACGAGTAACGTTCCTGGAACAAAAATCTAACGCCTCCCTTGAACCATCGCTTACCGGCTAGCCCGACGATGGTGGGTCTATGTTTAACCACCCCTTTTGAGATCATCATCTTGATGGGGTTATTCACGGTAATCTAAACCGGAGAGTTAAACTCTGATTACCCTTAAATCTCCATCTTTGTTGATAAGCATGGCTGAAGTGACTGAACCCTTTGAATCTAATTTATACTTGATCGCACGTCAATTCTATATTTCTGTCTTGTCAACTTTGACTTTTATTACATGAGATGTGATTATAATTTTGAGGAGTTGTATGTTCTGTTCAGTTGTATGGTTAGTTTGGTAAAAAGTGTAGATTGGCAGGGACACCTTAGCCCTGTGTTGCCTTTGACAACCCATACCGCTCATCCCACAAGGACTAAGTATGCCGGGTAAAACTCCTCCCCCAATACCCAACAGTTGGCGCAGACCAGAATTGAACCTGCACCCCATATTTGATTAGTTGTATGGTTAGTTGCATGTTGTGTGGTGGGAGATTTCTGTTTATGGTTTTCATGTTTTATTTTAATGATGATCTGCTCTTTTGGACGTACAACTTGTAAATCCAATCGACCCATGTTGTAATTGATTTTCCACTCCTTTGTGAAATATCTTTATTTTTATATACTCTTGTTTTTCGGAAAAAAGGGCTTCCTTTGATCTTTCATAGTGTAATAGTGTATGTCACATCACTTGATACGGCATATAGTTAGAGGGAATAAATTAAAGCCCGAATATTAGAAAATCAAACACGTATACCATTTTATTCAACTTAGCTGACATGAGATGTTTAAAGCACTTTTTTTCTTTGAGATTTTTTTGTTATTCTAAATAATTTATCTATTGGAAAAATGAAGTCAAACATAAACACACAAACAGATTTAAAAAAGATAATGAGATAAATGGATTAAAGTAGTCAATAGTACATAAGTTCTATTCGAGCCATCAATTTGACATATGGTCAAGCAATCGGTGGATATTAATTCGGCATACTTAAATTCTTGTCGGAGTTTTGTATTAGTCAAGCAAATGGCCTTTTATCTTAGCATTGGTTTGGTTTCCTTTAAAAGCAATATGTTGATGTAATGGGTCTGTTTGTAGGCCTTTGGTATTTTTCTCGTGCTGTATTATTGACTCTTTCATAATTTTTTTTTTTCATCGACTCTTTCATAATTCTGATGAATGGGTTTCTTTTATTTTAATCTAAAACAAAATACTACACACAATCAGGAACAAAGCCCCCCATAACACCCATGGTTTGGGCTTTGATATCAAGTAAAACGCCCAGTTTTTCATCCTAAAAATGCGAGAAGATTTGTGGTAGAGATGACAATGGATCGGATATGAATCGAATGATGTCGTATCCATATCCATACATCCATTTAGTTTTGTTTCATCCATATTCATATCCATATCAATTTAATTTTAGTTCATCTATTCATATCCATATCTAATGGATTAAGTGGCTTAATGGATACATTGATATTAAAAAAATGCCAAGAAAACAAAAACGTAGTATAACTAAAATAAATATAATATGACATAATTAAAATTTATGTATAAATAATTCATTTATAAGAATGTATAATCTTTGTTGAAGATATGACATAATTTGTAGAAATTACTATTAAAACATATTATAAAAAATTAAATATGTAATTCGTATATTATGTTGTTAGATATATGTGTTTAATCGTAATATATCACAGTTTGCTCATTATAAGGTTGAAAGCAAACTAAAAATCTAACGTTAAATGTATTTGTAATAGTATATATGTAAGCATATATCTACATTTATTTATTTGTATATATATTTCAGGTGTTAATGTAGATGAAATTTTTCATTCATGTCCATAATCATATCCATTAAGGTTCATTCATAACCGTATTCATATCCATTAAAGATCATCTATATCCATCACGAAGCGAATGAATCGAGTGGAAATTCATTGAATCGGGTGGCCATTGTCATTCCTAATTTGTGAGAATTGTGGGTTGAGAAAGCCTCATACTAACCCCATAGGTGGTCTAAAAAGCTGAAACACATGATTCAGTTATTTGAAAATTAGGTTTTATTCATGCAAATAAGAAATATATTGGCAATAATGATAGTTGGGTCAAGTCTCAAGTCTAAAAAAAAAAAACTAACCCAATAAATCCAGATCTTTCTAGCCCATATTGGGTAGTAAAGACCATCCCCTTTTTTTTTTTTTTTTTTTTTTTTTTTTTTTTTTTTTTTCTGAATTCATAATCCAAATATTATGCCTTATGTACAACTAAATGTCTAAATGTAAAGCATCTTAATCATTGTCAATTTGTCACAAAGTTGAAATTAATATGACTCGATTTTCCGTACTATCTTTACTCCAGAATTTCACTCATTATCTCAATAAATTAGAACCAAAGACTTAGAGAGACTTCATTTGCAAGTGTTGATGAAATGCTAAAAGGTTTCATATCAGAATTCGAGTTTATAAGTAACTTCAAGTATCTGCACGTAAACACAAAAAGCATTTGATTTAACATGTCTGTGAATGAGTCCGTACTTATTTTTTACGTGTGGGAGACCTTAGTTACTAACTATATGTGGTCTCAATGGAACCATAACTTTAGCGTGTTTGTAGCGAACTTAATGAGATACATTGAAGGGAAATTGTTACGGCTCAAATTAAGTCACTTGTCGTGATCAATAAAAGCGCTATATATTCAATTTTAAACTTTTCTGCCGACCTTTTCTTTTCGTATTAATTGCGTTTGGAGTCATTACATGATGAAAAGCAATGTGACATTTCAAATTATGCCAAGTGCCTGCTTATCAGATGGCATGTGAATATCTCTTCAAAGATATGGTTTTTGTTGGCATCGAAAATTCCCTATTTATCACTTTTGGATTTCAAGTAGGTTAACCATCATAATCGAGCCCGAGTTAACATATGAGTTTAACAACTAATGTAAGGTTAGAAAGGCGTAAAACCTTTACTATACGACTATACGTGCAGGAAACAATTTTTATGTTAGTACACTCAACGGAGCTTCGATTTCATGTTCTTAGGCCTGTTGATTATATATATATATATATATATATATATATATATATATATATATATATATATATATATATATATATAAGAGAGAGGGGATCCAAAGGGAAGTGACAAGTTGGGAGAAGGGGGAAGTAATTTTTTTTTTAATTTCTTTTTACAAACATAAAATTACGTGAAAATATAAACATTTAAAAAGACATTTTATGAAAATGTTATTATTTTGGATTAAAAACGTTTGAATATCCGGAGGGTAATACCCATATTTCTTCGAAGATTCAGAGAGAAGTAATTATTTTTTATTTTTCTTATCAATATTTGTTTTTCACAAATATTAAGATTATGTGAAAATATAAACATTTAAAAAAAACACATTGTAATAAATGTTATTATTTAATTTTGACCAGAAAATGCTTGAAGAAATAACTTTCATGGATGAATGTTATTTCTGATAACATTTATCATGATGAATGTCATTTTTCAAGCATTTTATTTTCAATGTGTTGATCGTAAATGAGAAGTCAAGAAATTCTATTTGTAATAACCATATCAGTTAAACAATATTCTTTAATGCCTTTCTTCGGTATAAATAATAGCATTAGTATGTAATGAAATACAAAGACCTCAAATGTCAACATGGAGTTGTTCCGCTGGACTGCAACATTGCACTCAACGTTATCCTTGACCTGAAGTATCCACGCAGGTCGCCTTTCGTTTAGTGCGGGAGCAGCGGGGAAGGGGGTTTTACCGGTCATGCCTTCAGATTGATCCGAAATTTTTTAGAACAGTAGTTGGGGGCGAATTATGCAACTACAGAAGCTGAACACGTGAGTGGTTTAGTCTCCTGGTTGATCTCAAACTGATGTCAAAAAAGACCCCAAATGTCAATTATTAAATATGTTTTCCAATATAAAAAAAGCCCATAATATATATGGTCTAAACTCTTTAAAGTGTACGTTTCGATCTGGCTCGTTCATATATATAAGTGACCTCGTATCCAGGGCATCATCCCATTTTCAAGATATATATGGACCACATCCTATTCATTGTTGCTCTGTCCTTTTGTGCCTTGCGCCAGTCTTATCTTATTTCTTAATTAATCATGGCGTGGGTAGATTTACTAATTAATGTTCATTATGCTCATATCTTAGTGGGGCACTGTAAGCAAGATTTACAAAGAACCAAAATAATGTGAAACTTAAATACGTAGTCATCTATCGTTGCATCAGTTTATTGCTAAGTGTACGCATATATCATGAAAATTCGACATTGCTGATTCTTTAATTCACACCCACACTGCCATTGTTACACACCAGATAACTTTTCCTAACGTTATTGGTTTTAATTGCTTGCTAACAATAATGACATTGAGCCAAAACAACAATATGAAAAGTCTTGCCAGTTGCAGAAAATAGGACCTTGACGATGACTCCTGAGACAACCACGACCAAGTTATCGATCAGTCATGCTAGATCTCACTATGTCAAAATAAGAAACATTTGCGTACAAATAAGGGTGTCTAATTAAAGTTAAAAGGTGTTGGTAAATTACGATCTCACTAATTCCCAAATCCCACCACCCAGCTCAACAATAATAGTAAAGAAATAAGAACAATACACAACACAAGATTTAACGTGAAAACTCTAAAACAGGAGAAAAACCACCGGCCCCTAAAGAGAGAAATACACTATATCACAAATTGTTACAATGATATAGACGACTCTCTTAACCCAACTACACTCTCCAAAATATTTAACTAATACAACTCTCAAACAAGGGTAAGAAAGAAAGAAATAATCAAATACTTAAAGTGTATTGATTGGTGCAATTTGAAATGAAGACTTAACCCCTCTTTTATAATCAAGCAAGTCCCCTCCAACTTTTTCTTCCCACCTATGTGGGATAACATCCTTCACAAATACTATGCAACCATATCTAATTCTTCTAACCAAAACTATATCCAACAAATCTCCACCTTTTGGATAGAAGAAGATAACCATGCTTCCATATTGCAAGGATAACCGATATAGATGCTTCCTCGACGACAACTTCAAGATCCTCATCTTCATGCCATTGACATTATCTCCCAAGAGACAAAACTTGCATCTTCATCGAACATTGTCAAGACCCGACAATCATTGTCTTCACAGACAATCATAACTCTTAACAGAATTATCATACCTCACCATAAAGAGTATCACACTTAGAATATCACATTCCAAGCATTTTGCCTCGGCACATGTAGTATAACCAGCTGAACAGTTATGGTGCAACTTCCTGTTTGGTTTTCCCGAAAGTTTCATCAGCTACAACATCAGTTTCCACCACACACCTTGCATCAACGCCAAACCAATGCCCATGTGCAATTTGTGGAACCGCTAACGAACATCCCTTTCCATGGTGGCGTGGACACACCATGAGGATGACGTGACTTCAGAGGAATTCGTCACTCTCCGTAACAACGGAGACAATGTTAGCGTCTTTGGAGCCATTTGCCGGATTAGCTCCACCGAGAGAATTAACCCTTACATGTCCATTCTTCCCGCACTTCCAGCATGTCAGATTCTTTCTAGAGTTTCTCTTCTGCCTATCCGAACACAACAGTACCGTAGCTTTTGATGACGAGACCCCGTTACCTTCCAATCTTTTCTCCTCGGATAGGAGCTTGCTAGTAACAGCTTCAAACTTCAACGTTTCTTTCCCGTACATTAGAATATGTTTCATGTGCTCATAGGACAATAATAAAGATAATATCAACCTCAAAGCTTTATCTTCATCATCCGTTTTAACTCCAATAGCCTCCAGTTCCGAAACAATGCCGTTAAGAATACTTAGATGATCTGAAATCTTTGAACCCCCATCCATACGCAGAGTATGAAATTGTTCTTTAAGACACAACCGATTTGAGATGCCCTTGCCCTGGTACAACTGCTCTAGTTTAATCCAAAGCTCATTTTCCGTTGATAGCCCGTGCACATTTGCAAGCACGTTCTTTGCAAGACACAAACGAATCGCACTTGCTGCCCTCAAATCCATATCATCCCATTCTTCTTCATCGAACTTACTGCTAGAATCACTGCCGGGAACAAAGGTGGGTTTACCTTTCAATGCCTTGTGTAACCCGGACTGAATCAACACATCCTTGACTTGAACCTGCCATAAGCCAAAATTGATCCTCCAATCAAATTTCTCTACATCAAACCTCATTGGACTGAACTTCAAAATCGTATCCGTATCCTATAAACAACACTTTCTCTAATTTTGCTCACGTTTCGACCGGCCGACAGATGTAGTGGAGTGGCGTACAGGATCCGTTAAATTGAAAAATCCAACACCCGGTCCACTACAAATTCTAGACACCACTTACTCCGAATCAGAAAAAATATTGTCTAACCAGATACCCTATACGATCAATAGAAATTGTTTCTGATGTGGACGATCCACTCTCGTGGCAACCACAGAGCATACTCCGACTCCTATAACCGAGACCCCCTGTCAAACCTGACGCTCTGATACCAGTTGTTGGAAAATTACAGTCTCACTAATTCCCACCACCCAGCCCAACAATAATAGTAAAAAAATAAGAACAATACACAACACAAGATTTAATGTGAAAACTTCAAAACAGGAGAAAAACCACCGGCCCCCAAAGAGAGAAATACACTATATCACAAATTGTTACAATGATATAGTCGACTCTCTTAAGCCAACTACACTCTCCAAAATATTTAACCAATACAACTCTCAAACAAAAGGTAATAAAGAAAGAAATAATCAAATACTTAAAGTGTTATTGATTGGTGCAATTTGGAATGAAGACTTAACCCCTCTTTTATAAGTTAGTCCCCTCCAACTTTTTCTTTCCACCTATGTGGGATAACATTCCTCACAAATACTATGCAATCATATCTAATTCTTCTAACCAAAACTATATTCAACAAAAGGCAGATATATATCAACGTTCAGTAGTTCTCCATTGCATAAAGCATAGTTTTGGATCTTATGCCCATCTTGGTCATAATAATTAATGACTCACTAAAGGTTATTAGCATCAATTAATGCTGGACGTACGGTTATAGATTGAGATCTCATATTTTTGTAACTTTTGGGATGTGTATCCATAGACGGCCAATTCCGTTGTTCATGTTATAACATTGATAAATGAATGTTTAGTTTAGCTTTGTACATGATTTCTATTTCTATTTAGCTTATTGTGTAAACAAAATAGAATAATCTCTTTTTAATTGTCAAGCAACTTACTCCGTATATCTCTCTAGCTTATTGATGTTAGTAACTAGTAAGGTCGAAGGTATATTGAGCTTATTAAAAGGAGCTTTTGAAGCCGATAAGCTAATAAGTGTAAGGCGTTTACATATGCTAACCCAAACACCAACATCAACGTGGAAGCAAATTTGCCGAAAAAGTCTTTTTTAGCTATGCAAAAATGATCAATGGACTAAATTTAAAACATACATACAAAATTGCCCACAGACCAACTTTATAACTTAGTTGTAGAAACAGATGATGATGATGATGATGATGATGATGATGATGATGATGATGATGATGATGATGATGATGATGACACTGAAGAAATACTAGCAAAAGGAGAAAATGAAGACTACAATGACCTCATGCTGATGGTAATACTGAAAGTCGAATAATCTCTTTTAAACATTATAAGAGGAGCATTATCTCTCTTAATTAAAGTATCTAATATCTTTATGTCCATAAGATTATTACAAACTTTTAATCACAACCATCCATCTTACCTATTAGCTAAGAAAAAAACTAGATTAACTAATCATCCATTGAAAAGACTAAAATACCCTCTTTTATTAAATTAAAATCTACAACATCTACCATTAATCTATGTCGATCT
The DNA here is from genome assembly GCF_046630445.1 of Rutidosis leptorrhynchoides. Taxonomy (NCBI): domain Eukaryota; kingdom Viridiplantae; phylum Streptophyta; class Magnoliopsida; order Asterales; family Asteraceae; genus Rutidosis; species Rutidosis leptorrhynchoides. Next base: position 400,184,605 of record NC_092333.1, read on the forward strand.
AGCGGCTTTACACAAAGTATACATCCAAAAACCATCTTCTTCTTCAACCATTGTTAATGTTTCCGAAACATAAAAGTTATTTTTGTGAAAGTGAAGTCAAACGATTACGAACGGTGAAATTAGGGTTCGACGCAATTAGGGTTCGATGTAATAAGGGTTCGATGTATCTTTTACAAAACAAATTAGGGTTCGCTGCGGCGGTATTGAAGACAAACGATTCACCGAGTTAAGTAAGCATTTAAATTTAGTAAATTACATTCAACTACCTTAATATTACTATTACGATAGCAATTTTATTTCATGTCAAAGAATTTCAAATGTCTCAGGAAAAAAGTAAATCAAGACATTTCTATTCAATTTTTCTATTTATTTTTACTTTATATACAATGTCAAATGTTTTTTTTTTTTTCGAAAAGCAATGATATTATTAACACGAAGAGGCCATAAACAGCCTACCACGGAATACAACACGAAGGGTCACAACCAATATCGGTGCCCGCAACAAGACAACTAGTTGCAAAGGATGCAACTTGATAACTACAAGGCCAGACTACGAACCATCACAAGACACCACAAGCAATAAACACAAACACTAGACACACGAGAAAAATACATACAAAGAGACAACACAACTTGACACATATTTAAACCGCATAAATAATAGGATCGGTTAGCCATTGATTCCAATCGATTTTTAACTTCTTCGCACGAGTAGAGACCCATTCAAAAGACTTGAGTTGAATCTCCATTAGAGCAGTAGGACCGTTCCATGATTTATTTGAGAAGACTTTAAGATTTCGGTTTCTCCAAATAAGATATACACAAACCCATTCCAAAGCTTGACATAGCTTACACCCGATCGAAGACATTGAGATGTTACTTTTTCCTCGACATGCCTCGTTAATACTAAGATTAGATACCGAATGAAATGTCCCGTTCTTATTGACTAAAAACGTTCCATATTAATTGATTTCGTTGCGAGGTTTTGACCTCTATATGAGACGTTTTTCAAAGACTGCATTCATTTTTAAAACAAACCATAACCTTTATTTCATAGATAAAGGTTTTAAAAAGCTTTACGTAGATTATCAAATAATGATAATCTAAAATATCCTGTTTACACACGACCATTACATAATGGTTTACAATACAAATATGTTACAACAAAATAAGTTTCTTGAATGCAGTTTTTACACAATATCATACAAGCATGGACTCCAAATCTCGTCCTTATTTAAGTATGCGACAGCGGAAGCTCTTAATAATCACCTGAGAATAAACATGCTTAAAACGTCAACAAAAATGTTGGTGAGTTATAGGTTTAACCTATATATATCAAATCATAATAATAGACCACAAGATTTCATATTTCAATACACATCCCATACATAGAGATAAAAATCATTCATATGGTGAACACCTGGTAACCCACAATAACAAGATGCATATATAAGAATATCCCCATCATTCCGGGACACCCTTCGGATATGATATAAATTTCGAAGTACTAAAGCATCCGGTACTTTGGATGGGGTTTGTTAGGCCCAATAGATCTATCTTTAGGATTCGCGTCAATTAGGGTGTCTGTTCCCTAATTCTTAGATTACCAGACTTAATAAAAAGGGGCATATTCGATTTCGATAATTCAACCATAGAATGTAGTTTCATGTACTTGTGTCTATTTTGTAAATCATTTATAAAACCTGCATGTATTCTCATCCCAAAAATATTAGATTTTAAAAGTGGGACTATAACTCACTTTCACAGATTTTTACTTCGTCGGGAAGTAAGACTTGGCCACTGGTTGATTCACGAACCTATAACAATATATACATATATATCAAAGTATGTTCAAAATATATTTACAACACTTTTAATATATTTTGATGTTTTAAGTTTATTAAGTCAGTTGTCCTCGTTAGTAACCTACAACTAGTTGTCCACAGTTAGATGTACAGAAATAAATCGATAAATATTATCTTGAATCAATCCACGACCCAGTGTATACGTATCTCAGTATTGATCACAACTCAAACTATATATATTTTGGAATCAACCTCAACCCTGTATAGCTAACTCCAACATTCACATATAGAGTGTCTATGGTTGTTCCGAAATATATATAGATGTGTCGACATGATAGGTCGAAACATTGTATACGTGTCTATGGTATCTCAAGATTACATAATATATAATACAAGTTGATTAAGTTATGGTTGGAATAGATTTGTTACCAATTTTCACGTAGCTAAAATGAGAAAAATTATCCAATCTTGTTTTACCCATAACTTCTTCATTTTAAATCCGTTTTGAGTGAATCAAATTGCTATGGTTTCATATTGAACTCTATTTTATGAATATAAACAAAAAAAGTATAGGTTTCTAGTCGGAAAAATAAGTTACAAGTCGTTTTTGTAAAGGTAGTTATTTCAGTCGAAAGAACGACGTCTAGATGACCATTTTAGAAAACATACTTCCACTTTGAGTTTAACCATAATTTTTGGATATAGTTTCATGTTCATAATAAAAATCATTTTCTCAGAATAACAACTTTTAAATCAAAGTTTATCATAGTTTTTAATTAACTAACCCAAAACAGCCCGCGGTGTTACTACGACGGCGTAAATCCGGTTTTACGGTGTTTTTCGTGTTTCCAGGTTTTAAATCATTAAGTTAGCATATCATATAGATATAGAACATGTGTTTAGTTGATTTTACAAGTCAAGTTAGAAGGATTAACTTTTGTTTGCGAACAAGTTTAGAATTAACTAAACTATGTTCTAGTGATTACAAGTTTAAACCTTCGAATAAGATAGCTTTATATGTATGAATCGAATGATGTTATGAACATCATTACTACCTTAAGTTCCTTGGATGAACCTACTGGAAAAGAGAAAAATGGATCTAGCTTCAATGGATCCTTGGATGGCTCGAAGTTCTTGAAGCAAAATCATGACACGAAAACAAGTTCAAGTAAGATCATCACTTGAAATAAGATTGTTATAGTTATAGAAATTGAACCAAAGTTTGAATATGATTATTACCTTGTATTAGAATGATAACCTACTGTAAGAAACACAGATTTCTTGAGGTTGGATGATCACCTTACAAGATTGGAAGTGAGCTAGCAAACTTGAAAGTATTCTTGATTTTATGAAACTAGAACTTTTGGAATTTATGAAGAACACTTAGAACTTGAAGATAGAACTTGAGAGAGTTCAATTAGATGAAGAAAATTGAAGAATGAAAGTGTTTGTAGGTGTTTTTGGTCGTTGGTGTATGGATTAGATATAAAGGATATGTAATTTTGTTTTCATGTAAATAAGTCATGAATGATTACTCATATTTTTGTAATCTTATGAGATATTTCATGCTAGTTGCCAAATGATGGTTCCCACATGTGTTAGGTGACTCACATGGGCTGCTAAGAGCTGATCATTGGAGTGTATATACCAATAGTACATATATCTAAAAGCTGTGTATTGTACGAGTACGAATACGGGTGCATACGAGTAGAATTGTTGATGAAACTGAACGAGAATGTAATTGTAAGCATTTTTGTTAAGTAGAAGTATTTTGATAAGTGTATTGAAGTCTTTCAAAAGTGTATAAATACATATTAAAACACTACATGTATATACATTTTAACTGAGTCGTTAAGTCATCGTTAGTCGTTACATGTAAGTGTTGTTTTGAAACCTTTAGGTTAACGATCTTGTTAAATGTTGTTAACCCAATGTTTATAATAACAAAAGAGATTTTAAATTATTATATTATCATGATATTATGATGTACGAATATCTCTTAATATGATATATATACATTAAATGTCGTTACAACGATAAACGTTACATATATGTCTCGTTTCAAAATCATTAAGTTAGTAGTCTTGTTTTTACATATGTAGTTCATTGTTAATATAATTAATGATATGTTTACTTATCATAATATCATGTTAACTATATATATAACCATATATATGTCATCATATAGTTTTTTTACAAGTTTTAACGTTCGTGAATCACCGGTCAACTTGGGTGGTCAATTGTCTATATGAAACCTATTTCAATTAATCAAGTCTTAACAAGTTTGATTGCTTAACATGTTGGAAACATTTAATCATGTAAACATCAATCTCAATTAATATATATAAACATGGAAAAGTTCGGGTCACTACAGTACCTACCCGTTAAATAAATTTCGTCCCGAAATTTTAAGCTGTTGAAGGTGTTGACGAATCTTCTGGAAATAGATGCGGGTATTTCTTCTTCATCTGATCTTCACGCTCCCAGGTGAACTCGGGTCCTCTACGAGCATTCCATCGAACCTTAACAATTGGTATCTTGTTTTGCTTAAGTCTTTTAACCTCACGATCCATTATTTCGACGGGTTCTTCGATGAATTGAAGTTTTTCGTTGATTTGGATTTCATCTAATGGAATAGTGAGATCTTCTTTAGCAAAACATTTCTTCAAATTCGAGACGTGGAAAGTGTTATGTACAGCCGCGAGTTGTTGAGGTAACTCAAGTCGGTAAGCTACTGGTCCGACACGATCAATAATCTTGAATGGTCCAATATACCTTGGATTTAATTTCCCTCGTTTATCAAATCGAACAACGCCTTTCCAAGGTGAAACTTTAAGCATGACCATCTCTCCAATTTCAAATTCTATATCTTTTCTTTTAATGTCAGCGTAGCTCTTTTGTCGACTTTGGGCGGTTTTCAACCGTTGTTGAATTTGGATGATCTTCTCGGTAGTTTCTTGTATAATCTCCGGACCCGTAATCTGTCTATCCCCCACTTCACTCCAACAAATCGGAGACCTGCACTTTCTACCATAAAGTGCTTCAAACGGCGCCATCTCAATGCTTGAATGGTAGCTGTTGTTGTAGGAAAATTCTGCTAACGGTAGATGTCGATCCCAACTGTTTCCGAAATCAATAACACATGCTCGTAGCATGTCTTCAAGCGTTTGTATCGTCCTTTCGCTCTGCCCATCAGTTTGTGGATGATAGGCAGTACTCATGTCTAGACGAGTTCCTAATGCTTGCTGTAATGTCTGCCAGAATCTTGAAATAAATCTGCCATCCCTATCAGAGATAATAGAGATTGGTATTCCATGTCTGGAGACGACTTCCTTCAAATACAGTCGTGCTAACTTCTCCATCTTGTCATCTTCTCTTATTGGCAGGAAGTGTGCTGATTTGGTGAGACGATCAACTATTACCCAAATAGTATCAAAACCACTTGCAGTCCTTAGCAATTTAGTGATGAAATCCATGGTAATGTTTTCCCATTTCCATTCCGGGATTTCGGGTTGTTGAAGTAGACCTGATGGTTTCTGATGCTCAGCTTTGACCTTAGAACACGTCAAACATTCTCCTACGTATTTAGCAACATCGGCTTTCATACCCGGCCACCAAAAATGTTTCTTGAGATCCTTGTACATCTTCCCCGTTCCAGGATGTATTGAGTATCTGGTTTTATGAGCTTCTCTAAGTACCATTTCTCTCATATCTCCAAATTTTGGTACCCAAATCCTTTCAGCCCTATACCGGGTTCCGTCTTCCCGAATATTAAGATGCTTCTCCGATCCTTTGGGTATTTCATCCTTTAAATTTCTCTCTTTTAAAACTCCTTGTTGCGCCTCCTTTATTTGAGTAGTAATGTTATTATGAATCATTATATTCATAGATTTTACTCGAATGGGTTCTCTATCCTTCCTGCTCAAGGCATCGGCTACCACATTTGCCTTCCCCGGGTGGTAACGAATCTCAAAATCGTAATCATTCAATAATTCAATCCACCTACGCTGCCTCATATTCAGTTGTTTCTGATTAAATATGTGTTGAAGACTTTTGTGGTCGGTATATATAATACTTTTGACCCCATATAAGTAGTGCCTCCAAGTCTTTAATGCAAAAACAACCGCGCCTAATTCCAAATCATGCGTCGTATAATTTTGTTCGTGAATCTTCAATTGTCTAGACGCATAAGCAATCACCTTCGTTCGTTGCATTAATACACAACCGAGACCTTGCTTTGATGCGTCACAATAAATCACAAAATCATCATTCCCTTCAGGCAATGACAATATAGGTGCCGTAGTTAGCTTTTTCTTCAATAACTGAAATGCTTTCTCTTGTTCATCATTCCATTCAAATTTCTTCCCTTTATGCGTTAATGCAGTCAAGGGTTTTGCTATTCTGGAAAAGTCTTGGATGAACCTTCTGTAGTAACCAGCTAGTCCTAAAAACTGGCGTATGTGTTTCGGAGTTTTCGGGGTTTCCCACTTTTCAACAGTTTCTATCTTTGCCGGATCCACCTTAATACCTTCTTTGTTCACTATGTGACCGAGGAATTGAACTTCTTCCAACCAAAATGCACACTTTGAAAACTTAGCGTACAATTCTTCCTTCCTCAATACTTCTAACACCTTTCTCAAATGTTCACCGTGTTCTTGGTCATTCTTTGAGTAAATAAGTATGTCATCAATGAAAACAATGACAAACTTGTCAAGGTATGGTCCACACACTCGGTTCATAAGGTCCATGAACACAGCTGGTGCATTAGTTAAACCAAACGGCATGACCATAAACTCGTAATGACCGTAACGTGTTCTGAAAGCAGTCTTTGGAATATCATCTTCTTTCACCCGCATTTGATGATACCCGGAACGTAAGTCAATCTTTGAATAAAGAGACGAGCCTTGTAGTTGATCAAATAAGTCATCGATTCTCGGTAGTGGGTAGCGGTTCTTGATGGTAAGTTTGTTCAACTCTCGGTAGTCGATACACAACCTGAATGTACCATCTTTCTTCTTGACAAACAAAACAGGAGCTCCCCACGGTGATGTGCTTGGTCGAATGAAACCACGCTCTAAAAGTTCTTGTAATTGGCTTTGTAGTTCTTTCATCTCGCTGGGTGCGAGTCTGTAAGGAGCACGAGCTATTGGTGCAGCTCCTGGTACAAGATCTATTTGAAATTCAACGGATCGATGTGGGGGTAATCCCGGTAATTCTTTCGGAAATACATCGGGAAATTCTTTTGCAATGGGAACATCATTGATGCTCTTTTCTTCAGTTTGTACTTTCTCGACGTGTGCTAGAACAGCATAGCAACCTTTTCTTATTAGTTTTTGTGCCTTCAAATTACTAATAAGATGTAGCTTCGTGTTGCCCTTTTCTCCGTACACCATTAAGGGTTTTCCTTTTTCTCGTATAATGCGAATTGCATTTTTGTAACAAACGATCTCCGCTTTCACTTCTTTCAACCAGTCCATACCGATTATCACATCAAAACTCCCTAACTCTACTGGTATCAAATCAATCTTAAATGTTTCGCTAACCAGTTTAATTTCTCGATTCCGACATATATTATCTGCTGAAATTAATTTACCATTTGCTAATTCGAGTAAAAATTTACTATCCAAAGGCGTCAATGGACAACTTAATTTAGCACAAAAATCTCTACTCATATAGCTTCTATCCGCACCCGAATCAAATAAAACGTAAGCAGATTTATTGTCAATAAGAAACGTACCCGTAACAAGCTCCGGGTCTTCCTGTGCCTCTACAGCATTAATATTGAAAACTCTTCCACGGCCTTGTCCATTCGTGTTCTCCTAGTTCGGGCAATTTCTAATAATGTGGCCCGGTTTTCCACATTTATAACAAACTACATTGGCATAACTTGCTCCGACACTACTTGCTCCGCCATTACTCGTTCCGACACCATTTGTTCCTTTCGTTCTATTAACCCCTGGTCCGTAGACCTCACACTTCGCCGCGCTATGACCATTTCTTTTACACTTGTTGCAAAATTTGGTGCAGAACCCCGAGTGATTCTTTTCACACCTTTGGCATAGCTGCTTCTGATTGTTGTTGTTGTTGCGGTTATTATTGTTGTTGGGATGATTGTTGTAGTTACTGTTGTTGTTGTTGTTGTTGTTGTTGGGCCGTTTGTTGTAGTTGCGATTGATGTTGCGATTGTTGGGATAATTGTTGCGATTATTGTTGTAATTGCTGTTGTTGTTGTATTGGTGATTCTTATCACCGTTTTCCTCCCACTTTCTTTTGACTTGCTTCACATTGGCCTCTTCAGCAGTCTGTTCTTTAATTCTTTCTTCAATTTGGTTCACGAGTTTGTGAGCCATTCTACATGCCTGTTGTATGGAGGCGGGCTCGTGTGAACTTATATCTTCTTGGATTCTTTCCGGTAATCCTTTCACAAACGCGTCGATCTTCTCTTCCTCATCTTCGAATGCTCCCGGACACAATAGGCACAATTCTGTGAATCGTCTTTCGTACGTGGTAATATCAAATCCTTGGGTTCGTAACCCTCTAAGTTCTGTCTTGAGCTTATTGACCTCGGTTCTGGGACGGTACTTCTCATTCATCAAGTGCTTGAATGCTGACCACGGTAGTGCGTACGCATCGTCTTGTCCCACTTGCTCTAGATAGGTATTCCACCATGTTAACGCAGAACCTGTGAAGGTATGCGTAGCGTACTTTACTTTGTCCTCTTCAGTACACTTACTTATGGCAAACACCGATTCGACCTTCTCGGTCCACCGTTTCAATCCGATCGGTCCTTCGGTTCCATCAAATTCCAAAGGTTTGCAGGCAGTGAATTCTTTGTAGGTGCATCCTACACGATTTCCTGTACTGCTAGATCCAAGGTTATTGTTGGTATGTAGCGCAGCCTGTACTGCGGCTATGTTTGAAGCTAGAAAAGTACGGAATTCCTCTTCATTCATATTCACGGTGTGTCGAGTAGTCGGTGCCATTTCCTTCAAAATAGTTAAATGGAACAAGTTAATCATACAGAATATTAAGAGTAGTTAATAGTATTTCGTAGCATAATATGAACTCATTTATAAAAGCTTTTTCTTCATATTAGCGTTTTATAAGTTTAAATTCGGGTAGTACCTACCCGTTAAGTTCATACTTAGTAGCTAATATACAATTCAACTACTACAATTCTATATGAAAAACTGATTATAATAATATTTCGCGTTCAAACTTTTATACAATATTTTACAAACTTACAATACCGCTTATTTTACATAAAGCATGAAATATAGCACACAATAACTTTGATACAAGATAGTTGTGAAGACAATTCTAGCTAGTACACAAGTCGTTCAGCAAAGGCAATAAAGACACGTAATTCATACGTCCAGAAACAAGTCATGCATTCTGGTTTTACTAGGACTACTTCCCATCCTTGGTCTTGTGCAACATAACCGTTATGGCCGTTTATAAGACAGCGTGTTGTAATGTCATCAAAGGGACGAGGGTTACGTAATGTCCAACAGTCCCGTAATAATCTAAAAACCTCATTTCTTACCCCAATTACCGACTCCGTCACTTGTGGAAACGTTTTGTTTAATAGTTGTAGCCCGATGTTCTTGTTCTCACTTTGGTGAGAAGCGAACATTACTAATCCGTAAGCATAACATGCTTCTTTATGTTGCATGTTAGCCGCTTTTTCTAAATCACGAAGTCCAATATTCGGATATATTGAGTCAAAATAATTTCTTAACCCGTTGCGTAAAATAGCATTTGGGTTCCCCGCAATATATGCGTCAAAGTAAACACATCGTAACTTATGGGTTTCCCAATGTGATATCCCCCATCTTTCAAACGAAAGTCTCTTATAAACCAAGACATTCTTGGAACGTTCTTCGAATGTCTTACAAACTGATCTCGCCTTAAATAGTTGTGCCGAAGAATTCTGGCCGACTCTAGACAAGATTTCATCAATCATGTCTCCGGGTAGGTCTCTTAAAATATTGGGTTGTCTATCCATTTTGTGTTTTTAAACTGTAAAATAGACAAGAGTTAGATTCATAAAAAAATACTTATTAATACAAGCAATTTTTACATATATCATAAAGCATACGAACACTATATTACATATATTACACCACACGAATACAACTATCTTATTCCGACTCGCTCGTTTCTTCTTCTTTGGTTTTGGTTCGTTTTGCCAAGTTTCTAGGGATATATGATGTTCCCCTAATACGAGCCGTCGTGATCCACATTGGTTTAGAAAAACCTGGTGGTTTAGAGGTTCCCGGGTCATTGTTACAACTTAAGGACTTCGGGGGTTGACGATACATATAAAGTTCATCGGGGTTGGAATTAGATTTCTCTATTTTTATGCCCTTTCCCTTATTATTTTCTTTTGCCTTTTTAAATTCAGTTGGGGTAATTTCTATAACATCATCGGAATTCTCGTCGGAATCCGATTCATCGGAGAATTGGTAATCCTCCCAATATTTTGCTTCCTTGGCGGAAACACCATTGACCATAATTAACCTTGGTCGGTTGGTTGAGGATTTTCTTTTACTTAACCGTTTTATTATTTCCCCCACCGGTTCTATTTCTTCATCCGGTTCCGATTCTTCTTCCGGTTCCGATTCTTCTTCCGGTTCCGACTCTTCTTCCGGTTCCTCTTCGGGAACTTGTGAATCAGTCCACAAATCATTCCAATTTACATTTGACTCTTCATTATTATTAGGTGAGTCAATGGGACTTGTTCTAGAGGTAGACATCTATCACATAATATCAAACGCGTTAAGAGATTAATATATCACATAATATTCACATGTTAAAAATATATAGTTTCTAACAAAATTTGTTAAGCAATCATTTTTCAAGTAAACACGGTCGAAGTCCAGACTCACTAATGCATCCTAACAAACTCGATAAGACACACTAATGCAAAATTCTGGTTCTCTAAGACCAACGCTCGGATACCAACTGAAATGTCCCGTTCTTATTGACTAAAAACGTTCCATATTAATTGATTTCGTTGCGAGGTTTTGACCTCTATATGAGACGTTTTTCAAAGACTGCATTCATTTTTAAAACAAACCATAACCTTTATTTCATAGATAAAGGTTTTAAAAAGCTTTACGTAGATTATCAAATAATGATAATCTCAAATATCCTGTTTACACACGACCATTACATAATGGTTTACAATACAAATATGTTACAACAAAATAAGTTTCTTGAATGCAGTTTTTACACAATATCATACAAGCATGGACTCCAAATCTCGTCCTTATTTAAGTATGCGACAGCGGAAGCTCTTAATAATCACCTGAGAATAAACATGCTTAAAACGTCAACAAAAATGTTGGTGAGTTATAGGTTTAACCTATATATATCAAATCATAATAATAGACCACAAGATTTCATATTTCAATACACATCCCATACATAGAGATAAAAATCATTCATATGGTGAACACCTGGTAACCCACAATAACAAGATGCATATATAAGAATATCCCCATCATTCCGGGACACCATTCGGATATGATATAAATTTCGAAGTACTAAAGCATCCGGTACTTTGGATGGGGTTTGTTAGGCCCAATAGATCTATCTTTAGGATTCGCGTCAATTAGGGTGTCTGTTCCCTAATTCTTAGATTACCAGACTTAATAAAAAGGGGCATATTCGATTTCGATAATTCAACCATAGAATGTAGTTTCATGTACTTGTGTCTATTTTGTAAATCATTTATAAAACCTGCATGTATTCTCATCCCAAAAATATTAGATTTTAAAAGTGGGACTATAACTCACTTTCACAGATTTTTACTTCGTCGGGAAGTAAGACTTGGCCACTGGTTGATTCACGAACCTATAACAATATATACATATATATCAAAGTATGTTCAAAATATATTTACAACACTTTTAATATATTTTGATGTTTTAAGTTTATTAAGTCAGCTGTCCTCGTTAGTAACCTACAACTAGTTGTCCACAGTTAGATGTACAGAAATAAATCGATAAATATTATCTTGAATCAATCCACGACCCAGTGTATACGTATCTCAGTATTGATCACAACTCAAACTATATATATTTTGGAATCAACCTCAACCCTGTATAGCTAACTCCAACATTCACATATAGAGTGTCTATGGTTGTTCCGAAATATATATAGATGTGTCGACATGATAGGTCGAAACATTGTATACGTGTCTATGGTATCTCAAGATTACATAATATATAATACAAGTTGATTAAGTTATGGTTGGAATAGATTTGTTACCAATTTTCACGTAGCTAAAATGAGAAAAATTATCCAATCTTGTTTTACCCATAACTTCTTCATTTTAAATCCGTTTTGAGTGAATCAAATTGCTATGGTTTCATATTGAACTCTATTTTATGAATATAAACAAAAAAAGTATAGGTTTCTAGTCGGAAAAATAAGTTACAAGTCGTTTTTGTAAAGGTAGTTATTTCAGTCGAAAGAACGACGTCTAGATGACCATTTTAGAAAACATACTTCCACTTTGAGTTTAACCATAATTTTTGGATATAGTTTCATGTTCATAATAAAAATCATTTTCTCAGAATAACAACTTTTAAATCAAAGTTTATCATAGTTTTTAATTAACTAACCCAAAACAGCCCGCGGTGTTACTACGACGGCGTAAATCCGGTTTTACGGTGTTTTTCGTGTTTCCAGGTTTTAAATCATTAAGTTAGCATATCATATAGATATAGAACATGTGTTTAGTTGATTTTACAAGTCAAGTTAGAAGGATTAACTTTTGTTTGCGAACAAGTTTAGAATTAACTAAACTATGTTCTAGTGATTACAAGTTTAAACCTTCGAATAAGATAGCTTTATATGTATGAATCGAATGATGTTATGAACATCATTACTACCTTAAGTTCCTTGGATGAACCTACTGGAAAAGAGAAAAATGGATCTAGCTTCAATGGATCCTTGGATGGCTCGAAGTTCTTGAAGCAAAATCATGACACGAAAACAAGTTCAAGTAAGATCATCACTTGAAATAAGATTGTTATAGTTATAGAAATTGAACCAAAGTTTGAATATGATTATTACCTTGTATTAGAATGATAACCTACTGTAAGAAACACAGATTTCTTGAGGTTGGATGATCACCTTACAAGATTGGAAGTGAGCTAGCAAACTTGAAAGTATTCTTGATTTTATGAAACTAGAACTTTTGGAATTTATGAAGAACACTTAGAACTTGAAGATAGAACTTGAGAGAGTTCAATTAGATGAAGAAAATTGAAGAATGAAAGTGTTTGTAGGTGTTTTTGGTCGTTGGTGTATGGATTAGATATAAAGGATATGTAATTTTGTTTTCATGTAAATAAGTCATGAATGATTACTCATATTTTTGTAATCTTATGAGATATTTCATGCTAGTTGCCAAATGATGGTTCCCACATGTGTTAGGTGACTCACATGGGCTGCTAAGAGCTGATCATTGGAGTGTATATACCAATAGTACATATATCTAAAAGCTGTGTATTGTACGAGTACGAATACGGGTGCATACGAGTAGAATTGTTGATGAAACTGAACGAGAATGTAATTGTAAGCATTTTTGTTAAGTAGAAGTATTTTGATAAGTGTATTGAAGTCTTTCAAAAGTGTATAAATACATATTAAAACACTACATGTATATACATTTTAACTGAGTCGTTAAGTCATCGTTAGTCGTTACATGTAAGTGTTGTTTTGAAACCTTTAGGTTAACGATCTTGTTAAATGTTGTTAACCCAATGTTTATAATAACAAAAGAGATTTTAAATTATTATATTATCATGATATTATGATGTACGAATATCTCTTAATATGATATATATACATTAAATGTCGTTACAACGATAAACGTTACATATATGTCTCGTTTCAAAATCATTAAGTTAGTAGTCTTGTTTTTACATATGTAGTTCATTGTTAATATAATTAATGATATGTTTACTTATCATAATATCATGTTAACTATATATATAACCATATATATGTCATCATATAGTTTTTTTACAAGTTTTAACGTTCGTGAATCACCGGTCAACTTGGGTGGTCAATTGTCTATATGAAACCTATTTCAATTAATCAAGTCTTAACAAGTTTGATTGCTTAACATGTTGGAAACATTTAATCATGTAAACATCAATCTCAATTAATATATATAAACATGGAAAAGTTCGGGTCACTACACCGAACCCAATCCCCACCATTTATACACTATATCCCACACATCAAGAGAATGTTTGCATAGGAAAAGTGCATGATCAATTGTTTCCAACCCATCGTCGCATAACGGACATCTCACGGAGTCAAGATCTATTCCCCGATCATCAAGTTCCGTACGAGTTGCAATACGCCTTTTAAGAGCGCGCCATACAAAGATTTCGACTTTCCCCGGTACAAGATTGTTTTTGAGCGTCTCGTGTTTGAATCTATTGTCCATGATAATCTTCTCATCAATGAGGTTCGAGAGCCTTTTGATGGTGAAGTTGCCATTCGATGCGAGCTTCCAATACCAAGTGTCTCGACCTGAATCCTGTTTCACATAAGAGTTTAACAAGTTGGTTAGAGCAAGTAATTCCCCAAGAGAGCGTCCCGTTGGATCTCGTCTCCAATTCCATGAGCTTTGCCACGATGAACCTGACCACGATATTCTGTCCCGAACAGTAGCTGATTGATCGGCATTGAGTTTAAATAGTCGCTTGAACCTGCAACTCAGGGGCACATCAGCTAGCCACGGGTCTGACCAAAAAAGTGTGTCACAGCCATCGCCTATCCTTCTTCCGAACGAGTTGCTGAACTGCACACCTGTCTTATCAATCACGTATCCTGCACGAATAATATTAAGCCAAGTGCTACCCTTCCCTTTAGGCCCGTTAAGGCCCGAAGGTACAAGTAGCCCGTTAGATCCATAAATGCTTTTTAACACGGAGACCCAAAGTGAATTTGCCTCCGTTTTTGCCCTCCACGCCCATTTACCCAAGAGAGCGAGGTTTTTTGCCCTCAAAGACCCGATATTAAGGCCCCCCTCGCTATAAGGCGAAAGGGTGTCCTCCCATTTAACCCAAGACATTTTTGTTCTCTCACCCGACCCGCCCCAAAAGAAGCTTCTACGAATGCTCTCTAATTTTTTAATAACACACGAGGGAGCACGAAAGAGCGAGAAATAATAAAGCGGTAGGTTACTAAGGACCGATTTAACGAGCGTCAATCTTCCACCAAATGAAATCGTCTTTGCTTTCCAATCCGCGAGTTTCGAGGAAAATTTGTCAACCACGGGATTCCAATTCTCTACCCTATTCATGTTCCGACCAATAGGTAACCCCAAATAAGTGAAGGGAAATTCCCCAACTTTACAACCGACACGGAGAGCCATATTATCCACCTCCTCTCTAGCCACGCCCAATCCATAAACAAGACTTTTATGATAGTTTACTTTTAACCCGTAAATCTTCTCAAAACAAGTAAGTAACTTCATGAGGTTGCAAAAGTTAAGTCGGTTCCACTCACCTAAGAAAATCGTATCGTTCGCATATTGGAGGTGCGAAAGTAGGATCTTATCGGCCCCGATCTCAACACTCTTATATAAACCCTCATCAATTGCCTTCTTAGTTAGAACGTTCAACCCTTCCGCCGCGATAATAAATAAGAATGGGGACAACGGATCCCCTTGACGAATCCCCCTCTCTAGCTTGAATTCGCACGTCGGAGAACCATTAACCAACACGGAGATAGAAACCGATTCTAGACACGCTAGGATCCACTTCCTCCACTTAACACCGAACCCCATTTGCTTCATTATATCAAGGAGAAAGTCCCAATTGATACTATCAAAGGCTTTTTCGAAGTCAACCTTAAATATGAGGCTTTTTTCCGGTTCTTCTTTAAATAATCGATTGCTTCACTAGCAATTAGCGCCCGATCGAGGATGAATCTACCCTTTATGAATGCACTTTGAACTTCATCGATGAGACTCGGGATAACTTTTCGTATCCGAGAAGCTAGAACCTTTGCAAGTATCTTGTAATAGCACCCTATAAGACTAATAGGAAGGTAATCATTCAAGTTCTTAGGTACAAGGGTAATGAAAGAGGCGTTACACCCTCTTGAGATTTCACCACTTTCCCAAAACCGGTTAAGAGCCGATAACAAATCATGTTTAATTAAATCCCAATGAAGCTTAAAAAAATTGAGTTTGAAACCGTCCGGGCCCGGGGCCTTCGAGCACCCACACTCTTTTACAGCTTCCCATACTTCACATTCTGAAAACGGAACTTCGAGGGCTTCGGCTTGAAGAGTCGAGATGCTATTAACTCGGGGCTGATTAACCTCACTCGAGAACTTTAATCTTTTTTCTTGTCGACATTTGAACATTTGTTCATAATGGGTGAACACCGCCTGTTTAATCTCTATCGGGTACAATGTCAAATGTTATGTTGATCCTATTTTCATGATTGATTCAACAGTTGATACTATACGTAGCAAGTTGATTCTTTTTTATTGTTTGGCCGTACAATCTCTCGAGCAACTGGTTAACAGTAGGTAACGTATAAAACTTACGTAATCTTCTAATGTATAAATAAACTGAAATTTAACAAGAAAACTGTATTGAAACACACAGGCTATGTCGGAACAAGCAGGCTATGAAAGTCCTGTTGAAGTTGAATTTCTACAATAAAAGTGTAAACCCACACCATCACTGTCCCACTGATGTTCATACGTTTCTTATATCAATATTGTATTTCGAATGCTTTCATATTATAAAAATTATCCTACTATATATCAATAGAATGGTCTGACTGTCGTTATGGGTTTTAATTAGATTGTCGTTTTGGTTAGTAGGTCTTCTCCAATAAAAACCCAATACCTTATATTTGCTTTACATTTCGTTCAATCTTTGGATTTTCTAATGATCTTGGGTTCTAATTGTTAATGAAGATGTATTGTATACGATAATTGTATTTCGCGATAAAGAGAACATTTGTTATTTTAACTAAATGAAGATGTATTGTAGAATCTAAATGTGTACTTTATATTGATGTTTATACGAAGATTTCACAATACATAAGGCAACTTTATTATTTACTTCTTGTTATGCAGATTATAGATTATGCTGGCATAAGTTCACTACTACAAAAAAAAGAATAGGAACCCCTATATGAAACCGGTTGGAGGGTAAAAAAGAGGTTTCAAAAGTAAATAGAAACCGGTTTGTGAAGGTTCTAAGAAAAAGAGGTTCCAAAAGTAAACAAAAGAAACATGTTTTTTAAGAAAACCGGTTTCTTTCTATAGGAACCTGTTTTTTATAAAAAGAGGTTTCGTTGCCTTTTTCTTTGGAACCATTTTTTTAATATAAAACAGGTCTCAATAATTTTCGTTTGAAGCGGGAAATGAAAATTTTAAATAACTAAACTAACAACTATACCAAACCAAACCTCTCTACACTCTGTCATTTACTTATATATGGAGTATCTAATTTCCATCAACCTCATTCAGCAAAGACCTTCACTCTGTTTCTTCTCTGTTAAGGTAGGTCCATAAATTCTTGTATTTATTTGAGAAATGAGGCACTAACACATAATTGCATTATATATTCTTCTTTTTTCTCTCTAATTACTACTGTACAATATAGCATTCTCAGTTTTAATAATCTTAAAATCATATTTATTGTTATTGTTGCAGGTGATATAGTGAGAAAACGAAATGAATGATATATCTAAGAAATCAATCAAATACAGATGATGATTTTGATTTGCCATACATTAACGTCAGATCTAACTAATAAATCTACAAAGGATGAAGAGTGAGTATACACCAAGTGTTGAACAAGATCTACATAAGAGCACTTTATCTTTATCGAAGTGTTGAACTATTTTTGAATAAAAATAATAATAAAACTTGGCTGTTCCCTATAATAACAAATGGATAACAAAATAATATATGGCATCAAAGCTGTATCTTCAAGAAGCTCTAGCTATCAGGGGAAATAATTTAATTTAAAAAAAAATATTATTGGAACCTGTTTCTAAGTGAAAACCGATCCCTTTGGTGAAGAAAAGGAACCTCTTTCTTTAAGAAAACCGGTTTCTATATCAAGAATATGAACCTCTTTCTTTTAAATAACCGGTTTCAAAAGATATGCAAAGGAACCGGTTTCAAAACCGGTTCTCTACAAAAGGAACCCCCATCGATTGGAACCTCTTCCAAAACCGGTTTCAAAGGCTCTAAAAACCGGTTCCTTTGGTATTTTTTTGTAGTAGTGGTTATAACTTTCTCTTCAACAAAAGAAATGTTGACAGGACACTCTTATCATATGTTACTACAAATATTTTATGTTATGACAAAGGTTAGGGCTTGCTCATTTCTGCAACTTTTAGTAAAGTCAGTATAATTATACACTTGTCATGCTTACCGTATGATATATATGTGTGTAATCGTTGTCATTAAGTTTGCTACACGTCTTTGGAATTTTCATCTGTAAATATTATTATTGAAAATATATCGTTGAACATTGAGTTTACATAATTATTTGTATCAGAAATCTGATCTTGAAACGAAACAACTGATACACGTCTTTAAAAATATGATCTTTAAACATCGTTACAAACATAACATCTAACTTCGATTTTACATATGTATATGTATCACATTATTTTATCTGGGGACGAAAGTATGAAACAATCTATAGTAACTTCGAGTTTACATATGCACACAAAAACTGAAATAGATTGATGCATACACAGAGACAACGGCTAATTCTGGCCAAAAATGCCGCAACGGGTTAGTAACTTTATGCATTATGTATTTACAAAAATTCTGTGAACTAATTATATAATCATACTTTTAGCATTTATGCAATTTGTGTATATACAACTTTTGGTCTCATTAACAGTATAATTATTAAACACTTGTCGTATAATGTATGCGTGTCAAGTGTCAACACATATATGATCCTTAGTTATGTTGAACCCGGTTATAATTATATAATTTCAGCTGGGCTTATCAGCTGTGATATAACAGCGAATGACATAAAATTGTCGTCTAACCGGGTAGGTTTATATGGGTACTACAATGGGTATGGTTTTGAGGAGTATGTGTGGCGGCAGCGTCTTTATGCTGTTTGTAGCTTGTAATTATATGGGTGTTCGTTAGTCGGGTGCTGTATTATAGGACCCAGCAACCATGCACCTTAGTATAATATAGTATAGTATTAATATATTAATATTAAGAAAAAGTTTCAAAAGTTGAAGGTTTGGTTGCATTTTAAAAAATCATCTCTTGAATAAAGGTAAATCTGACCTATTATTTCAGTTTTTCTCTCGTGTCTTTGAGTACTCTCGGTATTTAAGATACCATAAAACTTATTTGGAGATACTATAGAACTTATTTGGAGATTAACAAATTTGATGATTTGAGTAACGGGTTGTAATGAGTTCCTTAATCACGCCCAGATATTATGTTAAGTGTGTTTGAAACGGGTTGAATTCACTATACCACCATCACTTTTTTGTACATTGTTTTGAAATTTAGTGGCTTTGATGCAATTCAATGACTGAATTTTGAGAGGGACGTTGTGACCATTTTATGAAAGAAATGTGTTTTCGGTAAAGAGAATCATTAAGTTAAGATCCACAAGCAAGATTAATTGGGTCATGTCAGACCCCCAAGTTACTACTTACTACCTAGAATACTTATGTTACAGATGCACCCATATCCGGTTTTGTAAAGCAACCACGGGGAATATTATTTACGATGTCATGATTTGAAGTTATTGCAATGATTGATCAAAGAATAAGAAAACGATGAGAGTAGTTTAATGAATTTTCATCTATTCAATAACACATATGGAGTGAGTTGTAGTGCTCGAACTTGGAACTGTAATACTTCTTCCAAGCGTGACTTGAACTCTAAAGCTGAAAACAACATAAATCATAAAGATTTACAAAAACACTAAGAAATGTATATGGAAATTGTAATTCTCCTTTTTATAATTGTAAAAGTTGTTAGGAAGAGAGGATCGTCTGGACGTTGGGAGATACAAATTTGAGAGAAAATAACTCTATTACTTACAAGAATAGATTTACAGAGTATTACAAAACTCTTACAAAAAAAAACTCTCAAACTCACACACACTCTCTAGGTTGTGATTACACTTCTCTGAGTGATTTTGGATGATTTACAACTGAGGTTTGCACCTCTATTTATACTAAAACTTTGGTGGCGGTGGAATGGTGTGAACGAGGAAGGTGTCGTGTGAACGGAGATGGTGGGCGGCCGTCATCGTGTTCATCTTTGCTTCTTCTACATGGTGTTCAAAGAAGTCTACTTTGAACATCTAGAAGGTGAGCTTCTAGATTGTAGGCTGGAAACTTTCAATTCTCCCCCTCCAGCCGAATCCACAACATTCCAGTTATGTCTCTGCATAACTCCAACTTCTCTCGAGTCACCACCTTTGTTAACATATCCGCATGATTCTCCTTTGTATGGATCTTCACTAGTCTCAACAGTTGTCGATCAATTACCTCGCGTATCCAATGATAGCGAATATCAATATGTTTTGTACGGGAATGGTACATGGAGTTCTTGCTCAAATCTAGAGCACTCTGGCTGTCACAATGTACCCTGTACTCCTTTTGCTTGATTCCAAATTCTTGGAGATAATGCTTTAACCACAACATTTCTTTTTCATCTTCTGCGGCAGCAATATACTCTGCTTCAGTTGTGGATAATGCAACACACTTCTGTAGTCTTGACTGCCATGAAACAGCTCCTCCTGCAAAAGTGTAAATGAATCCTGAAATAGATTTCCTACTATCAGGATCTCCGGCCATATCCGCATCTGTATAGCCTTCCAAGATTGGATCAGCTCCCCCGTAACAAAGACATATCTTCGTTGTACCTTTAAGATATCTGAGAATACATTTTACCGCCTCCTAATGCTCTTTCCCGGGGTTGGAGAGAAAACGACTCACCGTTCCCACTGCATGAGCAATATCGGGTCTTGTACACACCATTGCATACATCAAACTTCCAACTGCTGAAGAATATGGTACTGAAGACATCTTCTCGATCTCTTCCTTGGACGAGGGACAAGAACTCTTGCTTAACTTGAAATGGTTGGCTAATGGAATGCTAACAGGTTTGGCATTGTTCATATTGAAACGTGAAATCACTCGTTCAATATACTTCTCCTGAGATAGCCATAACCTTTTATTCTTCCTGTCTCGGGTTATCTGCATTCCCAAAATCTGTTGAGCCTGTCCTAAGTCTTTCATGTCAAAAGACTTCGAGAGTTCCTTCTTCAGCTGGTTGATCTTCGTTGCGTCTTTCCCTACGATCAAATTATCGTCTACATATAGTAGAAGAGCAACGAAATTTCCTTCAGAAAACTTCTGAATGTAGACACACTCATCTGCTGCAGTTTTCTTGTACCCTTGACTCACCATGCACGAGTCAAACTTCTTGTACCACTGCCTAGGTGCCTGCTTCAAACCATACAAACTTTTCTTCAGCTTGCATACGAGGTTATCTCCTGAAACCTCAAAACCTTCCGGCTGCTCTATGTAAATTTCTTCATGTAAATCTCCATGAAGAAAAGCTGTCTTTACATCCATCTGTTCAAGCTCCAAGTTCATACTTGCGACCAATCCAAGTATGACTCTAATTGAAGTCATCTTGACTACTGGTGAAAATATCTCGTCAAAATCAATCCTTTTCTTCTGTTGGAATCCTTTGACTACAAGCCGTGCTTTGTATTTCACCACTTTTCCACTACCATCCTTTTTCAGCTTGAACACCCATTTATTTTTCAGTGCCTTCTTCCTGCGTGGAAGTTCTACAATCTCATAAGTTTGATTTTTATGCAGAGAATCCATCTCATCCTGCATTGTGAGCAACCATTTTTCTTTATCCTTATGAGTTACTGCTTCATGAAAACTCTCTGGTTCTCCATCTTCAGTAAGTAGAAGGTACTCGGATTCTGGATATCTACTCGATGGAATCCGACCTTGTTCAGATCTACGAACTTCTGGAACATTCTGAGGAGATCCACCATCATCTTGACCTTATGATGGTTCTGGAACGTCTGACAGATGGGGTTGTGGCTCCCCCTGCTCAGCACCGTCATTTTCCTCATTATCTTCTACTTTTGGCATTTCTTCCTGCACTGAAAATTCATTTCTCATAAATGATTCCGTTGTTGCCTCTGGCACATGAGCAACAACATTTGACTTCTGAGATATTGTGGGCTTTTCAATATCTTCTATTGTCTGGCTTTCATGGAACACCACGTCCCTACTTCTGATCACCTTTTTCTCCTTTGGATCCCATAATCTGTATCCAAATTCTTCATCTCCATAGCCTATGAATATGCATGGAGTGGTCCTTGCATCCAGCTTCTGCCTGAGCTCCTTGGATACATGTGCGTACGCCAAACATCCAAATACTCTTAAGTGAGAGTATGATGGATCCTTTCCTGACCAAAGTTTCTCCGGAACTTCAAAATTCAGTGGTACTGATGGAGATCGGTTGATCAAGTAACATGCGGCTTTGACTGCTTCTCCTCAGAATGGCTTTGGCAGCTTAGCCATACTGAGCATGCTCCGAACACGTTCCATGATTGTTCGGTTCATTCTTTCTGTTATACCATTATGTTGAGGGGTACGTGGGACCGTCTTCTCATGTCGGATGCCATATGATCTGCAATACGCATCGAACTGCTTGGAAGAGTATTCACCGCCATTGTCAGATCGAAGACACTTTAATTTCTTTCCTGTCTCACGTTCTACCGTGACATAGAACTGTTTGAAGTAATCGAACACCTGGTCCTTCGTCCGTAAGAAATATACCCACACCTTTCGAGAAGTATCATCGATAAACGTCAGAAAGTATCGATTGCCTCCAATTGATTAAACCTCTAAGGGACCGCAAACATCAGAGTGTATAAGACTGAGTAACTCTGATTTTCTTGTTGAAGATGAATTAAACGAGACTCTATGCTGCTTACCAAACAGACAATGATTGCAAGGATCTAGTGCAGCGTCCTTGTCTACATTGATAAGCTTCTTCATTATTAGGGTAGACAACCCTTTCTCACTCATGTGACCGAGTCTCTGGTGCCATAAATTTTGTGAAGCCCCCTTTTCTGCAACATTAATGCTGTCTGTGCAGATCTTCACATGAGTCTTGTACAGTGTGCCACAAATATGTCCTCGAGCGACTATCATAGCGCCTCTTGACAATTTCCACGTGCTTCTACTGAAATGACTATCATAGCCCTGTTTGTCGAGAGCTACTCCAGAAAGTAAATTCAGCCGAAGATCTGGCACATGGCGGACATCCTTCAGAGTGATTGTGCTCCCGGAACTTGTCTTTATCTTGACATCACCAATTCCGACAATCTCAGCGGAACTGGAATTTCCCATCTTCACAGCTCCAAAGTCACCAGCTTTGTATGTTGTGAAATATTCCTTATATGGAGTCACGTGGTAGGAAGCTGCAGTATCTACCACCCATTCCGTGTCTTCTCGTGAGACGTGAAGGCATGTCTCATCATGGGTTGAACAATAAGCTACATCACCAGGGATAGTCACTAATGTTTCTCCACCCTTATTCTTCGGCTGTGAACTGCTTTGACCTTGTTCCTCTTTCAATCTATAGGAGTTCTTCTTCATATGTCCCTCTAATCCACAATGATGGCATTTATATGTTGGTTTTCTGCCATCAGCTGACCCGCCCCTGCTCTTGCTTCTGCATCTCTATTTATTTTTGCTACTTATTCGCTGTCTCCCCCGATTCTCTGTGACAAAGGCATAGGTCTGATCTGTGCTCATGTCTTTTCTCCTTGCCTCTTCACTGAATAGGGTATCCTTGACCATTGACATGGTAAATTTACCATTCGGGGCTGAGTTGCTGAGTGTTACGACCAGCGTTTCCCAACTATCGGGAAGGGAACTAAGTAGCAGTAGCGCCTGAACTTCATCGCCAAGCGGCATCTCTACAGACGATAACTGGTTGACCAAGCTCTGGAACTCACTGGTATGCTCGGCAACTGAAGTTCCATTTTTGAGCTTCATGTTGACTAAACGCCTCATCAGCAGAGCTTTATTCCTAGCAGTCTTGGCCTGGTACATGTCCTCCAACTTTTTCCAGAGGACATATGCGTCTGTCTCTTGTGCAACATGGTGGAAGACACTATGATCAATCCATTGACGGATCTGACCAATAGTTTTTCGGTTTGATTTCTTCCACTCTTTCTCTTTGGTAGAATCAGGGTTTATACCCTTCAATTCAATAGGATCAAACAAATCCTTATAGCTGAGGAGATCTTCTATCCGAGGTTTCCACAGCGTATAGTTTGTGGCTGTGAGCATAATCATAGCTCCGGAAGATGATGTTGACTCTTTTGTGGACATTATCACCTTACAAATAATTTTTCAACACAAACGGGGTTGAATTGTAGAAAACAGAGATCACCGTTACGTCCGGAACGGTTGAAAATGGTGGAATAGACACTTCGCGGCTTAAATTCCACTTATGGGGAAAAAATTATAATTTTCTAAACTTTCAGGGACCAAGAATGAATTTCTGAAAATTTCAGGGACCAAATTGTAAACTTTCAGAATTGTATAGTACTGCTACAGGAACTTGCTACAGTGCCGCCTGCTGCTACAATGAATTGCTACAGGACTGCTACAGTGATCGCCTTCTCCGGCGAAAATTCCGGCACCGGTCGTCTTCTCCGGCGAGATTCCGACGTGTTGACCAAACTTTGACCGCGTTTTCTGGGCTCGTTATAACTCCGTTTAAGTCACCGTTTTTTGCGTTGAACTCGGTTCGACGAGACGAATCCAATGGTACACTCAAAATTGGATTTTGAGGAAACTTCGAAAGATCCAAAAATTCAACCAACGTCTCTAACCAAGCTCTTGATACCACTTGTTAGGAAGAGGGGATCGCCTGGACATTGGGAGATACAAATTTGAGAGAAAATAACTCTATTACTTACAAGAATAGATTTACAGAGTATTACAAAACTCTTACAAAAAAAACTCACACACTCTCTAGGTTGTGATTACACTTCTCTGAGTGATTTTGGATGATTTACAACTGAGGTTTGCACCTCTATTTATACTAAAACTTTGGTGGCGGTGGAATGGTGTGAACGAGGAAGGTGTCGTGTGAACGGAGATGGTGGGCAGCCGTCATCGTGTTCATCTTTGCTTCTTCTACATGGTGTTCAAAGAAGTCTACTTTGAACATCTAGAAGGTGAGCTTCTAGATTGTAGGCTGGAAACTTTCAAAAGTTAATTGAGTACTGTGCAAATAAATAAAATATACATATACTTTTTTAAATGTATTATTACTCCACTTTAATCAATTTGTTTTTAGAATCCCGCGAATTCGCGGGTATTACACTAGTACTTTTTAAAATAGAAGAAATATCAATAGAAATATTAGTAGAAACATTGAAGAAGTACGTTCATCCTTACGCCTATAAATACTCTAAACACTCATGAAATTAATATTCACCTATCCTTCTCTTCATTCCATCTCCACTCCTTTTATATTCCTTAAATAATCATAGCCCAACCATATATATTAATAAAAATGGCAACAAGACTACTCTTTGCTTCACTACCCAAAACTCAGCCAAAGGCCAAGTCATCACAACACCGCACACCGTTTTCTGCTGTTGCAGTAACTCAGTTTCTTCATATTCCAAAACTCCAAACTTGTAAAAGTTTAGAAACAATTCATGAAGAAGAAACCGTTATTAGTACTAGAGAAAGCCTTGAAGGAGTTGCAGAAGTAGTCACAGGTGCTTCAAGTAGTTTGCCTTCAATCTCAGCTTCTTTTTTGTTGTCCAACAGATCAACATGTGTTGGTAGCATAAATAAGCACTTACCTAAAAACTCTGATAACTTCCGATGTGCTTATTGAGGCACTTATTGAGGTAATATACGTTTTAGAAGGCTAGACTATTTTGGAGAAGGTTACCAATTCTCATATACTCATATTTTTGGTTATGGGAACTTTGGATTGAGGTGGTGTCATCTTTTTTGCTTCGTGGCTTCACTCCTCGTTGATTTTGGTCCTACTTTTGGATTTGGCGTGGGTTAAGTTCCTAATAATTTCAGAATTAAGAATCTCATCTTATATTTTATGTTGTTTACAACTGATGGGACAAGTTCTATTGTATGTTTGTATGTCTTTAATACTACTTTTTGTGCATCCCTGGTGTTGCATTCTGTTTGTGTAATTTGTATTTACATTCAATAATTTTCTTGAGTTCATGAACAAAATTATTCTCAGGCTCAACATAGATGGTACGTTGTCAAATTTTTTTCTTTCTTTTAAACGCAATTCTTCTAGATTTCTTAATTTGTAGATTCTAGTGTTAGCTTCCCTTAGAGTGCTAACCATGACAACACTTCCTTCCAGAACTTTCCGTCATATCAGCGCCACATCAGCACTTCCTTCCAAGGACTAATCCATGACTAAACACTACCAATAATGACATACTTTCTCATAAAAATTGGGACCCACTATATTGATTAATTAATTAAATGTACAAGTTTAAAAGCAAAAAGTACCACAAAAAACAACACTCCTTTCCGTCCACAAACATTTCACAAAGAGACGAGCCAGGAGACGAGGAGGAGGGCGGCTAGCTGGGCGGCCGCCTGGCGCACCGCTGCCAACGGCGCCCTCCTTGGCGATGGGGTGGGCGGGAGTGGAGACAATAACATTGGAAGTACTCTTATAGACAAGTGCACGAATTTACACTTGTAATATTGTCATACCTTCAAAATTTGTTACCATAAAATTGAACATTTCACAGACGATTTAGCATACATTATATATGTAGTAGTTAAAGCAAATTGTTAACTCACCCAATTGGTGACAAAAGTAATTTCTCATTAAGAGATTAGTGACCACTTTTGTTATTTTTATGACCAACTTGTGGCACCTAGAGTGTCACAGTTTCGGAACCACATGGACTTGGTAAAGTACATGTTAACTTTTTTCATCTAGTCAAGATTGACACACGAGATGACAATACAATACCAATTCTGAAGAACACGAAAACATGAGAGAGACCAAAATCTAACTCTTAAGTATAAGGTAAAGTGTTAAGTTAATCTAAAGCCTTAAAAAGCAATTTCTCTTTACTGATTTCCTTCATTTCCATTTGAACTGCTATTCTATACATGAAAAGAAGAATAAATATTACTAAATATACAAAGAAAAAAAAACAGATTAAAATGTGTAGGATCGTGTAAACATGATTAAACGATCATAGATTCAATAACGAGTGCGAAAAATCTCGTTATTGAGTTTTATACTCAAAATACTCTAATATTCTTTGATCTTAATGAAGAAAACGACTTTAATATGTTAAAGATCGACTTAGATGAATGCTAGAACACCAGGGTATCGGTTTAGACTTGTAGAATATGTTAGGATTCGGAACCCTAACAATGAACCCGTAATACCCATTATATACACACAGCACGTGCAACCGTGCGGTTGTACCTTGCAACCGTGCGGTTGCATTCCAACAGTGAAAGTTAAACGTTAACGCATCTTAACGTGATCGTAATGAACTCGGGGACTATAATGCACCAACAAACTCCCCCTAGGACGCAGTTCATTATCTTAGATAGTAAAATATACTTTCACCTGCAAAAGACATTTAATCACGCAATCAAACACATTTAATAACAGAAAATTAAAATGTTTACGTCACGATATTACAACCAAATCGAAATAAACTGAAAAATAAAACATCCAAGTCCACAGTTCACAAGTTCAAAATCAAAAAAAATATTTAACCAGCATACAAAATTTCTGCCTCCAACGCTTCTTCATCAGTTGGATACACCAACTCCTCCTCATCAGCAAAGAAATTGTTCAGCAACATTCCATAGAGCAGACCTCTTCCAGCAACTGCTGGTTACCCTACCATGCGATTAGATATCACATACGTAAAATTTATTGGAATTTGACTGATCAAACACATTAGGATTAAAACTTCAGTCACATAAAGTTCCACATCCTCTTCCTCTCGAAACAAAACATTTTTCTTAATGACCCTCATCATTTGACGGTATTGATCTTGAATATTCTCCTCTCTGATGATGATAGGACCTCGACTTGGCCAATTATAACCTGGTTTACACAAACCCGATACGAACCCGAAAGATGAGAAAAAGTTATCAGTAGATGACCTTCTCGGAGCACAATTCACATCTTTGCTCAAACTGAAAATTTTGAAATCTCCAGCCGGTACATCTAATTTTTTAGCAAACTCATCCAATGTCCAATCATAAGGGAACCCAAACATGTTCAAATGAACGCACTTTACCTTACGTTCATCAAACACATAATTTGTATAGAATTCCTTGATAAGCGTCGGATAGTAAGACTCACCCCGATGAAGAAATGCTCCTGCATATAATCCCCACCAATACTCAGAGAAATTCGGTTGAGATCTAACATGACATCCTGTGAGAATAGGACGGTCAACAAGTAATCTCCTACGCTCTGCAATTGCACTCTCAGTTTCACTCTGTGAAACCCTTCACGATGCCTTGTTTGCCATGTATATACACTGAAACACAAAAACTCAAAAAGAAAAGAGTCAGACTTGTCAAAATAATCAAAAACCACCTGGTTTAGGTAACCGTACGGTTCCACAGTGTAACCGTGCGGATGCACTGTACAGTAACCGTATGCACGATTAACCGGGGGGTTGCAAGTTGCAACCGTACGGTTGCATTCATCGAGCCTGTTAGGGTTTTCAAAACCCAAAACAATCAAAATTTGAGTTGATCATCCAAAAACCTGTTCCAAAAGTCACATAAACATCTGACTAAAACTTTTTCATCAACAATTTCATTCAAAGCTACTTAGATCTATGAGCAATGATTCAAAATATGTAAAATACTAAAACACAATCAAAACTCAATAAATTGAAATCTATAGGTTACCTTGTATAGATGAAAATGATCACAAAAGTGAGATGAATAAACTCGAAAACTCGTTCCAACACTTTGTAATTTTAGGTGAAATTTGCACTTAGACTATTTGAGAGCACAAAACAACCCAGGTTGCAGTTGCAGGGTTGTATCCGGCCAAAAGATTTGCAACCGCGCGGGTGCAAGGTGTACCCGTACGGTTGTACATTAAGTCTAAAAACCCTTTAATTTCACGTATCCGGGCGGTTACATGGTGTAACCGTGCGATTGCATTGTGTAAACGTCCGGTTGCAAATCCACAAAATAAAATTCAACTTTTCATTCTCGCCTTTTCTAACTTTCATTTCTCGACAAACTCAACTCAGCTAAACTAACACATTATCATCAAACACTCAATTTTTCCAATCTCATCCATTTTCACAAGATCCCATTGTATTTCAAACTACGTCAAATAACTTAATACCCGACTTATCAAACTTTTCCTTTTTTCGGATCTTTCACACTAGCTTACTCCCCCGGTCCACATACCGAGTTTATGAAGTAACCACCAAATGATTTGCAATAATATACAGTATGAAACATGCAACAATGCTAAAAACATACTAAATCTATTTGTCTTTTTCATTTTATAATGCAAACTATGAAGAATAAATGCAAGCATATACATTATGATGAATTAAATCACTAAACTAACCACATAGTGAATATCACAAGTATGAAATAGAGAACTAATTAACTTGCTAAACATCTCACACAAACTAAATCAAGATATCAGATTAAATCATCATGAACAAACTATACAGCTATCATAGCATAACCAAATATTTCTGTAAGAAGATGAATTAGTCAACATTTTCTTGGGATCAGAACTGAACTGTATTTTGCAGTTTTAACATCGTTAATTTCTTTGATTCAGAACTTTTTGTTCCATTTTTGATTTTCAAGTACTTACACTTTCAGTCTTTGAATATCAATAAACTTATTAGACTTTCCTTCCAGAATTTTTGAAAATCACTTGCACACTTAGGTAAATAATCTTAAACTTAGTCCTCACTTGAGATCACACAAATTTATTAGGTAGTCAATTGAGCACAATATATTGAAGATGTCCGCTATCACCTCGATGTACTTTCGATTTGATTGAACAGGAAGCATCTCACGATGTTTCCAGCAACCTTGTCAGCCATGAGCTTCTACCTTAAACTTATACCTTTCAATTCAGAAGGCTTTGTTTGTCTCATTTTTATTGCATACTCCGTAAGAACACAGTTACCAGTCGCTATAAACCCCATGCTTGAGCGGAAAGCTAATAATGATGGAATGTTATGATATATTTGGGGGTGATGGAATTCTAAGTCAGAATACCCTCCAGAAGATGTCCCTAGCTATCTGGACCAATCGGCACAACCCATATCACAGACAATAGATGTAACGTCCCTCTAAATGATAAGCAAAATCCTGCTTATATGCTAAATATGATTTCCAGGACAGATAGAATGATTTGAGTTTTCTAGATCTGAAGCTCGGGCACTTCTCCCCCTCGGATATAGACAAATTAATTCGTTCTGATCAGCACATTGTTCGATCATCTTTCACATGTAAATGAAGAATTCACTTTGATTGATAGAAACGAAGTCCAAACTTTGATAACGCAGATTCTTTGTTGTTGATGTGGTACACCATCTTTATTGACTTTCAATCACATGTACATAAATAAAATAAAACATAATCCACGAATTCAATTTTTTTTTTTTTGTATTTTCTGATGTTGCGCTCTAGCTTTTGCAAACATAAATGAAGATAAACTCTGAATGAAATAACATATATAACTTTGATGATGATGCACCACTTTTAGAGATGAATCACACAGTAGCTTTAATCTTTGGCGTTGAAGCAGTCTCCTTGGATACATTCTCAAACCGATGAAATGTCTGTGATACAGAATTGCACTTTTCGACCCGTTCATAGTGAGAAAACCCCCCTTTGGATACCTGACTAACCTAATGCATTTCGGCCCAAGCAATAAAGTTAAATAGAAACTGGTATAGGTTCTAACAGAGTAAACTCACCTTGTGGACTTACTTTGCAATCCTTTACTAGAGTATAAATCGTAGTAGGGGAGACCTCAACCGTCTGTTGAGTTCCTGAACGATCGTTTCTCAGTACATTCTCAGTGATAGTTAGGTGACTACTGCCAACCGCTGTAAACCTTTCCGCGATTTCTGATATCGGCTAAAAAATCACGTTTTTACCCCCGATATTAACCCCATTTATGACAAAGTAATTGACTTTATCATTTAAATAAGCATTTATTTGCTTCATTTGGTAGATTATGTCATTACAAAGGCTATGTTTCAAGAATCACTAAAAATGGATGAAAAACGAGCAAAACCGGCTAAGACGATTAACTCGCGTTTAAATAACTTATATTATAATTTTTAGAAAAGTTTATTTACTTAATCTCATGTTGTAGGATATTTAATTACGAACGCGTGGGTGCAAGAATCGTCAAAAACGGAGCTAAAACGAAGATTCTAGAGCGAAAACGGTGAAAGACAAGTTACGATCCAGCAAACGGCTTGCCATAAGGAAAAACGGCCTGCCATAAGGAAAAACGGCCTGCCAGCAAATGGGCACCAAAAAAGGCTTGCCTTGGCAAACTGGCATCGAAAACGGCCTTGGCAAACGGCTTGCCAAACGGCCTGCCAGGGGTTTTTCAGCCATTTAATTACAATTTTGCCACCAATCATTTCCTATAAATGGGGGTTTCATCCCACCATTTCAACACACACATTCTTCACTTCTCTCTCTAAATATCTCTCTATTGTCGCTCTCTAGTGATCAGTAGGAGATTAGTCATCTCTCTACTTTCTCTCTCTAGATTCTAGAAGGAGAAAAGTACAGAGATTAGAAAAATAATTATCTCTCTATTGTCGCTCTCTAGTGATCAAGAAGAGATTAGTATGTAGTTAGTAGTAGAAGCTATCAAGCATTGTAACGCTATGGATATATGAAGAAATACAAGTATTATTCTGCCGACATTATTCGGTAACATCTATCCATTTTTTTATTAATCTATCTATATCTATATCTATATTATCTATAATAATAAAGTTAAATTTAGCTAATCATTTTTTAAAATTTTAAAATGACAAAGGAGGACCATTGGATTAGAGAGCATTAAATTGCTTGCTCCTCCATTTCTTTTATTCCTTGACTAAACTGCCCTCTAAAATCCTTCCTAAAAATTACGGGATCTAGGTTGAACTTCACAAAAAACGGCAAAAAAGGGGCAAGGCAGCGGGAGGCGATAGCTTCAGAGATAGCAGAGATAAAAACGAAGCATTAGAAAATCAACAATGCCAATAACAGATTGATAGAAGATAAACCGCGAAGCATTAGGGTTCGCACAATAGCATATTCAAATCGATACTCTCTATCTCTTTTTACTTTCAATTTCATTGTGTTTTGAGATGCAAATCAACAATTTCATTATATTTCACGGAGTAGCAGATGAAAATCGCAACAATGGTTATCTCTCTTTTACTTTCAATTTCATTATGTTTTTATCAGGGATTTGAGTAGAGTTTCTTAACTTTTATTTTTATTTATTGTAATTTTTGATATATGTATCACACTTTTTAGGTTTTACATATCAATGTTTTAGGGTTCATATAATCGCTGGATTATGTCTACCTTTTTGTACTATGTTTGTTTTAGGGTTCATATTATCAATAACTGAAATTCGATTTTAAAATCGGTATACAGTTTGATCTTTAATTGTTATTCTAAACCTTATGTGTGTTCTCTCATATTCAGCATTCAATCTGTAAAGGTAGTGCTTCTTTCATCTCTTTCATTAGAGTGTTTCACATATTATTTAGTTGCTATTCTTTGATATTATATATTTTTCGGTAAGTTTTATGTCAGACATTAAAGGAAAGGCTGAAGATTACACCTGCATTCATTTTCTAATGGGCATGAACCATTTGGGAAGGTATAAATCAGTTGCTAAATAAATAAATGATGAATAGTTATGTGGGGATGTATGATTTTTTCATGTTCATAAAATTGGCACAATGAGCAGTCCTTCGATATACTGATTATTTTAGATGTATGTGGGTACTAAAATATCCCCAAGTTTTAAACTGATGTTTTTTTATGAAAAAAATCCAAACATATGTGGTAATTTGGCTGATTATATGTATGCTTTTGTTTTTCATGAAATTAGGGATTGTATTTTCGTCTTTGCATTCGTGTTAGATTAAGCCTTTTTTATAATCAAGTTGGGATGTGTCACTTCAGTTTTGAGAGGAACATCATGCTGCAATTTCTCTTCTAAAGCTTCCCGGAGGGTTTTATGCAGGTACACAGTTCAAAGGATTAGATGGGTAATATTTAGGCACAAGTGCATAACATTTTAGATTCTTGGATCGACCCACCAACACCTTCTGTGTAGAAAACTCAAAATTTGTCAATATCAATAATAAACTTGCAAAATCATCTAATTTCCAATAATACATGACTAAAATGTAAGGTTAGCTTGGATAATGAATCAAATAGGTCAAAAAATGTGTAGGTCATTTGGATTCGATACGTTTTTGTTTGTTTCTTAAATTTTTATGAATTTAATATCTTAATTATGACCACTGAGCTAAATTAACTAAAACGCTAACTTAATGTTTCTTACATAGTTTAGTTTCCTGCAGTTGGGCTAGAGCAAATACAAGGATGTAAACTAGCTTTCCTTCTGGAAGCCGATTATATGCATATCTAAATTGGTTGGAACAGGAAGTATCTACATTCGTTGTTAACCATGTATATGAATTAAACTATCTCTTATAATTATACTCACAAACCATACATAACTAACGTAAAATCCTCCATTGTAGGTAATGTTTGATTCATCTGTTGTAGTACATAGTTAACGTAAAATCCATTTGAATCGGTCCATTTAATGCATCTATTGTATTCATTAATTTGAACTTTGGGCACCTAAGACCAGTTAGAGGTAAGCATAACTAGAAACAATCTATTTGTAAGTTAATGGGTTGAAATTACCACCCTTTAAGTTATATACCGTAGATATTTAAAGTTACATATTGGATTTTTATCTTCTTTATTGCATAAGGGGAAATTAAGCTTATTTCCATATTAAATAATCGCCAACAAGAAGTTGTTGAAGGTCAAACACAGGAGTTTGTAACATAAATTAACTGGATTAGATACTATATATCTGCAAATAACATCAGTGTGTCACAATGAGTTTATTTGGGTTATATCTACATTAAGGATTTCATTTTCTACATATTGAAGAAGTAATATCTAGCAAAACTTAAGAAACTTGAGTATGCTTGCAGTAGGGTCAGATACTGCAGCTCCCGTTGAAACGATGGTTTCGAAACCGTGTTTTAGGTTTGAACCTGTTCACCGTTCACACTTAAAGACTTCTAAAAGTACGCGGACTATTTCAAGACTCGCATTCTAGAAGCAATGAAATTACTACCGATGAATTTGATAACTCAGATTAAAGTGAACCATCTTTAGAGAAAACAGAAGAGGAATATTGGCTTATGGTAGAACGACCTACCGAAGAAATTGAGGTATATTGCTAATATATGTTTTTTTGGGTTTTTCATTTTATAGCAGTTCATCAGTTTAGCAAAATAATAGTGACATTTAATATTGTTTGTATTGTAAAAATGTAGGTGCTTTATCGTGCTGACTTAGAAATTAGTAGTTTTGGTAACGGGTTCCAAAAGGGATACACCAAATGTTAGGGTCAGATGAAGGTTTTGTGCATTATGAGCACACCTAAACTTTTAAACCATTTTGACACGTTTTGATTTTAGCCACTTCTTCCAACTTGACCCATTAGAGATATGCATAACTTATATTAACATATTTACTCATAACATTGTCACATTGCTAGCATAAAGTCCCTTCAGCAGTTATTCTTGTATTCCATACGAATGTAACTTTCAATATCTTGTCTTTTTGCACGTTTTCAGAGTCGGGTATAATTACATAAATCTTTTAGATTCTACAAAGATGTGCTACCACGTTTTAGAAATTCTTGATGCGCGGGAAAGGTACACCTTTATTTATGATTTTGTGGAAACCAAAAATTATCCGTGCATATGTAAGAATTTTACTCTGTCGGGAAAATGATTAGGGAGAATATGCATCTTTAATAATTCTATGTGTTAATATATGCATCTTTAATGGTTGTTGTGATGTCGTTACGTAGGGTATTCACTCGATGGATAAGAATCGGCTAAGCATACAGTTTTGAAGTCGCGACCTTCTCACTCTCTCTCGAATGATAACTCTTTGGTTATAAATTAGTAACCAAACATTTCCTATCGTACCAAAGACAATGGGTTGACAGTAGATGTTGTGAATATTATCTCATATTTCTTAAAAAGGGAGAATTTGGAGGAGTTAGACACGTTTTTTAGTGTTATGTTTAAAGATGTGTCAAGTGGCAATCAACCTGCTATGACAAAACTTCTCAACGAAGAGGTACTTCAATGCCCCAGATGACGGATTCATTTCAAAAACAGTAAAAGAAATTATAACTCGGTTTTAAGGTTTATATATGATATGATTATTTATTATTTATCTTGGCCAATACACCTATAAATTTCATTCTGTGTTTCTGTATCAACACTAGGGGTGTTCATCGGTTCGGTTTTCGGTTTATTCGGTTCGGTATATTCGGTTTTGAAATTTTTTTGCGCAAAACCGAAAACCGAACCGAAAACCGAATTCAAAGTTAAAACCGAACCGAACTGAAAACCGAATTCAAATTCGGATTCGGTTCGGTTTTCGGTTAAAACCGAATATTATGAAAAAACTGAGAACGATGGTAGTTTAATTGTGGCGTTACTGATGTCTTAGTTATTTGTATCCTAAAACAATGACGTACTATTAAATTATCAAGAATTCGATGATTTATTAATATTTACAGCTTAATTATGACGTTTACCACTTCTGTTATTAAGAAGAACATAATAATTTGAGTAACTTAATTATAATGTGAGTTACCAAATCGTTATATGGGTGAGAACATATTTTATTGATTGGGTCTCAAATTATAATGACATTAAAACATAAATATACAAAATAAATATATAAAAATTTTGAATTCGATTTTGAATTCGGTTTTCGGTTAAACCGAATTCAGAATTTTCAAAACCGAAAACCGAATTCAAATTCGGTTTCGGTTTGACTCGATTCGAAAACCGTTTTTCAAATTCGGTTTGGTTTTTTTTCCAGTTTGGTTTCGGTTTGGTTTTCGGGTTCCACGGTTTCAAACCAAATACTGACCACCCCTAATCAACACTCTGTTTTGTAAAAGAAGTTGTCACCATCACCAAGTGGTTATATAACATTATGAATTGTATTCCACTATATTTATCTTCTTTTCATTTGCTAAATGATTATTTATTTCAAAACATTGTTTTTCATTTGCTAAATGATTATTTATTCCAAAACATTGTTCGATAGCTTTGAAAGTAAATTTCATAATCTTTTATTTTAAAAACCCCCGAAATCGCGGGTTA
Organism: Rutidosis leptorrhynchoides; assembly: GCF_046630445.1. Classification (NCBI taxonomy): domain Eukaryota; kingdom Viridiplantae; phylum Streptophyta; class Magnoliopsida; order Asterales; family Asteraceae; genus Rutidosis; species Rutidosis leptorrhynchoides. The sequence goes on from NC_092333.1 coordinate 400,220,992, forward strand.
TAAACTAGGTTATTATAATATTCTTGTTCGATGTTTGTGATTTATTAATATTAGAAATGCTTGTTGCCATGATGTGTGAGTAATTGCTTGATTGTTTGCCATGATTTAATAATGTTAGTTGGGATGATTATCGTTTTGTACTCACTTTCTGTCTATGATATCAAACCTCGTTATTATCGTCCTTCCACTAATAAACGTGATTAAAACCTTTTATAAAGTCGACAATTATAAGGTAATTAATTATCTGTGTTTATACATTGACCCATCGGAAATACTATAAAGTACATGGGGAATTACCATAGGACCAGATCAAGACATTGGTAAAGAGTATAAGACTCGAGGAAATACTGTTGCAACAGTAGAGTACAGTGTTGATTTATTATAGGACCACTTGAGCATGGTCAAGGTTAGAAGCTATGGAACCACTATAAGTCTAGTACATGGTGGATAACTAAGGGATTTATTGGGTAGATTTAAGTAAGGGCTGGTTTAAATCATAAATGGGAAATTAACGCACTACAATACAAACTAAGCTTATAAATCTTTAAGGATGACTGAGAACTATCAGATGTTCTAATTTGTTTACAAACCCTTAGATTTTACCAAATCATTGACAGAAAGGAATTCGAAACACAACCATAACCACCCATTTGGGTGATGCACCAAGGTGTTAAAAAATGTTGGATATTATATGTATATGGCTATGCTACTTTATTCGTGCGCCCAAGGTATGCATTGCACCCAATGTGGGCCGCTTATATTCTTAAACCGGATAAAGCATCGGGAGTTGAGCACAGTCCATCCGATCAGAATCTTCAAAGCCTAGTTCCTCGTGACATGTTAATCGGGAAACCGCTTAGTAGGGAATCTAGTGTTCACACCAAGGTATATCTATCCAAGGAGTGCCTCATAATCATCCCGACACTACGTTATCTTAAATCATGGTGAACCACGTATTCTCTATCCTTAGCTGTTGCATGCTAGCTAGCTTATTTTAATTATATTGCTTTAATATCTTAATTACAATTATATAAACTATTCAACCCAACTATCGCCTTTACATAATTTGATATTTCGGATAAAGTGGTGTCTAGAATAAACCGGTTGGACTTGGTTGTTGGATTTTTCGAACAGTCGCCAAATTATTGGGACCAAATGGATCCTGCCTCTCCACACAAAGTGTACCTGGCCACTAGTCTTGGATACTGAATTGTGTACAAACCCATCTTAATCACTAAATTATCTTAATAAGCTCCGTTTCAAATTCGACCGCTCAAGGAACGACCCTAGGTCATATTTGCCCTTGCTAACCCATAGGAAGGAATAATAGATTTAGGCCCAGCATATATAAATTAAACAATCAACTTCTTTTATTGATATCCTGAATTGACGTTTTGCGACCTAACGATACCGCATAAATAAACCGTCTGACTCGGGCATATCATAGGAGTAGTTAATTTTTGGCGCCGCTGCAGGGGAGCGGCAGTAAGATTTGGAGCCTGTTTAGATTAGTTAGTTTTTAAGAGACCCTTTTGACTGAGGCTAGCTTTGTCAGAAGTTACTAGTTTACCGTAGTTAGGTTAGATAATATTAGCTTAATTTAGTTTAATTAAAAAGTTTAAAATGGACTTCCTTATTAGTGAACCTTTAGGATGGTTTAACCTACTTAGACCGCTAAGAATTCTTCCGACACATCCTTTCCTATATCCGATATCATACATTGTACCCATCCGACGAGATCCACACTTACATGCCGATAGTTCGACGATGGACGCACGCATCACTCTCGCTGACATCACCAAACCCTCGTTAGAAGGACGAGGAGGACCGATACTCTATCATGAGGTTAACGGAGCATCTTTTGTGCTTAAGCATAACATCATACAACTCATTCACAACCACTTCCAGTTCCACGGCTTACCAATTGACGATCCCAACTCTCACTTAGATAGATTCCTCTCCTTATCCAACTCATATAAGTAAAACGGGGTTGAACAAGATGTAGTTCGTCTGTATCTGTTCCCCTATTCCTTAACTCTTCATGCAAAAACCTGGTTCGAGGGGTTAGAACCCAACTCTATCACCTCATGGGAGGAAATGGCAACAACTTTCTTAATCAAGTACTTTCCCCCATCAAAACAAACCAGACTTAGGAATGATATCGTAAACTATCAACAAGCCTACGATGAATCACTCTACACTGCATGGGAAAGATTCAAACATTTGCTTCGAAGATGCCCGAACCACCATCTTGAGAGCTATGATCAGATTTTGACCTTCTACAATGGTCTAAATCAGAACAACAAGTCTACTCTTGATGCTTTTTCTCAGGATAACTTCACGAACTTCACTGCTGACGAGGCCTGGAGATTGATCGAGGAGATGACTATGCACCATCACGACTGGAACACGGAAGAGCAAATTTCATCCGCAACACCGTTTTCCGCCTGCGATCCTATCGAAAATAAAACCATCAGATTTCTCTCGGACCAAATAGAAAACCTCACCAAAGAAGTCGGAAAGCTAAAGAAACTCCCGCAACATGTGTCTCAAGTGCAATTATGCCAGAATTGTATTGAACCACATTCGGCCAAGGTATACGAGGCTGAATGTGAGGACTCTGTTGTCTACTCTGATAAGATCCTAGCTCATCCACACAACCCACCTACCAAACCCACTACCCCACCAGAGATAAGTCCAGACGATGTCCTACTGCGAATCATCAACATGATCACAGCAAGACAAGACGCAGCTGACTTAGTCATGACTAATCACTTGAGTAGTCTTGAAAATCAAATAAGCTAGCTAAATCAACGTCTCGATTCTCTAGGTTGTCCTAAAAATGACTCAAAGGTGGCACATAGCTAACCTTCAGTTTCTTCTAAGGAGAAGAAACTAACTAATACCCGTTCGGTAGTAGTCATTAAGTCATCACCTAAACCTACTAGGAAAACACCCATTCCATTTCCGGGTCGTCTCAAGCAAAGACATAACAAGATGAAATCCTTCTAGCTTGACGGTAAATTTTTGGACACTGTGTCTAAAAATACTCATAGTAAGAAGTATTTTAGAAAACTCCTATCGACCAAGGATAAGGTACCTGAAGTACCCAATGTCCCGTTGAACGCGGATTGTTCAGCCATTATCTTAAATACTCTTCCTGAAAAACTAGGGGATACCGGACGATTTACCCTTCCTTGTTCTATCTACCAATCTGGTACTATCTATTCTCTCGCTGACCTTGGTGCCAGCATCAATCTCATGCCCTACTCACTGTTACAGAGACTCAAAATTGGAAACCTTAACCCTACCAAAATGAGCATCCAGCTAGCTGACCAATCCACTAGATATCCTAAGGAAATAGCTGAGAACGTCATGGTTAAGGTCGACAAATTCCTCTTTCCGATTGACTTTGTGGTTATGGACTATAAAGAAGACATGAAAACCCCTATTATTTTAGGAAGGCCTTTCATGAATACAACCAAAGCGATCGTTGACGTTTATTCACGGACTATCACCTTGAGAACCCATGGAGAAGAGGTCACTTTCACGATCGAAGAGTCTGTATGTCCTTCTGATGGGAACGCCGAAGTAAATACCATCTCCACTAGGAAAGTCACATTCTATTCCGAGAACGAAGAGAAGAATATAGAAGTAGAAGACAATATGAATAACCACTCCACACCAACCCAATCTTCACTCCCACCTTATTTTGATCTTTTAATGACTGGAGAGGATTTCGTTCTAGAAGAACTCTCTGAACAAATTATACTTGGATCTCCTGACCAGAGTGACGAGGAGGTGGATGAAGAAATTGAAATGGAGAGCCTGGAGAAGAAGAAAGAGATGGAGGATTCTAGCATCGAAGTAGTTGCTAATGTTGTTACCGTATTGGAGACGTCAATTGACATCGTCCCACCTCCATCCTTAGAGTACAACATTACGACCAACCTGAAGTCACAAAGAAGAAAGACGAGTTTTGCGTTAGGGCTACCCTATAAACCATCACTCAAATACATAATGACATATACATCTTGGAGTGATGAGGACCCCTTTGACCAACCCGCACCAATCAAGGAGGTAAAAGAAGTTGATAGCTTTGTTATACCTCAAGTTAAACAAAGCATTCACTTCAAACCACCTTCTTCTCTAATTGGACATACCTTATTCCATGTCCGCTTCAATTTCATCGGTATGTTCTGATATTACCTCTTGTGTCTACTGATGGATGCAAGGGAGCCGTCTAGATTTCCTGAGAAATAAGGCTAGAGTCAGGCTCGTGACTCGAACAAAAACAAGTGCATTTCGGGAGGCAACCCGTGTGTTTATTTTTCTATAGCTTTAGTAGTAGTTAGATTAGGATAATTAATTAGGTTAATTGAATAAGTGAAAAGTGAAACTTAAAATGATATTTTCAACATTGCTTAGGACGAATTCATTTCTCCTACTTGTCTTGAGCTTAAATGCATAATTGCTACATTATTTCAAAAGTCTTAAAATTAAAGGCAGTCAACACTTTAAGTGTGGGATTAAGCTTTTTAGTCATACACTGATTTGTTGAACTTTCAAAAACCTAAATTTGAAACCCTCAAGTTTTCAAATATTTCATCAAAACGCAAATTAGTGAGTCTATGGCCTAAAGCTTAATCACCTGTCTAGGATTAATGTTTTCTATCTTTACAAGTAATAGACAGTTATTGATGCATATGGTGGAGATTCTTTGAATAATGATGAAACGACAAGGAAACTCGTTGATTATTTCATTTCAAGTATTGGTGGATGTTGTATGGAGGATGAGAACGCCATAATGAACTCGAGTACACTTCAAGAAGACCGATTCGAATTCAGCAGAAGATGGTTCCGACTCCGTCCACCTTCAGATCCTCTGCTCACAACCGTACCCAAGGGGAGTAACTCGTTTCTTTCTCTTTGTTTATTTATTTTGCTTCGTTATATCCTTAAACTATACCATATCCTAAGCTTATCACTAAGTGTGGGATTCCAACCCAATATTGAGCTTAGATACATTTTCCGACATGTTCAAACTCTAAGTGTGGGATTTTAGCTCCCTAAATCTAAGAATGAACATTAGGGACAATGTTCCTCTAAGTGTGGGATAACGGTGTAGTACACCGTAATTAGTTAGGGGATGCTCGAAAAATGTTCTTAACTTAAAATTTTACTAAGCTTTTCGAGTATACCTACTATTTAGATTCTTTGTCCTCAACATAAATTTTTCAAAAATTTTGACTAAACGATACTTTCTGAAAAAGTACTTTCGAAAATAAAGCTTGTTTGTTCTAAAATTAAGACAAATGACGACATAAATCTTCTTAAGGATGAATCGATTCTCTAAAAGAGCATTGCATGACTTGGAATTATCGACCCAATATAATTGCTGTGAGGCACCCCAAAAAATGGCCCAATAAGCATTCATTTTTAATGCTTCACTATCTTTTCCGTTGAGAGTGCCGATGTTAGCATTTAGAGTTAGAACTTGACCTTGACATACATTTCGAGGCCAATGGTTAGTAAGCGCCATACGTGGTGTAGGTGCGATACTCCTTTCAAAATCATTCTGAATAGAGAAGACAGAAACCATCCGTTTCCGTTTCCACTCCACGCATTTAAACCAACCAACTCATCTCAAAGAGTTGATGAATCAGAAAATACTCACCCCCAAATTCACTATCAAATACGTTACCCTTTCCACCCTCTTTCATTTCTCATTTTCAAAATCTAAAAATTCAAAGAGATAGATCGACCAAGTTTACTTCAAACACTTGTCGAAAAATTCCGAAAATTCGGACTGTTTTTGATAGGTCAAAAAGACCTATTTCTGGTGAAATACCTTTCTCTCTGGGCACAAGAAATAATAGACAAAGTTATGAAGATGGGATATGCCAAAAAAAAGAGATGAGCAAAATCTCAGATATAAAGAAGAGAAAAGTCTTCAAATAAAAGCATAAATCCCTCAAGAAAATGAAGGTTGTGACCCAGGAGGATTGCAGAAAAGAAGCAACATCTTCGCTGAAAATCAGCAACCTCTAAAGAAACTCTTCAACAAAAATAGAGTGTCATCTTTCCTAGAAAAAGTATATCCTCATGAAACCAAAATCTATCGAATCTCTCTACATTTCAATGATTCGAAAATCACCCTTTTCGCCATATCAAAACCTTCGTTTTTCTCCACAAACCAACCTTTAAACCCGCTCTTCTTCTTGAAAGAATGATTAGGGAGAAGATCAGTGCCGTCCTTATCTAACCGGTGGAGATTTGATTCTTGGTCAAGCCTATGACAATACTTGCAACATGACTGGCTATGAGCGAATTCATTTCATAGATTGATAGGGAAACCCAAACACTTGAGTGATTTGAGTGACCTGTTTAAGGAAGCTAATGTCATGTAACCTCCCCTCATGCTTGCAGAGATAGTTTTCACCCCTTTTAGAAGACGGTTTGTCTGATTTTGCTCTTATAATAAATAATAAGCCACTTGAATAATAGAACGGAAATCTCAGAAGCATCCTTGAACTCAAAATAAAAAAAAGGTTTGCTTGAGGACAAGCAAAGTTTAAGTGTGGGATATTTGATGTCGGCTAAAAAGTCACGTTTTTACCTCCGATATTAACCCCATTTATGATAAAGTAATTGAATTTATCATTTAAATAAGCATTTATTTGCTTCATTTGGTAGATTATGTCATTACAAAGGCTATGTTTCAAGAATCACTAAATATGGATGAAAAACAAGAAAAAACTAGCAAAACCGGCTAAGACGATTAACTCGCGTTTAAATAACTTATTTTATAATTTTTGAAAAATTTTATTTACTTAATCTCATGTTGTAGGATATTTAATTACGAATGCGTGGGCGCAAGAATCGTAAAAAAGGGAGCTAAAACGAAGATTCTAGAGCGAAAACGGTGAAAGACAAGTTACGATCCAGCAAACGTCTTGCCATAAGGAAAAACGGCCTGCCAGCAAACGGGCACCAAAAATGGCTTGATTTGGCAAACGAGCATCGAAAACGGCCTTGGCAAACGGCTTGCCAAAAGGATCCTGCCTCTCCACACAAGGTGTACCTGACCACTAGTCTTGGATACTGAATTGTGTACAAACCCATCTTAATCACTAAATTATCTTAATAAGCTCCGTTTCAAATTCGACCGCTCAAGGAACGACCCTAGGTCATATTTGCCATTGCTAACCCATAGGAAGGAATAATAGATTTAGGCCCAGCATATATAAATTAAACAATCAACTTCTTCTGTTGATATCCTGAATTGACGTTTTGCGACCTAACGACACCGCATAAATAAACCGTCCGATTAGGGCATATCAATTTCCTTGCCAAGATTATTTACTTTATGCGTAATTGATCCTATCATTCCAAAATTCAATCCTCAAAATTTATCAACATCCATTAACTAATCATGTACTACTTACTTTTTACGCAGAACAATTAACATGCAAGTCCAGTAAGACAATCATTTTCCATTTTCACATAACAACTTCTCATTTTCAGATTTTTCTGGCTTTTTCAAGTTTCCATGTTTTTGTATTTTCTGATGAAGCAATTTTCTCAACTAGTCTACTTAACAAAAAGCTAATAAACACAATCTTTTTGGTTTTTCATATTAAAATGCATAGCAGAAAATAAAATGAACATGCAAAACGGAAAATAAGCTAAGTATCATGCAACAATGATGCAAAATGCAAATGCAAATATAAAAATGATACAGATTGAAAGGTTACTTCAATAACTCCCTATCGGACACAACCTCCGCCATATCTTTCACACCTAACACATTCAACAGAAATAGGAAATGAGGCCTGTCAAACGCTTTCGTAAACAAATCAGCCCTTTGGGTTGTTGTACCTATTTGTAGGACATCGATTAGTTTTTTTTTCATAAGAGTCCCTAATAAAATGGTACTTGATCCCTATGTGTTTGGTCTTAGAATGATTAACAGGGTTTTTAGTAACAACAATAGCATCAGTATTATCAACATATATAAGAGTGTTAGAAATTTGCAAACCGTAATCCCGAAGCTGTTGTTGAATCCAGATAACTTGAGACGTACAACTCGCAGCAGCAATATATTCAGCCTCACATGTCGATTGTGCAACTGCCGTTTGTTTCTTACACTGCCAACTTACCAACCTGCTACCGAGAAACTGACAATCACCAGAGGTCGATTTGAAATCTCTTTTACAACCCCTATAATCGGAATCACAGAATGCCGTTAGGTCAAACCCATCCTTACGCGGATACCATAAGCCCAAACTTGGAGTTCCCTTTAGATAACGCATGATCTTCTTTGCTGCCAACATATGATTCACGTTCGGTTGTGCTTGATAATGAGTGCACAGACAAGTAGCGAACATGATATCTGGAGGAGATGCTGTAAGATACATTAAAGAACCAATAATAGCCATATATAGAGTTGGATTGACTTTTGGTCCTGTATTTTCTGGTGTAATCCCGTGATTCACCGAAAGAGGATTCTTGGCAATTCGTTCATCTTCCATCTTGAATCGGCTCAAGATGTCAACTACATACTTCGATTGATGTAGGAAATGCCTTTTTCTGTTTGATCAACCTGCAACCCTAAAAAGAAATTAATGGCCCGTAGTGAAATCATCTTGAATCGTTTCTACATTACATCCTGAAACTCATCAACCATTTTCTGATCTGTTGACCCAAAGATGATATCATCCACATATACTTGTACCAACATTATATCATCGCCCCTTTATTTGGTGAATAGAGTCTGATCGATGACTCCTCGTCTAAAACCATTCTCTATCATATAGTTTGACAGAGTAGCATACCAAGCTCTCAGGGCTTGGTGAAGACCATACAACACCTTTTCTAAGAGATACACCTTTTCTGGATGATGTGGATCAACAAAACCCGGCGGCTGAGTCACATACACAGTTTCTTGAAAAGTGCCATACAAAAATGCACTCTTAACATCCATCTGAAAAAATTTAAACCCTTTCCACGACGCAAAAGTCAAAAACATCCGAATAGCCTCCAATCTAGCAACCGGAGCATAAACTTCGCCGTAATCAATTTCTGGAATTTGCTGATAACCTCGAACAACCAATCTTGCTTTGTTCAGGATCATGATTCCCTGATCATCTGTCTTATTTTTGAATACCCACTTCATGCCATATGGTTTACAGCCAGAAGGTAGTATTACCAACCTCCAAACACCCAAGTGATTGAATTGTTGAAGTTCTTCCTGCATAGCTGAAACCCACTCATCATACTGCAACACATCTTTAACATCTTCAGGTTCGATTTGTGACACAAAGCAACAGTGCGCATTCCTGAAGATTCTTTCGGTCCGATTCAATTGAGTATAAAAAGCAGTAACAACATTTGTGTAACATCCCGTCTTTTTCCTTTTACTTTCTGTCTATCTATTTTAAAGTCCGTTATATAATTATAACATCTTTCGTAAATACGCGTTTTAAAATATTTTGTTTAGGTAATTCACGCAACCGTTTTCAAAGTCGAGGGACTAATGTTGTCATTTGGGCAAAAAGGTGACTAGGTCAAAGGGTCAACACCATCTCCTCCATTCATTTCATCATTCACTTTTCCACTACTTCCACTTTATTCTCTCAAACACCAATTCAAGAAATCATCATCCATTTTTGATCTAGCAAGCATCAACTCAAACAAATTACATATTCGGAATCCTTGCATCTTCCTCTTCGAATCTATACCAACTTCATATCATTTGGGTAATTTTCTAAAAACACTAGATTTTATGTTCTTGATGTTTTTGACTTATAAAAGTGTTAGTTAGTGTCTATGGCTCGAGTCTAACATGAATATATGATTTGTATGCTCGATCTTGTCGTTTTAGTGTAACTAACGTGAACTTGAAAAGTGTGTGTTTAATCTTGAGTTTTGGATGATTAAATGTTGTTGTTATGTTAAAGTTCAAGTATTAAATGTGTTACTAGCATCACTAGCTTCATTTTGATGTGTAAGTTGATTAAGAAAACTTCACTAACATGATTAATGATTTTGTGATTTTGGTTAGGGTTTATAGGCTTAATTATGAACTTTTGATGCATTGAAAGCTATGAAATGTTGTTGGTAAGTGTTTAGTTGAATTGTATGCGTAATTACCTACAAAACGGCGTATTATATGTGTGCATTCAATTCCCGAATCATCAATGTGCATTTATGAACTTGAATGTAATTAATGATGAACATTTAATGCGGATTTGGTTGTTATAAATGTTGAATTGATTGATGAAATGTGTTTAGTTGCTTTCCTCATCAAAATACCTTTTCGATGATATAAGATACATGTTTTGATTGTTTGCGGATCATAAATTGTGATTGTTTGAAGTTTGGTTCGTGCACTTGTGTGATTTCAGCAAGCAGGTCTGTATACCATTTGGAATGCCATCCAAACATTTGCGACGCCGTCTAGCCCTTCACATCTGGATGCCGTCCAGCCCATCTGGACGCCGTCCAAATGAACTATCAGATTCTGCTTTGCTTGGTCAATTACCGTTTAATTCTAACTATGATATGCACCTCCGATTAACATGTAACTTGTTCTAACATGCTCATATATGATTATAAAACTCAAAAAAATTGTCCGAGACCCGACCCGAACGTGTTTACTTTTTCGTTGACTTTGACTTGACCAAAGTTGAATTTCATTCAAACTTAACCAAATATTTATGCGATCGTTCTAGCGTGCTTTTATACTTGTATCTTGCATAAAACTTGACAACGTGATTCACATGCTATGAAATTGAGTCGTAACGAGACATAGGACTAATTGAACACTTTGCCCGACCGTGTTTACCGATATTGATACAACCTATTTGTTTAGGTCAAGACTAGCATTCGTTTCTTGCACACGTTTACTTATGGAGTACATTTATATTCGTGCACTCAAGGTGAGATCATAGTCCAACTTTTACTCTTTTATACTTATACTTGGGATAAGAAAACACAAACTATTTATACTCTTATACATTGAACACAAGTACGAAAACAAACATTCTACGTACGAGTTAGAACAAAAATCCTCAATTCAATTATCATTAGTTACACTTGTAGGGTGTAAGCGAGTAATTATGTTGTGTGGCCATACGGGTTTGACGAACCCTCATTCGGACGGTTCGCTACCCTTAGCGAATGAAATATAATTTTATCGATATAGTGTATGTTCTAACACTATGGATTAAGAGGTAATATTCAGTTAAGCCTTGATAATTGGGTGCTCGTGATACAAACAACATCTTTGGAATGCAAACTATTTGGATAATCAACTTATACTAAATTTTGTGGTTCAAATACATATGTTTACTAATACACCTATGATTTCACCAACGTTTTTCGTTGACAGTTTCTATATTTTTTCCTCAGGTCCTTGAACGCTAAGTGATACATGCTTCCGCACACTATTTTGATACTTGCTTGGATGTCGAGTATACATGCATACATGGAGTGTCTTTTGAGTTAACTTAAATTGTGTCGCATAGGTTTCAATTGTACTTAAAACATTGTAACATGTTTAGTCATGGAACTACTTTGTAAACTTTGAAACATCCTTACTTTTGAAATGAATGCGACATATTTTGGTCAAACGTTGTTTTAAAGACTTATGACCACGTGACGGGACCTAAATAGATGGCGCCGTAAATGACGATTTTGTTGGGTCGCTACAGATGGTATCAGAGCGTTGGTTGTAGGGATTTAGAGTTCATTGGTGTCAACCCCGAGTCATAGGGTACATTAGTGAGTCTAGACTACAACCGGCATATAGACTTGAAGTAGGAATTACTTGACTGCTTGTGCATTTATACTCAAACTGCTCTATTCATATCTAACTCTTATTCCATCTTAATCTCACGTTGTTTAATTTGATTGACACGCCACCTTGAATTTATGAGGTAATGTCGAATGCACATATGAATTAGGGTAATATAATTTCCAGGATTATATTACGGTGACTCATATGGACGTTCCGACATTATAACATAAAGAATTTAGGGCGAGTCATGGAAAATTTTCTATCTTTATTTCATATCACGATTAGTATTATTGAGAATACTACTCAACGATATTCTTGTGTCTTGAAGGAATAATGCCTCCTCGCCGAGTCCCACGCAATGAAACTCCTGAACAAGCTCTTCAATGAATGATAGCCACCACTGTAGATGCGGCCATGGCCGGTCACTCATTCAACAACAACAACATTAACAACAACCACAACAACAACAATTCAGCCGGTAACTCAAATGAGGGATGCTCCTACAAAGCTTTCATGGGGTGCAAACCTCACACTTTTGATGGGACCAGAGGACCGGTTGCTCTCACTCGATGGTTTGAGCAAACGGAAGCCGTTCTTAGCATAAGCGGTTGCCGGGACCAAGACAAGGTCAAATATTCCACCCACATTTTCGTCGGCACCGCTCTAACATGGTGGAATACATATGTACAATTAGTGGGTACCGATAAAGCCCACGCTCTCTGTTGGTCCGATTTAAAGGAAAAGATGATCACCGAATACTTTCCGCGCGAAGAGACCCGAAGGCTCAAAAAGCAAGCTAAGAAGTTCGAAAGCGGTCGAAAATGACCTCAATGCTTATAATCAACGGTTTGTCGAGCTAGCTCTAATGTGTCCAAACCTTGTAAATCCCGAGCCTCTACGAGTTGAACTTTATATGGATGGCCTTCCTAAGAGCATCAAACACGGGGTAATGTCATCCAAACCCGCCAACCTACAAGAAGCTTTAAAGATGGCCCGCCAATTGATTGAAATGGTGGATGAAATCGTAGTACCGGCAACTAAGGTCGAGGATAAATCGGGTGGCAACAAAAGAAAATGGGAAGCCACTCAATCAAGCAACTACAACAACAACAACTTCACCAAAAAGCCTTTCACCTCCGATGGCAAGAAGGGTTATGCCAGATATCTACCTTATTGTAACAAGTGCTACAAACATTATTTGGGTGAATGTGGCAAGCCATTTTGCCACAAATGTCGAAGAAGTGTTCATGTGGCAAACGATTGTAGAAGTACCGCCCCCGTCGCTCAAAAGGGGCCCAATGCGTTGAAAACGCGTGTTTGTTTCGAATGTGGCCAACCGGGTCATTTTAGAAATGCATGTCCAAAGAAGGAAGCTAACCCCAATGCACGCGGCTGAGCTTTCAATATTAACACCGAGGATGCCCGAGATGACAATGAACTAGTCACGGGTACGTTTCTTCTCAACAATTCTTATGTCTCTTGCTTATTCGATTCGGGTGCCGATAAGAGTTTTGTATCCAAGACCTTGACTCATTATTTCTGCACTCCACCACTTCCACTAGATACTACTTATACCATTAAAGTGGCCAACGGGAAATTATTGAGTGCCGACAAATTTTATCGGGGGTGTACGTTAAACTTAATGGGTAAAGAGTTTGAAATTGACTTGATACCTATAGAACTAGGGAGCTTCGATGTAATCATTGGTATGGATTGGTTAGCCAAAATGAAATCTCACATCCTTTGTGATCTCAAAGCAAATCAAATTCCGATAGAGAATGGTGAACCCTTGATTGTCTATGGCGATAAGAGTTGCACCGGACTCAACCTCGTCTCATGCCTTAAAGTTGAAAAATACCTTCGTAAAGGTTGTTTCGCGATTCTAACCCATGTTAAGAAAGTCGAGACCGAAGAGAAGCATATAGATGGTGTACTAATTGTTAGTGACTTTTCCGACGTATTTCTCGACGAATTGCCGGGTCTTCCACCTCATCGACCGGTAGAATTCCAAATCGATCTTATTTCAGGAGCCGCACCCGTAGCACTTGCACTGTATAGACTTGCTCCATCCGAAATGCAAGAATTGCAAAGTCAAATCCAAGAACTACTTGACCGTGGTTTTATCCAACCTAGCCATTCACCATGGGGCGCTCCGATTTATTCGTTAAAAAGAAAGATGGATCACTACAAATGTGCATCGATTATCATGAACTAAACAAATTGACGGTTAAGAACCGGTATCCTCTTCCACGTATCGATGACCTCTTTGATCAACTACAAGGATCTCGTGTATATTCAAAAATCGATCTCCGCTCGGTTTTCATCAACTAAGGGTTAAGGGGGAAGATGTCTCCAAAACCGCTTTTCGGACTCGTTATGGTAGTTATGAGTTTCTTTTAATGCCATTCGGATTAACCAATGCACCGGCGATGTTCATGGATCTCATGAACCGCGTGTGCAAACCGTATCTCGACAAATTCGTTATTGTATTCATCGATGACATCTTGGTCTATTCTAAAAGCGAAGAAGAACACGAACAATACCTCCGACTCGTGCTCAAACTCCTTAGACAAGAACGACTCTATGCCAAATTCTCCAACTGAGAATTTTGGTTGAAGGAAGTTCAATTTCTTGGTGATGTTGTAAGCGACCAAGGTATTAAGGTTGATCCTGCGAAAATCGAAGCCATTAGCAAATGGGAAACCCCTACTACTCCTACTTATATTCGACAATTCTTGGGCCTCGCCGGGTATTATCGTAGGTTCATAGAAAGTTTCTCTTTGGTTGCACGTCCTCTAACCGCATTAACTCATAAGGGAAGGAAATTCATTTGGTCAACCGAACAAGAATCCGCATTTCAAATCTTGAAGACAAAGTTAACTACCACCCCTATCTTGTCGCTTCCCGAAGGCAATGATGATTTTGTTGTATATTGTGATGCTTCGAAACATGGCTTTGGGTGAGTATTGATGCAACGAAAGAAGGTTATTGCTTATGCCTCCCGACAATTGAAAATCCACGAACAAAACTACACGACACATGATCTCGAACTCGGAACCGTTGTCTTTGCACTCAAAATGTGGAGACACTACCTTTATGGAACCAAAAGTACCATCTTCACCGATCACAAAAGCCTCCAACATATCTTCGACCAAAAACAACTAAACATGAGACAACGACGGTGGATTGAAACTTTGAATGATTACGATCGTGAGCTTTGTTACCACCCCGGAAAGGCAAATGTAGTAGCCAATGCCTTGAGTCAAAAGGAAAGAATGGTGCCTCTTCGTGTTCGAGCTTTAAACATCACCATCCACACCAATCTAAATAACCAAATTCGTGTAGCCCAAGATGAGGCTCTCAAGGATGAAAACTTCTATCTCGAACGCTTGAACGTCCTCGCCTCTTGATTCGAAGTTAAGGAGACCGGACTTTGATATTTCGCCAGAAGAATTTGGGTGCCTAGTTATGGGGACTTGCGAAGCCTTATTCTAGACGAAGCCCATAAGTCAAGGTATTCGATTCACCCCGGTGCCAATAAGATGTACCACTTGGTGGCCGAACATTAAAAGGGACGTTGCTACTTATGTTGGAAAGTGCCTGACTTGCTCCAAAGTCAAAGTCGAACATCAAAGACTGTCCTGATTACTTCAACAACCCAAAATCCCACAATGGAAGTGGGAAAGAATAACGATGGATTTTATCACAAAACTACCAAGAACGGCGAACGGTTATGATACTATTTGGGTTATTGTAGATCGTCTCACCAAATCCGCCCACTTCCTCGCCATGAAGGAAACCGACAAAATGGAGAAACTTGCACAACTTTAAATTAAAATGATCATAGCCCGTCACGGTGTACCATTATCGATTATTTCCGACCGAGATGGCCGTTTTGTTTCTAGATTTTTGTGTACCTTACAAGAAGCGTTAGGAACACGATTAGACATGAGCACCGCATATCATCCACAAACCAATGGACAGAGCGAACGCACAATTCAAACCTTGGAAGATATGTTACGAGCTTGCGTTATCGATTTTTGGAAAAGCTTGGGATAAGCACTTCCTCTCGCCGAATTCTCTTACAACAATAGTTATCATACGAGTATCAACGCCGCACCTTTTGAAGCCTTATATGGTCGCAAATGTCGTTCACCTCTTTGTTGGGCCGAAGTAGGCGACACACAAATCACCGGACTCGAACTCATTCATGAAACAACCGAGAAGATCGTTCAAATCCGAGATAGGCTTAGGACGGCCCGTAGTCGTCAAAAGAGCTATACCGACATTAGACGCAACGACCTCGAATTCCAAGTCTGTGACCGCGTAAAGTTAAAAGTTGCACCTTGGAAAGGTGTAATATGTTTCGGGAAACGTGGGAAGTTAAATCTGCGGTATATTGGTCCTTTCGAAATCTTGGAGCGTGTTGGAACCGTTGCTTATCGTTTATATCTTCTGCCTCAACTGAGCTCCGTTCATCCTACTTTCCATGTATCAAATTTGAAGAAGTGTCTCGCCGAACTGAACTCATCATCCCTCTCGAGGAGCTTACTATTGATGACAAAATTCATTTTGTGGAAGAGCCGGTTGAAATTGTGGACCACTCCGTCAAAACGCTAAAACAAAGCCGAATTCTGATTGTCAAAGTCCGTTGGAACGCCAAAAGAGGACCGTAGTTTACTTGGGAAAGACAAGATCAAATGAAAAAGAAGTACCCTCATTTATTCGTGGACTTGGAAACGCAAGATCTCGAGGAAGAAACAACGACTACTACGCCTACTTAAATTTCGGGACGAAATTTCTTTTAAGGAGTAGGTAATGTAACATCCCGTCTTTTTTCATTTACTTTCCGTCTATCTATTTTAAAGTCCGTTATATAATTATAACATCTTCCGTTAGTACGCGTTTTAAAATATTTCATTTAGGTAATTCACGCAACCGTTTTCAAAGTCGAGGGACTAATTTTGTCATTTGGGCAAAAAGGTGACTAGGTCAAAGGGTCAACACCATCTCCTCCATTCATTTCATCATTCACTTCTCCACTACTTCCACTTTATTCTCTCAAACACCAATTCAAGGAATCATCATCCATTTTTGATCTAGCAAGCATCAACTCAAACAAATTACATATTCGGAATCCTTGTATCTTCCTCTTCGAATCCATACCAACTTCATATCATTTGGGTAACTTTCTAAAAATACTAGATTTTATGTTCTTGATGTTTTTGACTTATAAAAGTGTTAGTTAGTGCCTATGGCTCGAGTCTAACATGAATATATGATTTGTATGCTCGATCTTGTTGTTTTAGTGTAACTAACATGAACTTGAAAAGTGTGTGTTTAATCTTGAGTTTTGGATGATTAAATGTTGTTGTTATGTTAAAGTTCAAGTATTAAATGTGTTACTAGCATCACTAGCTTCATTTTGATGTGTAGGTTGATTAAGAAAACTTCACTAACATGATTAATGATTTTGTGATTTTGGTTAGGGTTTGATAGGCTTAATTATGAACTTTTGATGCATTGAATGCTATGAAATGTTGTTGGTAAGTGTTTATCTGAATTGTATGCGTAATTACCTACGAAACGGCGTATTATATGTGTGTATTCAATTTCTGAATCATCAATGTGCATTTATGAACTTGAATGTAATTAATGATGAACATTTAATGTGGATTTGGTTGTTATAAATGTTGAATTGATTGATGAAATGTGTTTAGTTTCTTTCCTCATCAAAATACCTTTCCGATGATATAAGATACATGTTTTGATTATTTGCGGATCATAAATTGTGATTGTTTGAAGTTTGGTTCGTGCACTTGTGTGATTTCAGCAAGTAGGTCTGTATACCATTTGGGACGCCATCCAAACATTTGGGACGCCGTCCACCCCTTCACATCTGGATGTCGTCCAGCCAATCTGGACGCTGTCTAAATGAACTATCAAATTCTGCTTTGCTTGGTCAATTACCGTTTAATTCTAACTATGCTATGCACCTCCGATTAACATGTAACTTGTTCTAACATGCTCATATATGATTATAAAACTCAGAAAAATTGTCCGAGACCCGACCCGAACGTGTTGACTTTTTCGTTGACTTTGACTTGACCAAAGTTGACTTTCATTCAAACTTAACCAAATATTTATGCGATCGTTCTAGCGTGCTTTTATACTTGTATCTTGCATGAAACTTGACAACGTGATTCACATGCTACGAAATTGAGTCGTAACGAGCCATAGGACTAATTGAACACTTTGACCGACCGTGTTTACCGATATTGATACAACCTATTTGTTTAGGTCAAGACTAGCATTCGTTTCTTGCACACGTTTACTTGTGAAATACATTTATATTCGTGCACTCAAGGTGAGATCATAGTCCCACTTTTACTCTTTTATACTTATACTTGGGATGAGAAAACATAAACGATTTATACTCTTATACATTGAACACAAGTACGAAAACAAACATTCCACGTACGAGTTAGAACAAAAATCCTCAATTCAATTATCACTAGTTACACTTGTAGGGTGTAAGCGAGTAATTATGTTGTGTGGCCATACGGGTTTGACGATCCCTCATTCAGACGGTTTGCTACCGTTAGCGAATGAAATATAATTTTATCGGTATAGTGTATGTTCTAACACTATGGATTCAGAGGTAACATTCAGTTAAGCCTTGATAATTGGGTGCTCGTGATACAAACAACATCTTTGGAATGCAAACGATTTGGATAATCAACTTATACTAAATCTTGTGGTTCAAATACATATGTTTACTAATACACCTATGATTTCACCAACATTTTTCGTTGACAGTTTCTATATGTTTTTCCCAGGTCCTTGAACGCTAAGTGATACATGCTTATGCACACTATTTTGATACTTGCTTGGATGTCGAGTATACATGCATACATGGAGTGTCTTTTGACTTAACTTAAATTGTGTCGCATAGGTTTCAATTGTACTTAAAACGTTGTAACATGTTTAGTCGTGGAACTACTTTGTAGACTTTGAAACATCCTTACTTTTGAAATGAATGCGACATATTTTGGTCAAACGTTGTTTTAAAGACTTATGACCACGTGACGGGACCTAAATAGACGACACCGTCAATGACGATTTTGTCGGGTCGCTACAATTTGCAGAGGATGTCACACGCTCATCCGTCTCTAAAGATTCACCTGTATTAGCACCTGAAACACTTGCAAAGTTAATAATATAATCATCAAAACGTTTAGGGAGATATACCATTTGACCAGACCGTCGTAGTCCGTATGTTTTAGTAGATTCATCTGTATTGGTTTGAATAGGATCCACATTTATTGTTTGAGTAGGTTCCTCAAGCACAGTTCGAGTGGGTTCCTCATCCACCAAATCCTCATAAACTTCATCCAGATACAAATCCTCCCACTCAGATTGTAATGTCGATTCCTCTATCGCAGGAACCAAATCACCATAATCTGATTCATCATCATTTGGCCCTGTCACTGGTGCTCTTTCTTCAGCCACAATTGGTACTTTAGATTGCACACGCACATTAGACATGCGTTCAGCGGAGAGACGCGTGTTATAAATCATTTGTGCAGCAACCTCTTCATCCTCAGAGTCATCCTCAAGAAGATTGAACGATTCAAATAACTTATCATAGTCAAACTGCCATGTATACCCTTTACCGGCTGGAATTTCTGCATGTCTTTGAACATCAATTTTGGTACATTCTTCAACGCACCAAGACTCCAAATTATACACACGTTTGCATGTATTCCCATAATTTCTGCATCTCTAACCATTATGGTACACAGGAAACCAAACAGCTCGAGATGTTTAATATGAGGTTTCCTTGTCAACAGTAGTTCATAACATGTCTTGTCGTGACGTTTCACAACAAGAACTCTATTCACTGTATAGCATGCATTCAAAACTGCTTCACTCTAAAAGGTAACTGGTAATTCTGAGTCAGCCAACATGGTTCTGGCAGTCTCAATTAGAGTATGATTCTTTCTTTCAGCTACATTATTCATCTGCAGAGTGTACGGTGAACTGAAACAATTGAAACAAGTGGTTTGAATAATTCACAATTGTATGTCTTGTTTCCAATTTTATAATACATTAAATATTATAATAATAATATATAAAAGTACTTAGAAGTCACATGTGGAGAAATGTAGAGAAAATAGTTAAGCCACCGGGTTTCAATGGATTCTTCTTTCGACAGATTTATTACGAATGTTATACCGTAGTCCGTTGTTAATCAGTGGTGGATAAAAGTCTTCAGAAAAATCCCAAATTTTCACAGTAATTTTATTTATTTATTTCGATCATTATGGTATAAAATTCAGTCATTAACTATTAAATAAAAATTAAATTACTATTCACTCTCACCCCAAGTAAAATATAACAAGTTTTAAAATTTAACAAATAGTTCCTAAATACATTTTCAATAAGCCTATAATTTATAAAACTCATTTTCGGATCACCGTTTATTTTAAAATTACATAAGTTTCTTTTTAACTCATTTACTATCAATCGAATGACAATTGAGTGTTACTATCATTTTCCAAATAAATTTGAAACTATATATATATATATATATATATATATATATATACAATACACTTTATTTATATATATAGATACTTCTTAAATAATAATCATTATAATATCCTATTTTATTTTACTTTACATAAGTATTTTTTGTAACAACAACATACAATATTTAAAATTATGTTTCAAATTATTATTTATTTATATATATATATATATATATATATATATATATATACATATCAAGTTACAATTAATTGTTCATGAATCGTCGGAACTGGTCGAAGGTCAAATGATTTCATGAAACAGTTCAAAATTTGTGATACTCGATTTAATAGACTTTGCTTATCGTGTCGACACTATATAAAAATTAAGTTTAAATTAGGTCGGAAATTTCTGGGTCATCACAGTACCTACCCGTTAAAGAAATTTCGTCCCAAAATTTGATTGAGATGGTCATGGCTGCCAATAAGTACGTTTTCATGACGCATATGAGTTGGAAATTAGAGTTTTATCATCAGTGAGTAATAAAACAATTCATTTACGTGAAGAGTACGAGTGAAGCTATCATAAAAGAGTGAAATGAATAACTATAGGTTCGTCTTAACCAGTGACGTAGTCATGGTTAAATTCCGGAATTCAAGGGATTTAAAAGAAAATCTTGGAAATCTATAAGATCCTATTCTTCGGGATTTAAGGAAATTAGGATCCTCTTAAATTAAATGCGATAATCTGTTTTGGATTGCTCTGTCGGATATTTCACTATAAATGAACTTCTTCCATCCTATTATTTCCACAACTCTCATCTTTTATACTTCAATTCATATTTTCGAAACATTCACCAAATTATCAGAAGTTACTGGAAAATATAGAATTATCAAGAAAATATGTTCTTGATTTTTTTAGAGATTTAGTAGAATGTAAGAGTCATGTAACATGGTACATGATGACGTTATGATCTGTGAATCATCACGTTCCATTTAGAAACTCAGCATGAATTACTATAATATAATCACGTTGATCAAGTGTCATTATATTATACTAACTCATGCTTCAATTCCCAACAATACTTCAAAACATTCTCATTTTAAACTCGAAGGTTTTAGAATTTAGAAACTAAAATAGTTTCTTTTATGATGTAATACAGATAGCGCGAAGAGGTAAATGATTTCAGATAAGAATAGTTATAGAATATCTTCAGAAATATGGAGGATATTTATAATGAAAGATATGATGATATCTTAGAATCTCTAATATCAGAGGATGATGAAGAATATTGTCCGCAAGGGTTTAGAGTTAGGAGCAAGGTATTCGTTAATGACTTCAGTAGACACTGAATCATTTGGATTCTTTGAAGGCAGATTTAGTCCTTGTGATTTGTCCACAGCCTCCTTCATAGTTTGCTCGATCCGTTTCCCAGTTCCAATCCTTCTCTTTTTCTGAGCTTTGCCAACACACTATTCTTTATCATCAAACTTTTTACTGTTAAGGTCGTTTACAGTTTTTGCTGCTTCATCAGCATTTTTCAAAATTTCGAGAACTAGTTCGCAGTTCAGGGTGTTTTTCAGAAACTTCACATTCCAAGTATGTGAGTCCAGGAGATAGAAGTTATATTTACATATCGAAGACATGCTGCGAGATTTCAAAATACTGATTGCTGATTCCCAGTAATTGGCATGAAAATTCTTGTTACAAGATGCGGATGAGTAAATGATGGGGTTTCGATAATTATAATGATTTTTCGGAAGGTCAAAGATCAATGAAATTGTTGGTAAGTTTATTGCTAATGTGGTGTAACATAAATTGTTCTCCGGTAACGATGGCGAAAGGGCAGTGCATATATCGAGGTTATAATAAGACTGTTTCGACTGAAAAGTCGAAGTTGACTTGCTGGAACTGTGACAAAATTGACTACTTTGGAAAGGGATTGCAAGGTTATTTTAGCTAATAAATGCCAAAGGGTCGGACACGGATACGTGTTAAACTATGACTTTGGTTTCAAGAGTCGTTCAGATACATAACTGTGGGTAACATATGGTTGGATCATCATCTTGATTGTTCATTATTTGAAGTGTCTTCAGGAATTTCTAAGGGTTGAACACCGATTGTAATCGTTAATATACATATGATGTTCTAGTACAGTTTTGAAGTCAAAGTATAGTTTTGAAAGATGTAGGAATCTAAGAGTGATGATACCGATTATACCTTGAATTGAATTCTGCGATTTCAATATCAGAATATGTATTTGAATTTGAATGAGTATGGTTGTTTTGATTTCTATGAAAGAATGTATATTATTATGAAAATAGTGAGTATAGTTGATGGTTGCTGAATCAGATTCGAAGAATGTAACATATTAATTGTGAATTTATATATCCCTCGGGTATTACCTACCCGTTAAAAAAAAATTTCACAATTAATATTTTGTACAAAAGAAATTTTTTATTACAGTCTTTATGAAAATACTTATGTGTATATTTCTTCAGATGTAATATAGATTTAATGAATTTATATTAAATTAACTCATTTGATTTACGGTTGAAACTAAAATTGATTAATCCCTAAAGACTTTAGAAATTACAGAACTTTTACGGAGTATTTATTCAATGAAATTGAAATTATGAATTAATACTTCGTCATTTGTTGATGCATGATGTTGGTGTTGGTGGAATCCTTGAGAACTTCGCAGGGTACGAATGATGTTATTTGAAATGTTTCGAGTACATCGATGATGAATGTGTAACATCAAACATATATTTGAATAATACACTTGATTTATTATGGATTGGAATTTATTGAATAGAAACAGAGATTGTAGTTAATGGTGGTTAAGTTACTAATGAAGGATGTATATCATATCATATTAGTAATATGAATTAACCGAGTAGTTAAGATTCACACATAATAGCTTAGTACAGAAAGATTTATTTTGATTTCAAAATTTATATATATAAAATATACATATAATTTCTTCAGAGGGAATGAGTTAATACTTCATAACTCGTTGATACAATATACTTCGTTGTTGATTTATAATGATGTCTACGGTGATTCTTGAACTGTCGAAGCTTGTGATATTATAGATGCTGCTAATTCTGACAATGCAGACGGTACTGACTGTGCTGGTGATGCTAACGGTACTGTTGATGCTGTTGGTAAAACAAGTCTAACTTGTAAATCACACACCATTCTTGTCAGGGTTTCTACTATTCCTTCTATCATTTTGGTTCATTCATCTGATTGAAGATTAGGGCTAGAATAGATAATCTCTAAGACTTTAGATATTATATAATCGTTGCAGAATGCTTCTTCAATGAAGTTTTGAATCAATACTTCATCGGATAATGTTGTTGGTACTCCTTGGTATCTATGGTGCATATGACATTGATGCTCGGGGTATAGATTGTAAAGTTTAGGTTTACGACGCGGTTGTGGTTGGGGTGGTAATGGTACTGTTGGCGTTGATGATGGTAGTACTTGTTATGCTGCTGGTGCTGCTGCTGGTGTTTGTAACCTTTGCACCATATTCTCCAAAGCCACTACCCAAGCGCGAAGCTCATTGACTTCTTTTATTACACCGAGATGATTTTCGGTTCGGACGAGTGGATAATAAAATCTAGAATTTGGTTTAGTATAAAATCGTGACGAGATACTCTGGAAATGAGAGAGAAAATGGTGTTTCGGACAGGTTCACCGGTAAGTGCTTCAGGTTCTTCGCCAAGAGGGCAATGTGGTGGATGGAAAGGATCGCCTTCTTCTTGTCTCCAATGATTATAGAGACTACGAATCCATCCCCAATTTGTCCAGAATAGATGATGGCTGATTGGTTGATCCATTCCAGTCACACTGCTTCTGGAGCTTGAGTGGGATTCCATTTCGAAATAGCTATCAGAATCACAGAAACTTGAACTAGTGGCGAGTTCCATTTAGTACGATTGAGTAAAGGGTTTTTCAAAATGAAATGATTTTCGGATATCGAATGATATTCTAATTACATAAAATACCTATACATAGTACAAAAGATCCCGTAGATTACAGAGGAAATTAAGGAAACGTGTCAAATAAAGTCTACAGTAACAGATACGCTAAGATATGGGTTAGCAGATACTCTAAGATATGAATTTGTCTATACACTATTCATGCAATCAATGCAGTATGATGTGCCTAGACTAAGAATGATAAGCAGGTAATTTCCTAAGGATGATAAACAGATGATTTCCGACTAGAATTGATAAGCAAAACTTTTGACATGCAGACACGGTCGAAGTCCAGACTCATTAATGCATCCTAACAACTACTATTTAGACACACTAATGCAAGACCTGATTCGCTAAGACCACCGCTCTGATACCACATGTAAAGACCCGTCCTAATCCATAAGAACGAATAGAATAACATATGATTACATTGCGAGGCATTTGACCTCTATATGATACATTTCACAAACATTGCATTCGTTTTTAAAAGACAAACTTTCTTTACATCTAAAGTTGATGGCATGCATACCATTTCATAATATATCCAACTATAAATGACTTAATAATATTCTTGATGAACTCAACGACTTGAATGTAACGTCTTTTGAAATATGCCATGAATGACTCCATGTAATATCTCTAAAATGAGCAAATGCACAGCGGAAGATTTCTTTCATACCCGAGAATAAACATGCTTTAAAGTGTCAACCAAAAGGTTGGTGAGTTCATTTAGTTTATCATAATCGATAATTTTCATCATTTTAATAGACCACTAGAATTTCATTTCCATTTCTCATAAATATACGTCCCATGCATAGAGAAAAAAATCATTCATATGGATTGAACACCTGGTAACTGACATTAACAAGATGCATATAAGAATATCCCCTATCATTTCGGGACATCCATCGGACATGATAAAACAACATCGAAGTACTAAAGCATCTGCTACAACGGATGGGGTTTGTTAGGCCCAATAGATCTATCTTTAGGATTCTCGTTAATTAGTATACTGGTTTACTAATTCTTAAGTTACCAAGCAAAAGGGAGCATATTCGACTTCGATCATTCAACCATATAATGTAGTTTCGATTACTTGTGTCTATTTCGTAAAACATTTATAAAAGTAGCGCATGTATTCTCAGTCCCAAAAATATATATTACAAAAGCATTTAAAAAGGGAGTAATGAAACTCATAATACGATATTTTGTAGTAAAAATATGCATGCGATGGAACTGAACAATGCAGGGTTGGCCTCGGATTCACGAACCTATATCATTTGTATATACATTAAGACATGTAACCGTAATCGAACAAATTTATATTTTATTATTAGTGATATAATTGTTATATTAGTAAACTATATGTCTTATTAATACATTGATAAAGTATATATTTATTTGTATGTTTTAAATGAAAATCTTATTATTTGTCAAAATAATGATATAGTTATGCTATGTATTAAATATATTTTTATATGTATATAATATTACTAGTTATAATATTAATAATATTGATACCTAATAATAACAACAATAATAATGATAATTAAAAATAAAAATAATGATAATAATAGTAATGATAATACTTATAATAATAATGGTGATGATATATGTTAATCATTTTATAATGGTGATGATATATGTTAATCATTTTCGTAAGAATGGTAATATGAATAATCTTTGTAATAACAATATTAATGATCTTGTAAAAATAATAATTTCAATAATGATACTAATAATAATAACCTAAATGATAATACTAATAACAAAAATGATAATGATAATTTTTATTAATAATGGTACTAATAATTATATTTTTAATATTTGTAATATCCTAATAGCAAATATAATTAATAATAATAATAATAATAATAATAATAATAATAATAATAATAATAATAATAATAATAATAATAATAATAATAATAATAATAATAATAAAATGAGTAATAAGTAAACTACCTCAAAGAAGTAGCCCAAAAAAAATGCCCAAGTCAGGGTTTGAACCTGCGACCTTCCGCTAACCCGATAACATCCTTAACCATATTTATTATTATCGTTATTTCACATATCATTAACGAATCATAATCATCATCATGCTACATCGTCTTATTATTTTGTGTATCATTATATTTAATTCGTTATTCGTTATCATTGTCTTCATAATCACCATCAGTGTGATTATGATCATTATCAACACCCGTCATCATCATGTATTCGTTAATAAAACACCAACAGCAAATAGGAACTGATGCATTTGCAAGTCTTGGCCCATATTTATTTCAGCCCAAATGTAGTTTCACAAACCCAACAATGATTTAAGGTCCATTAACTAAACACTCTAGTGTCTCGGCCCAAACTAAAATGTCCACTAAATTAATAGTTCAGTTTCTACGCAATTTAAATAAGCCAGTTGTTTTCCTCCACTATTAAAAAGGGTTTTTTTTGCATACCCTACTACGAATCAATTTAGAGCTTGGGAGAAAAATAATAGGGATGCATGAGAGGTTCATCAATCATCACGTCCCCATCGTTTTTGCCATTATCAACTTCATCATTCTTCATCTCTCTTACCTCTTTCATTCACAAATTCATAAAGTAGAAACATGAATTGTCGTTATATATGGTAGTCTGGGTTTGGTTAAACTCGACAGAAATGACTAGAACTAAAGAGAGTGTTCGGTTTATGCGGTGGTAAATGGGTTATTCAAGGTGGTGTGGGGTTAATGGTGGAGTGGGTTGAGATTATAATCGAAATAGAAACGGAATTATATGCAGTAAAACAGAAACATAAATAGTAGCAGGTTGTAATTTATACATGATGGTGGTGACTGTTATTGTGGTGTTAATTAACTAATCAGAAGAAAAGAGCTGTAGTAGCCTAACCATGATAGTTTGTGGTGGTTATAATAGGAACTCGAAGAAACGGTGATGAATGACGATTATCCAAAGTGAGGAGTTTGTTGACGGTTGATTGTAGGGAGATGGTGGTTGTTTTGGCTCGTCTAAACAGAAAATTTGGGCAGTAGCGGTAGCTTTAATAGTAAGCCAAGAAGTGAAGAAAATATAGAGAGAGTAAGAGAGATAGAATGTCATAATCTGTGGTGTCAAGGTGTCGACGATGAAGCGGGTTGGTTGTGTGGTGATTAAGGTTGTGTACTTGTGGTTACAACCGAAAACAACAGTACTTGGTTCAATCGAATGCAATTGTTTAGGAGCCAAAAAATAAATGGGTTGCTTATAACATTATCACAATTGGTTTGGGTTTGGTTACACTACCAAAATAGAATAAATAACATTATCCATGAAACTTACTGGTTTGGTGTTGTAATCGACAAGTAACTCATCACAATGGTTCTTGATGGCGACGTGTTTTGTTGGATCTTCGATCATGGTTTAGAGAGATGAATCGAGAGAGAGAGGTGAAGGTGGTGCATGTTGGCCGGGTTGTATGTGTGCAGTGGGTTAGTCGATGGAAGAAAGAAAAATCAATGTGATGGTTATTTGAAGATAGACAAAATGAGAAGAGAAAGAGGGAGTCAAGTGGGTTTGGCTGTGTTCCCTTTCTTTCTCTAAATGTATGTATAAATAAACAGATTAAGATATGCATGGTTAGAAATCAATTAATAACGGTATCAATCATTCTATCAATTAGCATCAATTAGAAATAGTGATTAGTAGTGCAATGAATTAATTGAAACAAGTGGTTCGAATAATTCACAATTGTATGTCTTGTTTCCAATTTTATAATAGATTAAATATTATAATAATAATATATAAAAGTACTTAGAAGTCACATGTGGAGAAATGTAGAGAAAATAGTTAAGCCACCGGGTTTCAATGGATTCTTCTATCGACAGATTTATTACGAAGGTTATATCGTAGTCCGTTGTTAATCAGTGGTGGATAAAAGTCTTCAGAAAAATCCCAAATTTTCACAGTAATTATATTTATTTATTTCGGTCATTATGGTATAAAATTCAGTCATTAACTATTAAATAAAAATTAAATTACTATTCACTCTCACCCCAAGTAAAATATAACAAGTTTTAAAATTTAACAAATAGTTCCTAAATAAATTTTCAATAAGCCTATAATTTATAAAACTCATTTTCGGATCACCGTTTATTTTAAAATTACATAAGTTTCTTTTTAACTCATTTACTATCAATCGAATGACAATTGAGTGTTACTATCATTTTCCAAATAAATTCAAAACTATATATATATATATATATATATATATATATATATATATATATATATATATATATATATATATATATATAATACACTTTATTTATATATATAGATACTTCTTAAATAATAATCATTATAATATCCTATTTTATTTTACTTTACATAAATATATTTTTGTAACAACAACATACAATATTTAAAATTATGTTTCAAATTATTATTTATATATATATATACATATCAAGTTACAATTAATTATTCTTGAATCGTCGAAACTGGTCGAAGGTCAAATGATTTCATGAAACAGTTCAAAATTTTTGATACTCGGTTTAATAAACTTTGCTTATCATGTCGAAACTATATAAAGATTAAGTTTAAATTTGGTCGGAAATTTCCGGGTCGTCACAGTAACCACTAAGCAATAGGAATATCCAGTGATACTCTTCTTATTAATTGGACCAAAAAGATCCATATGTAGCAGCTCAAGAGGAGTATCAATGGAATGATTTTTCTTAACTTTGTGTGGTTTCTTAGCTTGCTTCCCTTTCTTACACGGCACACAACCATCAGGAACATGAAACCCTTTTACATTAACGCCTTTGACCAAACAATTTTGAACTAAACAGTTCATTTTCCTGAAACTTAAATGACCCATCCTCTTATGCCATAACATAGACTCTTGTTCAGTAGCCTTGGACACAAAAGCCCGATGCCGTATAGCTGCTTTCACATAAGCCTTTGACACACCAAGAATGTAAAAGTCTTGATATTTGGGTGCCATCATAAGAATCATATTTTATGGAACTTTGTAATCCTTTCTCATTATATAACACTGCTTCTCGTCAAAAAGATCTTTATGCCTTTTATCACACAGTTGAGAGACGGACATCAGGTTATTTGACATTTCCTTTACGTAACTCACTTTGTTCAAAACTTACCGAGGAATTTGAAATCATCCCTTGAGAAGTTATAAAAGCTCATTGATCACCTGCAAAAGAGACAGGTCCACCTTTAATTGATTTAACATCATGAAGCAGAGACATGTTTCCTGTCATGTGCCGGGATGCCCCACTATCAACAAACCAAGTATTTTTATTTAGACTGTAGGCGACCTGCACAAATAAAAGAAAAATGATTAGTTTGAGGGGGAACCCATGAAAGGACCCGTCCTAATCCATCTGAACGAAGTCTTCAACAGTTGGTCCCATTGCGAGGCTCTGACCTCTATATGCCATGAACGACTCCATGTAATATGAGCAAATGCACAGTGGAAGGTTTCTTTCATACCTGAGAATAAACATGCTTTCAAGTGTCAACCAAAAGGTTGGTGAGTTCATAAGTTTATTATAAAATAATAAAATTCATCATTTTGATAGACCACAAGATTTAAATGCTGCATGATATAAATGGGCCCGAATCTTATACTCACCTGTAATGTATATGCTATATCTTTTAAATACAGTACATCTTTCTCGTGTACGAAACCATTTTCATAAATCATAGTAACCGTACACATATCTTGTGCACAAAATAAAATACACATAACCTGTGTATAAAATCATTCTCTCGATATATAACATTCACATCAACTGGTGGCAATTATCATGTCCACATAATTCAATGGTGGCAATTATCATGTCCACATAATTCAATGGTGGCAATTATCATGTCCACATAATTCAATAATAATCCGCAGAACTTCTGTCTACATAATAATTCATTTGAGGAATGTTTTGCTTGTGTTTATCTCGTCAAACATTTATAAAAGCATATCATGTATTCTCAGTTCAAAATATATTTCAAAAGCATTTAATAAAGTAGTTATAAAAAAACAGCGCATGTATTCTCAGTCCCAAAAATGTAAAGAGTAAAAGGGAATCAAATGAACTCACCATACTGTATTTTGTAGTAAAAATACATATGACGTCATTTAACAAGTGTAGAGTTGACCTCGGATTCACGAACCTATATCATTTATATATATTAACACATATATTTGTAATCGAACAAATTTATTATATCTTGAATTATATATTATATATATTTAATTTGTATGTATCTTTAAAAATGACAAATGTTTATATAGTTATATTATATTAAAAATACATCGTTTGTTATATATGAATATTTATAAAAAAAATGTTTATAATATGTAATAGTATTATAAGTATATTTTATATACATAATATTTATTTGTTGTAAAAATAATAATAATGATAATACTAGTAATAAAAATAATGATAATAATAATAATGATAATAATTTGTAATAATAATAATACTTATGTTCATAAAAATAAAAATAATAATAATATAAATAATAATAATAATAATAATAATAATAATAATACTAATGAAAATACTACCTCAATAGAAGTAGCTCTTAAAAAAACATAACGATCCTGCCAGGATTCGAACCTGTGACCTACCGCTATCCCGACACACACATAAACCACTCAGCCATTTCCATTTTCCTGAGATTAACCCATCACCTTTATTTATAACCCGTATTATTATGGTTCCATCTTCTTCATTTTTATAATCTTGATCGACCAAAGGATAATCCTAACATCTACTTCCGATCATCCCATTATCATCATTTAATAATGCCATCACCATAATCATCTCGTTTTCAATTTATACACACTATTTTTATCATCATCTTTCATCATCATTAATCTAATACATCATCATCATTGTTTCCATTATTATCGAATGATTATTAACATCATAATCTTCACTAATCGTAAACATAACTCGATCTTCATATCCATCATCTAATCATCTAATATCACATCATCATCATCGTATCTAACCATAATATAATGATCTTATGCATCTTTTTCCATTTTAATTGTCATCATCGTATCGAAGAGGAGCGTAACCATTAGCATCTAGTAGCAGCTGCAATGAAGACAGCCGTTTACGCAGAAACAAAAGGAAATAGCGGCTGCAATTTGATCAAGTAGCAGTAGCAACTTTAATGGTGTTGTGTTGGGTTGTCATTGATAAAAAAAAAATTAGAATCGATGTCCCAATATGAAAAGTCTAATAACACGGTCCAATCTAAATTAAATGTACATGATCCGTTGTAATATTCGGTGAAATGTCCCGTTCTTATTGATTAAAAACGTTCCATATTAATTGATTTCGTTACGAGGTTTTGACCTCTATATGAGACGTTTTTCAAAGACTGCATTCATTTTAAAATAAACCATAACCTTTATTTCATCAATAAAGGTTTAAAAAGCTTTACGTAGATTATCAAATAATGATAATCTAAAATATCCTGTTTACACACGACCATTACATAATGGTTTACAATACAAATATGTTACAACAAAATAAGTTTCTTGAATGCAGTTTTTACACAATATCATACAAGCATGGACTCCAAATCTCGTCCTTATTTAAGTATGCGACAGCGGAAGCTCTTAATAATCACCTGAGAATAAACATGCTTAAAACGTCAACAAAAATGTTGGTGAGTTATAGGTTTAACCTATATATATCAAATCATAATAATAGACCACAAGATTTCATATTTCAATACACATCCCATACATAGAGATAAAAATCATTCATATGGTGAACACCTGGTAACCGACATTAACAAGATGCATATATAAGAATATCCCCATCATTCCGGGACACCCTCCGGATATGATATAAATTTCGAAGTACTAAAGCATCCGGTACTTTGGATGGGGTTTGTTAGGCCCAATAGATCTATCTTTAGGATTCGCATCAATTAGGGTGTCTGTTCCCTAATTCTTAGATTACCAGACTTAATAAAAAGGGGCATATTCGATTTCGATAATTCAACCATAGAATGTAGTTTCACGTACTTGTGTCTATTTTGTAAATCATTTATAAAACCTGCATGTATTCTCATCCCAAAAATATTAGATTTTAAAAGTGGGACTATAACTCACTTTCACAGATTTTTACTTCGTCGGGAAGTAAGACTTGGCCACTGGTTGATTCACGAACCTATAACAACATATACATATATATCAAAGTATGTTCAAAATATATTTACAACACTTTTAATATATTTTGATGTTTTAAGTTTATTAAGTCAGCTGTCCTCGTTAGTAACCTACAACTAGTTGTCCACAGTTAGATGTACAGAAATAAATCGATAAATATTATCTTGAATCAATCCACGACCCAGTGTATACATATCTCAGTATTGATCACAACTCAAACTATATATATTTTGGAATCAACCTCAACCCTGTATAGCTAACTCCAACATTCACATATAGAGTGTCTATGGTTGTTCCGAAATATATATAGATGTGTCGACATGATAGGTCGAAACATTGTATACGTGTCTATGGTATCTCAAGATTACATAATATACAATACAAGTTGATTAAGTTATGGTTGGAATAGATTTGTTACCAATTTTCACGTAGCTAAAATGAGAAAAATTATCCAATCTTGTTTTACCCATAACTTCTTCATTTTAAATCCGTTTTGAGTGAATCAAATTGCTATGGTTTCATATTGAACTCTATTTTATGAATCTAAACAGAAAAAGTATAGGTTTATAGTCGGAAAAATAAGTTACAAGTCATTTTTGTAAAGGTAGTCATTTCAGTCGAAAGAACGACGTCTAGATGACCATTTTAGATAACATACTTCCATTTTGAGGTTAACCATAATTTTTGGATATAGTTTCATGTTCATAATAAAAATCATTTTCTCAGAATAACAACTTTTAAATCAAAGTTTATCATAGTTTTTAATTAACTAACCCAAAACAGCCCGCGGTGTTACTACGACGGCGTAAATCCGGTTTTACGGTGTTTTTCGTGTCTCCAGGTTTTAAATCATTAAGTTAGCATATCATATAGATATAGAATATGTGTTTAGTTGATTTTAAAAGTCAAGTTAGAAGGATTAACTTTTGTTTGCGAACAAGTTTAGAATTAACTAAACTATGTTCTAGTGATTACAAGTTTAAACCTTCGAATAAGATAGCTTTATATGTATGAATCGAATGATGTTATGAACATCATTACTACCTTAAGTTCCTTGGATAAACCTACTGGAAAATAGAAAAATGGATCTAGCTTCAACGGATCCTTGGATGGCTCGAAGTTCTTGAAGTAGAATCATGACACGAAAACAAGTTCAAGTAAGATCATCACTTGAAATAAGATTGTTATAGTTAGAGAAATTGAACCAAAGTTTGAATATGATTATTACCTTGTATTAGAATGATAACCTACTGTAAGAAACAAAGATTTCTTGAGGTTGGATGATCACCTTACAAGATTGGAAGTGAGCTAGCAAACTTGAAAGTATTCTTGATTTTATGTAACTAGAACTTGTAGAATATATGAAGAACACTTAGAACTTGAAGATAGAACTTGAGAGAGATCAATTAGATGAAGAAAATTGAAGAATGAAAGTGTTTGTAGGTGTTTTTGGTCGTTGGTGTATGGATTAGATATAAAGGATATGTAATTTTATTTTCATGTAAATAAGTCATGAATGATTACTCATATTTTTGTAATTTTATGAGATATTTCATGCTAGTTTCCAAATGATGGTTCCCACATGTGTTAGGTGACTCACATGGGCTGCTAAGAGCGGATCATTGGAGTGTATATACCAATAGTACATACATCTAAAAGCTGTGTATTGTACGAGTACGAATACGGGTGCATACGAGTAGAATTGTTGATGAAACTGAACGAGGATGTAATTGTAAATATTTTTGTTAAGTAGAAGTATTTTGATAAGTGTATTGAAGTCTTTCAAAAGTGTATAAATACATATTAAAACACTACATGTATATACATTTTAACTGAGTCGTTAAGTCATCGTTAGTCGTTACATGTAAGTGTTGTTTTGAAACCTTTAGGTTAACGATCTTGTTAAATGTTGTTAACCCAATGTTTATAATATCAAATGAGATTTTAAATTATTATATTATCATGATATTATCATGTATGAATATCTCTTAATATGATATATATACATTAATTGTCTTTACAACGATAATCGTTACATATATGTCTCGTTTAAAAATCATTAAGTTAGTAGTCTTGTTTTTACATATGTAGTTCATTGTTAATATACTTAATGATATGTTTACTTATCATAGTATCATGTTAACTATATATATATATATATATATATATATATATATATATATATATATATATATATCCATATATATGTCATCATATAGTTTTTTACAAGTTTTAACGTTCGTGAATCACCGGTCAACTTGGGTGGTCAATTGTCTATATGAAACATATTTCAATTAATCAAGTCTTAACAAGTTTGATTGCTTAATATGTTGGAAACATTTAATCATGTAAATATCAATCTCAATTAATATATATAAACATGGAAAAGTTCGGGTCACTACAGTACCTACCCGTTAAATAAATTTCGTCCCGAAATTTTAAGCTGTTGAAGGTGTTGACGAATCTTCTGGAAATATATGCGGGTATTTCTTCTTCATCTGATCTTCATGCTCCCAGGTGAACTCAGGTCCTCTACGAGCATTCCATCGAACCTTAACAATTGGTATCTTGTTTTGCTTAAGTCTTTTAACCTCACGATCCATTATTTCGATGGGTTCTTCGATGAATTGAAGTTTTTCGTTGATTTGGATTTCATCTAACGGAATAGTGAGATCTTCTTTAGCAAAACATTTCTTCAAATTCGAGACGTGGAAAGTGTTATGTACAGCTGCGAGTTGTTGAGGTAACTCAAGTCGGTAAGCTACTGGTCCGACACGATCAATAATCTTGAATGGTCCAATATACCTTGGATTTAATTTCCCTCGTTTACCAAATCGAACAACGCCTTTCCAAGGTGCAACTTTAAGCATGACCATCTCTCCAATTTCAAATTCTATATCTTTTCTTTTAATGTCAACTACTGCGTAGCTCTTTTGTCGACTTTGGGCGGTTTTCAACCGTTGTTGAATTTGGATGATCTTCTAGGTAGTTTCTTGTATAATCTCCGGACCCGTAATCTGTCTATCCCCCACTTCACTCCAACAAATCGGAGACCTGCACTTTCTACCATAAAGTGCTTCAAACAGCGCCATCTCAATGCTTGAATGGTAGCTGTTGTTATAGGAAAATTCTGCTAAAGGTAGATGTCGATCCCAACTGTTTCCGAAATCAATAACACATGCTCGTAGCATGTCTTCAAGCGTTTATATCGTCCTTTCGCTCTGCCCATCAGTTTGTGGATGATAGGCAGTACTCATGTCTAGACGAGTTCCTAATGCTTGCTGTAATGTCTGCCAGAATCTTGAAATAAATCTGCCATCCCTATCAGAGATAATAGAGATTGGTATTCCATGTCTGGAGATGACTTCCTTCAAATACAGTCGTGCTAACTTCTCCATCTTGTCATCTTCTCTTATTGGCAAGAAGTGTGCTGATTTGGTGAGACGATCAACTATTACCCAAATAGTATCAAAACCACTTGCAGTCCTTGGCAATTTAGTGATGAAATCCATGGTAATGTTTTCCCATTTCCATTCCGGGATTTCGGGTTATTGAAGTAGACCTGATGGTTTCTGATGCTCAGCTTTGACCTTAGAACACGTCAAACATTCTCCTAAGTATTTAGCAACATCGGCTTTCATACCCGGCCACCAAAAATGTTTCTTGAGATCCTTGTACATCTTCCCCGTTCCAGGATGTATTGAGTATCTAGTTTTATGAGCTTCTCTAAGTACCATTTCTCTCATATCTCCAAATTTTGGTACCCAAATCCTTTCAGCCCTATACCGGGTTCCGTCCTCCCGAATATTAAGATGCTTCTCCGATCCTTTGGGTATTTCATCCTTTAAATTTCCCTCTTTTAAAACTCCTTGTTGCGCCTCCTTTATTTGAGTAGTATGGTTATTATGAATCATTATATTCATAGATTTTACTCGAATGGGTTCTCTGTCCTTCCTGCTCAAGGCATCGGCTACCACATTTGCCTTCCCCGGGTGGTAACGAATCTCAAAGTCGTAATCATTCAATAATTCAATCCACCTACGCTGCCTCATATTCAGTTGTTTCTGATTAAATATGTGTTGAAGACTTTTGTGGTCGGTATATATAATACTTTTGACCCCATATAAGTAGTGCCTCCAAGTCTTTAATGCAAAAACAACCGCGCCTAATTCCAAATCATGCGTCGTATAATTTTGTTCGTGAATCTTCAATTGTCTAGACGCATAAGCAATCACCTTCGTTCGTTGCATTAATATACAACCGAGACCTTGCTTTGATGCGTCACAATAAATCACAAAATCATCATTCCCTTCAGGCAATGACAATATAGGTGCCGTAGTTAGCTTTTTCTTCAATAACTGAAACGCTTTCTCTTGTTCATCATTCCATTCAAATTTCTTCCCTTTATGCGTTAATGCAGTCAAGGGTTTTGCTATTCTGGAAAAGTCTTGGATGAACCTTCTGTAGTAACCAGCTAGTCCTAAAAACTGGCGTATGTGTTT
This sequence comes from Rutidosis leptorrhynchoides, assembly GCF_046630445.1. Taxonomy (NCBI): domain Eukaryota; kingdom Viridiplantae; phylum Streptophyta; class Magnoliopsida; order Asterales; family Asteraceae; genus Rutidosis; species Rutidosis leptorrhynchoides. Next base: position 400,258,015 of record NC_092333.1, read on the forward strand.
CAGAGTTTTCGGGGTTTCCAACTTTTCAACAGTTTCTATCTTTGCCGGATCCACCTTAATACCTTTTTTGTTCACTATGTGATCGAGGAATTGAACTTCTTCCAACCAAAATGCACACTTTGAAAACTTAGCATACAATTCTTCCTTCCTCAATACTTCTAAAACCTTTCTCAAATGTTCACCGTGTTCTTGGTCATTCTTTGAGTAAATAAGTATGTCATCAATGAAAACAATGACAAACTTGTCAAGGTATGGTCCACACACTCAGTTCATAAGGTCCATGAACACAGCTGGTGCATTAGTTAAACCAAACGGCATGACCATAAACTCGTAATGACCGTAACGTGTTCTGAAAGCAGTCTTTGGAATATCATCTTCTTTCACCCGCATTTGATGATACCTGGAATGTAAGTCAATCTTTGAATAAACAGACGAGCCTTGTAGTTGATCAAATAAGTCGTCGATTCTCGGTAGTGGGTAGCGGTTCTTGATGGTAAGTTTGTTCAACTCTCGGTAGTCGATACACAACCTGAATGTACCATCTTTCTTCTTGACAAACAAAACAGGACCTCCCCACGGTGATGTGCTTGGTCGAATGAAACCACGCTCTAAAAGTTATTGTAATTGGCTTTGCAGTTCTTTCATCTCGCTGGGTGCGAGTCTGTAAGGAGCACGAGCTATTGGTGCAGCTCCTGGTACAAGATCTATTTGAAATTCAACGGATCGATGTGGGGGTAATCCCGGTAATTCTTTCGGAAATACATCGGGAAATTCTTTTGCAATGGGAACATCATTGATGCTCTTTTCTTCAGTTTGTACTTTCTCGACGTGTGCTAGAACAGCATAGCAACCTTTTCTTATTAGTTTTTGTGCCTTCAAATTACTAATAAGATGTAGCTTCGTGTTGCCCTTTTCTCCGTACACCATTAAGGGTTTTCCTTTTTCTCGTATAATGCGAATTGTATTTTTGTAACAAATGATCTCTGCTTTCACTTCTTTCAACCAGTCCATACCGATTATCACGTCAAAACTCCCTAACTCTACTGGTATCAAATCAATCTTAAATGTTTTGCTAACCAGTTTAATTTCTCGATTCCGACATATATTATCTGTTGAAATTAATTTACCATTTGCTAATTTGAGTAAAAATTTACTATCCAAAGGCGTCAATGGACAACTTAATTTAGCACAAAAATCTCTACTCATATAGCTTCTATCCGCACCCGAATCAAATAAAACGTAAGCATATTTATTGTCAATAAGAAATGTACCCGTAACAAGCCCCGGGTCTTCCTGTGCCTCTGCCGCATTAATATTGAAAACTCTTCCGCGGTCTTGTCCATTCGTGTTCTCCTGGTTCGGGCAATTTCTAATAATGTGGCCCGGTTTTCCACATTTATAACAAACTACATTGGCATAACTTGCTCCGACACTACTTGCTTCGCCATTACTCGTTCCGACACCATTTGTTCCTTTCGTTCTATTAACCCCTGGTCCGTAGACCTCACACTTCGCCGCGCTATGACCGTTTCTTTTACACTTGTTGCAAAATTTGGTGCAGAACCCCGAGTGATACTTTTCACACCTTTGGCATAGCTGCTTCTGATTGTTGTTGTTGTTGCGGTTATTATTGTTGTTGGAATGATTGTTGTAGTTGCTGTTATTGTTGTTGTTGTTGTTGTTGTTGTTGTTGTTGTTGTTGTTGTTGTTGTTGTTGTTGTTGTTGTTGGTCCGTTTGTTGTAGTTGCGATTGATGTTGCGATTGTTGGGATAATTGTTGCGATTATTGTTGTAATTGCTGTTGTTGTTGTATTGGTGATTCTTATCACCGTTTTCCTCCCACTTTCTTTTGACTTGTTTCACATTGGCCTCTTCAGCAGTCTGTTCTTTAATTCTTTCTTCAATCTGGTTCACTAGTTTGTGAGCCATTCTACATGCCTGTTGTATGGAGGCGGGCTCGTGTGAACTTATATCTTCTTGGATTCTTTCCGGTAATCCTTTCACAAACGCGTCGATCTTCTCTTCCTCATCTTCGAATGCTCCCGGACACAATAGGCACAATTCTGTGAATCGTCTTTCGTTCGTGGTAATATCAAATCCTTGGGTTCGTAACCCTCTAAGTTCTGTCTTGAGCTTATTGACCTCAGTTCTGGGACGGTACTTCTCATTCATCAAGTGCTTGAATGCTGACCACGGTAGTGCGTACGCATCGTCTTGTCCCACTTGCTCTAGATAGGTATTCCACCATGTTAACACAGAACCTGTGAAGGTATGCGTAGCGTACTTCACTTTGTCCTCTTCAGTACACTTACTTATGGCAAACACCGATTCGACCTTCTAGGTCCACCGTTTCAATCCGATCGGTCCTTCGGTTCCATCAAATTCCAAAGGTTTGCAGGCAGTGAATTCTTTGTAGGTGCATCCTACACGATTTCCTGTACTGCTAGATCCAAGGTTATTGTTGGTATGTAGCGCAGCCTGTACTGCGGCTATGTTTGAAGCTAGAAAAGTACGGAATTCCTCTTCATTCATATTCACGGTGTGTCGAGTAGTCGGTGCCATTTCCTTCAAAATAGTCAAATGGAACAAGTTAATCATACAGAATATTAAGAGTAGTTAATAGTATTTCGTAGCATAATATGAACTCATTTATAAAAGCTTTTTCTTCATATTAGCGTTTTATAAGTTTAAATTCGGGTAGTACCTACCCGTTAAGTTCATACTTAGTAGCTAATATACAATTCAACTACTACAATTCTATATTAAAAACTGATTATAATAATATTTCGCGTTCAAACTTTTACACAATATTTTACAAACTTACAATACCGCTTATTTTACATATAGCATGAAATATAGCACACAATAAATTTGATACAAGATGGTTGTGAAGATAATTCTAGCTAGTACACAAGTCGTTCAGCAAAGGCAATAAAGACACGTAATTCATACGTCCAGAAACAAGTCATGCATTCTGGTTTTACTAGGATTACTTCCCATCCTTGGTCTTGTGGAACATAACCGTTATGGCCGTTGATAAGACAGCGTGTTGTAACGTCGTCAAAGGGACGAGGGTTACGTAATGTCCAACAGTCCTGTAACAATCTAAAAACCTCATTTCTTACCCCAATTACCGACTCCGTCACTTGTGGGAACGTTTTGTTTAATAGATGTAGCCCGATTTTCTTGTTCTCACTTTGGTGAGAAGCGAACATTACTAATCCGTAAGCATAACATGCTTCTTTATGTTGCATGTTAGCCGCTTTTTCTAAATCACGAAGTCCAATATTCGAATATATTGAGTCAAAATAATTTCTTAACCCATTGCGTAAAATAGCATTTGGGTTCCCCGCAATATATGCGTCAAAGTAAACACATCGTAACTTATGGATTTCCCAATGTGATATCCCCCGTCTTTCGAACGAAAGCCTTTTATAAACCAAGGAATTCTTAGAACGTTCTTCGAATGTCTTACAAACTGATCTCGCCTTAAATAGTTGTGCCGAAGAATTCTGACCGACTCTAGACAAGATTTCATCAATCATGTCTCCGGGTAGGTCTCTTAAAATATTGGGTTGTCTATCCATTTTGTGTTTTTATACTGTAAAATAGACAAGAGTTAGATTCATAAAAAAAATACTTATTAATACAAGCAATTTTTACATATATCATAAAGCATAAGCACAATATATTACATATATTACACCACACGAATACAACTATATTATTTAGACTCGCTTGTTTCTTCTTCTTCGGTTTTGGTTCGTTTTGCCAAGTTTCTAGGGATATATGATGTTCCCCTAATACGAGCTGTCGTTTTCCACATTGGTTTAGAAAAACCTGGTGGTTTAGAGGTTCCCGGGTCATTGTTACAACTTAAGGACTTCGGGGGTTGACGATACATATAAAGTTCATCGGGGTTGGAATTAGATTTCTCTATTTTTATGCCCTTTCCCTTATTATTTTCTTTTGCCTTTTTAAATTCAGTTGGGGTAATTTCTATTACATCATCGGAATTCTCGTCGGAATCCGATTCATCGGAGAATTGGTAATCCTCCCAATATTTTGCTTCCTTGGCGGAAACACCATTGACCATAATTAACCTTGGTCGGTTGGTTGAGGATTTTCTTTTACTTAACTGTTTTATTATTTCCCCCACCGGTTCTGTTTCTTCATCCGGTTCCGATTCTTCTTCCGGTTCCGATTCTTCTTCCGGTTCCGACTCTTCTTTCGGTTCCTCTTCGGGAACTTGTGAATCAGTCCACGAATCATTCCAATTTACATTTGACTCTTCATTATTATTAGGTGAGTCAATGGGACTTGTTCTAGAGGTAGACATCTATCACATAATATCAAACGCGTTAAGAGATTAATATATCACATAATATTCACATGTTAAAAATATATAGTTTCCAACAAAATTTGTTAAGTAATCATTTTTCAAGTAAACACGGTCGAAGTCCAGACTCACTAATGCATCCTAACAAACTCGATAAGACACACTAATGCAAAATTCTGGTTCTCTAAGACCAACGCTCGGATACCAACTGAAATGTCCCGTTCTTATTGATTAAAAACGTTCCATATTAATTGATTTCGTTGCGAGGTTTTGACCTCTATATGAGACGTTTTTCAAAGACTGCATTCATTTTAAAACAAACCATAACCTTTATTTCATCAATAAAGGTTTAAAAAGCTTTACGTAGATTATCAAATAATGATAATCTAAAATATCCTGTTTACACACGACCATTACATAATGGTTTACAATACAAATATGTTACAACAAAATAAGTTTCTTGAATGCAGTTTTTACACAATATCATACAAGCATGGACTCCAAATCTCATCCTTATTTAAGTATGCGACAGCGGAAGCTCTTAATAATCACCTGAGAATAAACATGCTTAAAACGTCAACAAAAATGTTGGTGAGTTATAGGTTTAACCTATATATATCAAATCATAATAATAGACCACAAGATTTCATATTTCAATACACATCCCATACATAGAGATAAAAATCATTCATATGGTGAACACCTGGTAACCGACATTAATAAGATGCATATATAAGAATATCCCCATCATTCCGGGACACCCTTCGGATATGATATAAATTTCGAAGTACTAAAGCATCCGGTACTTTGGATGGGATTTGTTAGGACCAATAGATCTATCTTTAGGATTCGCGTCAATTAGGGTGTCTGTTCCCTAATTCTTAGATTACCAGACTTAATAAAAAGGGGCATATTCGATTTCGATAATTCAACCATAGAATGTAGTTTCACGTACTTGTGTCTATTTTGTAAATCATTTATAAAACCTGCATGTATTCTCATCCCAAAAATATTAGATTTTAAAAGTGGGACTATAACTCACTTTCACAGATTTTTACTTCGTCGGGAATTAAGACTTGGCCACTGGTTAATTCACGAACCTATAACAATATATACATATATATCAAAGTATGTTCAAAATATATTTACAACACTTTTAATATATTTTGATGTTTTAAGTTTATTAAGTCAGCTGTCCTCGTTAGTAACCTACAACTAGTTGTCCACAGTTAGATGTACAGAAATAAATCGATAAATATTATCTTGAATCAATCCACGACCCAGTGTATACGTATCTCAGTATTGATCACAACTCAAACTATATATATTTTGGAATCAACCTCAACCCTGTATAGCTAACTCTAACATTCACATATTGAGTGTCTATAGTTGTTCCGAAATATATATAGATGTGTCGACATGATAGGTCGAAACATTGTATACGTGTCTATGGTATCTCAAGATTACATAATATACAATAAAAGTTAATTAAGTTATGGTTGGAATAGATTTGTTACCAATTTTCACGTAGCTAAAATGAGAAAAATTATCCAATCTTGTTTTACCCATAACTTCTTCATTTTAAATCCGTTTTGAGTGAATAAAATTGCTATGGTTTCATATTGAACTCTATTTTATGAATCTAAACAGAAAATGTATAGGTTTATAGTCATAAAAATAAGTTACAAGTCGTTTTTGTAAAGGTAGTCATTTCAGTCGAAAGAACGACGTCTAGATGACCATTTTAGAAAACATACTTCCACTTTGAGGTTAACCATAGTTTTTAATTAACTAACCCAAAACAGCCCGCGGTGTTACTACGACGGCGTAAATCCGGTTTTACGGTGTTTTTCGTGTCTCCAGGTTTTAAATCATTAAGTTAGCATATCATATAGATATATAACATGTGTTTAGTTGATTTTAAAAGTCAAGTTAGAAGGATTAACTTTTGTTTGCGAACAAGTTTAGAATTAACTAAACTATGTTCTAGTGATTACAAGTTTAAACCTTCGAATAAGATAGCTTTATATGTATGAATCAAATGATGTTATGAACATCATTACTACCTTAAGTTCCTTGTATAAACCTACTGGAAAAGGGAAAAATGGATCTAGCTTCAACGGATCCTTGGATGGCTCGAAGTTCTTGAAGCAGAATCATGACACGAAAACAAGTTCAAGTAAGATCATCACTTGAAATAAGATTGTTATAGTTAGAGAAATTGAACCAAATTTTGAATATGATTATTACCTTGTATTAGAATGATAACCTACTGTAAGAAACAAAGATTTCTTGAGGTTGGATGATTACCTTACAAGATTGGAAGTGAGCTAGCAAACTTGAAAGTATTCTTGATTTTATGTAACTAGAACTTGTAGAATATATGAAGAACACTTAGAACTTGAAGATAGAACTTGAGAGAGATCAATTAGATGAAGAAAATTGAAGAATTAAAGTGTTTGTAGGTGTTTTTGGTTGTTGGTGTATGGATTAGATATAAAGGATATGTAATTTTGTTTTCATGTAAATAAGTCATGAATGATTACTCATATTTTTGTAATTTTATGAGATATTTCATGCTAGTTGCCAAATGATGGTTCCCACATGTGTTAGGTGACTCACATGGGCTTCTAAGAGCTTATCATTAGAGTGTATATACCAATAGTACATACATCTAAAAGCTGTGTATTGTACGAGTACGAATACGGGTGCATACGAGTAGAATTGTTGATGAAACTGAACGAGGATGTAATTGTAAATATTTTTGTTAAGTAGAAGTATTTTGATAAGTGTATTGAAGTCTTTCAAAAGTGTATAAATACATATTAAAACACTACATGTATATACATTTTAACTGAGTCGTTAAGTCATCGTTAGTCATTACATGTAAGTGTTGTTTTGAAACCTTTAGGTTAACGATCTTGTTAAATGTTGTTAACCCAATGTTTTTAATATCAAATGAGATTTTAAATTATTATATTATCATGATATTATCATGTATGAATATCTCTTAATATGATATATATACATTAAATGTCTTTACAACGATAATCGTTACATATATGTCTCGTTTAAAAATCATTAAGTTAGTAGTCTTGTTTTTACATATGTAGTTCATTGTTAATATACTTAATGATATGTTTACTTATCATAGTATCATGTTAACTATATATATATATCCATATATATGTCATCATATAGTTTTTTACAAGTTTTAACGTTCGTGAATCACCAGTCAACTTGGGTGGTCAATTGTCTATATGAAACATATTTCAATTAATCAAGTCTTAGCAAGTTTGATTACTTAATATGTTGGAAACATTTAATCATGTAAATATCAATCTCAATTAATATATATAAACATGGAAAAGTTCGGGTCACTACAGTACCTACCCGTTAAATAAATTTCGTCCCGAAATTTTAAGCTGTTGAAGGTGTTGACGAATCTTCTGGAAATAGATGCGGGTATTTCTTCTTCATCTGATCTTCATGCTCCCAGGTGAACTCGGGTCCTCTACGAGCATTCCATCAAACCTTAACAATTGGTATCTTGTTTTGCTTAAGTCTTTTAACCTCACGATCCATTATTTCGACGGGTTCTTCGATGAATTGAAGTTTTTCGTTGATTTGGATTTCATCTAACGGAATAGTGAGATCTTCTTTAGCAAAACATTTCTTCAAATTCGAGACGTGGAAAGTGTTATGTACAGCCGCGAGTTGTTGAGGTAACTCAAGTCGGTAAGCTACTGGTCCGACACGATCAATAATCTTGAATGGTCCAATATACCTTGGATTTAATTTCCCTCGTTTACCAAATCGAACAACGCCTTTCCAAGGTGCAACTTTAAGCATGACCATCTCTCCAATTTCAAATTCTATATCTTTTCTTTTAATGTCAGCTACTGCGTAGCTCTTTTGTCGACTTTGGGCGGTTTTCAACCGTTGTTGAATTTGGATGATCTTCTCGGTAGTTTCTTGTATAATCTCCGGACCCGTAATCTGTCTATCCCCCACTTCACTCCAACAAATCGGAGACCTGCACTTTCTACCATAAAGTGCTTCAAACGGCGCCATCTCAATGCTTGAATGGTAGCTGTTGTTGTAGGAAAATTCTGCTAACGGTAGATGTTGATCCCAACTGTTTCCGAAATCAATAACACATGCTCGTAGCATGTCTTCAAGCGTTTGTATCGTCCTTTCGCTCTGCCCATCAGTTTGTGGATGATAGGCAGTACTCATGTCTAGACGAGTTCCTAATGCTTGCTGTAATGTCTGCCAGAATCTTGAAATAAATCTGCCATCCCTATCAGAGATAATAGAGATTGGTATTCCATGTCTGGAGACGACTTCCTTCAAATACAGTCGTGCTAACTTCTCCATCTTGTTATCTTCTCTTATTGGCAGGAAGTGTGCTGATTTGGTGAGACGATCAACTATTACCCAAATAGTATCAAAACCACTTGCAGTCCTTGGCAATTTAGTGATGAAATCCATGGTAATGTTTTCCCATTTCCATTCCGGGATTTCGGGTTATTGAAGTAGACCTGATGGTTTCTGATGCTCAGCTTTGACCTTAGAACACGTCAAACATTCTCCTACGTATTTAGCAACATCGGCTTTCATACCCGGCCACCAAAAATGTTTCTTGAGATCCTTGTACATCTTTCCCGTTCCAGGATGTATTGAGTATCTGGTTTTATGAGCTTCTCTAAGTACCATTTCTCTCATATCTCCAAATTTTGGTACCCAAATCCTTTCAGCCCTATACCGGGTTCCGTCTTCCCGAATATTAAGATGCTTCTCCGATCCTTTGAGTAATTCATCCTTTAAATTTCCCTCTTTTAAAACTCCTTGTTGCGCCTCCTTTATTTGAGTAGTATGGTTATTATGAATCATTATATTCATAGATTTTACTCGAATGGGTTCTCTGTCCTTCCTGCTCAAGGCATCGGCTACCACATTTGCCTTCCCCGGGTGGTAACGAATCTCAAAGTCATAATCATTCAATAATTCAATCCACCTACGCTGCCTCATATTCAGTTGCTTCTGATTAAATATGTGTTGAAGACTTTTGTGGTCGGTATATATAATACTTTTGACCCCATATAAGTAGTGCCTCCAAGTCTTTAATGCAAAAAAAACCGCGCCTAATTCCAAATCATGCGTCGTATAATTTTGTTCGTGAATCTTCAATTGTCTAGACGTATAAGCAATCACCTTCGTTCGTTGCATTAATACACAACCGAGACCTTGCTTTGATGCGTCACAATAAATCACAAAATCATCATTCCCTTCAGGCAATGACAATATAGGTGCCGTAGTTATCTTTTTCTTCAATAACTGAAACGCTTTCTCTTGTTCATCATTCCATTCAAATTTCTTCCCTTTATGCGTTAATGCAGTCAAGGGTTTTGCTATTCTGGAAAAGTCTTGGATGAACCTTCTGTAGTAACCAGCTAGTCCTAAAAACTGGCATATATGTTTCGGAGTTTTCGGGGTTTCCCACTTTTCAACAGTTTCTATCTTTGCCGGATCCACCTTAATACCTTCTTTGTTCACTATGTGACCGAGGAATTGAACTTCTTCCAACCAAAATGCACACTTTGAAAACTTAGCGTACAATTCTTCCTTCCTCAATACTTTTAACACCTTTCTCAAATGTTCACCATGTTCTTGGTCATTCTTTGAGTGAATGAGTATGTCATCAATGAAAACAATGACAAACTTGTCAAGGTATGGTCCACACACTCGGTTCATAAGGTCCATGAACACAGCTGGTGCATTAGTTAAACCAAACGGCATGACCATAAACTCGTAATGACCGTAACGTGTTCTGAAAGCAGTCTTTGGAATATCATCTTCTTTCACCCGCATTTGATGATACCCGAAACGTAAGTCAAGCTTTGAATAAACAGACGAGCCTTGTAGTTGATCAAATAAGTCGTCGATTCTCGGTAGTGGGTAGCGGTTCTTGATGGTAAGTTTGTTCAACTCTCGGTAGTCGATACACAACCTGAATGTACCATCTTTCTTCTTGACAAACAAAATAGGAGCTCCCCACGGTGATGTGCTTGGTCGAATGAAACCACGCTCTAAAAGTTCTTGTAATTGGCTTTGCAGTTGTTTCATCTCGCTGGGTGAGAGTCTGTAAGGAGCACGAGCTATTGGTGCAGCTCCTGGTACAAAATCCATTTGAAATTCAACGGATCGATGTGGGGGTAATCCCGGTAATTCTTTCGAAAATACATCGGGAAATTCTTTTGCAATGGGAACATCATTGATGCTCTTTTCTTCAGTTTGTACTTTCTCGACGTGTGCTAAAACAGCATAGCAACCTTTTCTTATTAGTTTTTGTGCCTTCAAATTACTAATAAGATGTAGCTTCGTGTTGCCCTTTTCTCCGTACACCATTAAGGGTTTTCCTTTTTCTCGTATAATGCGAATTGCATTTTTGTAACAAATGATCTCTGCTTTCACTTCTTTCAACCAGTCCATGCCGATTATCAATTCAAAACTCCCTAACTCTACTGGTATCATATCAATCTTAAATGTTTCGCTAACCAGTTTAATTTCTCGATTCCGGCATATATTATCTGCTGAAATTAATTTACCATTTGCTAATTCGAGTAAAAATTTACTATCCAAAGGCGTCAATGGACAACTTAATTTAGCACAAAAATCTCTACTCATATAGCTTCTATCAGCACCCGAATCAAATAAAACGTAAGCAGATTTATTGTCAATAAGAAACGTACCCGTAACAAGCCCCGGGTCTTCCTGTGCCTCTGCCGCATTAATATTGAAAACTCTTCTGCGGCCTTGTCCATTCGTGTTCTCCTGGTTCGGGCAATTTCTAATAATGTGGCCCGGTTTTCCACATTTATAACAAACTACATTGGCATAACTTGCTCCGACACTACTTGCTCCGCCATTACTCGTTCCGACACCATTTGTTCCTTTCGTTCTATTAACCCCTGGTCCGTAGACCTCACACTTCGCCGCGCTATGACCATTTCATTTACACTTGTTGCAAAATTTGGTGCAGAACCCCGAGTGATACTTTTCACACCTTTGGCATAGCTGCTTCTGATTGTTGTTGTTGTTGCGGTTATTATTGTTGTTGGGATGATTGTTGTAGTTGCTGTTGTTGTTGTTGTTGTTGGTCCGTTTGTTGTAGTTGCGATTGTTGGGATAATTGTTGCGATTATTGTTGTAATTGCTGTTGTTGTTGTATTGGTGATTCTTATCACCGTTTTCCTCCCACTTTCTTTTGACTTGCTTCACATTGGCCTCTTCAGCAGTCTGTTCTTTAATTCTTTCTTCAATCTGGTTCATTAGTTTGTGAGCCATTCTACATGCCTGTTGTATGGAGGCGGGCTCGTGTGAACTTATATCTTCTTGGATTCTTTCCGGTAATCCTTTCACAAACGCGTCGATCTTCTCTTCCTTATCTTCGAATGCTCCCGGACACAATAGGCACAATTCTGTGAATCGTCTTTCGTACGTGGTAATATCAAATCCTTGGGTTCGTAACCCTCTAAGTTCTGTCTTGAGCTTATTGACCTCGGTTCTGGGACGGTACTTCTCGTTCATCAAGTGCCTGAATGCTGACCACGGTAGTGCGTACGCATCGTCTTGTCCCACTTGCTCTAGATAGGTATTCCACCATGTTAACGCAGAACCTGTGAAGGTATGCGTAGCGTACTTCACTTTGTCCTCTTCAGTACACTTACTTATGGCAAACACCAATTCGACCTTCTCGGTCCACCGTTTCAATCCGATCGGTCCTTCGGTTCCATCAAATTCCAAAGGTTTGCAGGCAGTGAATTCTTTGTAGGTGCATCCTACACGATTTCCTGTACTGCTAGATCCAAGGTTATTGTTGGTATGTAGCGCAGCCTGTACTGCGGCTATGTTTGAAGCTAGAAAAGTACGGAATTCCTCTTCATTCATATTCACGGTGTGTCGAGTAGTCGGTGCCATTTCCTTTAAAATAGTCAAATGGAACAAGTTAATCATACAAAATATTAAGAGTAGGTAATAGTATTTCGTAGCATAATATGAACTCATTTATAAAAGTTTTTTCTTCATATTAGCGTTTTATAAGTTTAAATTCGGGTAGTACCTACCCGTTAAGTTCATACTTAGTAGCTAATATACAATTCAACTACTACAATTCTATATGAAAAACTGATTATAATAATATTTCGCGTTCAAACTTTTACACAATATTTTACAAACTTACAATACCGCTTATTTTACATATAGCATGAAATATAGCACACAATAAATTTGATACAAGATGGTTGTGAAGATAATTCTAGCTAGTACACAAGTCATTCAGCAAAGGCAATAAAGACACGTAATTCATACGTCCAGAAACAAGTCATGCATTCTGGTTTTACTAGGATTACTTCACATCCTTGGTCTTGTGGAACATAACCGTCATGGCCGTTGATAAGACAGCGTGTTGTAACGTCGTCAAAGGGACGAGGGTTACGTAATGTCCAACAGTCCCGTAACAATCTAAAAACCTAATTTCTTACCCCAATTACCGACTCCGTCACTTGTGGGAACGTTTTGTTTAATAGATGTAGCCCGATGTTCCTGTTCTCACTTTGGTAAGAAACGAACATTACTAATCCGTAAGCATAACATGCTTCTTTATGTTGCATGTTAGCCGCTTTTTCTAAATCACGAAGTCCAATATTCGGATATATTGAGTCAAAATAATTTCTTAACCCATTGCGTAAAATAGCATTTGGGTTCCCCGCAATATATGCGTTAAAGTAAACACATCGTAACTTATGGATTTCCCAATGTGATATCCCCCATCTTTCGAACGAAAGCCTTTTATAAACCAAGACATTCTTGGAACGTTCTTCGAATGTCTTACAAACTGATCTCGCCTTAAATAGTTGTGCCGAAGAATTCTGACAGACTCTAGACAAGATTTCATCAATCATGTCTCCGGGTAGGTCTCTTTAAATATTGGGTTGTCTATCCATTTTGTGTTTTTATACTGTAAAATAGACAAGAGTTAGATTCATAAAAAAAAATACTTATTAATACAAGTAATTTTTACATATATCATAAAGCATAAGCACACTATATTACATATATTACACCACACGAATACAACTATATTATTCCGACTCGCTTGTTTCTTCTTCTTCGGTTTTGGTTCGTTTTGCCAAGTTTCTAGGGATATATGATGTTCCCCTAATACGAGCTGTCGTTTTCCACATTGGTTTAGAAAAATCTGGTGGTTTAGAGGTTCCCGGGTCATTGTTACAACTTAAGGACTTCGGGGGTTGACGATACATATAAAGTTCATAGGGGTTGGAATTAGATTTCTCTATTTTTATGCCCTTTTCCTTATTATTTTCTTTTGCCTTTTTAAATTCAGTTGGGGTAATTTCTATAACATCATCGGAATTCTCATCGGAATCCGATTCATCGGAGAATTGGTAATCCTCCCAATATTTTGCTTCCTTGACGGAAACACCATTGACCATAATTAACCTTGGTCGGTTGGTTGAGGATTTTCTTTTACTTAACCGTTTTATTATTTCCCCCACCGGTTCTATTTCTTCATCCGGTTCCGATTCTTCTTCCGGTTCCGATTCTTCTTCCAGTTCCGACTCTTCTTCCGGTTCCTCTTCGGGAACTTGTGAATCAGTCCACGAATCATTCTAATTTACATTTGACTCTTCATTATTATTAGGTGAGTCAATGGGACTTCTTCTAGAGGTAGACATCTATCACATAATATCAAACGCGTTAAGAGATTAATATATCACATAATATTCACATGTTAAAAATATATAGTTTCCAACAAAATTTGTTAAGCAATCATTTTTCAAGTAAACACGGTCGAAGTCCAGACTCACTAATGCATCCAAACAAACTCGATAAGACACACTAATGCAAAATTCTGGTTCTCTAAGACCAATGCTCGGATACCAACTGAAATGTCCCGTTCTTATTGATTAAAAACGTTCCATATTAATTGATTTCGTTGCGAGGTTTTGACCTCTATATGAGACGTTTTTCAAAGACTGCATTCATTTTAAAACAAACCATAACCTTTATTTCATCAATAAAGGTTTAAAAAGCTTTACGTAGATTATTAAATAATGATAATCTAAAATATCATGTTTACACACGACCATTACATAATGGTTTACAATACAAATATGTTACAACAAAATAAGTTTCTTGAATGCAGTTTTTACACAATATCATACAAGCATGGACTCCAAATCTCGTCCTTATTTAAGTATGTGACAGCGGAAGCTCTTAATAATCACCTGAGAATAAACATGCTTAAAACGTCAACAAAAATGTTGGTGAGTTATAGGTTTAACCTATATATATATATATCAAATCATAATAATAGACCACAAGATTTCATATTTCAATACACATCCCATACATAGAGATAAAAATCATTCATATGGTGAACACCTGGTAACCGACATTAACAAGATGCATATATAACAATATCCCCATCATTCCGGGACACCCTTCGGATATGATATAAATTTCGAAGTACTAAAGCATCCGGTACTTTGGATGGGGTTTGTTATGCCCAATAGATCTATCTTTAGGATTCGCGTCAATTAGGGTATCTGTTCCCTAATTCTTAGATTACCAGACTTAATAAAAAGGGGCATATTCAATTTCGATAATTCAACCATAGAATGTAGTTTCACGTACTTGTGTCTATTTTGTAAATCATTTATAAAACCTGCATGTATTCTCATCCCAAAAATATTAGATTTTAAAAGTGGGACTATAACTCACTTTCACAGATTTTTACTTCGTCGGGAAGTAAGACTTGGCCACTGGTTGATTCACGAACCTATAACAATATATACATATATATCAAAGTATGTTCAAAATATATTTACAACACTTTTAATATATTTTGATGTTTTAAGTTTATTAAGTCAGCTGTCCTCGTTAGTAACCTACAACTAGTTGTTCACAGTTAGATGTACAGAAATAAATCGATAAATATTATCTTGAATCAATCCACGACCCAGTGTATACGTATCTCAGTATTGATCACAACTCAAACTATATATATTTTGGAATCAACCTCAAACCTGTATAGCTAACTCCAACATTCACATATAGAGTGTCTATGGTTGTTTCGAAATATATATAGATGTGTCGACATGATAGGTCAAAACATTGTATACGTGTCTATGGTATCTCAAGATTACATAATATACAATACAAGTTGATTAAGTTATGGTTGGAATAGATTTGTTACCAATTTTCACGTAGCTAAAATGAAAAAAATTATCCAATCTTGTTTTACCCATAACTTCTTCATTTTAAATCCGTTTTGAGTGAATCAAATTGCTATGGTTTCATATTGAACTCTATTTTATGAATCTAAACAGAAAATGTATAGGTTTATAGTCGGAAAAATAAGTTACAAGTCATTTTTGTAAAGGTAGTCATTTCAGTCGAAAGAACGACGTCTAGATGACCATTTTAGAAAACATACTTCCACTTTGAGGTTAACCATAATTTTTGGATATAGTTTCATGTTCATAATAAAAATCATTTTCTCAGAATAACAACTTTTAAATCAAAGTTTATCATAGTTTTTAATTAACTAACCCAAAACAGCCCGCGGTGTTACTACGACGGCGTAAATCCGGTTTTACGGTGTTTTTCGTGTCTCCAGGTTTTAAATCATTAAGTTAGCATATCATATAGATATAGAACATGTGTTTAGTTGATTTTAAAAGTCAAGTTAGAAGGATTAACTTTTGTTTGCGAACAAGTTTAGAATTAACTAAACTATGTTCTAGTGATTACAAGTTTAAACCTTCGAATAAGATAGCTTTATATGTATGAATCGAATGATGTTATGAACATCATTACTACCTTAAGTTCCTTGGATAAACCTACTGGAAAAGAGAAAAATGGATCTAGCTTCAACGGATCCTTGGATGGCTCGAAGTTCTTGAAGCAGAATCATGACACGAAAACAAGTTCAAGTAAGATCATCACTTGAAATAAGATTGTTATAGTTAGAGAAATTGAACCAAAGTTTGAATATGATTATTACCTTGTATTAGAATGATAACCTACTGTAAGAAACAAAGATTTCTTAAGGTTGGATGATCACCTTACAAGATTGGAAGTGAGCTAGCAAACTTGAAAGTATTCTTGATTTTATGTAACTAGAACTTGTAGAATATATGAAGAACACTTAGAACTTGAAGATAGAACTTGAGAGAGATCAATTAGATGAAGAAAATTGAAGAATGAAAGTGTTTGTAGGTGTTTTTGGTCGTTGGTGTATGGATTAGATATAAAGGATATGTAATTTTGTTTTCATGTAAATAAGTCATGAATGATTACTCATATTTTTGTAATTTTATGAGATATTTCATGCTAGTTGCAAAATGATGATTCTTACATGTGTTAGGTGACTCACATGGGCTGCTAAGAGCTGATCATTGGAGTGTATATACCAATAGTACATACATCTAAAAGCTGTGTATTGTACGAGTACGAATACGGGTGCATACGAGTAGAATTGTTGATGAAACTGAACGAGGATGTAATTGTAAATATTTTTTTTAAGTAGAAGTATTTTGATAAGTGTATTGAAGTCTTTCAAAAGTGCATAAATACATATTAAAACACTACATGTATATACATTTTAACTGAGTCGTTAAGTCATCGTTAGTCGTTACATGTAAGTGTTGTTTTGAAACCTTTAGGTTAACGATCTTGTTAAATGTTGTTAACCCAATATTTATAATATCAAATGAGATTTTAAAATATTATATTATCATGATATTATCATGTATGAATATCTCTTAATATGATATATATACATTAAATGTCTTTACAACGATAATCGTTACATATATGTCTCGTTTAAAAATCATTAAGTTAGTAGTCTTGTTTTTACATATGTAGTTCATTGTTAATATACTTAATGATATGTTTACTTATCATAGTATCATGTTAACTATATATATATATATATATATATATATATATATATATATATATATATATATATATATATATATATATATATATATATATATATATATATATATATATATATATCCATATATATGTCATCATATAGTTTTTTTACAAGTTTTAACGTTCGTGAATCACCGGTCAACTTGGGTGGTCAATTGTCTATATGAAACATATTTCAATTAATCAAGTCTTAACAAGTTTGATTGCTTAATATGTTGGAAACATTTAATCATGTAAATATCAATCTCAATTAATATATATAAACATGGAAAAGTTCGGGTCACTACATTCGGCCCAACACAGTGAGCTGGATCTTAGCCTAATAAGGCAACTAAAAGCTCTCAGCCCATCATGTCAAATGAACTCTCGGCCAAATAAAGAAAAAAAAATGAATAAACTCCCGATCATAAAGAAAGGAATTAAGGTGGCCCTCCAAAACAAAAGATGTATGCAATAATAGGGAATTTGTTTATTGTGCAAGTGAGATTATTTAATCCATGGATATCGGCCACCAACATAAATAAATATAAAACAGCCTCCACTATTTCGATTCATCATTATCAACATGTGAGAATGCTTTTACACGTCAAATTGAAGAATGGGTCATCTATGAGTTTGTAAAGTGTTCCACGTCCCTTTCCATTATCCTGGATCGTAGCAACTAGGTGACCCTCAATCGATAATGATGTTAAATTAAATTCAATATTATACGCACCTCTTTTAATAAAAAGAAACAAGATTTAATGAGTGAGAGTTTTCTTTCGGCCTACTTTGACAAATCAGGAGAATAAAGAAGATAACAGCTGGAAAGAAAAGAAAAAGCATCCTTTGCGGCAACATTCGGGTTATATAAATAAATATTGTTTAAAAAAAATATGCTTAGTTCGACCAGCTGTTTTCCCAGCTTCGAATAACAGAAGGAGGAAAATTGAAGTTAATTGATGGTGAGAGGTGACGGTTTGCAAGGGAAGTCGAAGGTTAGCTGTAACAAAATAGAAACAGCAAATAAACTATTTTGGGTTGTGAGATGATCACGGTTAGGAAGTAAACTGGATGAGCTTGATGAATCGTTTGGTCTTGGTCAAGAAAAGAAACAAAGATTATCGAGAAAAGATAAGTATATGTAAAAGGTGAAGGTTTATGATTTGTTTGAATAAGATATGTAGTGCAAGTCTTAATTTATTTGTTGTGGATTATTTCTCTGATAGAAAACAGGTTGAACAATTTATAATAATTCGATGGTGTGGTGGTTGTTTTTAAGAGAGAGAGATAGAAAAGTGGAGAAGTGGCCTACAGGGATATCGAGTGTGTTATATCTTTTCCATTTCTTGTTATCTGATTGAAGTGCAGCAATAATTTCATAGAGTATAAGTGAAATAGAACGATTACTACAGCAACGAGACTTGATCGAAATTGTATTGTAGCAAGATTGTGTCGACAAGGATATTCGGTAGAAGTAGAAGACAAGAGAAAGAAAATACCGAGAATAAGAATCAGATAAAGACATAGAATGAATCGAATAATTTGCAGTACATTGTGATCTTAGATATGGACATATTTATCAATCAAGCAGACAGATTACACAGATATAACAATGACATGAAACTGAATTACGTAATTATCTCATATTTATTTTTATATACCGTATTTTTATATTTGTATATATTTGTATATGTATTTATATATGAATCGGTATCTTGTAATTATATAGTAAATATATATATATATATATATTTGTATTTTAAATTATATAATGAATTATAATAATAACATTATTTATATAAATGTTAACATCTAATATTAATAATAATACTATTAATAACAATAATTTATAAGAGTAATAATATTGATATCAATAATAAGTTTAATAATAATAATGATAATAATTCTATTATTAATGATACTACTAAAATTAGTTATAATAATATTGATATTATTAATGATAGTAATAATATCAATAAATGTAATATAATGACTTATACATATCTAGTTCTTATATATACATTTATATCTCATATCTGAATTAATAATATCGATAATGCAAGTATTAATATCATTAATAACATTTAGCAATAATAATGAAGGTAATAATAATAATATTTATATATCATTTATATTTTAACTTGTAATTACAAATAATATATTAACTTTACACTATATTATATAATATCATTTATTAAATATTATATATCACCATATATTAATAATTATTAATAGAAATCATATATAGACTTGTAATATTGTATATGTATCATTGTAATTTATTTATTCTATTTATTGTTTTACATATTTAATCACTAATGATTAAAGCATACTATATTAATTCAAAATAGTATATATGCACTTGTAATTATATATATATATATATATATATATATATATATTTACATTTTTATTTACACATAGTTGTTCGTGAATCGTCGGGATTGGTAAAAGGGCAAATGTATTCATGTAAACTGTTCCAAAGTTTTCGAGACTTAACATTACAGACTTTGCTTATCGTGTCGAGATCATATAAAGATTAAGTTTAAATTTGGTTGAAAATCTCCGGGTCGTCACAGTACCTACCCGTTAAAGAAATTTCGTCCCGAAATTTGAGTATGGTCGTCATGGCTAACACTAAAAATGTTTTCATGACGATTATGAGTTGATAAATAGAGTTTTATCATCTTTGAATAATATGGAGAAGACAACTCGATTACTCGAAGAGTACGAATGAAGCTATCACTAAATGGTGAAATGAGAAAGGTAAGTTTCATCATAACTTTTGAATAGTCATAGTTGAATTCCGGAATTTAAGGAATTTAAAGAAAATCTTGGAAATCTATAAGATCTGATTCTTCGAGATTTGAGGAAATTAAAATCTCTTTAATTTAATGCGATCATCTGTCTCGATTGCTTTGTCTGATATCTCCATTATAAATGCACCTCTTCCGTTCCATTACTTTTACCATTCCTTTACTCAATTCCCAAATTCAAAAGATTGTGAACATGCTTAATCCCGTTCTAATCCTTGTCCTTATCCTTACTATCGCAACAATCATTCTCCTTTTCCAACTTCCACCGGAGGAATCTGTTTTCTTCTACTTCGCCCTTGAGGTTAGTCTTTAATTCTCCCGTGTCTTTATGTTGCGATAAACATTGACCTACACGGTTTGTGATTTATGTGTTATTATCGGGCTTTATATCCTCCCTTATATTTCGAAGCTCCATACTTTTGTTTTCTCTTCCCGACTTTATATTAAGCAAGTAATGGTCTAGAATTTGTAGGTATGGAATTTTGAATGAACATGACTAATGTTCTAAGAGAGAGATTTGTAATAGCACTAATTGATTTGTCAAATTACCAAAATCATTGAGAATAGAACTATCAAGAATATATTTTTGAAAGGACCCGTTCATATACATTATAAACGATTCACAATAGTTGATTACATCGCGAGGTATTTGACCTCTATATGATACATTTTACAAACATTGCATTCGTTTTTAATAGACAAACTTTCTTTACAACGAAAGTTGACGGCATGCACACCATTTCATAATACATCCAACAATAATTGGCTTAATAATAATCTTAATGAACTCAATGACTCGAATGCAACGTCTTTCAAAATATGCCATGAATGACTCCAAGTAATATCCTTAAAATGAGCTAATGCATAGTGAAAGATTTCTTTAATACCTGAGAATAAACATGCGTTAAAGTGTCAACCAAAAGGTTGGTGAGTTCATAGGTTTATCATAACAATCATTTCAATATATTAATAGACCACAAGATTTCCGTTTATAAATATATGTACACTCACAAGTGTATAAAAGTATTCTATAAGTTGTAGGCACCCGGTAACAAGCCTTAACGTTCATGTTTTACCCTCTGAAGTACACCAGATCAGGTGTGTTTAAAATAACCTCGAAGTACTAAAGCATCCCATAGTCAAGATGGGGTTTGTCAGGCCCAATAGATCTATCTTTAGGATTTACGCCTACCGTACATAGACAAGTAGTTTAATGTTACCAAGCTAAGGGTATATTTTTGGTTTAAACCCACATAGAACTAGTTTTAGTACTTGTACCTATTTCGTAAAACATTTATAAAAACAGCGCATGTATTCTCAGTCCCAAAAATATATATAAAAGGGAGCAAATGAAACTCACAATACTGTATTTCGTAGTAAAAATACATATAACGTCATTTAACAAGTGCAAGGTTGACCTCGGATTCACGAACGTATCAATATTGAGATTCAATATTGCAGGAAAGTACGTAGACGCAACGGAGATGATAAACACTAGATTGACTTCACGAGCATACTCATGAACCATACCCATCACCTCCATAGCTATAACCCATAATTTCCTTAGCTTCGACTCATTCAAAAAAACTATTTTGAAATCACTCGGACAGCACTCCGTCGTAATATTTTATGTATACTAATAATATCTTGAAATAATACAGAGCAAATATATATATATATATATATATATATATATATATATATATATATATATATATATATATATATATATATATATATATATATATATATATATATAAATCGATTGAGAGAGTTTTAGAGAAATATATTTTTAAGTTTCTATGAAATAATGAAACCTATTGAATTCTATTTATAATAGATTTTTGAATTATTAAAGTATGAATTATTAAAGTGAATTATTAAAGTATGAATTGTTAAAGTGAATTATTAAAGTATGAATTATTAAAGTGAATTATTAAAGTATGAATTATTAAAGTGAATTATTAAAGTATGAATTATTAAAGTGAATTATTAAAGTATGAATTATTAAAGTGAATTATTAAAGTATGAATTATTAAAGTGAATTATTAAAGTTAAAGTAAAGTAAAAGTAAAGTAAAGGTAAAGTTAAAGTATAGTAAAAGTATAAAAACTATGTATGTATAATACGCGTATAAATATATATAATATTAATTTAAATCGTTATATATATTTAATGAAATAAAATATAAATATCGTTATATTTATTATACTGGTTAAGTAATGAGTTGTCAAAAGTGATTCTAGATATTTATAAAAGTTATATACGTTTTAATAATAAAGTTCTTTTTAAACTGAAAACGTCTTTGTACGTTTGAAAATAGATTAATAGAATATTATGAAAACCAATTCTCCACTAACTTTTGTCTAACTTTCGTAAATGACACTTTTTGTTTTTATTTATAAATAGCTTTACAAATTATTCTGAATATCGTTAAGAGGAATAGATTTTCTCAAATCATAGTGGACCTCTCAACAGAGACTTGTAATCATAATTCAATGTTTCTGATAATTCAATCATTTAATATATTTTTTTTAATTTCGTCGAAAATCATATTGAAATAAATACGTTCGTGTAAAGTATTATACGTTTAATACTTTATTAATATTCTCAAGTTATAATATATATATATATACATATCTATTTATATATAACGGTTCGTGAATCGTCGGAATTTGGTCGAGGTTATAATGAATGTATGAACACAGTTTAAAATTCTTGAGATTTAACTTAACAAAATTTGCTTATCGTGTCGGAATAATATAAAGATTAAAGTTTAAATTTGGTCGGAAATTTCCGAGTCGTCACAGTACCTACCCGTTAAAGAAATTTCGTCCCCGAAATTTGATAGAGGTCGTCATGACTAACAATGAGAATGTTATTATAACGATTATAGAGTTTTATCATGTTCAAGAAGAATGGATAAAATAATTCGATTACTCGAAGCGTGTGAGTGAAGTTATCGTAAATGAATGAAATAAGATAATAGTGATTCGTCGTATCTTTTGACGTCATCACGATTGATCTTCGAAAAGAAAATCTTTGTAATCTATATTAGATTTGATTATTCAGCGATTAAGGAAATTATGATCCTCTTCGAATTAATGCGATAATCCATTTTGATTTCTCTGTCGGATATCTCACTATAAATCCACCTCATTTGTTTTCTTACAACTAACACCTTCTCAACTCATACTTTAAAGTATTTGTCAATATGCTTCATCCAGTGCTGATTCTTGATATACTCCTCACTTTCATATCTGTCGCTCTTCTTTTTCATCTGCCTCCGGAAGAATCTATTTACTTCTACTATACTCTTGGTTTTATAGTGTTTTTAGTTCTTCGGTGTCTTTATATTGCTATATGCATTGATATATACAGTTTGTGATTTCTGGGTTGTTGTTGGGTTTTATATCTTCCCTTATATTTCAAAGTCCTTGCTTCTTCTATAATCATTGTCATCCACTGTTAATGCTCTCTTCTATTTGCTATGATTTATACTCCCATTTCTAGTTCGGAGCTTTGTCCTTTCATTTCTTCTTCTTGCGATTAAGCACCGCTTGTAATGGTCCCGAATTCGCAGATATAAATTTTGGATGAACATTGTTAATGTTCTAGGAAGGAAATTGTAATGGCACGATCTTGACTTATCAAATTACCAGAATACCTCGGAAAAGGACGAATCATCAAGAAATATTTTCTTGATATTTAGAGATCAAAGAGAATACAAGAGTCGTGTAACATACACATGATGACGTTATGATCTGTGAATCATCATGTTCCATTTAGAAACTCAGCATGAATTACTGTAATATAATCACGTTGATCAAGTGTCATTATATTATACTAACTCATGCTTCAGCTCCCAACACTTCTTCAAGAATATTCCTATTTTAAACTTGAATGTTTCAGAATTTAGAAACTAAAATAGTTTCTTTTATGATATAATACAGATAGCGCGAAGAGGTAAATGATTTCAGATAAGAATAATTATAAAAATATCTTCAGAAGTATGGATGATATTTATAATGAAAGATACGATGATGTCTTAGAATGTCTAATATCAGAGGATGATGAAGGATATTGTCTGCAGGGGTTTAGAGTCAGGTGCAAGGTATTCGTTAATGACTTCAGCAAGCACTGAATCATTTGGATTCTTTGAAGGCAGGTTCAGCCTTTGTGATTTGTCCACAGCCTCCTTCATACTTTGCTCAATCCGTTTTCCAGTTCCAAAGCTTCTCTTTTTCTGAGCTTTGCCAATATACTATCCTTTATCATCCAACTTTTTACTGTTAAGGTCGTTTACAGTTTTTGCTGCTTCATCAGCATTTTTCAAAATTTCAAGAACTGGTTCGCAGTTTAGGGTGTTTTTCAGAAATTTCTCATTCAAAGAATGTAAGTCTTGGAGATAGACGTTGTGTGTATATGTAATTGTTGATGTAGACATGATGCGAGGTTTCAAAATACTGATTGCTGATTCTCAATAATTGGTATGGCAATTCTTGTTATAAGGTACGAATGAGTATATGATAGGGTTTCGATAATTATAATGATTTTTTTTTTGGAAAGTCAAAGATCAGTGAAGTTGTTGGTAAGTTTATTGCTAATGTGGTGAATATAAACAATTCCCCGGTAACGTTGGCGAAAGGGCAACGTATCTATCGAGGTTATAATAAGACTGTTTTGATTGAGAAGTCGAAGTTGACTTGCTGGAGCTGTGACAAAACTGTCTATTTTGAAACGGAATTGAAAAGTTATTTTAGCTAGTAAATACCAAAGGGTCTAATACAGATACGTGTCGAACTATGACTTGGGTTTTGAGAGTTTTTCAGGGGTATAACTGTGGGTAACATGTGGTTGGATCATTATCTCGATTGTTCCTTAGTTGTAGTGTCTTCAGGAATTTCGAAGGGTTTGAGCACATATTGTAATCGTTAATACATATGATGTTCTAACACAGTTTTGAAGTCAAAGTATAGCTTTGAAAGATATAGGAATCTAAGAGTGATGATACTGGTTATATTGAATTACGCGATTTCAAAATCAGAATATGTAATTGTATTTGAATGAGTATGATTGTTTTGATTTATATGAAAGAATGGATATTGTTGTGAAAGTAGGGAGTATAGTTGATGATTGCTGAATCAGTTTCGAAAAATGTAATATATTAATTGTGAATTTATATATCTCTCGGGTATTACCTACCCGTTAAAAAAATTTTCACAATTAATATTTTGTACAAAAGAAGTTTATTACAGTCTTTATGAAAATATATGTGTATATTTTCTTTAGATGTAATATAGATTTAATGAGTTAATATTAAATTAAACTCATTTGTTTTATGGTTGGAACTAGAATTGAGTAATCCCTAAAACTTTATAAATTGCATAAGTATTTCTTCAATAATATTGAGATTATGAATCATTACTTTGTTATTTGTTGGTTTTCGTGAAATTCTTGTGAACTTCGCAAGGTACGAATGATGTTATTTGAAAAGTTTCGAGTACATCGATGATGAAAGTGTAAAATC
Source organism: Rutidosis leptorrhynchoides (assembly GCF_046630445.1). NCBI lineage: Eukaryota > Viridiplantae > Streptophyta > Magnoliopsida > Asterales > Asteraceae > Rutidosis > Rutidosis leptorrhynchoides. The sequence continues at coordinate 400,283,714 of NC_092333.1, forward strand.
AAACATATATTCGAATAATACACTTGATTTATTATGAATTGGATTTTATTGAATTGAGACAGAGATTGTAATTAACGATGGTTAAGTTGAAGACGAAGGACGTACATCATTGCATATTTGTAATATGAATTAACTGAGTGGTTAAGATTCACACATAATAGCTTAGTACGGGAAGATTTATTATGGTTTAAAAATTTATATATATAAAATATACATATAAATCTTTCGATTGGAAATGAGTTAATACTTCATAACTCGTTGATACAATATATTTGTTGTTGATTCGTAATGATGTCCACAATGATTCTTGAACTGACAGAGTTTGTGATGTTACAGGTGCTGTTGATTCTGACGATACTGACGGCACTGACTGTGTTGATGATGCTACGGTCCTGTTGATGCTGTTGGTAAAACAATTTTAGCTTGTAAATCGTACACCATTTTCGATCAAAGTTTCTACTCTACCATCTCCGTTCACTCATCCGATTTACGGTCAGAATTAAATAATCTCTAAGATTTTGCAGATTACATAACTGCCGCAGAGATATCTCTTCAATGAAGTTTATGAATTAATACTTCATCGTTTGTTGTTGTTGATATTCCTGGATATTTACAGGGCGTATGACGTTGATGTTTGAGATACAGATTGTGATGTTACGGTGTGGGATGTGGATGTTGTTGTTGGTGGTGGTGATGGTACTGTTGGTGTTGCTGATGGTGGTACTGTTTATGCTGCTGGTGCTGCTGCTGGTGTTTGTAACCTTTGCACCATATTCTCCAAAGCCACTACCCGAGCGCGAAGCTCGTTGACTTCTTCTATTACACCGGGGTGATTTTCGGTTCGGACGAGCGGATAAATAAAATCTAGAATTTGGTGTAGTATGTAATCGTGACGAGATACTCTAGAAATAAGAGAGAAAATGGTGTTTCGGATAGGTTCACCGGTAAGTGCTTCAGGTTCTTCGCCAAGAGGGCAATGTGGTGGATGGAAGGGATCACCTTCTTCTTGTCTCCAATGATTAAGGAGGCTACGAACCCATCCCCAATTCATCCAGAATAGATGATGACTAATTGGTTGATCCATTCCGGTCACACTGCTTTCGGAACTTGAGTGGGATTCCATTTCGGAATCCAAGGGACTTGAACTAATGATGAATTCCATTTCGTATGATTGAATACAGAATTTTTCGATATGAAATGATTTTCTGGCTATCGGGTGGTATTCTAATTATATAGAGCAAAAGGTTTCGTAGATTACGGAGGAATTTACGGAATATGTCAGGCAAAGTTTACAGTAACAGATACGCTAAGATATGAATTAGCAGATACGCTAAGATATGAATTTTTTCTATACACTATTCATGCAATCAATGCAATAAGATGTGTCTAGACTAATAATGATAAGCAGGTAATTTCCGACAAAAATGAAGAGCAAAACTTTTGACATGCAGACACGGTCGAAGTCCAGACTCACTAATGCATCCTAATGACTATCAGTTAGACACACTAATGCAGACCTGGTTAGTTAAGACCGCCGCTCTGATACCAACTGAAAGGACCCGTTCATATACATTATAAACGATTCACAATAGTTGATTACATCGCGAAGTATTTAACCTCTATATGATACATTTTACAAACATTGCATTCGTTTTTAATAGACAAACTTTCTTTACAACGAAAGTTGACGGCATGCACACCATTTCATAATACATCCAGCTATAAATGGCTTAATAATAATCTTGATGAACTCAATGAATCGAATGCAACGTCTTTCAAAATATGCCATGAATGACTCCAAGTAATATCCTTAAAATGAGCTAATGCACAGCGGAAGATTTCTTTAATACCTGAGAATAAACATGCTTTAAAGTGTCAACCAAAAGGTTGGTGAGTTCATAGATTTATCATAACAATCATTTCAATATATTAATAGACCACAAGATTTCCGTTTATAAATATATGTACACTCGCAAGTGTATAAAAGTATTCTATAAGTTGTAGGCACCCAGTAACAAGCCTTAACGTTCATGTTTTACCCTCTGAAGTACACCAGATCAGGTGTGTTTAAAATAACCTCGAAGTACTAAAGCATCCCATAGTCAGGATGGGGTTTGTCAGGCCCAATAGATCTATCTTTAGGATTCGCGCCTACCGTACATAGACAAGTAGTTTAATGTTACCAAGCTAAGGGTATATTTCTAGTTTAAACCCACGTAGAATTAGTTTTAGTACTTGTGCCTATTTCGTAAAATATTTATAAAAACAGCGCATGTATTCTCAGTCCTAAAAATATATATAAAAGGGAGCAAATGAAACTCATAATACTGTATTTCATAGTAAAAATACATATAACGTCATTTAACAAGTGCAAGGTTGGCCTCGGATTCACGAACGTATCATTATTGAGATTCAATATTGCAGGAAAGTACGTAGACGCAACGGAGATGATAAACACTAGATTGACCTCACGAGCATACCCATGAACCATACCCATCACCTCCATAGCTATAACCCATAATTTCCTTAGCTTCGACTCATTCAAAAAAACTATTTTGAAATCACTCGGACAGCACTCCGTCGTAATATTTTATGTATACTAATAATATCTTGAAATAATACAGAGCAAATATATATATATATATATATATATATATATATATATATATATATATATATATATATATATATATATATATATATATATATATATATATATATATAAATCGATTGAGAGAGTTTTAGAGAAATATATTTTCAAGTTTCTATAAAATAATGAAATCTATTGAATTCTATTTATAATAGATTTTTGAATTATTAAAGTGAATTATTAAAGTCTGAATTATTAAAGTGAATTATTAAAGTATGAATTATTAAAATGAATTATTAAAGTATGAATTATTAAAGTGAATTATTAAAGTATGAATTATTAAAGTGATATATTAAAGTATGAATTATTAAAGTATGAATTATTAAAGTGAATTATTAAAGTATGAATTATTAAAGTAAATTATTAAAGTTAAAGTAAAGTAAAGTTAAATTTAAAGTATAGTAAAAGTATAAAAACTATTTATGTATAATATGCGTATAAATATATATAATATTAATTTAAATCATTATATATATTTAATGAAATAAAATATAAATATCGTTATATTTATTATACTGGTTAAGTAATGAGTTGTCAAAAGTGATTCTAGATATTTATAAAAGTTATATACGTTTTAATAATAAAGTTATTTTTAAACTGAAAACGTCTTTGTACGTTTGAAAATAGATTAATAGAATATTATGGAAACCAATTCTCCACTAACTTTTGTCTAACTTTCGTAAATGACACTTTTTGTTTTTATTTATAAATAGCTTTACAAATTATTCTGAATATCGTTAAGAGGAATAGATTTTCTCAAATCATAGTGGACCTCTCAACAGAGACTTGTAATCATAATTCAATGTTTCTGATAATTCAATCATTTAATATATTTTTTTTAATTTCGTCGAAAATCATATTGAAACAAATAAGTTCGTGTAAAGTATTATACGTTTAATACTTTATTACTATTCTCAAGTTATAATATATATATACATATACATATCTATTTATATATAACGGTTCGTGAATCGTCGGAATTTGGTCGAGGTTATAATGAATGTATGAACACAGTTTAAAATTCTTGAGATTTAACTTAACAAACTTTGCTTATCGTGTCGGAATAATATAAAGATTAAAGTTTAAATTTGGTCGGAAATTTCCGGGTCGTCACAATTTTCTTGATATGTTCAGAGGTTAATTAGAATGAAAGAGTCATGTTACATGGCACATGATGGTGGTATGATCTACTGTGAACCATTATTACATTTCATTAGAAACTCAGCATGATTTACTGTAATATAATCACGTTGTCCAAGCGCCATTATATTATACTAACTCATGCTTCAATTCCCAACACTTCTTCACAATTCATTCATAATTTATACTTAGATTTTACAGAAGTTTCCAATATAATGGGATACAGAAAGCACGAAGAGGTAGATAATTTCGGACAAGAATATTTATGAAAATATCCTTAGAAATATCGAAGATATTTATGATGATATTTTTGAGTTTCTAAGTTTGAAGGTTGATGAAGAAAAATTTTCCGCAAGATTTTAATATGATTTAAGAGCAAGATATTCTCTAAAGATTTCGACGGATCCGGAATTACCTGGATTTTTTTGAATATAGGGTTTGGTCCTTGTATTTGTTCTTTGTTTCCTTCATGGTTAGCTCAATCCGTTTACAGAACCAAATTTTCTATCGGGCGTTCCCAACACTCCATTCTTTATCATCAACTCTTGACCATTTGTAACAACCCAACCCGTATTAAAACCGGCCCATAAATTTTTTTCCCCTTTTAATACGCTTTAAATAACACTTTAGGTCCCAATTGTTTTTCCATAAACATCTTTAATTACAATAGAAGGTTTAATAACCTTAAAACATTTAATACATTAGTTAATTGTCCAAACGGACATACACGACCCGACTAGTTTAGTTTCCAACAAACCGAGCATGGTGATTTGGGACTACGCTACCCAAATCCTAATCGAGTACAAAAGCAAGATCTTCTAAGCAACCTAGCCAAGATCTCTAATCCCCAAGCTTACCCGAGCCGCCAAGCATGCGAACCTATAAAAATAGCAACAACGAGAGGGTAAGCTAACGCTTAGTGAATGATAATATACTACATACATATATATGTATAAAATGGACACGCCACACAAATATCAAATACCGCATACCGAAGCATCCATGTATAAGGCAACTACACTAAGCATACCGTACGATCTCTAAGCATCAAGCTAAAAATGCATCAACAAAATATAAGTTCACCACGACAATGGGAACAACGCCAAATAAGCTACACCCGGAGGGCTAGCTACATCACAACAATACATTAATGTATATATATATATATATATATATATATATATATATATATATATATATATATATATATATATATATATATATATATATATATATATATATATAACAATATATAAACAACCAAGGTTAACCCCTTAACCCGATACCGAGAACCAAATGCCACCATGAAGATTGGCCGAACTACACGAGCCTTAGTAATCCGAAACCACACGAGATTACTATCTTCACAACAATATCGAGGTTGGCCGAACTACACGAACCTTAGTAATCCGAAACTACACGAGATTACTACCTCAATAAGATGACCGAACTACACGCGTCATCGTGAATCCGAACTACACGAGATTCACTTCCGATAAGATGACCGAACTACACGCGTCATCGTGAATCCAAACTACACGAGATCCACTTCTCCAACTCAAAACCCACGGTCACTGGATTATAAAATCCACCACATCGGGGTTATCCACATCACAACAACATCAACCCTTCGCCAATGGGGTTATATACTCCACATCACACACGCGTGTGATAACGTACAAACAAAATGTGCATCTCGCCAAAGGTGGTCAACCAAAACGCACAACCGTGCCAATTGGACCTATACACAAGTCCATCAAATCCATCTATATGTGAAGTGAGCTCTATGACCGAGAACCACTTCACCCGACCCGCACCCATCCTACACATACATATGCATATAGGATATTAACACTCACCTTGTTGCCTTGAAGAATGCTTCCAAGAAATCCTCAACTCGTCAATGGAAAGTACCTATTCCATTATCACAAATTCAACAACACACTTAGATTGGATTTACAAACCGACCCAATTTGACACTTAGTGCAAATTCGACCCAAATGCACTTCCAAGGACAAACCGCGCCCAAACTAACCAATTATCACTAACACAAGTGATAATGGTCCTAATATGCCAATTAAACCCGAACACAAGTGTTAAACACTTATCGTTCTCCAAATCGCCCATAAACCCTAATTTTGACCCATAAGGTCAAAATCTCACCATTTACAAGTCTTGACACCAAAACACGTTTAACTCGGGTTTATACTTCAACTTAATCCATTTTAAGTTTATAAACCTTATTAAATCAATAATCGGGTCAAAATCATCATCAAACCCTAATTGCTTCCAACATATCAATAATCACTAAATGCTAGTGATTTCACCCAAATTGCAAGTCTCACAAGCATGAACTTGTACACCAAACCCAAAACCCGCCAATAACAACAACAACCCGAATATTGGTGTTAATCTCCAATTTACAACTAAATGGGTTCCATCTATGAACATACAAGCGAAAAGCCTCAAATTTGAATGATGAACACGAAAATGAAATTCGGAGTTAGAGCTTACCACTAGTATCACCGTGTAGCTAAGAACGAGGAGAACAAACTTATCAACTACGCCAAAGATCAAAACCCGCTTCTTCCTTTCCAAAATCCCACTTGAATCACTTGGGTGTTTGAGTTTTCTTGAGAGAAAATGAAAAGAAAAGATAAAAGAAAATAAGAAAAAGAATGAGTGGATGAGGTTAAAACCCCAAATCTGGCTCAAATGCAAAAAGACTAAAATGCCCTTGCTCCTCATTTAAAATTACACAAAATCGGTGCCAGTCTGCCCGTATTGCCGCGCCGCGGCCTTATTCGTCGCGCCGCGACGATTGCCTCGAACTGGTGGCTTTGTTTACAAGCTTTCTGATCCTGATTCTAGTGTAATGCCGCGCCGTGGCCTTCTGTGTCGCGCCGCGACCCAAGGCTCGACTTGAGCCCTTCTCCCGCGTACAAGACTTTAACACCCAAACACATCTCAAATCCTTCAAACTCTAGTCATACCTACACCATACACCTATATATCATGTACGGAGAAAAACAGGGTGTTACAACTCTCCCCCACTTAGACTCGATCACGTCCTCGTGATCCTCATCACTTTACCAAACGGACCACATTTCACGGTCCCCAAACATATCTCCCAACTGACCTTCCTAAGCAATTCTTCCCAAAGAGTTACCCTTAACAACTAAATCGTCACCCGCAATTTATCAAATTCTACAATTTCCGAGCATTAGCACTAACTCAATCCCTCATATCGGGAAAACTCAACTAATCTCGTATCGAGATACCAATCCCTAGCGTACCATACCAAGTACATTGCTAGTAACAACCGCACATCAGAATAAAGTCAACCATCTAAACCGACGAAGACCGATCCAAACGACTATGGCAACGCTAATCCCAAGGTATACAAAATCGACTATCGTCACACCCGTAACAACACGTGAGCGAAACACGGCTATCGCCCCACTAATCATAACACAACATGGTCCTCACGACCCCACCATCGGTGTATCAAACAACTGATAGATCAAACAACATCCGTTAGTGTACAACGACATATAACACTAACTTATGGACAACGCATATCCAATCGCACATGGAGATGGTACTCGAATTTCCCATCGGTGCTCACACATCCAACAATACGAAGGCTGGCTGAAAACATACGCGCCTTAGTGAATCTGAACCACACGCGACTCACTACCTTCACCACAACAACAATCGGGAATGGCCGAACGACACGCGCCATAGTGAATCCGAACTACACGAGAGTCACTATCCCAGAGGAATGACCGAACTACACGAGTCATTTGTGAATCCGAACTACACGCGACTCACTCCTCAATACAATGACCGAAACCACACGAGTCATTTGTGAATCCGAACTACACGCGACTCACTTCCACAATAAGATGACTGAAACCACACGCGTCATCGTGAATTCGAAACCACACGCGATCCACTACCATGATGAAGTCAGCGGACCCGAAGATCATGCTTCACCAATCACAACATCGGATGAAGTCAGCGGACCCCGAAGGTCATGCTCCACCGATATAACACCTCGCTCATGATGAAGTCAGCGGACCCCGAAGGTCATGCTCCACCAATCGCATACTCCCATGATGAAGTCAGCAGACCCTAAAGGTCATGCTTCATCAATAACCAATACCATGATGAAGTCAGCGGACTTCGAAAGTCATGCTTCATCAATCAACGCTCTTTAGGCCTCGAACGACGAGTAGCGTAACATCGCGCTCTGCTACGCCATAGTGAATCCTAACGGATACCACTAACCATTCACACACTCGAGCAAGAACCACCTATATCAAACATAGGCACAAAACAATAATTCTCTAGAAGAGAATCCGACACACACCTCCCTTAACCGAAGGATTTCACCTTGCTCACCAAACACGTCCATTATCTCTCAACGAGATTTACCACATTACCACCTCGGTGATAATTCAAATCCAAACCATAAGTACAATTTATCCAAAATTGTAATCTACCACAAATCGACCAAAACCAGGTCTCGACAACATTTTCCAGATCTACCAAAAGCATCATTCGAAATCTCACACTAAAACTTCCTCGTGCGGGAGTGTAACTCCCCCACTTGGAACTACGTCCCATATCCACAACTCGTACAACCGTACAATGCTACCAAAGGTAGACTTTACAAACGATTGGGCTCACACGACCCATCACCATATCTTGCTCCAACCCTGAGCACACGAAGGATTTCAACTAATCCCTAAACACTTCGAACGAAGAGTCCATCACTACTACGCAAACTTTACTCTCGCAATCATCCAATTGCTATAGTTTGTCAAATTCCACCCGTTCACTCATGTACCTAGGGGTTTCACTTCGGTACCCCAAGTACAATGTAACCGCAACACAATCGGAGTCGAACATCATGCTAGTAGGTATAAAAGAGGCACCTAATGTCGCATCACATAGACTCCTTTACCAACATACATCGAGATCAAACAGTCGATCTCAAGGGTTCCAACCACCCGACGAACCTCATGGTTCATCAACTTCCACACTATAGCGAACACGCGCTTAAAAATCGAACACCAAAACCCATTTCCATGGCTTGGTAGAAACATTTCCCAGATACTAAGGAATGATTGGTTGCACCAAGTCTTACGCCCTTCACCCGACAACCAAATGTCACCATAGGGTACTTCCATTAGGAACGTCACCCATAACAGCAATATGCACAACACAAGGCATTTAATCAACTTAAATTCAACGGCACTTAATAAATAATCAAAGAACATATTTATTAAAACGAAACGTACCTTAACGTCTCCTTACCGCACCCGTCCCCGCTAACTTGAGACATTCCGACTTACGATGTCCTTCTTCTTGGCAATTGAAACACACCATACCATCACCCTTCGACGCCGAACATTCCCAAGACTTGTGACCCCTCACGCCACAATTATAACATCTAGATGCAATAGAATCCGGTATACCCATCCGCGTACCACCCGTGCTCACACTCGGACCCTTAGTCCTCTTATTCGAAGCACCATATGAAACAACCCTTCTCTCACTTGGAGGTTCACCAATCTTTGATCGCGTATACGACTCGAAACCTCTAGCCACGGCGAATAATTCCGCAAACGATTTCGTGTGACCCCGGCTAATCTTATTCTTCAAGTCATCATTCAAGGTTCGATAGAAATCTTGCATCAACAAATTATCATTCCCCAAATACTCCGGTCAAAAACGAGCCTTCGCCATAAAGGTCGTCTTGAGAGTATTCAAATCCATAGAACCCTGTTGCAAATTTCGCAACTCATTACGCATTTCTAACAAATCGGCTGAAGTTCAGAACTCCTCGAAGAATTCCTTCTTAAACTCGTTCCATGATAACGCTATAAATGGTTCACCACCAACAAGATCAATCTTTCCATCCAACCAATCCTTTGCCCCACCCAGCAACAAACTAGTAGCGAGTCTCGTCTTCTTCTTAGGAGGGCATTCAATAGTACGAAAACACCCTTCGACATCCGAGATCCAAGTTGTGCTTACTAAAGGATCCGGTTTCCCGTCATACATCGGGGGTTTAGTCCTCATGAAGCTCTTAAGACAACGCTCCATTTCACTACTACCCCGAAATTCGGAATACTTCCTATCCATTTCTTCTCGAAACGCACTCATTTGCTCCGCAACGGCGGCCGCAACTCTAGAGTTAAACTCCTCGTCATTCGTCTCGATATCGTTTCGCGTCGTCATTCTAAAGAATGCAAAACGATTAGTCCACGAACGTATAAAACAACACGCATAACACCGCCCCATCTTGCTCAACACTCTTCGTACATCACTTGTTAGACACGATTTGCACCCGTAATAAGGTTTGCAAGTCCTTATTACGCACACACGTCATCTCAACTCGTTAGTACAACGACCGCCTCGCTCGATGATCTAACCAACACAACGACGATTCCCACGCGATATAAACACACGCAAGGGAATAGCATCACAACACAAGCCAAAAATCCTAGTTAGTGCACCTACAAACAAGGCACTAACTATAACCCGTTCCGACCCGTTCACCTACAAGTTGTAGTGACCCGAACTTTTCCATGTTTATATATATTAATTGAGATTGATGTTTACATGATTAAATGTTTCCAACATGTTAAGCAATCAAACTTGTTAAGACTTGATTAATTGAAATAGGTTTCATATAGACAATTGACCACCCAAGTTGACCGGTGATTCACGAACGTTAAAACTTGTAAAAAAAAAAAACTATATGATGACATATATATGGGTATATATATAGTTAACATGATATTATGATAAGTAAACATATCATTAATTATATTAACAATGAACTACATATGTAAAAACAAGACTACTAACTTAATGATTTTGAAACGAGACATATATGTAACGTTTATCGTTGTAACGACATTTAATGTATATATATCATATTAAGAGATATTCGTACATCATAATATCATGATAATATAATAATTTAAAATCTCTTTTGATATTATAAACATTGGGTTAACAACATTTAACAAGATCGTTAACCTAAAGGTTTCAAAACAACACTTACATGTAACGACTAACGATGACTTAACGACTCAGTTAAAATGTATATACATGTAGTGTTTTAATATGTATTTATACACTTTTGAAAGACTTCAATACACTTATCAAAATACTTCTACTTAACAAAAATGCTTACAATTACATTCTCGTTCAGTTTCATCAACAATTCTACTCGTATGCACCCGTATTCGTACTCGTACAATACACAGCTTTTAGATGTATGTACTATTGGTATATACACTCCAATGATCAGCTCTTAGCAGCCCATGTGAGTCACCTAACACATGTGGGAACCATCATTTGGCAACTAGCATGAAATATCTCATAAGATTACAAAAATATGAGTAATCATTCATGACTTATTTACATGAAAACAAAATTACATATCCTTTATATCTAATCCATACACCAACGACCAAAAACACCTACAAACACTTTCATTCTTCAATTTTCTTCATCTAATTGAACTCTCTCAAGTTCTATCTTCAAGTTCTAAGTGTTCTTCATAAATTCCAAAAGTTCTAGTTTCATAAAATCAAGAATACTTTCAAGTTTGCTAGCTCACTTCCAATCTTGTAAGGTGATCATCCAACCTCAAGAAATCTTTGTTTCTTACAGTAGGTTATCATTCTAATACAAGGTAATAATCATATTCAAACTTTGGTTCAATTTCTATAACTATAACAATCTTATTTCAAGTGATGATCTTACTTGAACTTGTTTTCGTGTCATGATTTTGCTTCAAGAACTTTGAGCCATCCAAGGATCCATTGAAGCTAGATCCATTTTTCTCTTTTCCAGTAGGTTCATCCAAGGAACTTAAGGTAGTAATGATGTTCATAACATCATTCGATTCATACATATAAAGCTATCTTATTCGAAGGTTTAAACTTGTAATCACTAGAACATAGTTTAGTTAATTCTAAACTTGTTCGCAAACAAAAGTTAATCCTTCTAACTTGACTTTTAAAATCAACTAAACACATGTTCTATATCTATATGATATGCTAACTTAATGATTTAAAACCTGGAAACACGAAAAACACCGTAAAACCGGATTTACGCCGTCGTAGTAACACCGCGGGCTGTTTTGGGTTAGTTAATTAAAAACTATGATAAACTTTGATTTAAAAGTTGTTATTCTGAGAAAATGATTTTTATTATGAACATGAAACTATATCCAAAAATTATGGTTAAACTCAAAGTGGAAGTATGTTTTCTAAAATGGTCATCTAGACGTCGTTCTTTCGACTGAAATGACTACCTTTACAAAAGCGACTTGTAACTTATTTTTCCGACTAGAAACCTATACTTTTTTTGTTTAGATTCATAAAATAGAGTTCAATATGAAACCATAGCAATTTGATTCACTCAAAACGGATTTAAAATGAAGAAGTTATGGGTAAAACAAGATTGGATAATTTTTCTCATTTTAGCTACGTGAAAATTGGTAACAAATCTATTCCAACCATAACTTAATCAACTTGTATTATATATTATGTAATCTTGAGATACCATAGACACGTATACAATGTTTCGACCTATCATGTCGACACATCTATATATATTTCGGAACAACCATAGACACTCTATATGTGAATGTTGGAGTTAGCTATACAGGGTTGAGGTTGATTCCAAAATATATATAGTTTGAGTTGTGATCAATACTGAGATACGTATACACTGGGTCGTGGATTGATTCAAGATAATATTTATCGATTTATTTCTGTACATCTAACTGTGGACAACTAGTTGTAGGTTACTAACGAGGACAGCTGACTTAATAAACTTAAAACATCAAAATATATTAAAAGTGTTGTAAATATATTTTGAACATACTTTGATATATATGTATATATTGTTATAGGTTCGTGAATCAACCAGTGGCCAAGTCTTACTTCCCGACGAAGTAAAAAAATCTGTGAAAGTGAGTTATAGTCCCACTTTTAAAATCTAATATTTTTGGGATGAGAATACATGCAGGTTTTATAAATGATTTACAAAATAGACACAAGTACGTGAAACTACATTCTATGGTTGAATTATCGAAATCGAATATGCCCCTTTTTATTAAGTCTGGTAATCTAAGAATTAGGGAACAGACACCCTAATTGACGCGAATCCTAAAGATAGATCTATTGGGCCTAACAAACCCCATCCAAAGTACCGGATGCTTTAGTACTTCGAAATTTATATCATATCCGAAGGGTGTCCCGGAATGATGGGGATATTCTTATATATGCATCTTGTTATTGTCGGTTACCAGGTGTTCACCATATGAATGATTTTTATCTCTATGTATGGGATGTGTATTGAAATATTAAATCTTGTGGTCTATTGTTACGATTTGATATATATATAGGTTAAACCTATAACTCACCAACATTTTTGTTGACGTTTTAAGCATGTTTATTCTCAGGTGATTATTAAGAGCTTCCGCTGTCGCATACTTAAATAAGGACAAGATTTGGAGTCCATGCTTGTATGATATTGTGTAAAAACTGCATTCAAGAAACTTATTTTGTTGTAACATATTTGTATTGTAAACCATTATGTAATGGTCGTGTGTAAACAGGATATTTTAGATTATCATTATTTGATAATCTACGTAAAGCTTTTTAAACCTTTATTGATGAAATAAAGGTTATGGTTTGTTTAAAAATGAATGCAGTCTTTGAAAAACGTCTCATATAGAGGTCAAAACCTCGCAACGAAATCAATTAATATGGAACGTTTTTAATCAATAAGAACGGGACATTTCAGTTGGTATCAGAGCGTTGGTCTTAGAGAACCAGAAAATTTGCATTAGTGTGTCTTATCGAGTTTGTTAGGATGCATTAGTGAGTCTGGACTTCGACCGTGTTTTCTTTAAAAATGATTGCTTAACATTTTTGTTGGAAACTATATATTTTTAACATATGAATATTATGTGATATATTAATCTCTTAACGTGTTTGATATTATGTGATAGATGTCTACCTCTAGAACAAGTCCCATTGACTCACCTAATAATAATGAAGAGTCAAATGTAAATTGGAATGATTTGTGGACTGATTCACAAGTTCCCGAAGAGGAACCGGAAGAAGAGTCGGAACCGGAAGAAGAATCGGAACCGGAAGAAGAATCGGAACCGGATGAAGAAATAGAACCGGTGGGGGAAATAATAAAACGGTTAAGTAAAAGAAAATCCTCAACCAACCGACCAAAGTTAATTATGGTCAATGGTGTTTCCGCCAAGGAAGCAAAATATTGGGAGGATTACCAATTCTCCGATGAATCGGATTCCGACGAGAATTCCGATGATGTTATAGAAATTACCCCAACTGAATTTAAAAAGGCAAAAGAAAATAATAAGGGAAAGGGCATAAAAATAGAGAAATCTAATTCCAACCCCGATGAACTTTATATGTATCGTCAACCCCCGAAGTCCTTAAGTTGTAACAATGACCCGGGAACCTCTAAACCACCAGGTTTTTCTAAACCAATGTGGACAATGACTGCTCGTATTAGGGGAACATCATATATCCCTAGAAACTTGGCAAAACGAACCAAAACCGAAGAAGAAGAAACGAGCGAGTCGGAATAAGATAGTTGTATTCGTATGGTGTAATATATGGAATATAGTGTTCTTTTGCTTTATGATATATGTAAAAATTGCTTGTATTAATAAGTATTTTTTTATGAATCTAACTCTTGTCTATTTTACAGTTTAAAAACACAAAATGGATAGACAACCCAATATTTTAAGAGACCTACCCGGAGACATGATTGATGAAATCTTGTCTAGAGTCGGCCAGAATTCTTCTGCACAACTATTTAAGGCGAGATCAGTTTGTAAGACATTCGAAGAACGTTCCAAGAATGTCTTGGTTTATAAGAGACTTTCGTTTGAAAGATGGGGGATATCACATTGGGAAACCCATAAGTTACGATGTGTTTACTTTGACGCATATATTGCGGGGAACCCAAATGCTATTTTACGCAACGGGTTAAGAAATTATTTTGACTCAATATATCCGAATATTGGACTTCGTGATTTAGAAAAAGCGGCTAACATGCAACATAAAGAAGCATGTTATGCTTACGGATTAGTAATGTTCGCTTCTCACCAAAGTGAGAACAAGAACATCGGGCTACAACTATTAAACAAAACATTTCCACAAGTGACGGAGTCGGTAATTGGGGTAAGAAATGAGGTTTTTAGATTATTACGGGACTGTTGGACATTACGTAACCCTCGTCCCTTTGATGACGTTACAACACGCTGTCTTATCAACGGCCATAACGGTTATGTTGCACAAGACCAAGGATGGGAAGTAGTCCTAGTAAAACCAGAATGCATGACTTGTTTCTGGACGTATGAATTACGTGTCTTTATTGCCTTTGCTGAACGACTTGTGTACTAGCTAGAATTGTCTTCACAACTATTTTGTATCAAAGTTATTGTGTGCTATATTTCATGCTTTATGTAAAATAAGCGGTATTGTAAGTTTGTAAAATATTGTATAAAAGTTTGAACGCGAAATATTATTATAATCAGTTTTTCATATAGAATTGTAGTAGTTGAATTGTATATTAGCTACTAAGTATGAACTTAACGGGTAGGTACTACCCGAATTTAAACTTATAAAACGCTAATATGAAGAAAAAGCTTTTATAAATGAGTTCATATTATGCTACGAAATACTATTAACTACTCTTAATATTCTGTATGATTAACTTGTTCCATTTAACTATTTTGAAGGAAATGGCACCGACTACTCGACACACCGTGAATATGAATGAAGAGGAATTCCGTACTTTTCTAGCTTCAAACATAGCCGCAGTACAGGCTGCGCTACATACCAACAATAACCTTGGATCTAGCAGTACAGGAAATCGTGTAGGATGCACCTACAAAGAATTCACTGCCTGCAAACCTTTGGAATTTGATGGAACCGAAGGACCGATCGGATTGAAACGGTGGACCGAGAAGGTTGAATCGGTGTTTGCCATAAGTAAGTGTACTGAAGAGGACAAAGTGAAGTACGCTACGCATACCTTCACAGGTTCTGCGTTAACATGGTGGAATACCTATCTAGAGCAAGTGGGACAAGATGATGCGTACGCACTACCGTGGTCAGCATTCAAGCACTTGATGAACGAGAAATACCGTCCCAGAACCGAGGTCAATAAGCTCAAGACAGAACTTAGAGGGTTACGAACCCAAGGATTTGATATTACCACGTACGAAAGACGATTCACAGAATTGTGCCTAATGTGTCCGGGAGCATTCGAAGATGAGGAAGAGAAGATCGACGCGTTTGTGAAAGGATTACCGGAAAGAATCCAAGAAGATATAAGTTCACACGAGCCCGCCTCCATACAACAGGCATGTAGAATGGCTCACAAACTAGTGAACCAGATTGAAGAAAGAATTAAAGAACAGACTGCTGAAGAGGCCAATGTGAAGCAAGTCAAAAGAAAGTGGGAGGAAAACGGTGATAAGAATCACCAATACAACAACAACAGCAATTACAACAATAATCGCAACAATTATCCCAACAATTGCAACATCAATCGCAACTACAACAAACGGCCCAACAACAACAACAACAACAACAACAACAGCAACTACAACAATCATCCCAACAACAATAATAACCGCAACAACAACAACAATCAGAAGCAACTATGCCAAAGGTGTGAAAAGAATCACTCGGGGTTCTGCACCAAATTTTGCAACAAGTGTAAAAGAAATGGTCATAGCGCGGCGAAGTGTGAGGTCTACGGACCAGGGGTTAATAGAACGAAAGGAACAAATGGTGTCGGAACGAGTAATGGCGGAGCAAGTAGTGTCGGAGCAAGTTATGCCAATGTAGTTTGTTATAAATGTGGAAAACCAGGCCACATTATTAGAAATTGCCCGAACCAGGAGAACACGAATGGACAAGGCCGTGGAAGAGTTTTCAATATTAATGCGGTAGAGGCACAGGAAGACCCGGAGCTTGTTACGGGTACGTTTCTTATTGACAATAAATCTGCTTACGTTTTATTTGATTCGGGTGCGGATAGAAGCTATATGAGTAGAGATTTTTGTGCTAAATTAAGTTGTCCATTGACGCCTTTGGATAGTAAATTTTTACTCGAATTAGCAAATGGTAAATTAATTTCAGCAGATAATATATGTCGGAATCGAGAAATTAAACTGGTTAGTGAAACATTTAAGATTGATTTGATACCAGTAGAGTTAGGGAGTTTTGATGTGATAATCGGTATGGACTGGTTGAAAGAAGTGAAAGCGGAGATCGTTTG
The DNA here is from genome assembly GCF_046630445.1 of Rutidosis leptorrhynchoides. Lineage (NCBI taxonomy): Eukaryota > Viridiplantae > Streptophyta > Magnoliopsida > Asterales > Asteraceae > Rutidosis > Rutidosis leptorrhynchoides. Next base: position 400,300,878 of record NC_092333.1, read on the forward strand.
TTACAAAAATGCAATTCGCATTATACGAGAAAAAGGAAAACCCTTAATGGTGTACGGAGAAAAGGGCAACACGAAGCTACATCTTATTAGTAATTTGAAGGCACAAAAACTAATAAGAAAAGGTTGCTATGCTGTTCTAGCACACGTCGAGAAAGTACAAACTGAAGAAAAGAGCATCAATGATGTTCCCATTGCAAAAGAATTTCCCGATGTATTTCCGAAAGAATTACCGGGAACACCCCCACATCGATCCGTTGAATTTCAAATAGATCTTGTACCAGGAGCTGCACCAATAGCTCGTGCTCCTTACAGACTCGCACCCAGCGAGATGAAAGAACTGCAAAGCCAATTACAAGAACTTTTAGAGCGTGGTTTCATTCGACCAAGCACATCACCGTGGGGAGCTCCTGTTTTGTTTGTCAAGAAGAAAGATGGTACATTCAGGTTGTGTATCGACTACCGAGAGTTGAACAAACTTACCATCAAGAACCGCTACCCACTACCGAGAATCGACGACTTATTTGATCAACTACAAGGCTCGTCTGTTTATTCAAAGATTGACTTACGTTCCGGGTATCATCAAATGCGGGTGAAAGAAGATGATATTCCAAAGACTGCTTTCAGAACACGTTACGGTCATTACGAGTTTATGGTCATGCCGTTTGGTTTAACTAATGCACCAGCTGTGTTCATGGACCTTATGAACCGAGTGTGTGGACCATACCTTGACAAGTTTGTCATTGTTTTCATTGATGACATACTTATTTACTCAAAGAATGACCAAGAACACGGTGAACATTTGAGAAAGGTGTTAGAAGTATTGAGGAAGGAAGAATTGTACGCTAAGTTTTCAAAGTGTGCATTTTGGTTGGAAGAAGTTCAATTCCTCGGTCACATAGTGAACAAAGAAGGTATTAAGGTGGATCCGGCAAAGATAGAAACTGTTGAAAAGTGGAAAACCCCGAAAACTCCGAAACACATACGCCAGTTTTTAGGACTAGCTGGTTACTACAGAAGGTTCATCCAAGACTTTTCCAGAATAGCAAAACCCTTGACTGCATTAACGCATAAAGGGAAGAAATTTGAATGGAATGATGAACAAGAGAAAGCGTTTCAGTTATTGAAGAAAAAGCTAACTACGGCACCTATATTGTCATTGCCTGAAGGGAATGATGATTTTGTGATTTATTGTGACGCATCAAAGCAAGGTCTCGGTTGTGTATTAATGCAACGAACGAAGGTGATTGCTTATGCGTCTAGACAATTGAAGATTCACGAACAAAATTATACGACGCATGATTTGGAATTAGGCGCGGTTGTTTTTGCATTAAAGACTTGGAGGCACTACTTATATGGGGTCAAAAGTATTATATATACCGACCACAAAAGTCTTCAACACATATTTAATCAGAAACAACTGAATATGAGGCAGCGTAGGTGGATTGAATTATTGAATGATTACGATTTTGAGATTCGTTACCACCCGGGGAAGGCAAATGTGGTAGCCGATGCCTTGAGCAGGAAGGATAGAGAACCCATTCGAGTAAAATCTATGAATATAATGATTCATAATAACATTACTACTCAAATAAAGGAGGCGCAACAAGGAGTTTTAAAAGAGGGAAATTTAAAGGATGAAATACCCAAAGGATCGGAGAAGCATCTTAATATTCGGGAAGACGGAACCCGGTATAGGGCTGAAAGGATTTGGGTACCAAAATTTGGAGATATGAGAGAAATGGTACTTAGAGAAGCTCATAAAACCAGGTACTCAATACATCCTGGAACGGGGAAGATGTACAAGGATCTCAAGAAACATTTTTGGTGGCCGGGTATGAAAGCCGATGTTGCTAAATACGTAGGAGAATGTTTGACGTGTTCTAAGGTCAAAGCTGAGCATCAGAAACCATCAGGTCTACTTCAACAACCCGAAATCCCGGAATGGAAATGGGAAAACATTACCATGGATTTCATCACTAAATTGCCAAGGACTGCAAGTGGTTTTGATACTATTTGGGTAATAGTTGATCGTCTCACCAAATCAGCACATTTCCTACCAATAAGAGAAGATGACAAGATGGAGAAGTTAGCACGACTGTATTTGAAGGAAGTCGTCTCCAGACATGGAATATCAATCTCTATTATCTCTGATAGGGATGGCAGATTTATTTCAAGATTCTGGCAGACATTACAGCAAGCATTAGGAACTCGTCTAGACATGAGTACTGCCTATCATCCACAAACTGATGGGCAGAGCGAAAGGACGATACAAACGCTTGAAGACATGCTACGAGCATGTGTTATTGATTTCGGAAACAGTTGGGATCGACATCTACCGTTAGCAGAATTTTCCTACAACAACAGCTACCATTCAAGCATTGAGATGGCGCCGTTTGAAGCACTTTATGGTAGAAAGTGCAGGTCTCCGATTTGTTGGAGTGAGGTGGGGGATAGACAGATTACGGGTCCGGAGATTATACAAGAAACTACCGAGAAGATCATCCAAATTCAACAACGGTTGAAAACCGCCCAAAGTCGACAAAAGAGTTACGCTGACATTAAAAGAAAAGATATAGAATTTGAAATTGGAGAGATGGTCATGCTTAAAGTTTCACCTTGGAAAGGCGTTGTTCGATTTGGTAAACGAGGGAAATTAAATCCAAGGTATATTGGACCATTCAAGATTATTGATCGTGTCGGACCAGTAGCTTACCGACTTGAGTTACCTCAACAACTCGCGGCTGTACATAACACTTTCCACGTCTCGAATTTGAAGAAATGTTTTGCTAAAGAAGATCTCACTATTCCGTTAGATGAAATCCAAATCAACGAAAAACTCCAATTCATCGAAGAACCCGTCGAAATAATGGATCGTGAGGTTAAAAGACTTAAGCAAAACAAGATACCAATTGTTAAGGTTCGATGGAATGCTCGTAGAGGACCCGAGTTCACCTGGGAGCGTGAAGATCAGATGAAGAAGAAATACCCGCATCTATTTCCAGAAGATTCGTCAACACCTTCAACAGCTTAAAATTTCGGGACGAAATTTATTTAACGGGTAGGTACTGTAGTGACCCGAACTTTTCCATGTTTATATATATTAATTGAGATTGATGTTTACATGATTAAATGTTTCCAACATGTTAAGCAATCAAACTTGTTAAGACTTGATTAATTGAAATAGGTTTCATATAGACAATTGACCACCCAAGTTGACCGGTGATTCACGAACGTTAAAACTTGTAAAAAAAAAAAACTATATGATGACATATATATGGGTATATATATAGTTAACATGATATTATGATAAGTAAACATATCATTAATTATATTAACAATGAACTACATATGTAAAAACAAGACTACTAACTTAATGATTTTGAAACGAGACATATATGTAACGTTTATCGTTGTAACGACATTTAATGTATATATATCATATTAAGAGATATTCGTACATCATAATATCATGATAATATAATAATTTAAAATCTCTTTTGATATTATAAACATTGGGTTAACAACATTTAACAAGATCGTTAACCTAAAGGTTTCAAAACAACACTTACATGTAACGACTAACGATGACTTAACGACTCAGTTAAAATGTATATACATGTAGTGTTTTAATATGTATTTATACACTTTTGAAAGACTTCAATACACTTATCAAAATACTTCTACTTAACAAAAATGCTTACAATTACATTCTCGTTCAGTTTCATCAACAATTCTACTCGTATGCACCCGTATTCGTACTCGTACAATACACAGCTTTTAGATGTATGTACTATTGGTATATACACTCCAATGATCAGCTCTTAGAAGCCCATGTGAGTCACCTAACACATGTGGGAACCATCATTTGGCAACTAGCATGAAATATCTCATAAGATTACAAAAATATGAGTAATCATTCATGACTTATTTACATGAAAACAAAATTACATATCCTTTATATCTAATCCATACACCAACGACCAAAAACACCTACAAACACTTTCATTCATCAATTTTCTTCATCTAATTGAACTCTCTCAAGTTCTATCTTCAAGTTCTAAGTGTTCTTCATAAATTCCAAAAGTTCTAGTTTCATAAAATCAAGAATACTTTCAAGTTTGCTAGCTCACTTCCAATCTTGTAAGGTGATCATCCAACCTCAAGAAATCTTTGTTTCTTACAGTAGGTTATCATTCTAATACAAGGTAATAATCATATTCAAACTTTGGTTCAATTTCTATAACTATAACAATCTTATTTCAAGTGATGATCTTACTTGAACTTGTTTTCGTGTCATGATTTTGCTTCAAGAACTTTGAGCCATCCAAGGATCCATTGAAGCTAGATCCATTTTTCTCTTTTCCAGTAGGTTCATCCAAGGAACTTAAGGTAGTAATGATGTTCATAACATCATTCGATTCATACATATAAAGCTATCTTATTCGAAGGTTTAAACTTGTAATCACTAGAACATAGTTTAGTTAATTCTAAACTTGTTCGCAAACAAAAGTTAATCCTTCTAACTTGACTTTTAAAATCAACTAAACACATGTTCTATATCTATATGATATGCTAACTTAATGATTTAAAACCTGGAAACACGAAAAACACCGTAAAACCGGATTTACGCCGTCGTAGTAACACCGCGGGCTGTTTTGGGTTAGTTAATTAAAAACTATGATAAACTTTGATTTAAAAGTTGTTATTCTGAGAAAATGATTTTTATTATGAACATGAAACTATATCCAAAAATTATGGTTAAACTCAAAGTGGAAGTATGTTTTCTAAAATGGTCATCTAGACGTCGTTCTTTCGACTGAAATGACTACCTTTACAAAAACGACTTGTAAATTATTTTTCCGACTAGAAACCTATACTTTTTTTGTTTAGATTCATAAAATAGAGTTCAATATGAAACCATAGCAATTTGATTCACTCAAAACGGATTTAAAATGAAGAAGTTATGGGTAAAACAAGATTGGATAATTTTTCTCATTTTAGCTACGTGAAAATTGGTAACAAATCTATTCCAACCATAACTTAATCAACTTGTATTATATATTATGTAATCTTGAGATACCATAGACACGTATACAATGTTTCGACCTATCATGTCGACACATCTATATATATTTCGGAACAACCATAGACACTCTATATGTGAATGTTGGAGTTAGCTATACAGGGTTGAGGTTGATTCCAAAATATATATAGTTTGAGTTGTGATCAATACTGAGATACGTATACACTGGGTCGTGGATTGATTCAAGATAATATTTATCGATTTATTTCTGTACATCTAACTGTGGACAACTAGTTGTAGGTTACTAACGAGGACAGCTGACTTAATAAACTTAAAACATCAAAATATATTAAAAGTGTTGTAAATATATTTTGAACATACTTTGATATATATGTATATATTGTTATAGGTTCGTGAATCAACCAGTGGCCAAGTCTTACTTCCCGACGAAGTAAAAAAATCTGTGAAAGTGAGTTATAGTCCCACTTTTAAAATCTAATATTTTTGGGATGAGAATACATGCAGGTTTTATAAATGATTTACAAAATAGACACAAGTACGTGAAACTACATTCTATGGTTGAATTATCGAAATCGAATATGCCCCTTTTTATTAAGTCTGGTAATCTAAGAATTAGGGAACAGACACCCTAATTGACGCGAATCCTAAAGATAGATCTATTGGGCCTAACAAACCCCATCCAAAGTACCGGATGCTTTAGTACTTCGAAATTTATATCATATCCGAAGGGTGTCCCGGAATGATGGGGATATTCTTATATATGCATCTTGTTATTGTCGGTTACCAGGTGTTCACCATATGAATGATTTTTATCTCTATGTATGGGATGTGTATTGAAATATTAAATCTTGTGGTCTATTGTTACGATTTGATATATATATAGGTTAAACCTATAACTCACCAACATTTTTGTTGACGTTTTAAGCATGTTTATTCTCAGGTGATTATTAAGAGCTTCCGCTGTCGCATACTTAAATAAGGACAAGATTTGGAGTCCATGCTTGTATGATATTGTGTAAAAACTGCATTCAAGAAACTTATTTTGTTGTAACATATTTGTATTGTAAACCATTATGTAATGGTCGTGTGTAAACAGGATATTTTAGATTATCATTATTTGATAATCTACGTAAAGCTTTTTAAACCTTTATTGATGAAATAAAGGTTATGGTTTGTTTAAAAATGAATGCAGTCTTTGAAAAACGTCTCATATAGAGGTCAAAACCTCGCAACGAAATCAATTAATATGGAACGTTTTTAATCAATAAGAACGGGACATTTCACAAGTCCCGCAACAAATAAGCACACACAAAAGTCTAAGTCTAGGCACCTATCTCAAGTCGCCTAAATCCCTTAGACCATGCTCTGATACCACTTGTAACAACCCAACCCGTATTAAAACTGGCCCATAAATTTTTTTTTCCTTTTAATACGCTTTAAATAACACTTTAGGTCTTAATTGTTTTTCCATAAACATCTTTAATTACAATAGAAGGTTTAATAACCTTAAAACATTTAATACATTAGTTAATTGTCCAAACAGACATACACGACCCGACTAGTTTAGTTTCCAACAAACCGAGCATGGTGATTTGGGACTACGCTACCCAAATCTTAATCGAGTATAAAAGCAAGATATTCTAAGCAACCTAGCCAAGATTTCTAATCCCCAAGCTTACCCGAGCCGCCAAGCATGCGAACCTATAAAAATAGCAACAACGAGAGGGTAAGCTAACGCTTAGTGAATGATAATATACTACATACATATATATGTATAAAATGGACACGCCACACAAATATCAAATATCGCATACCGAAGCATCCATGTATAAGGCAACTACACTAAGCATACCGTACGGTCTCTAAGCATCAAGCTAAAAATGAATCAACAAAATATAAGTTCACCATGACAATGGGAACAACGCCAAATAAGCTACACCCGGAGGGCTAGTTACATCACAACAATACATTAATGTGTGTATATATATATATATATATATATATATATATATATATATATATATATATATATATATATATATATATATATATAAACAACCAAGGTTAACCCCTTAACCCGATACTGAGAACCAAATGCCACCATGAAGATTGGCCGAACTACACGAGCCTTAGTAATCCGAAACCACACGAGATTACTATCTTCACAACAATATCGAGGTTGGCCGGACTACACGAGCCTTAGTAATCCGAATATACACGAGATTACTACCTCAATAAGATGACCGAACTACACGCGTCATCGTGAATCCGAACTACACGAGATTCACTTCCGATAAGATGACCGAACTACACGCGTCATCGTGAATCCGAACTACACGAGATCCACTTCTCCAATTCAAAACCCACGGTCACGGGATTATAAAATCCACCAATCGGGGTTATCCACATCACAACAACATCAACCCTTCGCCAATGGGGTTATATACTCCACATCACACACGCGTGTGATAACGTACACACAAAATGTGCATCTCGCCAAAGGTGGTCAACCAAAATGCACAACCGTGCCAATTGGACCTATACACAAGTCCATCAAATCCACCTATATGTGAAGTGAGCTCTATGACCGAGAACCACTTCACCCGACCCGCACCCATCCTACACATACATATGCATATAGGATATTAACACTCACCTTGTCGCCTTGAAGAATGCTTCCAAGAAATCATCAACTCGTCAATGGAAAGTACCTATTCCATTATCACAAATTCAACAACACACTTAGATTGGATTTACAAACCGACCCAATTTGACACTTAGTGCAAATTCGACCCAAATGCACTTCCAAGGACAAACCGCGCCCAAACTAACCAATTATCACTAACACAAGTGATAATGGTCCTAATATGCCAATTAAACCCGAACACAAGTGTTAAACACTTATCGTACTCCAAATCGCCCATAAACCCTAATTTTGACCCATAAGGTCAAAATCTCACCATTTACAAGTCTTGACACCAAAACACGTTTAACTCGGGTTTATACTTCAACTTAATCCATTTTAAGTTTATAAACCTTATTAAATCAATAATCGGGTCAAAATCATCATCAAACCCTAATTGCTTCCAACATCTCAATAATCACTAAATGCTAGTGATTTCACCCAAATTGCAAGTCTCACAAGCATGAACTTGTACACCAAACCCAAAACCTGCCAATAATAACAACAACCCCAAATATTGGTGTTAATCTCCAATTAACAACTAAATGGGTTCCATCGATGAACATACAAGCCAAAAGCCTCAAATTTGAATGATGAACACGAAAATGAAATTCGGAGTTAGAGCTTACCACTAGTATCACCGTGTAGCTAAGAACGAGGAGAACAAACTTATCAACTACGCCAAAGATCAAAACCCGCTTCTTCCTTTCCAAAATCCCACTCGAATCACTTGGGTGTTTGAGTTTTCTTGAGAGAAAATGAAAAGAAAAGATAAAAGAAAATAAGAAAAAGAATGAGTGGATGAGGTTAAAACCCCAAATCTGGCTCAAACGCGAAAAGACTAAAATGCCCTTGCTCCTCATTTAAAATTACACAAAATCGGTGCCAGTCTGCCCGTATTGCCGCGCCGCGGCCTTATTTGTCGCGCCGCGATGATTGCCTCAAACTGGTGGCTTTATTTACAAGCTTTCTGATCCTGATTCTAGTGTAATGCCGCGCCGCGGCCTTCTGTGTCGCGCCGCGACTCAAGGCTCGACTTGAGCCCTTCTCCCGCGTACAAGACTTTAACACCCAAACATGTCTCAAATCCTTCAAACTCTAGTCGTACCTACACCATACACCTATATATCATGTACGGAGAAAAACGGGGTGTTACACCATTTAGGCCATCTACAATTTTACTGTTTCCTCTGCATCTAATGCAGCCATATCTGAATCGTTGGTTATCAATCCGAGGTGGTTTCAAGAAAATTGTATTTTTAGATGATTAAACGCTGATGGTAATATGGTGGAATATAAAAGGTTCTCTGGTAAAAATAAATGAGCACGCATATATATCAAGATTATAATAAGGTTGTTTTGAATGAAAAGTCGAAATTGGTTTGCTGAAGCTGTGACAAAATTTTGCTACTTTGAAAGGGATTATCAAGTTATTTTGGGTAATAATAACACTAAGGAATTAGCACAATTATGTGTTAAACGTTTACTCAGTTTCTGAGGGTTTTTCAGGTGCATAACTATATGCATAAATCTTTCCTTCCGTAGATGAAGTGCGGTTGGTTCATCCTCTAGATTGAAGTGTTTTCAAGAATTATGAAAGGTTTGAACGCAGATTGTAATCGCCAAGATACAAATGAAGTTTAAAATGAAATCAAGTGGCAAACTTGAAGAAATGTTTAGTTTCATATGTTATAATCAATAATTTAATTCATTTTAATTGTCCAATATTATTAGTCCACAGTCGATAGTCCACAGTTAACAGTCCAATAATTCATATATAGTTTAATATATAATATTCGAATTAATTAATACGTTTCGTGACCCGTATACGTCTCAGACTCGATCACAACTCAAACTATATATATTATTGTAGAATCAACCTCAACCATGTATAGCTAACTCCCGCATTATTGCATATAGAGTGTCTATGGATATTCCAAATAATATATATAGATGCGTCGATATGATATGTCAAAACCTTGTATACGTGTCCTGATATTTAAAGTGCGTAAAAATAAATAACAGAAATTAAATGACGATAAATAAAGTGCGTAAAGTAAATAACAGAAATTAAATGACGATAAGTAAAATTGCGAGAATGTAAATTGCGATAAATAAATTGCGATAAATAAAATGTAATCAGTTAGCTAGGAACAGTTAGCGTGGATTCTTAACAACATTTTTCTCGTTGTTAATTTGTTTGTTTCTAACAAGTTTTATTTTGTCCAGTGTTTTCTTCATTATGCCACTTGTTGGATTCTGATAGATCAAAATCCAAATATGAAATTGAATGAAAATGGTTATTCTGTGGTGAACGGATACGTATATCGGTGGTTGTAAATAGGATCGTAAATGACTATTGAATTAGATTTGGAAGAATGTACAGTATACTTATTAATGTGAAATCTGAATATTCCTCGAGTATTACCTACCCGTTAAAATATTTTCAACATTAACAGTTTGTACGAAAGAATTTTTAATTACAATCTTTATGAAAACATATATACATATATATTTTCTTCAGATGTAATCATGGATTCATTGAGTTAATATGATATTAAACTCATTTGGTTTACCGTTAGAACTAGAATACATAATCTCTAAAACATTTAGAGATTACTTAATCGTTATGAAGAACGAAGATAATCGATGTAGAACGATACGTAGAACGATGATTATACTCGAGGTACAGAATGAGATGTTGAGGCATGGATTGTTGATGGTACTGGTGCTGTTACTGATGGTACTGTTGGTGTCGGTGATGTTGCTGAAGCTGGTAAATTTTGCACCATATTCTCCAGATTGATTACTCGAGCGCGAAGTTCGTTGATTTCTTTTATTATTCCGGGATGATTGTCGGTCGGAACGAGTGAATGAATAAGGTTTAGAATCTGAGATAGTATGTAATCATGACGAGATATTCGGAAAATGAGAGAGAAAATAGTATCACGAACAGGTTCGAGGGTAAGTGCTTCAGGTTTTTTGCCAAGAGTGCAGGTTGGTGGGTGGAAGGGATCGCCTTCTTCTCGTCTCCATCTGTTAAGTCGACTACGAACCCATCAGATGAATTGGGGATGGTTGATTGGTTGATTCATTCTAATGATGCTGCCTTCGGAGCTTAGGTGAACATCCATGTCGGAATAGCTGTCGGAATCCGAGGAATTCGAACTGGTTGAGAGATTCATCTCGTACGATCAGATGAAGGATTTTCGATTAGAAATAGATTACAGAATGTAGATTAGTACCCTGCAATACATAATTTACATATGCATATATAATACTAAAATCCCATAAGTTACGAAGGAATCTACGGAAGTTGTCAGGCAAAGGTAACAATAACAGATACGCTAAGATATGAATTTATCTATACATTGTCTATGCAATAGAGACAGTAAGACGTGTCTAGATTAAGAATGATAAGCAGGTAATTTCCTAAGGATGATAAGCGGATGATTTCTGACTAGAAATGATAAGCAAAACTTTTGACATGCAGACACGGTCGAAGTCCAGACTCACTAATGCATCTAAACAACTATCAGTTAGACACACTAATGTATGACCTGGTTCACTAAGACCTCGGCTCTGATACCAACTGAAAGGACCCGTCCTAATCCATCTGAACGAAGTCTTCAACAGTTGATCCCATTACGAGGTTCTGACCTCTATATGCCATGAACGACTCCATGTAATATGAGCAAATGCACAGCGGAAGGTTTCTTTCATACCTGAGAATAAACATGCTTTCAAGTGTCAACCAAAAGGTTGGTGAGTTCATAAGTTTATTATAAAACAATAAAATTCATCATTTTAATAGACCACAAGATTTAAATACTGCATGGTACAAATGGGCCCGAATCTTATACCCACCTGTAATGTACATGCTATATCTTTTAAATACGGTACATCTTTCTCGTGTACGAAACCATTTTCATAAATCATAGTAACCGTACACATATCTTGTGCACAAAATAAAATACACATAACCTGTGTATAAAATCATTCTCTCGATATATAACATTCACATCAACTGGTGGCAATTATCTTGTCCACATAATTCAATGGTGACAATTATCATGTCCACATAATTCAATGGTGGCAATTATCATGTCCACATAATTCAATAATAATCCGCAGAACTTCTGTCTGCATAATAATTCATTCGAGGAATGTTTTACTTGTGTCTATCTCGTCAAACATTTATAAAAGCATTTCATATATTCTCAGTTCAAAATATATTTCAAAAGCATTTAATAAAGCAGTTATAAAAAAACAGCGCATGTATTCTCAGTTCCAAAAATGTAAAGAGTAAAAGGGAATCAAATGAACTCACCATACTGTATTTTGTAGTAAAAATACATATGACGTCATTTAACAAGTGTAGAATTGACCTCGGATTCACGAACCTATATCATTTATATATATTAACACATATATTTGTAATCGAACAAATTATTATATCTTGAATTATATATTATATATATTTAATTTGTATGTATCTTTAAAAATGACAAATGTTTATATAGTTATATTATATTAAAAATACATCATTTGTTATATATGAATATTTATAAAAAAAAATGTTTATAATATGTAATAGTATTATAAGTATAATTTTATATACATAATATTTATTTGTTGTAAAAATAATAATAATGATAATACTAGTAATAAAAATAATGATAATAATAATAATGATAATAATTTGTAATAATAATAATAATACTTATGTTCATAATAATAATAATAATAATAATAATAATAATATAAATAATAATAATACTAATACTAATGAAAATACTACCTCAATAGAAGTAGCTCTTAAAAAAAAATAACGCTCCTGCCAGGATTCGAACCTGTGACCTACCACTATCCCGACTCACACATAAACCACTCAACCATTTCCATTTTCCTGAGATTAACCCATCACCTTTATTTATAACCCGTATTATTATGGTTCCATCTTCTTCATTTTTATAATCTTGATCGACCAAAGGATAATCCTAACATCTACTTCCGATCATCCCATTATCATCATTTAATAATGCCATCACCATAATCATCTCGTTTTTAATTTATCCACACTATTTTTATCATCATCTTTCATCATCATTAATCTAATACATCATCATCATTGTTTCCATTATTATCGAATGATTATTAACATCATAATCTTCACTAATCGTAAACATAACTCGATCTTCATATCCATCATCTAATCATCTAATATCACATCATCATCATCGTATCTCACCATAATATAACGATCTTATGCAGCTTTTTCCATTTTAATCATCATCATCGTATCGAAGAGGAGCGTAACCATTAGCATCGAGTAGCAGCTGCAATGAAGACAGCCGTTTACGCAGAAATAAAAGGAAATAGCGGCTGCAGTTTGATCAAGTAGTAGTAGCAACTTTAATGGTGTTGTGTTGGGTTGTCATTGTTAAAAAAAAAAATTTAGACCGATGTCCCAATATGAAAAGTCTAATAACACGGTCCAATCTAAATTAAATGTACATGATCCGTTGTAATATTCGGCCCAACACAGTGAGCTGGATCTTAGCCTAATAAGGCAACTAAAAGCTCTCGGCCCATCATGTCAAATGAACTCTCGGCCAAAGAAAGAAAAAAAAATGAATAAACCCTCCAAAACAAAAGACGTATGCAATAATAGGGAATTTGTTTATTGTGCAAGTGAGATTATTTAATCCATGGATATCGACTACCGATATAAATATATATAAAACAGCCTCCACTATTTCAATTCATCATTATCAACGTGTGATAATGCTTTTACACGTCAAATTGTAGAATGGGTCATCTATGAGTTTGTAAAGTGTTCCACGTCCCTTTCCATTATCCTGGATCGTAGCAACTAGGTGACCCTCAATCGATAATGATGTTAAATTAAATTCAATATTATACGCACCTCTTTTAATAAAAAGAAACAAGATTTAATGAGTGAGAGTTTTCTTTCAACCCACTTTGACAAATCAGGAGAATAAAGAAGATAACAGCTGGAAAGAAAAGAAAAAGCATCCTTTGCGGCAACATTCAGGTTATATAAATAACTATTGTTTAAAAAAAATATGCTTAGTTCGACCAGCTGTTTTCCCAGCTTCGAATAACAGAAGGAGGAAAATTGAAGTTAATTGATGGTGAGATGTGACGGTTTGCAAGGGAAGTCGAAGGTTAGCTGTAACGAAATAGAAACAGCAAATAAACTGTTTTGGGTTGTGAGATGATCACGGTTAGGAAGTAAACTGGATGAGCTTGATGAATCGTTTGGTCTTGGTCAAGAAAAGAAACAAAGATTATCGAGAAAAGATAAGTATATGTAAAAGGTGAAGGTTTATGATTTGTTTGAATAAGATATGTAGTGCAAGTCTTAATTTATTTGTTGTGGATTATTTCTCTGACAGAAAACAGGTTGAATAATTTATAATAATTCGATGGTGTGGTGGTTGTTTTTAAGAGAGAGAGATAGAAAAGTGGAGAAGTGGCGTACAGGGATATCGAGTGTGTTATATCTTTTCCGTTTCTTGTTATCTGATTGAAGTGCAGCAATAATTTCATAGAGTATAAGTGAAATAGAACGATTACTACAGCAACGAGACTTGATCGAAATTGTATTGTAGCAAGATTGTGTCGACAAGGATATTCGGTAGAAGTAGAAGACAAGAGAAAGAAAATACAGAGAATAAGAATCAGATAAAGACATAGAATGAATCGAATAATTTGCAGTACATTGTGATATTAGATATGGACATATTTATCAATCAAGCAGACAGATTACACAGATATAACAATGACATGAAACTGAATTACGTAATTATCTCATATTTATTTTTATATACCGTATTTTTATATTTGTATATGTATTTATATATGAATATGTATCTTGTAATTATATAGTAAATATATATATATTTGTATTTTAAATTATATTGTGAATTATAATAATAACATTATTTATATAAATGTTAACATCTAATATTAATAATAATACTATTAATAACAATAATTTATAAGAGTAATAATATTGATATCAATAATAAGTTTAATAATAATAATGATAATAATTCTATTATTAATGATACTACTAAAATTAGTTATAATAATATTGATATTATTAATGATAGTAATAATATCAATAAATGTAATATAATGACTTATACATATCTAGTTCTTATATATACATTTATATCTCATATCTGAATTAATAATATCGATAATGCAAGTATTAATATCATTAATAACATTTAGCAATAATAATGAAGGTAATAATAATAATATTTATATATCATTTATATTTTAACTTGTAATTACAAATAATATATTAACTTTACACTATATTATATAATATCATTTATTAAATATTATATATCACCATATATTAATAATTATTAATAGAAATCATATATAGACTTGTAATAATGTATATGTATCATAGTAATTTATTTATTCTATTTATTGTTTTACATATTTAATCACTAATGATTAAAGCATACTATATTAATTCAAAATAGTATATATGCACTTGTAATTATATATATATTTACATTTTTATTTACACATAGTTGTTCGTGAATCGTCGGGATTGGTAAAAGGGCAAATGTATTCATGTAAACTGTTCCAAAGTTTTCGAGACTTAACATTACAGACTTTGCTTATCGTGTTGAGATCATATAAAGATTAAGTTTAAATTTGGTCGAAAATCTCCGGGTCGTCACAACCCATGCCTTATCGGCAATGGGTTTCCCATTAACAGTGACAACCTTTTTATTTTCCCTGTAAGCAGTACCCGAACCAGTAGCCCCATTAAATCCCTCATTGGTTACCCACATTTGACTTTTATGTAAATGTTTCTTAAAATAAACATTATCTTGAAGAATTTTCTTGAATTACATGTTGATTAGACCTTTGTGAGTTATGTCTAAACGACATATTATTCTTAGGAGGAGAAGCTGATCTAAACTTTTGAAACCTTTTAGGGGGACTCAGCTCAATCCTCCTCCTGGGTGCTATGTAACGTTTAGAATAGTGTATAGCCCTATGACCTCCCAACCTGCAGTGTAAACATGAACGCGTAGTCTCTATACCTTCATCCCTGAAATAGGAATTAAATCTAGGTCTATATGCAAATGGAGATCTATGTCTCTGAGGTTCGGGTGGAGACCTCCTGTCTACAGGGGATCTCTCAGGAGTTCTAACCGGAGACCTTTTAGGTGGAGGAACATACTTCGGTGGCGAATTAGACGCTGGTTTCAAGAAGTCCTCCTCCTCAAAATTAGGACCTTTAACAAATTTAATTGGTGATCGGTTCCTAATCCTAATAGGTCTCTGATTAACAAGATTTTTCAGTATTTTAACTTGTTTAGGGTTAGGTTTATCTACCTTATTGGTCTTATCTACCCCTACTTTAGGAGTCTCTAATGTACCTACCCATTTAACCTTTTCTTGTTCAGTTTCAGTTGGTTGAATTGGAACATAATCCTCACCGAACTGTTTTTCAGATGGTGAGAAACTATAATCATGCTCAAAAGGAGGAGGACACTGTTTATAATCAAATCACCACTAGTTTCTTTTCCTCCTACGTTTTGACAATACTCTAGAACAAAAGCAGACCTCTTATAGATATAAGCCTTATCTCTTTCTTTCTCATAACTAATCCTAAAGGATTATTTATCTCTCTTAAGCTCATCTATCTCAGTAATCTGTCTCATAATGGTCTGAGTATTTAATAGCATATTTGACTTCAAATCTGTCACCTGGTCATCTAATGTTTTAATGATTTCCCTAAACTCTTTTTCCCTAGATTTAAGGAACAAATTGTCCTCATACTATTTCTTAAGAACCTGATTACCCTTTTTAAGCACATCAATTTCCTGTTCTAAGGCAGTACAGTTATAACAGTTTAGGAAAATGTCAGACAACCTTTTCACCTGATTACACGTCTTCACTGACTCCCTAAGTTCATTCAGTTCATGATGTAAACTAACACATTTTTCACAAACATTGTTGGTTTCAGGAGTTACCTTAGATTTATTAGAGGAGTCTGCCATAAATGCATATAGACGAGTGACCTTCTCCTTACCAGATTCTGATTCAGACTCCGATTCCAATTCTGAACTTGAGTTATCTGAACCTAACTCCAAGTTGACCAACTTTTCCTTATTCAATTCCTTCGTCTTGACAGTTGCTGAGTTACACACAGAAGATGACCAACATACACACAAGATTTCTTTGAGTCGTCATCTGAAGAGGATGACTCACTGTCTGTCCATATGCCACCATCACTGTGAATAGCCCACTTAAACTTCTCTTGCACCCTTTTGTTTACATACCCTCTATGCAAGTAATTCACCCAGTACCATGCTCGGTCAATCCTATCTTCCATTCTGCATCCAAGGCACTTGCACTGTTTATCTCTACCAACACAACCCATCTTTTCTCTCTCAGCCTTTTCCTTTCCAACCTCTTCCTCAGAAATTTGAACCCTCATAATATTCGCATGGTGATCGAAAGCATCAGTTACATCAAGAGACCAGTCTTAGGACTCATCATAATAGGTAACAGCTAAGGCCTTTGTAGATTCATCCACAAGTGGAACGTTAACCGTATTTTTCGATTCTCGTTTCTGATTATGGAATGGATTATGAAAGCCTGGTTGCTTTGGCTTAGTGCAGTTTCTCTTAATGTGACCCAACTCATGATAGTTGTGACACCTGACTTTATTCATATCGAAGCCAAACTTGGTGTTCTTGCTCACACCCAAGTGTTTCTCACCAGTCTTCTCAAAATATCTCTTGGCCCTACGAATAACACTACCCATAGCCCAAAGGATATCCATTTTCTCCATCTCATTTTCATCTATCTGATCATAGTCCTCTCGTTACAAGTGACTGTTACCTATTCTACCATGCAACAAGCCATTGTAAGAATTCACAACCATAGCGACCAACGCCATATCCACCTCAACCCCTTGAATTGTATGCAAATGAATATTTTCAGTTCTCAAGACCTCAGTACTCGCATCCTTGCTCGAAGTTGTATGATAAAGAATACTTTGTGGTGCATGAGTGACATAGCTAGACGTGACCTTCTGATTATTTGAAGTAAAAGCTGTTTGAGGTGGAGCATGTTTCTTATCAGCTGAACCAATTTTAGGAGCTTTATACACCACGCGGTTCTGAACTGTCTCCAACTTCTTCAACCTTTCTTGAAATTCAAGCTCATTTGCTTGTAGCTTGGTAACGAAGGCACTAAACGAGTTATCCAGGATTGCAAAGGATTTCTCAATCTCATGAATAATGGAATCCCACTTTATCGGTAGTCCCTCACGAAAACACTGTACTATCTTCTTATTAGGAAACACAATATCAACACGTTTGAGCTCTGTCAATACGTGATGATATCTAGCAACAACATCTTTCAATGATTCATCAGGTTGAACGGCAAAATTCTTCCATTCTTTCTTCAGAACCTTACCCTTAGTTTTCCTATACTCAGCACTCCCCTCATTTCCACTCTCAAGAGCATTCCACAAAGTATATGTGGTCTGGTGCATCTAAAATTAATGGAATATCTCCTTAGAAAGAGACTGAGTAAGATGACTGTATGCTTTGTATTGAAGATTGTAATCTTCTCTTTCTGCTGCACTGAGTTCCATTGGAGTCTTGGACTCACCATGGTCCTTAGTTGGAAAAGTATATTCAGTCTTTAAGAAATTATACAATCGAGAGTCTATTCCGTTTGATGAGATCAGAAACCTAGGTTTCCATTCTGCAAAGTCATCCAATGATTCAAGCCTAGGTACACGATAAGAACTACCAATCTCATTTTCTGTCTTAAGTAAGTGATGAAGACCCGACGAAGAAGCACCAACAAGAGCTGACTGCATTTCTAAAGAATCATAAATGTCTGACATTGTAACCGCATGGTTGCACTACACGGATGCAGAAATAAACACGGTTACACTACCCGGGTGCAAAATTTAACACGGATGCAGGTTACACAGTTGCAGAGTGTAACTGGATGAAATTATACGGTTGCAATGTATAACCGGATGGGTACAGGGTGTATTCGTACGGTTGTAGTTTTACACGGTTGAAGTTTAAACGGATGTAAATTACACGGATGCAGAGATGTATCCGTGCGGTTTCAGTATCCGGGTTATGTATCCGTATGGTTACAAGATGTAACCGTACGACTGTATGCTTGGTCGAATCTGGGCAGAAAACTGCACAGAAGCTAGGGTTTATGGTTTGGGTTGATCTAGCACTCGATCTGGAGCAAAATCACTGATTGTTTTACGTATAAAATAATGTTTTTGACCAGATTAACAATTTTACTTAGCAAGAACACGAATCAACACGTAAAAATTATGATTTAAATTGGGTTTTCGACAAAAATACTAAAAACACAAATTTTAAAACAATTTTGACAAAAACTGAACGTTTAATCAATCACACAAGCTCTGATACGACTTGTAGGATAGTGTAAATAGGATTAAACGATCTTAGATTCAATAACGAGTGCGGAAAATCTCGTTATTGGGTTTTATACTTAAAATACTCTAATATCCTTTGATCTTAATGAAGAAAACGACTTTAGTATGTTAAAGATCGACTTAGATGAATGCTAGAACACCAGGGTATTGGTTTAGACTTGTAGAATAGGTTAGGATTTGTAACCCTAACAATGAACTCGTAATACCCATTATATACACACATCACGTGCAACCGTGCGGTTGCACCTTGCAACCGTGCGGTTGCATTTCCTATCCGTATGGTTGCATACCTGCAACTGTGTGGTTGCATTCCAATAGTGAAAGTTAAACGTTAAAGCATCTCAACGTGATCGTAATGAACTCGGGGACTATAATGCACCAACAAAATGAAACAAAGAAAAAACCAGATAGAATAACTCCAAAAGTTAGAAGTGGCAAAATAGTGAAACGGAGAGTTGGGTAACAGGTCATAATGGGTTTAAATCGAATAAGGTTGTCTTGACTTGTCAACAATTATTTTTTCTACAAATTTTTGAATTTAGAACAATAGTTATTAATTCAGTATGTTAAAGGAATTAAATAAATGTGTTTTGAACAAATGTAATCATATATGTTCAAATCAAATAGTTATAGAGCTGAACTCTATATATATATATGACTTCACAGCCCGTTTTGACCACTTTAATTCTCTTTATAGGTCTAGTTTCTTTATATCATCACTATTTGCCATCTCCAGTAGAAGTAGATCAACTTGATACTGTACAACTCAAACGAATATGAAAACAAATATGAAGCATTCTCAAACGAAACTAAAACTAGGTGAACCAAACATTGTACAACTCTTTTATAGTTCATTAAAAGGAGGGTTTTATTATTAACTCAATACATAGGTTCCATAGTACACATTAAGAGTATTCATTATTCCCTAGTACAATTAAAGGTAGATATATAAGAAATAGTTGACGATGACTCCTGAAACCACCACGACCAAGTTTGTTACAATAAAGTAATGCAAAATGATTGAACTTGTATTATTATTTTGTGTATTATTGATTTGGTGGCAAACCTTTATCCATGTTCTATGGTTTGCTTTTATGATTAAGTTAGTTGTCATGTCCATGTGTGAGTTAGTTGTTATCTAGCTTTAATGGGTGGCTTAGTTGGTGTCTTAATCATTTTGTTCTTGTTTCATCTTGAATTTAAGCAAGACTACTTGTAAGCATTTATGCACCTTTGATTGATTACACATTACACATTACACATTACATTTTAAGGTTACATCTTATCATGTCATTTCATACACTTCTCATTTATATCAAATAGCTTTTTCTACATGGTATCAGATCCAGGTTAGGCGATTGCTTCTTAGTTTAGAAGAATTTTTCTTTGTGTTCTTATACACAAAGAAGGTTGAAGAAAAGCATTGTTCTTGCTAGCAATAATGGAGGTCGCATATGGAAATGGTGGAAGCATGAAATTGGAGATGGAGAAACTTGTTGGTGATTACAAGTTTTGGTGTATGTGCATGGAGGTTTATTATCAAGGTCAAGATTTGTGGAAATTTGTTGCCATGATTGGTGCAACAATTTCTATGAATGTCCTGAAGCAAGGATCACGAAGGAAATGGATGATCAAGTGTCGAAAGGGTCTCTTTGTGTTGGTGACATCAATTAACAAAGAGTGTGTTGATCATGTCCGTGATGAAAGCTCATCAAGGGAGGTTTGGGAAGTTCACAAGAATTTATATCATTCAAAAGTCACAAGAACAAATGTCACTTAAACAAGCAATGATAGGAATTTTGCATTAAGGGGGAGTGTTACAATAAAGTAATGCAAAATGATTGAACTTGTATTATTATTTTGTGTATTATTGATTTGGTGGCAAACTTTTATCCATGTTCTATGGTTTGCTTTTATGATTAAGTTAGTTGTCATGTCCATGTGTGATTTAGTTGTTAACTTGCTTCACATCCATTATTTTAGTTGGTAACTTTGATCATTATGTTTCTACTTTAATCTTGTATTTAAACAAGGGTTGTAACCATTTGGAAATCAATCCAACACATTCTACTTTCACTTGTTCATTCTTTTAGTTTACTAAACTTACATTTCCAGCAAGATATCTAGTTGTTTTAAGAAGCAATTGCCTAACCCGGCCCTAGATACCATTTAACAAAACATTATCACACTTCTTATACCACAAGCCGTTGCCTATTGATCCTTTCACATAACGAAGGATCCTTTTTGTTGCATCAAGATGAACATTAGTTGGACATTGCATAAATTGTGAAACAATGCCAACTGCGTAAGCAATTTCTGGCTATAGATCAAATTTCCAACCATTTGTCGGAACAACTTCACATCCTTGAGCTCTCTTCCTTGATCTTTCTTCATTTTTAGGTTTGGTTCCATTGGAGTAGTCATAGGCTTTGACTCCCCCATGTTGAAACGTTCCAAGAGACTTCTTGCATAACCCCTTTGAGAGATAAAGTACCCGTTTTCTAATTTATCAACTTCCAAGCCAAGGAAACATCCAATCTCCCCCAGATTCTTCATTTCAAAATGAACCAAAATATCATCACTTAAATGAGAGATTTCTGACTCGTTTCCTCCGGTGATAATCATGTCATCAACGTATAATAAAACCAAAACATGGAAACCTGATTCTTTTTTTACATACAAACTAGAATCTGCATCGGAAATCTTAAAACCACAAAAGACAAGGTATTGTGCAACCTTACCACACTAAGCTCTAGGAGCTTGTTTCAAGCCATAAAGAGCTTTCTTCAACCGACACACATAAGATGTAAACTTAAATTGGAGATGGAGAAACTTGTTGGTGATTACAAGTTTTGGTGTATGTGCATGGAGGTTTATTATCAAGGTCAAGATTTGTGGAAATTTGTTGCCATGATCAGTGCAACAATTTCTATGAATGTCCCGGAGCAAGGATCACGAAGGAAATGGATGATCAAGTGTCGAAAGGGTCTCTTTGTGCTGGTGACATCAATTAACAAAGAGTGTGTTGATCATGTCCGTGATGAAAGCTCATCAAGGGAGGTTTGGAAAGTTCACAAGAATTTATATCATTCAAAAGTCACAAGAACAAATGTTACTTGAACAAGCAATGATAGGAATTTTGCATTAAGGGGGAGTGTTACAATAAAGTAATGCAAAATGATTGAACTTGTATTATTATTTTGTGTATTATTGATTTGGAGGCAAACCTTTATCCATGTTCTATGGTTTG
Source organism: Rutidosis leptorrhynchoides (assembly GCF_046630445.1). Taxonomy (NCBI): domain Eukaryota; kingdom Viridiplantae; phylum Streptophyta; class Magnoliopsida; order Asterales; family Asteraceae; genus Rutidosis; species Rutidosis leptorrhynchoides. The sequence goes on from NC_092333.1 coordinate 400,323,367, forward strand.
CTTTTATGATTAAGTTAGTTGTCATGTCCATGTGTGAGTTAGTTGTTATCTAGCTTTAATGGGTGGCTTAGTTGGTGTCTTAATCATTTTGTTCTTGTTTCATCTTGTATTTAAGCAAGACTACTTGTAAGCATTTATGCACCTTTGATTGATTACACATTACACATTACATTTTAAGGTTACATCTTATCATGTCATTTCCTACACTTCTCATTTATAGCAAATAGCTTTTTCTACAAAGTTAACACTCATGTTAAATCTCTCTATATAAAAATAAGAAATATTTGCGTACAAAAAAGGGTGTCTATCTAGTTAAAGTTAAAAGGCGTTTCAGTCGTTCTCCATTACATAAAGTACGGTTTTGGATCTTATGCCCATTTTTGTCCTAATAATTAATGAGTCACTAAAGTTTCTGCAAAAAAAAATTGCCACCAATTAATGCTGGATCAAGATGATAGCCTGTAAATGATCTTGAACCTTAGATTAAATGTTGTATCTAGATTAAAGGCGGAAAACAATAACCTAGAGTGAATCGAATACTAGTTTCACTTTGGGATCAATCTAACCAATGAAATATTGATAGAATCGACGCCTAGATGAGTGTATTCGGTTGGGGTATGGTCTGGGACAATAGTAACAACGAAAAATGACGGCTAGGGTGTGTAGGGTGTGTAACCTAACAATGAAACCCAACACCCGTATATATATAAAGTTACAGTGACCATCGGCCGGTGGTCTCTGACCTACGGCCGATGGTGATAGTCCCTCGACCGATGGTCTCTACCATCGGTCGATGGTCTGAGCTGCCAACCAAACAGCTTGAACCATTTTACGTCATTGCTTAATCAATTCAAACACACAATATCAATGGCAATGTTGATACACGACTGAAATGTAAACGATAATACAAATAGAACTTATTACATCATAGAACTCGGGATTATGCAACAACATAGCCAATAATTTTTCATTAGATTAGAGCTAGTTCTTATCAGTTATGGGACGTGTATTCATACACAGCCAATCAACATGTATTCTTGATAAGGCAGTGTTTGAATTAGCTTTTTACATGACTTTTAATTAGCATATGTGTAAGCTAAATACATAATAAGCTCTTTTTAGTTGTCAAACAACTTATATCTGTTTAAGCTATTAAGGTTAATAAGCTTGTATTCAGATACGTTGAGCTTATTTAAAGGAGCCTTTGTGTCCCATGAGCTAATAAACTAACAAGCATAATCCTCTTAACATAAGCTACCCAAAACACCTCCTAATTAATAAAAGAACATTGAGCTATGCAAAAAAGAGCAATGGACTAAACTTAAAACATCGAAAATTGCCCACAGACCATATTTATACCTTAGTTATTGAAATGGTTGATGATGATGATGATGATGATGATGATGATGATGATGATGAGGCTGAAAAATCTCTAGTAAAAGGAAAAAAAGGATGACTTCAATGACCTCATGCTGATGCTAATACTGAAAGTTGGAAAAAAATACTTTTTAAAAGAGAAGAGATATTAACAGAAACATCGAGGAAGTGCGCGCGTACCATGAATTATTAAATAGTGAATTTAATTAGGAGGTTATTTACGCGTTCATTTTAGGCCTATAAGACCACAGATAACGCAGGATTTTTGTCGCCGTTTTCCGACCACAAACGCCCCACAAACGCCCAGAATTGGCGTTTGTGGGCGTTTGTGGCGGGGCGTTTGTGGCGGAAAAACCCTGGTACAAACGTAAGATTAGGGGACATAGCACGTTTTGATTGGTCAAAATTTCATAGCCGTTGGGAGCTAGCCGTTGGCTTTTTTTTTCTTCTATAAATACACACTCTTTATTTTCATTTTTCACACACTTTTATTCACTACACACTCACATATATACACACACTCACATATATATAAAAGTTTATATCTTCGTTTTGTTTTAGTAACTAAAAAATATGGATTTTTTAGCCTTAAGTATCGATTTGTTATTCGATTCAACGTCGTCCGAAGAAGAGGAAGAAATCCAACCAAGAACTCGTTTTCAAAGACAACCACGACGTTTTTTAAATAGAGATCGTTAAGCAGCGGGTCAATTATTGTGGAACGATTACTTTTGTGAAAATCCGACGTTTCCGGATGACATTTTAAAGAGACGATTTCGGATGCGCAAAGTTTTATTTCTCCGTATCAAAGATGGTATTCTTCAACACTCTTATATTCCTAATGCCCCCGATCATTTTACTTTTTTCCAACAACGTCCGGATGCACTTGGACGTCTTGGTTTCTCAACTATTCAAAAAATAACTTGCGCGTTACGACAATTGTCGTATGGGATGACCGCGGATATATTTGATGAATATATTAAAATGGCGGAAAAAACGGGTTATGTTACTTTAAATAATTTTTGCAAGTGTATAATTGACTTATATGGGCGGGAATATTTGAGGAAGCCTAATGCAACTGACATTGCTCGGTTGTATTCGGCGCACGAGGAGAAACATGGTTTCAAGGGAATGTTGGGTAGTATTGACTGTATGTATTGGGCATGGAAAAATTGTCCCGTTGCATGGAAAGGTCAATATACGAGAGGTGATCACGGTCACCCGACAATCATGCTTGAAGCGGTTGCTTCATACGATATGTGGATATGGCATGCATTTTTTGGGATGGCGGGTTCAAACAATGACATTAATGTGTTAAATCATTCTCTGTTGTTTGATTCCCTTCGTAAGGATAGAGCCGCACCTTCACCGGTTATATGTCTCAGCCTTAGGCATCTCAACCAGATCAAACTTCTCTTCCCACGCAGTCATCTTAGCCGGAGCTGATGCAGCCAACTCCTTAGCTTGAGAAGCTTCTATTTTCGCATCAGTTAATAACAACGATTGATCACCAACTTTTCTTTACAGCAGGTCAACTTGCAGCGATATCCGTGTAACATCCTCAGACTTAACACGATTCTCCTCCTTCAACTGCTCAATCTTCTCATCCATTTCCTTCCTCATTCTCAAGTTATCAGCCATAGCTTGAACATATAAATCATTCAAATTGCGGAGAGTTGAGGAACTAACACCTCCTTCAGTTCCAGCATGAATCGGAGCTTCCGGAGTAGGAGTAGAAACAGTCTCTTGGGAGACTTGTTGAACCACGGGTGGTGACTGTTGTGTTGAAGGACATTGTTGTTGTGAAGTTTGTTGTCCTTGAGTCTGCGGTGTCGGTGTCACTGGTTGAGTTCCAGCTGATGATCCACCAGCATCTTTGTAAACCAACTTGAACCTCCTTTTCAACTTTAGCTTTGTTGAGACCTGAGAACTCTCATCTTCAACCATTCTCCTTTTTGATCCCCTGGAAGCTTCCTCAACACTAACATTAGGATTAACATCACCAGTCTCATCAACTAATCCACCAGCACCTGACCCACCAGCAGCTTGAGTATTCGCTGGTTGTTCCACTTCTACATCACTATTCGCTACCTCAAAATCAGGCTCTCGATCAGATAAGCTATTTTCATTTCTCCATTTCTTCCCTGGAGGACACTGATAAGTTTCTTTCGCAAGATGACACACAAGCTTGCCATCATCAGCACTTTTCATCTGATTCAGTCGATTGAAAGTAAGATCTGTCATATGTTTCAAATCAATGACATCTTTCCTCAATCTAGGCAAATCAACAGTTTGACGATTGATCATAATTTGTAAGAACCTTGGATAAATCAGATATGACTTGCTCGTCACATTCTCCACTGGTAGATCAAAGATAACCCCCGAGAAATTGAAATCAGCCTTCAAAACCAACGCAACAAACATTCCTTTATAGATCTCGCTCAGTTCATCAAACCCTCCTTGTAACGGACTTTAACACCTCAGCACAACAAGTGACAAATATCTATACGATGGAGTGAATTCACTTCTTTTAATCGTTGCTCTCGTGATATCACCAGCATATTTGCATCTTAACACACATCCAGTAATCTTTGTCTTTGACAGCTTCTTCGGCATGTTTTCATCATCCTCGAACAAGAAAGTGTTTCGAATCGTATCTTCATATATCTTAATCTCCTGACCACAAACAGTACTTATAATAACCTTCCTGTCATCTACGGTCTCAACCCTTGCATGTTCCCAGAACTCTCTCTGATGTGAGTAATATGCCGCATAGGGCATAGAGATAGCTGTAAATACTCTTGAACGTTTCAGAAACTCAATTACGCCCTTGTATTTACCAGCATGGGGACCTTTCTCATTTAGACAAGCTGTGAGATTGGAACCACTGTTAGCTTTCAACCCTGGAAGATCAATAGAAAACGGACCCCCGATGACTCAGTATCAGATTCATGTGCAACGTTTTCTGGATCAGCGTGAACACCTGACATTATGAAAATAACTGCAAACACAATTCAAATCAGCACAGAGTATTCATGACTTATTAGACACCACATGGTGGTCCTAACAAAATATATTACATCATTCAGTCTATGAGATCAAGATCATAATTACATGTCCGAAGTATGATTATTACAGACATAGAATAGTGTATCAATGCTAACAGACTAGCATCATCAAATTACATATCAAGCTGAAAATACATAATAACAAAGACAAACACAGAAACATAAACTCAGAAACACTTATCCCACAATGGGATTCTCTGGCACTAGCTTTTCCTCATATTGAACCACACCAAGTTTCTCAAACACATTATGCAATAAGGCTGCATACGGAAATGGTTCTTCCATCTCAAGAAAATCTTTCATTACATGAATGAGGAAGTGGCCCATATTCACTTGAATACCCTCTATTAGGCAATACAAAAGCAGAGCTTCAGTACTAGACAATAGATTATCTCCTTCTATCCTAAAGGTCACATTACTTTTAATTATTCTCAAGTGTATCTCATGTTGTTGTGACACCTCGTCATCACTAATCTCAACCCTACCAGCATTGACTACTTTCCCTGGCTTGCATAACCTTGCAATTATGTCAGACAGTTTAAATCTGTTGGGAATCTTTCGTAGATCTTTGCTAGGATACAATATTTTAACCCCAGTGTACGGTACATTTAACAGGTTTGAGAATTCCTCCATGGTCCACTTATACTGTTGGTCAAATAAGCCTGAGTGGACAAATTTCTTCTTGCTATCTTCTAAGGCAACATTGGTATAAAATTCCCACAGTAATTCAGGATAGAAGTAATCCCCGATGTCTAAGAAAGCTTGACACCCAATCTGTTCCCAAGGACTATAGGTCTGTCGAGTCGCAATGACCTTTTATTCCACTAAAATGGGTCGTCCACTAGCTAGAATTCTCCTATGATCGATGTTAAATATCCATTGCCCAACAAAGGAACCACCTGACATTCTAATACAGACTACAAGCACTAGCATTAGATAGGCATAACAAATATTATCAGAAACCTAAAATTTGTTCAGATTTAAACATAAAAACCCACCATCGGTCCAATTACATTACCATCGGTCGATGGACTGGACCATCGGTCTGATGGTCTAGACCTACTGCAGTTGGTCTAAAACACATCAACAAACTGATCAACTGAAAACCTACGGCCGAGTGACGAGTCATACGACCGAATGTAAGACACCATCGGTCGATGGTCAGAGACCATCAGCTGGAGGTAGTTCATCAGATCTATTTCACCCAATAATTCAATTCGATCAATTCGTTGTTTCTGGTTCGAATCCTGGTCAAAATAGTTGCTAAAGGGGTCGATTAACACATATACATCAACAATTACAACAGATAACGAACAAAAATCACTCGATTGAAAGTTTAAACTTCGAATACAAAATTAACGATTTAGAACAGATGGAAACGAGTTAGTGTACCTTGTTAATGGCGCTGGAATCACAAAAGAAAGATGCACAAAACACACGGACAATAAACTCTTTTCTCTTTCACTTGAAAATCGATAGTAAAATCACACAAAATTGCACCAAGTGACTGACCCGATTGACTTTGGGTCCTTTTATACCCTGTCAGTGACCATCGGTAGATGGTCTAATCCTTCGGCCCGATGGTCCAGACACTCGGTCGAGTGTCTGAGTCCTTCGGCCGAGGGTAATTTCAGTCGGCCGGTGGTCTAGGCTTTGAAAAATTTAAAACTTAACACTTTTCACATTCAAACTTTACCTTCTTTTTCACATTCACTCCCCCTGGGACTGATCTCCACAGTATAAGTTAAACACGCTTTGTAATTTTAAGCTTGAAACAACTTGTTTTCAAGATTAACGAAGAACATAAGATTCCTTTCATATTAAACCTTTCCGAGAACTGAGTTGCGTGGTTTAAAACACAAAACAAAAATGCACATGCAGCTAATCTTATGAATGCAAATGATCTCAGATATGCATGCACATGCAACTACACAAAGCAAAAAACTGTACAAGATCAAATGTTTCATGATTAGCAACGTTAAAACTGACATATTCAGTAACCTTAAACCTTTTAGATCTGCAATAAATCAACTTTTAACACCAATTTCATTAAATAATAGCATAAGTAGAGTATATGATGTTATCAGCATAGAAACGGGTAATACTACTTATCATGAAACCCAGTAAGACAGACAAGACACATGTTTTTGTGAGTTGACGTATCACACTGATTTAATCCTTTGATTCGGGGATCAGAACTGAACTATATTGACTTGTAGTTTCACACTTCATTCATTAAGTGAGTAGATAAAGCATATACAAAACAACTTTCAAATATATCAGTAAACATTTACCAACTTTCACCCCAGACTTCAATGATCACGTTATATTAAATACTTTAACACTTTTCAATGTTAGACTTTGATCACGAAGTCAGTCCTCATTTGAGATCGCACGATGTTTCAGGTAGAACAATTGAGCACAACATGTTGACGCTATCCTCTTATCACAATAATGTACTTTCAATTTGATTGAACAGAAACATCTCATGATGTTTCTAGCAACCCTGTCAGCCATGAGCTTCTACCTTAAACTTATACCTTTCGTTTCAGATAACCTTTTGAATCTCAAATTTATTGCATACTTTGTTAAAGACGCATACCGGCCGCTATAAACCCCATACTTAAACAGAAATCGTATGATGTATGATGTTGGATGGATGGTAGTGATAAATATATTTGAGTGATGGAACACTAAGATACCTTCCAGAAGATATTCCCCCTATCCAGGTCAATAGGTACAATCCCTTACCATGTCTACAAAAGATGTAAACTCCACCAAATGTGATGTGATCTGAATGATTTAAGTTCTCTATATCTGATGATCTGATAAATTTCTCCCTCTCGGATGTAGATAACTAAATCTTCCAAATAAATCTCTGATGGTATTATCTATTGTCTCAGACTTAGATAATGTAGGAATCTCTGAAGCTGTGTTCAATTCTTGATCCATGATTCTCTTGCAGTAATGTGATGCATCATGTTGTTTACAACGTTGAATAAATAAACATAAACATAACAATTTTTTTTTTTTTTGAATTTTCTGATGATGCCTTTTCTCCATAAAACAAACAAAATAAATAAATAACTACAACTATACAAGAAGATGATGCACCACTGTCTTTAACTTTAGAAATAACTGTACTGAAGACCAATCTTCTGATGCTGAAATCTAGAACCCGATGACGTTGCAATATACAAATCATTCTGTGTATGTGATACAAGATTGCACCTCTTAACCCTTTTAGAGAAAATACCTCCCTTCGGGTACCCGATATGTATGTTGTTGAATTTCAGTCCAAGTAATAAAGGTAAATAGAAACAAGTATGCATCCTAGACAAAGTATGCTCACCTTGAGGACTCATAAAATTATCCTTTGCTACCGAGTATAAATCGTAGTAGGGGAGACCTCAACCGTCTGTTGAGTTTCTGAACAATCATTTCTCAGTACATATTCAGTGATAAGTAGGTGACTACCCTCAACCGCTGTAAATCTTTCCATGATTTCCTCATCATGATATTTACGCTTTGTTAATGTGATCATCTCTATCTAGAATTAGGCCAATAAAGTCCACTAACACATTATCAATCATTCTGTATTACTTGTTGTTCACAATTTACATGTCAGTTCAGTATTGCTATCACTTCCCCATAACATAGAATAAGCAACTCATTTTCAGGTTTTTCAATTTTTATGGATTTTCTATTTTTCAATTTTTATTTATTTTTCTGGTTTTTCTGTTTTTATGGCTTTTTGTTTTTTTCTGTACAAAAGCATAAAACTATCTAAAAACAAAAGCAAACATGCAGAAATATCATCAAAAACTAATCTATCATGCAAAAGGAAAGTAAACATGCAGATGATCTACAAACTACCATGCAAAGCTACACATATTATACAAGCAGTTGCAAATCCTTCACAACTCAGTCTCTTGGTTAGGTTCCTGTGTCAGGAACCTCAGTTTCAGGAACCACGTCAGTAAGCAATTTAATACCTATTTCCTTTAACAGAAAATTAAAGCGTGGTTTATCAAAAGCTTTTGTGAAGAGTTCAGCCCTTTGGGCTGTAATGTCTATCTGCACTACATCTATCAGCTTTTTCTCATAGCAATCTCTAATGAAATGGTATTTAATCCCTATATGTTTCGTTTTAGAATGATTTACGGGATTTTTAGTGACAGCTATGGCAGTAGTATTATCAACATAAATAGGAGTGTTAGAAATTTGCAAACCGTAGTCACATAGCTGCTGTTGGATCCAGATGACCTGTGATGTACAGCTGGCCTCGGTAATGTATTCTACTTCACAAGTGGACTGAGCCACTACTGTCTGCTTCTTACACTGCCAAGTAACTAGTTTGCTGCCAAGGAACTGACAACCTCCTGATGTTGACTTGAAATCCTTCTTGCATCCGCCATAGTCAGAATCACTGTAAGCTGTGAGATCAAACCCATCCTCACACAGATACCATAACCCTAAATTCGGTGTATCTTTCAAATACCTCAGAATCTTCTTAACCACTAACATATGATGAACATTAGGATTTGACTGATAACGAGCACACAGATAAACCACAAACATGATATCAGGTCGAGAAGCTGTAAGATACATTAGAGAATCGATGATTGCCCTGTATAACATTTGGTCCACTGAAGCACCCTCACAATCAGGAGATATCCCATGATTTGCAGACAACGGAGTCTTAGCTGGTCTTTCTGCTTCCATTTGAAACCTCTTCAGAATATCAGCAACATACTTGGTTTGATGCAAAAATATACCATTATCCGTCTGAGCTACTTGTAGACCTAAAAAAAACTTTATCGTTCCCATTAAACTCATCTTGAACTTCTGCTACATGACTTTCTCAAACCCATCAACCATTCCCTGATCTGTTGACCCGAAGATAATATCATCAACATAAACCTGCACTAACATAAGATGCTGTCCCTTTTTCTTGATGAAAAGTGTCTGATCAATGACACCTCTCCTGAAACCATTTTCAATCATGTAGTTGGACAATGTTGCATACCATGCTCTAGGAGCTTGGTGAAGACCATAAAGTGCCTTTTCAAGTCGATAAACCTTTTCTGGGAAATGCGAGTCTTCGAAACCGGGTGGTTGTTCAACAAACACTCTTTCATTGATCTTTCTGTACAAAAACACACTTTTAACATCCATCTGAAAAACTTTAAAACCCATGAAGGATGCAAAAGCCAAGAAAATCCTAATTGCTTCCAGTCGTGCAACAGGAGCAAAAACCTCATCATAGTCAATTTCAGGGATCTGTTGATATCCCTTTACCACCAGTCTATCTTTGTTTCTTATAACAATACCCTGTTCATCCTTCTTATTTTTCAAAACCCATCGAAGACCATAGGGCACATAACCATGCGGTGGATTGACTAGCTTCCAAACCATTAAATGTTTGAATTGTAACAGCTCCTCTTGCATTGCACTAACCCACTCGTCAAACTTCAATGCTTCATAAGCATCTTTAGGTTCGATTTGACACACATAACATGAGTGAGCATGCACAAATATTCTTCCTGACTTATTCAACGTTGAATAAAAAGATGTTACCACATTCGCACTCTCTGTCTGAACATCTTCGGCTACTGTTGAACTTACACTTGTCATAGGAACCTCTGATGTAGTCGGAACTCCAGACGTAGAAGATTCGTTGGACTTCGCTTAAGGAATACTAATGTGAGGAATGCCTCTTGAATCCACATAATAATCATCAAGACGTTTAGGTGGCAGAATAACACGATTGGATCTACGTACACCTCCTGCTTCAGTTGGCGTTTCAGTCACTGTTACAGTTGGTGGTTGATTATATAGAGGATTAAGATGTTCCTCTGTCAGTTACGTTCGACTAACTTCCTCGTCATCTTCAAGCTCACTATCTTCATCTGTATACACTACCTCGTCCTCATTTGAATCAAAATCACCTCTAACACTCTGCGGACTTGGTTGCAAGCTAGAAACCGGATTCTGAACCTGCGCTGGAATAGTGATAACATTCTTAGAAGAGTTTTTAGAATCAAACAATATCTGAGTCAGAACTTCTTCATCAGTAGCATCTGGTGGAAGATTGAAGGAATCAAATAACTTATCATATTCAAACTGCCATGCGAATCCTTTACTAACATGAGGTGGAGCATTTGCATTGAGTATCAATCTCATAACATTCTTCCACACACTTGGACTCAGTATTATACACCCATTTGTTCGGATTCCCATATCCCAAGAAGATATCAGAGATCACCTTTGAATTAAATTTTCCTCCAGCGTCTCGGTCCAGAATAGTACAAGGTGCACCAAAGGGTTCAAAATGTTTAATGTTCGGCTTTCTCTTGTGTAACAGTTCATAACATGTTTTACCATGTCTCTTCACCACCAGAACTCTGTTCATCACGTAGCATGCAGTACTCACGGCTTCACCCCAGAAAACAATTGAAAGACATGAATCTGCTAGCATTGTTCTTGCGGTTTCAATTAGAGTCCTATTCTTTTTTTCAGCAACACCGTTTGATTGAGGTGTATAAGCAGGACTGAACTGTTGTTGTATCCCCTTCTCATAACAGAACAGCAGCATTTGATTGTTCTTAAATTCCGTACCATTATCAATACGAATCTTTCTAACCTTCAGCTTATACAAACTTTCGAGCTTCAGAATCAAAACTTTAGTATGATCGAAAGTATCTGACTTGTGTTTCAACATCAGAACCCAAAAGAAACGGGAATATTCATTTGTAACTACCAAGCAATAAGACTCTCCGGTGAGAGTTTACAGTTAACTGGACCAAAGAGATCCATGTGCAGCAATTCCAAAGGAATATTAACTGAATGATGCTTCTTGGCAGTATGTGACTTCTTAGTCTGTTTCCCTTGCTTACACAGAAGACAACCTTCAGGAATATGAAAACTCTTAACATTCACACCTTCAACTAATTCAGTGTGGACTAGATGATTCATCTTCCTTAGACTCAGATGACCCATACACTTATGCCAGATAATCGACTCCTGTTCAGTAGCCTTAGAAACGAATGCCTGATTGCATGTAGCTGCTTTAACATGAGCCTTACGTATATCAAGGATATAGAGATCCTTGAACCTTGGAGCCGTCATCAGAATCATGTCTTCCGGAATAACAAACTCTTTTCTCAAAATATAACAAAACTTATCATCAAACGCAATGGTATACTTTTTGTCAGCAACTTGTGAAACTGAAAGTAGATTGTTCGACATCTGCTCTACATAATTAACTTTATCAAAGCTGACGTTCTCATTAACAATAACACCCTGAGCAGTAATAAATCCTCCTTCACTACCTGCAAAAGAAACTGGTCCTCCATCCACTATTTTCACATTAGAAAGCAAGGACAAGTTCCCTGTCATGTGCCTGGACGCCCCACTATCAACAATCCAAGTACTGCAGCATGGATTGTAGGCGACATGCACATTAAAGTAAGAGGATTAGTTAGAAAGGGCCACTTATGCCCAAATGGCAGTGGGTTTCCCATCAACACCAACAATTGTCAACTCCACCCATTGTCCTTTAGATCCAGAAGGACCTTCAGGATTTTGAACACCCTTAACTTCTGATTTAGGTTTCCAAACTGTGTTATTCGGTAATGATTTTCTATAGTAAATATTAGTTTGAAAAACCTTTTTATCATTTGTTTTCATAGAAGAAGAATTAAGCACTGGTGAAGGTGATCTCCTATTAAAGGAACAATTTGGACAAAGATCAACCTTCCTTCTGGGTGTCTGTCGAATGGGTCTACAATTCATAGCCCTGTGTCCCAACCTCCCACAATTGAAGCAGTTAACATTATCAGCATCATGAGAGTTAAACAATTTTCGTCTAATTGGTGAAAACTGTCTCCTAGGTGGTTCAGTACATTGTCTAGTCGTAGGGGTTGACGAGACTTGTTACTTAACAGTCTATCAATGACCAGGCGGAACATACTTGGACACATTACTAGAATTGGAACTCGCACCTGTTGGTGGTTGTTCTACCTTAGGACCTATTTCATCTATCCTTCCCTTAGTGACAACCTTAGGTGACACTCCCTGAGTGTTCTTCTTCTTATTCTGTTTGGGAGTCACAGTGCTCTTAGACTGAGTCTTTTGACTTTCAGTCATTTTACTAGCATTAGCAGGATTTTTCAGAATGGTAACCGGTTTAGTGACAAGCTTTAAAGGTTTCCTGTCTTTCTCAGTGTCGATATCAGTATCTGACTCTGTTTCTAGACAACATCTAAAGGTTTCTTTGACTCAGCTACCTTACCAGAACTCTCAACAGATGTTTCCTTTGGCTTACCATATCCTAGTTCTACAACTGGACCCTTACTTTTCTCAACCGGTTTGTTAATATATTCACCCAAAAGTGGCGGGGCAACCTGGTTATAACCTAAACCCTGCTGTTTAGGAGGATTCAAAGTCTGTTTTACATAAGACATCCTCTGCCAATTGTCAATCCTAGCTTTCTCAGACTCGTATTTCAACTTAAATGAATCCCTTTCTGCCTTAAGAGTCTCTATCTGTCCCAAATACATAGTAATCACTTTTCCATCATCTATAACAGTTGATTTTAAGTGACCTACCTGATTTTCTAAAGACTTAATCACATCAACATAGTATTTCTGTTTATTAAGGTAGAAAAGCGCATCATTATAGTTCTTTTTATTAGTCTGATTCTCCAAACATAGGTTCTTAAGGTCAATTCTAAGCTTAGGACAAATCTCACATGTAACAGATTTCTCATTAAGCTTAGTGATAATACATTCAAGCCTCTCAATTTCCTGTTCATAACTAATGCATTTAGAACAATTAGAGACTGAGTCATTACATACCTTATCATTACCGGACGTGTTAGCCATGAATGCATAGTCATTTCTTCCAACCTGAGAATCTGCATCTGATTCTGATTCTGACTCTGAGCTCGTACTATCCGAGTAATCAGCCTCATAACCTCCTTTACCCTCACCTTGATCTGAACAAACTGGACTCTGAACAGTAACAATCTTCTCATCACCACTCTTAAGATCACAGTTGAGCAAATGTTCCAGCTCTTTTCTGAACCAAATACCAACATGACAACTCATCCCTTCTTCTTCATCAGACGAGTCAGTAGTAAACTCAAGATCTGATAAGTCCTTAGCTTTGCAAAACTTATCATACAACCTATCTTTAATCCTCTTCCTGAAGCAAAATTTCATAAGCTCTTCTGCTCTCTTCAACCTAGCATCACATTTGCACACATAGCATGTGCAATTCAGATTATCCTTACCAGTACAACCTGCATTTTTCTGAACAATTCTTTCCTCTTCAATTTATGTTTCACTTTTACCTACAAACACAACGTTAGCTTTCTGTGTATCTACCGAGATGGACCAGTCACATACTTCATCCGCATATGTTGTAGTCAAAGCCTTAGATTGAACAGAACCCGAAGATTCTTTCTCTACAATTACATGTTGTGTTGTAACTGAGATGGTTGTCTGGTGAAAAGGATCATGAAAACCAGGCTTGGGTGGTCTCGTGCAAGTTTTCTTAAAGTGACCATATTCATCACAATTGTAGCACCTAACCTTTGACATATCAAAACCAAACTTCGAATCTCGATTTAAACTCAACGATCTTTGTCCTGTTCTCTTCAATTACTTTCTAGCATGTCTCACAATGCTACCCATACAGTAGAGTATATCCATTCTCTCAAGCTCGTCCTCATCAATCTGATCATTGTCTTCATTTTCAAGATGACTATTAAGCACTTGTCCACCAATCATATCGTTGTATGAGTTAACAACAATTGCTGCCAATTCCATATCTTCCTGAATAGATTCACGAGATCTCTTCTTGATATTCTCAGTTTGAAACACAGGAGTCTGAGTCTGAGTCTGAGTCTGTTGAATCGGAGAATCTTCAATCATCTTAATTGTAGAATTTTGAGCTTGTACTTTAGCATTAAAGTAGCCGGACTGAGATGATGGTGCAGACATTTGTGAAGCATTGGCTGATATGTATGCTGTCTGTAGTGGAGCATGAGTACCAGAGGATGAAGCTAAAGTTGATGCAGCAGCAGCTACAGAACCAAGTCTCTTTCTCTTTGCTTCATCCTGAATGTCCTTCTCTATCAACTTTCAAGTAAAAGACGTTAGTGTCAACGGACGACCTGACGAATTGTACCTGTTCTGAATCTTTTCTATCTCATAATCCCACTTTTCTGGAAGACCATCTTTCAACACCCTTACTGCCTTTTCATCAGGCACCTCAATCCCATAATCTGCCATCTCTGCAACCAATATTCGATATCTCTCCAAAGTCCATCCTATAGATTCTGATGGAAGAGCTACAAACACCCTCCATTCATCCTTCAAAACCTTACCCTTAGTCGCACGATAAGTAGCTGTACCTTCTGTTGCTGATTGAAGAGCCAACCAGATAGTATACGATGTTTTGTTTCGGTTCTTAAATTGCTGAAAAATCTCCTTTGACAAAGCTTGGGTTAGCTGAGCATAACATCTACACTCAAGATTGTACTCTTCACGCTCTGTGGGACTAAACTGTGAAGTTTCTTTGGGTTCACCATCTGCTCCGCATGGCCATACATACGGATTCTCAATACATTCCCAAAGTCTAGAATCGACACCGTTTAAGTAAATAACAAACCTAACTTTCCAGTCCAAGAAGTTCTTAAGATTGTCAAGTCTAGGTACTTTATTCGAAGAACCAGATTCACTTTCATTCAGTAATAGTTTTTGTAGTCCAGGTGCAATAACTAATGCACTGTATTCATTCATCACATGTTCATTTGTGTCAGACATTTTAACTGATTAAGATTGATTAAGATTAATTAAATATAATTATAAGATTCTGTCTCAAAAGAGGATCGGCCGAAGGATAAGACAATCGGTCGGAGGTCTGTGACGATCGGTCGGAGGTCTATGACAATCGGTCGGAGGTCTATGACTAACGGCTGATGGTGTAGACTTTGTAACTGAATCTTAGAATTATGACCGTCGGTCGATGGAAGATACTATCGGCCGATGGTAGGGGACGATCGGTCGATGGTCAAGAGACGAACGGCCGATGGTAAAGACAAACGATTCTATGTTATGAAAGACTGTCCTCCGGTTCAATAATAGACGCTCTGTCGATTGTGTATGACGAACGGTCGAGGGTCGGGACGAACGGTCGATGGTCAGAGACGATCGGCCGAGGGTAGTTCTTACGAATTCTGGGCAGAAAAAACTAGGGTTTTCGATAAAAACTTCAATTTTGATCGATTTTGATGTTCTAGACTTAAACAAAACCGGTAGAAACTTCAGAAAAACACCCAGTAACAATAATAAACACAAAGACACAAGATTTAAACGTAAAAATCTCAACTTTTACTCAAAAACCCGTTTAGACCAAAAACCCTAAAACAAAAACACTTGATTCGACTTAAAAACGTTTAGATCAGCAAGCCTACGCTCTGATACCACTTTGTAAATGATCTTGGACCTTAGATTAAACGTTGTATCTAGATTAAAGGCGGAAAACAATAACCTAGAGTGAATCGAATACTAGTTTCACTTTGGGATCAATCTAACCAATGAAATTTTGATAGAATCGATGCCTAGATGAGTGTATTCGGTTGGGGTATGGTCTGGGACAATAGTAACAGCGAAAAACAATGGCTAGGGTGTGTAGGGTGTGTAACCTAACAATGAAACCCAACACCCGTATATATATAAAGTTACAGTGACCATCGGTCGGTGGTCTCTGACCTACGGCCGATGGTGATAGTCCCTTGACCGATGGTCTCTACCATCGGTCGATGGTCTGAGCTTCCAACCAAACAGCTCGAACCATTTTACATCATTGCTTAATCAATTCAAACACACAATATCAATGACAATGTTGATACACAACTGAAATGTAAACGATAATACAAATAGAACTTATTACATCATAGAACTCGGGATTATGCACCAACATAGCCAATAATTTTTCATTAGATTAGAGCTAGTTCTTATCAGTTATGGGACGTGTATTCATACACAGCCAATCAACATGTATTATTGATAAGGGAGTGTTTGAATTAGCTTTTTACATGACTTTTAATTAGCATATGTGTAAGCTAAATACATAATAAGCTCTTTTTAGTTGTCAAACAACTTATATCTATTTAAGCTATTAAGGTTAATAAGCTCGTATTCAGATACGTTGAGCTTATTTAAAGGAGCCTTTGTGTCCCATAAGCTAATAAACTAACAAGCATAATCCGCTTAACATAAGCTACCCAAAACACCTCCTAATTAATAAAAGAACATTGAGCTATGCAAAAAAGAGCAATGGACTAAACTTAAAACATCGAAAATTGCCCACAGACCATATTTATACCTTAGTTATTGAAATGGTTGATGATGATGATGATGATGATGATGATGATGATGATGATGATGATGAGGCTAAAAAATTACTAGTAAAAGGCAAAAAGGATGACTTCAATGAACTCATGCTGATGCTAATACTGAAAGTTGGAAAAAATACTTTTCAAAAGAGAAGAGATATTAATAGAAACATCGAGGAAGTGCGCGCGTACCATGAATTATTAAATAGTGAATTTAATTAGGAGGTTATTTACGCGTTCATTTTAGGCCTATAAGACCACAGATAACGCAGGCGTTTGTCGCCGTTTTCCGACCACAAACGCCCCACAAACGCCCAGAATGGGCGTTTGTGGCGGAAAAACGCTGGTACAAACGCAAGATTAGGGGACGTGGCACATTTTGATTGGTCAAAATTTCATAGCCGTTGGGAGCTAGCCGTTGGCTGTTTTTTTTTTCTTCTATAAATACACACTCTTTATTTTCATTTTTCACACACTTTTATTCACTACACACTCACATATATACACACTCACATATATATAAAAGTTTATATCTTCGTTTTGTTTTAGTAACTAAAAATATGGATTTTTTAGCCTTAAGTATCGATTTGTTATTCGACTCAACGTCGTCCGAAGAAGAGGAAGAAATCCAACCAAGAACTCATTTTCAAAGACAACCAAGACATTTTTTAAATAGAGACCGTGAAGCAGCGGGTCAATTATTGTGGAACGATTACTTTTGTGAAAATTCGACGTTTCCGGACGACATTTTCAAGAGACGATTTCGGATGCGCAAAGTTTTATTTCTCCGTATCAAAGACGGTATTCTTCAACACTCTTATACTCCTAATGCCCCCGATCATTTTACTTTTTTCCAACAACGTCCGGATGCACTTGGACGTCTTGGTTTCTCAACTATTCAAAAAATAACTTGCGCGTTACGGTAATTGTTGTATGGGATGACCGCGGATATATTTGATGAATATATTAAAATGGCGGAAAAAACGGGTTATGTTACTTTAAATAATTTGTGCAAGTGTATAATTGACTTATATGGGCGGGAATATTTGAGGAAGCCTAATGCAACTGACATTGCTCGGTTGTATTCGGCGCACGAGGAGAAACATGGTTTCAAGGGAATGTTGGGTAGTATTGACTGTATGCATTGGGCATGGAAAAATTGTCCCGTTGCATGGAAAGGTCAATATACAAGAGGTGATCACGGTCACCCGACGATCATGCTTGAAGCGGTTGCTTCATACGATACGTGGATATGGCATGCGTTTTTTGGGATGGCGGGTTCAAACAATGACATTAATGTGTTAAATCATTCTCCGTTGTTTGATTCCATTCGTAAGGATAGAGCCGCACCTTCACCGTTTGAAGTAAACGGAAACCAGTATCCCTTTGGTTACTACTTGGCGGACAGGATATATCCCGATTGGACAACACTAATTGTGATGACCCGGAAATTTCGACTAAATTTAAACTTAATCTTAAATGATTAATGATTTCGACACGATAAGCAAAGCCTATGAAGTTGAATCTCAAAATTTTAAACTATTCAATTACCCTTCAGTTGTTCTCAACGATTCGCGAACCATTATATGTAAATAGATACATATATATACTATAACTTGAAAACGTAACAAAGTTTTAATTGCATGATACCATACATTAATCTTATTGGTTTATATATCTATTTGAATATATATGATTTTAAGTTATTTAGTAAACGATAGTAACATTCGTTTATTGATTCGATTGATATTTAGATAAGTTAACTAAAGCGTTTAAGATGAACCAGTTAAACACTAATTTGTTACAGTGTTTTCAAATTGCCACATTACTCAAAATGCTACAGTGTTTTCGAAAATCACTATTTGCTACAGTGAAATTGACTTTGCTACAGTGAATTGCTACAGTAAAATTTTAACAAATAGCGAGACGATGATTTATAGAAGTAAATGACCAAAACACTCGAAAGTTTAAGATACACTTTGAGTGATATAATTAAGGGATAATTTAAGGCTATTGATAAGGCTAAAAAGGAACATATATTTCATAGCATTATCCCCCAAGAAAGACAGGATTTTTGTTGTAATTGTTCCATATTCAAGTAATATTCGTTTATATTTAATAAGTGCAAAGACAAAAGGCGAAAACGAAGAATTGAAGACGGAAAGGTCCAAAATGCTCAAATGTACAAGATACAATCAAAAAGGTTCAAATTATTGATGAAGAACGTCTAAAAATGACAAGAGTACAAGTTGCGGAACGCAAAGTACACGATATAAAATAGTACGCAAGGACGTCTGAAAATCCGGAACCGGGACCCGAGTCACGAAGAAACGCCCGACGTAACGGACCAAAAATATCTAGTCTACTATGCACAAGAATAAAATATAATATATAAATAATTATATTAATTATTTATATATTTATATTTATTTTATATTATGTCGACAAGCTAGGAGCCAAAACAATGTGAGCTGTCCCTGGTCCTCATGCGAGTCGCATGGCCAGAAGGCCATTTCCATGCGAGTCGCATGACTCCAGATTTCAGGCCACATCTATAAATTCCAGTGTTTTTGCTCGATTTAAATCACACACATACACAAATATATATATACTCTGTAATATTATTTATTATTTATTATTATTATTATTATTATTATTATTATTATTAAGATTAATATTAATCTATTATTATTAGTATTATACCTAAAATACTACGACGAGGTCATGAGCGTGTCACTTTCAAAATATGTTTTCAAGCGGGATAGAGTTAAGGAAATTATGGGTTATTGCCAAGGAGGTTATGGGTAATGTTCGGGGGTTTTTTTTTGTGAATCAAACCTCGTGTTTATCATCTCCGATGCGTCTACGTGCTTTCCTGCAATATTGTATATCAATATTAAACAGTGAGTTTCATAAGATCCCTTTTACCCTTTACATTTTTTGGGCTGAGAATACATGCAAATGCTTTATTAACCGATATACAATATTTATATGCGTGAGTTTCATATGATCCCTTTTACTCTCTACATTTTTGGGCTGAGAATACATGTACTTTATTTTAAACGCAATGGATACAAGTACATACTAAATTCTACACCGAGTTTGAACCGAAAATCCCTTAGCTTTGGTAACTAGTAACTGCCAGTTATAAGAACTGGTGGGCGCGAGTAGTAGTATATGGATCCATAGGGCTTGATATCCCCGTCCGAGCTAGAGCACTAGCCTTTTAACGGACGTATGCTATTTGAGAAGCATACACGTTGGTTTGCGTGTATTATTAAGATGATTATACAAAGGGTACAAATTATATAAGCATTAAAGTTTAGTTACCAGGGTGCTCAATTTTGTAGAACCGATTGATAAACGTTTCGGATGAAACAACTGAAATCTTGTGATCCACCTTTTATGTAAAACCTATTGATAAACGTTTTGAATAAAACAACTGAACTTTTGTAATCCACATTGATATACGGATTATGTGTAATATTAAAACTATGAACTCACCAACCTTTGTGTTGACACTTGAAGCATGTTTATTCTCAGGATTCTAGAAGTCTTCCGCTGTTTGCTTATACGTGATACAAGATATGTGCTTGGAGTCATACATGCTATATACAAGAAACTTGCATTCACCAAACCATTACCATGTATCTTATTTTGACTGTATTGTCAACAGATGTATTATTGTAAACCATTTAAATAGTGATTGTCTATACGTAGAAATCATCAGATGTTAAAAACCTGGAATTTATATATTCATTTATGAAATACCTTTTCAAACGAATACAATGTTACAAAATGTATCACATAGAGGTCAAATACCTCGCAATGAAATCAATGAATGACGTGTTCGTCCATATGGATTTGGAGCGATCGTCACACTAATAAAGGGGTATACGAATCCTATTGAAGAGCCTAGAAAAAAATTTACTAAATTTCAAGCGAGTGCTAGAAAGGATGTTGAGCGTAGATTTGGTGTTTTACAAGGTCGGTTTGCGATTTTAAAAACACCGGCACAAGTTATGAGTGTTAATAAGATGAGAAGGATAATGTATAGTTGTATTGTTATGCACAACATGATACAAGAAGATAACAGGTTTGCGTTAAGTACTTGGGAACAAGAATGGTTAGATAAACCCGAAAACCGGCCTCGTCGCAATATTCGGATAAGGGTCAAAGATCATCGATCACGAGAGAAAGAGATTCGCGATCGAGACGTGCACGATCAACTTCGTGAAGATTTAACGGCTCATATTTGGAACCTCCCGCCAAACTTTCGCTTGATGCATAACTAGTGTTTTTTTTTTTTAATAATGTATTGTAATGTTTTATTTTTTTTTTGCGTGTATTTTTTTTAATTGTAATGTTTTTTTTTAATAATTAATGTACTTTTGTCTAATTTATTTTATATTTTGTATTAAACAAAATAAAAAAATAATTTAAAAACAATTAAAAAAATAAGAAAAAGAAAATGCCACGTCACAGTCTTACCATGACAAAAGCCCCCCATTACAACTCCCCCCCAAAATGTCATGGCCCAGTCACAGTTTTTCCCCAAAAAGTGCATCTCAACCACTCCACGTCACAATCACCAATATCTGTGGTCTAAATAGTCACAAACACATGTAATATTAACTTATCCTTCTCTTCATTCCATCTCCTCTTCTTTTTATATTCCATAACAAAAAAACATAACCCGAATTAACCATATACATAATCATGGCAACAAGACTGCTCTTTGCATCAGTACCCAAAACTCAGCCCAAGACCAAGTCATCACAACATCGCACACCGTTTTCTGCTGTTGCAGTATCTCAGTTTCTTCATATTTCAAAACTCCAGACTTGTAATAAAGTTTTAGAAACAATTCATGAAGAAGAAACCATTATTAGTACTAGTGAAAGCCTCGAAGGAGTTGCAGAGGTAGTCACAAGTGCATCATCTAGGTGGCCTTCAATTTCATCTTCTTTTTTGTTGTCCAACAGATCAACATGTGTTGGTAGCATAAAGAAACACTTTGCTAATAACTCTGATAACTTTCAATGTGCTTATGGAAGTATTTAGTTAGTATTATGGATCAAGGGTATGTTTTAGAAGGTTAGGGTATTTTGGAAAAGGTTACGAATTCTCATATAATATTTTTGGTTATGGGAACTTCGCGTTGAGGTGGCGTCATCTTTTTTGCGTCGTGGCTTCACTCCTTGTTGAACTTGGTTTTGGCGTGGGTTAAGTTCCTTATAGCTTCAGAATTATGAATCTTTCATCTTATGTTTTTATGTTGTTTGTACAACTGATGGGACTAGTTCTGTTTTATGTTTGTTTGTTTGTTTATTTGTTTGTTTGTTTGTTTGTTTGTTTTACTACTTTTTGTGCATCGCTGGTGTTGCATTTTGTTTATGTATAATTTATATTCATATTCGAAAATATCCAAGGTTCTATTTACCTGAATCTGCTAACAATAAGAGATTGTACTTTGTCGACTTATTTTTTTCGTGATAATTCTTCTAGATTTCATTTATTATATAGACGAGTGCACGAAATTTACACTGATAATATTGTCTACCTTCAAACATTGTTGCCATAAAAATGAACATTTAACAGACAGAACTTAGCGTATAGTAAGTATATATGTAGTAGTTAAGGAAATTGCTAGCTCGCTCAATTGGTGACAACACTAATTTTTCATTATGAGATTAGTGACCATTTTGGTTATATTGGTGACCACCTTGTGGTTCCAAGATTGTGGTAGTATTGAAGCCACATGGGACTGGTAAATTACATGGTGACTTTTACATTTAGTTAAGAGCCAATACACTTGTTATGATTGAAGAGAATCATACTTGTGATAGCCAAACTAAATATGGTGATCAATTGTTGTTTCAACAAAGTATCATTTGTTCATAACAAATATGCCAAACGTTCTGATCGAATTTCTTCTTATGTTGTATATTGTTTTTATAACCGATGGGCTATTTCTGTTGTATGTTTGTTTTACTACTTTTTGTGCTAGTGTTAGCATTCTGTTTATGTAATTTGTATTATATATTCTAGAATATCCAAAGTACTAAATTTTGTGAGATGGTACTTTGTCGATTGTTTTTTTCGTCGCAATTCTTCTAGATTTCTTAAATTGTAGATTTCAGTGGACTTTTTATTTGAAAAACATGGAAACAGTAGAGACCAAAATCTAACTATTAAATATGAGGTAAATGTTAGATATATGCACTCTTAGTACATACATATGGACAATATGTCGATTAATTATATGTTAGTGCTATCTTTCGGTTTGGCCTAACTTAGTGGTCTTTTAGGATATTATTATTAAGTAGGCCAATACATCATCATACAACGTGTAAAGTTTAACTTTTGTGTAGATACCCATAAAGAGCAACTTTAGTTAATGATGGGCTAACTATGGTTACATGCTTATAAATAGGGTCATGGTTCCCATTTGTTTGCAACGCTATTCTCTTGAGTTCCCATTAATAGAGAGTGTAAACATTGGCTTGCATATCAAGTGGAAAGCTTAACCCCGAACGATCTCCAAGCCGGATCAGGAGCTTCTACTTATGGATTCTGGTACGCTTCCGTTTATGTTATTGTTTCATTTAATTCCATATGAAGGCTACAGTTTTATAGTAGGATTTATTCCAACAATTGGTATCAGAGCTTGCTTCATATTGGGTTACATGGAATTCAAATTGCTTATAAAATCAACTTTTAAAGTTTGATCTAGGATTGTTAGAATTTTTTTTTTTTTTAGAACCCAATCAACCATTTAAGTTTACTGCATGCCTACGTTTTGGATTTTATTATATGATGACATGATTTAATGTTTTATTGATTCTTGAATAGCATATAAATCATTCAAAATAGTGATTTGATTAACATCATATATTCGGTTTGGGTGTGGGGTTCTTAAAGTTGAAACTACCATAATTTTATGGATTACAATTTACATATGGTATTATATCCCTGCCGCTTATTGCTTTTAAAATAATCCGTAAAATTTTGGATACGATTCTAGATAATTTAAAAATAATCTTGTGGGAAGATTATTCTATGGTTATGAAAAACAAATTGAATCATTGTTTGGGTTGCCATCGTTTACACGAATTAAGCTTCTAGAGAATCAAATATTGAAATTGTTTGTTTCTCAGTTTTTTTAAGAAATTCATTTATATAATATCCATACATGTTTTGGTTTATTATGATTTCATGATTATGAATTGTTTTATTATGATTGCATGGGTAACTTGTTAAGAACACTATACTGTTAAAGAAAAAAGTATACTAGTTGATTTTCTCTCATTATGCTCCTTTGTTTTAGACCACAAAATTATTGGATGTAGTTATTTTAATTTGATAAGTATTAATTAAAATATTATAAATATTCGTACTTGTTTTGTTGGTGGAGGACACAACTACACAAATAAGGGTGTGATTTTTTGCTTTAGTTTTACAGATAATCACAAATATATATTCTACTTTGGTCTTTTATATAAAAATAAAAGACAACCCAAAATTGACAATATGGTCTTTTGTTAAAACACGCAAGAACAAAATAAAAGGGGTTGTGGTTTTATTACAAGATATACACATAAAATAAAAGGAAACCAAAAGGGTTGTTGACCCTTCACTCTCCCAAAATAACAAATAAATGGGTTATTTGTTGTTGACCATATAAGATGTTGGTCACCTTTATATTATATGTCTCTTAAAATAAAATAATGTTGCTATATATATATATATATATATATATATATATATATATATATATATATATATATATATATATATATATATATATATATATATATATATATATAATACATGGCCCATATGTATTATTCGGTTTAGATTCAATATATGGCATTGATTATTTGTGTCTAATTTTTGAGACTGGTCGATTGAAACAATATGTTGCCAAAGTAACCTCTATTGCGGAGATTGATTAATTTTAAAATATTAGATAACTATGTGTGTTCGTATTCCATGCGTTTAACATCGGCATAAAGGAAGATTGTTATTTGGCAGAAATTCGAACATGCTTGTGGTGATAAATATGTGACAATTATTCAGTTTTCCATGTGAATATTAAGTCGGCCCAAAGGAAGGCTTGATATTTGACAGGAGTTTATTGTCAATATTTGATTACTACACCAAGAGTACCAATTATAAGTTGATTTTCAGTCCAAAGACTAAAATCAATGATGTGCTAGGTATCTTGTAATGGGATTTGTCTGTTTTGAATCCGTAAACTAAAGTTAAAATCAAATAATTGTAAGCATGTTTTAAGTTGTCTTTATCCTATTTTCAGTGAATTCTTCAGCTGCTACAATATCTGCGAACATTAACCGCATCCCTGTGCTTAACGGCATAAATTTTAAGGAATGGAAAGAAAACATTATGATAGTTCTCGGTTGCATGGATATAGACCTTGCACTTCCGATTGAGAAACATACTGCTCTTAAGGATACATCTTCTTCTGATGACAAGAAGGAGATGGAGAAGTGGGAATTCTCAAATCGCATGAGTCTTATGATTATGAAACGTGCAATTCCAGAATCTTTTAGGGGCACTATGACTGAAGAAAATAATGCCAAAGTTTTCCTTGAGGACCTTGAAAAGCGTTTTGCACAAAATGAAAAGGCAGAAACTAGTACTCTTTTGAGTAAACTTGTTTCCATGAGGTATAAAGGCAAAGGAAACATAAGGGAGTACATTTTAGAAATGTCTCATATTGCTTCAAAACTAAAGTCACTCAAGTTGGAATTACCCGAGGAACTGCTTGTGTACTTACTTTTGATCTTTCTTCCTGCATACTTTAATTAGTTTAAGGTCAGTTACAACTGCCTAAAGGAGAAATGGACTCTTAACGAACTCATTTCACACTGTGTGCAAGAGGAAGACAGAATAAAGCAAGATAAGACAGAAAGTGCTCACTTGGCATCATTTTCTAAAGACAACAAGAAAAGAAAGAATAAGGTAGTTGCGGTCTCAATTGTAAAGACCCGTCCTAATCCATCCGGACGAAGTCCACATTGATTATAAACGATTCACAACAGTTGATTACATCGCGAGGTACTTGACCTCTATATGATACCTTTTACAAACATTGCATTCGTTTTTGAAAAGACAATCTTTCATTACATTGAAAGTTGACGGCAGGCATACCATTTCATAATATATCTAACTATAATTGACTTAATAATAATCTTGATGAACGCAACGACTCGAATGCAATGTCTTTTGAAATATGTCATAAATGACTCCAAGTAATATCTCTAAAGTGAGCAAATGCACAGCGGAAGATTTCTTTAAAACCTGAGAATAAACATGCTTTAATGTGTCAACCAAAAGGTTGGTAAGTTCATTAGTTTAACATAAATAATCATTTCATAATTTTAATAGACCACAAGATTTCATATTTCCATTTCTCATAAACATACGTCCCATGCATAGAGATAAAAATATCATTCATATGGATTGAACACCTGGTAACCGACATTCACAATATGCATATAAGAATATCCCCATCATTCCGGGATCCTCCTTCGGACATGATATAAATTTTGAAGTACTAAAGCATCCGGTACTTTGGATGGGGCTTGTTGGGCCCGATAGATCTACCTTTAGAGTTCGCGTCAATTAGGGTGTCTGTTCCCTAATTCTTAGATTACCAGACTTAATAAAAAGGGGCATATTCGATTTCGATAATTCAATCATATAATGTAGTTTCGATTACTTGTGTCTATTTCGTAAAACATTTATAAAATAGCGCATGTATTCTTAGTCCCAAATATATATATAAAAAGGGAATAATGAAACTCACCTATTGTATTTTGTAGTAAAAATACATATGACGACAATGAACAAAAGTAGGGTTGGCCTCAGATTCACGAACCTATATCATTTGTACATTCATTAATACATATAATCATGATCGAACAATTTCATATATTATAACTTTATATATTATTTATTTAATTTGTGTATATATTTAAAATGGTTAATATTCATATATTTATATTAATATATCCATATTTATATACGTAATTGTTTAAATGTTATATTTAAAAAAATTGATAGTTTTGTTGTTTGTATGTATTTATGTAACTAATATTAATAGGTTTGATATATATATATATATATTCATGTGAAATTTTAATATAATTTTAGCATATGTAATAAGTATATTTATGTATAAAATATTTATTTGTTTTAAAAAAAAGGTAGTTTTTGGTATTAATAATGATAATATTAATAATCATATTACTTAATAATAATAGTTATTTTGATAATATTATTAGTAATAACACTAATAACAATAATTATATTTGTAACTAGGGTTATGATAACAATAATAATAATAATTGGTAACTAATACTTATTTTAGTAATAATATCAGTACTTCTTATATTAATAATAGTCTTATAAAATTAATAATTAATAATAATGATAATAATAATATAATAATCATCATAGTCATAATGTTTAATAATAATAATAATACTAACAATAATAATAATAATAATAATAATAATACTAATACTTAATAATAACATAACAATGATAATAATAATAATAATAATAATAGTAATAATAATAATAATAATAATAATAATAATAATAATAATAATAATAATAATAATAATAATAATAATAATAATAATAATAATAATAATAATAATAATAATAATAATAATAATAATAATAAAATGAACTACCTTCCATAAAGAGGCTGTAAAAAAAATATGCTCCTTACGGGACTCGAACCCGAGGCCCCTCACTTAACAAATCACCTTCCAACCACTGAACCGTTCATACCTTCTTGAAATTTCCTTTCGAGATTAAATACTTAATATATACGAATCTATTAGTATCTTTCTTAACTTGTATCATCATCATCATCATCATCATCATTATCATCTAATTCAATTTCTATCTCAATCTTATTAATATGGCTTAATGATAATTATCACATCTCCATCATCATAATCTCTATTATCAACATTACCATATCATCACGTACATCATCTCTTATATAATTATCATCTTGCACATTAACAATCTCCTAAAACAGAAACGTACAGCGTCCGTTTTATTTGATGGGGTTTTGGGTTACTAGTTAAAAACCGATAGGCCAAATCACAAAGGCCCGTTTTTTTTTATTTTTTGTTTTAAATGGGTCATGAAGCCCAAGAGTTGTGACCCAATATGAAACTTAGAAATGGCAATCGGCCCAGGCAGAATAGAGTTGTAGTAGTAACAGCTTCCCCTTTATCATTGGATTCCTTCACCAATTTAATAATTAGAAGTATGGTTGGTTTGGTTTTTAGTCGTAAAGTAGCAGCTGGCTAATCAATGTCTTCTTCATCATTAAGTTGCTGTAAATCATGTGGGTTTCGAAATAGAAAGAAAACGGGAAACATAGCAGCAGTGCACATTTAATTATCATCGTTCTTCGTTATTTATCTTTGCTTCATAAACATCATCACTTCGTAACTTCACCATAATCATAACGTCACGTTCATCACTTAAATCATGTTAATCATCATCACCGTATGTGAGTGTGTTGAGTCACGAAATACAGCAGCTACAGTAGTAGTCATGCGGTCTTCCTCGACAGAAATATAACCCAGAACTGTAGTATCAGGTGGTTTCAAGAATTCGTAATAGTAATGGGTCTTAGTGGATTATGGAGGTTCAAACAAAAGGGTTATTCATAGTAGTGGTGACTTCTTGATGTTCGAATATAGCAAAAATAACAAAAGTAACCATCGTGGCAACAGCAAAGCATAATAGTGTGTGATATATGGTGGTGGAGGGAGGAGAACTGTGGTCCGTATGGTGGTGGTGGCGGTTTGATCATGATGGTAACGATGGTGGGGTGTGGGTGGTCCCGGCTATTTACAGTGGTGGTGGCATTCGATTGTTTTGAAGATTGAAACAGAAACAAAAGATGGTTCACGATTAAAGAAAATGTAGAGAGAAAGTGGTGGACCTGTTATGGTGATCCGAGAGGGGGAAAGCCGTGAGTGATGGTTGTGGTGACTTGTGGTGGTGGTTTTCAATGAAGGAGTGGTGATCATATGAAGAAGAAAGTGGAGAGTGACTGCCGGTAATTATGGAATGAATGTAGTCGATGGTTTGAAGATTGATTGAGGTTTTTCTATGTATCCATCGATACATATCTATATATACATATATATAGTTGTAGTTATAATTATAATATATAATCTAATAATAAATTTAATAATGTTAATATCCTATCATGAAAGGTGCACAGATGACGATTGACCAATTTGAAATAGTAACATTCAATATTCAATCTATGAATCAATTATACGCAAGATAAGATGATACTTTACAACTCATAAAGTGATTAATAATTAATAAAATGCTAAAGCTAATAACATGTTAAATATAAAGAGACAAGATGTGTAACAGACAGATTAGGATGCTACTTGTAATTATCTGTCGACATCCAAAATTAGGGGTATTATTTCGTGCTTCGTCGTTAAATCAATGGCGGATAAAAGTATTCAGAAAAATCCCATATTTTTAAATTAACTATATTTCTTTATTTTGGTCATTATGGTATAAAATTCGATCATTAATTATTAAATAAAAATTACCTTAATTATTCACTCCCAACCCCAAGTAAAATATAAGAAGTTTTAAAAATTCAACAAATAGTTCCTAAATACATTTTTAATAAGCCTATAATTTGTAAAACTCATTTTCGAATCATCGTTTATTTTAAAATCACATAAGATTGAATTTAACTTTCTTAATATCAATCGAAACGTCAAACGAGTATTAAAATCATTTAGTATTTATTTTTGATATACTTTATTTATATATAGAGATATATTTTAAATAATTTATTATAATATCCTATTTTTATTTTATTACATTTTAATAACAATAACATATAATACTTTCAATTATATTTCGAATTATTATTTATATATACATACACACATATCTATTTACAATTAATTGTTCGTGAATCGTCGAGAGCAGTCGAAGGTCAATTGAATATATGAAACATCGTTTAAAAATTTTCTAGACTCATCATTACATATTTTGCTTATCGTATCGAAATCATATGAGGATTAAGTTTAAATTTAGTCGGAAATTCCCGGGTCGTCACAGTACCTACCCGTTAAAGAAATTTCGTCCCGAAATTTGAGTGAGGTGGTCATGGCTAACAATAAAAATGTTTTCATGACGAATATGAGTTGATAACTTGAGTTTTATCATCGTTGAGTAATATGGATAAAAATAATTCGATTATTCGAAGAGTACGAATGAAGCTATTACCAAAGAGTGAAATAGGAAAGTAAAGATTCATCTTAACTTTTGACAGAGTCAGGGTTGAATTCCGGAATTCAAGGGATTTAAAGAAAATCTTCGAAATCTAAAAGATTTGATTCTTCGGCGAGTAAGGAAATTAATATCTCTATA
Source organism: Rutidosis leptorrhynchoides (assembly GCF_046630445.1). Lineage (NCBI taxonomy): Eukaryota > Viridiplantae > Streptophyta > Magnoliopsida > Asterales > Asteraceae > Rutidosis > Rutidosis leptorrhynchoides. Next base: position 400,353,697 of record NC_092333.1, read on the forward strand.
ATTAAATACGGTGATCTGCCTTGATTACTCTGTCTAATATTTCCATTATAAATTGAGCTCTTCCTTTCCATTATTCTCACCATTCCTATACTTTCTTTCTTAGTTCATACATCCAAAAGATTGTGAAAATGCTTAGTTCCAGTTCTAAACCCTAATATTTTCCTAATTATTATTTCTGTTATCCTTCTTTTCAATCTTCCATCGGAAGAATCTGTTTACTTCTACTATTACCTTGGGTTGATACTATTCTTAATTATACCGTGTCTTTATATTGCTATTCGTATTAATATCCATGGTTTGTAATTTCTGCGTTATTGAATTTTATATCTTCCTTTATATTTCAATGTCCCTGCTTCTGTCTCCTATAATTATTGTCATCCACAGTTAATGTGCTCTCTTATTTGCTACGATTTATACCTCCTTTCTATTTCGGAGCTTCCTGCTTTTGTTTACTTTTCACAAGTAATGGTCCAGAATTCATAGGTATGGAGTTTCGAATTATCATAATATACAAGGTAGAAAGGAAAGGTAGTAGCATGATTTGTTTTGTCAAATTACCTGAATCACTGAGAATAAGACTATCAAGAATATATTTTCTTGATATGTTCAGAAGTTAAGCAGAATGAAAGAGTTATGTAACATGGCACATGATGACGTTATGATCTGTGAATCATCACGTCCCATTAGAAACTCAGCATGACTTACTGTAATATAATCACGTTGATCAAGTGTCATTATATTATACTAACTCATGCATCAGTTCCCAACATTACTTCAATAACATTCATATTTTAAGCTCAAAAGTTTACAGAATATAGAAACTAACAGTTTCTATATGATGTAACACTGATAGCACGATGAGATTAATGATTTTAGATAAGAACAGTTATGAAAATATCTTTAGAAATATTGAGAATATTAATAATGAAAGATACGATGATATCTTAGAATTTCTAATATCGACGGATGATGAAGAAGATTTATCCATAAGGGTTTAGATTCGGAAGCAAGGTATTCGCTAAAGATTTCAGCAGGCATTGAATCATTTGGATTCTTTGAAGTCAAACTTATTCTTTGTGATTTGTCCACGGCTTCCTTCATAGTTTTGCATAATCCGCTTTTCAGTACTAAATTTTCTATTGAGTGTTTCCAATGCTCCATTCTTTATCATCAAACTTTCGACGGTTAAGGTCATTTACGGTTGTCTACGGTTTCTGCTGTTTCATTCAGCTTCCTCAAAATTTGGAGTATTGATTCGTAGACTGGGTGCTTTTCAGAATTTCAGAATAAAAGATCATAATTCTAAGATATGAATGTCATATGTATACATATATCTGTTGTTGTAGACATGCTGCGAGATTTCAAAATACTGATTGCAAATTCTCGGTAATTAGAATGGCAATTCTCGTTATAAGATATGAATGAGTATATGAATAGGGTTTTAATGAATATAATGATTTTTCTAAAAGTCCAAATTCATTGAAGTTGCTGGTAAGTTTTACTACTAATGTGGTGGAATATAAACGGTTCTCCGGTAACGATGAGGACAGGCAAACTTATATATCGAGGTTATAAAAAGGCTAATTCGAATGGAAGTCGAAGTTGATTTGCTGAAGCTATGACAAAATTGGCTAATTGGAAAAAGAGTTGAAATGTTATTTTCGGTAATAACAATGCCAAAGGAGCTAGCACAGATACGTGTTAAACGTTTACTCAGGTTCTGAGTGTTTTCAGGTGCATAACTATATGCATTAATCTTTCCTTCCGTAGCTGAAGTGCGGTTGATTCATCCTCTCGATTGAGGTGTTTTCAAGAATCATGAAAGGTTTGAACGCAGATTGTAATCGTCAAGATACAAATGAAGTTTAAGATGAAATCAAGTGGCAAACTTGAAGAAATGTTTAGTTTCATATGTTATATTCAATATTTTAATTCATTTTAATTGTCCAATGTTATTAGTCCACAGTCGATAGTCCAATAATTCATATATAATTTAATATATAATATTCGAATTAATTAATACGTATCGTGACCCGTGTACATGTCTCAGACTCGATCACAACTCAAATTATATATATTATTGTAAAATCAACCTCAACCCTGTATAGAGAACTCGATCACTACTGCATATAGAGTGTCTATGGTTATTCCAAATAATATATATAAATGCGTCGATATGATATGTGCGTCAATTTGGGTGGTCAATTTGGGTGGTCAATTGTCTATATGAAACATACTTACACGAAAAACACCGTAAAACCGGATTTACGCCGTCGTAGTAACACCGCGGGCTGTTTTGGGTTAGTTAATTAAAAACTATGATAAACTTTGATTTAAAAGTTTTTATTCTGGGAAAAATGATTTTTATTATGAACATAAAACTATATCCAAAAATTATGGTTAAACTCAAAGTGGAAGTATGTTTTCTAAAATGGTCATTTAGACGTCGTTCTTTCGACTGAAATGACTACCTTTACAAAAATGACTTGTAACTTATTTTTCCGACTATAAACCTATACTTTTTCTATTTAGATTCATAAAATAGAGTTCAATATGAAACCATAGCAATTTGATTCACTCAAAACGGATTTAAAATGAAGAAGTTATGGGTAAAACAAGATTGGATAATTTTTCTCATTTTAGCTACGTGAAAATTGGTAACAAATCTATTCCAACCATAACTTAATCAACTTGTATTGTATATTATGTAATCTTGAGATACCATAGACACGTATACAATTTTTCGACCTATCATGTCGACACATCTATATATATTTCGGAACAACCATAGACACTCTATATGTGAATGTTGGAGTTAGCTATACAGGGTTGAGGTTGATTCCAAAATATATATAGTTTGAGTTGTGATCAATACTGAGATACGTATATACTGGGTCGTGGATTGATTCAAGATAATATTTATTGATTTATTTCTGTACATCTAACTGTGGACAACTAGTTGTAGGTTACTAACGAGGACAGCCGACTTAATAAACTTAAAACATCAAATATATTAAAAGTGTTGTAAATATACTTTGAACATACTTTGATATATATGTATATATTGTTATAGGTTCGTGAATCAACCAGTGGCCAAGTCTTACTTCCCGACGAAGTAAAAATCTGTGAAAGTGAGTTATAGTCCCACTTTTAAAATCTAATATTTTTGGGATGAGAATACATGCAGGTTTTATAAATGATTTACAAAATAGACACAAGTACGTGAAACTACATTCTATGGTTGAATTATCGAAATCGAATATGCCCCTTTTTATTAAGTCTGGTAATCTAAGAATTAGGGAACAGACACCTAATTGACGCGAATCCTAAAGATAGATCTATTGGGCCTAACAAACCCCATCCAAAGTACCGGATGCTTTAGTACTTCGAAATTTATATCATATCCGAAGGGTGTCCCGGAATGATGGGGATATTCTTATATATGCATCTTGTTAATGTCGGTTACCAGGTGTTCACCATATGAATGATTTTTATCTCTATGTATGGGATGTGTATTGAAATATGAAATCTTGTGGTCTATTGTTACGATTTGATATATATAGGTTAAACCTATAACTCACCAACATTTTTGTTGACGTTTAAAGCATGTTTATTCTCAGGTGAATACTAAGAGCTTCCGCTGTTGCATACTAAAATAAGGACAAGATTTGGAGTCCATGTTTGTATGATATTGTGTAAAAACTGCATTCAAGAAACTGATTTTGATGTAACATATTTGTATTGTAAACCATTATGTAATGGTCGTGTGTAAACAGGATATTTTAGATTATCATTATTTGATAATCTACGTAAAGCTTTTTAAACCTTTATTTATGAAGTAAAGGTTATGTTTTGTTTTAAAAATGAATGCAGTCTTTGAAAAACGTCTCATATAGAGGTCAAAACCTCGCAACGAAATCAATTAATATGGAACGTTTTTAATCAATAAGAATGGGACATTTCAGTTGGTATTCGAGCGTTGGTCTTAGAGAACCAGAAATTTGCATTAGTGTGTCTTATCGAGTTTGTTAGGATGCATTAGTGAGTCTGGACTTCGACCGTGTTTTCTTTAAAAATGATTGCTTAACATTTTTATTGGAAACTTTATATTATTAACATGTATATATTATGTGATATATTAATCTCTTAACATGTTTGATATTGTGTGATAGATGTCTACCTCTAGCACAAATCCCATTGACTCACCTAATAATAACGAAGAGTCGAATATATATTGGACTGATTCACAAGTTCCCGAAGAAGAACCGGAAGAAGAATCAGAACCGGAAGAGGAGGAACCGGAGGAGGAAATAGAACCGGTGGGGGAAATAATAAAACGGTTAAGTAAAAGAAAATCCTCAACCAACTGACCAAGGTTAATTATGGTCAATGGTGTTTCCACCAAGGAAGCAAAATATTGGGAGGATTACCAATTCTCCGATGAATCGGATTCCGACGAGAATTCCGATGATGTTATAGAAATTACCCCAACTGAATTTAAAAAAGCAAAAGAAAATAATAAGGGAAAGGGCATAAAAATAGAGAAATCTAATTCCAACCCCGATGAACTTTATATGTATCGTGAACCCCCGAAGTCCTTAAGTTGTAACAATGACTCGGGAACCTCTAAACCACCAGGTTTTTCTAAACCGTTGTGGAAAACGACAGCTAGTATTAGGGGAACATCATATATCCCTAGAAACTTGGCAAAACGAACCAAAACCGAAGAAAAAGAAACGAGCGAGTCGGAATAAGATAGTTGTATTCGTGTGGTGTAATATATGTAATATAGTGTGCTTATGCTTTATGATATATGTAAAAATTTCTTGTATTAATAAGTATTTTTTTTATGAATCTAACTCTTGTCTATTTTACAGTATAAAAACACAAAATGGATAGACAACCCAATATTTTAAGAGACCTACCCGGAGGCATGATTGATGAAATCTTGTCTAGAGTCGGTCAAAATTCTTCGGCACAACTATTTACGGCAAAATCAGTTTGTAAGACATTCGAAGAACGTTCCAAGAATGTCTTGGTTTATAAGAGACTTTCGTTTGAAAGATGGGGGATATCACATTGGGAAACCCATAAGTTACGATGTGTTTACTTTGATGCATATATTGCGGGGAACCCAAATGCTATTTTACGCAACGGGTTAAGAAATTATTTTGACTCAATGTATCCGAATATAGGACTTCATGATTTAGAAAAAGCGGCTAACATGCAACATAAAGAAGCATGCTATGCTTACGGGTTAGTAATGTTCGCTTCTCACCAAAGTGAGAAAAAGAACATCGGGCTACAACTATTAAACAAAACATTCCCATAAGTGACGGAGTTGGTAATTGGGGTAAGAAATGAGGTTTTTAGGTTATTACGAGACTGTTGGGCATTACGTAACCCTCGTCCCTTTGATGACGTTACAACACGCTGTCTTATTAACGACCATAACGGTTATGTTCCACAAGACCAAGGATGGGAAGTAGTCCTAGTAAAACCAGAATGCATGACTTGTTTCTGGACGTATGAATTACGTGTCTTTATTGCCTTTGTTGAACGACTTGTGTACTAGTTAGAATTATCTTCACAACTATCTTGTATCAAAGTTATTGTGTGCTATATTTCATGCTTTATGTAAAATAAGCGGTATTGTAAGTTTGTAAAATATTGTATTGATGTCGAACGAGGTGTATATAAAATAGCTTATATTTTACTAGGAAACACTATTAAATACGATACAATTTTACACAAGATATTTATTTATTTATAGAATGGATATACTTAAACCTTGCTACAACACTTATAGGCAGTGTACCTAATCGTACAGTAGTGTAGTTTTTAGTAAGTCCGGTTCGTTCCACAGGGAAATCTTTAAACAAAGCTCAACGCTATATTAGTTTATTTTTATAAAAATACAAACATATATATAAGTAATATTATTATTATAAAGGGGGGTTTTTACCGTTTAATGACCGGTTTGTCGATTTTAAGATTTTAGTCGTAGTTAAAACCTAATGTAAAATATAAAATAAATACAAAACTTAAATTAAAGCGTAAAGTAAATAACGATAATGAAATTGCGAATAATAAAAATGCGAGAAAATAAAATTGCGATAATTAAAAAGTACGATAATTAAAAGTGCGATAAAATAAAATAACAATAAATAAAAGTGCGATAATTAGAAGTGCAATTAAATATAAAATAAAGGAAATTAAATATGAAATAAAAGAATTATGCTTATTTAAACTTCCGTAATCATGATGTTTGACGTGTTGATTTTAGTTTTATGCCCATGGGTTAATTGTCCTTTGTCCTGGATTATTCAATATGTCCGTCTGGTTTTTGTCCATAACAGTCCATCAATCATAAATATAAATTGCAAGTGTCCTTGTCAAATTATTATTATACCCGAAGTTAAATATTCCAACTAATTGGGGATTCGAATTGTAACAAGGTTTTAATACTTTGTTTAATGAATACACCAGGTTATCGACTGCGTGTAAACCAAGGTTTTACTACTTTGTTAACAATTACACCAATTACCCTTGAATGTAATTTCACCCCTGTTTTAATTATTCTAGTGGCTATTAATCCATTCCCGTGTCCGGTTAAATGAACGATTATTCGTACATATAAATACCCCGCCCATCGTGTCCGATCGAGTGTATATGGTAATTTATAGGGACGCCCAATTGTAAATCTTTATATTAACATTAACAAACTTTCATTTAGTTAAACAAATATAAAGCCCATTAATAGCCCATAGTCTAATTTCCACAAGTGTCGTTCTTTTATCCAAACCCCAATTATGGTACAAAGCCCAATTACCCAATTTTAGTAATTAGCCCAACATCATGATTACTTCGTTTTAAATAAGCATAATAATAACTTAGCTACGAGACATTAATGTAAAAAGGTTGAACATAACTTACAATGATTAAAAATAGCGTAGCGTTACACGGACAGAATTTCGACTTACACCCTTACAACATTCGCTAACATACCCTTATTATTAGAATTAAAATTAAAATTAAAATATAAATTATAAATATAAATATTAATTTTACGTATGAAGAGGAAGAAAAAAGATGATTAAAACTCGGCAGAAAACTGGCTTTATATAGGACCTGACCAGCAATTTCACTCCATGCGACTCGCATGGATTTGTGCTTCTGGCCATGCGAGTCGCATGGCCACCCTGGATTCAGCCAAATTGCTTTGTTTTCTTCTTGCCGACGTAATATAATAATAATATATAATATAATATATAATTATATATAATTATATATATATTATATTATATTCTTGTGCATAGTAGACTAGATATTTTTGGTCCGTTGCGTCGGGCGTTTCTTCTTGGCTCAGGTCCCGGTTCCGGATTTTCGGACGTCTTCGCGTATTATTTTATATCGTGTACTTTGCGTCTTGTAACTTGTACTCTTGTCATTTTGAGACGTTCCTCATCAATATTTTGAACCTTTTTAGTTGTATCTTGTACTTTTTAGCTCTTTGGTCGTTTGCGTCTTCAATTCGTCGAATCTGTCTTTTGTCTTCACCTTTTATTATTTAAACGAATATCACTTGTAAATAGAACAATTGCAACTAAAAGCTTGTCTTTTTTGAGGAATAATGCTATGAAATATATGTTCGTTTTTAGCATTATCATGTATAAAAGTTTAAACGCGAAATATTATTATAATCAGTTTTTCATATAGAATTGTAGTAGTTGAATTGTATATTAGCTACTAAGTATGAACTTAACGGGTAGGTACTACCCGAATTTAAACTTATAAAACACTAATATGAAGAAAAAGCTTTTATAAATGAGTTCATATTATGCTACGAAATACTATTAACTACTCTTAATATTCTGTATGATTAACTTGTTCCATTTGACTATTTTGAAGGAAATGGCACCGACTACTCGACACACCGTGAATATGAATGAAGAGGAATTCCGTACTTTTTTAGCTTCAAACATAGCCGCAGTACAGGCTGCGCTACATACCAACAATAACCTTGGATCTAGCAGTACAAGAAATCGTGTAGGATGCACCTACAAAGAATTCACTGCCTGCAAACCTTTGGAATTTGATGGAACCGAAGGACCGATCAGATTGAAACGGTGGACCGAGAAGGTCGAATCGGTGTTTGCCATAAGTAAGTGTACTGAAGAGGACAAAGTGAAGTACGCTACGCATACCTTCACAGGTTCTACGTTAACATGGTGGAATACCTATCTAGAGCAAGTGGGACAAGATGATGCGTACGCACTACCGTGGTCAGCATTCAAGCACTTGATGAATGAGAAGTACCGTCTCAGAACTGAGGTCAATAAGCTCAAGACAGAACTTAGAGGGTTACGAACCCAAGGATTTGATATTACCACGTACGAAAGACGATTCACAGAATTGTGCCTATTGTGTCCAGGAGCGTTCGAAGATGAGGAAGAGAAGATCGACGCGTTTGTGAAAGGATTACCGAAAAGAATCCAAGAAGATATAAGTTCACACGAGCCCGCCTCCATACAACAGGCATGTAGAATGGCTCACAAACTAGTGAACCAGATTGAGGAAAGAATTAAAGAACAGACGGCTGAAGAGGCCAATGTGAAGCAAGTCAAAAGAAAGTGGGAGGAAAACGGTGATAAGAATCACCAATACAACAACAACAGCAATTACAATAATAATCGCAACAATTATCCCAACAATCGCAACATCAATCGCAACTACAACAAATGGCCCAACAACAACAACAACAGCAGCAACTACAACAATCATCCCAACAACAATAACAACCGCAACAACAACAACAATCAAAAGCAGCTATGCTAAAGGTGTGAAAAGTATCACTCGGGGTTCTGCACCAAATTTTGCAACAAGTGTAAAAGAAATGGTCATAGCGCGGCGAAGTGTGAGGTCTACGGACCAGGGGTTAACAAAACGAAAGGAACAAATGGTGTCGGAACGAGTAATGGCGGAGCAAGTAGTGTTGGAGCAAGTTATGCCAATGTAGTTTGTTATAAATGTGGAAAACCGGGCCACATTATTAGAAATTTCCCGAACCAGGAGAACACGAATGGACAAGGCCACGGAAGAGTTTTCAGTATTAATGCGGCAGAGGCACAGGAAGACCCAGAGCTTGTTACGGGTACGTTTCTTATTGACAGTAAATCTGCTTACGTTTTATTTGATTCGGGTGCGGATAAAAGCTATATGAGTAGAGATTTTTGTGCTAAATTAAGTTGTCCATTGACGCCGTTAGATAGTAAATTTTTATTCGAATTAGCAAACGGTAAATTAATTTCAGCAGATAATATATGCCGGAATCGAGAAATTAAACTGGGTAGCGAAATATTTAAGATGATTTGATACCAGTAGAGTTAGGGAGTTTTGATGTAATAGTTGGCATGGACTGGCTGAAGAAGGTGAAAGCAGAAATCGTATGTTATAAAAATGCAATTCGCATTGTACGAGAAGAAGGAGAACCCTTAATGGTGTACGGAGAAAAGGGCAACATGAAGCTACATCTTATTAGTAATTTGAAGGCACAAAAACTAATAAGAAAAGGTTGCTATGCTGTTCTAGCACACGTCGAGAAAGTACAAACTGAAGAAAAGAGCATCAATGATGTTCCCGTCACAAAAGAATTTCCCGATGTATTTCCGAAAGAATTACCGGGACTACCTCCACATCGATCTATTGAATTTCAAATAGATCTTGTACCAGGAGCTGCACCAATAGCTCGTGCTCCTTATAGACTCGCACCCAGCGAGATGAAAGAACTGCAAAGCCAACTGCAAGAACTATTAGAACGTGGTTTCATTCGACCAAGCACATCACCATGGGGAGCTCCTGTTTTGTTTGTCAAGAAGAAGGATGGTACATTTAGGTTGTGTATTGACTACAGAGAGTTGAACAAACTTACCATCAAAAACCGTTATCCACTGCCGAGAATTGACGACTTATTTGATCAACTACAAGGCTCGTCGGTTTAATCGAAGATCGATTTACGTTCTGGATATCATCAAATGCGAGTAAAGGAGGATGATATTCCAAAAACTGCTTTTAGGACGCGTTATGGTCATTACGAGTTTATGGTTATGCCGTTTGGATTGACTAACGCACCAGCTGTGTTCATGGACCTTATGAACCGAGTGTGTGGGCCATATCTTGACAAGTTTGTCATTGTTTTCATCGATGACATATTTATTTACTCAAAGAATGATCAAGAGCACGAAGAACATTTGAGAAAAGTGCTAGAAGTATTGAGGAAAGAAAAACTGTACGCTAAGTTTTCAAAGTGTGCATTTTGGTTGGAAGAAGTTCAATTCCTCGGTCACATAGTGAACAAAGAAGGTATCCAGGTGGACCCGGCAAAGATCAAAACCGTTGAAAAGTGGGAAACCCCAAAAACTCCGAAGCATATACGTCAATTTTTAGGATTGGCTGGTTACTACAGAAGATTCATCCAAGATTTCTCCAAAATAGCAAAACCCTTGACTGCATTAACGCATAAAGGGAAGAAATTTGAATGGAAGGATGAACAAGAGAAGGCGTTTCAATTATTGAAGAAAAAGCTAACTACGGCACCTATATTGTCATTGCCTGAAGGGAATGATGATTTTGTGATTTATTGTGACGCATCAAAGCAAGGTCTCGGTTGTGTATTAATGCAATGGACGAAGGTGATTGCTTATACGTCTAGACAATTGAAGATTCACGAGAAAAATTATACGACGCATGATTTGGAATTAGGCGCGGTTGTTTTTGCATTAAAGACTTTGAGGCACTACTTATATGGGGTCAAAAGTATTATATATACCGACAACAAAAGTCTTCAACACATATTTAATCAGAAACAACTGAATATGAGGCAGCGTAGGTGGATTGAATTGTTGAATGATTACGACTTTGAGATTTGTTACCACCCGGGGAAGGCAAATGTGGTAGCCGACGCCTTGAGCAGAAAGGACAGAGAACCCATTCGAGTAAAATCTATGAATATAATGATTCACACTAACCTTACTACTCAAATAAAGGAGGCGCAACAAGGAGTTTTAAAAGAGGGAAATTTAAAGGATGAAATACCCAAAGGATCGGAGAAGCATCTTAATATTCGGGAAGACGGAACCCGGTATAGGGCTGAAAGAATTTGGGTACCAAAATTTGGAGATGTGAGAGAAATGGTACTTAGAGAAGCTCATAAAACCAGATACTCAATACATCCTGGAACGGGGAAGATGTACAAGGATCTTAAGAAACATTTTTGGTGGCCAGGTATGAAAGCCGATATTGCTAAATATGTAGGAGAATGTTTGACGTGTTCTAAGGTCAAAGCTGAACATCAAAAACCATCATCTGGTCTACTACAACAACCTGAAATCCCGAAATGGAAATGGGAAAACATTACCATGGATTTCATTACTAAATTGCCAAGGACTGCAAGGGGTTTTGATACTATTTGGGTAATAGTTGATCATCTCACCAAGTCAGCACACTTCCTGCCAATAAGAGAAGATGACAAGATGGAGAAGTTAGCACGACTGTATTTGAAGGAAGTCGTCTCCAGACATGGAATACCAATCTCTATTATCTCTGATAGGGATGGCAGATTTATTTCAAGATTCTGGCAGACATTACAGCAAGCATTGGGAACTCGTCTAGACATGAGTACTGCCTATCATCCACAAACTGATGGGCAGAGCGAAAGGACGATACAAACGCTAGAAGACATGCTACGAGCTTGTGTTATTGATTTCGGAAACAGTTGGGATCGACATCTACTGTTAGCAGAATTTTCCTAAAACAACAGCTACCATTCAAGCATTGAGATGGCGCCGTTTGAAGCACTTTATGGTAGAAAGTGCAGGTCTCCGATTTGTTGGAGTGAAGTGGGGGATAGACAGATTACGGGTCCAGAGATAATACAAGAAACTACCAAGAAGATCATCCAAATTCAACAACGGTGGAAAACCGCCCAAAGTTGACAAAAGAGCTACGCTGACATTAAAAGAAAAGATATAGAATTTGAAATTGGAGAGATGGTCATGCTTAAATTTGCACCTTGGAAAGGCGTTGTTCGATTTGGTAAACGAGGGAAATTAAATCCAAGGTATATTGGACCATTCAAGATTATTGATCGTGTCGGACCAGTAGCTTACCGACTTGAGTTACCTCAACAACTCGCGGCTGTACATAACACTTTCCACGTCTCAAATTTGAAGAAATGTTTTGCTAAAGAAGATCTCACTATTCCGTTAGATGAAATCCAAATCAACGAAAAACTTCAATTTATCAAAGAACCCGTCGAAATAATGGATCGTGAGGTTAAAAGGCTTAAGCAAAACAAGATACCAATTGTTAAGGTTCGATGGAATGCTCGTAGAGGACCCGAGTTCACCTGGGAACGAGAAGATCAGATGAAGAAGAAATACCCGCATTTATTTCCAGAAGATACGTCAACACCTCCAACTGCTTAAAATTTCGGGACGAAATTTATTTAACGGGTAGGTACTGTAGTGACCCGAACTTTTCCATGTTTATATATATATTAAATGAAATTGTTATTTACATGATTAAGTGTTTCCAACATGTTAAGCAATCAAACTTGTTAAGACTTGATTAATTGAAATAGGTTTCATATAGACAATTGACCACCCAAGTTGACCGGTGATTCACGAACGTTAAAACTTGTAAAAACTATACGATGACATATATATGGTTATATATATAGTTAACATGATTTTATTATAAGTATGCATCTTATTAGGTATTTTAACAATGAGTTATATACATAAAAATGAGACTATTAATTTAAGAAAATCGAAAACGATATATATAACGATTATCGTTATAACAACGTCTTACTAGGTACATATGAATCATATTAAGATATTGATACACTTGATTAATTATGTTAAATGATAAGTAAATATATTATTAAGTGTATTAACAATGAAATACATATGTAAAAATAAGACTACTAACTTAATGATTTCGAAACGAGACATATATGTAACGATTATCGTTGTAACGACATTTAACTGTATATATATCATACTAAGATATATTATATATCATAATATCATGATAATATAACAATTTAACATCTCATTTGTTATAATATATCGTTAACCTAAAGGTTTCAAAATAACATTTACATGTAACGACTAACGATGACTTAACGACTCAGTTAAAATGTATATACATGTAGTGTTTTAATACGTATTCATACACTTTTGAAAGACTTCAAGACACTTATCAAAATACTTCTACTTAACAAAAATGCTTACAATTACATCCTCGTTCAGTTTCATCAACAATTCTACTCGTATGCACCCGTATTCGTACTCGTACAATACACAGCTTTTAGATGTATGTACTATTGGTATATACACTCCAATGATCAGCTCTTAGCAGCCCATGTGAGTCACCTAACACATGTGGGAACCATCATTTGGCAACTAGCATAAAATATCTCATAAAATTATAAAAATATGAGTAATCATTCATGACTTATTTACATGAAAACAAAATTACATATCCTTTATATCTAATCCATACACCAACGACCAAAAACACCTAAAACACTTTCATTCTTCAATTTTCTTCATCTAATTGATCTCTCTCAAGTTCTATCTTCAAGTTCTAAGTGTTCTTCATAAATTCCAAAAGTTCTAGTTTCATAAAATCAAGAATACTTCCAAGATTGCAAGTTTACTTCCAAGTTTTTTAAATCCATTCCAAGTAATCATCCAAGATCAAGAAACCTTTGTTACTTACAGTAGGTTATCTTTCTAATACAAGGTAATAATCATATTCAAACTTTAATTCAATTTCTATAACTATAACAATCTTATTTCGAGTGGAAATCTTACTTGAAATTGTTTTCGTGTCATGATTCTGCTTCAAGAACTTTCAAGCCATCCAAGGATCCTTTGAAGCTAGATCTATTTTTCTCATTTCCAGTAGGTTTATCCAAGGAACTTGAGGTAGTAATGATGTTCATAACATCATTCGATTCATACATATAAAGCTATCTTATTCGAAGGTTTAAACTTGTAATTACTAGAACATAGTTTAGTTAATTCTAAACTTGTTCGCAAATAAAAGTTAATCCTTCTAACTTGACTTTTAAAATCAACTAAACATATGTTCTATATCTATATGATATGCTAACTTAATGATTTAAAACCTGGAAACACGAAAAACACCGTAAAACCGGATTTACGCCGTCGTAGTAACACCGCGGGCTGTTTTGGGTTAGTTAATTAAAAACTATGATAAACTTTGATTTAAAAGTTGTTATTCTGGGAACATGATTTTTATTATGAACATGAAACTATATCCAAAAATTATGGTTAAACTCAAAGTGGAAGTATGTTTTCTAAAATGGTCATCTAGACGTCGTTCTTTCGACTGAAATGACTACCTTTACAAAAACGACTTGTAACTTATTTTTCCGACTATAAACCTATACTTTTTCTATTTAGATTCATAAAATAGAGTTCAATATGAAACCATAGCAATTTGATTCACTCAAAACGGATTTAAAATGAAGAAGTTATGGGTAAAACAAGATTGGATAATTTTTCTCATTTTAGCTACGTGAAAATTGGTAACAAATCTATTCCAACCATAACTTAATCAACTTGTATTGTATATTATGTAATCTTGAGATACCATAGACACGTATACAATGTTTCGACCTATCATGTCGACACATCTATATATATTTCGGAACAACCATAGACACTCTATATGTGAATGCTGGAGTTAGCTATACAGGGTTGAGGTTGATTCCAAAATATATATAGTTTGAGTTGTGATCAATACTGAGATACGTATACACTGGGTCGTGGATTGGTTCAAGATAATATTTATCGATTTATTTCTGTACATCTAACTGTGGACAACTAGTTGTAGGTTACTAACGAGGACAGCTGACTTAATAAACTTAAAACATCAAAATATATTAAAAGTGTTGTAAATATGTTTTGAACATACTTTGATATATATGTATATATTGTTATAGGTTCGTGAATCAACCAGTGGCCAAGTCTTACTTCCCGACGAAGTAAAAATCTGTGAAAGTGAGTTATAGTCCCACTTTTAAAATCTAATATTTTTGGGATGAGATTACATGCAGGTTTTATAAATGATTTACAAAATAGACACAAGTACGTGAAACTACATTCTATGGTTGAATTATCGAAATCGAATATGTCCCTTTTTATTAAGTCTGGTAATCTAAGAATTAGGGAACAGACACCCTAATTGACGCGAATCCTAAAGATAGATCTATTGGGCCTAACAAACCCCATCCAAAGTACCGGATGCTTTAGTACTTCTAAATTTATATCATAGCCGAAGGGTGTCCCGGAATGATGGGGATATTCTTATATATGCATCTTGTTAATGTCGGTTACCAGGTGTTCACCATATGAATGATTTTTATCTCTATGTATGGGATGTGTATTGAATTATGAAATCTTGTGGTCTATTGTTACGATTTGATATATATAGGTTAAACCTATAACTCACCAACATTTTTGTTGACGTTTAAAGCATGTTTATTCTCAGGTGAATACTAAGAGCTTCCGCTGTTGCATACTAAAATAAGGACAAGATTTGGAGTCCATGTTTGTATGATATTGTGTAAAAACTGCATTCAAGAAACTGATTTCGATGTAACATATTTGTATTGTAAACCATTATGTAATGGTCGTGTGTAAACAGGATATTTTAGATTATTATTATTTGATAATCTACGTAAAACTTTTTAAACCTTTATTTATGAAATAAAGGTTATGGTTTGTTTTAAAAATGAATGCAGTCTTTGAAAAATGTCTCATATAGAGGTCAAAACCTCGCAACGAAATCAATTAATATGGAACGTTTTTAATCAATAAGAACGGGACATTTCATAGAACTAGAGTACATAATCTCTAAAGCATTAGAGATTACCTAATCATCATGAAGGATGAAAATAATTTATGTAGAACGATTCGTAGAACGATGATTATGCTTGAGGTATAGATTGCGAGGTTGAGACGTGTGATGATGTTGTTGTTGTTGGTACTGGTTATGTTGCTGGTGCTGCTGATGGTGGTGCTGTTGCTGTAGGTGCTACAAGTATTGTTGGTGCTGAGGTTGATGATGATGTTGGTGTAGTAAGTATAGCTTGTAAATCACGCACCATTCTTGTCAGGGTTTCTATCCTACCCTCTATCATTTCTATCCATCCACTCATCTGATTCGATAGACTTGATTATCAATTCGAAGTTCCCTAACTTTTTCTAATATTCCCCTTCGATTGGTATTCGGAAATAGAGGTTGAATATTTTCTGAGATTGCAGTAACGTGACCTTCGAGGTGGAAAACTTTAGCAAGAAGGGTGAATACAGTGTTGCGCATAGGTTCACCGGTGAGTACATCGTTTTCTCCGATGTTAGGAGGTAAGTTTGGTTCGCGGTAGGGCTCGCCTTCTTCATTTCTCCATCGAGTGAGTAAGTCTCGAACCCACCCCCATCTCCTCTAGAAAGAAAAATAACTAAATGGTTGAGGCACTTCTGGTTCATTGACTTCGGAGTCTGCTTCAATATACATATCGAAATCGCTTCCGAAACTAATGGAATCCAAGCTAGGTGTAGGATCCATCTCTCACGATCAGTTAAAGGGTTTTGATATGAAATGATTTTTGAGTATCGAATGATATTCTAATTATATATAGAATATCAATACATACTTCTAAAGATCCCGTGAATTACGAAGAAAATTAAGGAAACGTGCCCGATAAAGTCTACAGTGACAGATACGTTAAGATATGGATTAGTAGATACGCTAAGATATGAATTTTGTCTATACACTATTCATGCAATCATTGCAGTAAGATGTGTCTAGACTAATAATGATAAGCAGGTAATTTCTTAAGGATTGATAAGCAGATGATTTCCGACTAGAAATGATAAGCAAAACTTTTGACATGCAGACACGGTCGAAGTCCAGACTCACTAATGCATCCTAACGACTTATCAGTTAGACACACTAATGCGGACCTGGTTCGCTATGACCACCGCTCTGATACCAACTGTAAAAACCCGTCCTAATCCATCCGGACGAAGTCCACATTGATTATAAACGATTCACAACAGTTGATTACATCGCGAGGTACTTGACCTCTATATGATACCTTTTACAAACATTGCATTCGTTTTTGAAAAGACAATCTTTCATTACATTGAAAGTTGACGGCAGGCATACCATTTCATAATATATCTAACTATAATTGACTTAATAATAATCTTGATGAACGCAACGACTCGAATGCAACGTCTTTTGAAATATGTCATAAATGACTCCAAGTAATATCTCTAAAGTGAGCAAATGCACAGCGGAAGATTTCTTTAATACCTGAGAATAAACATGCTTTAAAGTGTCAACCAAAAGGTTGGTGAGTTCATTAGTTTAACATAAATAATCATTTCATAATTTTAATAGACCACAAGATTTCATATTTCCATTTCTCATAAACATACATCCCATGCATAGAGACAAAAATATCATTCATATGGATTGAACACCTGGTAACCGACATTCACAATATGCATATAAGAATATCCCCATCATTCCGGGATCCTCCTTCGGACATGATATAAATTTCGAAGTACTAAAGCATCCGGTACTTTGGATGGGGCTTGTTGGGCCCGATAGATCTACCTTTAGAGTTCGCGTCCATTAGGGTGTCTGTTCCCTAATTCTTAGATTACCAGACTTAATAAAAAGAGGCATATTCGATTTCGATAATTCAACCATATAATGTAGTTTCGATTACTTGTGTCTATTTCGTAAAACATTTATAAAACATCGCATGTATTCTCAGTCCCAAAAATATATATAAAAAGGGAATAATGAAACTCACCTATTGTATTTTATAGTAAAAATACATATGACGACAATGAACAAAAGTAGTGGTGGCCTCAGATTCACGAACCTATATCATTTGTATATTCATTAATACATATAATCATGATCGAACAATTTCATATATTATAACTTTATATATTATTTATTTAATTTGTGTATATATTTAAAATGGTTAATATTCATATATTTATATTAATATATCCATATTTATATACGTAATTATTTAAATGTTATATTTAAAAAAATCAATAGTTTTGTTGTTTGTATGTATTTATGTAACTAATATTAATAGGTTTGATATATATATTCATGTGAAATTTTAATATAATTTTAGTATATGTAATAAGTATATTTATGTACAAAATATTTATTTGTTTTAAAAAAAAGGTAGTTTTTGGTATTAATAATGATAATATTAATAATCATATTACTTAATAATAATACTTATTTTGATAATATTATTAGTAATAACACTAATAACAATAATTATATTTGTAACTAGGGTTATGATAACAATAATAATAATAATTGGTAACTAATACTTATTTTTGTAATAATATCAGTACTTCTTATATTAATAATAGTCTTATAAAATTAATAATTAATAATAATGATAATAATATTATAATAATCATCATAGTCATAATGTTTAATAATAATAATAATAATACTAACAATAATAATAATAATACTAATACTTAATAATAACATAACAATGATAATAATAATAATAATAATAATAATAATAATAATAATAGTAATAATAGTAGTAATAATAATAATAATAATAATAATAATAATAATAATAATAATAATAATAATAATAATAATAATAATAATAATAATAATAATAATAATAATAATAATAATAAAATGAACTACCTTCCATAAAGAGGCTGTAAAAAAAATATGCTCCTTACGGGACTCGAACCCGAGGCCCCTCACTTAACAAATCACCTTCCAACCACTGAACCGTTCATACCTTCTTGAAATTTCCTTTCGAGATTAAATACTTAATATATACGAATCTATTAGTATCTTTCTTAACTTGTATCATCATCATCATCATCATCATCATCATCATCTAATTCAATTTCTATCTCAATCTTATTAATATGGCTTAATGATAATTATCACATCTCCATCATCATAATCTCTATTATCAACATTACCATATCATCGCGTACATCATCTCTTATATAATTATCATCTTGCACATCAACAATCTCCTAAAACAGAAACGTACAGCGTCCGTTTTATTTGATGGGGTTTTGGGTTACTAGTTAAAAACTGATAGGCCAAATCACAAAGGCCCTTTTTTTTGTTTTTTTTTAAATGGGTCATGAAGCCCAAGAGTTGTGACCCAATATGAAACTTAGAAATGGCAATCGGCCTAGGCAGAATAGAGTTGTAGTAGTAACAGCTTCCGCTTTATCATTGGATTCCTTCACCAATTTAATAATTAGAAGTATGGTTGGTTTGGTTTTTAGTCGTAAAGTAGCAGCTGGCTAATCAATGTCTTCTTTGTAATTAAGTTGCTGTAAATCATGTGGGTTTTGAAATAGAAAGAAAACGGGAAACATAGCAGCAGTGCACATTTAATTATCATTGTTCTTCGTTATTTATCTTTGCTTCATAAACATCATCACTTCGTAACTTCACCATAATCATAACGTCACGTTCATCACTTAAATCATGTTAATCATCATCACCGTATGTGAGTGTGTTGAGTCACAAAATACAGCAGCTACAGTAGTAGTCATGCGGTCTTCCTCGAAAGAAATATAACCCAGAACTGTAGTATCAGGTGGTTTCAAGAATTCGTAATAGTAATGGGTCTTAGTGGATTATGGAGGTTCAAACAAAAGGGTTATTCGTAGTAGTGGTGACTTCTTGATGTTCGAATATAGCAAAAATAACAGAAGTAACCATCATGGCAACAGCAAAGCGTAATAGTGTGTGATATATGGTGGTAGAGGGAGGAGAACTGTGGTCCGTATGGTGGTGGTGGCGGTTTGATCATGATGGTAATGATGGTGGGGTGTGGGTGGTCCCGGCTATTTACAGTGGTGGTGGCATTCGATTGTTTTGAAGATTGAAACAGAAACAAAAGATGATTCACGATTAAAGAAAATGTAGAGAGAAAGTGGTGGACGTGTTATGGTGATCCGAGAGGGGGAAAGCCGTGAGTGATGGTTGTGATGACTTGTGGTGGTGGTTTTCAATGAAGGAGTGGTGATCATATGAAGAAGAAAGTGGAGAGTGACTGCCGGTGATTATGGAATGAATGTAGTCGATGGTTTGAAGATTGATTGAGGTTTTTCTATGTATCCATCGATACATATCTATATATATACATATATATAGTTGTAGTTATAATTATAATATATAATCTAATAATAAATTTAATAATGTTAATATCCTATCATGAAAGGTGCACAGATGATGATTGACCAATTTGAAACAGTAACATTCAATATTCAATCTATGAATCAATTATACGCAAGATAAGATGATACTCTACAACTCATAAAGTGATTAATAATTAATAAAATGCTAAAGCTAATAACATGTTAAATATAAAGAGACAAGATGTGTAACAGAAAGATTAATACGCTACTTGTAATTATCTGCCGACATCCAAAATTAGGGGTATTATTTCGTGCTCCGTCGTTAAATCAATGGCGGATAAAAGTATTCAGAAAAATCCCATATTTTTAAATTAAATATATTTCTTTATTTTGGTCATTATGGTATAAAATTCGATCATTAATTATTAAATAAAAATTACCTTAATTATTCACTCCCAACCCCAAGTAAAATATAAAAAGTTTTAAAAATTCAACAAAAACTTCCTAAATACATTTTTAATAAGCCTATAATTTGTAAAACTCATTTTCGGATCATCGTTTATTTTAAAATCACATAAGATTGAATTTAACTTTCTTAATATCAATCGAAACGTCAAACGAGTATTAAAATCATTTAATATTTATTTTTAATATACTTTATTTATATATAGAGATATATTTTAAATAATTTATTATAATATCCTATTTTTATATTACATTTTAATAACAATAACATAAAATACTTTCAATTATATTTCGAATTATTATTTATATATACATACACACATATCTATTTACAATTAATTGTTCGTGAATCGTCGAGAGCAGTCGAAGGTCAATTGAATATGTGAAACATCGTTTAAAAATTTTCTAGACTCATCATTACATATTTTGCTTATCGTATCGAAATCATATGAGGGTTAAGTTTAAATTTAGTCGGAAATTCCCGGGTCGTCACATCAATGCCCCAGAAGAAGCAACACAAAGAAAATAAGGTTGAAACTACAGAATTGGGTTGTTTTTTCTGTAAGGGGACTAATCACAAGAAGAAGGATTGTACCAAATACCACGTTTGGCGTGCGAAAAAGGGTATATCTCTTGCTCTTGTTTGTTCTGAAGTTAATTTAATTTCGGTACCTAAAGATACTTGGTGGGTAGATTCTGGTGCTACTACTCACATAAGTATATCTATGCAGGGTTGCCTGAACTTCCGAAAACCAAGTGATGGTGAAAGATACATCTATGTTGGTGACAACAAAAGGGTCGAAGTTAAGGCTATTGGAAATTTTAGGCTATTATTCAAGACTGGTTTTTATTTGGATTTAAATGAGACTTATGTTGTACCGTCTTTTAGACGGAATTTAATTTCTGTTCCTAAATTGGACAAATCTGGTTATTCTTGTTCATTTGGTAATAATAAAGTGAGTCTTTTTCTAGGATCAGATCTTATTGGTACTGGTCTTTTATCAGTATATGATAGCCTATATTTGTTTGACATAATAACCTCACATAATGAAACTTTGCATACAAGTTTATGTGGTACCAAAAGAAAATTATCTAATGAAAATTCTTTATCACTATGGCACAAGCGTTTGGGTCATATATCCAAACAAAGGATTCAGAAACTCATATCAGATGGAATTCTTGATTCTCTTGATTCCTCAAATTTAGATATTTGCATTGAGTGTATCAAGGGTAAACAAACAAACATGAGGAGATTAGGTGCCTAGAGAGCTTCAAATGTCTTAGAATTGATACATACAGATATATGTGGGCCATTCCCTACACCTTGTAGAAATGGTCAACAATACTTTATCACATTCATAGACGATTACTCTCGTTATGGATACCTATATCTCATTCATGAGAAATCTCAATCTATAGACGTGTTCAAATCATATATGGCCGAAGTTGAAAATCAACTAGGAAAAAGGATAAAAAAACCATTAGATCTGATTGTGGTGGGGAATACTATGGTAGATATGATGGTTCAGGTGAACAACGTCCAGGGCCATTTGCCAAATTTCTAGATGAGTGCGGGATCGTTCCTCAATACACTATGCCAGATAGTCCTACTATGAATGGTGTAGCTGAGAGATGAAATCAAACACTAAAGGACATGGTGAGAAGTATGATTTTTCATACAACTTTGCCAGACTCACTCTGGGGAGAAGCATTGAAAACCGTAGCATATATACTTAATAGAGTTCCAACTAAAGCTACAATTAAAACCCCATATGAACTTTGGACTGGCAAAAAGCCCAGTATAGAGCATTTACACATTTGGGGTTGTTCAGCTGAGGCAAGGCCTTACAGGCCAAATGAAAAGAAACTGGATTCTAAAACAGTTAGTAGTTATTTTGTTGGATACTCTGAAAGATCTAGGGGGTAAAAGTTCTATGATCCCACTTCTAGAACTATTTTTGAGACGGGTAATGCTCGGTTCTTTGAGGATATTGAGTTTGGGGAGTGAGGAGATAAAGTTAGTGATAATACTAAAAACGAACATATATTTCATAGCATTATTCCTCAAGAAAGACAAGCTTTTAGTTGCAATTGTTCTATTTACAAGAGATATTCGTTTAAATAATAAAAGGTGAAGACAAAAGACAGATTCGACGAATTGAAGACGCAAACGACCAAAAAGCTCAAAAGTACAAAAGACAATCAAAAAGGTTCCAATTATTGATAAGAAACGTCTCGAAATCACAAGAGTACAAGATTCAAAACGCAAAGTACAAAATATAAAATTGTACGCAAGGACGTCCGAAAATCCGGAACCGGGACCTGAGCCAAGAAGAAACGCCCGACGCAACGGACCAAAAATATCTAGTCTACTATGCACAAGAATATAATATAATATATATATAATTATATATAATTATATATTATATTATATATTATTATTATATTACGTCGGCAAGAAGAAAACAAAGCAATTTGGCTGGATCCAGGGTGGCCATGCGACTCGCATGGCCAGAAGCACAAATCCATGCGAGTCGCATGGAGTGAGATTGCTGGTCAGGTCCTATATAAAGCCAGTTTTCTGCCGAGTTTTAATCATCTTTTTTTTCTTCCTCTTCATACGTAAATATATTTATATTTATAATTTATATTTTAATTTTAATTATAATTCTAATAATAAGGGTATGTTAGCGAATGTTGTAAGGGTGTAAGTCGAAATTCTGTCCGTGTAACGCTACGCTATTTTTAATCATTGTAAGTTATGTTCAACCTTTTTATATTAATGTCTCGTAGCTAAGTTATTATTATGCTTATTTAAAACGAAGTAATCATGATGTTGGGCTAATTACTAAAATTGGGTAATTGGGCTTTGTACCATAATTGGGGTTTGGATAAAAGAACGACACTTGTGGAAATTAGACTATGGGCTATTAATGGGCTTTATATTTGTTTAACTAAATGAAAGTTTGTTAATGTTAATATAAAGATTTACAATTGGGCGTCCCTATAAATTACCATATACACTCGATCGGACACGATGGGCGGGGTATTTATATGTACGAATAATCGTTCATTTAACCGGATACGGGAATGGATTAATAGCCACTAGAATAATTAAAACAGGGGTGAAATTACATTCAAGGGTAATTGGTGTAATTGTTAACAAAGTAGTAAAACCTTGGTTTACACGCAGTCGATAACCTGGTGTATTCATTAAACAAAGTATTAAAACCTTGTTACAATTCGAATCCCCAATTAGTTGGAATATTTAACTTCGGGTATAATAATAATTTGTCAAGGACACTTGCAATTTATATTTATGACTGATGGACTGTTATGGACAAAAACCAGACGGACATATTGAATAATCCAGGACAAAGGACAATTAACCCAAGGGCATAAAACTAAAATCAACACGTCAAACATCATGATTGCGGAAGTTTAAATAAGCATAATTCTTTTTCATATTTAATTTCCTTTATTTTATATTTAATTGCACTTCTAATTATCGCACTTTTATTTATTTTATTTTATCGCACTTTTAATTATCGTACTTTTTAATTATCGCACTTTTATTATTCGCAATTTCATTATCGTTATTTACTTTACGCTTTAATTTAAGTCTTGTATTTATTTTATATTTTACATTAGGTTTTAACTGCGACTAAAGTTTTAAAATCGACAAACCGGTCATTAAACGGTAAAAACCCCCTTTATAATAATAATATTACTTATATATATGTTTGTATTTTTATAAAAGTAAACTAATATAGCGTTGAGCTTTGTTTAAAGATTTCCCTGTGGAACGAACCGGACTTACTAAAAACTACACTACTGTACGATTAGGTACACTGCCTATAAGTGTTGTAGCAAGGTTTAAGTATATCCATTCTATAAATAAATAAATATCTTGTATAAAATTGTATCGTATTTAATAGTTTTTCCTAGTAAAATATAAGCTATTTTATATACACCTCGTTCGACATCAAGTATTTTTGGCGCCGCTGCCGGGGAACACCGAAGCAAAACGTCAATATAAAAAAAAAATATATATATATTTTTAAGTTTTAATTAGTTTTTGTTAGATATATATTTTTGTTTAAAAATTATAAAAATTTAAAAAGATATAAAAGATTAAAAATCTTTTAAAACAGAAAAAAAAAAGTATTTTAAATATATTTTTAAGTTTTTCTTTTATTTTTACAAAATTATAAAGTATTTTAAGTTTATTTTTAGTTTTTAAAATTAAGTTTTATTTTAATTATATATATATTTATCTTTTAAATATAAAACAGAAAAAAGAAAATAAAATATTAAATATTACGTGACCTGTCAAATTGAACCTGTCAATTGAACCGGTCCAGTTCAGTCATGCGACTCGCATGACCCACCGGCTTATTTCATGCGACTCGCATGAGGGGTCTGACAGGACCACAACTAAACCCTAAAAACGCATTTATTACGGATAATATATTATTATTATTATTAAACCCTAATCTTTTTATTATTATTATAATTAAGTTTTTACTTTATTTTATTTATATTACTTTTAAACTAGTTTTATATATTATAAACTTAATACTTTTATTATAAAATATAAAAATAATATTTTTTATAAAAATTATACTTTTACAAATTTTTGTATATTTTTATATTTTGTCCCTTTTTAATCGTTGTAGCGTAATATTTGTATTTTTTTAGCTCATATTTAATTTTAAACTTAGTTTTTGCTATAGTTATTTTTACTCCTAGATTTTTAGGCTTTGCCGTAGAATTCCTTAAGTGCTTTTTCTTTAGACTAAGATTTAGGTGCTTTAGAATTTTGCGACGCCTTTTTAAGTTTTAGTTTCTTTTTAAGTTATTTCCATTTGGGATTTAGTTTTTCCTGTAAGCTTTAATATTTTTAGACACCTTTTACTATGTATCAATTATCATTCCAATTAGTAATTTCAATTTGCGATTATAATTTTAAGTTAGTTGTAGTAATAAGGTTAGGTTAGTCAAGTATTTTTAAGTTTTGATAAGTTTCTTTTATTTTTCCGTCATCTTTTATTTTTCAACCATTTTTTCTTTTTCAACCCTTTTGCGACGAACTCTTTTTCTCTCTTATTTCTCGCTATTCTAGTTTTTAGGACTTAGAATTTTTTCTACTTCTTCTCTAAATTTCTTAAAATTACGAAAATTTATTTTAAGTGGTTAAATTGATAGACATCAAAATTTTCTGGTTCGTAGTAATAGTTGGATTTGTACGTGGACCGGGTTATTGGAGCCAAACAGTCCTCAATTATATTGAGACCAAACGAATCCTGCCCCTCTGCTGCATCTTTTGGCTATTCGAAACGTGGGCAAAATCAGAAAAGTCTATTGATTGGATAACTTATTATAATTTTTCTTTCCTTTTAAAAAACTAATAGGATATTCAGTGAATGCACCGAGCAAGACGTTCATCACCTTTTGTACGTTCACCACCTGTAACTCGATCAAGACATCGTTTAACAAATATAACCGCCGTTGATTTTTCTTTAGAATCGTCATCCAGTCGACCAAGTACTTCAGTTCAAATTTCCGATAATCCAGTTTTTGAAACAAACCTCACAATTGAGAATCCAGAGAATATTCAGGAACGGTTCGTAGATCCTGAACCATTAAACTTTCCTCCGGAACCACCAATCATTCAAACAGAGATTGTTGAGGAACGAACTATTAAAACAGAATCATCTAGTGATACCGATTCAACAAATTCAATTATGGAGAATCTGGAACCTTTAAGTATGGAAGACCGAATGAGAGCTAAACGCACTGGCCAAGGTCACGCAATTACTCATCCAGACATTAATGCGCCAGATTATGAAATCAAAGGACAAATTCTACACATGGTGACTAATCAATGCCAATTTAGTGGTGCGCCGAAGGAAGATCCAAATGAACATCTACGTACCTTTAATAGGATCTGCACACTATTTAAAATCCGAGAAGTGGAGGATGAACAGATATATCTCATGTTATTTCCCTGGACTTTAAAGGGAGAAGCCAAAGATTGGTTGGAATCGTTACCTGAAGGGGCGATTGATACATGGGATGTTTTAATTGACAAATTTCTTAAACAATTTTTTCCCGCATCTAAAGCCGTAAGACTTCAAGCAGAAATTGTTACGTTCACACAGAAGCCAAATGAAACTCTATATGAGGCGTGGACAAGATATGGAAAGTTGTTAAGAGGATGTCCGCAACATGGTTTAGACACCTGTCAAATAGTACAAATATTCTACCGAGGATGCGACATCACTACAAGAAAAGACATAGATATAGCAGCTGGTGGTTCTATTATGAAGAAAACCGAAACTGATGCTTACAAAATTATTGATAACACTGCTTCCCACTCACATGAGTGGCACCAAGAAAAAGATATCATTAGATCATCTAAAGCAGCTAGAGCCGATTCTAGCCATGACTTAGATTCCATTTCGGCAAAGATAGATGCTTTCGAGAGACGAATGGAAAAGATGACTAAAGATATTCATGCTATACGAATTAGTTGTGAGCAGTGTGGAGGACCACATTTGACAAAAGATTGTCTCAGTATTGAATTAACAATGGAACAAAGAGAGAATATTTCATACATAAACCAAAGGCCTGGAAATAATTATCAGAATAATTATCAACCGCCAAGACCGATTTACAATCAAAACCAGAATTATAACCGAAATATTCCATACAACAACCAACAAGGTCCTAGCAATCAACAAGTATCCAATAATACTTATAATCAGCAAAGACAGAATTTTCAAAACAAACCACCACAACAAATCGATGATAAAAAGCCGAATTTAGAAGATATGATGACGAAGCTAGTTGAAACTCAAACGCAGTTTTTCACATCTCAAAAACAAACTAATGAATAAAATGCTCAAGCATTTAGAAATCAACAAGCTTCTATTCAAAATCTGGAACAAGAAGTAAGTAACCTAGCAAGGTTAATAGGTGAAAGAAAACCGGGAAGTTTACCAAGCGATACAAACGCTAACCCCCGGAATGAAACAGCTAAAGCTATTACCACAAGAAGTGGTACAACACTTAAATCACCTGAAATACCTGTAACTTCTGATGAAACTATTCCTACTCCACAAGAACCACAACCCGATCAAGATAAGGAAAAAGAACCGGTAGTTGAAAAGGTTAATGAAGATAACACAGTTAAGGATAAACCTTATGTTAAACCATACCAACCACCACTTCCTTACCCGAGTAAAATGAAGAAAGAGAAACTTGAAGCAGAGCAATCCAAATTCTTGGATATGTTTAAACAGATAAATGTAAATCTTCCTTTCATTGATGTGATTTCAGGAATGCCAAGATATGCTAAATTCTTGAAAGATCTAATCACGAATAGAAAGAAAATGGAAGAACTCTCGGCTGTCACTATGAATGCAAATTGTTCAGCAGTGCTGTTGAATAAGATACCAGAAAAACTATCTGATCCAGGAAGTTTCACAATTCCATGTTTTCTGGGTAGTCTTAGTTCAATAGAAGCATTGGCAGACTTAGGTGCTAGTATAAATCTAATGCCGTATTCACTATACGCTAAACTAGACCTTGGAGAATTGAAACCAACCAGAATAAGCATACAACTAGCCGATAGATCAATAAAATATCCTAGAGGGATAATGGAAAACATGCTAGTTAAAGTTGGTACTTTAGTATTTCCAGTAGATTTTGTTGTTTTGGACATGGAAGAAGATTCTCAAGTTCCTCTCATATTAGGAAGACCATTCTTAAACACGGCTAAAGCAATGATAGACGTGTTTGGTAAGAAACTGACCCTAAGTATAGAGGATGAGAGTGTTACCTTTTCAGTTGATAGAGCAATGCAACAACCACAATCTGCAGATGATACATGTTATTATATTCAAACTATAGATGCACATGCAGAATTATTAGAAGAATTTCCAGAATTACAAGGAACAGGAGAATGTTCTTTAGGAGAAGGTAATGAACCAATTGATGAAGCTGAAATGTTAGCTACACTTATAGCTAATGGATATGAACCAACAACAGAAGAAATTCAAATTCTAAAAGAAGAAGACAGATATCGATATAAATCATCGATAGAAGAACCTCCGAAATTAGAGTTAAAGCCACTTCCAAACCATTTGGAATATGCTTATTTACATGGTGAATCTGAATTACCTGTAATAATATCGTCTTCTCTTACTAAAAATGAAAAATCACAACTCATTTCTGTGTTGAAAGCTCATAAACCAGCCATTGCATGGAAGATTCATGATATTAAAGGAATAAGTCCTTCGTATTGCACACATAAAATCCTTATGGAAGAAGGTCATAAAACGTATGTGCAACGCCAACGAAGACTAAATCCTAATATGCAAGATGTAGTTAAGAAAGAGATTATTAAACTGCTAGATGCAGGTTTAATTTATCCAATTTCTGATAGTCCATGGGTAAGCCCAGTTCAATGCGTGCCTAAGAAGGGTGGCATGACTGTCATCACAAATGAGAAAAATGAGCTTATTCCTACTAGGACTGTAACAGGATGGCGTGTATGTATTGATTATAGAAAATTAAATGACGCCACCAGAAAAGATCACTTTCCCTTACCTTTCATAGATCAAATGTTGGAAAGATTAGCCGGAAATAGTTACTATTGTTTTCTAGATGGATTTTCCGGATATTTTCAAATTCCAATAGCACCCGAGGATCAAGAGAAAACCACATTCACGTGCCCTTATGGTACTTTTGCTTACAAACGCATGCCATTTGGACTTTGCAACGCCCCTGCAACCTTTCAAAGGTGCATGATGGCGATTTTTCACGACGTGATAGAAGAATGCATGGAAGTATTCATGGATGACTTTTCAGTCTTCGGTGATACATTTAAATCATGTCTAGTTAATCTGGAACGAATGCTAATTAGATGCGAAAAATCAAATCTAGTACTTAATTGGGAGAAATGCCATTTCATGGTTAAAGAAGGCATCGTTCTTGGACATAAAATTTCAAAAGAAGGAATTGAAGTGGATAGAGCTAAAGTAGATGTAATTGCTAAACTTCCACATCCCACCAATGTTAGAGGAGTTAGGAGTTTTCTAGGGCATGCCGGTTTTTACAGACGTTTTATAAAAGATTTTTCTAAAATTGCCACTCCTATGAATAAACTCCTAGAAAAGGATGCTCCATTCATCTTTTCAGATGAGTGTATCATATCTTTTAATATTCTTAAAGAAAAACTCACTAATGCACCAATCATGATAACACCAAATTGGAATCTACCATTTGAACTAATGTGCGATGCAAGTGATTTTGCAATGGGAGCCGTTTTAGGACAAAGGATTGAAAAACGATTTCAACCTATATATTATGCTAGTAAGACATTACAAGGAGCACAAACGAACTATACAACTACTGAAAAAGAACTCCTTGCTATTGTCTTTGCTTTTGACAAATTTCGATCATATCTCGTTCTAGCAAAAACGGTGGTCTATACCGACCATTCTGCTCTTAGATACCTATTTTCAAAACAAGATGCTAAACCAAGATTAATCCGTTGGATCTTACTCTTACAAGAGTTTGATATTGAAATCCGAGATAAAAAAGGAGCAGAAAATCTCGCCGCTGATCATCTTTCTCGTCTTGAAAATCCCGAATTAGAAGTTCTGAATGAATCAGCCATACAAGACAACTTTCCTGATGAATATCTATTGAAGATAGATTATAAAGAAATCCCATGGTTTGCAGACTATGCAAACTACTTAGTTTGTGGATTCCTTGAAAAAGGATTATCATACCAAAGACGAAAGAAATTCTTCAGTGATATAAAACACTATTTCTGGGAAGATCCACATCTGTTTAAAAGTTGTCCCGATGGAATAATACGCCGATGTGTATTTGGAGATGAAGCTAGTAAAATTTTAAACCATTGTCACACAGGACCAACAGGAGGGCATTATGGGCCTCAACTAACAGCAAGAAAAGTTTATGAAGCTGGATTCTATTGGCCTACAATTTACAAAGACGCACACCTTCTTTGCAAATCCTGTGATGCATGTCAAAGGGCCGGAAAAATAAGTCAACGTGATGAAATGCCACAAAATGTCATCCAAGTATGTGAAGTATTTGACATTTGGGGTATTGACTTTATGGGTCCATTTCCAAAATCTCATAATAATCTATATATACTCGTAGCCATTGATTATGTATCTAAATGGGCGGAAGCACAAGCTCTCCCAACTAACGATGCACGAGTTGTAGTCAACTTTTTAAAACGTCTTTTTGCAAGGTTTGGAACACCGAAAGCTTTAATAAGTGATCGGGGTACTCATTTCTGTAATAATCAACTTGAGAAAGTTCTTAAAAGATATGGAGTAACTCATAAAATCTCCACCGCATATCATCCACAAACAAGTGGACAAGTTGAAAATACCAACCGAGCTTTAAAACGTATTCTAGAAAAAACCGTAGGATCAAATCCGAAGGAATGGTCCATTAAATTGGAGGATGCACTCTGGGCTTTTAGAACAGCCTACAAAACTCCAATTGGAACCACACCTTTTAGACTTGTTTATGGAAAAGCATGTCATCTTCCAGTAGAAATTGAACACAAAGCATTTTGGGCTTTGAAGACATGTAATCTTGATTTACATGAAGCTGGACGTCTACGATTAAGTCAACTAAACGAATTAGAAGAATTAAGACATGAAGCATACGAAAATTCGTTAATCTATAAAGAAAGAACGAAGAAATGGCATGATAAAAGAATCAGAAGTTCAAAAGAATTCAAAGAAGGAGACAGAGTTCTTCTTTTCAATTCACGATTCAAGCTATTTCCTGGAAAATTGAAATCAAGATGGTCTGGACCATTCATAGTCAAAAGAGTTTTCCCATACGGAACGATAGAATTAATAAATTCAAATGGGATTGAATTTAAAGTTAATGGTCACAGAGTTAAACATTACATACATGGTCCGATGGAAGTCGACAATGAAGTTAATCACAATTTCGACACCACAGCTAACTAAGTGTGGGGAGAATCAAGTCTTTAAAGGATAATATGTATTTCTGTTAGAGTTAGATTGTCTGTTTTCGTGTAGTTCTCGAAAATGGAACACGTATGGTCTTTCCCTAGCAGACCCTAAAGAACTAGTCTTCTCCCCCCATTCTGAATTTTTATTTTTTTTAGGTTTTTACGAAATGAAGACTGCCTGTGAATTAAACCATGGTCTAATGCTACACGCTTTGATCACTAAACGTAATAATGACATACTACCGAGTGAATTAGTATCAGTAATCAGAGAAAGAATGGACGGAGTTAGAAAAGGATCCAGATGCGAAGATAATAAGTTACAATTTGGTAAAGGAAAATCAAAATCCGCAGCGAAAAGAAGAGCACGACACCTAGAACGATGTCACAAATGCGGAAAATGGTCACATGGAGGTAAATGTTCAAATAATCAAACCTATTCAAATACCGAATTTGTTACTTTATGCAGAGACGGACCGTTCATATGTTTAGAAGAAAAGACAATGAATGCTCGAGGTTACGCCTATGCAGCCATGGAAAACCAATTAAACCGACTATCTTATGAATATAATAGATCATATAACTAAGAAATCTATTTCACAGGTATGTCTGTACAGTTTTTATTTTTATTTTTATTTTTAACCTTTTGATAATAAACGCTAATTTGTTCGCTAAAAAGTATTAAATTGGTATTAAATAAAATTAGGTTTGGCGACCGAAATTATTGATATCGTTCAAAAATTTATTACATCACTGCGAAATTTAACGTTTATTCTTAAGGTATAAATATCTTTAATCAATCAACTCAAAATATTTCAAAAATTCGTCATGAGTTAAATTAGGTCTTGAAACCGAAATTACTTTACCGAAAAGAGGGACGCATATTTTTGATAATATTTGATTGATTAAAGTGGGATAAAAAGACAAAAAGATTTTTAAATTTATTTTTACCATGTTTTTAAAATTAATATTTAAATCTTAAGTTAATATTGTAAACTTTATAAAAACAATATATTTAAAATTGTAAATATTTGAAAAATTAATATAAGTTTGATATGAATTTATGAATTTTTAAATTAAGTTTGGTGTGAATTTTTAAAATATAAATTTTTAAATTTATGAATTTTTAAATTAAGTTTGGTGTGAATTTTTAATTTTATATTTAAGTTGTGTGAATTTAAAAACAAAAATTTACTTTATCTCATTAAGTTAAGAATATGATTTTTAAAATTCGTCGTAAGTTGAAGACTAGGTCTTTGAACCGAAATTGCTTTACCCGAGGGAGGGACGAGAACTTTTATTATCATTATTTTTAATCTTTTTGATTTAAAGTATGCCAAAAAAATTAAAAAATCCAAAAATCTAAGCTTTTAAAACAATCGCTTGAAAATGACAAAATTTTAAAATTTTGTCGAGGGGCGGACTAGGGCATCGTCCCGAAACGACCTCGTCTTAAAAAGAAACAAAATTTTTAAAATTTTATTAAATTTTATGTTTTAAAAGTATAAGGTTTTTATTAAAAAAAAAAAAAAAAAAAAAAAAAAAAAAAAAAAAAACCTGGAAAATACCCCCATGCGAGTCGCATGGATATGGGCAGGAAACCATGCGACTCGCATGGGAGCCAAAAACTGGTCAGGTTCAAAATTCCAGCCGAATCTGCTTCTTTCACAAACACACATACACAAACACGAAAACCTCCCAAACTCTCTCAATTTTTCACCAATTTTCACCAAATTTCTTGCAAAAATTTCACAATAATCATGCCTAGATTCAGTAGTCTCAACCCCTTCAGGAGAAAGGTAAAGATTTCACCCCTAATCTCTTTAAATTCGAATTTTTGTGTTCTTGAGCTAGAAAATTTATATTTTGATTTTGTTAAATTTAGGTGTAATTAGAGCTAAATTGTTGTTATATTATGCATGTATATCCTAGATAGAAGCTATTTAACATGAATTGAAGCTAAAAACTTCAAATTTTTAAGAATCTAGGGTTTGTGTTCTTGAGCAATTTGGGGCTTTTTGATATAAACAGGTTATGGCCGATTTTTGTCATGAATTGTTGCTAAATTAAGTAGTGTAACATGTTTAGGTAGTTAATTGATCCAAACTTTGAGCCTAAACATGTTTTTGAGAATTAAAGTGGACTTTTTAAGTCTAAAAATTCATGAACTTGGATAATTTGATATAAAGGCCATTTGAAACTTGTTTCATTGCTAGTAGTGATTATTTTGGCATGTTATTTGAGATAAATGCTTATGAACTTGATGTACATTTTTCGTATATGTTTATTTGACAAAGTATAGACTTGACAAAAATATGAAAATGAGCACTAGTTTGATTTGAATGCCATGTAACAAGTGTTTAATTGCTATAATGATTATTGTTGACATGTTTAAGAGTTTAAATGTGATAAAACATTGTACACATTTTCGTATGTAAAAGTGTAGAATTGTTATTGTTAAGAAAATGTGTATAAAATGTGTTATGAATTGAACATGTCATCATAATTGTTTCAAGTTATTATTTTGCTAACACTAATGCATATTTGGATGCACAATTTTTGTGTTTAATGTGTTTTACAGAGAGCCGATACTGGAGGTTCAGGAGCATCATCGTCCAGGCAACCAGAGCCCGAACCGGAAATGTTTCATGAACAAGAACAACATATGCAACAAGAAGAAGAAGAACAGGAGGAGCAACATATTCCATATCACGATCAAGATCAATTATTCATGAATCAGTTTCGTCAATTCGCTCCACATCAAAGGATTCTGAGCTTAGACATTAATGAAGATCAGTTACACCCAAATCTGAGATTTGATCGATGTTGGATAGAGTATCCAGATTATCAAAAGAACATGCACATTCTCTACTTTAAGGTTGTTGAAATGCCAAGGGCAATTGACTGGGTACCTTTGGAAACAGTTAACCTTGCCGAACCGATTCGGGAATTATTGGTGCAAAGGTATGGTAATTCTCAGTTTAACGATTGGATGCGCCTATTTTCCATTCGTAGAACCATATATAGGGAATGGTGTATAGAATTACTTAGTACTATTAAGTTAAACAGTGATGTTAGGAGGATAGATGATAGAAGCTTTATTAGATTTCTGTTAGGTGGACGCATGTACAGAATGTCCATGATAGATTTAGCCAGGGCCTTACAGATTTACACCCCTGCTGAACTTTTGAGCCCCGACTGTAATAGCCTGATTGCCCAAGGAGAAAGGGTAGATAGGGAATTTGATATTAACGCCATCTGGAGGCGTATGTCCCACTTTAATGAATTTCACGCCAGTGGAAATCATACATACTTAGATATAGACAGAGCTGAACTCCGGGTGATTCATAGATTCTTAGCAAACACAATTACACAAAGGGGAAGAAATAAGGAGAAATTGACCGTAAACGATTTGTTCTACCTCAAGTGTATTAGAGACCCGAGGAGTTTCGTTAACATTCCCTATTGTGTTGGTTATTATCTCGCTAATGTAGTTTCGGGGATGAAATCGGGGAGTATTATAGGTGGTGGTATTTTCATTACTCTCATTGGAGAGTATTTAGGTGTAGATAAGCACCAAGGGGGTCCAATGAACGAAATAGAGGACGGAGGTGAAACTATAAGTTCAAACCTTTATCACGGTGCAAGGGTATTATTGATGAGACGTGGTCGGGTATATCGATACGAGGGACCTCAGCGACAGGTAGAGAGAGGTTCGGATGACGAGATGGAGGAGGCGAACAACATTATAGGAGTTGTTCGGGAGACTGCTCTTGATTTAGGCGTTCGTATGGAGGATGAATACATGACGAACTATGATAGGCATATGCAGTACGAGGCATGGCAACGTCGGAATGACTACGAGCATTCCCGGCAACGAGAGCATGGCCGATGGGATTATCATCAGCGCCAAATTATAAGCCAGTTGCAGCCTGGCGAGATGTATTATCCGACCCGACCCGCATACTATCCCGCACATCAGCCAGAAATGAGACCACCCTATGATTCATATGATTATGACGCAGCATACCAGTTCACCTATAATCAGCCATGGAACCCGGACGCGAACATGAATTGGGATCCATATCCTAATTTTCCTCCTAACCCACCTCCTGATCAGTAGAGATAAGTTGGTAATTTTTATTTTTATTTTAAACACTTAACATTTTATTACGTTTATGTAATGTTTGATATTTTATTATTATTGTGTACTAATATTTTTCTTATAGTTTGAAAGTGGGATGCCAAAGTTCCATTTCAAATTGCATGTATGATTATATTTGTATTGTATGTATTCTATTTTATGCACAAAACAGGGTAAAACAACGCGTTTTCAAAGACTGGCATTAAGTTCAGCAAAAGCAAGTAATTTTGACGACAATGATGCAAAATATATGTGAAATAACAACAAGACGGAATGAACAAATGATGTGCACCATTTATCATTCAACAATCAAACGCCAATATATTTGGGAACTTTGGTAAAATTTAATCATTTTCACACTAATCACCCTCAATAATTTAAATTGTTACTGATTTCTTGCAAATGAGGGCATTGCAAGATCTTAAGTGTGGGAAGGGGTTAAATTCTTTCGGATTTTAAAATTTTTATATTAAACACTTGGTTACCATTAAAAATACTAGTAAAGCAGTAGTTGTATTAGAATCTAGTGCTCTCTGATAAAAAAAGAACAGCCCTAGTCTTATATACTGACTACCCAATTCTAGTAAAATTTTTCAAAATTTTCAATTAAATGAATTCAAAATCATGTTTATACATATTTATGAACGATAAAACTAGGTTTTAACACCGAATTATTGTTACCTCGGAAAGGACATAAATTGAGAAACAAACTAAAATGTTAAAATTCATTTAAAATGGAATAGAGGACGATAAAAAGGAAAATAAAAGCCAAGTGTGGGGAAATTTACCAAGTTATCTTAAACATATGTCACATATATCTGTAACAAATAACTAAAAATACTTTTGCTTTGGACTAAACTAAACTGTTTTACCCGATGAAAGAAAAGAAGAGATGGATCTACACGATGAATTAATTCCATCATTAAAAGGAAGTAAAGTCTTCCGAAAAAGAAACGCGCTTCTTGATTTAGGTCATGAAGTTGTCGTTCAGACCAGCTGTAGGTTGACGAAAAATCTAGAAAAGTCATCACTAAAATCAGCAGGAAATCCACGGACCTCAGCATTAAACAGGGTCGCCAAGTGGTCAGATTTATCCTAACCATGAGAAGGATTTATCTCGTACAATGGGGAGGCACCGTGCAAATTAGCTGGATAAGACTAATGAATCAGATCTCCAGAAAGGATAATCTCCTTAAAGATTAAAAATCAGCTTTTAAGACTGATATTACTCAATCCTAGAGATTGACCTTAAAGATTGAGAATTCAAACTCATGGAATTCGATGATATCTAAGCTCGAGCTTAAACGAGAAAATATTTTGATCAAAATTATAAACCGATTTGTTTTCTGAAAACCCTATTTTCAATGCGTTCATTACCATGGAACGTAAAATCCTAGGAATTCACCTGGAATTCACTAGGTCACCTGAACTAAATCGGGTGTCAACCGTAAGAACGGTGGTTGCATAACATGGTCAAAGACAGGACCTTGTGCCAGACCGAAAAATTATAAGGGTGAGCTTTACTATTGCTCCTACCAAGAATAGTAATTGCGTCCGACACGTTATAGACCATAATCAAAAGCATGTCACGGGACATTGCCTTAACAGTTGCTTGTTCAACGCTTTCCTTTACAACCGGACGGTAGTTTGCCGAAAGGTAATATACGGAACAAGTAAACTGGACGTGTTGCTTTCCTAATACAAGGTTAGCAAGTGGGTGACACAAAACCGCAAGTTTTGAGCTAAAATTTTCAAATCTGAAACCCCCAAACCCACAAAAATATTTTGCAAACACCGGTAAAGGGTTATTCCGGAAAACTTATCTAGGGTAAAAACTAGATTTAATTTTCAAAAGATCAAATGTTTTCATAAAGATCCAATTTCCTTAATGGATCTAAATTTTTATAGTCATGTGGGACTGTAAACCATATCGTTACTACCATTGTTTATACCGCCATATAGAAATCACTGATGTACAAAGTGTGAAGAATAAAGAAGTGATTCTAGTATTTCAAGACAATATTGCTTGAGGACAAGCAACGCTCAAGTGTGGGAATATTTGATAATGCTAAAAACGAACATATATTTCATAGCATTATTCCTCAAGAAAGACAAGCTTTTAGTTGCAATTGTTCTATTTACAAGAGATATTCGTTTAAATAATAAAAGGTGAAGACAAAAGACAGATTCGACGAATTGAAGACGCAAACGACCAAAAAGCTCAAAAGTACAAAAGACAATCAAAAAGGTTCCAATTATTGATAAGAAACGTCTCGAAATCACAAGAGTACAAGATTCAAAACGCAAAGTACAAAATATAAAATTGTACGCAAGGACGTCCGAAAATCCGGAACCGGGACCTGAGCCAAGAAGAAACGCCCGACGCAACGGACCAAAAATATCTAGTCTACTATGCACAAGAATATAATATAATATATATATAATTATATATAATTATATATTATATTATATATTATTATTATATTACGTCGGCAAGAAGAAAACAAAGCAATTTGGCTGGATCCAGGGTGGCCATGCGACTCGCATGGCCAGAAGCACAAATCCATGCGAGTCGCATGGAGTGAGATTGCTGGTCAGGTCCTATATAAAGCCAGTTTTCTGCCGAGTTTTAATCATCTTTTTTTTCTTCCTCTTCATACGTAAATATATTTATATTTATAATTTATATTTTAATTTTAATTATAATTCTAATAATAAGGGTATGTTAGCGAATGTTGTAAGGGTGTAAGTCGAAATTCTGTCCGTGTAACGCTACGCTATTTTTAATCATTGTAAGTTATGTTCAACCTTTTTATATTAATGTCTCGTAGCTAAGTTATTATTATGCTTATTTAAAACGAAGTAATCATGATGTTGGGCTAATTACTAAAATTGGGTAATTGGGCTTTGTACCATAATTGGGGTTTGGATAAAAGAACGACACTTGTGGAAATTAGACTATGGGCTATTAATGGGCTTTATATTTGTTTAACTAAATGAAAGTTTGTTAATGTTAATATAAAGATTTACAATTGGGCGTCCCTATAAATTACCATATACACTCGATCGGACACGATGGGCGGGGTATTTATATGTACGAATAATCGTTCATTTAACCGGATACGGGAATGGATTAATAGCCACTAGAATAATTAAAACAGGGGTGAAATTACATTCAAGGGTAATTGGTGTAATTGTTAACAAAGTAGTAAAACCTTGGTTTACACGCAGTCGATAACCTGGTGTATTCATTAAACAAAGTATTAAAACCTTGTTACAATTCGAATCCCCAATTAGTTGGAATATTTAACTTCGGGTATAATAATAATTTGTCAAGGACACTTGCAATTTATATTTATGACTGATGGACTGTTATGGACAAAAACCAGACGGACATATTGAATAATCCAGGACAAAGGACAATTAACCCAAGGGCATAAAACTAAAATCAACACGTCAAACATCATGATTGCGGAAGTTTAAATAAGCATAATTCTTTTTCATATTTAATTTCCTTTATTTTATATTTAATTGCACTTCTAATTATCGCACTTTTATTTATTTTATTTTATCGCACTTTTAATTATCGTACTTTTTAATTATCGTACTTTTATTATTCGCAATTTCATTATCGTTATTTACTTTACGCTTTAATTTAAGTCTTGTATTTATTTTATATTTTACATTAGGTTTTAACTGCGACTAAAGTTTTAAAATCGACAAACCGGTCATTAAACGGTAAAAACCCCCTTTATAATAATAATATTACTTATATATATGTTTGTATTTTTATAAAAGTAAACTAATATAGCGTTGAGCTTTGTTTAAAGATTTCCCTGTGGAACGAACCGGACTTACTAAAAACTACACTACTGTACGATTAGGTACACTGCCTATAAGTGTTGTAGCAAGGTTTAAGTATATCCATTCTATAAATAAATAAATATCTTGTATAAAATTGTATCGTATTTAATAGTTTTTCCTAGTAAAATATAAGCTATTTTATATACACCTCGTTCGACATCAGTTAGAGATTTTATCTTTGAGGAAGAACAAATGTCTCTTCCTCCAGTTATTGATCTTGATCAGAATGTTCTCATTCCTGAATCGAATCACACAACTCCAATTCAAGACAATCTTGATAATCTCCCTGATCAAGTTTCTGATATTATCAATGAAAATCAAACTCAACGGCCTCAAGAACCTGAAATGCCATTAAGGAGATCCACTAGAGAGAGGAGAAGTGCAACTCCGGACGATTATTTTGTATTTGTCCAATAACAAGAAAGTTACATTGGACTTGAGGAAGATGATCCAATCAACTTCCATCAAGCCATGAAAGTTTCTAACTCTCAAAAGTGGATTGATGCAATGAATGATGAGATGAAGTCTATGAGCGATAACGGCGTTTGGGAGCTTGTTTCATTGCCCGAAGATGTTAAACCAATTGGTTTTAAATGGATATTTAAAACCAAGAGGGATTCAGAGGGCAATGCCATTAGGTATAAAGCTCGCCTTGTTGCAAAAGGCTACACTCAAAAGGAAGGCATTGATTATAAAGAGACTTTCTCTCCAGTTTCATTGAAAGACTCTTTCAGGACAATAATGGCACTAGAAGCACATTTTGATCTTGAACTACACCGGATAGATGTTAAGACAACGTTTCTCAATGGTGACATTGAGGAATCAATTTATATGGTGCAACCTGAAAACTTTGTTTCAGGAGATTCAAAGAAAAGGGTTTGCAAATTAAAGAAATCCATTTATGGGCTCAAGCAAGCTTCCCATCAGTGGTATTACAAGTTTCATGAA
Organism: Rutidosis leptorrhynchoides; assembly: GCF_046630445.1. Lineage (NCBI taxonomy): Eukaryota > Viridiplantae > Streptophyta > Magnoliopsida > Asterales > Asteraceae > Rutidosis > Rutidosis leptorrhynchoides. Next base: position 400,394,435 of record NC_092333.1, read on the forward strand.
ATCATTACATCTTTTGGTTTTGAACCAAATATTGCTAATGACTGTATATACCATAAGTTCAGTGGGAGCAAACATATTTTTATGGTTTTATATGTCGATGACATACTGCTTGCCAGTAATGATATAGGATTATTATGTGAAACTAAGAAATTTCTTTCGAAGAAATTTGAAATGAAAGATCTTGGTGATGCTTCTTTTGTATTAGGAATTCAGATACACCGAGATCGCTCTAAAGGTGTTCTCGGTCTGTCACAAAAGGCTATATCGATAAGGTTCTTAAAAGATTTGGCATGCAGGTTTGTAAACCAGGTAACACCCCTGTTGCTAAGGGATACGAGTTTAGTCTCAAACAGTGCCCAAAGAATAATTTTGAAACCATGGAAATGGAGAAGACACCTTATGCTTCGGCTGTAGGCAGTCTGATGTATGCTCAGGTATGCACACGACCTGATATCGCATACATTGTTGGGATGTTGGGCAGATATCTCAGCAATTTGGGAATGGACCATTGGAAGGCAGCAAAAAGGGTCATGCGGTACTTACATAGAACAAAGGATTACATGATCACATATCAAAGATTGGACCAGCTTGAGATCATCGGGTATACAGATTCCGATTTTGCTGGATGTCAAGATAGTCTGAAGTCTACATCAGGTTATATCTACATGCTTGCTGGCGGTGCTATCTCTTGGAGAAGCATCAAACAAACTCTTATGGCAACTTCCACCATGGAAGCTGAATTCATGGCATTTAATGAGGCATCCAATGAGGGATTATGGCTGCGAAAATTTGTTACTGGACTGCGTATAGTGGACAGTATTAAAAGGCCACTCAGGCTATTGTGCGACAACAGATCAGCAGTCCTGTATGCTAACAATAACAGTAGTTTGACAAAGGTAAAGCATATGGACGCCAAGTTTTGGGTTGTTAAAGAAAGAGTACAAAATGGACAATTGTGCATAGAGCACATTAGTACAAACTCCATGATTGCGCATCCGCTTACTAAGGGATTACCACCCAAAGTATTTCATGAGCATGTTGCTCGCATGGGTGTCAAATCAATTGAGGATTATAAGTTTTAGTGGGAGTTTGTGTTATACAATTATGTATTGTACAGTACATTCGGTAATTTGGTTTTATCTGCAGATATTCGGTCTTAAAATTTTATTTACTCTTATGGTTATAATTGATCTCAATAAGATGAACCAGTTGTAAATAGACATTCTATTTCAGACCACGCTTTATGTTATTTCCATGCTACACAACTATACTTGATCCATGTCGTTGGTTATATTGATATACGTGATCAATGTTGGATCTAGTTACGCAAGAGTAACTAAGATCTCTTAGATCCTATGTTGATATGATTAATGGACCGGATTGATCATGACGATTTTAATTGATAGCAATACCGAGCTCACAAAATTGTAATGTAACATATAATACTAAGGTTTATACATATGCATGAGTATATCGTCCAAGTGAGAGATTGTTAGATATATGGACTCTTACTACATACATATGGAAAATATGTGGATGAATTATATGTTAGTGCTATCTTTCGGTTTGACCTAACTTAGTGGTCTTTTAGGATATTATTATTAAGTAGGCCAATACATCATCATACAACGTGTAAAGTTTAACTTTTGTGTAGATACCCATAAAGAGCAACCTTAGTTAATGATGGGCTAACTATGGTTACATGCTTATAAATAGGGTTATGGTTCCCATTTGTATGCAACGCTATTCTCTTGAGTTCCCATTAATAGAGAGTGTAAACATTGGCTTGCATATCAAGTGGAAAGCCTAACCCCGGACGAGCTCCAAGTCGGATCAAGGAGCTTCTACTTATGGATTCTGGTACGCTTCCGTTTATGTTATTGTTCCATTTAATTCCATATGAAGGCTACAGTTTTATAGTAGGATTTATTCCAACAGTAAAGTGTTAAAGTTAATATAATGCCTTAAAAGCAATTTCTTTTTAAAGGTTTCCTTTTATTTCCACTTGAATTGCTCTTCTTTACAAAAGAAGAATAAATATTAAGTATACAAAGAAAAAAACAGATAAAATGAAACAAAAAACCAGAATAACTCAGGAAGTTAGAAGTTGCAGAAGGGGGAGATGAAGGGTTATGTAACACGTCAAAGTGGGTTTGAGTCGGACGAGGCTGTCTTGACTTGTCAACACTTATTTGTCTATATATTTTTCAACTTTAGTAGCTATTGATTAAACAATTCTAAAGGTACAAATATATGTTTATGAACTAATATAATCTTATCTGTTCAAATCGCATTGTTAAAGAGATAAACACTTCTTAAAACACTTTATAAGACTTCCGGACCCATTTTTATCATTCCCTTTATAGGGCCAGTAATGCGGACTAAAGATTGATGGCTTAAACAGAAAAGATAGATAATTGCTAAACCTTCACGGTTTAACCTGGAGAACCTTCTCGGTTGAAAACCTTATCGGTTTCTCTAGAACAGGCTACTCCCTTTTAACTTTTATTTAAAATCAATAATCAAAAAACTGAAAGGAGGCTTTTAATATTAACTCAATATAATTAAGTTCCTTAGTACACAAAAGACTAAAAAAGTGGTCTAAAGAGAGTGCAATAAAACTCGGGTCTTCTATAAATGAAAGAAGGGGCTTGAAACTACATTTATGGAACTTAATATCGTTCAATTGTCAAAATTTTCAGCCGTAATTGTTAAAGCAAAGGAGAGGATCCGAGTTAATCCTTCCATGAAAGTGGTATTGGTTTTGGTTGCTTGCGAACAATAATTACATTGAACCAAAACAGCAATATGAAAAGTCTTGCCAATGGTTGCAGAAAATAGGACCATGACGATGACTCCTGAGACAACCACGACCAAGTTATCACTCATGCTAGATCTCACTCTGTCAAAATAAGAAACAACTGCGTACAAATAAGGGTGTCTAATTAAAGTTTAAAGGCAGATATATATATCAACAACTTTCAGTCGTTCTCCATTACATAAAGCACAGTTTTGGATCTTATGCCCATTTTGTCCTATTAACTAATAAAAAGCTGGCACCAATTAATGCTGGATCAAGATGACCCCTCTCTAAACTATATAGGAGAAGGACTTATTTACCACTAAGTAGAGGTTATAGATGTAAGGGTGCAAATCAAAGTCCCACATCGGTCATGGGATAAAACAAATGTATGTATATAAGTCTAAGGGGAAGTCCCTTTATCACCAATTGGTTTTAGAAAAGGATGGACTCTTGGACTTATATTACAGGACATTGTGTTTGGGCTATGCGATCCTTACAAATGGTATCAGAGCTAGGCTATAGCCCCAATGTGGTGGACGGCGCAGTAGGGCGCACCCCTGAGCCACGCAGCGACGTGGCGCACCCTCGGTTGTATGCAGCGATGAGTGGACCCAGCTATCGTTCGAGGGGACCCTGGCACGATGAGTTGATCCTGAAAGCCTTGTATCGAAATCTCCCTGTTCCTTCTTCCAGGTTGAGAGTTCCGAGTTGGCGGCGGTAAAGGTTGGATCCAGACTATCGTTGGAGGGGAGGCCTAGATGGACTTAGGTTTGAGGGGAGGTTTGTAAGGGTGCAAACCAAAGTCCCACATCGGTCATGGGATAAAACAAATGTATGTATATAAGTCTAAGGGGAAGTCCCTCTATCACCAATTGACATTGTGTTTGGGCTATACGATTCTTACAATAGATTGAGATCTGTGTTCATTAAATAACCTTGATAAGGGAGTGTTTGAATTACTAGCTTTTTACATGACTTTTAATTACCTTATTATTGTGTAAACTACATACAACAAGCTCTTTTTAGTTTATCTTTCTAGCTTATTGATGTTAGTAAGGTCGAAGCCTGGTATGATTGAGCTTATTAAAAGGAGCTTTTTAAACCCATAAGCTAATAGGTGTAAGTCGTTTAACATAAACTAACCCAAACACGAACATTAACTCCGAAACAAATTTGCCAACATTTGTTTTTTTATTTTTTTGAACAATGCGAAAATGATTTATGGACTAAACTTAAAGATAAAAAATTACCCTCAGACCAAATTTATAACCAAGTTATTGAAACCGTTGATGATGAGAAATACTAATCAAAGGAGAAATGAAGACTACAATGACCTCATGCTGATGCCAATATTAAAATTTGAAATAATACTTTTTTGAATTACAGAAGAGATATTAACAGAAACATCGAGGAAGTGCGTACGCACAATCAAAAAATGAATTTAGGAGGCTATTTACGTCTTCATCCTTAAGCCTATAAATAGTCTAAATCACTTGTGAAATATTCACTTATCCTTCTCTTTTTTCAATCTCCTCTCCTTTTATTTATATATTCCATAATAAAATATAATCATGGCAACAAGACTACTCTTTGCTTCAGTACCCAAAACTCAGCCCAAGACCAAGTCATCACAACAGCGCACACCGTTTTCTGCTGTTGCAGTATCTCAGATTCTTCATATGAATCATATTTCAAAACACCAGACATGTAACAAAGTTTTAGAAACAATTCATGAAGAAGAAGCCGTTATTAGTACTAGCGAAATCCTTGAAGGAGTTGCAGAGGTAGACACAAGTGCATCATCTAGTTGGCCTTCAATTTCAGCTTCTTTTTTGTTGTCCAACAGATCAACATGTGTTGGTAGCATAAAGAAACACTTTGCTAAAAGCTCTGATAACTTTCGATGTGCTTATGGAAGCATCTAATTAGTATTATGGATCAAGGGTATGTTTTAGAAGGTAGACTATTTTGGAGAAGGTTACGAATTCTCCTATAATATTTTTGGTTATGGGAACTTCGCGTTGAGGTGGCGTCATCTTTTTAGCTTCGTGGCTTCACTCCTTGTTGAACTTGGTTTTGGCGTGGGTTAAGTTCCTTATAACTTCAGAATTATGAATCTTTCATCTTATGTTTTATGTTGTTTGTACAACTGATGGGACTAGTTCTGTTGTATGTTTGTTTGTTTTACTACTTTTTGTGCATCGCTGGTGTTGCATTCTGTTTATGTAATTTATATTCATATTCGAGAATTAATATCCAAAGTTCTATTTACCTGAATTCGCTAACAATAAGAGAGATGGTACTTGTCTACTTTATTGTTTTCGTGACAATTCTTCTAGATTTAATTTTTTCTAGATGAGTGCACGAAATTTACATTGATATATTGCAAGCTCGCCCAATTGGTGACACTAATTTTTCATTATGAGATTAGTGACCACTTTGGTTATACTAGTGACCACCTTGTGATACCAAGGTTTTGACAGTTTTGGAGCCAAATGGGCTTGGTAAATAACATGTTCACTTTTTCTATTTAGATTAAAGATACTTGTGAGGATTGAAGAGAATCATAATTGTGATAGCCTAACTAGATATGGTACAGTGATCAATTGTTGTTTCAACCAAGTATCATTTGTTCATAACAAGTATACCATAGATCGAATTTCGTTGGAAATTATGTTAAGATATAATGGTGAAGGAGTACCTTTGTTATGATGCCTGGAAATTGTCTTTCAAGTATACAGCCACATTTATTTATAATTATAGGTAAGGTAATTTAGTTAGAGTTAATTTAAACCCTTAAAAGCAATTTATTTTTACTGGTTTCCTTTATTTCCAGTTGAACTGCTTTCTTTACCAAAGAAAAATAATTATACAAAGAAAAAACAGTTTCAAAATGAAACAAAGAAAAAGCCATAATAACTCCTGATGTTAAAAGTAGCAAAAGCGTGAGAGGATGGGTTGTGTAACCGGTGGCAGGGCTTGAACTTTTTAATAAATGGTGCGAGATCGATTGAACGAGAATCTTAAATTATAAACACAAAAAGTGTACTTTATATATTTATTTATTTAGTATTTATGTTAAACATAGCCTTCAGTTAGGGGCTTTATACTTAATTTTTTAATTGGCTATATTGATTTATTTTTGGTCTTCTAGTATTTGGGGGCAATAAAATAAAATAATTACTATATATTTCAAATACATGACAAATTGATGGTTACAATAGATACCCTCCTCTGTCTCAAGCATATTTCGCCCTTGGTAACAAATCAAAATGGGTTTGAATCGATGAGGTTGACTTGACTTGTCAACACTCCTTTTTTTTTTTATATATTTTTCAACTTTAGTTGTTATTAATTCAGCATGCTAAAAGTGCTAAATAAATGTACTGCGAATCTATTCAAGTCAAACCGTTAAAGAGATTTAACATTTACAAAAACACTTTATAAGACTTCTTGACCTGTTTTGACCACTTCCATGGCTAGTTTCTTTATATCATCACTATTCGCCATCGCCAGTTGTACTAGAATACTAGATCTACTTGGTGGTAAACAAAAGGTTAAGTATAAGTATCAGACTGAATTTCGAAACAAATATGAAAGAAGTTTCAAAAAAAAAAAAAAAAAAAAAAAAAAAGGAGAACCGAATGTTGCGCAAGTTTTTTTTTAAATACTTTAAAAGCAGGGTTTTGTTAGTAACTCAATACATAAGTTCTTTAGTACACATAAAGATTGATACCTTACTACATAAACTGTTAAAGGCTTCAAAAAATATAATACCCCTCACTACTCAAAAGACTAAAAAAGTGGTTTAAAGATAGTGCAACGAAACTTAAAACTTCCTAATATAAAAAAGGAGTTCGATGCCAAGTTATGGATCTTAATAATGTTTACATATCTTGTGCGCTATCAAATTTTCATATTGTTAGGTAGTTTTTGTATAAGAAAAGGAGAGGATTCGAGTTGAGCCTTCTATCAAAGTGGTATCATAGCATTTTAGCAGGGTATATATATTACAGTAATACATATTAAAAAGTAGACATCAATATAAAATTCTAGCAAGTATTTACCTAATATTATTGGTTTTGAATGCTTGCGAACAATGATGATACCGAGCCAATATACTACAATATGAAAAGTCTTGCGTTCATTGCAGAAAATGGGACTTGACAACGACTTCTAAAACAACCAATACCAAGTTATAGTCATGCCAAATCTCTCTAAAAAAATAGTTGCATACAAATTAAGGTGTCTAAATAAAGTTAAAAGGCATATATATATATATATATATATATATATATATATATATATATATAGATGTTCAGTCATTCTCTGTTACATAAAGCACAGTTTTGGATCTTATGTGCATTTTTTGTCCTAATAATTAATAAATCACCAAAGTTCTTGCCAAAAAGCTAGCACATTTTGCTGCTTTGGTGGTTGTTTATTTCCACGTTATCCTATTCTTTTTCCGAGAAAAAGTATTAGCTATATACTTATCACTAGTTTAGCGACCCGTGCATTCAAGAGTTATGATAAAAGATATGCGCAATAAATCTGATAGCGTGGAAGTTGTGTGTAATTCTTTTCTTATATGCGCAAAAACGCATGCCTCGATTCAAGTTAAAATGGGGGTTTAAAAGGCGTAGGAAGTTTAGATTGTTAAGGGTATGAAAGTAGGAGGTTAGTTATGGAGAATTGACCTTATGTTGATGTGTAACATCAAATGAGAAATGAGAATGATAAGGTTAGTAATGGTGTATCCTATCATATACATGCATAAAGGCACAATATTCGCATGAAAATAGCATCAGGAGCACTGAGAATAATGGCTTTGTGAAACTGTCCGTCAAGCGTTCTCCGCTGTGCAGGCTGTTTCCGTCATACATAAGACCTGAAGGCCGCCTAGCGCGTAAGCCCTGGACGGAGAGCGCCACATTCAGCGTAAACTTCGGATCACAATTAACAGAACGTATCATCATCTGACACGTATCCCCGAACAATCCGGTGGATCTATCACTATAAATACACCCCTTGGGTCGTCATTTTCCACATTCAGACACAACTTGTGAGCAGAGACTTCACCTTTCTCTCTCACATAGTACTTTCTCTCACTAGAAGTTATCCGGTTAACAGCTAAACGCTAAACGGACAACAGATTGATTAAGCCACCCCACAGATTTCCAGATCTGTGTACCGGGTCTGCAGGGATTATTTCCCAAGGGTAAAAATCAATCGGCAACACTCCCCCACCTTTAGCTAGATCACTTCTAGTATTGTGCTAACACACTAAGCCTTACCTCATAGGGAAATAGGTATTAACAATGGCGTCATCCGTTATTAAGACGAATCATCTCACCAACACTGATAAAGAAGGCGAGGGTAACGAATTGATACCCATAGAAGTAGGCATGATACATCCATGGAAAGCTGGACAACGGAGGAAGGCAGAAGTGTTAGAAGATTGGGAAAAGCAATTAATATCATTTCCTTCTATGTTTAACACAAATCCATCCGATGGTCCAGTGGTTATAGAAGCACGAGTTGCTAATTGCTTAATACGCAACATTTATACTGACACAGGAGCTGGAGCAGACATTATGTATGAACATTGCTTCATACAGCTTCCCAAATATGTGCAAGAAAAAATGAAGGAAACATATGTGCCGTTAGCAAGTTTTACAAGTGAACCGTCTTGGTCTGAAGGAAGCATTCTGCTTGAAGTAACCTTGGGCAAGTCACCCTTAAGAAGCACAGGTAACATTGAGTTCCTAGTAGTTAAAGCAAATTCACAATACAATATAATTTTAGGAAGAACTGCTTTAATGACGTTTAGGGCTGTAACAGCAACTGTTCATGGCATGATGAAGTTTCCAACGCCAGGTGGAATAGCAACGTTGTATGAAGAACGGCAGAAGTTAATTGAGTGTTCTCAAGTAACAAAAGCAATAATTAAGCCAATAATACATGATGATGGGTCAATTTCGCCAAATCCACAGTTTTCAGATCAAAAAATCATAATTGGGCATACGTTATCTACGGCATGTAAAGAAAAATTATACAACTTCTTGGCAACAAATTTAGACGTTTTTGCATGGCAACCGTCTGATATGACCGGTGTCCCAAGGGAAGTGGCAGAACATAAGTTAAATGTGAATCCTAACATACATCCTGTTTGTTAAAAGAAACGAGGCATGGCGCCAGAAAGAAGCAAATTCCTCCGTGATGAGGTACGAAGTTTGGTAGATGCTGGGATCTTGCGAGAGGTAAAATATCAGACATGGGTGGCCAATCCAGTCATGGTTAGGAAGCCGGACAACTCATGGCGGATGTGTGTGGATTTCACAGATATCAATAAAGCATGCCCAAAGGATAATTATCCCTTACCTGAAATCGATTGAAAGGTTGAATCATTGGCAGGGTATCGATTTAAATGTTTCTTAGATGTAGCTAAGGGGTATCATCAAATACCTATGGCTTTAAAAGATGAAGACAAAACGGCTTTTCACAAGACGGAAGGCATATTTTGTTACATGAAAATGCCTTTTGGACTAAAAAATGCAGGAGCAACATATCAGCGACTTATTGATATGGCTTTTAAGAATCAAATTGGGCGAAATCTAGAAGCGTATGTGGACGATATTATTATAAAAAGTCATACTGAAGAAAATATGTTACGAGATATACAAGAGACTTTTGCATCTTTACGAAAAATCAACATGAAATTAAATCCCAAGAAGTGTACGTTTGGTGTGGAGGAAGGAAAATTTTTAGGTCATATAGTTACAGAACGGGGTATTAAAGCTAATCCTAAGAAAATTCAAGCAATTGAAGACATGAAATCGCCGGTCAGCAAGAAAGACGTTCAAAGATTACATGGATGTTTAGCAGCATTAACAAGATTTTTGTCCAAAGCAGCTGAAAAGTCACTTCCATTCATGAAAGTGTTAAAAGGCTGTTTAAACAAAAAGGATTTTGTATGGACAGCGGAAGCCGAAAATGTATTCCAAGAGGTTAAGCAATTGTTTAAAATGTTACCTACATTAATAGCACCAAAAGAAGGGGAGACCTTAATTTTGTATTTAGCTGTCTCAAAAGAAGCTATTAGTTCTGTCTTAATCGCAGAACGGAATGGTGTGCAAATGCCCATATATTTTGTTAGCAAAGTATTGCAACTCAGTGAAATGAATTATCCACCACTTCATCGCATGGTTTATGCCCTTGTGCATACTGCACGACGTTTACAAAGGTATTTTCAAGGTCATCCTATCTTGGTGTTAACAGATCAACCGTTAAAGCAAATACTCTGGCGTTCGGAATCATCTGGCCGTCTAGCAAAATGGGCCATCGAGTTGGGGGAATATGAAATCAATTTTGCTCCCCGGAATGCAGTTAAAGGACAAATTTTGGCAGATTTTCTCCTGGAAATAAATGAACAAGTGGAATACGACAATAAAATGGCATCACAACGGCATGTGTGGGAATTACACACTGATGGGGCCTCCAGTGAAGAGGGAACAGGTGCAGGACTGGTTTTAACAAGTCCAGACAGAGAAGAGTATACTTATGCATTGAAATTTTGTTTTTATGCGTCCAACAACGAAGCAGAGTATGAGGCATTACTCTCCAGCTTACGCATAGTAGTGGAAATGGGCATAACAAATCTACGAGCATATGTTAATTCTCAAATTGTGGCCCAGCAGGTTAATGGAACGTTTGATGCAAGGGATACATCAATGAGGCAATATGTAAAATTGGTGGAGGCAATTTCAAAGAAATTTGATAACCTTGAAGTCGTGCAAATCCCTCTAAATAAGAATAAGAAGGCTGACGTTTTAAGCAAACTAGCTACTTTAACCTTTGACCATTTGCACAAACGAGTGTTGGTTGAAGAACTTAAAGAAAAATCAATACATGAAAAACTAATTATGACGATAGTTGAAGGTGTCAAAGAAACTTAGATGACTCCATATTTAAGGTATTTGCACGACGGAGGGTTACCCATTGACAAGACGGAAGCCAGGAGGATAAGAGTAACGGCACTAATGTATGAAGTGATTAATGATGTCCTTTATCGAAAGTCTTACAATGGTCCGTTGTTAAGATGTTTAACCAATGATGAAGCATTAAAGGTAGTCAAAGAAATGCATGAAGGAGTTTGTTCTCAACACTCCGGCTTCAGAACTGTGGCATCACGGATTATGCGGCAAGGATATTTTTGGCCTTCCCTTTATCGAGATGTTGCAGAGATTATCAAAGCATGTGAGAATTGTCAGCGGCATGGTACAGTTCAGCGTCTCCCAAAATATGACTTGATACCAGTGTCATCCGCTTGGCCGTTCTGCAAGTGGGCGATAGATATTGTGAGACCATTCAATAAAAGCACTGGAAATGCTAAGTTCTTGGTGGTAGCAATTGATTTTTTCACAAAGTGGGTTGAAGCAAAGGCTTTAGCAAAGATTACAGGAGAAAATGTCAAGAAGTTTGTGCGGCATGATATAGTGTGTCGTTATGGGGTTCCAAATGAAATAGTCAGTGACAATGGCAAGCAATTTGCAGAAAATCCATTTCGAAGTTGGTGTGAAGAGCTGGGAATAAAGTAAAACTTTACATCTGTTGCTCATCCTCAAGAAAATGGGCAAGTGGAGGTTACCAACAAAGAAATTGTTGCTGGCATTAAGGCACGGTTAGGGTTAAGTCAAACTGGTTGGGTGGACGAACTGCCAAATGTGTTATGGGCACACCGGACAACTCCAAAGCAGAGCACGGGGGAAACACTGTTCAGTCTGTAATACCAGCTGAAATATGTGTCCCAACACAACGCATTATGACATTTGATGTTGAAGCTAATTCTGAAGCATTAAAAGACAATCTCAATTTGTTGGAGGAAAGATGATTGATGGCCGCCATCCGGCAAGCAGATCACAAGCATAAAATGGCAAAATATTATAACAAGAAAGTAAAGCATACACAATTTGCAGTTGGTGATCTGGTACTACGAGATAATGAGGCAAGCAGGCAAATCAAATTTGGAAAATTAGCACCAAAATGGGAAGGACCTTATAAGGTCACAAAAGTAAATCAGAACGGATCGTACATGCTTGCTGCGCTATCCGGCGAGCAATATGAAAGAGCTTGGAATGCAATGAATTTAAAGAAATTTTATGCGTAGTACTATATGCATGGGCAGCTTGATCACCTGTCAAATGCATGAGATATAGTCATAAATGTAAAAATTTCTTTATGAATATGAATAATAGCAATTATTCTTATGACAATATTTTTTCATAATTTTTATCCGGTCAAGGATTTTTTAGCCCAGGTGTCACATAGCTGTGTGTCATCCCTACCTGCAGAAAGAAAGATAACCTTTCGGTGGTAGAAGTGCAATCATACTCAAAATGGTTGTATCGATAGTGAGACATGTAGAACTCACTAAAACATCGAAGCGTTAAAGCGAATCTACAAAAATGTCATGACACAAAACTTATATATACAAACTACAAAGCAAATTGGATAATGGACAATAGCGTCCTGCAAGATATTTGAAGGCAAAAATAGTTCACAACTTTTCCTCTTGAGTTTCATGACGGAATGCGTATAATGGAAAATACAAATCCAATGTATGAAAGCATAATGGTGGCAAAGTAGCATATTCATGTTACATGCATTTTTCTCTCTGAATGTGTTAAAAGCTTCAGACATTTTACTAGTAATTATAGCAAGAGCAATATTAGAAGATATACAAAGCATATATAAACATAATTTTTCATTCATTTTGTGGGGTGTAATCCAGTACATCGTCTATAGTTACATCCGGATTTTTACACAGATTTTCAAGATAAAAAAACCCTCATATTTTCTATTGACGCACCAACAACATCAGCTTCTGAGATAGCATTTTCATTGATTTTTGATGTAATAACCTCAGGCAGAGGATTTGGAAGTTCTGGTAGTTTCCTCTTCATAAAGTTGAAAAAATTTAACCGTTCAGCAGATTTAGCAAGGCGGACGAACTCACGGATCCTGTGAGATAGTGCCTGGTAGTTAAAAATACGGTTAACAAGGGCAGGAATCCCAGCAATTATACGTTTTTCATTATCCTCTTTGGCTTTAAGTTGTTCTTTCAGAGCATTATTCTTCTTTACCAATTCTTCAATCCTGCTTAAGTGTTGATTTTCTCTGAAAGATAGTTCTTTCACTTGCTTACTATATTCTGCCCTCTGCGTATTAAAGTGCTCATAATGCCACTTCATCATATCATAATCTTTCTTTAAAGATGTAGCTACTTGTTCTAGTTTGGTTATTTTCTCTTTTTCAGCCGATAGTTCCTTCTTGGTGGTAAATTCATTGCTTTGTAACTCCGATAGGCGTTGAAGGTCATTTAACCCAGAAGCAATGTTAAGAATGATACTTTGTGCCTTAACTTTCTTAGCATCTGCATCAGAAAGGCTGCTGAAAAATTGGGCTAGTGAAGGACATACCATGGCATTCAAAAAATTCATGAAGTCCTCGTACGAGTGTGGTGGTCCCTTTAGAAAGGAGGAAAGTGTATTTGTATCAAGGTTGGGAAGCATAATTTGTCTTTGAGAAGAACTAGTGCCGGCTTCTTGTTGAGCGGATGGTGGAGTTTTTTGACCAGTTCTTCTTCTCTTGGCGGAAGGCGGAAGAGCTACTAGTGTAGTGCCTTGGTGTGATGCAGTAGTTGTTGGAGATAAAGGGAAATTGTTACCTATAAAAGAGTTCCAATAAGATTCACAAGACTTCAAAGGTGGCATAATGTATAAAGAGGGGTTTGGATTATAAAATCCACCCGTACTGGGCCTAGAAGAAAACAAATTCAGGTTTTGGTCTAGTATTTTACATAATTTAGTCCTATCATTCTCATTACCCGAGGCACGACGTTCTCTAGAAGCAATTCGATTCATACCTATGTCCACTTCTTCATCCTCTTCTTCTTCCTCCTCCTTTGCACCATCCTTTTCAGGAATTGGAGTGTCATCAATAATTTTTTGAGTGGCAAACTTAAGTTGTGAATATGATGATGATCGCATGGCGGTAAGCGGAGTAATTTCGACAAAAGTTTTGAAGTCATAGTGGTTAGTTGGATAAACAAAAAGAAGCATCTTATAAAGCATATGTAGCAAAAATAAGCACTTACTCTTTCTCCCAGCAAGGACGCAGGCAAAACCTTGAGAAATATCCCAATCCTGGCTTACAGATGTCAATGATAACATATGTTCTCCATACTTGACATCGTTGATTTTTTCAGATTTCAGTTTTTTGAGTAGAGCATTCTCTTTGTTATTTAACCGTGGAAATGTAATTGATACGAGATGAATGTGTTGACGCCAAACTCGAACAGATGAGTACTCCTTATCAATTAAATCTTCATTTATAAAGATAAAAGAAGCGTGCCAATCATAGGCAGGATGATCAAGTGCAGGTCTTAGAAATCCATCAACCTTGTTGAAAGTAAACCAACCCTTTTCGTGAGAGGCTATACGTACTAAAGAGCAAAAAATCCGAATAGATGGCACTATATTACTCGCATGGCAATACATCTCAAAAATGAGAATTTTTCGAATAGCTGTTGGTTCGAATTGACCAACTGCAACCCCATAAAACTTACAGACTTCTAAGAAGAATGGCATAAACGGCAATCGCAAACAATAATTGACGAACGAATGACCGTAGACGGCAACCTTGCCCGGAGGGGGTGAGCAGGCCCTAGCATTAATTGCAGGAATTATTGGATCAAAACCAGCTAATCTAGGAAAGTATCGCAACAGCAGAGACAAATATTTGTCATTCACTCTACTATGAATAGTTGTAACGTCATGTATTGTCGCTTTTAAAGCTTTAATGTGAAACACCCCATCCTAATCCATCCGGACGAAGTCCATATTGATTATAAACGGTTCATAATAGTTGATTACATCGCGAGGTACTTGACCTCTAAATGATACATTTTACAAACATTGCATTCGTTTTCAAAAGACAAACTTTCATTTCATCAAAAGTTGACGACATGCATAACATTTTATAATATATCTAACTATGAATGACTTAATAATAATCTTGATGAACTCAACGACTCGAATGCAACGTCCTTTGAAATATGTCATGAATGACTCCAAGTAATATCTCTAAAATGAGCAAATGCACAGCGGAAGATTTCTTTCATACCTGAGAATAAACATGCTTTCAAGTGTCAACCAAAAGGTTGGTGAGTTCATTAGTTTAACATAAATAATCATTTTATAATTTTAATAGACCACAAGATTTCATAATTCCATTTCTCATAAACATACGTCCCATGCATAGAGACAAAAAATATCATTCATATGGATTGAACACCTGGTAACCGACCTTAACAATATGCATATAAGAATATACCCATCATTCCGGGATCCTCCTTCGGACATGATATAAATTTCGAAGTACTAAAGCATTCGGTACTTTGGATGGGGCTTGTTGGGCCCGATAGATCTATCTTTAGGATTCGCGTCAATTAGGGTGTCTGTTCCCTAATTCTTAGATTACCAGACTAAAAAGGGGCATATTCGATTTCGATAATTCAACCATATAATGTAGTTTCAATTACTTGTGTCTATTTCATAAAACATTTATAAAAATTGCGCATGTATTCTCAGCCCAAAAATATAAAGGGTAAAAAGGTAAATGAAACTCACCTAATGTATTTTGTAGTAAGAATACATATGACAACATTAGACAAACTGAACAATGCAGAGTTGGCCTCGGATTCACGAACCTATATCATTTGTATATATATTAAAATGTATAATCGTATTCGAATAAGTTTATATATTATAACTTGAATTATATATTATACTTATTTAGTTTGTGTATATATTTTAAATGTTTAATATTTATATATTTCGTTATATTAATATATCTATATATATATATATATATATATATATATATATATATATATATATATATATATATATATATATATATATATATATATATATATATATATATATATATATATATATATATATATATATATATTATATGAAAATATTCTTAATTCGTTATATATAATTATTTATATAAATAATGTTATTATAATTGGTAAGTGATATATAAACTATTAATATGATTATAATATATGTATTAAGTATATTTTAGGTACAAAATATTTATTTGTAACGAAAATTTTGATAATAATGATTTACTAATAATAATAACTTTCTTAATATTGATAATACTAATATAAATAACGATGTTGTTAAAATTGATACATATGTTAATAATAATAATAGTAAAACTAATAATTACGAAAATGATATTTATACTAATATTAGTGAGAGTAATAATAGCTTGTATTGTTTTATAACAATAATAATAATCCTAAACATATTCATAATAATAATAATAGTACTAACAATAACAATAACAATAATAATAATAACAACAACAACACTAATAATAATAATAATAATAATAATAATAATAATAATAATAATAATAATAATAATAATAATAATAATAATAATAATAATAATAATAATAATAAATATCAAATTATACCTTAGAAACATTAAAAAGAGAGAAATTGCCTGGGACAGGACTCGAACCCGCGACCTCTCGAAATACGCCAACACCCTCAACCTTCACGCTGCTTCTTTCATTTCTGATTTAAAACAGAATCTAATTTTATATAACCCGTATTACTTGTTCTTCCTATTTTTCTTCTTCTCAACTCAATCGAGCAACCCATTAATCAACCATAGCTACGCATTAGGAACTTGGATTATAAATGAAAATAAGAACGAAGCATATGTGGTGTTTTGATTTATCAGAAAAAGAAAACACGAAAAGAAAAAAAATCCTGCAGACTCGTCGCTGTATGAACAAAAAAAATTGATTTTGAATTGAGTAACGTTTTAAGCAAAAATTCCTACACGAATTAGTTTTCAAATCGTATATACAAACTTATGGAATCATTAATTGCTCCATAAACTCAAAAACAAAAATGAATTTTGTCAAGAACACTTTTGTTTGACTTTTGGAAATTTTACTTTGACCTCAAAATTAACACTTGATAGATGGAATTGGATCTTGAAAGTTTACAGAAAGATTAAGTAGAAGGTTTCAAACACAATTGCATTATTAGTTTTTGAGAATTGATTCGAATTCGAGACTTGATTAAAAAGTTGAAGAACAGGGGTCCGATGGCTTTTTCCTGAGTTTAATCGATCAAATTCAGTTAAATTATAGCAGATGACAGTAATATATATTTGTTAGTAGGTGATAGAAATTCGTATGGATTATAAGACACCAGAATTTATCAATTATATATCTTCTATCAATCGACAAAAATTACAGGAACCAATTAAATAGATAAAAATATATGTATAAAGTTTGATATTGATGTACAACTGATTCTTGTTTTATTAACCCAGCTTATATTCGATCGTACTAGTTTAATGACATAATTCAATCACCCAAACAATTTGATTGTTACATCTAATGAATTCATACGAGTTATAATATTTATGTGCATATTATAATTATTTATATTTATATATATATCTATGTATATATTTATATATATGGCATTGTTTATGTATCTGCATCCTTATAAAATTCGAAAGTTTTGGGATTTAACAAGTAATAATATATTATATATTAATACTATTAATAATACTAATAATAATATTACTAATAATAATAATATTATTGATAAGGGAATTAGTAATAATAATCGATAAATAATATTATGATAATAATTATTATAAAACTAACAATAATATAACAAATTGTATGTACTGAATTTCTTAATGATAATTTTAATTATAATACTTGTAATAATATCAATAATTAATATTTATAATAATGATTTCAATAAGTAAAAAAATGATAATATTATTAACAATACTAATAACAATACTAATGTTTGATAATATTAATACTATTAGTTGATATTAATAATAATTACACAACAATTTATACATATCAATTTCATATTTATATTATAATATTAATTATGCATAGAAGTCATATATGTATATATCTAGATTCATTTTAATAATAGCTTAATCATTTTGTATTTTACTTTACATTTTCAATTCAAAGGATTATAATGTAATTTATTAATTCAAGATATTATATATACTTATATTTATTTTTTATATACATATCTATATATATTCATACTTATTTACAACAGTTGTTCGTGAATCGTCGGGCACGGTGAAAGGGTAATTGAATATAGTTTCAAAATTTGTGAGACTTAACATTACAGACTTTGCTTATCGTGTCGATATCATATTAAGATTTAAGTTTAAACTTGATCAGAAATCTCCGGGTCATCACAGTACCTACCCGTTAAAGAAATTTCGTCCCGAAATTTGAGTGAGGTGGTCATGGCTAACAATAAAAATGTTTTCATGACGAATATGAGTTGATAAATTGAGTTTTATCACTGTTGAGTAATATGGATAAGATAATTCGATTACTCGAAGAGTACGAGTGAAGTTATCACCAAAGAGTGAAATACGAAAGTAAAGATTCATCTTAACTTTTGACAGAGTCAGGATTGAATTCCGAAATTCAAGGGATTTAAAGAAAATCTTCGAAATCTAAAAGATTTGATTCTTCAGCGAGTAAGGAAATTAAGATCTCTATAATTAAATACGATGATCTGCCTTGATTACTCTGTCTGATATTTCCATTATAAATTGAGCTCTTCCGTTCCATTATTCTCACCATTCCTATACTTTCTTTCTTAGTTCATATATCCAAAAGATTGTGAAAATGCTTAGTCCAGTTCTAATCCCTAGTATTTTCCTAATTATTATTTCTGTCATCCTTCTTTTCAATCTTCCATCAGAAGAATCTGTCTACTCCTACTATTACCTTGGAGTGATACTATTCTTAATTATACCGTGTCTTTATATTGCTATTCGTATTAATATCCATGGTTTGTAATTTATGCGTTGTTGTTGGATTTTATATCTTGCCTTATATTTCAATGTCCCAGCTTCTGTCTCCTATAATTATTGTCATCCACAGTTAATGTGCTCTCTTATTTGTTGCGATTTATACCCCCTTTCTATTTCGGAGCTTCATGCTTTTGTTTACTTTTTGCAAGTGATGTTTTAGCAGAGTGTTATAAAATACTATTAAATTTTAGCAGGAAATACTATTAAATACGATACAATTTTACACAAGATATTTATTTATTTAGAGAATGGATATACTTAAACCTTGCTACAACACTTATAGGCAGTGTACCTAATCGTACAGTAGTGTAGTTTTTAGTAAGTCCGGTTCGTTCCACAGGGAATCTTTTTAAACAAAGCTTAACGCTATATTAGTTTACATTTATAAAAATACAAATATATATAAGTAATATTATTATTATAAAGGGGGGTTTTTACCGTTTAATGACCGGTTTGTCGATTTTAAAACTTTAGTCGCAGTTAAAACCAAATGTAAAATAATAAATAAATACAAGACTTAATTTAAAGCGTAAAGTAAATAACGATAATGAAATTGCGAATAATAAAAGTGCGATAAAATAAACTTGCGATAATTAAAAAGTACGATAATTAAAAGTGCAATTAAATACAATAACAATAAAAATGCGATAATTAGAAGTGCAATTAAATATAAAATAAAGGAAATTAAATATGAAATAAAAGAATTATGCTTATTTAAACTTCCGTAATCATGATGTTTGACGTGTTGATTTTAGTTTTATGCCCATGAGTTAATTGTCCTTTGTCCTGGATTATTTAATATGTCCGTCTGGTTTTTGTCCAGAACAGTCCATCAGTCATAAATATAAAGTGCGAGTGTCCTCATCAAATTATCCTTATACCCGAAGTCAAATATTCCAACTAATTGGGGACTTAAACTGTAACAAGGTTTTATTACTTTGTTTAATAATTACACCAGGATGTCGACCGAGTGTAACTCAAGGTTTTAATACTTTGTTATCAATTATGCCAAGTGTCCTTATACATAATTTCACCCCTGTTTTAATAATTCTAGTGGCTATTAATCCATTCCCGTGTCCGGTTAAATGAACGATTATTCGTACATATAAATACCCCGCCCATCGTGTCCGATCGAGTGTAAATGGTAATTTATAGGGACGCTCAATTGTAAATCTTTATATTAACATTAACAAACTATCATTTAGTTAAACAAATATAAAGCCCATTAATAGCCCATAGTCTAATTTCCACAAGTGTCGTTCTTTTGTCCAAACCCCAATTATGGTACAAAGCCCAATTACTCAATTTTAGTAATTAGCCCAACATCATGATTACTTCGGATTAAATAAGCATAAAAATTACTTAGCTACGAGACATTAAATTAAAAAGGTTGAACATAACTTACAATGATTAAAAATAGCGTAGCGTTACACGGACAGAATTTCGACTTACACCCTTACAACATTTGCTAACATACCCTTATTATTAGGATTTAAAATTAAAATTAAAATATAAATTATATATATATTTTTACGTATATATTGAGAGAGAGATAGATATTGGATGTTTTTGCGATCAGAATTTGTTTGCTTTTATAGGGAGTTTCAGAATTTGGTGCTCCGCGACTCGCGGCAATTTTTGCCTTCAAACTCCGCGAGTCGCGGAGTTTGTTTTTACAGCTCACCCACATTTGGCTCTTTGTTTGCCGACGATTTATTTTATAAATATAATATATATATAATTAATATAATTAATTATATATTATATTATATTTATATACATAGTTAACTTGTAATTTTTAGTCCGTTGCGTCGAGCATTGAGAGTTGACTCATGTCCCGGTTCCAGATTATCGAACGTCCTTGCGTACAATTTAATATCTTGTACTTTGCGTTTTGAATCTTGTACTCTTGTAATTTCGAGACGTTTCTTATCAATAATTGGAACCTCTTTGATTGTATTTTGTACTTTTGAGCTTTTTGGTCGTTTGCGTCTTCAATTCGTCGAATCTGTCTTTTGTCTTCACCTTTTATTATTTAAACGAATATCACTTGTAAATAGAACAATTGCAACTAAAAGCTTGTCTTTCTTGAGGAATAATGCTATGAAATATATGTTCGTTTTTAGCATTATCAAATATTCCCACACTTGAGCGTTGCTTGTCCTCAAGCAATATCGTCTTGAAATACTAGAATCACTTCTTTATTCTTCACACTTTGTACATCAGTGATTTCTATACGGCGGTATAAACAATGGTAGTAACGATATGGTTTACAGTCCCACATGACTATAAAAATTTAGATCCATTAAGGAAATTGGATCTTTATGAAAACATTTGATCTTTTGAAAATTAAATCTAGTTTTTACCCTATATAAGTTTTCCGGAATAACCCTTCACCGGTGTTTGCAGAATATTTTTGTGGGTTTGGTGGGTTTTAGATTTGAAAATTTTAGCTCAAAACTTATGGTTTTGTGTCACCCACTTGCTAACCTTGTATTTGGAAAGCAACACGTCCAGTTTACTTGTCGCGTATATTACCTTTCGGTAAACTACCGTCCGGTTGTAAAGGAAAGCGTTGAACAAGCAACTGTTAAGGCAATGTCCCCTGACATGCTTTTAATTATGGTCTATAACGTATCGGACGCAATTACTATCCTTTGTAGGAGCAATAGTAAAGCTCACCCTTATGATTTTTCGGTCTGGCACAAGGTCCTGTCTTTAACCATGCTATGCAACCACTTTTCTTACGGTTGACACCCGATTTAGTTCAGGTGACCTAATGAATTCCAGGTGAATTCCTAGGATTTTACGTTCAATGGTAATGAACGCATTGAAAATGGGTTTTCAGAAAACAAATCGGTTTATAATTTGATCAAAATATTTTCTCGTTCAAGCTCGAGTTTAGATATCATTGAATTCCATGAGTTTGAATTCTCAATCTTTAAGGTCAATCTCAAGGATTGAGTAATATCAGTCTTAAAAGCTGATTTTTGATCTTTTAAGGAGATTATCCTTTCTGGGGATTTGATTCATTAGTCTTATCCAGCTAATTTGCATGGTGTCCCCCCATTTTACGAGATAAATCCTTCTCATGGTTAGGATAAATCTGACCACTTGGCGACCCTGTTTAATGCTGAGGTCCGTGGATTTCCTGCGGATTTTAGTGATGACTTTTCTAGAATTTTCGTCAACCTACAGCTGGTCTGGACGACAACTTCTTGACCTAAATCAAGAAGCGCGTGTCTTTTTCGGAAGACTTTACTTCCTTTTAATGATGGAATTGATTCATCGTGTAGATCCATCTCTTCTTTTCTTTCATTGGGTAAAACAGTTTAGTTTAGTCCAAAGCAAAAGTATTTTCAGTTATTTGTTACAGATATATGTGACATATGTTTTGAATAACTTGGAGAATTTTCCCACACTTGGCTTTTATTTTCCTTTTTATTGTCCTCTATTCCATTTTAAATGAATTTTAACATTTTGGTTTGTTTCTCAATTTATGTCCTTTTCGAGGTAACAATAATTTCGGTGTTAACACCTAGTTTTATCGTTCATAAATATGTATAAACATGATTTTGAGTTCATTTAGTTGAAAATTTTGAAAAATTTTACTAGAATTGGGTAGTCAGTATATAAGACTAGGACTGTTCTTTATTACCAGAGAGCACTAGATTCTAATACAACTACTACTTTACTAGTATTTTTAATGGTAACCAAGTGTTTATGATAAAAATTTTTAAAAATCCGAAAGAATTTAACCCCTTCCCACACTTAAGATCTTGCAATGCCCTCATTTGCAAGAAATCAGTAACAATTTAAATTATTGAGGGTGATTTGTGTGAAAATGATTAAATTTTACCAAAGTTTCCAAACATATTTGTGTTTGCTTGCTGAATGATAAATGGTGCATATCATTTGTTCATTCCGTCTTGTTGTTATTTCACATATATTTTGCATCTTGTCGTCAAAATTAGTTGCTTTTGCGGAACTTAATGCCAGTCTTTGAAAATGCGTTGTTTTACCCTGTTGTGTACATAAGATAAACTGCAAACATATATACATATTTTTGAAGTTTGGTATATTACCCCACATTCAAAAATTATTAAAATCTAAGAATAAAAGTTAGAAAATTATAAAAACTATTACAATATTAACATAAGTATTAAACGTATCAACATTACAAATTACAAAATAAATAAAACTAAGTAGACTAGGGATGATACTGATACCAGTAGGGGTTCCATGCATAACCATAGGTGCTATAAAATGCTTCGGCAGGGTTATACGTAGGATACGGTGGTTGCATCTCTATAGACCAGGGAGGGAATATGGGCTTTGGAGTAGGAATATAGTTTCTACCTATATGTTGGCAATAAGCTATGATTTAGTTTTGATGAACTTGCCAATCTTCAAATTCTCTCTGTCTAGCATTTTCGTACTCCTGTGAAGCTATAAACCTTTGCATTTCTTGCATTTCATTTCCCCCTCCTACATTACCTTGCTGTTGGTTTCTCTCAACCTGTGGATGTCTACCATGGTATTGTACTGCGGCGTTATTTCGCCTCTTCAAAACTTTCGCACCATGGTATACATTTAAACCTATTGTATCGCGGGGTTCTGGTTCTTCGACTAATAATCCCCCCAGACTTATATCCACACCGAGATATTCAGCAATCAAAGTTATAAATATACCACGTCCTATTATGCTATGCAGTCTCATCCCCCTAACCATAGCTGATAAATAATAACCCACACAATAAGGTATACTTACAGCGCTTTGTGGGTCTCGAATACACATATGGTAAAACAAATCCTGTTCATTTACCTTTTCCTTGTTCTTACCTCTTTGTGTAATCGAATTAGTTAAAAACCTATGAATTACTCTTAATTCAGCTCTATCTATATCCAAATAAGAGTAATTTCCCCCTTTGAATCGGTGATGGCTTGTCATTTGACTCCATACACCATGTGTATCAAAATTTTCATCTATCTTTCTACCATTTAGTATCAACCCTCTACAATCGGCAGATGCTAACTCCTCAGGCGTATATATACGTAAAGCCTGAGCCATGTCTAGTAAAGACATGTGGCGCATCGAACCTCCTAACAAAAATCTAATAAAAGATCGATCGGTTAAACTAGCTACCCGATCATTTAATTCTATACTACACAACAATTCTTCACACCATACTTTATATACAGGTCTACGCATGGTGAATAAACGTACCCAGTCGTTAAAAGTAGAATTACCATACCTCTGTGCAAGTAATTCTCTAATTGGCCCGGCCAATTCTACAGCTTCTAATGGTCCCCATTCTATGACCCTAGGTACCTCAACAACTTTAAAATGAAGAGTATGCAAACCCCTTTGGTATTTTGGATAATCTATCCAAAGTCTGTCAAATCTCAGGTTCGGGTGCAAATCTTCCAAGTGCATATCAGAAAATGTCATGACTGGATGAGGTATATCTTGTTTGTAGTAGTTATCTACCTCCTGTTGTTCCGCATTCTCAGCAGGAGCATTGCGAGCTTGGGATGAAGATTCACCCCTTTCAGTCTGCAAAACACATCAAACACAATTTTTGTGCATCCAAATATGCATTAGTGTCAGCAAAATCATCAATCAAAATAATTACAATGACATGATCAATTTATATCAAACTTAAGCTCATTTTCATATTTTCATCAAATCTACACTTTTTCAAATAAGCATATACGAAAATGTTCGCCAAGTTCATAAGCATTCAACTCAAATAACATGTCAAAATAATCATCACTAGCAATTAAACAAGTTTCAAATGGCATTATCTCTCAAAAATCAAGTTCATGAATTTTTAGACTTGAAAAAGTCCACTTTAATTCTCAAAATCATGTTTAGGCTCAAAGTTTGGATCATTTAACTACCTAAACATGTTACACTACTTAATTTAGCAACAATTCATGACAAAAATCGGCCATAACCTGTTTATATCAAAAAGCCCCAAATTGCTCAAGAACACAAACCCTAGATTACTCAAAATTTGAAGTTTAAGGCTTCTAATAATGTTAAATAGCATCAATCTAGGTTAAACAAGCATAATACATAAACAATTTAAGCATAATTACACTAAAAAGAATCAAAATCAAATTGGGTATAAAATTGCTCAAGAACACTAATTTTTGGATTAAATGGTGTTTAGGTGTAGAAATTTACCGTTTTTCTTGAGTAATTCCTTGATAGCATCCTTCTCAACATGATTTTAGTAAAATATTTGATGATTAACGGTTAAAAATTGTGATTTTGGGAGGTCTTTTTCGAGTTTTATTTTCGCAGTATTTGTTTTTGTGGTGTGTGGACTGAGCTGTTCGTTCAGCTTTTATTTTTTTCTGAATTTTGATCCTCCCGCGGGTCGCGGGGTTTAAACCTTCAAACTCCGCGAGTCGCGGAGTTTGTTTGTTTGTTTTTTTTTTTACATCTTATACTAATTAAAACAATTAAGTAATTAATATTAAAATTTTGTTTCCCTTGTTATTTAGGACGAGGTCGTTTCAGATCGATGTCCTAGTCCGTCCTTCGACAAAATTTTAAAATTTGTCTTTTTGTAGCGATTGTTTTAAAAGCTAAGATTTTTGGGGTTTTTTAATGTTTTTGGCATACTTTAATTCAATAAGATTAAAAATAATGATAATAAAAGTTCTCGTCCCTCCCTCGGGTAAAGCAATTTCGGTTCAAAGACCTAGTCTTCAACTTACGATGAATTTTAAAAATCATATTTTTAACTTAATGAGATAAAGTAAATTTTTGTTTTTAAATTCACACAATTTAAATATAAAATTCAAAATTAATATTAAAAATTCACACCAAACTTAAAATTTTAAATGCATAAAATTAAAAATTCATATTTTAAAAATTAAAAATTCACACCAAACTTAATTTAAAAATTCATATTATAAATTCACACCAAACTTATATTAATTTTTCAAATATTTACAATTTTAAATATATTGATTTTACAAAGTTTACAATATTAATTTAAGATTTATATATTAATTTTAAAAACATGGTAAAAATAAAATTAAAAATCTTTTTGGCTTTTTATCCCACTTTAATCAATCAAATATTATCAAAAATATGCGCCCCTCTTTTCGGTAAAGTAATTTCGGTTCCAAGACCTAATTTAACTCATGACGAATTTTTGAAATATTTTGGGTTGATTGATTAAAGATATTTATACCTTAAGAATAAACGTTAAATTTCGCAGTGATGTAATAAATTTTTGAATGATATCAATAATTTCGGTTGCCAAACCTAATTTTATTCAATACCAATTTAATACTTTATAGCGAACAAATTAGCGTTTATTATCAAAAGGTTAAAAATAAAAAAAATAAAAACTGTACAAACATACCTGTGAAATAGATTTCTTAGTTATATGATCTATCCCATTCATAAGATAGTCGATTTAATTGGTTTTCCATGGCTACATAGGCGTAACCTCGAGCATTCAGTGTTTTTTCTTCTAAACATATGAACGGTCCGTCTCTGCATAAAGTAACAAATTCGGTGTTTGAATAGGTTTGATTATTTGAACATTTACCTTCATGTGACCATTTTCCGCATTTGTGACATCTTTCTAGGTGTCGTGCTCTTCTTTTCGCTGCGGATTTTGATTTTCCTTTACCAAATTGTAACTTATTATCTTCGCATCTGGATTCTTTTCTAACTCCGTCCAATCTTTCTCTGATTACTGATACTATTTCACTCGGAAGTGTGTCATTATTACGTTTAGTGATCAAAGCGTGTAGCATTAGACCATGGTTTAGTTCACAGGCAGTCTTCATTTCCTAAAAAAAATAAAAATTCAGAATGGGGGGAGAAGACTAGTTCTTTAGGGTCTGCTAGGGAAAGACCGTTCGGGTTCCATTTTCGAGAACTACACGAAAACAGACAATCTAACTCTAACAGAAATACATAAACCCCCTATACTTAGTTAGCTGTGGTATCAAAATTGTGATTAACTTCATTGTCGAATTCCATCGGACTATCTATGTAGTGTTTAACTCTGTGACCATTAACTTTAAATTCAATCCCATTTGAATTTATTAATTCTATCGTTCCCTATGGGAAAACTCTTTTGACTATGAATGGTCCAGACCATCTTGATTTCAATTTTCCAGGAAATAACTTGAATCGTGAATTGAAAAGAAGAACTCTGTCTCCTTCTTTAAATTCTTTTAAACTTCTGATTCTTTTATCATGCCATTTCTTCGTTCTTTCCTTATAGATTAACGAATTATCGTATGCTTCATGTCTTAATTCTTCTAATTCGTTTAGTTGACTTAACCGTAGACGTCCGGCTTCATGTAAATCAAGATTACATGTTTTCAAAGCCCAAAATGCTTTGTGTTCAATTTCTACTGGAAGATGACATGCTTTTCCATAAACAAGTCTAAAAGGTGTGGTTCCAATTGGAGTTTTGTAGGCTGTTCTAAAAGCCCAGAGTGCATCCTCCAATTTAATGGACCATTCCTTCGGATTTGATCCTACGATTTTTTCTAGAATACGTTTTAAAGCTCGGTTGGTATTTTCAACTTGTCCACTTGTTTGTGGATGATATGCGGTGGAGATTTTATGAGTTACTCCATATATTTTAAGAACTTTCTCAAGTTGATTATTACAGAAATGAGTACCCCGATCACTTATTAAAACTTTCGGTGTTCCAAACCTTGCAAAAAGACGTTTTAAAAAGTTGACTACAACTCGTGCATCGTTAGTTGGGAGAGCTTGTGCTTCCGCCCATTTAGATAC
The DNA here is from genome assembly GCF_046630445.1 of Rutidosis leptorrhynchoides. Taxonomy (NCBI): domain Eukaryota; kingdom Viridiplantae; phylum Streptophyta; class Magnoliopsida; order Asterales; family Asteraceae; genus Rutidosis; species Rutidosis leptorrhynchoides. The sequence goes on from NC_092333.1 coordinate 400,422,003, forward strand.
ATAATCAATGGCTACGAGTATATATAGATTATTATGAGATTTTGGAAATGGACCCATAAAGTCAATACCCCAAATGTCAAATACTTCACATACTTGAATGACATTTTGTGGCATTTCATCACGTTGACTTATTTTTCCGGCCCTTTGACAAGCATCACAGGATTTGCAAAGAAGGTGTGCATCTTTGTAAATTGTAGGCCAATAGAATCCAGCTTCATATACTTTTCTTGCTGTTAGTTGTGGCCCATAATGCCCTCCTGTTGGTCCTGTGTGACAATGGTTTAAAATTTTACTAGCTTCATCTCCGAATACACATCGGCGTATTATTCCATCTGGACAACTTTTAAATAGATGTGGATCTTCCCAGAAATAGTGTTTTATATCACTAAAGAATTTCTTTCGTTTTTGGTACGATAATCCTTTTTCAAGGAATCCACATACTAAGTAGTTTACATAGTCTGCAAACCATGGTATTTCATTATAATCTATTTTCAATAGATATTCATCAGGAAAGTTGTCTTGTATGGCCGATTCATTTAGAACTTCTAATTCGGGATTTTCAAGACGAGAAAGATGATCAGCGGCGAGATTTTCTGCTCCTTTTTATCTCGGATTTCAATATTGAACTCTTGTAAGAGTAAGATCCAACGGATTAATCTTGGTTTGGCATCTTGTTTCGAAAATAGGTATCTAAGAGCAGAATGGTCGGTATAGACCACCGTTTTTGCTAGAACGAGATATGATCGAAATTTGTCAAAAGCAAAGACAATAGCAAGGAGTTCTTTTTCAGTAGTTGTGTAATTTGTTTGTGCTCCTTGTAACGTCTTACTAGCATAATATATAGGTTGAAATCTTTTTTCAATCCTTTGTCCTAAAACGGCTCCCATTGCAAAATCACTTGCATCGCACATTAGTTCAAATGGTAGATTCCAATTTGGTGTTATCATGATCGGCGCATTAGTAAGTTTCTCTTTAAGAATATTAAAAGATTTGTTACATTCATCTAAAAAGATGAATGGAGCATCCTTTTCTAGGAGTTTATTCATAGGAGTGGCAATTTTAGAAAAATCTTTTATGAAACGTCGGTAAAAACCGGCATGCCCTAGAAAACTCCTAACTCCTCTAACATTGGTGGGATGTAGAAGTTTAGCAATTACATCTACTTTAGCTCTATCCACTTCAATTCCTTCCTTTAAGATTTTATGTCCAAGAACGATGCCTTCTTTAACCATGAAATGGCATTTCTCCCAATTAAGTACTAGATTTGATTGTTCGCATCTAATCAGCATTCGTTCAAGATTAACCAGACATGATTCAAATGTATCACCGAAGACTGAAAAGTCATCCATGAAAACTTCCATGCATTCTTCTATCATGTCGCGAAAAATCGCCATCATACACCTTTGAAAGGTTGCAGGGGCATTGCAAAGTCCAAATGGCATGCGTTTGTAAGCAAAAGTACCATAAGGGCACGTGAATGTGGTTTTCTCTTGGTCTTCGGGTGCTATTGGAATTTGAAAATATCCGGAAAATCCATCAAGAAAACAATAATAACTATTTCCGGCTAATCTTTCCAACATTTGATCAATAAAAGGTAAGGGAAAGTGATCTTTTCTGGTGGCGTCATTTAATTTTCTATAATCAATACACACACGCCATCCTGTTACAGTCCTAGTAGGAATAAGCTCATTTTTCTCATTTGTAATGATAGTCATGCCACCCTTCTTAGGCACGCATTGAACTGGGCTTACCCATGGACTATTAGAGATTGGATAAATTAGACCTGCATCTAGCAGTTTAATAATCTCTTTCTTAACTACATCTTGCATATTAGGATTTAGTCTTCGTTGGCGTTGCACATACGTTTTATGACCTTCTTCCATAAGGATTTTATGTGTGCAATACGAAGGACTTATTCCTTTAATATCATGAATCTTCCATGCAATGGCTGGTTTATGAGCTTTTAACACAGAAATGAGTTGTGATTTCTCATTTTCAGTAAGAGAAGACGATATTATTACAGGTAATTCAGATTCACCATGTAAATAAGTGTATTCCAAATGGTTTGGAAGTGGCTTTAACTCTAATTTCGGAGGTTCTTCTATCGATGATTTATATCAATATCTGTCTTCTTCTTTTAGCATTTGAATTTCTTCTGTTATTGGTTCATATCCATTAGCTATAAGTGTAGCTAACATTTCAGCTTCATCAATTTGTTCTGTTCCTTCTCCTAAAGAACATTCTCCTGTTCCTTGTAATTCTGGAAATTCTTCTAATAATTCTGCATGTGCATCTATAGTTTGAATATAATAACATGTATCATCTGCAGATTGTGGTTGCTGCATTGCTCTATCAACTGAAAAGGTAACACTCTCATCCTCTATACTTAGGGTCAATTTCTTATCGAACACGTCTATCATTGCTTTAGCCGTGCGTAAGAATGGTCTTCCTAATATGAGAGGAACTTGAGAATCTTCTTCCATTGCCCGAACAACAAAATCTACTGGAAATACTAAAGTACCAACTTTAACTAGCATGTTCTCCATTATCCCTCTAGGATATTTTATTGATCGATCGGCTAGTTGTATGCTTATTCTTGTTGGTTTCAATTCTCCAAGGTCTAGTTTAGCGTATAGTGAATACGGCATTAAATTTATACTAGCACCTAAATCTGCCAATGCTTCTATTGAACTAAGACTACCCAGAAAACATGGAATTGTGAAACTTCCTGGATCAGATAGTTTTTCTGATATCTTATTCAACAGCGCTACTGAACAATTAGCATTCATAGTAACAGCCGAGAGTTCTTCCATTTTCTTTCTATTTGAGATTAGATCTTTCAAGAATTTAGCATATCTAGGCATTCCTGAAATCACATCAATGAAAGGAAGATTTACATTTATCTGTTTAAACATATTCACGAATTTGGATTGCTCGGCTTCAAGTTTCTCTTTCTTCATTTTACTCGGGTAAGGAAGTGGTGGTTGGTATGGTTTAACATAAGGTTTAGCCTTAACTTTGTTATCTTCATTAACCTTCTCAACTACCATTTCTTTTTCCTTATCTTGATTAGGTTGTGGTTCTTGTGGAGTAGGAATAGCTTCATCAGAAGTTACAGGTATTTCAGGTGGTTTAAGTGTTGTACCACTTCTTGTGGTAATGGCTTTAGCTGTTTCATTCCGGGGGTTAGCATTTATATCACTAGGTAGACTTCCCGATTTTCTTTCACCTATTAACCTTGCTAGGTTACTTACTTCTTTTTCCAGATTTTGAATAGAAGCTTGTTGATTTCTAAATGCTTGAGCATTTTGTTCATTAGTTTGTTTCTGAGATGTGAAAAACTGCGTTTGAGTTTCAACTAGCTTCATCATCATATCTTCTAAATTCGGCTTTTTATCATCGGTTTGTTGTTGTGGTTTGTTTTGAAAATTAGGTCTTTGCTGATTGTAATTATTATTGGATACTTGTTGATTGCTAGGACCTTGTTGGTTGTTGTATGAAATATTTCTGTTATAGTTCTGGTTTTGATTGTAAATAGGTCTTGGCGGTTGATAATTATTCTGATAATTATTTCCAGGCCTTTGGTTTATGTATGAAATATTCTCTCTTTGTTCCATTGTTAATTCAATACTGAGACAATCTTTTGTCAAATGTGATCCTCCACACTGCTCACAACTAATTCGTATTGAGTGAATATCTTTAGTCATCTTTTCCATTCGTCTCTCCACAGCATCTATCTTTGCGGAAATGGAATCTAAGTCATGGCTAGAATCTGCTCTAGCTGCTTTAGATGATCTAACGATATCTTTTTCTTGGTGCCACTCATGTGAGTGGGAAGCAGTGTTATCAATAATTTTGTAAGCATCAGTTTCGGTTTTCTTCATAATAGAACCACCAGCTGCTATATCTATGTCTTTCCTTGTAGTGATGTCGCATCCTTGGTAGAATATTTGTACTATTTGACAGGTGTCTAAACCATGTTGCGGACATCCTCTTAACAACTTTCCAAATCTAGTCCACGCCTCATATAGAGTTTCATTTGGCTTCTGTGTGAACGTAACAATTTCTCCTTGAAGTCTTACGGCTTTAGATGCAGGAAAGAATTGTTTAAGAAATTTTTCAACTAATACGTCCCATGTATCAATCGCCCCTTCAGGTAACGATTCCAACCAATCTTTGGCTTCTCCCTTTAAAGTCCAGGGAAATAACATGAGATATATCTGTTCATCCTCTACTTCTCGGATTTTAAATAGTGTGCAGATCCTATTAAAGGTACGTAGATGTTCATTTGGATCTTCCTTCGGCGCACCACTAAATTGGCATTGATTAGTCACCATGTGTAGAATTTGTCCTTTGATTTCATAATCTGGCGCATTAATGTCTGGATGAGTAATTGCGTGGCCTTGGCCAGTGCGTTTAGCTCTCATTCGGTCTTCCATACTTAATGGTTCTAGATTCTCCATAATTGAATTTGTTGAATCGGAATCACTAGAGGATTCTGATTTAATGGTTCGTTCCTCAACAATCTCTGTTTGAATGATTGGTGGTTCCGGAGGAAAATTTAGTGGTTCAGGATCTACGAATCGTTCCTGAATATTCTCCGGATTCTCAATTGTGAGGTCGGGTTCAAAAAATGGATTATCGGAAATTTGAACTGGAGTACTTGGTCAACTAGATGACGATTCTAAAGAAAAATCAACGGCAGTAATATTTGCTAAATGTCTTGATCTAGTTACAGGTGGCGAACGTACAAAAGGTGGTGAACGTCTTGCTCGGTGCATTCACTGAATATCCTATTAGTTTTTAAAAGGAAAGAAAAATTATAATAAGTTATCCAATCAATAGACTTTTCTGATTTTGCCCACGTTTCGAATAGCCAAAAGATGCAGCAGAGGGGCAGGATTCGTTTGGTCTCAATATAATTGAGGACTGTTTGGCTCCAATAACCCGGTCCACGTACAAATCCAACTATTACTATGAACCAGAAAATTTTGATGTCTATCAATTTAACCACTTAAAATAAATTTTCGTAATTTTAAGAAATTTAGATAAGAAGTAGAATAAAAATCTATGTCCTAAAACTAGAATAGCGAGAAATAAGAAAGAAAAAGAGCGTGTCGAATAAGGTCGAAAAAGAAAAATGGTTGAAAAATAAAGGTGACGGAAAAATAAAAGAAACTTATAACACTTAAAAATACTTGACTAACCTAACCTTATTACTATAACTAACTTAAAATTATAATCGCAAATTGAGATTACTAATTGGAATGATAATTGATACATAGGTAAAAGTCGTCTAAAAATATTAAATCTTACAGGAAAAACTATATCCCAAATGGCAATAACTTAAAAAGAAACTAAAACTTAAAAAGGCGTCGCAAAATTCTAAAGTACCTAAATCTTAATCTAAAGAAAAAGCACTTAAGGAATTCTACGGCAAAGCCTAAAAATCTAGAAGTAAAAATAACTATGGCAAAAACTAAGTTTAAAACTAAATATGAGCTAAAAATACAAATATTACGCTAAAACGATTAAAAAGGGACAAAATATAAAAATATACTAAAAGTTGTAAAAAGTACAAATTTTATAAAAATTTTATTTTTATATTAATTATTTATTAAAACTATTAATTTTACAATTTAATTAACTAAATAAACTAAATATATAAATTAAATAAAAAGAAACTTAAAATAAAACTAATTATAATAATAATAAGTAATTAGGGTTAATAATAATAATAATTAATAATTACTCCGTAATTAATGCTGATTAGGGTTCTGTCAGGCGCGTCAGAGAGAACTCCGCGAGTTGCGGTATTAGGAGCTATAAACTCCGCGAGTCGCGGGGTTCCAAAATTCAACTCAGGTACTTTTTTTAATTCGACGTTTTTTTTTTTTTTGTAAAAACAAAATATTTAAATAAAACTTATATTAAAAATAAAGAAACTTTATAAAACTTAAATATTTAACAAAATATTAAAAATACTTATATTTTTGTTTTTCTTTTTATATTTTCGAATATTTAAAACGTATTTTTATAAAAAAGAATTTTAATAAAAGTAAACTAAAAATCTTTTTTTTTTATATTAGCGTTGCGCTTCCGGCTTTTATGCGAATCCCCGGCAGCAGCGCCAAAAATACTTGATGTTTTAGCAGAGTGGTATAAAATACTATTAAATTTTAGTAGGAAATACTATTAAATACGATACAATTTTACACAAGATATTTATTTATTTAGAGAATGGATATACTTAAACCTTGCTACAACACTTATAGGCAGTGTACCTAATCGTACAGTAGTGTAGTTTTTAGTAAGTCCGGTTCGTTCCACAGGGAATCTTTTTAAACAAAGCTTAACGCTATATTAGTTTACATTTATAAAAATACAAATATATATATATATATATATATATATATATATATATATAAGTAATATTATTATTATAAAGGGGGGTTTTACCGTTTAATGACCAGTTTGTCGATTTTAAAACTTTAGTCGCAGTTAAAACCAAATGTAAAATAATAAATAAATACAAGACTTAATTTAAAGCGTAAAGTAAATAACGATAATGAAATTGCGAATAATAAAAGTGCGATAAAATAAACTTGCGATAATTAAAAAGTACGATAATTAAAAGTGCAATTAAATACAATAACAATAAAAATGCGATAATTAGAAGTGCAATTAAATATAAAATAAAGGAAATTAAATATGAAATAAAAGAATTATGCTTATTTAAACTTCCGTAATCATGATGTTTGACGTGTTGATTTTAGTTTTATGCCCATGGGTTAATTGTCCTTTGTCCTGGATTATTTAATATGTCCGTCTGATTTTTGTCCATAACAGTCCATCAGTCATAAATATAAAGTGCGAGTGTCCTCATCAAATTATCCTTATACCCGAAGTCAAATATTCCAACTAATTGGGGACTTAAACTGTAACAAGGTTTTATTACTTTGTTTAATAATTACACCAGGATGTCGACTGAGTGTAACTCAAGGTTTTAATACTTTGTTATCAATTATGCCAAGTGTCCTTGTACATAATTTCACCCCTGTTTTAATAATTCTAGTGGCTATTAATCCATTTCCGTGTTCGGTTAAATGAACGATTATTCGTACATATAAATACCCCGCCCATCGTGTCCGATCGAGTGTAAATGGTAATTTATAGGGACGCCCAATTGTAAATCTTTATATTAACATTAACAAACTATCATTTAGTTAAACAAATATAAAGCCCATTAATAGCCCATAGTCTAATTTCCACAAGTGTCGTTCTTTTGTCCAAACCCCAATTATGGTACAAAGCCCAATTACCCAATTTTAGTAATTAGCCCAACATCATGATTACTTCGGATTAAATAAGTATAATAATAACTTAGCTACGAGACATTAAATTAAAAAGGTTGAACATAACTTACAATGATTAAAAATAGCGTAGCGTTACACGGACAGAATTTCGACTTACACCCTTACAACATTTGCTAACATACCCTTATTATTAGGATTTAAAATTAAAATTAAAATTAAAATATAAATTATATATATATTTTTACGTATATATTGAGAGAGAGATAGATATTGGATGTTTTTGCGATCAGAATTCGTTTGCTTTTATAGGGAGTTTCAGAATTTGGTGCTCCGCGACTCGCGGCAATTTTTGCCTTCAAACTCCGTGAGTCGCGGAGTTTGTTTTTACAGCTCACCCACATTTGGCTCTTTGTTTGCCGACGATTTATTTTATAAATATAATATATATATAATTAATATAATTAATTATATATTATATTATATTTATATACATAGTTAACTTGTAATTTTTAGTCCGTTGCGGCGAGCGTTGAGAGTTGACTCATGTCCCGGTTCCGGATTTTCGAACGTCCTTGCGTACAATTTAATATCTTGTACTTTGCATTTTAAATCTTGTACTCTTGTAATTTCGAGACGTTTCTTATCAATAATTGGAACCTCTTTGATTGTATTTTGTACTTTTGAGCTTTTTGGTCGTTTGCGTCTTCAATTCGTCGAATCTGTCTTTTGTCTTCACCTTTTATTATTTAAACGAATATCACTTGTAAATAGAATAATTGCAACTAAAAGCTTGTCTTTCTTGAGGAATAATGCTATGAAATATATGTTCGTTTTTAGCATTATCAGCAAGTAATGGTCCAGAATTCATAGGTATGGAGTTTTGAATTATCATAATATACAAGGTAGAAACAAAAGGTAGTAGCACGATTAGTTTTTGTCAAATTACCTGAATCACTGAGAATAGAACTATCAAGAATATATTTTCTTGATATGTTCAGAAGTTAAGCAGAATGAAAGCGTTATGTAACATGGCACATGATGACGTTATGACCTGTGAATCATCGCGTCCCATTAGAAACTCAGCATAACTTACTGTAATATAATCACGTTGATCAAGTGTCATTATATTATACTAACTCATGCATCAATTCCCAAAATTACTTCAATAACATTCATATTTTAAGCTCGAAAGTTTACAGAATATAGAAACTAACAGTTTCTATATGATGTAACACTGATAGTATGAAGAGATTAATGATTCCAGATAAGAATAGTTATGAAAATATCTTCAGAAATATGGAGGATATTTATAATGAAAGATACGATGATATCTTGGAATTTCTAATATCGAAGGATGGTGAAGAAAATTTGTCCGCAAGAGTTTGGAGTCAGAAGCAAGGTATTAGTTAAAGATTTCATCAGAAACAGAATCATCAGGATTCTTAATGTACAAGTTTAGTCCTTGTGATTTGTTCAGAGACTCCTTCGTAGTTTGCTCAATCAGTTTTTCAGTTCCAACTTTTCTGAGCTTTTCCAACATACTATTCTTTACCATCAAACTTTCGACGATTAAGGTCGTTTACAGTTGCCCACAGTTTCTGCTGCTTCAGTCAGCTTTTTCAAAGTTCAATGTATTGATTCGTAGGCTGGGTGCTTTTCAAAATTTCAGAATGGAAGATCATAATTCTAAGAGATAAATGTTATATGTATACATATAACTGTTGATGTAGACATGCTGCGAGATTTCAAAATACTGATTGCTGATATTCGGTAATTGGTATGGCAGTTCTCGTTATCAGATGCGAATAAGTACATGATGAGTCTTCAATAGATAAATATAGTGATTTGTCGGAGAGATTTAAGCCAAGGAGCAACGAGGTTGCTAGTACGTCTGTTGGTAATATTATGGAATATAAAAGAATTCTCCGGTATCAAAAGGGTAATCGTATATATCAGGATTATAGTAAGGCTACTTCGAATGAAAAGTCGAAGTTGGCTTGTTGGAGCTGTGACAAAATTTACTACTTTGAAAAGGGATCGCAAAGTTATAATTTTTTTTTTTTGCTAATAAATGCCAAAGGATCTGACGCGGCTACATGTTAACTTTTACTCAGTTGCCGAGAGTTTCTCAGGTGCATAACTGTGAAGACCCGTCCTAATCCATCCGGACGAAGTCCACATCGATTATAAACGATTCGCAACAGTTGATTACATCACGAGGTTCTTGACCTCTATATGATACATTTTACAAACATTGCATTCGTTTTTAAAAGACAAACTTTCATTTACATTGAAAGTTGACGACATGCATACCATTTCATAATATATCTAAACTATAAATAACTTAATAATAATCTTGATTAACTCAACGACTCGAATGCAACGTCTTTTGAAATATGTCATGAATGACTCCAAGTAATGTTTCTAAAATGAGTAAATGCACAGCGGAAGATTTCTTTTGTACCTGAGAATAAACATGCTTTCAAGTGTCAACCAAAAGGTTGGTGAGTTCATTAGTTTAACATAAATAATCATTTCATAATTTTAATAGACCACAAGATTTCATATTTCCATTTCACATAAACATACGTCCCATACATAGAGACAAAAATATCATTCATATGGATTGAACACCTGGTAACCGACATTCACAATATGCATATAAGAATATCCTCATCATTTCGGGATCCTCCATCGGACATGATATAAATTTCGAAGTACTAAAGCATCCGGTACTTTGGATGGGGCTTGTTGGGCCCGATAGATCTATCTTTAGAGTTCGCGTCAATTAGGGTGTCTGTTCCCTAATTCTTAGATTACCAGACTTAATAAAAAGGGCATATTCGATTAGATAATCCAACCATAGAATGTAGTTTCGATTACTTGTGTCTATCTCGTAAAGCATTTATAAAAGCAGCGCATGTATTCTCAGTCCCAAAAATATATATTGCAAAAGCATTTAAAAAGGGATTAATGAAACTCACGCATATAATTATTGCAAAACAGTTAATAAAACATTTGCATGTATTCTCAGCCCAAAAATGTAAAGAGTAAAAGGGGAGCAAATGAAACTCACTATAATGTATTTTGTAGTAAAAATACATATGACGACATTGAACAATGCAGGGTTGGCCTCGGATTCACGAACCTATATCATTCATGTATATATTAAAACATATAATCGTAACAGAATGAACTTATATATTATTAATACTGTAATTTATATATTTAGTAGTTTGTAAGTTTTATCAATTATTTACATATTTTCATTTCATATATATAGATATTAATATTGTTATGTTATGTGTATTAAATATACTTATATACAAATATCATTTATTTGTTAAATTAATGCTAATACCAAAATAATATTAACAGTGATATTAATTATTAGTCTTAATAATACAACTTATAATAATAATAATAACAGTAAGAAAAATATACTAAAAAGGATAATGGAAATCATAATTAAAATCTTCCTGTTTAATTTCTAACTAATAATTAAGCTTCTATTATAAAATTTTGTAATCCTAATTATAATAATAATAGGAATACTTATTTTACTAATAATTATACTAACAATACTATTTAGTGATAATACTAGTGTTGATAATGATAACAATATTGATGTTAGTGATACTATCAATAATATTAAATAATATTACATGATAAATATGATAATATTAGTAATAACAATATTAATAATAATTATAATATTTGTAATTTTTAATATGATTACGATAAATGATAACTAATATTAACAATAATAATATTAATAATAATTATAATAATAATAATAATGTTAATACTAATAATTTCTAAATAATACTAACAATAATAATAATAACAATAATGGTAATAATTAATAATGATATTAATAATAATAATAGTTAGTAACAATAGTGTTACCTATAAAAAAAATAAGCATTCTGCAAAGGCAAGCACTATAACCCACGATCACTTGCAAACCCGAATCAACACTCATCCACTCGACCGTTTCTGTTTTTCTGAGATAATACTAAATCAATATCTATATAATCTGTTAACTATGATTAATCCCAATTCCTTCTTCTCCTTCAACCCAGTAATCGACCAGTGATGATTTACAACCCAAACATTTTACTAGTTGAATTTAAAACTCGTATAGAAACAAAACAATTGGGAGATTTTAATTGACAGAAAAACAAAAGAACAAGAAGAAAGAAAAAAAAATATATCTGCAGCAAGAACACGTCGATGCCAACTCAATACTTGATTTTAAAATTCAAATCGATTTAGCTCATGATGTCTACATGAAATATGTTCTAAATCCTATTTATAAACTTTCCAAATCCTCAATTTCACCTTAATCGTAACAGAAAACTTCAATTTAATCGAAGAATAAACTTTGACTTTTAAAAACCCAAACTTTGACTCGAAAATTGACATCCGATAGATTAAATTGGACTATGAGACTTTCCAGAAAGTTGAAAGGAATGATTTAGAGTGAAACTGCGTTTAGAAAATTTGAAATTTATTACGATTTCGTTTAATTAGAAAAATGGAGTGCAGACAGGGCAGGAACCTGGTTTCCAGCTTTGTTCTTCAATATTTCTGTTTAATCTGAACGATTTGAAGTGGTTAAAATCGATAATTGATGTGGATAATGAAAGGGAGTTGGAATGAATGGATTATAACACAAATTGACCAAGTATTATATGTTAAATCAGTCGACAAAATAAATATCTATCAGGTACAAATATATAAAAAAAAATTAAAGAAGATGGTAACATCAAACAAATTTTAACTCCTTCTGTTTGGAAAGCGAATTTGATATACTAAATTGGATTAAGACAGTTAACCAAATAGATACAGAATTAAAGATTTTAGTTCGTACTCATGAATTTTTATATGTATATAAATAATATTTATTAATAAATAATTATATAATTAAAACAGAAGTACTGATTTTATACGGTATCTGTATAAATATATATTATAAATATATATCTGATTTTCATATTTCCGTATATATATATATATATATATATATATATATATATATATATATATATATATATATATATATATATATATATATATATATATTGGTATTTACATGTTAATCTTACTAACTAATAAATATATCAATAATAATAATACTAATTAATAATAATAATATTAATAGTAATTATTGATAAATAATCTAATTATAATAATGATAAACATAATACTTGTTAATGATAATAAAAATTATAATTTTTAAGAATAGGGATAATAATAATAATATAGTAATATTGATAATAAAATAAATGATAACAATAATCATAATGATATTAATAATAATATAATAAATTATACATATCTAATTTTACAAATGATAATAATATTGAAAGTATTGATAATAATATTAATATACCAATTACATTCAAACTTGTAATTAAATTTTAATATAATACAATTTATTAATTATATTATAATATATTGAATCTTTAATTATTTTTAATTACAATGTATATATAATAATATTTATGTATTGAATATATACATATATATAGATTCATTTTAAACTTACAAATTTATTATCTTATATATTATTTTCCATATTTAATTCTAATTATTATCTTATTATTTATAATTTCAAATCATTATATGTAATTACATTTATGTATGTGTACATATTTATTTATAAACAATTGTTCGTGAATCGTCGAGAATAGTCAAAGGTCAAACGAATATATGAAACAGTTTAAAATATTTGTGACTCAACATTACAGACTTTGCTTATCGTATCGAGATCATGTAAAGTTTAAGTTTAAATTTGGTCAGAAATTCCTGGGTCATCACAGTACCTACCCGTTAAAGAAATTTCGTCCCGAAATTTGAGTGAGATTGTCATGGCTAACTATAAATATGTTTTTCTTGACGACTATGAGCTGATAAATAGAGTTTTATCATTATTGATTAATATGAATAAAACCATTCGATTATGTGAAGCGTACGAATGAAGTTATCATAAAATAGTGAAATGAGAAGGATAAATTTTATCATAACTTTTGACTAGTCATGGTTGAATTTAGAATATATGGTGCGTCATAGCTTTTGACGTAGAGGGCTGAATTCCGGAATTTAAGGGATTTGAAGAAAATCTTCGAAATCTAAGAGATTTGATTCTTCGGCGAGTAAGGAAATTAAGATCTCTATAATTAAATACGGTGATCTGTCTCGATTACTCTATATAATATTTCCACTATAAATTAAGCTCTTCTGTTCCATTATTCTCACCATTCCTATATTTTTTTTCTTAGTTCATACATCCAAAAGATTGTGAAAATGCTTAATTCAGTTCTGATCCTTGTCCTTATCCTTACTATCGTAACAATCATTCTCCTTTTTCAACTTCCACTCGAGGAATCTGCTTACTTCTACTTTGCTCTTGGGGTTATAGTGCTTTTAATTCTCCCGTGTCTTTATGTTGCGATAATCATTGATATACACGGTTTGTAATTTGTGCGTTGTTATCGGGCTTTATATCTCTCCTTATATTTTAATGTCCCCTTTTCTGTTTCCTATAATCATTGTCATCCACAGTTAACACTCCCTCCTATTTGCTGCAATTTATACTCCAATTTCTATTTCAGAGTTTTGTCCCTTCGTTTCTTCTTCTGGCGATTTGGCATCTCTTGTAATGGTCCAGAATTCGCAGATATAAGTTTCAGAATGAACATTATTAATGTTCTAAATAAGAAGGAACGTAATAGCACGATTTAATTTGTCAAATTACCAGATTCACTGAGAATAGAACTATCAAGAATATACTTTCTTGATATGTTTAGAAGTTAAGCAGAGTGACAGAGTTATGTAACATGGCACATGATGACGTTATGATCTGTGAATCATCACGTTCCATTAGAAACTCAGCATGACTTACTGTAATATAATCACGTTGATCAAGTGTCATTATATTATACTAACTCATGCATCAGTTCCCAACACTACTTCAAAACATTCGTATTTTAAACTCGAAAGTTTATAGAATATAGAAAACTAACAGTTTCTATATGATGTAACACTGATAGCACGAAGATATTAATGATTTCAGATTTGATTAATTATGAAAATATTTTCAGAAATATGGAGGATGTTTATAATGAAAGATACGATGATATCTTGGAATTTCTAATATCGATGGATGATGAAGAAGATTTATCCGTAAGGGTTTAGATTCGGAAGCAAGGTATTCGCTAAAGATTTCATCAGAAACAGAATCATTTGTATAAATTTTTTTTTTTTTTTGAAGTCAAACTTAATCCTTGTGATTTGTCCACGGCTTTCTTCATAGTTTCGCATAATCTGCTTTTCGGTACTAAATTTTCTATTGAATGTTTCCAATATAATGATACCCAGGAAGCACGAAGAGGTATATAATTTCTAACGAGAATATTTATAAAAATATCCTCAGAAATATCGAAGATATTGATGATGATATTTTGAAATTTCTAAGTTCGATGGTTGATAGAGAAAAATTTTCCGCAAGATTTTAACATGACTTCGGAGCAAGATATTCTCTAAAGATTTCAACGGATCTAGATTTATCTGGGTTCTATGAATTTAGGGTATGTTACTTGTATTTCTCCTTGATTTCCTTTATGGTTAGCTCAATCCGCTTTCCAGTTCTAACTTTTCTGAGCTTTTCCAACATATTATTCTTTATCAACAAACTTCCGACGACTAAGGTTGTTTACGGTTGTCTACAGTTTCTGCTGCTTCATTCAGGTTTTTCAACATTCAGAATATTGATTTGTAGACTGAGTGCTGTTCAGAATTTCAGAATGAAAGACTATAATTCTAAAAGATAAATGTTATACATATAACTGTTGATGTAGATATGCTGTGAGTTTTCAAAGTACTGATTGCTGATTCCCGGTAATTGTTATGACAGTTCTCATTACAAGATGCGGATGAGTATATGATAGGGTTTCAATGAATAATTATAATGATTTGTCAGAGAGATTTAAGCCAAGGAGCGACGAGGTTGCTGGTACGTCTACTGATAATATGGTGGGATAATAAAGAATTCTCCGGTATCAAATGGGTAATCGTATATATCAGAATTATAGTAAGGCTACTTCGAATGAAAAGTCGAAGTTGACTTGCTGGAGCTGTGACAAAATTGGCTACCTTAAAAAAGGATTCGCAAAGTTATTTTTTTTTTAATTTTTTTTTTTTTGCTAATAAATGCCAAAGAATCTGACGCGGCTACGTGTTTAACTTTTACTCAGTTGCCGAGAGTTTCTCAGGTGCATAACTATATGCATAAATCTTTCCTTCCGTAGATGAAGTGCGGTTGATTCATCCTATCGATTGAGGTGTTTTCAAGAATCATGAAAGGTTTGAACGCAGATTGTAATCGTGATGATACGAATGGGGTTTAAAAATGAAATCAAGTGGCAAACTTGAAGAATTGTTTAGTTTCATATGTTATAATCAGTATTTTAATTCATTTTAATTGTGCAATATTATTAGTCCATAGTCGTTAGTCCAATAATTCATATATAGCTTAATATATAATATTCGAATTAATTAATACGTGTCGTGACCCGTATACGTCTCAGACTCGATCACAACTCAAAGTATATATATTATTAAAGAATCAACCTCAACCCTGTATAGAGAACTCGATCACTACTGCATATAGAGTGTCTATGGTGATTCCAAATAATATATATAGATGTGTAGATATGATATGTCAAAACCTTGTATACGTGTCCCGATATTTAAAGTGCGTAAAATAAATAACAGAAATTAAATGACGATAAATAAAATTGCGATAAAATAAATTGCGATAATTAAATTGCGATAAATAAAATGTAATACGGAATTAACAGTTAGCTAGGAACAGTTAGCTAAGATTTTGTTAGCGTGGTTTCTTAATAAAATTTAATATTGTTAATTAGTCTGTTTCTAATCAATTTTTTTTATTGTGTCCATTATTTCTTCATTATGCCACTTGTTGGATTCTGATAGGCCAAAATCCAAATATGAAATTGAATTTGAATGAAAATAGTTATACTTGGTGAACGAATACGTATCTTGGTGGTTGTAAATAGGATAGTGAATAACTGTTGAATCAGATTCGAAGAATGTATAATGTAACTTATTAATGTGAAATTTAAATAGTCCTCGGGTATTACCTACCCGTTAAAATGTTTTCACCATTAACAGTTTGTACAAGAGAATTTTTAATTACAAATCTTATGAAATCATATATACATGTATATTTTCTTCAGATGTATTCATGGATTTAATGAGTTAATATGATATTAAACTCATTTGCTTTTTGGTTGGAACTAGAATAAATAATCTCTAAAACTTTAGAGATTACATATTCGACATGTCGAACGAAGATCATACTCAAAGTACAGATGATGATATTGAAGCATGGATTGTTGATGGCACTGGTGCTGTTATTTATTGTACTGTTGGTGCCGGTGATGTTGCTGAAGCTGGTACATTTTGCACCATATTCTCCGAATTGATTATTCGAGCGCGAAGTTCGTTGACTTATTACTCCAGGATGATTGTCGGTCGGAACGAGCGGATGAATAAGGTTTAGAATTGTGGATAGAATATAATCGTGGTGAGATATTCGGGAAATGAGGGTGAAAATGATGATTCGGACTGGTTCGCTGATAAGTGCTTCAGGTTCATCGCCAATAGGTAAATTCGGTTGGTGAAAAGGATCGCCTTCTTCGCGTCTCCATTGATTAAGTTGACTACAAACTCATCAGATGAATTGGGGATGGATGATTGGTTGGTTCATTCTGGTGACACTGCTTTCAGAGCTTAGGTGAAACTCCATATCGGAATAGCTGTCGGAATCTGAGGGACTCGAACTGGTTGAGGGATTCATCCCGTACGATCAGATGAAGGATTTTCGATAAGAAATAGATTATAGGATATAAATTAGTACCCTGCAATACATAATTTTACATATGCCTATATAATACTAAAATCCCATAAGTTACTGAGGAATCTACAGAAGCTGTCAGACAAAGATAACAATAACATTTATGCTAAGATATGAATTAGCAGATACGCTAAGATACGAATTTTGCCTATACACTATTATGCAATCATTGCAGTAATATGTGTCTAGACTAAGAATGATAAGCAGGTAATTTCTGAAGGATGATAAATAGATGATTTCCGACAAAAATGATAAGCAAAACTTTTGACATGCAGACACTGTCGAAGTCCAGACTTACTAAAGCATCCTAATGACTATCAGTTAGGCACACTAATGTAAGACCTGGTTCACTAAAACCACCGCTCTGATACCAACTGTGAAGACCCGTCCTAATCCATCCGGACGAAGTCCACATCGATTATAAATGATTCACAACAGTTGATTACATCGCGAGGTTCTTGACTTCTATATGATACATTTTGCAAACATTGCATTCGTTTTTAAAAGACAAACTTTCATTTACATTGAAAGTTGACGACATGCATACCATTTCATAATATATCTAAACTATAAATAACTTAATAATAATCTTGACTAACTCAACGACTCGAATGCAACGTCTTTTGAAATATGTCATGAATGACTCCAAGTAATGTCTCTAAAATGAGTAAATGCACAGCGGAAGATTTCTTTCGTACCTGAGAATAAAAATTCTTTCAAGTGTCAACCAAAAGGTTGGTGAGTTCATTAGTTTAACATAAATAATCATTTCATAATTTTAATAGACCACAAGATTTCATATTTCCATTTCACATAAACATACGTCCCATACATAGAGACAAAAATATCATTCATATGGATTGAACACCTGGTAACCGACATTCACAATATGCATATAAGAATATCCCCATTATTCCGGGATCCTCCATTGGACATGATATAAATTTTGAAGTACTAAAGCATCCGGTACTTTGGATGGGGCTTGTTGGGCCCGATAGATCTATCTTTAGAGTTCGCATCAATTAGGGTGTCTGTTCCCTAATTCTTAGATTACCAGACTTAATAAAAAGGGCATATTCGATTAGATAATCCAACCATAGAATGTAGTTTCGATTACTTGTGTCTATCTCGTAAAGCATTTATAAAAGCAGCGCATGTATTCTCAGTCCCAAAAATATATATTGCAAACGCATTTAAAAAGGGATTAATGAAACTCACGCATATAATTATTGTAAAACAGTTAATAAAACATTTGCATGTATTCTCAGCCCAAAAATGTAAAGAGTAAAAGGGGAGCAAATGAAACTCACTATAATGTATTTTGTAGTAAAAATACATATGACGACATTGAACAATGCAGGGTTGGCCTCGGATTCACGAACCTATATCATTCATGTATATATTAAAACATATAATCGTAATAGAATGAACTTATATATTATTAATACTGTAATTTATATATTTAGTAGTTTGTAAGTTTTATCAATTATTTACATATTTTCATTTCATATATATAGAATATATAGATATTAATATTGTTATGTTATGTGTATTAAATATACTTATATACAAATATCATTTATTTGTTAAATTAATGCTAATACCAAAATAATATTAACAGTGATATTAATTATTAGTCTTAATAATACAACTTATAATAATAATAATAACAGTAAGAAAAATATACTAAAAAGGATAATGGAAATCATAATTAAAATCTTCCTGTTTAATTTCTAACTAATAACTAAGCTTCTATTATAAAATTTTGTAATCCTAATTATAATAATAATAGGAATACTTATTTTACTAATAATTATACTAACAATACTATTTAATGATAATACTAGTGTTGATAATGATAACAATATTGATGTTAGTGATACTATCAATAATATTAAATAATATTACATGATAAATATGATAATATTAGTAATAACAATATTAATAATAATTATAATATTTGTAATTTTTAATATGATTACGATAAATGATAACTAATATTAACAATAATAATATTAATAATAATAATATTAATAATAATTATAATAATAATAATGTTAATACTAATAATTTCTAAATAATACTAACAATAATAATAATAACAATAATGGTAATAATTAATAATGATATTAATAATAATAATAGTTAGTAACAATAGGGTTACCTATAAAAAAAAATAAGCATTCTGCAAAGGCAAGGACTAGAACCCACGATCACTTGCAAACCCGAATCAACACTCTACCACTCGACCGTTTCTGTTTTTCTGAGATAATACTAAATCAATATCTATATAATCTGTTAACTATGATTAATCCCAATTCCTTCTTCTCCTTCAACCCAGTAATCGACCAGTGATGATTTACAACCCAAACATTTTACTAGTTGAATTTAAAACTCGTATAGAAACAAAACAATTGGGAGATTTTAATTGACAGAAAAACAAAAGAACAAGAAGAAAGAAAAAAAATATATCTGCAGCAAGAACACGTCGATGCCAACTCAATAATTGATTTTAAAATTCAAATCGTTTTAGCTCATGATGTCTACATGAAATATGTTCTAAATCCTATTTATAAACTTTCCAAATCCTCAAGTTCACCTTAATCGTAACAGAAAACATCAATTTAATCGGAGAATAAACTTTGACTTTTATAAACACAAACTTTGACTCGAAAATTGACATCCGATAGATTAAATTGGACTATGAGACTTTCCAGAAAGTTGAAAGGAATGATTTAGAGTGAAACTGCGTTTACAAAATTTGAAATTTATTACGATTTCGTTTAATTAGAAAAATGGAGTGCAGACAGGGCAGGAACCTGGTTTCCAGCTTTGTTCTTCAATATTTCTGTTTAATCTGAATGATTTGAAGTGGTTAAAATCGATAATTGATGTGGATAATGAAAGGGAGTTGGAATGAATGGATTATAACACAAATTGACCAAGTATTATATGTTAAATCAGTCGACAAAATTAATATCAATCAGGTACAAATATATATAAAAAAAATAAAGAAGATGGTGACATCAAACAAATTTTAACTCCTTCTGTTTGGAAAGCAAATTTGATATACTAAATTGGATTAAGACAGTTAACCAAATAGATACAGAATTAAAGATTTTAGTTCGTACTTATGAATTTTTATATGTATATAAATAATATTTGTTAATAAATAATTATATAATTAAAACAGAAGTACTGATTTTATACGGTATCTGTATAAATATATATAATATATATATCTGATTTTCATATTTCCGTATATCTATATCTGTATATATATATATATATATATATATATATATATATATATATATATATATATATATATATATATATATATATATATATATATATATATATATATATATATATATATATATATATATATATATTGGTATTTACATGTTAATCTTACTAACTAATAAATATATCAATAATAATAATACTAATTAATAATAATAATATTAATAGTAATTATTGATAAATAATCTAATTATAATAATGATAAACATAATACTTGTTAATGATAATAAAAATTATAATTTTTAAGAATGGGGATAATAATAATAATATAGTAATATTGATAATAAAATAAATGATAACAATAATCATAATGATATTAATAATAATATAATAAATTATACATATCTAATTTTACAAATGATAATATTGAAAGTATTGATAATAATATTAATATACCAATTACATTCAAACTTGTAATTAAATTTTAATATAATACAATTTATTAATTATATTATAATATATTGAATCTTTAATTATTTTTAATTACAATGTATATATAATAATATTTATGTATTGAATATATACATATATATAGATTCATTTTAAACTTACAAATTTATTATCTTATATATTATTTTCCATATTTAATTCTAATTATTATCTTATTATTTATAATTTCAAATCATTATATGTAATTACATTTATGTATGTGTACATATTTATTTATAAACAATTGTTCGTGAATCGTCGAGAATAGTCAAAGGTCAAACGAATATATGAAACAGTTCAAAATATTTGTGACTCAACATTACAGACTTTGCTTATCGTATCGAGATCATGTAAAGTTTAAGTTTAAATTTGGTCGAAAATTCCCGGGTCATCACAATAACTATATGCATAAATATTTCCTTCCGTAGATGAAGTTCGGTAGATTTATCCTCTCGATTGAGGTGTTTTCAAGAATCATGAAAGGTTTGAACGCAGATTGTAATCTTCAAGATACAAATGAGGTTTAGGATGAAATCAAGTGGCAAACTTGAAGAATTGTTTAGTTTCATATGTTATAATCAATATTTTAATTCATTTTAATTGTCCAATGTTGGTAGCCCTCAGTTGATAGTCCACAGTTAGCAATTCAATAATTTATATATAGTTAAATATATAATATTCGAATTAATTAATAAGTATCGTGACCCGTGTACATGTCTCAGACTCGATCACAACTCAAAGTATATATATTATTGTAGAATCAACCTCAACCCTGTATAGAGAACTCGATCATTACTGCATATAGAGTGTCTATGGTTATTCCAAATAATATATATAGATGTGTCGATATGATATGTCAAAACCTTGTATACGTGTCCCGATATTTAAAATGCGTAAAATAAATAACAGAAATTAAATGATGATAAATAAAGTACGTAAAGTAAATAACAGAAATTAAATGACGATAAATAAAATTGCGATAATTAAATTGCGATAAATAAAATGTAATAAGGAATTAACAGTTAGCTAGGAACAGTTAGCTAGGATTTTGTTAGCGTGGTTTCTTAACAAAATTCTTCTCATAGTTAATTTGTTTGTTTCTAACAAATTTTATTTTGTCCAATGTTTTCTTCATTATACTACTTGTTAGATTCTGATAGATCAAAATTCAAGTATGAAATTGAATGAAAATGGTTATTCTGTGGTGAACGGATACGTATATTAGTGGATGTAAGTAGAATAGTAAATGACTGTTGAATCAGATTTGAAGAATGTACTGAAGGTATTTCGTATGCCCGAAAGACATATTAAATCAATGTGGCTAATATGTTATGATCCAAGTCGGGTCATACCCAATAACAAACTTTCCGACACCTTAAACGTATTTAATATTGACGATTGGCTCGTTAAATAAATACGCGACACTTGAACTTTAGAAAATCAGTTTTCTAAAATATAATCACTTGAGATAAATTATTTGGATAATTTATATACATTATGAATTTAATTATTTATAGGTTTAAATAATTATATTGTGTTATATTTTGTAAATGGTTTATGAAATATGCAAGTAACTTACAAAATATTGGGCATTTTGTAACAAGCTTTTATAAAACAATAATACAAGTTTTAAAAAAAAAATAAAAACCACCCCACATGGTGGACGGTTTTGGGGGGTCTCCAAGGTCCTCCCATGCTTGTTTTCTTGTTACTTGTGTTGGCACAAGTTCATATATGCATGGGTCATTCAAAAACAAATTTTTCTTTGACTTAAGATTGAGAAAACAAGTGAAAAACTCTCTCCCATTTTCTGCACCAGTTCTGTCCGAATTTTGCAGCAAAGAATAGGGGTTCTTGAGTTTATTAGAAGCTCATTTAAGTGTCAAACAAATCCTAACCAAAAGCTAGGGTGTTGGTGCACAAGTTTGGGGTATAATCTCTTGAGGTTTCATTGTTTTGGAGCTCCATTTTGCATCATCTCCTTCTACATTTCTGCTGTCCAAAATTCAGCCCTCTACTATCTTAGAGGAGGTATAAACACTCTTCTAATCTTGTTATATTTGTAAGCATATGATTCATGACTTGATATTAATATGGAATTTAACAAAATGGCTTTACAAATACACTTGTTCTATTAATGCTTCCGCTTGTATTAACTATCTTAAAATTGGTTTTATAATTGTGTAAACTAAATGAACATGTTGTTTTGAAACTCATTAAATTCCATCAATGGTATCTAGAGCCGAGGTCTATGGATTATGCTTCTTATATGGTCTTTAAACCCACTATATTTGCATTTCAAGTACATGCATGAGAATGAAATGAAAAAATTGTCGGGTTTGGGTGGGTTTGGAATTTAGGCCGATTTTAAGGAGACCCAAAATGGGTTTTTGGGTTCTTCCATTTGGTCTAATTTTGGTTGAATGTAAATGTTCACAATCTAGGCCTTGACCTTGTGTTTGGTTGCATGCATGGTTGATTAATATTTATTCAATTGGTTTGTAATAATAATTATTCATTTGGCATGTAATAATTCATTTGGTTATGTAATTTATTTTATATTTGGTATGTAAAATAGAATAGGTTGTATTTTCATTTTCTAGATAAAAATGTATTAGGATACATATTTTGTAAAATGAAGATACATGATGATGAAGACTTGAAGAACACAAGGAACATATGGATGCAAGGTTAAGTGGGAGATTTGAAATCTCCTACTTTGTATTGTTACCCCTTAACCCGGTGACATTTGTTTTCGGCTAAACAAATGTCCACCAAAATGGTTAGATTGTGAACATACTTGTTTTGCATGTGTGGTTGTTTGTTTGTTTATTGTATTGTATGTTTGGTTGATACAATTGATCACAAGATAACAACAAGCAAAACGACAATTTAATTGGTTAAATTAGACGTATTAATAACATGCAAGACGACAATTTAATTGGTTAAATTAAAAGCAACTAAAGACCTAAATAAATGGTTATTAAGAACAAGAAAAGGATCACATATATATAAAATGGTTTATATCAAGTAATTGGCAAATTACAAGACTTGAAAATGGATTTCAAATGAACCATACACTAAATGCATGTTGGTGTATGGCATAAATGTTTTCTTAAACTAGAATTAACGAAAACTTAAAATCCCTTAATCGACAAGGTAAACAAGTTTAACGCCATCCTTTTGTGGGACACTTAAACATAGTAGGGAACTCATAATGGGATAAAGGTCACCTAACCGTTATGAGCTAACTAATATGGTTAAAGTAAAATTCGCATGCTTGTGGGATAAAGGTCACCTAACCACTTGTATGTTAATTTTACATGTTTACACAAGTAGGACGACTTGATTTGGGAATCATGAACTTAGGGTCACCGAAGCATGAGGAACAAATAGGCGTTGATGGGATAAATATGCCGTGCAAAAGGATTGCATGATCCCATAATATAGAAGTTGCAAAAGGATTGCAATTGTCATATAAATGACTACCTAGCTAAATCAAATAACGGGATAAAGGTCACCTAACCGAAATTTGATTTACCGTTGGATTCTAATATTTAATAAAACAATTATATATAAAAGGGTATTATTTATTAAATTTAAAATCGATACTTAAATGAACTTTGTTAATTTTGTAGATGGCCGCAAATAACAACAACATGCAAAATGCACCACTTAACCTAAACAACCTATCATTAAGGTCTCTCCTCGAGAAAGACAAACTCAACCATACGAACTTTATGGATTGGTTCCGTAATCTTAGAATTGTCCTCAAACTTGAGGATAAGGCGTATGTGTTGGAAGACCCCATTCCCGATCAACCCGACGAGGATGATACGGAAGGCATGGCTTATTGGGATAAGTATTGCGCCGATTCAGTGCAAGTCGGTTGCCTAATGCTTGGGACTATGATACCCGAACTCCAAAAGGATTTCGAACATCATAGTGCATATGACATGATTACGCAATTGAAGGAGATGTTCCTTCAACAAGCACGTGTCGAGCGCTTCGAAACGGTTCGAGCACTACATGCATGTCGTATGGATGACACCCAATCCGTATCCTCTTATGTCCTCAAAATGAAAAGCCTCATTGATCGCGCAAACCGTCTTAACCTCAACATATCTAATGAGCTAGCCACCGATCTTATCCTAAACTCCTTGTCAAAGAGGTTTGACCAATTTGTAATTAATTACAATATGAATGGGATGGATAAGACCATTGGCGAACTTCATGGCATGCTCAGGACGGCGGAAACTAGCATGGGTAAGAGGGCTTCACCCGTGCTAATGATCAATGATGGTGGGTCCAAAGGTAACAACACCTCTAAGCCAAAGGCGGCTAAAAGGAAAGGACCCGCCCATCAAGGCAAGGGAAAGGGGAGGATGGTTACCCCAACCAAAAACAAGAACAAGAAGCAAAAGGTTGCCGGACAAGCAAACCCCAAGGAAGACCCGTGCTTCGGTTGCGGTGAAATGGGTCACTGGAAACGCAATTGCCCGGTCTACCTTAAGGAGTTGAAGGAAAAGAGGGATGCGGGGCAATCCTCAGGTAACATATATATGGTATATATAGAGCTTAGTATTACTTCTTCTAATACATGGGTATTAGACACTGGATGTGGAACTCACATTTGCAATTCTTTGCAGGGGTTCAAAAGAAGTAGCAAGCAAACGGGAACATCAAGTCTCTTTATGGGTAATGGAGCCAAAGTGCAAGTGAAGGCTCAAGGAGACTTTGTATTAAAGCTTCCAAGTGGTTTGGAACTTATTTTGAACAATGTTTTGTATGCACCGGATTTATGTCGAAACATTATTTCAGTTTCCCGTTTAAAACAATGTGGTTTTTATCTTAATTTTGTTAATAATGATATCCATGTTTATTTAGATAATGTATTCTATTTTAAGGCTTCACCTTCAAATGGAATTTATGAATTGGTTTATGATGATACATCATCTAGTAGCTCAATATACCATACTAGCACCAAGAAACTCAAAAGGGATTTGAGTGATTCCTACTTATGGCATTGTCGCCTTGGTCACATAAACAAGAACCGAATGCATACACTTCAAAAGAATGGACTCTTGAAATCAAATGAGATGGACTCGTTTGATGTATGTGAATCTTGTTTACAAGGCAAAATGACTAAAGCACCTTTCAAAGGGACCTATGAAAGGGCTAAGGACTTATTGGGATTAATACATTCGGATGTATGTGGACCCTTTAAGCCCATAGCTAGGAATGGTGAAAGATACTTCGTTACTTTCATTGATGACTTCAGTCGTTTTGGATATGTCTACTTGTTAAGACATAAGGACGAAACTTTTGAAGCATTCAAAGAATATCAAAGTGAAGTACAAAATCAACTCAATAAGACAATCAAGGTACTTTGTACCGATAGAGGAGGTGAATACCTGAGCGATGCTTTCCAAGATCATCTTAGAAGTTGTGGGATTATCTCGCAACTTACTCCACCCGGGACACCACAACTTAATGGAGTTTCCGAAAGGAGGAACCGAACCCTAATGGATATGGTTCGATCTATGATGGCTAGAAGCTCGTTACCTCTATCATTTTGGGGTTATTGTCTATGCTCCGCGGCTCGTATTTTAAATATGGCCCCAACCAAGAAAGTGGAACGAACACCTCATGAGATGTGGTTTGGAAAACCTCCATCTATATCATACTTAAAGGTATGGGGATGTGAAGCTTATCCTAAGCGTTACGTCCCTAATAAGTTGAATGCTCGATCCACGAAGTGTATCTTCATAGGATATCTCAAGGATGATATGGGATACTATTTCTATGATCCAACCGAGCAAAATGTATTTGTTGCTCGAAAGGCGGAATTCCTTGAAACTAAGTTCCTAATGGAAGGAAATAGTGAAAGGAAGATAGATCTTGAAGACGTTCAAGATCAAGTAGATGATACACAGTTGGCTGACACTAGCACTCAACATGAAAATGTTGAGAGTGATCAGATGGATGATCAAAATACACAAGACGTTCGCAGATCTGGTAGGATTAGTAATCCTCCTGAGAGATATGGGTTTCTCATGGATGGTTGCTATGTGGTTGATTTGGATGAACCAATAAACTACCAAGATGCTTTATCAAGGATTGATAAAGATAAATGGCAGGAAGCCATGAACGCTGAGATGCAATCCATGTATGACAACCAAGTTTGGGAACTTGTTGTGCAACCTCCTGGCTCTAGGCTAGTTGATTGTAAATGGCTGTTCAAAATGAAAACCGACATACATGGAAACTTGGATACATATAAAGCTAGACTTGTAGCAAAAGGTTTCACTCAAACTCAAGGGGTTGACTATGATGAAACTTTTTCGCCTGTGGCGATGCTAAAGTCTATTAGGATATTACTTGCCATTGCTGCTCATTATGATTATGAAATATGGCAGATGGATGTCAAGACCGCCTTCCTAAACGGACATCTTGAGGAAGATGTCTATATGGTTCAGCCTGAGGGTTTTGTTGATCCGAAATATCCTAAAAAGGTATGCAAGTTAAAGAAGTCAATCTACGGATTGAAACAAGCATCTAGAATGTGGAATCATCGTTTTAATGAGGAGGCCAAGAAATTTGGCTTCATTAAAAATGGTGATGAAGCTTGTGTATACAAGAAAGCTAGTGGGAGCACTATCATGTTCCTTGTACTATATGTGGATGATATATTGTTATTTGGAAATGATATTCCGGCAATGCAAGGTGTTAAAACTTGGTTAAGCAAATGCTTCTCCATTAAGGATCTTGGAGAAGCACAATACGTTTTGGGGATTGGGATCTACAGGGATAGATCCAAGAAACTGATAGGTTTAAATCAAAGTGCATACATTGAAAAGATCTTGAAAAGGTTCAAGATGGAGAACTCTAAGAAAGGTTTGGTACCTATTCAAAAGGGAACACTTCTCAGTTCATCTCAGTGCCCCACCACGAAAGATGAACAGGAGAGAATGAAGAAAGTCCCATATGCTTCTGCCATTGGGTCTATCATGTATGCAATGATATGCACTAGACCGGATGTGTCATGCGCTCTTAGCCTGACAAGTAGATACCAGAATAACCCAGGAAACAGTCATTGGATTGCTGTCAAAAGTATATTGAAATACCTTAGGAGGACTAAGGATATGTTTCTAATATATGGGTCTGGTGAGGAGGAACTCGCTGTAAAAGGTTACGTGGATGCGAGTTTTCAAACTGATCGAGATGATTCTCGATCACAATCCGGTTATGTCTTCACATTAAATGGAGGTGCGGTCTCTTGGAAGAGTTCAAAACAGGATGTTGTTGCTTTATCCACTACAGAGTCGGAGTACATCGCCGCATCATTGGCAGCTCAGGAAGCTGCATGGATGAAGAAATTCATCGACGACTTAGGAGTAGTCCCTTCCATTCAGGACCCTCTTGAGATCTTTTGTGACAACGAGGGTGCGATTGCTCAAATCAAAGAACCCCGTGCTCACCAAAAGACCCGTCACATTGAGCGGAGATTCAACTACATAAGGGATGAAGTTGAAAAGGGAAAGATATGTATTCGCAAAGTCCACACAGATCTTAATATAGCGGATCCTCTCACGAAGCTCTTACATGGAGCAAAACATACAGGACATGTTTGTGCATTAGGGCTTCGATATTCTAGTGATTGGTCATGATCTGTTTTAAGTATTGTAACGGAACGAAATTGTTCGAACTCATTAATATAATTATGGTATTAATTTATTTTGAGTCATGTTCCTATTTTGCATATTTATCCATGAATAAGTAATTATTCTAAATTCCGTAGTCGATCACATTCGTGGGAACAAGTGTGAGGTTTAGACTATTATGAACTTGGATTGGTATACATTCACAGACTGAATGTAGGGCAAGGTTGCTACCAAGGTTCATAGATATTTGTGGGATGCAAATATTGGAAGACCCGCCCTCAAGATTTACTAAATGGAGCCTTTGTGGTTGATCACATGTAATCTTGAGTAAAGGCGAATATCATTGTATCCTCTGACCTGAGATGCATGTTGGGTTCGGATATCTACCGAGTATTGTGTCTTGATTCTTTCCTTCACTATTCTGAAATATGGAAGTTCATAAGGAAGAGCTCAGGTATAATACAAGGTATATATTTAGGACGCATGTAGTCAAGATAGAATTTGTCCCTCTTATTCGTTGAGAGTCAGATGTTTAAGGCCTGATAAAGTTAAATCTAGAAGAGAGTGATCACTCTGTGTCTCTTGGATTTAACATGACATCTAGGACAAAAGGATGTGATGAAAGATTCACCTATTCATATTCGAGATGGGAACTCGAAAGGGATGATGTTATTGAATGGCACAAAGTCATAACATATTGGGGGTGATGGACGGTCGTTAGGTGGTATCCATCACTTGCATTAATTTCTTATGTTTCTCGTGCAAGTGGGAGATTGAAGGTATTTCGTATGCCCGAAAGACATATTAAATCAATGTGGCTAATATGTTATGATCCAAGTCGGGTCATACCCAATAACAAACTTTTCGACACCTCAAACGTATTTAATATTGACGATTGGCTCGTTAAATAAATACGCGACACTTGAACTTTAGAAAATCAGTTTTCTAAAATATAATCACTTGAGATAAATTATTTGGATAATTTATATACATTATGAATTTAATTATTTATAGGTTTAAATAATTATATTGTGTTATATTTTGTAAATGGTTTATGAAATATGCAAGTAACTTACAAAATATTGGGCATTTTGTAACAAGCTTTTATAAAACAATAATACAAGTTTTATAAAAAAAATAAAAACCACCCCACATGGTGGACGGTTTTGGGGGGTCTCCAAGGTCCTCCCATGCTTGTTTTCTTGTTACTTGTGTTGGCACAAGTTCATATATGCATGGGTCATTCAAAAACAAATTTTTCTTTGACTTAAGATTGAGAAAACAAGTGAAAAACTCTCTCCCATTTTCTGCACCAGTTCTGTCCGAATTTTGCAGCAAAGAATAGGGGTTCTTGAGTTTATTAGAAGCTCATTTAAGTGTCAAACAAATCCTAACCAAAAGCTAGGGTGTTGGTGCACAAGTTTGGGGTATAATCTCTTGAGGTTTCATTGTTTTGGAGCTCCATTTTGCATCATCTCCTTCTACATTTCTGCTGTCCAAAATTCAGCCCTCTACTATCTTAGAGGAGGTATAAACACTCTTCTAATCTTGTTATATTTGTAAGCATATGATTCATGACTTGATATTAATATGGAATTTAACAAAATGGCTTTACAAATACACTTGTTCTATTAATGCTTCCGCTTGTATTAACTATCTTAAAATTGGTTTTATAATTGTGTAAACTAAATGAACATGTTGTTTTGAAACTCATTAAATTCCATCATGTACAGTGTAACTTATTAATGTAAAATTTAAATATTCCTCGGGTATTACCTACCCGTTAAAATATTTTCACCATTATTAGTTTGTACAAAATAATTTTAATTACAATCTTTATGAAAATATACTTACATATATATTTTCTTCAGATTTAATTATGAATTTAATGGGTCAATATGATATTAGACTCATTTGATTTATCGTTAGAATATGAATATATAATCTCTTAAAATATTAAAGATTATATAATCACCATGTCGAACGAAGATAAATAATGTAGAATGATTCGTAGAATGATGATTATGCTCGAGGTACAGAATGAGATATTGGGGCATGTGATGTTGAAACTTGTGTTGTTGGTGATACTGTTGATGCCGGTGATGTTGTTGAAGCTGGTACGTTTTGCACCATATTCTCCAAATTGATTACTCGATCTCGAAGTTCGTTGACTTCTTATATTACTCCAGAATAATTGTCGGTCGGAACGAGCAGATGAGTAAGGTTTCAAATTGTGGATAGAATATAATCATGTCGAGCTACTCTGGAAATGAGGGTGAAGATGGTGTTTCAGATTGGTTTTCCAGTGATTGTTTCAAGTTCTTCACCCAGCGAACAATATGGTGGGTGAAAGGGATCGATTCTTATTGTCTCCAATGATTAAGTAGACTACGAACTCATCATATGAATTGGGGATGGTTGGTTGGTTGATTCATTCAGGTGACACTGCTTTCGGAGCTTAGGTGAACGTCCACGTCAGAATAGCTGTCGGAATAGCTGTCAGAATAGTTATCGAAATTCGAGGGACTCAAACTGGTTGAAGGATTTATCCCGTATGATCAGGTGAAAGATTTTCGATAAGAATTAGATTAAAGGATGTAGATTAGTACCCTGTAATACACAATTTACATATGCATATATAATACTAAAATCCCATAAGTTACGGAGGAATCTACGGAAGCTGTCAGGCAAAGATAACAATAACATGTACGCTAAGATATGAAGTAGCAGATACGTTAAGATATGTCTATACACTATTCATGCAATCATTGCAGTAAGATGTGTCTAGACTAAGAATGATAAGCAAGTAATTTCCTAAGGATGATAAGCAGATGATTTCCGACAAAAATGATAAGCAAAACTTTTAACATGCAGACACGGTCGAAGTCCAGACTCACTATTGCATCCTAATGACTTATCAGTTAGACACACTAATGTAGACCTGGTTCGCTAAGACCATCGCTCTGATACCAACTGAAATGCTCCATCCTTATCCATCCGAATGAAGTCCATATCGATTATAAACGATTCATAATAGTTGATTACATTGCGAGGTACTTGACCTCTAAATGATACATTTTACAAACATTGCATTCGTTTTCAAAAGACAAACTTTCATTTCATCGAAAGTTGACGACATGCATACCATTTTGTAATATATCTAACTATAAATGACCTAATAATAATCTTGATGAACTCAACGACTCGAATGCAACGTCCTTTGAAATATGTCATGAATGACTCCAAGTAGTATCTCTAAAATGAGCAAATGCACAACGGAAGATTTCTTTCATACCTGAGAATAAACATGCTTTCAAGTGTCAACCAAAAGGTTGGTGAGTTCATTAGTTTTAACATAAATAATCATTTTATAATTTTAATAGACCACAAGATTTCATAATTCCATTTCTCATAAACATACGTCCCATGCATAGAGACAAAAAATATCATTCATATGGATTGAACACCTGGTAACTGACCTTAACAATATGCATATAAGAATATCCCCATCATTTCGGGATCCTCCTTCGGACATGATATAAATTTCGAAGTACTAAAGCATCCGGTACTTTGGATGGGGCTTGTTGGGCCCGATAGATCTATCTTTAGGATTCGCGTCAATTAAGGTGTCTGTTCCCTAATTCTTAGATTACCAGACTAAAAAGGGGCATATTCGATTTCGATAATTCAACCATATAATGTAGTTTCAATTACTTGTGTCTATTTCGTAAAACATTTATAAAAATTACGCATGTATTCTCAGCCCAAAAATATAAAGGGTAAAAAGGTAAATGAAACTCACCTAATGTATTTTGTAGTTAAAATACATATGACAACATTAGAAAAACTGAACAATGCAGAGTTGGCCTCGGATTCACGAACCTATATCATTTGTATATATATTAAAATGTATAATCGTATTCGAATAAGTTTATATATTATAACTTGAATTATGTATTATACTTATTTAGTTTGTGTATATATTTTAAATGTTTAATATTTATATATTTCGTTATATTAATATATCTCTATATATATATATATATATATATATATATATATATATATATATATATATATATATATATATATATATATATATATATATATATATATATATATATATATATATATATATATATATATATATATATATATATATATATATATATATATGGTTAGTATTATATGAAAATATTCTTAATTCGTTATATATAATTATTTATATAAATAATGTTATTATAATTGGTAAGTGATATATAAACTATTAATATGATTATAATATATGTATTAAGTATATTTTAGGTACAAAATATTTATTTGTAACGAAAATTTTGATAATAATGATTTACTAATAATAATAACTTTCTTAATATTGATAATACTAATATAAATAACGATGTTGTTAAAATTGATACATATGTTAATAATAATAATAGTAAAACTAATAATTACGAAAATGATATTTATACTAATATTAGTGAGAGTAATAATAGCTTGTATTGTTTTATAACAATAATAATAATCCTAAACATATTCATAATAATAATAATAGTACTAACAATAACAATAACAATAATAATAATAACAACAACAACACTAATAATAATAATAATAATAATAATAATAATAATAATAATAATAATAATAATAATAATAATAATTATAATAATAATAATAATAATAATAATAATAATAATAATAATAATAATAATAATAATAAATATCAAATTATACCTTAGAAACATTAAAAAGAGAGAAATTGCCTGGGACAGGACTCAAACCCGCGACCTCTCGAAATACGCCAACACCCTCAACCCTCACGCTGCTGCTTCCATTTCTGATTTAAAACAGAATCTAATTTTATATAACCCGTATTACTTGTTCTTCCTATTTTTCTTCTTCTCAACTCAATCGAGCAACCCATTAATCAACCATACCTACGCATTAGGAACTTGGATTATAAATGAAAATAAGAACGAAGCATATGTGGTGTTTTGATTTATCAGAAAAAGAAAACACGAAAAGAAAAAAGAAAAAAAAATCCTGCAGACTCGTCGCTGTATGAACAAAAAAAAATTGATTTTGAATTGAGTAACGTTTTAAGCAAAAATTCCTACACGAATTAGTTTTCAAATCGTATATACAAACTTATGGAATCATTAATTGCTCCATAAACTCAAAAACAAAAATGAATTTTGTCAAGAACACTTTTGTTTGACTTTTGGAAATTTTACTTTGACCTCAAAATTAACACTTGATAGATGGAATTGGATCTTGAAAGTTTACAGAAAGATTAAGTAGAAGGTTTCAAACACAATTGCATTATTAGTTTCTGAGAATTGATTCGAATTCGAGACTTGATTAAAAAGTTGAAGAACAGGGGTCCGATGGCTTTTTCCTGAGTTTAATCGATTAAATTCAGTTAAATTATAGCAGATGAAAGTAATATAAATTTGTTAATAGGTGATAGAAATTCGTATGGATTATAAGACACCAGAATTTATCAATTATATATCTTCTATCAATCGACAAAAATTACAGGAACCAATTAAATATGATAAAAATATATGTATAAAGTTTGATATTGATGTACAACTAATTCTTGTTTTATTAACCCAGCTTATATTCGATCGTACTAGTTTAATGACATAATTCAATCACCCAAACAGTTTGATTGTTACATCTAATGAATTCGTACGAGTTATAATATTTATGTGCATATTATAATTATTTATATTTATATATATATATATATATCTATGTATATATTTATATATATGGCATTGTTTATGTATCTGCATCCTTATAAAATTCGAAAGTTTTGGGATTTAACAAGTAATAATATATTATATATTAGTACTATTAATAATACTAATAATAATATTACTAATAATAATAATATTATTGATAAAGGAATTAGTAATAATAATCGATAAATAATAATATGATAATAATTATTATAAAACTAACAATAATATAACAAATTGTATGTACTGAATTTCTTAATGATAATTTTAATTATAATACTTGTAATAATATCAATAGTTAATATTTATAATAATGATTTCAATAAGTAAAAAAAAATGATAATATTATTAACAATACTAATAACAATACTAATGTTTGATAATATTAATACTATTAGTTGATATTAATAATAATTACACAACAATGTATACATATCAATTTCATATTTATATTATAATATTAATAATGCATAGAAGTCATATATGTATATATCTAGATTCATTTTAATAATAGCTTAATCATTTTGTATTTTACTTTACATTTTCAATTCAAAGGATTATAATGTAATTTATTAATTCAAGATATTATATATACTTATATTTATTTTTTATATACATATCTATATATATTCATACTTATTTACAATAGTTGTTCGTGAATCGTCGGGCACGGTGAAAGGGTAATTGAATATAGTTTCAAAATTTGTGAGACTTAACATTACAGACTTTGCTTATCGTGTCGATATCATATTAAGATATAAGTTTAAACTTGATCGGAAATCTTCGGGTCATCACATAATGAAACAGGAAGTAAAGAAGGTATTGATGGTAAATGATGAAGACTGTAGAAAAAAGTTGTGAAAGTGAAAAATTGATTAGGGTTTTGGTGATTAAAAAGAGAAAAGATATAACAGCTGTGATCGGTGGTGATTTTGGGGGTTTTATTTTCAACCACACACGTGTATGGACACGATTAAAAGGAGAGTACATCGAAATGCCTTTTTACAGCTAGGGCGCGTGGGGTATTATAGCAATGCCAAAAGCAATCATCACAATGTCAGTAAAAATCCGTCTGTCATTAATTCCTGTAACGTCTTTCTCGATGAAAATGGCAGATGTGAAGACTAGTTTGGCATGTGTTGGCAGAAGTTTAACAACTTAATCCTTTTTCGAATGCTTAAGTCATTAAACTGGGGGGACTTAATGGTGTATCCTATCATATACACGCATAAAGGCACAATATTCGCATGAAAATAGCATCAGGAGCACTGAGAACAATGGCTTTGTGATATTGTCCGTCAAGCGTTCTCCGCTGTGCAGGCTGTTTTCGTCATACATAAGCCCTGAAGGCCGCCTAGTGCTTAAGCCCCGGACGGAGAGTGCCACATTTAGTGTAAACTTCGGATCACAAATAACAGAACGTATCATCATCTGACACGTGTCCCCGAACAATCCGGTGGATCTATCACTATAAATACACCCCTTGGGTTGTCATTTTCCACATTAAGACATTCTGACAACTTGTGAACAGAGACTTCACCTTTCTCTCTCACATAGTACTTTCTCTCACTAGAAGTCATCTGGCTAATAGCTAAATGCTAAACGGACAACAGATTGATTAAGCCACCCCACAGATTTCCAGATCTGTGTACCGGCTCTGCAGGGATTATTTCCTAAGGGTAAAAATCAATCGGCAACACTCCCCCACCTTTAGCTAGATCACTTCTAGTATTGTGCTAACACACTAAGCCTTACCTCATAGGGAAATAGGTGTTAACAGTTAGCATTTGTCTTTGATTAGTACTAAACAAGAAGAGATGTGCAAGCGAGCTTGTTAAGTAGACCAATATGAGTTATTAGGGGGTAACTTAGGCGGGTCATGAGTGACTTGATGCTCCCGGATTGCATCCACAAGAGGGTGATAATCAAGTTCACAAGGTGATAAGCTTAGTTTCATATCTATGTCATTGTAATAAGCTTACACGTTATGTCTATGTTAATGTGATAAGCTTAGATTGTGTTTATGGTATTAGGATCGGATCTGATAAATGAATGCAATCTTCGGGTTGAATGGTTATATTTATGTACTCGCTTATGTTATGTTATGTATGTTACCATTCTACTTACGTATAACTAACTAAGTATGTATCTTATCCCTTTATGTTTTTGTGTTTTATAGGTTCTAAGACACATCGCGAAGGTACGGCACTGAAACGGGATTAGTGGAGCAAGTTGACACTTAGTAAGTGGTTTGCATGTTCCTTTTTGAATCTAGCTCATATATAACCGCTTAGATGACACCATGGGTTAATTCTGTATTTTGTAATGTTGAAAATGGTGAAGTTTTTGTTGTTTTCATATACTTATGTTTCATTATATAAATTGTTTTGGTCTTGGTTTAACAACTTGAAGAAATGCCACTTAAGTAAATTGATGTATTATGATTGATTACGATTGTACAATAAAGGGGAAATGCTTGGTTTAATGCCAAGTTGTAGGTTTGAATGCTTCATATTGTATTGGCATGTAAATGGTCCGTGTTTGACAAGTCTTAGCCTAAACGATTCAGTTATCAAAAATGGTTAAAAAGGGATCAGAACTTTTGACCTAAGTTGGAGTTGAAAAAGGGGTCAGAACTTTTAATCTCATTTGCATCTATTAGATCCAACATGGAAGTTTAAAGAGATTTGGTCAGAATTTGGGATCTTACTTGGATCAACTTTTCCAATTGGGATTTCAAAAAAAAAAAAAAAAAAAAATTTGTCGTTTCTGTTTTTAATTTAAGGGTGTCACATGTTGGTATCAGATGTAACACCCCAGTTTTCGTAACGTGTACTAGTGGCGGCATTTAAGCTCTTAGTTATGTGGTAGAGCTTATGGGAGGATCAAACACTAATCGTAATCGAAGTTATATTGCAAAAAATGAGAGAAGTCTGACCCAAGGGGCTCGCGGTCGCGACCCCCTAGATTGCGATCGCGAGATGTAGTGGCAAGAACAACAACTTTTGGAGTTCCATGTCGCGGCTGCCCACTTTGCGGGCGTGAGATTCGAACAAGGGAAATAACTCTTTATTTAGGGTGATATTGTGAGCACGCTCTGGACGCCAGACAGGGAAGAAATTGACCTTATATTAAGGGGTAATTTGAGGGTGTTTTGGCCCTCTCACTTGAGGGTCGGATTAGGATCATCAAAACTGATCTAGAACTCAGTTTAGATCTCATTCACCTACACAAAAAACTCTCATCTTATCTTAGAGAGAGAAGGAGATCTTAGAGTAAGAAAACATGCTTTGGAGAAGAAGAAGTGGAAATCTCATCAAAGTGCTAGTGTTAAAGCTGTTCATCTCGTTCTTGGCTACATTTTGATAATGGTGATAAGTTCTAACTCCGAATTTCATTTGCTAGTTTGATATTCAAAATTTAGGGTTTGAGCTTAAATTGATGAGAAACTCTTTAATGCTCATGAAGTGATTTTGTTGTTGCTAGTAAGTGGGTTTTAGATTCATTATTGGTGGGTTTTGGGTTGGAAGACTAATTGACCTTGTTTAGGCCTAAAATCTAGTGTTAATCACTCGTAAGGGTGTAAACTGGTGATGGTGATAATTTTTGAACTCATAAGAGTGTGTTTGGAAGACTAATTTTGAAATGGGTCAAAATTAGGATTTATGGGTTGACTTGGGGAAGACAAGTATTTAATAATTGTGTTTTGGTTTTATTGGCGTTATAGAACCATTTTCACTAGTTTTAAGTGATTATTGGTTAGTTTGGGCTTTGGTTGTGCTTGGAAGTGCAATTGGGTCAACATTGCACTAAGCGTCAATGTGGGTTGGGTTGTAATTCACCCTAATAGTGTTGTTTGTTATGTGATAAATGTAATAGGTACATTCCATTGACGTGTTACGGATTATTCGGTTGCATTCATCAAGGCGCTAAGGTGAGTGTAAATATATTATATGCGTATGTATGCATAGGATGGGTGCGGGTGGGGTAGAGTGATCCTTGTGCGTTTGGGTTCAATTTACATGTGTGTGGGATGATGAACCTCGTGAGTTCGAGTCCACGTGGCACGTTTGTTTTGGGTTACCACTCTTGGGGTAGTGAATCTCGTGAGTTTCGGATTCAGATTGACAAGTAGGTCAACCCCCGTTGATGTTGTTGAGGTGATTTGGGAAGTGATTCTCGTGTAGTTCGGCTTCACTAGTGAATCTCGTGTAGTTTGGATTCACAATGCCGCGTGTAATTCGGACGTTCCCATTGTGGTTGTTGCGGCTTAGGGTAGTGATTCTCGTGTAGTTCGGCTTCACTAATGAATCTCGTGTAGTTCGGATTCACAATGTCTCGTGTAGTTCGGACATCCCTATTGTCGTGTGGTTTGAGGTAGTGTATCGTGTGAGTTTTCGGATACACTAGGGCGCGTGCGTTTTCGGCCAACCTTCATGCATTCAAGGTTAAGGGGTTAACCTTGGGATTTTTAGGTATTGGGTTTATATATATATATATATATATATATATATATATATATATATATATATATATATATATATATATATATATATATATATATATATATATATATAAATTGTTGTGTTGTAGCTAATCTTGCGGATTGACATGGTGGTACATTATGTATAGCTTGCTTAGTTATACAAGGATGTTGTATGTGTTTATTACTTGTGTTGGTGATACGTATTCGTTTTATGCATATGTATGTATATAGTATGTTTATTCTCACTAAGCTTTATAGCTTACCCTCTCATTGTTTATATTTTTTTATAGATTCGCATGGAAGAGGTGGCAAAGGTAAGCACGAGGACTAGTGGATTATTGCGGGTTGCTTTAGAAATGTTGCTTTTGGATTAGACTTAGGATTGGGTAGTGCAATTCCAATCATCAAGCTCGGTCTTATGTTGGAGTTAAACGCTTTGGGTCGAATTTATCTTTTGGGTTGTGTTAAACGGGTCTTGGGTTGTTATGCCCACTTTGACACCTAAACTTATGTAATGTATATATCAAAGTTTTTTAAACTTGTTGTGTATTGGAAGTCGCTTTGAAAACATAAGATTCTGGTGTCGTGTATTAATATTAATGTGCTGTTATAAAAGAAAATTTTTTTAGGTCGGTATAATGACGGGTTGGGTCGTTTCATCAGAGCTATGGTTTAAGGGACTTGGATAATTCACTATAGGGTTATCTAAGCTTAAACCAACTCTAGGAATATGATAAGTGGTTAAGGACTTGCATGATAGTGGAGTAAGGAGGTGTTAGTTAAGATGAATGAGATAAGAGAGGGATGAGAAGACTATATATAATGTAATTTTACCTCAATAGGCTTAGCCTTCTCTCATTCTTCGTATCTTTTTCAACTGTAATATATCTTAAATCATAAATGGTAAGAAAAGTAGAGCCACAAGGGGTTGCCAATGCCTAATATACTCCAATAGATGTACTATTTGATATAGGAAAAGTGGCCAACTATCAAAAACTCTCAAGGGGTTTAAACTCTAGATGAGACATATCACATCTACTTGTCTCTCCTATTTTTTATTACTATCACTTTACTACTAAAAATATAAGGAAAATAACTATACTAAATAATAATTAAAGTATTACTATAACTAGTTTTGTTAAATTATGTGAAATTTTAAATACTTTATGTTGATGATTTACATAGGGAGTCTCACTTTTCTGATAGTGTGGAAGTTGTGTATAAAAATCCTTCTCTTACATGCGTAATATATCTCATGCCTCGATTCAAGTTAAAATGGGGGATTAAAAGGTGTAAGAAGTTATGATTGTTAAGGGTATGAAAGTAGGAGGTTAATTATTGAGAACTGACCTTATGTTGATGTGTAACATCAAATGAGAAATAAGAATGACAAGGTTAGCATTTGTCTCTGATAGGTACTAAACAAGAAGAGAAGTGAAAGAAAGCTTGTCAAGTAGACCAATGTGAGTTATTAGGGGGTAACTTGGGCGGGTCATGAGTGACTTGATGCTCCTGGATTGTATCTGTACAAGAGGGTGATGATCATGTTCACTAGGTGATAAGCTCAGACTTCATGTCTATGTCATTGTGATAAGCTTAGACGTTATGTCTATGTTAATTTTATAATCTTAGACCTTGTGTCTATGGTATAGAATAGGATTCGATAAATGAATCCATTCTTCGGGGTGAATGGTTATGTTTATATACTCGCTTATGTTATGTTATGCTATGCTGTCATTTCACTTACCTATAACTCACTAAGAATGTAGCTTATCCCTTTATATTGTTATGTTTTATAGGTTTTAAGACACATTGTGAAGGTAAGGCCCCGGTACGTGATTAGTGCAGCAAGTCACTTAGTAAGTGGTTTGCAAGTCCCTTTTTGAATCTAGCTCATAGATAACCGCTTAGATGATGTCATGGGTTAATTCTGCATTTTTATATTTTTAAAGTGTTTGTTGGTTTCATATACTTATGTTTTATTATTTAAATTGTTTTGGTCTTGGTTTAACAACTTGAAGAAATACCACTTAAGTTAATTGATGTATTATGATTTGATTACGATTGCATAATTAAAGGGAAATGCTTGGTTTAATGCCAAGTTGCAGGTTTGAAAGCTTGA
Source organism: Rutidosis leptorrhynchoides (assembly GCF_046630445.1). Classification (NCBI taxonomy): domain Eukaryota; kingdom Viridiplantae; phylum Streptophyta; class Magnoliopsida; order Asterales; family Asteraceae; genus Rutidosis; species Rutidosis leptorrhynchoides. The sequence continues at coordinate 400,463,025 of NC_092333.1, forward strand.
TATTGTATTGACATGTAAATGGGTCGTGTATGACAAGTCTAAGCCTAAAAGGGTCTATTTTCAAAATGGTTAAAAACGGGTCAGAACTTTTGACTCAAGTTGGATCTAGAAAAAGGGGTAAGAACTTTTGATCCCATTTGAATCTGTTAGATCCAACCTGGAAGTTTAAAGAGACTTGGTTAGAATTTGGGATCCCACTTGGATCAACTTTTCCAATTGAGATTTAAAAAAAAAATCGTTTTGTGCTTTCGGTTTAAGGGCGTCACGGATTGGTATCAGAACTATGGTTTAAGGGACTTGGATAATCCACTATAGGGTTATCTAGGCTTAAAGCAACTCTAGGAACATGATAAATGGTTTAGGACTTGCATGATAGTGAAGAACTATGGAGGTGTTAGTTGAGATGATTGATAGAAGAGAGGGATGAGAAGACGATATATAATGTAATTTTACCTCAATAGGCTTAGCTTTCTCTCATACTCTGTATCTTTTTCTACTGCAATATATCTTAAATCTTAAATAGTAAGAAAAGTAGAGTCAAAAGAGGTTGTATATGCCTAGCCATATACTCCAATAGATGTACTATTTGATATGGGAAAGCGGCCAACTATCAAAATCTTTCAAGGAGTTTTAACTCTAGGGTGAGACATATCATAGCTACATATCTCCTATTTTTTATTACTATCACTTTACTACTAAAAATATAAGAAAAATAACTAAATTAAATAATATTAAAGTATTACTATAACTATTTTTGTTAAATTATGTGGAATTTTAAATACTTTATTTTGATGATTTATATAGCGAGTTTCATTTCTCTAATAGTGTGGAAGTTGTGTGTAAAAATCCTTCTCTTATACGCGCAATATATCTCATGCCTCTTTTTTTATAGGAGTATATATTTCAATTTTAAAAATTGATCTTAATAGTTATGAGCCTTCGTTGACGTAAATGCAAGGTAATTTTTATCATCTTTGTTGTGGTATTTGTTAGATGGTATGAGTAATGAAGGTTGTAAATGGAGGTATAAACAATTCACTTTAAAGTTATTCTAAGCCCATTTATATTAGTCGCAAATTTGGGTTTTTAATCAAGATTATATAAAAGTTCTTTTGTGATATATTAGACATTAGTGAAGAGACCCGTGAAACCACGAGTTTGTAAAGGAAACATTAGTTGAATAATATGTTATAGTTGACGAATGTTATTTAATCAAAATGTGGAATTTGTTTAACCAAAATGATATGTTATAGTTGTCGGCACACATGGTAATATTTCCATTTGAAGATGTTATCGCTAATAGGGCTAGCTCTGACTTTTCAGGTATGAGACCTACGCGGTAACCAAATGCGCCACCACCCTAATTGCAAACACATGATTTGTTCTTTCCAGCTTGCAAATGATCCATTTTTACACGGGAAGTTCCAAAAATGACCCTGTTAGACATGGCCTTTTTGTAGACCAACTAATGCATATCCATCCAATAGTTGCATCCCAAACCGATCCAACAGGAATAGTTGAAGATCTTTAGTATTGCAAATCTTTAATAATAGTTGAAGGATTCGTGAAATCACGAGTTTGTTTAAGAAAACATTTAAAAATAACTAATTAAAGAATTATATAGGGCAATAAGAAAACATATATTATTATTACATGTTTATAAGTAACATGATAACGAAATATAGTTTGCTACAATTAACAATACAAACTCTCATACCTTGTGCAAGTTATAGCATCATCATAGTGGATCCCAACTAAACCAGCTGCACAAAGCAAATTACTTTTAACAAAACTACATATGAACACTATTAGCGAGTACTTGTATAAAGCACAAAGCAATAAAAAATCGAGGCCAAACATGATCAGTTATAACTCACTCACAAAAGTAAGGAGCATCAAACCATAGATTAGACAAAACTAATATGTGCCTTACTACCAATTTTTTTGGGTATTGAGTTTTAACTCATTCTTTATACGGCCTAAAAAGCATAGTTTGGAATAAACCCAAAAACGCAAAGAATCATAGATTACACACTAACTGTAAAGGCCCGTTCAAATCCACCTGGACAAAGTCTTCAACATCTGGTCCCATTGCGAGGTAATGACCTCTATATGATACATTTTACAAACATTGCATTCTTTTAAAAGACAAACTCACTTCAAAATATAACCTTTTGATACAAATGATATATGTTTCTCGATATGAATGACTAATATGTCATAACAGTCTTTTTGATATCAAACGACTTAAATGCAACGTCTTTTGAAATATGCATGAACGACTCCAAGTAACATCATTAAAATGAGCAAATGCACAGCGGAAGATTTCTTTAATACCTGAGAATAAACATGTTTAAAAGTGTCAACCAAAAGATTGGTGAGTTCATATGTTTATCATAAACAATAAAATTCAGTAATTTTTGATAGACCACAAGATTTAAATATGTTTGCACAAATGGGTCCGTATCCTATACCCACCTGTAATGTCCATGCGATTTCTTTTAAATACAGTACACCTATCTCGTGTACGAAATCATTTTTCAAAATTCTTAATAACCGTACACATATCTCGTGTACAAAATATCATACACATAACCTGTGTATAAAAATCATTCTCTCTATATATAACCTTCCTTAGTAACCGACCTTAACATATAATGCGCATAAAGAATATCCCCAAAACATACAGGCATAAAGCAATCAGTATGATAGATACAGAACCTCTCGTCTGTTTAATATAAAAACCTCGAAGTACTAAAACAGTTCAAATTCTCAGAATGGGGCTGGTCAGTGCCCGTAGATCTACCTTTAGAATTAGCGTCAATTAGGGTGTCGTTCCCAAATTCTTAGGTTACCAAGCTATAAACATTAGGTGAAATATTCGGTATAATAACCTACAAAACCTCTCGTCTTTATAATAATTCATTCGAGGAATGTTTTGCTTGTGTCTATGTCGTCAAACATTTATAAAAGCATTTCATGTATTCTCAGTCCAAAAATATATATTGCAAAAGCATTTAATAAAAAGGGAGTAAAGAACTCACAATACGATATTTTGTAGTAAAATATGCATACGACGAAACTGAACAATGCAGGGTTGGACTCAGATTCACGAACCTATATCATTTATATATATATATATATTAACACATATAATTGTAATCGAATATATATATTGTTTTTAATAAATTATATGTTTCATTAATAAATTAATTACATTAATTTATTTTATATACTTCAAATAATTAATATTTTTTTTTATAAAAATCTTAATATAGTTATGTTATATATATTAAGTATATTTTTATATAACTAATATTTATTTGGTAAAATAATATTAACAAAAAAAGTTGTATTTAATTATAATAATACTAATAGTAATTATACCTAATAATAATAATAATTATAGTAATAATAATAATAATAAGAATAATAATAGTAATATTCATAAATATTCATAAATATAATAATAATGATAATAAAAATAATGATAATTCTAATAATAATAATAATATTAATAATAATAATAATAATAGTTTTAATTATAATAAAAATGATAATTTTAATAAAATGATAATTTTAATAATCATGATAATATTAATACTTATATTCATAATAATGATAATAATATTAATAATAATAATAATACTTATAATAATAATAATAATAATAATAATAATAATAATAATAATAATAATAATAATAATAATAATAATAATAATAATAATAATAATAATAATACCTTAAATAACAAGCTTAAAAAAAAACAAAACTGTCAATGCCCGGGCTCGAACCCGTGACCTCTCGTTCAACAAACACACCACTAAACCATTGAGATGCTGGTTACTTTCTGATTATAACTCTCGTTTTTAATTATTTAACCCGTACGAAATGATTTATCATCTTCATCATATTTCTATCATCATCAACATTCATTTAACGTAATCATCATCATCTTTTCTTATCATCTAATCATCATCATTAATATCATAACCATAATCCTAATCATCATCTAATGATCTTCACTGTATATATCATCATCGTTATCATCTTCCTCAACATCATCGACTATCATCATCATTAACTTATATCATATATCGTTATCATCACACAACATCACCTAGATTAAAGGACTAATAAGGATCGAAAAAGAGGTGTTCTTGGCTATTGTTTACAGCAGAAAATTGGAACAGAAACAGCGGTTATTTGTAGTAGCAATAACACGATCATTAGTGGCGGTTTAGAGTTGAATTTCAAAAGTGTTGGGTCTGTTTCGAAAGGCTGCCACATCAGCAACAAAGAAACTGCAGCTGTAGCCTTTTATCGTGGTTAAGGTGGTAGTGTAATGGTGGTTTCGAAGGGATACAGGGAGAAAAGAAAGAAAATAGCGAATTGGGTGATGGTTTGGTGTTTGCGCTTCGGTTTAAAACAGAAAACGATAAGTAGCATTAGCAACTAGCAGTGAGCAGTTAAATGTTTGGTGGTTTAGGCTGTAGGAACAGCTTCAGTGATGGTGGTGGTGGGTTGGTGGTGCTCGGACAGAGAGAAAAACAGGAGGGTAGCAGCAACAGTGTTCGAAGGATAGAAAAGCAACAATTTTGTTTTACATGGTGGTTGTTTTGGTTGTCACGAATAAGAAGGAAGAAGAAAAGGCAAACAGGAAACAGAAACAACGATTTGCAGTAGCTATAGTCTGTTTTAATGGTGATGGGTTGATTGTCGATTTCTGTAAAAATAGAAAGGAACGAAAGGGTGGTTGTATGCAGCTGTGATTGGACAGACAGGAAGTAGAACAAGTAGCAGCTGTGATGCCCCGTCCAAAACCTCTATGGTACGGATCATCAACAACAGGTCCATTACACGACATAACACTATATGTTGTTTTAAACAAAGTTTTATATTCATAAAAATATAACGTTTTCCCAACGATAAATGTTTAATAAGAGTAACATGCTTCTACGGATAGAAAGCATTAATAAAAGTATGTGACACTTAGGTCGTTACAAACCATAGTTCAAATAAAACATAAGTTGTGAATGCAAAAATAAAAGTTCCATGATTGAGACATCTCTAAACAATGCAGCGGAAGTCCAACACAGCAAGTCTATAACAGCAGTCTATTACAGTGGAAGCAAACTCGTCTAAGTACCTGAGAAATAACATGCTTAAAAAGTCAACATGAATGTTGGTGAGCTATAGTTTTATTGTAATCAATAATGTAATGTAGACTACGATATTTCATTTTCGAAATAGTATGAAAAGTATATGCTTAACCGTGGGCACTTGATAACTAACTTAACGTAAAATAATATATCACTCCCTAAAAGTACACTTGTCGAGTGTGTTAAAACAGATGAAGTATTAAACACCCGTTAAATGCTAGTGCGACTAGCCCGAGTGGGGATGTCAAACCCTATGGATCCATATCTAAGATTCGCGTTCACCGGTTCATTAACCAATGACTAAACTTTACCGAGCTAAGGGAAAATTTGTGTCGTTATATCACCCAAACATATATAAAGTTTATGTACTCGTGTCTAGTATGTAAAACATAAAAAGTGCATGTATTCTCAGTCCCAAAAATAGTTAAAGTAAAAAGGGAGCTATAACTCACAGTGAATGTGCGGTAAAGTCGATATGAAAAAGTAAGCAAGTAGTAAGTTGGTCCAAAGGTCCTCAACCTAAGTAAAAGGTTAATAAGTCAGTAAATCGTCCCAAAAAGTTTAAAAGTAAATTGGTTAAGTCTTAAGTATCATCATTATCATCATATGTAAAAGTTAAAGTAAGTTTTCAACAAGAATAGAGATCGAAATGAATAGCTGAATTCGTACAGCTGTTACGACCTCTATACAAACTGAAATGACGCGCGGTTAGTGGCCGAGGCTCCGTTTGTGAGTCCTCTTACTGCTCTCCGAAATTCAAATCCTAATTCGATGTCATTTAACCGTGGCGACGGTCAAAGCGCGAGTAGGTCAGAAATTTTAGCACGTCGTTACAAAGACGTAGTGAAATTTGGAAGACTATAAATCTTAAACCGTTCATCGGATTCAGGAGAGTCTTAAACGAAAAGTTATCTAAACATCCCGAAATTTCTGGAAATCAACTTTCCAGAAGCTCTAGGAGTCAGATCAGACCCTGAAAAACATAAACAAATGCTCTGGTGGGTTTCTTGGTGTGTGATGCTCATCACGGTTCTCATCCTTGATGCGTGTAAGCCTCAAGTGTACAACTCTTTGATGTTTTAGCATCACTTTGACCAAGTTTCAACCATCAACACACAATGTCAAGACTAAGATGAAATACAACTCACTTAAGAGTTTTAGAAGGATGATGAACCAAGGTTACATCACGTTCTTAGTTTCAACACAAGTACAAGTTCTATTCAAGAACTAAAGCTACAAACTTTGATTCAAATCAAACAAGCAAGACCTTAAGTTATAGAACTTAGATCCTAGCTAAACATTGAAGACCTTAGACTAGAAAGTTTAGATCTTGTGTTCTAGATGAAACTCTAAGTTATAGAACTTAGACTTTCAACTTTTTACAAAATCTTAAGTTATAAAACTTAGATTCTTACAAAGTAAAATAAATTTAAGCTTATGAGCTTTTGTGTAAACAAGTTAGATGACCATAAGTTACATAACTTAGATAAAAAAAAATAATGAAATCCTAAGCTAGAAAGCTTAGATTCCTAAATAATACTTATGAGACTTCAAGCTAGAAAGCTTGTATCTTTGTTTCATGAAAATACAAGTTTACAAAATTAAAGTGAAACAAATTAAAGAAGATCATAAGTTAAATAACTTGATCTCTTAACAACTTTTGTAGAAACCTCAAGCTAGAAAGCTTGGATTTTTAATGTTCTTGAAGATCTTTAAAGAAAAAAGTTAGATCTTCAAGTTTCATGAAGATCATAAACACAAGTTTTGATCTTTTAACAACAATAAAGAGATCTTAAGCTATAAAACTTAGATCTAACAAAGTAATGAAGATTCAAAGCTAGAAACCTTGAATCTTTTATGTTCTTGAAGATTCTCAATCAAGATTTGAATCTACAAGATATAACAAGATCAAAATGCTAAAAAGCTTGATCTCTTGATGATGATGATGATTTCGTGACTTAGGAAAAAAAAGAAGAAGAAATTCATGAAAAACTTACAAGTTCTTAAGCTTTTTAGTGTGAGAAAGACCAGAGAGAAAATTAGAGAGAAAGTGTGTGTGTTTTTGAGAGAAAATGAAATGGAGTGTGAAATAAGGATGAAGCTTGAATTTAAAGTGGTGGTGGTGGTGGTGTGTCCCCTAGGCCGACGGTCATATGGGGTGGGGATGGGGGGACCATTTTGCTTTTCATGTGTGGCGGTACAAAGGTGGTACTTGCATGTTGGGATCCCATGCAACATGGTGTAGGAAATGGTACACAAAAATGATAGTATGTTGGTTTATCTTCATGGGTTTTGTCCTACATATTAATGGATCATAAGTCCATTAAATTGGGCTCACATAATAGTCCATTAGCTAGAGTAGGATGGGCCTAAGTCCATTAAGGTAAAAAGTCCATTAAGACTAACTAGTATGCATTAGTAAATCACTATGCGTAATTAAGCAACCAATAAGCCAAGTGATTGTCATTAAAAAATAACAATTAGTTTTAAGTAGTCATAATACTCCAATTATGACAAAAGTTTAACGTGTACCAAGTACGTAGCTCGTTCTAAACGACAAGTGACACTAACGGTCATAAAAGCATTCGGGGATCAAGTTAAGTGATTAAGCACTTAACAACATGTTGTAAGGTATTAACGAAAGTAATTAACATGAATAATAATCCCAGAATATAATATAGCTCAGTAACAAATACGCAGTTTCGTGAAAGTAAAAAGTATAAATATAAGTCGAAAAAGTCGGGTCGTTACATTACCCACCTGTTAAAGAAAATTTCGTCCCGAAATTTTTAATCTGAGGTAGACGGTAGAGTCGGGAAAAGGTGTGATATTTCTACATCATCTGATCCTCCCGTTCCTAAGTGAACTCGGGTCCTCGTTTAGCATTCCAACGGACTCGGACAATTGAAATCTTGTTGTGCTTCAAAGTCTTAACCTCGCGGTCCATGATCTCAACAGGTTCTACCACGAAGTGGAGTTTGTCATCAATTGTAAGCTCCTCGAGTGGTATGACAAGTTCTGGTTCGGCAAAACACTTCTTCAGATTGTGAAAAGTGGGATGAACAGAAATTAATTGAGTCAGAAAATCTAAACGATAAGCAACGGGCCCAACACACTCAAAGATTTCAAAAGGACCAATGTATCGCGGATTTAGCTTCCCACGCTTTTACACCTTTCCAAGGTGCGACTTTTAACATTACGCGTTCACCCACTTAGAATTCGAGATCTTTACATCTAAGGTTAGCATAGCTCTTTTGACGATTACGGACCGTCTTGAGCCTTCCTGGATTTGAACGATCTTCTCGGTTGTTTCGTGGATGAGTTCGGGTCCAGTGATTTTCTTATCACCTACCTTGGCCCAACAAACAGGAGAACGACATTTACGGCCATATAAAGCTTCAAAAGGTGTGGCTTTAATACTCGTGTGATAGCTATTGTTGTAAGAGAATTCGGCTAGAGGTAAATGCTTTTCCCAAGATTTTTCGAAATCAATAACACAAGCACGTAACATGTCCTCCAAGGTTTGAATCATGCGTTCGCTTTGTCCGTCAGTTTTTGGGTGATATGCGGTACTCATGTCTAAACGTGTTCCCAAGGCTTCTTGTAAGGAACGCCAAAATCTAGAAGCGAAACGGGCATCTCGGTCAGAAATAATCGATAAGGGTACACCGTGACGAGATACAATTTCCTTTATGTACAGTTGTGCAAGTTTGTCAATTGTATCGGTTTCTTTCATGGCTAGGAAATGAGCGAATTTGGTAAGACTGTCGATAATAACCCAGATGGTATCATAACCGCCTACCGTTTTCGGTAGTTTCGTGATGAAGTCCATCGTTATCCTTTCTCACTTCCATTGCGGGATTTCGGGTTGTTGAAGTAACCAAGATGGCTTCTGATGTTTGGCTTTGACCTTGGAACAAGTTAAACACTTTCCAACGCAAATAGCAACATCCTTTTTAAGGTTTGGCCACCAATATTGTTCTTTGAGATCGTGGTACATCTTACCTGTTGATGCATTTTCTGTAAGTCCCTAGACATCTACCTTACGTTTGTGAACAGTACTTTATTTTATGTGCTACCATGATCGCTCGTTATTATTCTATCTGTGTTTATATGTGGTTATAGGTATTGCAAGAATGCGAAAAGGATGTTTGATTATTTAGACTAAGTCAGACGTACGAGTGAAGGCTCACTCGTACGGCTGACAAGCTCATACGCACGGTTAAGCTGAGCTGAGTCACAAATCTAATCTGAGTATACATACACGAGTGAGTGATCAACCGTACGGCTGAGGTAGCCCACTCGTACGAGTGACGGCTGACTCACACGGTTGACTCAACAGTAGGGGTATATATGTGTTATGTTCTTCATTTTAGGTTAAGCCTCTCTCATTACACACACATCACTCAGATCTGGTAGCCTTATTCCATTCTCTCTTAACCCAAATCAATCAAGAGGTGAATAATAGCTCTAGGCATTAATCTAATCACACATCCATTATTGTGGTTTGACTTAATTATTCCCAAAAAGCACAATATTCAGTAGAATGGTTTGATTCACTAATTCCGCCTTTGTATGAATTAAACCTGTTGATTTTGAAGTTCCTAGTCATGTTTCATCATTGGTATCAGAGTGTTGGTTTTTTATTTCAACATCATCTAGTGATTTTTGGTGATTAAAGAGTTTGTTATTTTGGGTTTTTGAGTTTAGAGTGATTTTGATCAAAAATGAATCATTTTTACGTGTGTAATTGTGATTAGAGAGTGTGTTTATGTTAGTTTAGTGCTAATCCAGCTTGTGGATGAAACAATTGAGGTTGAACATCAATTTCTAGGGTTTTTGAGTGAATTAGGTTGAACAGCAACCCACACCAGTGGGGCAGTGAATTTGCTCACTCGCGCGGTTGATAGCGCGGTTGACGTCACTCGTGAACTCACATGCACGGTTGCTTCTGATCCATCTACTGATAATGAATGTGTTAAATGCGCTGAATCTAAAATAACCATAGATAATTTAACAAAGGCTTATGTGGAGATGAAAGAAAAATGGCACGCAGACCATGTGACCACTAAGGTTGAAAACGAGTTGAAATAGCAGATCAAAGTTTATAAAAAACAACTTCATGATCTTAAATGTCATAACTTTGACATAAATCAAGCTTTAATTAAACATGTTGACACAATTAATGAACTAAAGAAAGAAAATGAATGTGTTAAAGCTGATTTAGAAGCAATTTCAATTAAAATGAAATGTTGGGCAAGTGCATCACAGTGGGTTGCATTAATGGTGGAAATTAATGACACCAAGGGCAAGGGTAATGGATATAAGTCTGCATCTCCTCCTTTTCAGAACACATTTGTTAATGCAAACGTAGTTGACGGTCGACCAGAAGACTGTATTCCTCCTAGTTATGAAGATTACTTTGAAAAGAATAAAAATGCAGTTCAACTAAGAATACAACTTTTGATGATACTGCTGAAGGTGCTCTAGATCATTAGGAAGATAGGAAAACTGGTTTAGGAGATAACTCTAAGACAAGTAGGGTTAGAACACCAAAAGGTCCTGTTAAAATTTTAAGAAATCCTAGATTTGCTGACAAACCTATTCCTCCTATTACCCCTAAGTCTGTTTCAAAAGATAAACCAAATGATTCTCCCGTGTTCGTAAGAAAACAAGATCCTTCATCTTTGAACTCTAATAACGTGTATGAATTTAGAGGACATAGGGAGTTTCGTAAATGTTTTAATTGTGCTGTCTTTGGACACATTGCTGCTTATTGTCCTAGAAGAGTTCGTTCCACTAGACATAAGATTGACTTGTCACATGATAATTTTAGATCATCTTATGCTCATAAAACAAACTCATCAGTAAGTAATGAACGTCATGATAAGAGGTTTAACACAAATGTTGTTTATGGAGATCCTAAGAGAAAGAATTTAAATAGATCTGTGTCACCTGTGAAAGGTAAAATTCCAAACAGAAGTTTTGAGGAAAATATGACAGGGTTTCGTAATCAAGAAAAACCTTTTGAACCAAAGGCATGATCACCCTCGCAAAAAGCTAGTCGTCGAAAATACTTTTCTTGTAACAGACCGCAAATGAGTCGCTCCGAAGATGAGTAAAATGTGAAAAAACAGAAGAGCAATATTGCTACTTCTAAACTGTCTAAGTTTATGGTTTCAAATGATGAGATTCCACGGACTCAAACGGGAAATTGATGGAATTTCAAGCTATGGGTGTTAATGGACAACCTACAGCCGTCCGGGCGTGGTTTCCCATTATCAATTAATATTCTTAATGTGATATGCAGGGAACCAGGGTACCTGCAAACAACACCTGGATAGTGGATAGTGAGATGACCCGTCCTAATCCATAAGGACGAATACAATAACATATGATTACATTGCGAGGTATTTGACCTCTATATGATATATTTTACAAACATTGCATTTGTTTTAAAAGATAAACTTTCATTTCATCGAAAGTTGACAGACATGCATACCATTTCATAATATTCAACTATAAATGACCTAATCTGTCATTTACTTAATCCTAATCTTTATTGAACTCAACGACTTGAATGTAACATCTTTTGAAATATGCCATGAATGACTCCAAGTAATATCTTTAAAACGAGCAAATGCAGAGCGAAAGATCTCTTTCAATCCTGAGAATAAACATGCTTTAAAGTGTCAACCAAAAGGTTGGTGAGTTCATTAGTTTATCATCAATATTCATTTCCATCATTTTTAATAAACCACAAGATTTCATATTTCAATTTTTCATAAACATCATGCATGCATATAGCCATCTGCATAAAAATCATTCATATGGATTGAACACCTGGTAACCGACATTAACCATAATGCATAGAATATCCCCACAGACATCGACGTCTGTATAATAATAATCTCGAAGTACTAAAGCCATCCATAAATATGAATGGGGATTGTTAGGACCAATAGATATATCTTTAGGATTCGCGTCAATTAGGGGCAATTTCCCTAATTCTTAGGTTACCAGACTTGAAGGGCGATATTCGATTTCGATAATCCAACCATATAATGTAGTTTCGATTACTTGTGTATATTTCGTCAAACATTTATAAAAGCGCATGTATTCTCAGTCCTAAAAATATATATTGCAAAAGCATTTAAAAAGGGAGCAAATGAAACTCACAATACTGTATTTTGTAGAAAAAATACATATGACGGCATTGAACAAATGCAAGGTTGGCCTCGGATTCACGAACCTATATTAAGTATATGTTGTTCAAATATATGTCTAATAAGCTAAGTCAAGTCATAGTGTATCACAATCCTAATGCTCGAGATTATCATGCAAAAATCAACAAAAGTCAACTTGACCCAAAATGATTTCCAAAATCTATACATGTTTAATATATAACTTAAATATAGTCGTTTTATATATTTAAATATATTTAACAGATTTTATTAGAGTAAATAATACAAATCATTTATAAAACTTTATTTTAAAATTTATATATGATAAAAAATATACTTTTATATATATTTAAAGTAATAACAATTTATAAAGCTCACTTAATATCATAAAAAATATAGTGGTATGTATTATAAATGTAATTATATTAGGTGTGATAAAAATATCTTTGTATTTGATAAAATAATATTAATAATAATAATCAGTAAAAGTTGTATTATTTTGTGGTAATAATAATATTAATTATAATAACAATATTTATATTTACAAATGTTAATAATAATTTTGATAATTAATAATGATCTTTTATAATAATACTAATGCCATAATAATAATATTACTAATAATGATAAAAATATTATAATCATGTTAATGATAATAATAATGTTAATAATATTGTTGTTATTAATAATGCTAATAATAATAAAAATGATAATTTAAATGAAAATATAAGTTTTAAGATTTATAATGATGTTTTCTAACAAGCATGATAATTTTAATAATAACAATACTTTTTAGTATTAACTGTAATAATAATAATATTTTATAAAAATAATAATTCTATGATAATTTTTAATAATAATAATACTAAAATGATAATAATAATAATATTTAATAATAACAATGATATTTCTTTTAAAATCATAATTTTAATAAAAAATGATATTTTTAATATTAATGATACTTTTAATAATAATAACGATAAAAATAATAAAATGATAGTTTTGATAAAAATATTAATTATTTTAATAATAATAATAATAATAATAATAATAATAATAATAATAATAATAATAATAATAATAATAATAATAATAATAATAATAATAATAATAATAATAATAATGATTATTAGATAATAATAATAATGACGATAATAACGACAATAACGATAACGATAACGATAATAATAATAATAATAATAATCATTTTAACAATAATACTTAAAATTATAGATAATTCAATTGACGATATCTTTTAATCCGTTCATCGAAATCATACTCTTTCTAAATGAAAAGTTATTAATTTTTCGCGAGCTTTCCAACGACATGCATATTATATACCTTATCCTAGTAACATATGTAATAAATTCATGATTTATCATAAACCATATAACGACGAACTAAACATACATGCATGCATAATCATATATACTCGAGCACTAGTAAGTGATACACTATTAATATATAAAAGATAAGATTTGAATGCTCACGTATCAATATTGAGATTCAATATTGCAGGAAAAGTACGTAGACGCAACTGAAATGATAAACACTAGATTGACCTCACGAGCATACCCCCGAACATTACCCATAATCTCCATAGCTATAACCCATAATTTCCTTAGCTCTATCCCGCTCGGAATACTCGTTTTGAACTAACTCACTCATGACTCCGTCGTAGTATTTTATGTATAAATAATAATAATACTCTTAACTATAAGATTAATAATAATATTAATCTTAATTATAAGAATAATAATAATAATATAAATATAATTATGCTTTACAGAGAGTGTAATATGTATGTGTGTGTAAAACCGAGTGAATTCGACTGAACTTATAGCACCTCTCATTTTCTGACTCATCATGCGATCGCATGATTCTTAAAGCACACGGTCATGCGATCGCATGGCCAGTGAATCCAGCTCATAATCCACTTGATGCTCTGCCCACACTCGTATATTATTATTATATATAAATAATAATATAATCTATATAATTATTCACATATTATATTATATTTACGTGCTTAGTAAATTTGTAATTTTAGTTCCAATAACTTGGACGTTGGAAAATGGTTCATGACTAGGTTCCGGGTTTTCAAACGTTATTTCGTATGCTAAGAAAACTAGTACTTTACGTTACGCTACGTGTACCATATCAATAATTAAACTTAATCATCGATAAACTAAATTATCCAAAGCATAACCTTTGCATTTAAGTGTTGTGGTCATTTGCTTCTATAAATCATTGTCTCGCTATTTATTAAAATATATTATTTTAAATCAAACGTTTTATGACTAAGTTAATATTATATTTTATCACTTTATAAAATATAAATATATTTTTATTTAGAAATGTAACTTATCCATATTAAAAATATTTATTTAGTAATATATTATTTAATCTTTCAAATATCAAAGTATAATTTAAAACCGTTTACATAATAGAAAATATTGTACCATATAACGTTTACGTTCTAAAACTTAAATAGATATAGTTCATTTGTGTACTAGCATTTACTTTAACTTCTTAACATACTAGTTGACATGTCCAAATATTAATCGAATCAATAAGTGAGTGTTGCTATCGTTTACTTAATTAATTTAAAATCATATATATCTAATATACATAAACACGTTTTAATATACGTTGCAAGTTATTCATATATCTAACAACTAATATTGCAACTCACGTTTATTTAATCAAAGACATTTTAAATAATCAAGTTCTATTATATCGAAAAGCGTCTTCGTACATTTGAAACTAAATCAATTGATTATTATGTAATTTAGTCTTCTCCTAGCTTTTGTCTAATTCTCGTTATTTGACACTTTTGTTCCTACTTGTAAATCACTTTACCAATTATTTCGAATATCATTAAAAAGGAAAGGTTTCCTAAATCAAAGTGGACCTCTCAACTGAGACTCGTAATCATACAATGTATCTGATAAATCAATCATTTGATATCATCTTCTAATTTTATCGATAATCATATTGAAACAAATCCATTCATGTAAAGTATTATATGTTTAATACTTTGTTAATATTCTCAAGTTATAATATATATATATATATATATATATATATATATATATATATATATATATATATATATATATATATATATATATATATATATATATATATATATATATATATATATATATATATATATATATATATATATATATATATATATATATATATATAGAAATATATACAATCATATCCATTTATATAATGGTTCGTGAATCGTCGGAGTTTGGTCGAGGTTAAATGAATGCATGAACATAGTTTAAAATTTTTGAGATTCAACTTAACAAACTTTGCCTATCATGTCGGTATAATATAAAGATGAAGTTTAAATTTGGTCGAAAATTTCCGAGTTGTCACAGATAGCGGCGCTTCAAGACATATGACTGGACAGCTATCTCTTCTTTCGGATGTACACCCAATTAAAGGAGGTTATGTTGCATTTGTCGGAGATAAAGGAGGTCACATTTCAGCTCAAGGTTTATTGAAGAATGAGAAAGTTAGTTTCGACAAAGTGAACTATTGTTAAGAGCTTGCAAACAATTTGTTGTCGGTTTCAGAAATCTGTGAAAAATCTTTCAAGGTAGCATTTGATGACGAATTCAGCTACATTTTGAAGCCAGAGTTTATGATTCCTCCAGAATTGATTTTGATGAAGGCTCCTAGACAAGCTGATTTGTACATGCTAGATATGAATGTTGCTACTTCAACTGTTGAACATCATCAAGGTTTTGTTTCTAAAGCGACTGAACAAGATTCTATTACATGGCACAAACGCATGGGTCATTTAAGTTTTCGAAAAAAGAATCACCTTGTCCACAACAATCTTGTAGAAGGTGTTGATCTTCGATCTTTTCAGATTCCAGGAACATGTGTTCCGTGTAAGAAGGGTAAGCAGAGCAAGAAAGCTCATAAGCTGGTGAAGTATAATCCAATCTCTGCTCCACTTGAATTGTTACATATGGATCTTTTCGGTCCAAATCATTTTGAAAGCATTGATGGAAGTAAGCATTGTCTGGTTGTAACTGATGATTATTCAAGATTTTCTTGGGTAATGTTTTTGAAAGAGAAGTCCGATACTTTTGAGAATTCGAAAGTGCTAATAAATCGATTAGAGACAGGTTTTAATCTAAAGGTAAGAAAGATTCGTTGCGACAACGGTACAGAATTCAAGAATCAGTATCTTACAGGTTTCTGTATTGAAAAAGGTATCAATATGCAGTTCAGTTTTGCATACGCTCCTCAGATGAATGGTGTTGCTGAAAGAAAGAATAGGGTATTGATCGAGAAAACTAGAACAATGCTGGCAGATTCATCATTACCTGTTCATTTTTGGAGTGAAGCTGTTGCAAATGCATGTTACACTATGAATCGAGTTCTGACTGTTAAACGACTGGAACTTGCTATGAGTTATTGCATGGGAGAAAACCATCTTTGAAGCATCTAGAACCATTTGGTGCACCGTGTACCATCTTGAAAAGAAAACCAGGAAGTTAGTTTGATTCTAAAGTGGTTACTGGAGTATTTCTCGGGTATAGTTCTCCTAACAAGCGAGTTTTCAGCAATGAAACAAGATGTGTTGAAGAATGGTCTGAAGTTGACGTCCAAAGGAATCAAACGAAAAGTACTCCTAAAAGTCATCCTTGGATTTATAACTATGATGAGTTGATTAAATCATTAAATCTTGCTCCAGATCAGACGGAGAATTAAGTTGAGATACAAATGCTGTTTGATTTACAAAATGAACCACAAGTGTCTGCTGTAGTAACCCGTCCTAATCCATCTGGACGAAGTCTTCAACAGTTGGTCCCATTGTGAGGTTATGACCTCTATATGCCATGAACGACTCCATGTAATATGAGTAAATGCACAACGGAAGATTTCTTTCATACCTGAAAATAAACACGCTTTAAAGTGTCAACCAAAAGGTTGATGAGTTCATAAGTTTATCATAAAACAATAAAATTCATCATTTTGATAGACCACAAGATTTAAATGTTGCATGGTACAAATGGGCCCGAATCCTATACCCACATGTAATGCACATGCGATATCTTTTAAATACAGTACACCTTTCTCGTGTACGAAATAATCTTTCATAAATCTTAGTAACCGTACACATATCTCGTGCACAAAAATAACATACACATAACCTGTGTATAAAATCATTCTCTCAATACATAACATTCACTTTTCATTGCTTTCATAGCTTGGCTTGGTAACTGACCTTAACATATAATGCGCATAATAATATCCCCAAAACAGAACATCTCGTATGTATAATAATCATATAAACTTCGAAGTACTAAACACCACGCCCACTAGCCCTTCCGTCTAGTGAACATTCTGGGTGGGGGTGTTAAACCCGGTAGCTACCTTTAGGATTCGCGTCAATTAGGCGTGCACTAATTCTCAAAATTAGTGATGTTCCCTAATTCTTAGGTTACCAAGCAATAATAATCAGGGGAAAAATATTCATATCAATTGTGGTAATTATCACGTCCACATAATTCAATGGTGGCAATTATCACATCCACATAATTCATTCGAGGAATGTTTTGCTTGTGTCTATCTCGTCAATCATTTATAAAAGCATTTCATGTATTCGCAGTTCAAAATGTATTTCAAAAGCATTTAATAAAGCAGTTGTAAAAGTAGCACATGTATTCTCAGTTCCAAAAATGTAAAGAGTAAAAGGGAATCAAATGAACTCACAATACGATATTTTGTAGTAAAAATATGCATACGACGGAACTGAACAATGCAGGGTTGGCCTCGGATTCACGAACCTCAAAGAAGTAGCCCTAAAAAAATGCCCAAGTCCGGGTTTGAACCCGCAACCTCCCGCTAACCCTATAACAAACCAAACCACTCCTCCAACCTCGCCTTTCTGATTAAACTCATATTTATTTTTATATAACCCATTATCCTCTATCATTCGGCCCAATCATAAATTTGAAATATATCTCGGCCCAATCATAAATTTGAAATATATCTCGGCCCAATGGAAACCACGGTCCAACAGGCTCAAACAATCACAAGAGCCCAGCTTTAAAAAAAAATTTCAGTCGCCTTGTCTAGTTTCGAACTTGGGACCTCCCGTATAACTCAAATACCCCTAACCACTTGAGCTAATCTGTTTTTCTGTTTAGTACATGGATTAAAATTTATATAACCCTGCTAACAGTCTGTTCCACTTCTTCTTCTTGAAACCCATTTCGTGATCATCTTTCTTAACATTTCACTGTAATATGATCATCGCAAAATCATCATTTCATTATCTAAAACCGTATCATCAATCATCATCATCATGTCATAATCTTAATCATAATCATAACGCGATCATATACATCACCATCCTTATTATCTTATGATATCATTATCAAAATCATCATTAACACATCATAATCAAAACATCATTATCTTAATCATCTTAATCTATCCCTCCTTCATTTCAATCATTATCGTTCATCTAGGAAGTTACAATAATTATCCTCATCGTTCTCGCTGGTTAACCGGAATAAAACATGACCATTATTGTATTTCAAATCATTATCTTCATCGTGATTATTCACTGTAACATCATCATAACATCCTAACCCATTATCATCATCCTAACATCACAACTTTACCAACATACATGTATCATACGTATAACATCAATACATTGTAACTACCATGAATTATTATTATACTTAATATTTCATTTGATTAGATATAAAATGCAAAATCCATCAACATTTAAATATACCTTCTCGGCCCATAGACATGTTCCTATCACGACTTTTCTTTTATATTTTAAAATTCATCACGTCTTCATCTAAATACTTATTCTCTTATTTACTTATAATCGGCCCTACAACATAAAATAATCGACCATAGGGTTTACTTCATGGTAAATGTCGGCCATATGGAAGAAAAAGAAAAAGAGCTCAACCTAAAAAGCAGATGTGTAATGACCCGTAAATTTTCGTCAAATTTTAAACCAAACTCTCAATACAATTTAATATATTTTGACACGATAAACAAAAGTCTGCAATGTTGAGTCTCAAAAATATTGAACTGTTTTCTTGCATTCATGACTTTCGACCGTTCCCGACGATTCACGAACAATTGTGTGTAAATATATATAAAAATTCTATATATAAGTGATATCATTTATATTGTAATATATATAATATTTATAAATATTAAATATTAAATATATTATATAATTAGTAAATATGATATAATTAATAAATTGTAATATTAATATATTAAATTTAAATTATAAAATAAAATAATTGTTATAGTATTTTTATTACTAATATTATTATCATGAATAATATTAATATTATTATAATCAGTATTATTAATTATTAATACCATTATTATTATAATTGATAATAAAATAATAATTTTAGTCATAATTATATTTATTACTATTATGATTACTAAAAATTATTATTAGTATTTCATTATTTTATACATTTATCATTATTACTCTTATCATTATTAATGTAAATATTAGTATTATTAAATATTTTATTATTAATATTATTAGTATTTCTATTATTATTAATCAGTATTATTAATATAATTATTATTAATTGGAATTATTATTATTATTACTTCTATGATTATTAATTGTTATATAGTTTATAAATTTATAAATACAGATATAGAAAATGAATCAGTTTCATATCCATATCAACAATCAAATCTGTACAAGTCACCTTCCCTTTTTATATTTTTCTTCTTCTTCTTTTCCCTCTTTCTTTTACTTATGCAAATTATAGAATCAGTTGTACGTATCAATCATACTGTATTATAATTTTTTTCTGTCTGCAATCTGGTACAAACGATTCCAATTTGGCTCATTAATAAACAAATTCAGTACAAATCAATTGTTTCTACAAAACAAATTCCAACGAATCTAGTACTGTAATAATATCTCATATACATTCAATATAAATGTCGATGACAAGAATCACAAATACAGATAACTGAAATTTGTTACACGTCGAGATCAATTCACATTACAAAACAAAATTTTGTTACCTATCGATATTAAACAATCAAATATATATATTTTATCTGTACCCGATTGATTCTTCTGTCGATCCAATCCAAGCTACGAAATAATCTGTAATCGAATATTATGCTGTATATATCATACGAATCTGTTACACTTCACTTTCTGCTTTATATATTTTTGTTTGTTCTTCTTGGCTCGAATATATCTATCAAACTCTTCACTGATATAAAACAACCCATCACTCCTGTAAAACCAACAAACAAACCCACTATGATCACATTATCATCTATACAATATTTTTTTCTTCTTTGTCGTGAAAACAACAAAACAATTTCACCACATCAACCGCCGTGAATCAACCATCTTTCTTTAACGAAAGACACCACCTCTAGCATCTACCGTCACCTAGACCTTCCACCACAGAGATCACTACTGCACCATTTGAGCACCCCACCATCTTGAATCATAAATCAACTGCCACCCTTGCCACCTTAAACTATCACAACTATCACCTAGACCACCCGACTATCTCTATTGAAACCACCTCTCTATAATCACCGTGAACCACCTCCATTGCCACCATCATGCTTATTCGTTTTACTGTTGCTGTGTTGCCAACAACCTGCTACAGCATTTACTCGTTTTCTGTTTAGATATCAAACTGATGTTGCGTTGTTTAGAGATACCAAGTATCAAATATATTCACATATATATTTATATTATGGAGATCAATTTATGAAATTACCGAGAAGAAAGGAGAACACGTCTTCTTTATATACAATAACATAATAAAGGTAAAGATGGGATCCACCATTAGTGAATGATTGATGGCACGATATCGAATACTGTTTAACAAATTGGTAAGGTTTAATATTCGAATTTATAAAAAAAAAAAGAGAGAGAAAACTTAATGGTGGCCGACATGTTGGTGGAATGATTATTTATTGAGGGCCCAAATTCGATTTCCACAAATTGAAACAATTTTTTTTCTTGACTATTATATTACTCCAAATTATGGCGGATCATTTGATTTCGATGCCATAAAGTTCCATTATTAGACTTAAGTATAAATAAAGATGATGAATAAGTGGAATATGGTGATGGGATAATGGGATCAAGAGGGGACCAATTCTTTTTGCTTGTGGTCGATTAACAAAGGATACAAGGAGAGTATTTTCCTTTGTTTATTTATTTAATTCAAGTTGCTAAACATAAGACCTAAATTGATACTTAAGATTATTAATGATAATAAAGAGGATCGTAATATGTTAATGGCAGGAGATGATTAAGATAGTAAATTAAGAATATGATACATAGATGATGTTGTATAAGATGATGAAGAAGGAACACGATAATGATGATGATTACCAATCTATTGCTTTTCCTTTTTTTCTCTGGCTCCACCGTTACAACCAATCAAAGTATTATCACCATTATTAGTAACTGCGTTTTAAAATAAAAGGAGAAAGAAAACAACGGTGGACTGTTATAATCTGGATGCATATTGAGTTGTGTAAAGTGATTGTTGTTATTGGGCCTGCATTGTTCAGTTCCGTCGTATGCATATTTTTACTACAAAATATCGTATTGTGAGTTCATTTGATTCTCTTTTACTCTTTACATTTTTGGGACTGAGAATACATGTGCTACTTTTACAACTGCTTTATTAAATGCTTTTGAAATACATTTTGAACTGCGAATACATGAAATGCTTTTATAAATGATTGACGAGATAGTCACAAGCAAAACATTCCTCGAATGAATTACGTGGATGTGATAATTGCCACCATTGAATTATGTGGACGTGATAATTACCACAATTGATATGAATATTTTTCCCCTGATTATTATTGCTTGGTAACCTAAGAATTAGGGAACATCACTAATTTTGAGAATTAGTGCACGCCTAATTGACGCGAATCCTAAAGGTAGCTACCGGGTTTAACACCCCCACCCAGAATGTTCACTAGACGGAAGGGCTAGTGGGCGTGGTGTTTAGTACTTCGAAGTTTATATGATTATTATACATACGAGATGTTCTGTTTTGGGGATATTATTATGCGCATTATATGTTAAGGTCGGTTACCAAGCCAAGCTATGAAAGCAATGAAAAGTGAATGTTATGTATTGAGAGAATGATTTTATACACAGGTTATGTGTATGTTATTTTTGTGCACGAGATATGTGTACGGTTACTAAGATTTATGAAAGATGATTTGGTACACGAGAATGGTGTACTATATTTAAAAGATATCGCAGGTACATTACAGGTGGGTATAGGATTCGGGCCCATTTGTACCATGCAACATTTAAATCTTGTGGTCTATCAAAATGATGAATTTTATTGTTTTATGATAAACTTATGAACTCACCAACCTTTTGGTTGACACTTTAAAGCATGTTTATTCTCAGGTATGAAAGAAATCTTCCGTTGTGCATTTGCTCATATTACATGGAGTCGTTCATGGCATATAGAGGTCAGAACCTCGCAATGGGACTAACTGTTGAAGACTTTGTCCAGATGGATTTGGACTGGTCACTACAGGTGGCATCAGAGCTGGTATAACGCCGTCCATGTATGGCGGGTTAGTCGTAAAGGAGGTTCTCACAGTGTTACCTGTGACGAAGCATTGACTCTTACTCCTTGTGATCCCTTACGAGGGTTGACAGTAGCCGAGAGGCAGGCCCTAAAATCAGTATCTGAGGTACACTCAGTGGTCACCAGGTTGTTAGCTGGGAAGGCAATGGGTGGGACGGTGGTTGTCCCCACTGTAACTACAGGTGGTATCAGAACGGTGGTCGTTGCGAACCAGGTCTTACATTAGTGTGTCTAACTGATAGTTGTTTAGATGCATTAGTGAGTCTGGACTTCGACCATGTCTGCATGTCAAAAGTTTTGCTTATCATTTCGTGTCGAAAATTACCTACTTATCATTCTTAGGGAATCACTTGCTTATCATTCTTAGTCTAGACACATCTTACTGCATTGATTGCATGAAAAGTGTATAGACAAAATTCATATCTTAGCGTATATGCTAATTCATATCTTAGCGTATCTGTTACTGTAAACTTTGCCTGACATATTTCGAAAATTCCTCCGTAATCTACGGGATCTTCTATACTATATATAGGTATTCTATGTAATTAGAATATCATCCAATATCTGAAAATTATTCCATATCGAAAACCCTTTATCTAACCGTACAAGACGGAACTCGCAACTAGTTCAAATTCCTCGAAATCCGACAGCTATTCCGATATGGATTTCTACTCGAGCTCCGAAAGCAGTATAACTGGAATCAATCAACTAATCAGCCATCATCAATTCTGAATGAATTAGGGATGGGTTCGTAGTCGACTTAATCAACGGAGAAGAGAAGAAGGCTATCCTTCCACCAATCGAATTCACCTCTTGACGATGAACCTGAAGCGCTCACTGGCGAACCAATCCGAAACACCATTTTCACCCTCATTTCTCGAGTATCTCGTCATGATTATATACTATCTCAAATTCTAAACCTTATTCATTCTCTTGTTCAAACCGCCAATCATCCCGGAGTTATAGAAGAAGTCAACGAGCTTCGCGCTCGAGTAGTGGATTTGGACAATATGGTACAAAACTTACCAGCTTCAGCAACATCACCAGCACCAACAGCACCACCAACATCCACACTAGTACCACCAAAAACCTAAGTTTCAACATCACACACCTCAATATCACAATCTATACCTCGAGCATAATCTTTGATCTACATCTTGTTCTACATCGATTATTTTCGTTCTACATATCGTTCTACATTATTTATCTTCATTTTACATGACGATTATATAATCTCTAATGTTTTAGAGATTATGTATTATAGTTCTAACGGCAAATCAAATGAGTATAATATTATATTGACTCATTAAATCCATGATTACATCTGAAGAAAATATATATGTAAGTATATTTTCATAAAGATTGTAATTAAAAATTCTTTTGTACACACTATTAATGGTGAAAATATTTTAACGGGTAGGTAACACTCGAGGAATATTTAGATTTCACATTAATGTGTTACACTGTACATTCTTCAATTCAGATTCAGCAGTCATTAAAAATACTGCTCAAATCCGCACATATACGTATCCGTTCACCAAAGAACAACTATTTTCATTCAAATATAATTTCATATTCAGATTTTGACCGATCAAAAATCCAAGTCAAGATTTAATAGAAGACATCACTTTTAGATTCCTACATCTTTCAAAGCCATACCTTGAATTCAAAACTGTGCCAGATCCATTGGCGTATTATGACCGAAAATAACTTTACAATACCTTTCCAAAATTAGCCAATTTTGTCACAGCTCCAGCAAATCAACTTCGACTTTCATTCAGATTAGCCTTATTATAACTTTGATATATAAGTTTGCCTTTCGTCATTGTTACCGAAGAACCGTTTATATCTCATCACATTAGCAGTAAACTTACTGGTAACTTCATTGATCTTTGACTTTTCGAAAAATCATTATATTTTTCGAAACCCCATCATGTGCCCATCTGCATTTTGTGACGATAGTTGTCATACCAAAAAGCTTCAATCATTATTTTGAATCTCGCAGCGTTTCTACATCAACAGTTATATGTATACATATAACATGTATCTTTTAGAATTACGATCTTCCATTCTGAAATTCTGAATAAGCACCCCAATTTACGAATCAATTCTCGGCGTATTAAAAGAACTGATAAAACAGCAAAAACTATTGATGACTGTAACAGTCAAAAGTTTGATGATAAAGAATCGTAAGTTGGAAAAGCTCGAAAAAAGATAGAATTCTTCTTTCCTCATTATAAATGTCTTCAATATTCCTTGATATCATTAT
Source organism: Rutidosis leptorrhynchoides (assembly GCF_046630445.1). Lineage (NCBI taxonomy): Eukaryota > Viridiplantae > Streptophyta > Magnoliopsida > Asterales > Asteraceae > Rutidosis > Rutidosis leptorrhynchoides. Next base: position 400,488,292 of record NC_092333.1, read on the forward strand.
ATTTTCCTTCATTATAAATATCCTCAACAATCCTGAAGGAATCCTTATATCATTCACATTTGTAAATTATCTTCGCTCTTATTCAATCCTTAGTATATCCTATCAAAAACTGTTTTGATTTCTAATCTCAGTGAAACCCTGAATTTTTAAATCCTTTGATACTTTTGAAATGTCCCGTTCTTATTGATTAAAAACGTTCCATATTAATTGATTTCGTTGCGAGGTTTTGACCTCTATATGAGACGTTTTTCAAAGACTGCATTCATTTTTAAAACAAACCATAACCTTTATTTCATAAATAAAGGTTTAAAAAGCTTTACGTAGATTATCAAATAATGATAATCTAAAATATCCTGTTTACACATGACCATTACATAATGGTTTACAATACAAATATGTTACATCGAAATCAGTTTCTTGAATGCAGTTTTTACACAATATCATACAAACATGGATTCCAAATCTTGTCCTTATTTTAGTATGCAACAGCGGAAGCTCTTAGTATTCACCTGAGAATAAACATGCTTTAAACGTCAACAAAAATGTTGGTGAGTTATAGGTTTAACCTATATATATCAAATCGTAACAATAGACCACAAGATTTCATATTTCAATACACATCCCATACATAGAGATAAAAAATCATTCATATGGTGAACACCTAGTAACCGACATTAACAAGATGCATATATATAAGAATATCCCCATCATTCTGGGACACCCTTCGGATATGATATAAATTTCGAAGTACTAAAGCATCCGGTACTTTGGATGGGGTTTGTTAGGCCCAATAGATCTATCTTTAGGATTCGCATCAATTAGGGTGTCTGTTCCCTAATTCTTAGATTACCAGACTTAATAAAAGGGGCATATTCGATTTCGATAATTCAACCATAGAATGTAGTTTCACGTACTTGTGTCTATTTTGTAAATCATTTATAAAACCTGCATGTATTCTCATCCCAAAAATATTAGATTTTAAAAGTGGGACTGTAACTCACTTTCACAGATTTTTACTTCGTCGGGAAGTAAGACTTGGCCACTGGTTGATTCACGAACCTATAACAATATATACATATATATCAAAGTATGTTCAAAATATATTTACAACACTTTTAATATATTTTGATGTTTTAAGTTTATTAAGTCAGCTGTCCTCGTTAGTAACCTACAACTAGTTGTCCACAGTTAGATGTACAGAAATAAATCGATAAATATTATCTTGAATCAATCCATGACCCAGTGTATACGTATCTCAGTATTGATCACAACTCAAACTATATATATTTTGGAATCAACCTCAACCCTGTATAGCTAACTCCAACATTCACATATAGAGTGTCTATGGTTGTTCCGAAATATATATAGATGTGTCGACATGATAGGTCGAAACATTGTATACGTGTCTATGGTATCTCAAGATTACATAATATACAATACAAGTTGATTAAGTTATGGTTGGAATAGATTTGTTACCAATTTTTCACGTAGCTAAAATGAGAAAAATTATCCAATCTTGTTTTACCCATAACTTCTTCATTTTAAATCCGTTTTGAGTGAATCAAATTGCTATGGTTTCATATTGAACTCTATTTTATGAATCTAAAAAGAAAAATTATAGGTTTATAGTCGGAAAAATAAGTTACAATTCGTTTTTGTAAAGGTAGTCATTTCAGTCGAAAGAACGACGTCTAGATGTCCATTTTAGAAAACATACTTCCACTTTGAGTTTAACCATAATTTTTGGATATAGTTTCATGTTCATAATAAAAATAATTTTCCCAGAATAAAAACTTTTAAATCAAAGTTTATCATAGTTTTTAATTAACTAACCCAAAACAGCCCGCGGTGTTACTACGACGGCGTAAATCCGGTTTTACGGTGTTTTTCGTGTTTCCAGGTTTTAAATCATTAAGTTAGCATATCATATAGATATAGAACATGTGTTTAGTTGATTTTAAAAGTCAAGTTAGAAGGATTGACTTTTATTTGCGAACAAGTTTAGAATTAACTAAACTATGTTCTAGTGATTACAAGTTTAAACCTTCGAATAAGATAGCTTTATATGTATGAATCGAATGATGTTATGAACATCATTACTACCTCAAGTTCCTTGGATAAACCTACTGGAAATGAGAAAAATAGATCTAGCTTCAAAGGATCCTTGGATGGCTTGAAAGTTCTTGAAGCAGAATCATGACACGAAAACAATTTCAAGTAAGATTTCCACTCGAAATAAGATTGTTATAGTTATAGAAATTGAATTAAAGTTTGAATATGATTATTACCTTGTATTAGAAAGATAACCTACTGTAATTAAAAAAGGTTTCTTGATCTTGGATGATTACTTGGAATGGATTTAGAAAACTTGGAAGTAAACTTGCAATCTTGGAAGTATTCTTGATTTTATGAAACTAGAACTTTTGGAATTTATGAAGAACACTTAGAACTTGAAGATAGAACTTGAGAGAGATCAATTATATGAAGAAAATTGAAGAATGAAAGTGTTTGTAGGTGTTTTTGGTCGTTGGTGTATGGATTAGATATAAAGGATATGTAATTTTGTTTTCATGTAAATAAGTCATGAATGATTACTCATATTTTTGTAATTTTATGAGATATTTCATGCTAGTTGCCAAATGATGGTTCCTACATGTGTTAGGTGACTCACATGGGATGCTAAGAGCTGATCATTAGAGTGTATATACCAATAGTACATACATCTAAAAGCTGTGTATTGTACGAGTACGAATACGGGTGCATACGAGTAGAATTGTTGATGAAACTGAACGAGGATGTAATTGTAAGCATTTTTGTTAAGTAGAAGTATTTTGATAAGTGTCTTGAAGTCTTTAAAAAGTGTATGAATACATATTAAAACACTACATGTATATACATTTTAACTGAGTCGTTAAGTCATCGTTAGTCGTTACATGTAAATGTTGTTTTGAAACCTTTAGGTTAACGATCTTGTTGAATGTTGTTAACCCATTGTTTATTATAACAAATGAGATGTTAAATTGTTATATTATCATGATATTATGATATATAATATATCTTAGTATGATATATATACAGTTAAATGTCGTTACAACGATAATCGTTACATATATGTCTCGTTTCGAAATCATTAAGTTAGTAGTCTTATTTTTACATATGTATTTCATTGTTAATACACTTAATAATATATTTACTTATCCTTTAACATAATTAACCAAGTGTATCAATATCTTAATATGATTCATATGTACCTAGTAAGACGTTGTTATAACGATAATCGTTATATATATCGTTTTCGAGTTTCTTAAATTAATAGTCTCATTTTTATGTATATAACTCATTGTTAAAATACCTAATGAGATACATACTTAAAATAAAATCATGTTAACTATATATATAACCATATATATGTCATCGTATAGTTTTTACAAGTTTTAACGTTCGTGAATCACCGGTCAACTTGGGTGGTCAATTGTCTATATGAAATCTATTTCAATTAATCAAGTCTTAACAAGTTTGATTGCTTAACATGTTGGAAACACTTAATCATGTAAATAAAAATTTCATTTACTATATATATAAACATGGAAAAGTTCGGGTCACTACAACTTTAGAGTAATATTTGAATGAAAGCATGAGTTAAGGTAATATAATGACACTTGATCAACGTGATTATATTATAGTAAGTCATGCTGAGTTTCTAAATGGAACGTGATGATGGTAATACTTGATCAACATTACCATCACCATGAACCGTGTTACTTGACTTGTATTCATCACGAACCATGTTACTTGATTCAAATTCATAATGAAACCGAACTCGACCCAATAAGGGCATTCATAAAACTACCTACGTATCATTCTCGAATAAATCTTTAATCTTATCATTTTCTTCGATGAAACATTCGTAGACAACTAAAATCTTTCAATTAAGAATCTAAGTTCAATTTCTGGTACTCAAACATTCTCCATTTCAATTCCAACTATCATCACTCAAATGTCGGGACGAAATTTCTTTAACGGGTAGGTACTGTAATGACCCGTAAATGTTTGTCAAATTTTAAACCAAACTCTTGATACAATTTAATATATTTTTACACGGTAAACAAAAGTCTGTAATGTGGAGTCTCGAAAATTTTGAACTGTTTTCTTGCAATCATGACTTTCGACCGTTCCCGACGATTCACGAACAATTGTGTGTAAATATATATATAAATTCTATATATAAGTGATATCATTTATATTATAATATATATAATATTTATAAATATTAAATATTACATATATTATATAATTAGTAAATATGATATAATTAATAAATTGTAATATTAATATATTAAATTTAAATTATAAAATAAAATAATTGTTATAGTATTTTTATTACTAATATTATTATCATGAATAATATTAATATTATTATAATCAGTATTATTAATTATTAATACCATTATTATTATAATTGATAATAAAATAATAATTTTAGTCATAATTATATTTATTACTATTATGATTACTAAAAATTATTATTAGTATTTCATTATTTTATACATTTATCATTATTACTTTTATCATTATTAATGTAAATATCAGTATTATTAAGTATTTTATTATTAATATTATTAGTATTTCTATTATTATTAATCAGTATTATTAATATAATTATTATTAATTGGAATTATTATTATTATTACTTCTATGATTATTAATTGTTATATAGTTTATAAATTTATAAATACAGATATAGACAATGAATCAGTTTCATATCCATATCAACAATCAAATCTGTACAAGTCACCATCCCTTTTTATATTTTTCTTCTTCTTCTTTTCCCTCTGTCTTTTACTTCTGCAAATTACAGAATCAGTTGCACGTATCAATCATACTGTATTATAATTTGTTTTCTGTCTGCAATCTGGTACAAACGATTCCAATTTGGCTCATTAATAAACAAATTCAGTACAAATCAATTGTTGCTACAAAAAAAAATTCCAACGAATCTAGTACTGTAATAATATCTCATATACATTCAATATAAGTGTCGATGACAAGAATCACAAATACAGATAACTAAAATTTGTTACACGTCGAGATCAATTCACATTACAAAACAAAATTTTGTTACCTATCGATATTAAACAATCAAATATATATATTTTATCTGTACCCGATTGATTCTTCTGTCGATCCAATCCAAGCTACGAAATAATCTGTAATCGAATATTGTGCTGTATATATCGTACGAATCTATTACACTTCACTTTCTGCTTTATATATTTTTGTTTGTTCTTCTTGGCTCGAATATATCTATCGAACTCTTCACTGATATAAAACAACCCATTACTCCTGTAAAACCAACAACGAGAGACACAAACCACAAAAAACCCACTAAGATCACATTATCATCTATACAATATTTTTTTATTCTTCGTCGTGAAAACAACAAAACAATTTCATCACATCAACCGTCGTGAATCAACCATCTTTCTTTAACAAAAGACACCACCTCTAGCATCCGCCGTCACCTAGACCTTCAACCACAGAGATCACTGCTGCACCATTTGAGCACCCCACCATCTTGAATCATAAATCAACCGCCACCCTTGCCACCTTAAACTATCACAACTATCACCTAGACCACCCGACTATCTCTATTGAAACCACCTCTCTATAATCACCGTGAACCACCTCCATTGCCACCATCATGCTTATTCATTTTATTGCTGCTGTGTTGCCAACAACTTGCTACAGCATTTACTCGTTTTCTGTTTAGATATCAAAATGATGTTACGTTGTTTAGAGATACCAAGTATCAAATATATTCAAATATATATTTATATTATGGAGATCAATTTATGAAATTACCGAGAAGAAAGGAGAACACGTCTTCTTTATATACAATAACATAATAAAGGCAAAGATGGTATCCACCGTTAGTGAATGTTGACGTATCTTCTGGAAATAAATGCGGGTATTTCTTCTTCATCTGATCTTCATGCTCCCAGGTGAACTCGGGTCCTCTACGAGCATTCCATCGAACCTTAACAATTGGTATCTTGTTTTGTTTAAGTCTCTTAACCTCACGATCCATTATTTCGACGGGTTCTTCAATGAATTGAAGTTTTTCATTGATTTGGATTTCGTCCAACGGAATAGTGAGATCTTCTTTAGCAAAACATTTCTTCAAATTTGATACGTGGAAAGTGTTATGTACAGCCGCGAGTTGTTGAGGTAGCTCCAGTTGGTAAGCTACTGGTCCGACACGATCTATAATCTTGAATGGTCCAATGTACCTTGGATTTAGTTTCCCCCGTTTACCAAATCGAACAACGCCTTTCCAAGGTGAAACCTTAAGCATGACCATTTCTCCAATTTCAAACTCTATATATTTTCTTTTACTGTCCGCGTAGCTCTTTTGTCGACTCTGGGTGGTTTTCAATCTTTGTTGAATTTGGATGATTTTCTCGGTAGTTTCTTGTATTATATCTGGACCCGTAATCTGTCTATCCCCCACTTCACTCCAACAAATCGGAGACCTGCACTTTCTTACATAAAGTGCTTCAAACGGCGCCATCTCAATGCTTGAATGGTAGCTATTGTTGTAGGAAAATTTTGCTAACGGTAGATGTCGATCCCAACTGTTTCCGAAATCAATAACACAAGCTCGTAGCATGTCTTCAAGAGTTAGTATCGTCCTTTTGCTCTGCCCATCAGTTTGTGGATGATAGGTAGTACTCATGTCTAGACGAGTTCCCAATGCTTGCTGTAATGTCTGCCAGAATCTTGAAATAAATCTGCCATCCCTATCAGAGATAATAGAGATTGGTATTCCATGTCTGGAGATGACTTCCTTCAAATACAGTCGTGCTAACTTCTCCATCTTGTCATCTTCTCTTATTGGCAGGAAGTGTGCTGACTTGGTGAGGCGATCAACTATTACCCAAATAGTATCATAACCATTTGCAGTCCTTGGCAATTTAGTAATAAAATCAATGGTAATGTTTTCCCATTTCCATTCCGGGATCTCAGGTTGTTGTAGTAGACCTGATGGTTTCTGATGTTCAGCTTTGACCTTAGAACACGTCAAACATTCTCCTACATATTTAGCAATATCGGCTTTCACACCTGGCCACCAAAAATGTTTCTTAAGATCCTTGTACATCTTCCCCGTTCCAGGATGTATTGAGTATCTGGTTTTATGAGCTTCTCTAAGTACCATTTCTCTCATATCTCCAAATTTTGGTACCCAAATTCTTTCAGCCCTATACCGGGATCCATCTTCCCGAATATTAAGATGCTTCTCCGATCCTTTGGGTATTTCATCCTTTAAATTTCCCTCTTTTAAAACTCCGTGTTGCGCCTCCTTTATTTGAGTAGTAAGGTTAGTGTGAATCATTATATTCATAGATTTTACTCGAATGGGTTCTCTGTCCTTTCTGCTCAAGGCGTCGGCTACCACATTTGCATTCCCCGGGTGGTAACGAATCTCAAAGTCGTAATCATTCAACAATTCAATCCACCTACGCTGCCTCATATTCAGTTATTTCTGATTAAATATGTGTTGAAGACTTTTGTGGTCGGTATATATAATACTTTTGACCCCATATAAGTAGTGCCTCCAAGTCTTTAATGCAAAAACAACCGCGCCTAATTCCAAATCATGCGTCGTATAATTTTGCTGGTGAATTTCAATTGTCTAGACGCATAAGCAATCACCTTCGTCCGTTGCATTAATACACAACCGAGACCTTGCTTTGATGCGTCACAATAAATCACAAAATCATCATTCCCTTCAGGCAATGACAATATAGGTGTCGTAGTTAGCTTTTTCTTCAATAATTGAAACGCCTTCTCTTGTTCATCCTTCCATTCAAATTTCTTCCCTTTATGCGTTAATGCAGTCAAGGGTTTTGCTATTTTGGAGAAATCTTGGATGAATCTTCTGTAGTAACCAGCCAATCCTAAAAATTGAGGTATATGCTTCGGAGTTTTTGGGGTTTCCCACTTTTCAACGGTTTCGATCTTTGCCGGGTCCACCTGGATACCTTCTTTGTTCACTATGTGACCGAGGAATTGAACTTCTTCCAAACAAAATGCACACTTTTAAAACTTAGCGTACAGTTTTTCTTTCCTCAATACTTCTAGCACTTTTCTCAAATGTTCTTCGTGCTCTTGATCATTCTTTGAGTAAATAAGTATGTCATCGATGAAAACAATGACAAACTTGTCAAGATATGGCCCACACACTCGGTTCATAAGGTCCATGAACACAGCTGGTGCGTTAGTCAATCCAAACGGCATAACCATAAACTCGTAATGACCATAACGCGTCCTAAAAGCAGTTTTTGGAATATCATCCTCCTTTACTCGCATTTGATGATATCCAGAACGTAAATCGATCTTCGAATAAACCGACGAGCCTTGTAGTTGATCAAATAAGTCGTCAATTCTCGGCAGTGGATAACGGTTTTTGATGGTAAGTTTGTTCAACTCTCTGTAGTCAATACACAACCTAAATGTACCATCCTTCTTCTTGACAAACAAAACAGGAACTCCCCATGGTGATGTGCTTGGTCGAATAAAACTACGTTCTAATAGTTCTTGCAGTTGGCTTTGCAGTTCTTTCATCTCGCTGGGTGCGAGTCTATAAGAAGCACGAGATATTGGTGCAGCTCCTAGTACAAGATCTATTTGAAATTCAACAGATCGATGTGGAGGTAGTCCCAGTAATTCTTTTGGAAATACATCGGGAAATTCTTTTGCGACGGGAACATCATTGATGCTCTTTTCTTCAGTTTATACTTTCTCGACGTGTGCTAGAACAGCATAGCAACCTTTTCTTATTAGTTTTTGTGCCTTTAAATTACTAATAAGATGTAGCTTCATGTTGCCCTTTTCTTCGTACACCATTAAGAGTTCTCCTTCTTCTCGTACAATGCGAATTGCATTTTTATAACATACGATCTCTGCTTTCACCTTCTTCAGCCAGTCCATGCCAACTATTACATCAAAACTCCCTAACTCTACTGGTATCAAATCAATCTTAAATATTTCGCTACCCAGTTTAATTTCTCGATTCCGGCATATATTATCTGCTGAAATTAATTTACCGTTTGCTAATTCGAGTAAAAATTTACTATCCAACGGCGTCAATTGTAGTGACCCGAACTTTTCCATGTTTATATATATTAATTGAGATTGATATTTACATGATTAAATGTTTCCAACATGTTAAGCAATCAAACTTGTTAAGACTTGATTAATTGAAATATGTTTCATATAGACAATTGACCACCCAAGTTGACCGATGATTCACGAACGTTAAAACTTGTAAAAACTATATGATGACATATATATGGATATATATATAGTTAACATGATACTATGATAAGTAAACATATCATTAAGTATATTAACAATGAACTACATATGTAAAAACAAGACTACTAACTTAATGATTTTTAAACGAGACATATATGTAACGATTATCGTTGTAAAGACATTTAATGATATTCATACATGATAATATCATGATAATATAATAATTTAAAATCTCATTTGATATTATTAACATTGGGTTAACAACATTTAACAAGATCGTTAACCTAAAGGTTTCAAAACAACACTTACATGTAACGACTAACGATGACTTAACGACTCAGTTAAAATGTATATACATGTAGTGTTTTAATATGTATTTATACACTTTTGAAAGACTTCAATACACTTATCAAAATACTTCTACTTAACAAAAATGCTTACAATTACATCCTCGTTCAGTTTCATCAACAATTCTACTCGTTTGCACCCGTATTCGTACTCGTACAATACACAGCTTTTAGATGTATGTACTATTGGTATATACACTCCAATGATCAGCTCTTAGCAGCCCATGTGAGTCACCTAACACATGTGGGAACCATCATTTGGCAACTAGCATGAAATATCAAATAAAATTACAAAAATATGAGTAATCATTCATGACTTATTTACATGAAAATAAAATTACATATCCTTTATATCTAATCCATACATCAACGACCAAAAACACCTACAAACACTTTCATTCTTCAATTTTATTCATATAATTGATCTCTCTCAAGTTGTAAGTGTTCTTCATATATTCTACTAGTTCTAGTTACATAAAATCAAGAATACTTTCAAGTTTGCTAGCTCACTTCCAATCTTGTAAGATGATCATCCAACCTCAAGAAATCTTTATTTCTTACAGTAGGTTATCATTCTAATACAAGGTAATAATCATATTCAAACTTTGGTTCAATTTCTATAACTATAACAATCTTATTTCAAGTGATGATCTTACTTGAACTTGTTTTCGTGTCATGATTCTGCTTCAAGAACTTTGAGCCATCCAAGGATCCGTTGAAGCTAGATTTATTTTTCACATTTCCAGTAGGTTTATCCAAGGAACTTGAGGTAGTAATGATGTTCATAACATCATTCGATTCATACATATAAAGCTATCTTATTCGAAGGTTTAAACTTGTAATCACTAGAACATAGTTTAGTTAATTCTAAACTTGTTCGCAAATAAAAGTTAATCCTTCTAACTTGACTTTTAAAATCAACTAAACACATGTTCTATATCTATATGATATGCTAACTTAATGATTTAAAACCTGGAAACACGAAAAACACCGTAAAATCGGATTTACGCCGTTGTAGTAACACCGCGGGTTGTTTTGGGTTAGTTAATTAAAAACTATGATAAACTTTGATTTAAAAGTTGTTATTCTGAGAAAATGATTTTTATTATGAACATGAAACTATATCCAAAAATTATGGTTAAACTCAAAGTGGAAGTATGTTTTCTAAAATGGTCATCTAGACGTCGTTCTTTCGATTGAAATGACTTCCTTTAAAAAAATGACTTGTAACTTATTTTTCCGACTATAAACCTATACTTTTTCTGTTTGGATTCATAAAATAGAGTTTAATATGAAACCATAGCAATTTGATTCACTCAAAACGGATTTAAAATGAAGAAGTTATGGGTAAAACAAGATTGAATAATTTTTCTCATTTTAGCTACGTGAAAATTGGTAACAAATCTATTCCAACCATAACTTAATCAACTTGTATTATATATTATGTAATCTTGAGATACCATAGACACGTATACAATGTTTTGACCTATCATGTCGACACATCTATATATATTTCGGAACAACCATAGACACTCTATATGTGAATGTTGGAGTTAGCTATACAGGGTTGAGGTTGATTCCAAAACATATATAGTTTGAGTTGTGATCAATACTGAGATACGTATACACTGGGTCGTGGATTGATTCAAGATAATATTTATCGATTTATTTCTGTACATCTAACTGTGGACAACTAGTTGTAGTTTACTAACGAGGACAGCTGACTTAATAAACTTAAAACATCAAAATATATTAAAAGTTTTGTAAATATATTTTGAACATACTTTGATATATATGTATATATTGTTATAGGTTCGTGAATCAACCAGTGGCCAAGTCTTACTTCCCGACGAAGTAAAAATATGTAAAAGTGAGTTACAGTCCCACTTTTAAAATCTAATATTTTTGGGATGAGAATACATGCAGGTTTTATAAATGATTTACAAAATAGACACAAGTACGTGAAACTACATTCTATGGTTGAATTATCGAAATCGAGTATGCCCCTTTTATTAAGTCTAGTAATCTAAGAATTAGGGAACAGACACCTTAATTGACGCGAATCCTAAAGATAGATCTATTGGGCCTAACAAACCCCATCCAAAGTACCGGATGCTTTAGTACTTCGAAATTTATATCATATCCGAAGGGTGTCCCAGAATGATGGGGATATTCTTATATATATGCATCTTGTTAATGTCGGTTACCAGGTATTCACCATATGAATGATTTTTTTATCTCTATGTAAGGGATGTGTATTGAAATATGAAATCTTGTGGTCTATTGTTACGATTTGATATATATAGGTTAAACCTATAACTCACCAACATTTTTGTTGAAGTTTAAAGCATGTTTATTCTCAGGTGAATACTAAGAGCTTCCGCTGTTGCATACTAAAATAAGGACAAGATTTGGAGTCCATGTTTGTATGATATTGTGTAAAAACTGCATTCAAGAAACTGATTTCGATGTAACATATTTGTATTGTAAACCATTATGTAATGGTCATGTGTAAACAGGATATTTTAGATTATCATTATTTGATAATCTACGTAAAGCTTTTTAAACCTTTATTTATGAAATAAAGGTTATGGTTTGTTTTAAAAATGAATGCAGTCTTTGAAAAACGTCTCATATAGAGGTCAAAACCTCGCAACGAAATCAATTAATATGGAACGTTTTTAATCAATAAGAACGGGACATTTCAAAAGTATCAAAGGATTTAAAAATTTAGGGTTTCACTGAGATTAGAAATCAAAACAATTTTTGATAGGATATACTAAGGATTGAATAAGAGCGAAGATAATTTACAAATGTGAATGATATAAGGATTCCTTCTGGATTGTTGAGGATATTTATAATGAAGGAAAATATAACGATATCAAGGAATATTGAAGACATTTATAATGAGGAAAGAAGAATTCTATCTTTTTTTGAGCTTTTCCAACGTACGATTCTTTATCATCAAACTTTTGACTGTTACAGTCATCAATAGTTTTTGCTGTTTTATCAGTTCTTTTAATACGCTGAGAATTGATTTGTAAATTGGGGTGCTTATTCAGAATTTCAGAATGGAAGATCGTAATTCTAAAAGATACATGTTATATGTATACATATAACTGTTGATGTAGAAACGCTGCGAGATTCAAAATAATGATTGAAGCTTTTTGGTATGACAACTATCATCACAAAATGCAGATGGGCACATGATGGGGTTTCGAAAAATATAATGATTTTTCGAAAAGTCAAAGATCAATGAAGTTGCCGGTAAGTTTACTGATAATGTGATGAGATATAAAGGGTTCTTCGGTAACAATGACGAAAGGCAAACTTATATATCAAAGTTATAATAAGGCTAATCTGAATGAAAGTCGAAGTTGATTTGCTGGAGCTGTGACAAAATTGGCTAATTTTGGAAAGGTATTGTAAAGTTATTTTCGGTCATAATACGCCAATGGATCTGGCACAGTTTTGAATTCAAGGTATGGCTTTGAAAGATGTAGGAATCTAAAAGTGATGTCTTCTATTAAATCTTGACTTGGATTTTTGATCGGTCAAAATCCGAATATGAAATTATATTTGAATGAAAATAGTTGTTCTTTGGTGAACGGATACGTATATGTGCGGATTTGAGCAGTATTTTTAATGACTGCTGAATCTGAATTGAAGAATGTACAGTGTAACACATTAATGTGAAATCTAAATATTCCTCGGGTGTTACCTACCCGTTAAAATATTTTCACCATTAATAGTGTGTACAAAAGAATTTTTAATTACAATCTTTATGAAAATATACTTACATATATATTTTCTTCAGATGTAATCATGGATTTAATGAGTCAATATAATATTAAACTCATTTGATTTGCCGTTAGAACTATAATACATAATCTCTAAAACATTAGAGATTATATAATCGCCATGTAAAACGAAGATAAATGATGTAGAACGATATGTAGAACGAAAATAATCGATGTAGAACAAGATGTAGATCAAAGATTATGCTCGAGGTATAGATTGTGATATTGAGGTGTGTGATGTTGAAACTTAGGTTTTTGGTGGTACTAGTGTGGATGTTGGTGGTGCTGTTGGTGCTGGTGATGTTGCTGAAGCTGGTAAGTTTTGTACCATATTGTTCAAAGCCACTACTCGAGTGCTAAGCTCGTTGACTTCTTCTATAACTCCGGGATGATTGGCGGTTTGAACAAGAGAATGAATAAGGTTTAGAATTTGAGATAGTATATAATCATGACGAGATACTCGAGAAATGAGGGTGAAAATGGTGTTTCGGATTGGTTCGCCAGTGAGCGCTTTTTAAACCTTTATTTATGAAATAAAGGTTATGGTTTGTTTTAAAAATGAATGCAGTCTTTGAAAAACGTCTCATATAGAGGTCAAAACCTCGCAACGAAATCAATTAATATGGAACGTTTTTAATCAATAAGAACAGGACATTTCAGTTGGTATCCGAGCGTTGGTCTTAGAGAACCAGAAAATTTGCATTAGTGTGTCTTATCGAGTTTGTTAGGATGCATTAGTGAGTCTGGACTTCGACCGTGTTTTCTTTAAAAATGATTGCTTAACATTTTTGTTAGAAACTATATATTATTAACATGTATATATTATGTGATATATTAATCTCTTAACATGTTTGATATTGTGTGATAGATGTCTACCTCTAGCACAAATCCCATTGACTCACCTAATAATAACGAAGAGTCGAATATATATTGGACTGATTCACAAGTTCCCGAAGAAGAACCGGAAGAAGAATCAGAACCGGAAGAAGAATCAGAACCGGAAGAGGAGGAACCGGAGGAGGAAATAGAACCGGTGGGGGAAATAATAAAACGGTTAAGTAAAAGAAAATTCTCAACCAACCAACCAAGGTTAATTATGGTAAATGGTGTTTCCGCCAAGGAAGCAAAATATTGGGAGGATTACCAATTCTCCGATGAATCGGATTCCGACGAGAATTCCGATGATGTTATAGAAATTACCCCAACTGAATTTAAAAAGGCAAAAGAAAATAATAAGGGAAAGGGCATAAAAATAGAGAAATCTAATTCCAACCCCGATGAACTTTATATGTATCGTCAACCCCCGAAGCCCTTAAGTTGTAACAATGACCCGGGAACCTCTAAACCACCAGGTTTTTCTAAACCGTTGTGGAAAACGACAGCTCGTATTTGGGGAATATCATATATCCCTAGAAACTTGGCAAAACGAACCAAAACCGAAGAAGAAGAAACGAGCGAGTCGGAATAAGATAGTTGTATTCGTGTGGTGTAATATATGTAATATAGTGTGCTTATGCTTTATGATATATGTAAAAATTGCTTGTATTAATAAGTATTTTTTTTATGAATCTAACTCTTGTCTATTTTACAGTATAAAAACACAAAATGGATAGACAACCCAATATTTTAAGAGACCTACCCGGAGACATGATTGATGAAATCTTGTCTAGAGTCGGTCAGAATTCCTCGGCACAACTATTTAAGGCGAGATCAGTTTGTAAGACATTCGAAGAACGTTCCAAGAATGTCTTGGTTTATAAGAGACTTTCGTTTGAAAGATGGGGGATATCACATTGGGAAACCCATAAGTTACGATGTGTTTACTTTGACGTATATATTGCGGGGAACCCAAATGCTATTTTACGCAACGGGTTAAGAAATTATTTTGACTCAATGTATCCGAATATAGGACTTCATGATTTAGAAAAAGCGGCTAACATGCAACATAAAGAAGAATGCTATGCTTACGGGTTAGTAATGTTCGCTTCTCACCAAAGTGAGAAAAAGAACATCAGGCTACAACTATTAAACAAAACGTTCCCACAAGTGACGGAGTCGGTAATTGGGGTAAGAAATGAGGTTTTTAGGTTATTACGAGACCGTTGGTCATTACGTAACCCTCGTCCCTTTGACGACGTTACAACACGCTGTCTTATCAACGGCCATAACGGTTATGTTCCACAAGACCAAGGATGGGAAGTAGTCCTAGTAAAACCAGAATGCATGACTTGTTTCTGGACGTATGAATTACGTGTCTTTATTGCCTTTGCTGAACGACTTGTGTACTAGCTAGAATTATCTTCACAACTATCTTGTATCAAAGCTATTGTGTGCTATATTTCATGCTTTATGAAAAATAAGCGGTATTGTAAGTTTGTAAAATATTGTATAAAAGTTTGAACGCGAAATATTATTATAATCAGTTTTTCATATAGAATTGTAGTAGTTGAATTGTATATTAGCTACTAAGTATGAACTTAATGGGTAGGTACTACTCGAATTTAAACTTATAAAATGCTAATATGAAGAAAAAGCTTTTATAAATGAGTTCATATTATGCTACGAAATACTATTAACTACTCTTAATATTCTGTATGATTAACTTGTTCCATTTGACTATTTTGAAGGAAATGGCACCGACTACTCGACACACCGTGAATATGAATGAAGAGGAATTCCGTACTTTTCTAGCTTCAAACATAGCCGCAGTACAGGCTGCGCTACATACCAACAATAACCTTGGATCTAGCAGTACAGGAAATCGTGTAGGATGCACCTATAAAGAATTCACTGCCTGTAAACCTTTGGAATTTGATGGAACTGAAGGACCGATCGGATTGAAACGGTGGACCGAGAAGGTCGAATCGGTGTTTGCCATAAGTAAGTGTACTGAAGAGGAAAAAGTGAAGTACGCTACGCATACCTTCACAGGTTCTGCGTTAACATGGTGGAATACCTATCTAGAGCAAGTGGGACAAGATGATGCGTACGCACTACCGTGGTCAGCATTCAAGCACTTGATGAACGAGAAGTACCGTCCCAGAACCGAGGTCAATAAGCTCAAGATAGAACTTAGAGGGTTACGAACCCAAGGATTTGATATTACCACGTACGAAAGACGATTCACAGAATTGTGCCTATTGTGTCCGGGAGCGTTCGAAGATGAGGAAGAGAAGATCGACGCGTTTGTGAAAGGATTACCGGAAAGAATCCAAGAAGATATAAGTTCACACGAGCCCTCCTCCATACAACAGGCATGTAGAATGGCTCACAAACTAGTGAACCAGATTGAGGAAAGAATTAAAGAACAGACGGCTGAAGAGGCCAATGTGAAGCAAGTCAAAAGAAAGTGGGAGAAAAACGGTGATAAGAATCACCAATACAACAACAACAGCAATTACAACAATAATCGCAACAATTATCCCAACAATCGCAACATCAATCGCAACTACAACAAACGGCCCAACAACAACAACAACAACAACAACAGCAACTACAACAATCATCCCAACAACAATAATAACCGCAACAACAACAACAATCAGAAACAGCTATGCCAAAGGTGTGAAAAGTATCACTCGGGGTTCTGCACCAAATTTTGCAATAAGTGTAAAAGAAATGGTCATAGCGCGGCGAAGTGTGAGGTCTACGGACCAGGGGTTAATAGAACGAAAGGAACAAATGGTGTCGGAACGAGTAATGGCGGAGCAAGTAGTGTCGGAGCAAGTTTTGCCAATGTAGTTTGTTATAAATGTGGAAAACCGGGCCACATTATTAGAAATTTCCCGAACCAGGAGAACACGAATGGACAAGGCCGCAGAAGAGTTTTCAATATTAATGCGGCAGAGGCACATGAAGACCCGGAGCTTGTTACGGGTACATTTCTTATTGACAATAAATCTGCTTATATTTTATTTGATTCGGGTGCGGATAGAAGCTATATGAGTAGAGATTTTTGCGCTAAATTAAGTTGTCCATTGACGCCTTTGGATAGTAAATTTTTACTCGAATTAGCAAATGGTAAATTAATTTCAGCAGATAATATATGTCGGAATCGAGAAATTAAACTGGTTAGCGAAACATTTAAGATTGATTTGATACCAGTAGAGTTAGGGAGTTTTGATGTGATAATCGGTATGGACTGGTTGAAAGAAGTGAAAGCAGAGATCGTTTGTTACAAAAATGCAATTCACATTATACGAGAAAAAGGAAAACCCTTAATGGTGTACGGAGAAAAGGGCAACACGAAGCTACATCTTATTAGTAATTTGAAGGCATAAAAACTAATAAGAAAAGGTTGCTATGCTGTTCTAGCACACGTCGAGAAAGTACAAACTGAAGAAAAGAGCATCAATGATGTTCCCATTGCAAAAGAATTTCCCGATGTATTTCCGAAAGAATTACCGGGATTACCCCCACATCGATCCGTTGAATTTCAAATAGATCTTGTACCAGGAGCTGCACCAATAGGTCGTGCTCCTTATAGACTCGCACCCAGTGAGATGAAAGAACTGCAAAGCCAAATGCAAGAACTATTAGAACGTGGTTTCATTCGACCAAGCACATCACCATGGGGAGCTCCTGTTTTGTTTGTCAAGAAGAAGGATGGTACATTTAGGTTGTGTATCGACTACCGAGAGTTGAACAAACTTACCATCAAACACCGTTATCCACTGCCGAGAATTGACGACTTATTTGATCAACTACAAGGCTCGTCGGTTTATTCGAAGATCGATTTACGTTCTGGATATCATCAAATGCGATTAAAAGAGGATGATATTCCAAAAACTGCTTTTAGGATGCGTTATGGTCATTACGAGTTTATGGTTATGCCGTTTGGATTGACTAATGCACCAGCTGTGTTCATGGACCTTATGAACCGAGTGTGTGGGCCATATCTTGACAAGTTTGTCATTGTTTTCATCGATGACATACTTATTTACTCAAAGAATGATCAAGAGCACGAAGAACATTTGAGAAAAGTGCTAGAAGTATTGAGGAAAGAAAAACTGTACGCTAAGTTTTCAAAGTGTGCATTTTGGTTGGAAGAAGTTCAATTCCTCGGTCACATAGTGAACAAAGAAGGTATCCAGGTGGACCCGGAAAAGATCAAAACCTTTGAAAAGTGGGAAACCCCAAAAACTTCGAATCATATACGTCAATTTTTAGGATTGGCTGGTTACTACAGAAGATTCATCCAAGATTTCTCCAAAATAGCAAAACCCTTGACTGCATTAACGCATAAAGGGAAGAAATTTGAATGGAAGGATGAACAAGAGAAGGCGTTTCAATTATTGAAGAAAAAGCTAACTACGGCACCTATATTGTCATTGCCTGAAGGGAATGATGATTTTGTGATTTATTGTGACGCATCAAAGCAAGGTCTCAGTTGTGTATTAATGCAACGGACGAAGGTGATTGCTTATGCGTCTAGACAATTGAAGATTCACGAGCAAAATTATATGACGCATGATTTGGAATTAGGCGCGGTTGTTTTTGCATTAAAGACTTGGAGGCACAACTTATATGGGGTCAAAAGTATTATATATACCGACCACAAAAGTCTTCAACACATATTTAATCAGAAACAACTGAATATGAGGCATCGTAGGTGGATTGAATTATTGAATGATTACGACTTTGAGATTCGTTACCACCCGGGGAAGGCAAATGTGGTAGCCGACGCCTTGAGCAGGAAGGACAGAGAACCCATTCGAGTAAAATCTATGAATATAATGATTCACATTAACCTTACTACTCAAATAAAGGAGGCGCAACAAGGAGTTTTAAAACAGGGAAATTTAAAGGATAAAATACCCAAAGGATCGGAGAAGCAACTTAATATTCGGGAATACGGAACCCGGTATAGGGCTGAAAGGATTTGGGTACCAAAATTTGGAGATATGAGAGAAATGGTACTTAGAGAAGCTCATAAAACCAGATACTCAATACATCTTGGAACGGGGAAGATGTACAAGGATCTCAAGAAACATTTTTGGTGGCCGGGTATGAAAGCCGATGTTGCTAAATACGTAGGAGAATGTTTGACGTGTTCTAAGGTCAAAGCTGAGCATCAGAAACCATCAGGTCTACTTCAACAACCCGAAATTCCAGAATGGAAATGGGAAAACATTACCATGGATTTCATCACTAAATTGCCAAGGACTGCAAGTGGTTTTTATACTATTTGGGTAATAGTTGATCATCTCACCAAATCAGCACACTTCCTGTCAATAAGAGAAGATGACAAGATGGATAAGTTAGCATGACTGTATTTGAAGGAAGTTGTCTCCAGAAATGGAATACCAATCTCTATTATCTCTGATAGGGATGGCAGATTTATTTCAAGATTCTGGCAGACATTACAGCAAGCATTAGGAACTCGTCTAGACATGAGTACTGCTTATCATCCACAAACTGATGGGCAGAGAGAAAGGATGATACAAACGCTTGAAGACATGCTACGAGCATGTGTTATTGATTTCGGAAACAGTTGGGATCGACATCTACCATTAGCAGAATTTTCCTACAACAACAGCTACCATTCAAGCATTGAGATGGCGCCGTTTGAAGCACTTTATGGTAGAAAGTGCAGGTCTCCGATTTGTTGGAGTGAAGTGGGGGATAGACAGATTACGGGTCCAGAGATTATACAAGAAACTACCGAGAAGATCATCCAAATTCAACAACGGTTGAAAACCGCCCAAAGTCGACAAAAGAGCTACGCTGACATTAAAAGAAAAGATATAGAATTTGAAATTGGAGAGATGGTCATGCTTAAAGTTGCACCTTGGAAAGGCGTTGTTCGATTTGGTAAACGAGGGAAATTAAATCCAAGGTATATTGGACCATTCAAGATTATTGATCGTGTCGGACCAGTAGGTTACCGACTTGAGTTACCTCAACAACTCGCGGCTGTACATAACACTTTCCACGTCTCGAATTTGAAGAAATTTTTTGCTAAAGAAGATCTCACTATTCCGTTAGATGAAATACAAATCAACGAAAAACTTCAATTCATCGAAGAACCCGTCGAAATAATGGATCGTGAGGTTAAAAGACTTAAGCAAAACAAGATACCAATTGTTAAGGTTCGATGGAATGCTCGTAGAGGACCCGAGTTCACCTGGGAGTGTGAAGATCAGATGAAGAAGAAATACCCGCATCTATTTCCAGAAGATTCGTCAATACCTTCAACAGCTTAAAATTTCGGGACGAAATTTATTTAACGGGTAGGTACTGTAGTGACCCGAACTTTTCCATGTTTATATATATTAATTGAGATTGATATTTACATGATTAAATGTTTCCAACATGTTAAGCAATCAAACTTGTTAAGACTTGATTAATTGAAATATGTTTCATATAGACAATTGACCACCCAAGTTGACCGGTGATTCACGAACGTTAAAACTTGTAAAAACTATATGATGACATATATATGGATATATATATAGTTAACATGATACTATGATAAGTAAACATATCATTAAGTATATTAACAATGAACTACATATGTAAAAACAAGACTACTAACTTAATGATTTTTAAACGAGACATATATGTAACGATTATCGTTGTAAAGACATTTAATGATATTCATACATGATAATATCATGATAATATAATAATTTAAAATCTCATTTGATATTATAAACATTGGGTTAACAACATTTAACAAGATCGTTAACCTAAAGGTTTCAAAACAACACTTACATGTAACGACTAACGATGACTTAACGACTCAGTTAAAATGTATATACATGTAGTGTTTTAATATGTATTTATACACTTTTAAAAGACTTCAATACACTTATCAAAATACTTCTACTTAACAAAAATGCTTACAATTACATCCTCGTTCAGTTTCATCAACAATTCTACTCGTATGCACCCGTATTCGTACTCGTACAATACACAGTTTTTAGATGTATGTACTATTGGTATATACACTCCAATGATCAGCTCTTAGCAGCCCATGTGAGTCACCTAACATATGTGGGAACCATCATTTGGCAACTAGCATGAAGTATCTCATAAAATTACAAAAATATGAGTAATCATTCATGACTTATTTACATGAAAACAAAATTACATATCCTTTATATCTAATCCATACACCAACGACCAAAAACACCTACAAACACTTTCATTCTTCAATTTTATTCATCTAATTGATCTCTCTCAAGTTCTATCTTCAAGTTCTAAGTGTTCTTCATATATTCTACAAGTTCTAGTTACATAAAATCAAGAATACTTTCAAGTTTGCTAGCTCACTTCCAATCTTGTAAGGTGATCATCCAACCTCAAGAAATCTTTGTTTATTACAGTAGGTTATCATTCTAATACAAGGTAATAATCATATTCAAACTTTGGTTCAATTTCTATAACTATAACAATCTTATTTCAAGTGATGATCTTACTTGAACTTGTTTTCGTGTCATGATTCTGCTTCAAGAACTTCGAGCCATCCAAGGATCCGTTGAAGCTAGATCTATTTTTCTCATTTCCAGTAGGTTTATCCAAGGAACTTTATATAGTAATGATGTTCATAACATCATTCGATTCATACATATAAAGCTATCTTATTCGAAGGTTTAAACTTGTAATCACTAGAACATAGTTTAGTTAATTCTAAACTTGTTCGCAAATAAAAGTTAATCCTTCTAACTTGACTTTTAAAATCAACTAAGCACATGTTCTATATCTATATGATATGCTAACTTAATGATTTAAAACCTGGAAACACGAAAAACACCGTAAAATCGGATTTACGCCGTCGTAGTAACACCGCGGGCTGTTTTGGGTTAGTTAATTAAAAACTATGATAAACTTTGATTTAAAAGTTGTTATTCTGGGAAAATAATTTTTATTATGAACATAAAACTATATCCAAAAATTATGGTTAAACTCAAAGTGGAAGTATGTTTTCTAAAATGGTCATCTAGACGTCGTTCTTTCGACTGAAATGACTACCTTTACAAAAATAACTTGTAACTTATTTTTCTGACTATAAACCTATACTTTTTCTGTTTAGATTCATAAAATAGAGTTCAATATGAAACCATAGCAATTTGATTCACTCAAAACGGATTTAAAATGAAGAAGTTATGGGTAAAACAAGATTGGATAATTTTTCTCATTTTAGCTACGTGAAAATTGGTAACAAATCTATTCCAACCATAACTTAATCAACTTGTATTGTATATTATGTAATCTTGAGATACCATAGACACGTATACAATGTTTCGACCTATCATGTCGACACATCTATATATATTTCGGAACAACCATAGACACTCTATATGTGAATGTTGGAGTTAGCTATACAAGGTTGAGGTTGATTCCAAAATATATATAGTTTGAGTTGTGATCAATACTGAGATACGTATACACTGGGTCGTGGATTGATTCAAGATAATATTTATCAATTTATTTCTGTACATCTAACTGTGGACAACTAGTTGTAGTTTACTAACGAGGACAGCTGACTTAATAAACTTAAAACATCAAAATATATTAAAATTGTTGTAAATATATTTTGAACATACTTTGATATATATGTATATATTGTTATAGGTTCGTGAATCAACCAGTGGCCAAGTCTTACTTCCCGACGAAGTAAAAATCTGTGAAAGTGAGTTATAGTCCCACTTTTAAAATCTAATATTTTTGGGATGAGAATACATGCAGGTTTTATAAATGATTTACAAAATAGACACAAGTACGTGAAACTACATTCTATGGTTGAATTATTGAAAATGAATATGCCCCTTTTATTAAGTCTGGTAATCTAAGAATTAGGGAACAGACACCCTAATTGACGCGAATCCTAAAGATAGATCTATTGGGCCTAACAAACCCCATCCAAAGTACCAGATGCTTTAGTACTTCGAAATTTATATCATATCCCAAGGGTGTCCCGGAATGATGGGGATATTCTTATATATATGCATCTTGTTAATGTCGGTTACCAGGTGTTCACCATATGAATGATTTTTTATCTCTATGTATGGGATGTGTATTGAAATATGAAATCTTGTGGTCTATTGTTACGATTTGATATATATAGGTTAAACCTATAACTCACCAACATTTTTATTGACGTTTAAAGCATGTTTATTCTCAGGTGAATACTAAGAGCTTCCGCTGTTACATACTAAAATAAGGACAAGATTTGGAGTCCATGTTTGTATGATATTGTGTAAAAACTGCATTTAAGAAACTGATTTCGATGTAACATATTTGTATTGTAAACCATTATGTAATGGTCGTGTGTAAACAGGATAATTTAGATTATCATTATTTGATAATCTACGTAAAGCTTTTTAAACCTTTATTTATGAAATAAAGGTTATGGTTTGTTTTAAAAATGAATGCAGTCTTTGAAAAACGTCTCATATAGAGGTCAAAACCTCGCAACGAAATCAATTAATATGGAACGTTTTTAATCAATAAGAACGGGACATTTCATTCAATAGACAGCTTAATTTAGCACAAAAATCTCTACTCATATAGCTTCTATCCGCACCCGAATCAAATAAAACGTAAGCAGATTTATTGTCAATAAGAAACGTACCCGTAACAAGCTCCGGGTCTTCCTGTGCCTCTGTCGCATTAATATTGAAAATTCTTCCGCGGCCTTATCCATTCGTGTTCTTCTGGTTCAGGCAATTTCTAATAATGTGGCCCGGTTTTCCACATTTATAACAAACTACATTGGCATAACTTGCTTCGACACTACTTGCTCCGCCATTACTCGTTCCGACACCATTTGTTCCTTTCGTTCTATTAACCCCTGGTCCGTAGACCTCACACTTCGCCGAGCTATGACCATTTCTTTTACACTTGTTGCAAAATTTGGTGCAGAAACCCGAGTGATACTTTTCACACCTTTGGCATAGCTGCTTCTGATTGTTGTTGTTGTTGCGGTTGTTATTGTTATTGGGATGATTGTTGTAGTTGCTGTTGTTGTTGTTGTTGTTGTTGTTGTTGGGCCGTTTGTTGTACTTGCGATTGATGTTGCGATTGTTGGGATAATTGTTGCGATTATTATTGTAATTGCTGTTGTTGTTGTATTGGTGATTCTTATCACCGTTTTCCTCCCACTTTCTTTTGACTTGCATCACATTGGCCTCTTCAGTCGTCTGTTCTTTAATTCTTTCCTCAATCTGGTTCACTAGTTTGTGAGCCATTCTACATGGCTGTTGTATGGAGGCGGGCTCGTGTGAACTTATATCTTCTTGGATTCTTTCCGGTAATCCTTTCACAAACGCGTCGATCTTCTCTTCCTCATCTTCGAACGCTCCCGGACACAATCGGCACAATTCTGTGAATCGTCTTTCGTACGTGGTAATATCAAATCCTTGGGTTCGTAACCCTCTAAGTTCTGTCTTGAGCTTATTGACCTCGGTTCTGGGACGGTACTTCTCGTTCATCAAGTGCTTGAATGCTGACCACGATAGTGCGTACGCATCATCTTGTCCCACTTGCTCTAGATATGTATTCCACCATGTTAACGCAGAACCTGTGAAGGTATGTGTAGTGTACTTCACTTTGTCCTCTTCAGTACACTTACTTATGGCAAACACCGATTCGACCTTCTCGGTCCACTGTTTCAATCCGATCGGTCCTTCGGTTCCATCAAATTCCAAAGGTTTGCAGGCAGTGAATTCTTTGTAGGTGCATCCTACACGATTTTCTGTACTGCTAGATCCAAGGTTATTGTTGGTATGTAGCGCAGCCTGTACTGCGGCTATGTTTGAAGCTAGAAAAGTACGGAATTCCTCTTCATTCATATTCACGGTGTGTCGAGTAGTCGGTGCCATTTCCTTCAAAATAGTCAAATGGAACAAGTTAATCATACAGAATATTAAGAGTAGTTAATAGTATTTCGTAGCATAATATGAACTCATTTATAAAAGCTTTTTCTTCATATTAGCGTTTTATAAGTTTAAATTCGGGTAGTACCTACCCGTTAAGTTCATACTTAGTAGCTAATATACAATTCAACTACTACAATTCTATATGAAAAAACTGATTATAATAATATTTCGCGTTCAAACTTTTATACAATATTTTACAAACTTACAATACCGCTTATTTTACATAAAGCATGAAATATAGCACACAATAACTTTGATAAAAGATAGTTGTGAAGATAATTCTAGCTAGTACACAAGTCGTTCAGCAAAGGCAATAAAGACACGTAATTCATACGTCCAGAAACAAGTCATGCATTCTGGTTTTACTAGGACTACTTCCCATCCTTGGTCTTGTGGAACATAACCGTTATGGCCGTTGATAAGACAGCATGTTGTAACGTCGTCAAAGGGACGAGGGTTACGTAATGACCAACAGTCTCGTAATAACCTAAAAACCTCATTTCTTACCCCAATTACCGACTCCGTCACTTGTGGAAACGTTTTGTTTAATAGTTGTAGCCCGATGTTCTTTTTCTCACTTTGGTGAGAAGCGAACATTACTAACCCGTAAGCATAGCATGCTTCTTTATGTTGCATGTTAGCCGCTTTTTCTAAATCATGAAGTCCTATATTCGGATACATTGAGTCAAAATAATTTCTTAACCCGTTGCGTAAAATAGCATTTGGGTTCCCCGCAATATATGCGTCAAAGTAAACACATCGTAACTTATGGGTTTCCCAATGTGATATCCCCCATCTTTCAAACGAAAGTCTCTTATAAACCAAGACATTCTTGGAACGCTCTTCGAATGTCTTACAAACTGATTTCGCCGTAAATAGTTGTGCCGAAGAATTCTGACCGACTCTAGACAAGATTTCATCAATCATGTCTCCGGGTAGGTCTCTTAAAATATTGGGTTGTCTATCCATTTTGTGTTTTTAAACTGTAAAATAGACAAGAGTTAGATTCATAAAAAAATTACTTATTAATACAAGCAATTTTTACATATATCATAAAGCATAAGCACACTATATTACATATATTACACTACACGAATACAACTCTCTTATTCCGACTCGCTCGTTTCTTCTTCTTCGGTTTTGGTTCGTTTTGCCAAGTTTCTAGGGATATATGATGTTCCCCTAATACGAGCCGTCGTTTTCCACATTGGTTTAGAAAAACCTGGTGGTTTAGAGGTTCCCGGGTCATTGTTACAACTTAAGGGCTTCGGGGGTTGACGATACATATAAAGTTCATCGGGGTTGGAATTAGATTTCTCTATTTTTATGCCCTTTCCCTTATTATTTTCTTTTGCCTTTTTAAATTCAGTTGGGGTAATTTCTATAACATCATCGGAATTCTCGTCGGAATCCGATTCATCGGAGAATTGGTAATCCTCTCAATATTTTGCTTCCTTGGCGGAAACACCATTGACCATAATTAACCTTGGTCGGTTGGTTGAGGATTTTCTTTTACTTAACCGTTTTATTATTTCCCCCACCGGTTATATTTCCTCCTCCGGTTCCTCCTCTTCCGGTTCTGATTCTTCTTCCGGTTCCGACTCTTCTTCCGGTTCCTCTTCGAGAACTTGTGAATCAGTCCACGAATCATTCCAATTTACATTTGACTCTTCATTATTATTAGGTGAGTCAATGTGACTTGTTCTAGAGGTAGACATCTATCACATAATATCAAACGCGTTAAGAGATTAATATATCACATAATATTCACATGTTAAAAATATATAATTTCCAACAAAATTTGTTAAGCAATCATTTTTCAAGTAAACACGGTCGAAGTCCAGACTCACTAATGCATCCTAACAAACTCGATAAGACACACTAATGCAAAATTCTGGTTCTTTAAGACCAACGCTCGGATACCAACTGAAATGTCCCGTTCTTGTTGATTAAAAACGTTCCATATTAATTGATTTCGTTGCGAGATTTTGACCTCTATATGAGACGTTTTTCAAAGACTGCATTCATTTTTAAAACAAACCATAACCTTTATTTCATAAATAAAGGTTTAAAAAGCTTTACGTAGATTATCAAATAATGATAATCTAAAATATCCTGTTTACACACGACCATTACATAATGGTTTACAATACAAATATGTTACATCGAAATCAGTTTCTTGAATGCAGTTTTTACACAATATCATACAAACATGGACTCCAAATCTTGTCCTTATTTTAGTATGCAACAGCGGAAGCTCTTAGTATTCACCTGAGAATAAACATGCTTTAAACGTCAACAAAAATGTTGGTGAGTTATAGGTTTAACCTATATATATCAAATCGTAACAATAGACCACAAGATTTCATATTTCAATACACATCCCATACATAGAGATAAAAATCATTCATATGGTAAACACCTGGTAACCGACATTAACAAGAGGCATATATAAGAATATCCCCATCATTCCGGGACACCCTTCGGCTATGATATAAATTTTGAAGTACTAAAGCATCCGGTACTTTGGATGGGGTTTGTTAGGCCCAATAGATCTATCTTTAGGATTCGCGTCAATTAGGGTGTCTGTTCCCTAATTCTTAGATTACCAGACTTAATAAAAAGGGGCATATTCGATTTCGATAATTCAACCATAGAATGTAGTTTCACGTACTTGTGTCTATTTTATAAATCATTTATAAAACTTGCATGTATTCTCATCCCAAAAATATTAGATTTTAAAAGTTGGACTATAACTCACTTTTACAGATTTTTACTTCGTCGGGAAGTAAGACTTGGCCACTGGTTGATTCACGAACCTATAACAATATATACATATATATCAAAGTATGTTCAAAATATATTTACAACACTTTTAATATATTTTGATGTTTTAAGTTTATTAAGTCAGCTGTCCTCGTTAGTAACCTACAACTAGTTGTCCACAGTTAGATGTACAGAAATAAATCGATAAATATTATCTTGAATCAATCCACGACCCAGTGTATACGTATCTCAGTATTGATCACAACTCAAACTATATATATTTTGGAATCAACCTCAACCCTGTATAGCTAACTCCAACATTCACATATAGAGTGTCTATGGTTGTTCTGAAATATATATAGATGTGTCGACATGATAGGTCGAAACATTGTATACGTGTCTATGGTATCTCAAGATTACATAATATACAATACAAGTTGATTAAGTTATGGTTGGAATAGATTTGTTACCAATTTTTCACGTAGCTAAAATGAGAAAAATTATCCAATCTTGTTTTACCCATAACTTCTTTATTTTAAATCCATTTTGAGTGAATCAAATTGCTATGGTTTCATATTGAACTCTATTTTATGAATCTAAACAGAAAAAGTATAGTTTTATAGTATGAAAAATAAGTTACAAGTTGTTTTTGTAAAGGTAGTCATTTTCAGTCGAAAGAACGACGTCTAGATGACCATTTTAGAAAACATACTTCCACTTTGAGTTTAACCATAATTTTTGGATATAGTTTCATGTTCATAATAAAAATCATTTTCCCAGAATAACAACTTTTAAATCAAAGTTTATCATAGTTTTTAATTAACTAACCCAAAACAGCCCGCGGTGTTACTACGACGGCGTAAATCCGGTTTTACGGTGTTTTTCGTGTTTCCAGGTTTTAAATCATTAAGTTAGCATATCATATAGATATAGAACATGTGTTTAGTTGATTTTAAAATTCAATTTAGAAGGATTGACTTTTATTTGCGAACAAGTTTAGAATTAACTAAACTATGTTCTAGTGATTACAAGTTTAAAACTTCGAATAAGATAGCTTTATATGTATGAATCGAATGATGTTATGAACATCATTACTACCTCAAGTTCCTTGGATAAACCTACTGGAAATAATAAAAATAGATCTAGCTTCAAAGGATCCTTGGATGGCTTGAAAGTTCTTGAAGCAGAATCATGACACGAAAACAATTTCAAGTAAGATTTCCACTCGAAATAAGATTGTTATAGTTATAGAAATTGAATTAAAGTTTGAATATGATTATTACATTATATTAGAAAGATAACCTACTGT
Organism: Rutidosis leptorrhynchoides; assembly: GCF_046630445.1. Lineage (NCBI taxonomy): Eukaryota > Viridiplantae > Streptophyta > Magnoliopsida > Asterales > Asteraceae > Rutidosis > Rutidosis leptorrhynchoides. Next base: position 400,517,717 of record NC_092333.1, read on the forward strand.
AAGTAACAAAGGTTTCTTGATCTTGGATGATTACTTGGAATGGATTTAGAAAACTTGGAAGTAAACTTGCAATCTTGGAAGTATTCTTGATTTTATGAAACTAGAACTTTTGGAATTTATGAAGAACACTTAGAACTTGAAGATATAACTTGAGAGAGATCAATTAGATGAAGAAAATTGAAGAATGAAAGTGTTTGTAGGTGTTTTTGGTCGTTGGTGTATGGATTAGATATAAAGGATATGTAATTTTGTTTTCATGTAAATAAGTCATGAATGATTACTCATATTTTTGTAATTTTATGAGATATTTCATGCTAGTTGCCAAATGATGGTTCCCACATGTGTTAGGTGACTCACATGGGCTGCTAAGAGCTGATCATTAGATTGTATATACCAATAGTACATACATCTAAAAGCTGTGTATTATACGAGTACGAATACGGGTTCATACGAGTAGAATTGTTGATGAAACTGAACTAGGATGTAATTGTAAGCATTTTTGTTAAGTAGAAGTATTTTGATAAGTGTCTTGAAGTCTTTCAAAAGTGTATGAATACATATTAAAACACTACATGTATATACATTTTAACTGAGTCGTTAAGTCATCGTTAGTTATTACATGTAAATGTTGTTTTGAAACCTTTAGGTTAACGATCTTGTTGAATGTTGTTAACCCATTGTTTATTATAACAAATGAGATGTTAAATTGTTATATTATCATGATATTATGATATATAATATATCTTAGTATGATATATATACAGTTAAATGTCGTTACAACGATAATCATTACATATATGTCTCGTTTCGAAATCATTAAGTTAGTAGTCTTATTTTTACATATGTATTTCATTGTTAATACACTTAATAATATATTTACTTATCATTTAATATAATTAACCAAGTGTATCAATATCTTAATATGATTCATATGTACCTAGTAAGACGTTGTTATAACGATAATCGTTATATATATCGTTTTCGAGTTTCTTAAATTAATAGTCTCATTTTTATGTATATAATGAAATGTCCCGTTCTTATTGATTAAAAACGTTCCATATTAATTGATTTCGTTGCGAGGTTTTGACCTCTATATGAGACGTTTTTCAAAGACTGCATTCATTTTTAAAACAAACCATAACCTTTATTTCATAAATAAAGGTTTAAAAAGCTTTACGTAGATTATCAAATAATGATAATCTAAAATATCCTGTTTACACACGACCATTACATAATGGTTTACAATACAAATATGTTACATCGAAATCAGTTTCTTGAATGCAGTTTTTACACAATATCATACAAACATGGACTCCAAATCTTGTCCTTATTTTAGTATGCAACAGCGGAAGCTCTTAATATTCACCTGAGAACAAACATGCTTTAAACGTCAACAAAAATGTTGGTGAGTTATAGGTTTAACCTATATATATCAAATCATAATAATAGACCACAAGATTTCATATTTCAATACACATCCCATACATAGAGATAAAAATCATTCATATGGTGAACACCTGGTAACCGACATTAACAAGATGCATATATATAAGAATATCCCCATCATTCCGGGACACCCTTCGGATATGATATAAATTTCAAAGTACTAAAGCATCCGGTACTTTGGATGGGGTTTGTTTGGCCCAATAGATCTATCTTTAGGATTCGCGTCAATTAGGGTGTCTGTTCCCTAATTCTTAGATTACCAGACTTAATAAAAAGGGGCATATTCGATTTCGATAATTCAACCATAGAATGTAGTTTCACGTACTTGTGTCTATTTTGTAAATCATTTATAAAACCTGCATGTATTCTCATCCCAAAAATATTAGTTTTTAAAAGTGGGACTATAACTCACTTTCACAGATTTTTACTTCGTCGGGAAATAAGACTTGGCCACTGGTTGATTCACGAACCTATAACAATATATACATATATATCAAAGTATGTTCAAAATATATTTACAACACTTTTAATATATTTTGATGTTTTAAGTTTATTAAGTCAGCTGTCCTCGTTAGTAACCTACAACTAGTTGTCCACAGTTAGATGTACAGAAATAAATCGATAAATATTATCTTGAATCAATCCACGACCCAGTGTATACGTATCTCAGTATTGATCACAACTCAAACTATATATATTTTGGAATCAACCTCAACCCTGTATAGCTAACTCCAACATTCACATATAGAGTGTCTATGGTTGTTCCGAAATATATATAGATGTGTCGACATGATAGGTCGAAACATTGTATACGTGTCTATGGTATCTCAAGATTACATAATATACAATACAAGTTGATTAAGTTATGGTTGGAATAGATTTGTTACCAATTTTCACGTAGCTAAAATGAGAAAAATTATCCAATATTGTTTTACCCATAACTTCTTCATTTTAAATCCGTTTTGAGTGAATCAAATTGCTATGGTTTCATATTGAACTCTATTTTATGAATCTAAACAGAAAAAGTATAGGTTTATAGTCGGAAAAGTAAGTTACAAGTCGTTTTTGTAAAGGTAGTCATTTCAGTCGAAAGAACGACGTCTAGATGACCATTTTAGAAAACATACTTCCACTTTGAGTTTAACCATAATTTTTGGATATAGTTTCATGTTCATAATAAAAATCATTTTCTCAGAATAACAACTTTTAAATCAAAGTTTATCATAGTTTTTAATTAACTAACCCAAAACAGCCCGCGGTGTTACTACGACGGCGTAAATCCGGTTTTACGGTGTTTTTCGTGTTTCCAGGTTTTAAATCATTAAGTTAGCATATCATATAGATATAGAACATGTTTTTAGTTGATTTTAAAAGTCAAGTTAGAAGGATTAACTTTTGTTTGCGAACAAGTTTAGAATTAACTAAACTATGTTCTAGTGATTACAAGTTTAAACCTTCGAATAAGATAGCTTTATATGTATGAATCGAATGATGTTATGAACATCATTACTACCTTAAGTTCCTTGGATAAACCTACTAGAAAAGAGAAAAATGGATCTAGCTTCAATGGATCCTTGGATGGCTCGAAGTTCTTGAAGCAGAATCATGACACGAAAACAAGTTCAAGTAAGATCATCACTTGAAATAAGATTGTTATAGTTATAGAAATTGAACCAAAGTTTGAATATGATTATTACCTTGTATTAGAATGATAACCTACTGTAAGAAACAAAGATTTCTTGAGGTTGGATGATCACCTTAAAAGATTGGAAGTGAGCTAGCAAACTTGAAAGTATTCTTGATTTTATGAAACTAGAACTTTTGGAATTTATGAAGAACACTTAGAACTTGAAGATAGAACTTGAGAGAGATCAATTAGATGAAGAAAATTGAAGAATGAAAGTGTTTGTAGGTGTTTTTGGTCGTTGGTGTATGGATTAGATATAAAGGATATGTAATTTTGTTTTCATGTAAATAAGTCATGAATGATTACTCATATTTTTGTAATTTTATGAGATATTTCATGCTAGTTGCCAAATGATGGTTCCCACATGTGTTAGGTGACTCACATGGGCTGCTAAGAGCTGATCATTGGAGTGTATATACCAATAGTACATACATCTAAAAGCTGTGTATTGTACGAGTACGAATACGGGTGCATACGAGTAGAATTGTTGATGAAACTGAACGAGGATGTAATTGTAAGCATTTTTGTTAAGTAGAAGTATTTTGATAAGTGTATTGAAGTCTTTCAAAAGTTTATAAATACATATTAAAACACTACATGTATATACATTTTAACTGAGTCGTTAAGTCATCGTTAGTCGTTACATGTAAGTGTTGTTTTGAAACCTTTAGGTTAACGATCTTGTTAAATGTTGTTAACCCAATGTTTATAATATCAAATGAGATTTTAAATTATTATATTATCATGATATTATCATGTATGAATATCTCTTAATATGATATATATACATTAAATGTCTTTACAACGATAATCGTTACATATATGTCTCGTTTAAAAATCATTAAGTTAGTAGTCTTGTTTTTACATATGTAGTTCATTGTTAATATACTTAATGATATGTTTACTTATCATAGTATCATGTTAACTATATATATATCCATATATATGTCATCATATAGTTTTTACAAGTTTTAACGTTCGTGAATCACCGGTCAACTTGGGTGGTCAATTGTCTATATGAAACATATTTCAATTAATCAAGTCTTAACAAGTTTGATTGCTTAACATGTTGGAAACATTTAATCATGTAAATATCAATCTCAATTAATATATATAAACATGGAAAAGTTCGGGTCACTACAGTACCTACCCGTTAAATAAATTTCGTCCCGAAATTTTAAGCTGTTGAAGGTGTTGACGAATCTTCTGGAAATAGATGCGGGTATTTCTTCTTCATCTGATCTTCACGCTCCCAGGTGAACTCGGGTCCTCTACGAGCATTCCATCGAACCTTAACAATTGGTATCTTGTTTTGCTTAAGTCTTTTAACCTCACGATCCATTATTTCGACGGGTTCTTCGATGAATTGAAGTTTTTCGTTGATTTGGATTTCATATAACGGAATAGTGAGATCTTCTTTAGCAAAACATTTCTTCAAATTCGCGACGTGGAAAGTGTTATGTACAGCCGCGAGTTGTTGAGGTAACTCTAGTCGGTAAGCTACTGGTCCGACACGATCAATAATCTTGAATGGTCCAATATACCTTGGATTTAATTTCCCTCATTTACCAAATCGAACAACGCCTTTCCAAGGTGCAACTTTAAGCATGACCATCTCTCCAATTTCAAATTCTATATCTTTTCTTTTAATGTCAGCGTAGCTCTTTTGTCGACTTTGGGCGGTTTTCAACCGTTGTTGAATTTGGATGATCTTCTCGGTAGTTTCTTGTATAATCTCCGTACACGTAATCTGTCTATCCCCCACTTCACTCCAACAAATTGGAGACCTGCACTTTCTACCATAAAGTGCTTCAAACGGCACCATCTCAATGCTTGAATGGTAGCTGTTGTTGTAGGAAAATTCTGCTAACGGTAGATGTCGATCCCAATTGTTTCCGAAATCAATAACACATGCTCGTAGCATGTCTTCAAGCGTTTGTATCGTCCTTTCGCTCTGCCCATCAGTTTGTGGATGATAGGCAGTACTCATGTCTAGACGAGTTCCTAATGCTTGCTGTAATGTCTGCCAGAATCTTGAAATAAATCTGCCATCCCTATCAGAGATAATAGAGATTGGTATTCCATGTCTGGAGACGACTTCCTTCAAATACAGTTGTGCTAACTTCTCCATCTTGTCATCTTCTCTTATTGGCAGGAAGTGTGCTGATTTGGTGAGACGATCAACTATTACCCAAATAGTATCAAAACCACTTGCAGTCCTTGGCAATTTAGTGATGAAATCCATGGTAATGTTTTCCCATTTCCATTCCGGGATTTCGGGTTGTTGAAGTAGACCTGATGGTTTCTGATGCTCAGCTTTGACCTTAGAACACGTCAAACATTCTCCTACGTATTTAGCAACATCGGCTTTCATACCCGGCCACCAAAAATGTTTCTTGAGATCCTTGTACATCTTCCCCGTTCCAGGATGTATTGAGTATCTGGTTTTATGAGCTTCTCTAAGTACCATTTCTCTCATATCTCCAAATTTTGGTACCCAAATCCTTTCAGCCCTATACCGGGTTCCGTCTTCCCGAATATTAAGATGCTTCTCCGATCCTTTGGGTATTTCATCCTTTAAATTTCCCTCTTTTAAAACTCCTTGTTGTGCCTCCTTTATTTGAGTAGTAATGTTATTATGAATCATTATATTCATAGATTTTACTCGAATGGGTTCGCTGTCCTTCCTGCTCAAGGCATCGGCTACCACATTTGCCTTCCCCGGGTGGTAACGAATCTCAAAGTCATAATCATTCAATAATTCAATCCACCTACGCTGCCTCATATTCAGTTGTTTCTGATTAAATATGTGTTGAAGACTTTTGTGGTCGGTATATATAATACTTTTGACCCCATATAAGTAGTACCTCCAAGTCTTTAATGCAAAAACAACCGCGCCTAATTCCAAATCATGCGTCGTATAATTTTGTTCGTGAATCTTCAATTGTCTAGACGCATAAGCAATCACCTTCGTTCGTTGCATTAATACACAACCGAGACCTTGCTTTGATGCATCACAATAAATCACAAAATCATCATTCCCTTCAGGCAATGACAATATAGGTGCCGTAGTTAGCTTTTTCTTCAATAACTGAAACGCTTTCTCTTGTTCATCATTCCATTCAAATTTCTTCCCTTTATGCGTTAATGCAGTCAAGGGTTTTGCTATCCTGGAAAAGTCTTGAATGAACCTTCTGTAGTAACCAGCTAGTCCTAAAAACTGGCGTATGTGTTTCGGAGTTTTCGGGGTTTCCCACTTTTCAACAGTTTCTATCTTTGCCGGATCCACCTTAATACCTTCTTTGTTCACTATGTGACCGAGGAATTGAACTTCTTCCAACCAAAATGCACACTTTGAAAACTTAGCGTACAATTCTTCCTTCCTCAATACTTCTAACACCTTTCTCAAATGTTCACCGTGTTCTTGGTCATTCCTTGAGTAAATAAGTATGTCATCAATGAAAACAATGACAAACTTGTCAAGGTATGGTCCACACACTCGGTTCATAAGGTCCATGAACACAGCTGGTGCATTAGTTAAACCAAACGGCATGACCATAAACTCGTAATGACCGTAACGTGTTCTGAAAGCAGTCTTTGGAATATCATCTTCTTTCACCCGCATTTGATGATACCCGGAACGTAAGTCAATCTTTGAATAAACAGACGAGCCTTGTAGTTGATCAAATAAGTCATCGATTCTCGGTAGTGGGTAGCGGTTCTTGATGGTAAGTTTGTTCAACTCTCGGTAGTCGATACACAACCTGAATGTACCATCTTTCTTCTTGACAAACAAAACAGGAGCTCCCCACGGTGATGTGCTTGGTCGAATGAAACCACGCTCTAAAAGTTCTTGTAATTGGCTTTGTAGTTCTTTCATCTCGCTGGGTGCGAGTCTGTAAGGAGCACGAGCTATTGGTGCAGCTCCTGGTACAAGATCTATTTGAAATTCAACGGATCGATGTGGGGGTAATCCCGGTAATTCTTTCGGAAATACATCAGGAAATTCTTTTGCGACGGGAACATCATTGATGCTCTTTTATTCAGTTTGTACTTTCTCGACGTGTGCTAGAACAGCATAGCAACCTTTTCTTATTAGTTTTTGTGCCTTCAAATTACTAATAAGATGTAGCTTCGTGTTGCCCTTTTCTCCGTACACCATTAAGTGTTTTCCTTTTTTTCGTATAATGCGAATTGCATTTTTGTAACAAACGATCTCCGCTTTCACTTCTTTCAACCAGTCCATACCGATTATCACATCAAAACTCCCTAACTCTACTGGTATCAAATCAATCTTAAATGTTTCGCTAACCAGTTTAATTTCTCGATTCCGACATATATTATCTGCTGAAATTAATTTACCATTTGCTAATTCGAGTAAAAATTTACTATCCAAAGGCGTCAATGGACAACTTAATTTAGCACAAAAATCTCTACTCATATAGCTTCTATCCGCACCCGAATCAAATAAAACGTAAGCAGATTTATTGTCAATAAGAAACGTACCCGTAACAAGCTCCGGGTCTTCCTGTGCCTCTGCCGCATTAATATTGAAAACTCTTCCACGGCCTTGTCCATTCGTGTTCTCCTGGTTCGGGCAATTTCTAATAATGTGGCCCAGTTTTCCACATTTATAACAAACTACATTGGCATAACTTGCTCCGACACTACTTGCTCCGCCATTACTCGTTCCAACACCATTTGTTCCTTTCGTTCTATTAACCCCTGGTCCGTAGACCTCACACTTCGCCGCGCTATGACCATTTCTTTTACACTTGTTGCAAAATTTGGTGCAGAACCCCGAGTGATTCTTTTCACACCTTTGGCATAGCTGCTTCTGATTGTTGTTGTTGTTGCGGTTATTATTGTTGTTGGGATGATTGTTGTAGTTGCTGTTGTTGTTGTTGTTGTTGTTGTTGTTGTTGTTGTTGGGCCGTTTGTTGTAGTTGCGATTGATGTTGCGATTGTTGGGATAATTGTTGCGATTATTGTTGTAATTGCTGTTGTTGTTGTATTGGTGATTCTTATCACCGTTTTCCTCCCACTTTCTTTTGACTTGCTTCACATTGGCCTCTTCAGCAGTCTGTTCTTTAATTCTTTCTTCAATTTGGTTCACGAGTTTGTGAGCCATTCTACATGCCTGTTGTATGGAGGCGGGCTCGTGTGAACTTATATCTTCTTGGATTCTTTCCGGTAATCCTTTCACAAACGCGTCGATCTTCTCTTCCTCATCTTCGAATGCTCCCAGACACAATAGGCACAATTCTGTGAATCGTCTTTCGTACGTGATCAAATCCTTGGGTTCGTAACCCTCTAAGTTCTGTCTTGAGCTTATTGACCTCGGTTCTGGGACGGTACTTCTCGTTCATCAAGTGCTTGAATGCTGACCACGGTAGTGCGTACGCATCGTCTTGTCCCACTTGCTCTAGATAGGTATTCCACCATGTTAACGCAGAACCTGTGAAGGTAAGCGTAGCGTACTTTACTTTGTCCTCTTCAGTACACTTACTTATGGCAAACACCGATTCGACCTTCTCGGTCCACCGTTTCAATCCGATCGGTCCTTCGGTTCCATCAAATTCCAAAGGTTTGCAGGCAGTGAATTCTTTGTAGGTGCATCCTACACGATTTCCTGTACTGCTAGATCCAAGGTTATTGTTGGTATGTAGCGCAGCCTATACTGCGGCTATGTTTGAAGCTAGAAAAGTACGGAATTCCTCTTCATTCATATTCACGGTGTGTCGAGTAGTCGGTGCCATTTCCTTCAAAATAGTTAAATGGAACAAGTTAATCATACAGAATATTAAGAGTAGTTAATAGTATTTCGTAGCATAATATGAACTCATTTATAAAAGCTTTTTCTTCATATTAGCGTTTTATAAGTTTAAATTCGGGTAGTACCTACCCGTTAAGTTCATACTTAGTAGCTAATATACAATTCAACTACTACAATTCTATATGAAAAACTGATTATAATAATATTTCGCGTTCAAACTTTTACACAACATTTTACAAACTTACAATACCGCTTATTTTACATATAGCATGAAATATAGCACACAATAAATTTGATACAAGATGGTTGTGAAGATAATTCAAGCTAGTACACAAGTCGTTCAGCAAAGGCAATAAAGACACGTAATTCATACGTCCAGAAACAAGTCATGCATTCTGGTTTTACTAGGACTACTTCCCATCCTTGGTCTTGTGGAACATAACCGTTATGGCCGTTGATAAGACAGCGTGTTGTAACGTCGTCAAAGGGACGAGGGTTACGTAATGTCCAACAGTCCCGTAACAATCTAAAAACCTCATTTCTTACCCCAATTACCGACTCCTTCACTTGTGGGAACGTTTTGTTTAATAGTTGTAGCCCGATGTTCTTGTTCTCACTTTGGTGAGAAGCGAACATTACTAATCCGTAAGCATAACATGCTTCTTTATGTTGCATGTTAGCCGCTTTTTCTAAATCACGAAGTCCAATATTCGGATATATTGAGTCAAAATAATTTCTTAACCCATTGCGTAAAATAGCATTTGGGTTCTCCGCAATATATGCGTCAAAGTAAACACATCGTAACTTATGGATTTCCCAATGTGATATCCCCCATCTTCCGAACGAAAGCCTTTTATAAACCAAGGCATTCTTGGAACGTTCTTCGAATGTCTTACAAACTGATCTCGCCTTAAATAGTTGTGCCGAAGAATTCTGACCGACTCTAGACAAGATTTCATCAATCATGTCTCCGGGTAGGTCTCTTAAAATATTGGGTTGTCTATCCATTTTGTGTTTTTATACTGTAAAATAGACAAGAGTTAGATTCATAAAAAAAAAATACTTATTAATACAAGCAATTTTTACATATATCATAAAGCATAAGCACACTATATTACATATATTACACCACACGAATACAACTATCTTATTCCGACTCGCTTGTTTCTTCTTCTTCGGTTTTGGTTCGTTTTGCCAAGTTTCTAGGGATATATGATGTTCCCCTAATACGAGCCGTCGTGATCCACATTGGTTTAGAAAAACCTGGTGGTTTAGAGGTTCCCGGGTCATTGTTACAACTTAAGGACTTCGGGGGTTGACGATACATATAGAGTTCATCGGGGTTGGAATTAGATTTCTCTATTTTTATGCCCTTTCCCTTATTATTTTCTTTTGCCTTTTTAAATTCAGTTGGGGTAATTTCTATAACATCATCGGAATTCTCGTCGGAATCCGATTCATCGGAGAATTGGTAATCCTCCCAATATTTTGCTTCCTTGGCGGAAACACCATTGACCATAATTAACCTTGGTCGGTTGGTTGAGGATTTTCTTTTACTTAACCGTTTTATTATTTCCCCCACCGGTTCTATTTCTTCATCCGGTTCCGATTCTTCTTCCGGTTCCGATTCTTCTTCCGGTCCCGACTCTTCTTCCGGTTCCTCTTCGGGAACTTGTGAATCAGTCCACGAATCATTCCAATTTACATTTGACTCTTCATTATTATTAGGTGAGTCAATAGGACTTGTTCTAGAGGTAGACATCTATCACATAATATCAAACGCGTTAAGAGATTAATATATCACATAATATTCACATGTTAAAAATATATAGTTTCCAACAAAATTTGTTAAGCAATCATTTTTCAAGTAAACACGGTCGAAGTCCAGACTCACTAATGCATCCTAACAAACTCGATAAGACACACTAATGCAAAATTCTGGTTCTCTAAGACCAACGCTCGGATACCAACTGAAATGTCCCGTTCTTATTGATTAAAAACGTTCCATATTAATTGATTTCGTTGCGAGGTTTTGACCTCTATATGAGACGTTTTTCAAAGACTGCATTCATTTTTAAAACAAACCATAACCTTTATTTCATAAATAAAGGTTTAAAAAGCTTTACGTAGATTATCAAATAATGATAATCTAAAATATCCTGTTTACACACGACCATTACATAATGGTTTACAATACAAATATGTTACATCGAAATCAGTTTCTTGAATGCAGTTTTTACACAATATCATACAAACATGGACTCCAAATCTTGTCCTTATTTTAGTATGCAACAGCGGAAGCTCTTAATATTCACCTGAGAATAAACATGCTTTAAACGTCAACAAAAATGTTGGTGAGTTATAGGTTTAACCTATATATATCAAATCATAATAATAGACCACAAGATTTCATATTTCAATACACATCCCATACATAGAGATAAAAATCATTCATATGGTGAACACCTGGTAACCGACATTAACAAGATGCATATATATAAGAATATCCCCATCATTCCGGGACACCCTTCGGATATGATATAAATTTCGAAGTACTAAAGCATCCGGTACTTTGGATGGGGTTTGTTAGGCCCAATAGATCTATCTTTAGGATTCGCGTCAATTAGAGTGTCTGTTCCCTAATTCTTAGATTACCAGACTTAATAAAAAGGGGCATATTCGATTTCGATAATTCAACCATAGAATGTAGTTTCACGTACTTGTGTCTATTTTGTAAATTATTTATAAAACCTGCATGTATTCTCATCCCAAAAATATTAGTTTTTAAAAGTGGGACTATAACTCACTTTCACAGATTTTTACTTCGTCGGGAAGTAAGACTTGGCCACTGGTTGATTCACGAACCTATAACAATATATACATATATATCAAAGTATGTTCAAAATATATTTACAACACTTTTAATATATTTTGATGTTTTAAGTTTATTAAGTCAGCTGTCCTCGTTAGTAACCTACAACTAGTTGTCCACAGTTAGATGTACAGAAATAAATCGATAAATATTATATTGAATCAATCCACGACCCAGTGTATACGTATCTCAGTATTGATCACAACTCAAACTATATATATTTTGGAATCAACCTCAACCCTGTATAGCTAACTCCAACATTCACATATAGAGTGTCTATGGTTGTTCCGAAATATATATAGATGTGTCGACATGATAGGTCGAAACATTGTATACGTGTCTATGGTATCTCAAGATTACATAATATACAATACAAGTTGATTAAGTTATGGTTGGAATAGATTTGTTACCAATTTTCACGTAGCTAAAATGAGAAAAATTATCCAATCTTGTTTTACCCATAACTTCTTCATTTTAAATCCGTTTTGAGTGAATCAAATTGCTATGGTTTCATATTGAACTCTATTTTATGAATCTAAATAGAAAAAGTATAGGTTTATAGTCGGAAAAGTAAGTTACAAGTCGTTTTTGTAAAGGTAGTCATTTCAGTCGAAAGAACGACGTCTAGATGACCATTTTAGAAAACATACTTCCACTTTGAGTTTAACCATAATTTTTGGATATAGTTTCATGTTCATAATAAAAATCATTTTCTCAGAATAACAACTTTTAAATCAAAGTTTATCATAGTTTTTAATTAACTAACCCAAAACAGCCCGCGGTGTTACTACGACGGCGTAAATCCGGTTTTACGGTGTTTTTCGTGTTTCCAGGTTTTAAATCATTAAGTTAGCATATCATATAGATATAGAACATGTGTTTAGTTGATTTTAAAAGTCAAGTTAGAAGGATTAACTTTTGTTTGCGAACAAGTTTAGAATTAACTAAACTATGTTCTAGTGATTACAAGTTTAAACCTTCGAATAAGATAGCTTTATATGTATGAATCTAATGATGTTATGAACATAATTACTACCTTAAGTTCCTTGGATAAACCTAATGGAAAATAGAAAAATGGATCTAGCTTCAATGGATCCTTGGATGGCTCGAAGTTCTTGAAGCAGAATCATGACACGAAAACAAGTTCAAGTAAGATCATCACTTGAAATAAGATTGTTATAGTTACAGAAATTGAACCAAAGTTTGAATATGATTATTACCTTGTATTAGAATGATAACCTACTGTAAGAAACAAAGATTTCTTGAGGTTGGATGATCACCTTACAAGATTGGAAGTGAGCTAGCAAACTTGAAAGTATTCTTGATTTTATGAAACTAGAACTTTTGGAATTTATGAAGAACACTTAGAACTTGAAGATAGAACTTGAGAGAGATCAATTAGATGAAGAAAATTGAAGAATGAAAGTGTTTGTAGGTGTTTTTGGTCGTTGGTGTATGGATTAGATATAAAGGATATGTAATTTTGTTTTCATGTAAATAAGTCATGAATGATTACTCATATTTTTATAATTTTATGAGATATTTCATGCTAGTTGCCAAATGATGGTTCCCACATGTGTTAGTTGTAGTGACCCGAACTTTTCCATGTTTATATATATTAATTGAGATTGATGTTTACATGATTAAATGTTTCCAACATGTTAAGCAATCAAACTTGTTAAGACTTGATTAATTGAAATAGGTTTCATATAGACAATTGACCACCCAAGTTGACCGGTGATTCACGAACGTTAAAACTTGTAAAATAACTATATGATGACATATATATGGTTATATATATAGTTAACATGATATTATGATAAGTAAACATATCATTAATTATATTAACAATGAACTACATATGTAAAAACAAGACTACTAACTTAATGATTTTGAAACGAGACATATATGTAACGTTTATCGTTGTAACGACATTTAATGTATATATATCATATTAAGAGATATTCGTACATCATAATATCATGATAATATAATAATTTAAAATCTCTTTTGTTATTATAAACATTGGGTTAACAACATTTAACAAGATCGTTAACCTAAAGGTTTCAAAACAACACTTACATGTAACGACTAACGATGACTTAACGACTCAGTTAAAATGTATATACATGTAGTGTTTTAATATGTATTTATACACTTTTGAAAGACTTCAATACACTTATCAAAATACTTCTACTTAACAAAAATGCTTACAATTACATTCTCGTTCAGTTTCATCAACAATTCTACTCGTATGCACCCGTATTCGTACTCGTACAATACACAGCTTTTAGATGTATGTACTATTGGTATATACACTCCAATGATCAGCTCTTAGCAGCCCATGTGAGTCACCTAACACATGTGGGAACCATCATTTGGCAACTAGCATGAAATATCTCATAAGATTACAAAAATATGAGTAATCATTCATGACTTATTTACATGAAAACAAAATTACATATCCTTTATATCTAATCCATACACCAACGACCAAAAACACCTACAAACACTTTCATTCTTCAATTTTCTTCATCTAATTGAACTCTCTCAAGTTCTATCTTCAAGTTCTAAGTGTTCTTCATAAATTCCAAAAGTTCTAGTTTCATAAAATCAAGAATACTTTCAAGTTTGCTAGCTCACTTCCAATCTTGTAAGGTGATCATCCAACCTCAAGAAATCTTTGTTTCTTACAGTAGGTTATCATTCTAATACAAGGTAATAATCATATTCAAACTTTGGTTCAATTTCTATAACTATAACAATCTTATTTCAAGTGATGATCTTACTTGAACTTGTTTTCGTGTCATGATTTTGCTTCAAGAACTTTGAGCCATCCAAGGATCCATTGAAGCTAGATCCATTTTTCTCTTTTCCAGTAGGTTCATCCAAGGAACTTAAGGTAGTAATGATGTTCATAACATCATTCGATTCATACATATAAAGCTATCTTATTCGAAGGTTTAAACTTGTAATCACTAGAACATAGTTTAGTTAATTCTAAACTTGTTCGCAAACAAAAGTTAATCCTTCTAACTTGACTTTTAAAATCAACTAAACACATGTTCTATATCTATATGATATGCTAACTTAATGATTTAAAACTTGAAAACACGAAAAACACCGTAAAACCGGATTTACGCCGTCGTAGTAACACCGCGGGCTGTTTTGGGTTAGTTAATTAAAAACTATGATAAACTTTGATTTAAAAGTTGTTATTCTGAGAAAATGATTTTTATTATGAACATGAAACTATATCCAAAAATTATGGTTAAACTCAAAGTGAAAGTATGTTTTCTAAAATGGTCATCTAGACGTCGTTCTTTCGACTGAAATGACTACCTTTACAAAAACGACTTGTAACTTATTTTTCCGACTAGAAACCTATACTTTTTTTGTTTAGATTCATAAAATAGAGTTCAATATGAAACCATAGCAATTTGATTCACTCAAAACGGATTTAAAATGAAGAAGTTATGGGTAAAACAAGATTGGATAATTTTTCTCATTTTAGCTACGTGAAAATTGGTAACAAATCTATTCCAACCATAACTTAATCAACTTGTATTATATATTATGTAATCTTGAGATACCATAGACACGTATACAATGTTTCGACCTATCATGTCGACACATCTATATATATTTCGGAACAACCATAGACACTCTATATGTGAATGTTGGAGTTAGCTATACAGGGTTGAGGTTGATTCCAAAATATATATAGTTTGAGTTGTGATCAATACTGAGATACGTATACACTGGGTCGTGGATTGATTCAAGATAATATTTATCGATTTATTTCTGTACATCTAACTGTGGACAACTAGTTGTAGGTTACTAACGAGGACAGCTGACTTAATAAACTTAAAACATCAAAATATATTAAAAGTGTTGTAAATATATTTTGAACATACTTTGATATATATGTATATATTGTTATAGGTTCGTGAATCAACCAGTGGCCAAGTCTTACTTCCCGACGAAGTAAAAATCTGTGAAAGTGAGTTATAGTCCCACTTTTAAAATCTAATATTTTTGGGATGAGAATACATGCAGGTTTTATTAATGATTTACAAAATAGACACAAGTACGTGAAACTACATTCTATGGTTGAATTATCGAAATTGAATATGCCCCTTTTTATTAAGTCTGGTAATCTAAGAATTAGGGAACAGACACCCTAATTGACGCGAATCCTAAAGATAGATCTATTGGGCCTAACAAACCCCATCCAAAGTACCGGATGCTTTAGTACTTCGAAATTTATATCATATCTGAAGGGTGTCCCGGAATGATGGGGATATTCTTATATATGCATCTTGTTATTGTCGGTTACCAGGTGTTCACCATATGAATGATTTTTATCTCTATGTATGGGATGTGTATTGAAATATGAAATCTTGTGGTCTATTGTTACGATTTGATATATATAGGTTAAACCTATAACTCACCAACATTTTTGTTGACGTTTTAAGCATGTTTATTCTCAGGTGATTATTAAGAGCTTCCGCTGTCGCATACTTAAATAAGGACAAGATTTGGAGTCCATGCTTGTATGATATTGTGTAAAAACTGCATTCAAGAAACTTATTTTGTTGTAACATATTTGTATTGTAAACCATTATGTAATGGTCGTGTGTAAACAGGATATTTTAGATTATCATTATTTGATAATCTACGTAAAGCTTTTTAAACCTTTATTGATGAAATAAAGGTTATGGTTTGTTTAAAAATGAATGCAGTCTTTGAAAATCGTCTCATATAGAGGTCAAAACCTCGCAACGAAATCAATTAATATTGAACGTTTTTAATCAATAAGAACGGGACATTTCAGTTGGTATCAGAGCGTTGGTCTTAGAGAACCAGAAAATTTGCATTAGTGTGTCTTATCGAGTTTGTTAGGATGCATTAGTGAGTCTGGACTTCGACCGTGTTTTCTTTAAAAATGATTGCTTAACATTTTTGTTGGAAACTATATATTTTTAACATATGAATATTATGTGATATATTAATCTCTTAACGTGTTTGATATTATGTGATAGATGTCTACCTCTAGAACAAGTCCCATTGACTCACCTAATAATAATGAAGAGTCAAATGTAAATTGGAATGATTTGTGGACTGATTCACAAGTTCCCGAAGAGGAACCGGAAGAAGAGTCGGAACCGGAAGAAGAATCCGAACCGGAAGAAGAATCGGAACCGGATGAAGAAATAGAACCGGTGGGGGAAATAATAAAACGGTTAAGTAAAAGAAAATCCTCAACCAACCGACCAAAGTTAATTATGGTCAATGGTGTTTCCGCCAAGGAAGCAAAATATTGGGAGGATTACCAATTCTCCGATGAATCGGATTCCGACGAGAATTCTGATGATGTTATAGAAATTACCCCAACTGAATTTAAAAAGGCAAAAGAAAATAATAAGGGAAAGGGCATAAAAATAGAGAAATCTAATTCCAACCCCGATGAACTTTATATGTATCGTCAACCCCCGAAGTCCTTAAGTTGTAACAATGACCCGGGAACCTCTAAACCACCAGGTTTTTCTAAACCAATGTGGACAACGACGGCTCGTATTAGGGGAACATCATATATCCCTAGAAACTTGGCAAAACGAACCAAAACCGAAGAAGAAGAAACGAGCGAGTTGGAATAAGATAGTTGTATTCGTGTGGTGTAATATATGGAATATAGTGTTCTTATGCTTTATGATATATGTAAAAATTGCTTGTATTAATAAGTATTTTTTTTATGAATCTAACTCTTGTCTATTTTACAGTTTAAAAACACAAAATGGATAGACAACCCAATATTTTAAGAGACCTACCCGGAGACATGATTGATGAAATCTTGTCTAGAGTCGGCCAGAATTCTTCGGCACAACTATTTAAGGCGAGATCAGTTTGTAAGACATTCGAAGAACGTTCCAAGAATGTCTTGGTTTATAAGAGACTTTCGTTTGAAAGATGGGGGATATCACATTGGGAAACCCATAAGTTACGATGTGTTTACTTTGACGCATATATTGCGGGGAACCCAAATGCTATTTTACGCAACGGGTTAAGAAATTATTTTGACTCAATATATCCGAATATTGGACTTCGTGATTTAGAAAAAGCGGCTAACATGCAACATAAAGAAGCATGTTATGCTTACGGATTAGTAATGTTCGCTTCTCACCAAAGTGAGAACAAGAACATCGGGCTACAACTATTAAACAAAACGTTTCCACAAGTGACGGAGTCGGTAATTGGGGTAACAAATGAGGTTTTTAGATTATTACGGGACTGTTGGACATTACGTAACCCTCGTCCCTTTGATGACGTTACAACACGCTGTCTTATCAACGGCCATAACGGTTATGTTGCACAAGACCAAGGATGGGAAGTAGTCCTAGTAAAACCAGAATGCATGACTTGTTTCTGGACGTATGAATTACGTGTCTTTATTGCCTTTGCTGAACGACTTGTGTACTAGCTAGAATTGTCTTCACAACTATCTTGTATCAAAGTTATTGTGTGCTATATTTCATGCTTTATGTAAAATAAGCGGTATTGTAAGTTTGTAAAATATTGTATAAAAGTTTGAACGCGAAATATTATTATAATTAGTTTTTCATATAGAATTGTAGTAGTTGAATTGTATATTAGCTACTAAGTATGAACTTAACGGGTAGGTACTACCCGAATTTAAACTTATAAAACGCTAATATGAAGAAAAAGCTTTTATAAATGAGTTCATATTATGCTACGAAATACTATTAACTACTCTTAATATTCTGTATGATTAACTTGTTCCATTTAACTATTTTGAAGGAAATGGCACCGACTACTCGACACACCGTGAATATGAATGAAGAGGAATTCCGTACTTTTCTAGCTTCAAACATAGCCGCAGTACAGGCTGCGCTACATACCAACAATAACCTTGGATCTAGCAGTACAGGAAATCGTGTAGGATGCACCTACAAAGAATTCACTGCCTGCAAACCTTTGGAATTTGATGGAACCGAAGGACCGATCGGATTGAAACGGTGGACCGAGAAGGTTGAATCGGTGTTTGCCATAAGTAAGTGTACTGAAGAGGACAAAGTGAAGTACGCTACGCATACCTTCACAGGTTCTGCGTTAACATGGTGGAATACCTATCTAGAGCAAGTGGGACAAGATGATGCGTACGCACTACCGTGGTCAGCATTCAAGCACTTGATGAACGAGAAGTACCGTCCCAGAACCGAAGTCAATAAGCTCAAGACAGAACTTAGAGGGTTACGAACCCAAGGATTTGATATTACCATGTACGAAAGACGATTCACAGAATTGTGCCTATTGTGTCCGGGAGCATTCGAAGATGAGGAAGAGAAGATCGACGCGTTTGTGAAAGGATTACCGGAAAGAATCCAAGAAGATATAAGTTCACACGAGCCCGCCTCCATACAACAGGCATGTAGAATGGCTCACAAACTAGTGAACCAGATTGAAGAAAGAATTAAAGAACAGACTGCTGAAGAGGCCAATGTGAAGCAAGTCAAAAGAAAGTGGGAGGAAAACAGTGATAAGAATCACCAATACAACAACAACAGCAACTACAACAATCATCCCAACAACAATAATAACCGCAACAACAACAACAATCAGAAGCAACTATGCCAAAGGTGTGAAAAGAATCACTCGGGGTTCTGCACCAAATTTTGCAACAAGTGTAAAAGAAATGGTCATAGCGCGGCGAAGTGTGAGGTCTACGGACCAGGGGTTAATAGAACGAAAGGAACAAATGGTGTCGGAACGAGTAATGGCGGAGCAAGTAGTGTCGGAGCAAGTTATGCCAATGTAGTTTGTTATAAATGTGGAAAACCAGGCAACATTATTAGAAATTGCCCGAACCAGGAGAACACGAATGGACAAGGCCGTGGAAGAGTTTTCAATATTAATGCGGTAGAGGCACAGGAAGACCCGGAGCTTGTTACGGGTACGTTTCTTATTGACAATAAATCTGCTTACGTTTTATTTGATTCGGGTGCGGATAGAAGCTATATGAGTAGAGATTTTTATGCTAAATTAAGTTGTCCATTGACGCCTTTGGATAGTAAATTTTTACTCGAATTAGCAAATGGTAAATTAATTTCAGCAGATAATATATGTCGGAATCGAGAAATTAAACTGGTTAGCGAAACATTTAAGATTGATTTGATACCAGTAGAGTTAGGGAGTTTTGATGTGATAATCGGTATGGACTGGTTGAAAGAAGTGAAAGCGGAGATCGTTTGTTACAAAAATGCAATTCGCATTATACGAGAAAAAGGAAAACCCTTAATGGTGTACGGAGAAAAGGGCAACACGAAGCTACATCTTATTAGTAATTTGAAGGCACAAAAACTAATAAGAAAAGGTTGCTATGCTGTTCTAGCACACGTCGAGAAAGTACAAACTGAAGAAAAGAGCATCAATGATGTTCCCATTGCAAAAGAATTTCCCGATGTATTTCCGAAAGAATTACCGGGATTACCCCCACATCGATCCGTTGAATTTCAAATAGATCTTGTACCAGGAGCTGCACCAATAGCTCGTGCTCCTTACAGACTCGCACCCAGCGAGATGAAAGAACTGCAAAGCCAATTACAAGAACTTTTAGAGCGTGGTTTCATTCGACCAAGCACATCACCGTGGGGAGCTCCTGTTTTGTTTGTCAAGAAGAAAGATGGTACATTCAGGTTGTGTATCGACTACCGAGAGTTGAACAAACTTACCATCAAGAACCGCTACCCACTACCGA
The DNA here is from genome assembly GCF_046630445.1 of Rutidosis leptorrhynchoides. NCBI lineage: Eukaryota > Viridiplantae > Streptophyta > Magnoliopsida > Asterales > Asteraceae > Rutidosis > Rutidosis leptorrhynchoides. Next base: position 400,538,274 of record NC_092333.1, read on the forward strand.
GAATCGACGACTTATTTGATCAACTACAAGGCTCGTCTGTTTATTCAAAGATTGACTTACGTTCCGGGTATCATCAAATGCGGGTGAAAGAAGATGATATTCCAAAGACTGCTTTCAGAACACGTTACGGTCATTACGAGTTTATGGTCATGCCGTTTGGTTTAACTAATGCACCAGCTGTGTTCATGGACCTTATGAACCGAGTGTGTGGACCATACCTTGACAAGTTTGTCATTGTTTTCATTGATGACATACTTATTTACTCAAAGAATGACCAAGAACACGGTGAACATTTGAGAAAGGTGTTAAAAGTATTGAGGAAGGAAGAATTGTACGCTAAGTTTTCAAAGTGTGCATTTTGGTTGGAAGAAGTTCAATTCCTCGGTCACATAGTGAACAAAGAAGGTATTAAGGTGGATCCGGCAAAGATAGAAACTGTTGAAAAGTGGGAAACCCCGAAAACTCCGAAACACATACGCCAGTTTTTAGGACTAGCTGGTTACTACAGAAGGTTCATCCAAGACTTTTCCAGAATAGCAAAACCCTTGACTGCATTAACGCATAAAGGGAAGAAATTTGAATGGAATGATGAACAAGAGAAAGCGTTTCAGTTATTGAAGAAAAAGCTAACTACGGCACCTATATTGTCATTGCCTGAAGGGAATGATGATTTTGTGATTTATTGTGACGCATCAAAGCAAGGTCTCGGTTGTGTATTAATGCAACGAACGAAGGTGATTGCTTATGCGTCTAGACAATTGAAGATTCACGAACAAAATTATACGACGCATGATTTGGAATTAGGCGCGGTTGTTTTTGCATTAAAGACTTGGAGGCACTACTTATATGGGGTCAAAAGTATTATATATACCGACCACAAAAGTCTTCAACACATATTTAATCAGAAACAACTGAATATGAGGCAGCGTAGGTGGATTGAATTATTGAATGATTACGATTTTGAGATTCGTTACCACCCGGGGAAGGCAAATGTGGTAGCCGATGCCTTGAGCAGGAAGGATAGAGAACCCATTCGAGTGGGTTCGCTGTGGATTTCATCGAATGGGTTCGCTGTCCTTCCTGCTCAAGGCATCGGCTACCACATTTGCCTTCCCCGGGTGGTAACGAATCTCAAAGTCATAATCATTCAATAATTCAATCCACCTACGCTGCCTCATATTCAGTTGTTTCTGATTAAATATGTGTTGAAGACTTTTGTGGTCGGTATATATAATACTTTTGACCCCATATAAGTAGTACCTCCAAGTCTTTAATGCAAAAACAACCGCGCCTAATTCCAAATCATGCGTCGTATAATTTTGTTCGTGAATCTTCAATTGTCTAGACGCATAAGCAATCACCTTCGTTCGTTGCATTAATACACAACCGAGACCTTGCTTTGATGCATCACAATAAATCACAAAATCATCATTCCCTTCAGGCAATGACAATATAGGTGCCGTAGTTAGCTTTTTCTTCAATAACTGAAACGCTTTCTCTTGTTCATCATTCCATTCAAATTTCTTCCCTTTATGCGTTAATGCAGTCAAGGGTTTTGCTATCCTGGAAAAGTCTTGAATGAACCTTCTGTAGTAACCAGCTAGTCCTAAAAACTGGCGTATGTGTTTCGGAGTTTTCGGGGTTTCCCACTTTTCAACAGTTTCTATCTTTGCCGGATCCACCTTAATACCTTCTTTGTTCACTATGTGACCGAGGAATTGAACTTCTTCCAACCAAAATGCACACTTTGAAAACTTAGCGTACAATTCTTCCTTCCTCAATACTTCTAACACCTTTCTCAAATGTTCACCGTGTTCTTGGTCATTCCTTGAGTAAATAAGTATGTCATCAATGAAAACAATGACAAACTTGTCAAGGTATGGTCCACACACTCGGTTCATAAGGTCCATGAACACAGCTGGTGCATTAGTTAAACCAAACGGCATGACCATAAACTCGTAATGACCGTAACGTGTTCTGAAAGCAGTCTTTGGAATATCATCTTCTTTCACCCGCATTTGATGATACCCGGAACGTAAGTCAATCTTTGAATAAACAGACGAGCCTTGTAGTTGATCAAATAAGTCATTGATTCTCGGTAGTGGGTAGCGGTTCTTGATGGTAAGTTTGTTCAACTCTCGGTAGTCGATACACAACCTGAATGTACCATCTTTCTTCTTGACAAACAAAACAGGAGCTCCCCACGGTGATGTGCTTGGTCGAATGAAACCACGCTCTAAAAGTTCTTGTAATTGGCTTTGTAGTTCTTTCATCTCGCTGGGTGCGAGTCTGTAAGGAGCACGAGCTATTGGTGCAGCTCCTGGTACAAGATCTATTTGAAATTCAACGGATCGATGTGGGGGTAATCCCGGTAATTCTTTCGGAAATACATCAGGAAATTCTTTTGCGACGGGAACATCATTGATGCTCTTTTATTCAGTTTGTACTTTCTCGACGTGTGCTAGAACAGCATAGCAACCTTTTCTTATTAGTTTTTGTGCCTTCAAATTACTAATAAGATGTAGCTTCGTGTTGCCCTTTTCTCCGTACACCATTAAGTGTTTTCCTTTTTTTCGTATAATGCGAATTGCATTTTTGTAACAAACGATCTCCGCTTTCACTTCTTTCAACCAGTCCATACCGATTATCACATCAAAACTCCCTAACTCTACTGGTATCAAATCAATCTTAAATGTTTCGCTAACCAGTTTAATTTCTCGATTCCGACATATATTATCTGCTGAAATTAATTTACCATTTGCTAATTCGAGTAAAAATTTACTATCTAAAGGCGTCAATGGACAACTTAATTTAGCACAAAAATCTCTACTCATATAGCTTCTATCCGCACCCGAATCAAATAAAACATAAGCAGATTTATTGTCAATAAGAAACGTACCCGTAACAAGCTCCGGGTCTTCCTGTGCCTCTGCCGCATTAATATTGAAAACTCTTCCACGGCCTTGTCCATTCGTGTTCTCCTGGTTCGGGCAATTTCTAATAATGTGGCCCAGTTTTCCACATTTATAACAAACTACATTGGCATAACTTGCTCCGACACTACTTGCTCCGCCATTACTCGTTCCAACACCATTTGTTCCTTTCGTTCTATTAACCCCTGGTCCGTAGACCTCACACTTCGCCGCGCTATGACCATTTCTTTTACACTTGTTGCAAAATTTGGTGCAGAACCCCGAGTGATTCTTTTCACACCTTTGGCATAGCTGCTTCTGATTGTTGTTGTTGTTGCGGTTATTATTGTTGTTGGGATGATTGTTGTAGTTGCTGTTGTTGTTGTTGTTGTTGTTGTTGTTGTTGGGCCGTTTGTTGTAGTTGCGATTGATGTTGCGATTGTTGGGATAATTGTTGCGATTATTGTTGTAATTGCTGTTGTTGTTGTATTGGTGATTCTTATCACCGTTTTCCTCCCACTTTCTTTTGACTTGCTTCACATTGGCCTCTTCAGCAGTCTGTTCTTTAATTCTTTCTTCAATTTGGTTCACGAGTTTGTGAGCCATTCTACATGCCTGTTGTATGGAGGCGGGCTCGTGTGAACTTATATCTTCTTGGATTCTTTCCGGTAATCCTTTCACAAACGCGTCGATCTTCTCTTCCTCATCTTCGAATGCTCCCGGACACAATAGGCACAATTCTGTGAATCGTCTTTCGTACGTGATCAAATCCTTGGGTTCGTAACCCTCTAAGTTCTGTCTTGAGCTTATTGACCTCGGTTCTGGGACGGTACTTCTCGTTCATCAAGTGCTTGAATGCTGACCACGGTAGTGCGTACGCATCGTCTTGTCCCACTTGCTCTAGATAGGTATTCCACCATGTTAACGCAGAACCTGTGAAGGTATGCGTAGCGTACTTTACTTTGTCCTCTTCAGTACACTTACTTATGGCAAACACCGATTCGACCTTCTCGGTCCACCGTTTCAATCCGATCGGTCCTTCGGTTCCATCAAATTCCAAAGGTTTGCAGGCAGTGAATTCTTTGTAGGTGCATCCTACACGATTTCCTGTACTGCTAGATCCAAGGTTATTGTTGGTATGTAGCGCAGCCTATACTGCGGCTATGTTTGAAGCTAGAAAAGTACGGAATTCCTCTTCATTCATATTCACGGTGTGTCGAGTAGTCGGTGCCATTTCCTTCAAAATAGTTAAATGGAACAAGTTAATCATACAGAATATTAAGAGTAGTTAATAGTATTTCGTAGCATAATATGAACTCATTTATAAAAGCTTTTTCTTCATATTAGCGTTTTATAAGTTTAAATTCGGGTAGTACCTACCCGTTAAGTTCATACTTAGTAGCTAATATACAATTCAACTACTACAATTCTATATGAAAAACTGATTATAATAATATTTCGCGTTCAAACTTTTACACAACATTTTACAAACTTACAATACCGCTTATTTTACATATAGCATGAAATATAGCACACAATAAATTTGATACAAGATGGTTGTGAAGATAATTCAAGCTAGTACACAAGTCGTTCAGCAAAGGCAATAAAGACACGTAATTCATACGTCCAGAAACAAGTCATGCATTCTGGTTTTACTAGGACTACTTCCCATCCTTGGTCTTGTGGAACATAACCGTTATGGCCATTGATAAGACAGCGTGTTGTAACGTCGTCAAAGGGACGAGGGTTACGTAATGTCCAACAGTCCCGTAACAATCTAAAAACCTCATTTCTTACCCCAATTACCGACTCCTTCACTTGTGGGAACGTTTTGTTTAATAGTTGTAGCCCGATGTTCTTGTTCTCACTTTGGTGAGAAGCGAACATTACTAATCCGTAAGCATAACATGCTTCTTTATGTTGCATGTTAGCCGCTTTTTCTAAATCACGAAGTCCAATATTCGGATATATTGAGTCAAAATAATTTCTTAACCCATTGCGTAAAATAGCATTTGGGTTCTCCGCAATATATGCGTCAAAGTAAACACATCGTAACTTATGGATTTCCCAATGTGATATCCCCCATCTTCCGAACGAAAGCCTTTTATAAACCAAGGCATTCTTGGAACGTTCTTCGAATGTCTTACAAACTGATCTCGCCTTAAATAGTTGTGCCGAAGAATTCTGACCGACTCTAGACAAGATTTCATCAATCATGTCTCCGGGTAGGTCTCTTAAAATATTGGGTTGTCTATCCATTTTGTGTTTTTATACTGTAAAATAGACAAGAGTTAGATTCATAAAAAAAAAATACTTATTAATACAAGCAATTTTTACATATATCATAAAGCATAAGCACACTATATTACATATATTACACCACACGAATACAACTATCTTATTCCGACTCGCTTGTTTCTTCTTCTTCGGTTTTGGTTCGTTTTGCCAAGTTTCTAGGGATATATGATGTTCCCCTAATACGAGCCGTCGTGATCCACATTGGTTTAGAAAAACCTGGTGGTTTAGAGGTTCCCGGGTCATTGTTACAACTTAAGGACTTCGGGGGTTGACGATACATATAGAGTTCATCGGGGTTGGAATTAGATTTCTCTATTTTTATGCCCTTTCCCTTATTATTTTCTTTTGCCTTTTTAAATTCAGTTGGGGTAATTTCTATAACATCATCGGAATTCTCGTCGGAATCCGATTCATCGGAGAATTGGTAATCCTCCCAATATTTTGCTTCCTTGGCGGAAACACCATTGACCATAATTAACCTTGGTCGGTTGGTTGAGGATTTTCTTTTACTTAACCGTTTTATTATTTCCCCCACCGGTTCTATTTCTTCATCCGGTTCCGATTCTTCTTCCGGTTCCGATTCTTCTTCCGGTCCCGACTCTTCTTCCGGTTCCTCTTCGGGAACTTGTGAATCAGTCCACGAATCATTCCAATTTACATTTGACTCTTCATTATTATTAGGTGAGTCAATAGGACTTGTTCTAGAGGTAGACATCTATCACATAATATCAAACGCGTTAAGAGATTAATATATCACATAATATTCACATGTTAAAAATATATAGTTTCCAACAAAATTTGTTAAGCAATCATTTTTCAAGTAAACACGGTCGAAGTCCAGACTCACTAATGCATCCTAACAAACTCGATAAGACACACTAATGCAAAATTCTGGTTCTCTAAGACCAACGCTCGGATACCAACTGAAATGTCCCGTTCTTATTGATTAAAAACGTTCCATATTAATTGATTTCGTTGCGAGGTTTTGACCTCTATATGAGACGTTTTTCAAAGACTGCATTCATTTTTAAAACAAACCATAACCTTTATTTCATAAATAAAGGTTTAAAAAGCTTTACGTAGATTATCAAATAATGATAATCTAAAATATCCTGTTTACACACGACCATTACATAATGGTTTACAATACAAATATGTTACATCGAAATCAGTTTCTTGAATGCAGTTTTTACACAATATCATACAAACATGGACTCCAAATCTTGTCCTTATTTTAGTATGCAACAGCGGAAGCTCTTAATATTCACCTGAGAATAAACATGCTTTAAACGTCAACAAAAATGTTGGTGAGTTATAGGTTTAACCTATATATATCAAATCATAATAATAGACCACAAGATTTCATATTTCAATACACATCCCATACATAGAGATAAAAATCATTCATATGGTGAACACCTGGTAACCGACATTAACAAGATGCATATATATAAGAATATCCCCATCATTCCGGGACACCCTTCGGATATGATATAAATTTCGAAGTACTAAAGCATCCGGTACTTTGGATGGGGTTTGTTAGGCCCAATAGATCTATCTTTAGGATTCGCGTCAATTAGAGTGTCTGTTCCCTAATTCTTAGATTACCAGACTTAATAAAAAGGGGCATATTCGATTTCGATAATTCAACCATAGAATGTAGTTTCACGTACTTGTGTCTATTTTGTAAATTATTTATAAAACCTGCATGTATTCTCATCCCAAAAATATTAGTTTTTAAAAGTGGGACTATAACTCACTTTCACAGATTTTTACTTCGTCGGGAAGTAAGACTTGGCCACTGGTTGATTCACGAACCTATAACAATATATACATATATATCAAAGTATGTTCAAAATATATTTACAACACTTTTAATATATTTTGATGTTTTAAGTTTATTAAGTCAGCTGTCCTCGTTAGTAACCTACAACTAGTTGTCCACAGTTAGATGTACAGAAATAAATCGATAAATATTATATTGAATCAATCCACGACCCAGTGTATACGTATCTCAGTATTGATCACAACTCAAACTATATATATTTTGGAATCAACCTCAACCCTGTATAGCTAACTCCAACATTCACATATAGAGTGTCTATGGTTGTTCCGAAATATATATAGATGTGTCGACATGATAGGTCGAAACATTGTATACGTGTCTATGGTATCTCAAGATTACATAATATACAATACAAGTTGATTAAGTTATGGTTGGAATAGATTTGTTACCAATTTTCACGTAGCTAAAATGAGAAAAATTATCCAATCTTGTTTTACCCATAACTTCTTCATTTTAAATCCGTTTTGAGTGAATCAAATTGCTATGGTTTCATATTGAACTCTATTTTATGAATCTAAATAGAAAAAGTATAGGTTTATAGTCGGAAAAGTAAGTTACAAGTCGTTTTTGTAAAGGTAGTCATTTCAGTCGAAAGAACGACGTCTAGATGACCATTTTAGAAAACATACTTCCACTTTGAGTTTAACCATAATTTTTGGATATAGTTTCATGTTCATAATAAAAATCATTTTCTCAGAATAACAACTTTTAAATCAAAGTTTATCATAGTTTTTAATTAACTAACCCAAAACAGCCCGCGGTGTTACTACGACGGCGTAAATCCGGTTTTACGGTGTTTTTCGTGTTTCCAGGTTTTAAATCATTAAGTTAGCATATCATATAGATATAGAACATGTGTTTAGTTGATTTTAAAAGTCAAGTTAGAAGGATTAACTTTTGTTTGCGAACAAGTTTAGAATTAACTAAACTATGTTCTAGTGATTACAAGTTTAAACCTTCGAATAAGATAGCTTTATATGTATGAATCTAATGATGTTATGAACATAATTACTACCTTAAGTTCCTTGGATAAACCTAATGGAAAATAGAAAAATGGATCTAGCTTCAATGGATCCTTGGATGGCTCGAAGTTCTTGAAGCAGAATCATGACACGAAAACAAGTTCAAGTAAGATCATCACTTGAAATAAGATTGTTATAGTTATAGAAATTGAACCAAAGTTTGAATATGATTATTACCTTGTATTAGAATGATAACCTACTGTAAGAAACAAAGATTTCTTGAGGTTGGATGATCACCTTACAAGATTGGAAGTGAGCTAGCAAACTTGAAAGTATTCTTGATTTTATGAAACTAGAACTTTTGGAATTTATGAAGAACACTTAGAACTTGAAGATAGAACTTGAGAGAGATCAATTAGATGAAGAAAATTGAAGAATGAAAGTGTTTGTAGGTGTTTTTGGTCGTTGGTGTATGGATTAGATATAAAGGATATGTAATTTTGTTTTCATGTAAATAAGTCATGAATGATTACTCATATTTTTATAATTTTATGAGATATTTCATGCTAGTTGCCAAATGATGGTTCCCACATGTGTTAGTTGTAGTGACCCGAACTTTTCCATGTTTATATATATTAATTGAGATTGATGTTTACATGATTAAATGTTTCCAACATGTTAAGCAATCAAACTTGTTAAGACTTGATTAATTGAAATAGGTTTCATATAGACAATTGACCACCCAAGTTGACCGGTGATTCACGAACGTTAAAACTTGTAAAAAAACTATATGATGACATATATATGGTTATATATATAGTTAACATGATATTATGATAAGTAAACATATCATTAATTATATTAACAATGAACTACATATGTAAAAACAAGACTACTAACTTAATGATTTTGAAACGAGACATATATGTAACGTTTATCGTTGTAACGACATTTAATGTATATATATCATATTAAGAGATATTCGTACATCATAATATCATGATAATATAATAATTTAAAATCTCTTTTGTTATTATAAACATTGGGTTAACAACATTTAACAAGATCGTTAACCTAAAGGTTTCAAAACAACACTTACATGTAACGACTAACGATGACTTAACGACTCAGTTAAAATGTATATACATGTAGTGTTTTAATATGTATTTATACACTTTTGAAAGACTTCAATACACTTATCAAAATACTTCTACTTAACAAAAATGCTTACAATTACATTCTCGTTCAGTTTCATCAACAATTCTACTCGTATGCACCCGTATTCGTACTCGTACAATACACAGCTTTTAGATGTATGTACTATTGGTATATACACTCCAATGATCAGCTCTTAGCAGCCCTTGTGAGTCACCTAACACATGTGGGAACCATCATTTGGCAACTAGCATGAAATATCTCATAAGATTACAAAAATATGAGTAATCATTCATGACTTATTTACATGAAAACAAAATTACATATCCTTTATATCTAATCCATACACCAACGACCAAAAACACCTACAAACACTTTCATTCTTCAATTTTCTTCATCTAATTGAACTCTCTCAAGTTCTATCTTCAAGTTCTAAGTGTTCTTCATAAATTCCAAAAGTTCTAGTTTCATAAAATCAAGAATACTTTCAAGTTTGCTAGCTCACTTCCAATCTTGTAAGGTGATCATCCAACCTCAAGAAATCTTTGTTTCTTATAGTAGGTTATCATTCTAATACAAGGTAATAATCATATTCAAACTTTGGTTCAATTTCTATAACTATAACAATCTTATTTCAAGTGATGATCTTACTTGAACTTGTTTTCGTGTCATGATTTTGCTTCAAGAACTTTGAGCCATCCAAGGATCCATTGAAGCTAGATCCATTTTTCTCTTTTCCAGTAGGTTCATCCAAGGAACTTAAGGTAGTAATGATGTTCATAACATCATTCGATTCATACATATAAAGCTATCTTATTCGAAGGTTTAAACTTGTAATCACTAGAACATAGTTTAGTTAATTCTAAACTTGTTCGCAAACAAAAGTTAATCCTTCTAACTTGACTTTTAAAATCAACTAAACACATGTTCTATATCTATATGATATGCTAACTTAATGATTTAAAACCTGAAAACACGAAAAACACCGTAAAACCGGATTTACGCCATCGTAGTAACACCGCGGGCTGTTTTGGGTTAGTTAATTAAAAACTATGATAAACTTTGATTTAAAAGTTGTTATTCTGAGAAAATGATTTTTATTATGAACATGAAACTATATCCAAAAATTATGGTTAAACTCAAAGTGAAAGTATGTTTTCTAAAATGGTCATCTAGACGTCGTTCTTTCGACTGAAATGACTACCTTTACAAAAACGACTTGTAACTTATTTTTCCGACTAGAAACCTATACTTTTTTTGTTTAGATTCATAAAATAGAGTTCAATATGAAACCATAGCAATTTGATTCACTCAAAACGGATTTAAAATGAAGAAGTTATGGGTAAAACAAGATTGGATAATTTTTCTCATTTTAGCTACGTGAAAATTGGTAACAAATCTATTCCAACCATAACTTAATCAACTTGTATTATATATTATGTAATCTTGAGATACCATAGACACGTATACAATGTTTCGACCTATCATGTCGACACATCTATATATATTTCGGAACAACCATAGACACTCTATATGTGAATGTTGGAGTTAGCTATACAGGGTTGAGGTTGATTCCAAAATATATATAGTTTGAGTTGTGATCAATACTGAGATACGTATACACTGGGTCGTGGATTGATTCAAGATAATATTTATCGATTTATTTCTGTACATCTAACTGTGGACAACTAGTTGTAGGTTACTAACGAGGACAGCTGACTTAATAAACTTAAAACATCAAAATATATTAAAAGTGTTGTAAATATATTTTGAACATACTTTGATATATATGTATATATTGTTATAGGTTCGTGAATCAACCAGTGGCCAAGTCTTACTTCCCGACGAAGTAAAAATCTGTGAAAGTGAGTTATAGTCCCACTTTTAAAATCTAATATTTTTGGGATGAGAATACATGCAGGTTTTATTAATGATTTACAAAATAGACACAAGTACGTGAAACTACATTCTATGGTTGAATTATCGAAATTGAATATGCCCCTTTTTATTAAGTCTGGTAATCTAAGAATTAGGGAACAGACACCCTAATTGACGCGAATCCTAAAGATAGATCTATTGGGCCTAACAAACCCCATCCAAAGTACCGGATGCTTTAGTACTTCGAAATTTATATCATATCCGAAGGGTGTCCCGGAATGATGGGGATATTCTTATATATGCATCTTGTTATTGTCGGTTACCAGGTGTTCACCATATGAATGATTTTTATCTCTATGTATGGGATGTGTATTGAAATATGAAATCTTGTGGTCTATTGTTACGATTTGATATATATAGGTTAAACCTATAACTCACCAACATTTTTGTTGACGTTTTAAGCATGTTTATTCTCAGGTGATTATTAAGAGCTTCCGCTGTCGCATACTTAAATAAGGACAAGATTTGGAGTCCATGCTTGTATGATATTGTGTAAAAACTGCATTCAAGAAACTTATTTTGTTGTAACATATTTGTATTGTAAACCATTATGTAATGGTCGTGTGTAAACAGGATATTTTAGATTATCATTATTTGATAATCTACGTAAAGCTTTTTAAACCTTTATTGATGAAATAAAGGTTATGGTTTGTTTAAAAATGAATGCAGTCTTTGAAAATCGTCTCATATAGAGGTCAAAACCTCGCAACGAAATCAATTAATATTGAACGTTTTTAATCAATAAGAACGGGACATTTCAGTTGGTATCAGAGCGTTGGTCTTAGAGAACCAGAAAATTTGCATTAGTGTGTCTTATCGAGTTTGTTAGGATGCATTAGTGAGTCTGGACTTCGACCGTGTTTTCTTTAAAAATGATTGCTTAACATTTTTGTTGGAAACTATATATTTTTAACATATGAATATTATGTGATATATTAATCTCTTAACGTGTTTGATATTATGTGATAGATGTCTACCTCTAGAACAAGTCCCATTGACTCACCTAATAATAATGAAGAGTCAAATGTAAATTGAAATGATTTGTGGACTGATTCACAAGTTCCCGAAGAGGAACCGGAAGAAGAGTCGGAACCGGAAGAAGAATCCGAACCGGAAGAAGAATCGGAACCGGATGAAGAAATAGAACCGGTGGGGGAAATAATAAAACGGTTAAGTAAAAGAAAATCCTCAACCAACCGACCAAAGTTAATTATGGTCAATGGTGTTTCCGCCAAGGAAGCAAAATATTGGGAGGATTACCAATTCTCCGATGAATCGGATTCCGACGAGAATTCTGATGATGTTATAGAAATTACCCCAACTGAATTTAAAAAGGCAAAAGAAAATAATAAGGGAAAGGGCATAAAAATAGAGAAATCTAATTCCAACCCCGATGAACTTTATATGTATCGTCAACCCCCGAAGTCCTTAAGTTGTAACAATGACCCGGGAACCTCTAAACCACCAGGTTTTTCTAAACCAATGTGGACAACGACGGCTCGTATTAGGGGAACATCATATATCCCTAGAAACTTGGCAAAACGAACCAAAACCGAAGAAGAAGAAACGAGCGAGTTGGAATAAGATAGTTGTATTCGTGTGGTGTAATATATGGAATATAGTGTTCTTATGCTTTATGATATATGTAAAAATTGCTTGTATTAATAAGTATTTTTTTTATGAATCTAACTCTTGTCTATTTTACAGTTTAAAAACACAAAATGGATAGACAACCCAATATTTTAAGAGACCTACCCGGAGACATGATTGATGAAATCTTGTCTAGAGTCGGCCAGAATTCTTCGGCACAACTATTTAAGGCGAGATCAGTTTGTAAGACATTCGAAGAACATTCCAAGAATGTCTTGGTTTATAAGAGACTTTCGTTTGAAAGATGGGGGATATCACATTGGGAAACCCATAAGTTACGATGTGTTTACTTTGACGCATATATTGCGGGGAACCCAAATGCTATTTTACGCAACGGGTTAAGAAATTATTTTGACTCAATATATCCGAATATTGGACTTCGTGATTTAGAAAAAGCGGCTAACATGCAACATAAAGAAGCATGTTATGCTTACGGATTAGTAATGTTCGCTTCTCACCAAAGTGAGAACAAGAACATCGGGCTACAACTATTAAACAAAACGTTTCCACAAGTGACGGAGTCGGTAATTGGGGTAACAAATGAGGTTTTTAGATTATTACGGGACTGTTGGACATTACGTAACCCTCGTCCCTTTGATGACGTTACAACACGCTGTCTTATCAACGGCCATAACGGTTATGTTGCACAAGACCAAGGATGGGAAGTAGTCCTAGTAAAACCAGAATGCATGACTTGTTTCTGGACGTATGAATTACGTGTCTTTATTGCCTTTGCTGAACGACTTGTGTACTAGCTAGAATTGTCTTCACAACTATCTTGTATCAAAGTTATTGTGTGCTATATTTCATGCTTTATGTAAAATAAGCGGTATTGTAAGTTTGTAAAATATTGTATAAAAGTTTGAACGCGAAATATTATTATAATTAGTTTTTCATATAGAATTGTAGTAGTTGAATTGTATATTAGCTACTAAGTATGAACTTAACGGGTAGGTACTACCCGAATTTAAACTTATAAAACGCTAATATGAAGAAAAAGCTTTTATAAATGAGTTCATATTATGCTACGAAATACTATTAACTACTCTTAATATTCTGTATGATTAACTTGTTCCATTTAACTATTTTGAAGGAAATGGCACCGACTACTCGACACACCGTGAATATGAATGAAGAGGAATTCCGTACTTTTCTAGCTTCAAACATAGCCGCAGTACAGGCTGCGCTACATACCAACAATAACCTTGGATCTAGCAGTACAGGAAATCGTGTAGGATGCACCTACAAAGAATTCACTGCCTGCAAACCTTTGGAATTTGATGGAACCGAAGGACCGATCGGATTGAAACGGTGGACCGAGAAGGTTGAATCGGTGTTTGCCATAAGTAAGTGTACTGAAGAGGACAAAGTGAAGTACGCTACGCATACCTTCACAGGTTCTGCGTTAACATGGTGGAATACCTATCTAGAGCAAGTGGGACAAGATGATGCGTACGCACTACCGTGGTCAGCATTCAAGCACTTGATGAACGAGAAGTACCATCCCAGAACCGAGGTCAATAAGCTCAAGACAGAACTTAGAGGGTTACGAACCCAAGGATTTGATATTACCATGTACGAAAGACGATTCACAGAATTGTGCCTATTGTGTCCGGGAGCATTCGAAGATGAGGAAGAGAAGATCGACGCGTTTGTGAAAGGATTACCGGAAAGAATCCAAGAAGATATAAGTTCACACGAGCCCGCCTCCATACAACAGGCATGTAGAATGGCTCACAAACTAGTGAACCAGATTGAAGAAAGAATTAAAGAACAGACTGCTGAAGAGGCCAATGTGAAGCAAGTCAAAAGAAAGTGGGAGGAAAACAGTGATAAGAATCACCAATACAACAACAACAGCAACTACAACAATCATCCCAACAACAATAATAACCGCAACAACAACAACAATCAGAAGCAACTATGCCAAAGGTGTGAAAAGAATCACTCGGGGTTCTGCACCAAATTTTGCAACAAGTGTAAAAGAAATGGTCATAGCGCGGCGAAGTGTGAGGTCTACGGACCAGGGGTTAATAGAACGAAAGGAACAAATGGTGTCGGAACGAGTAATGGCGGAGCAAGTAGTGTCGGAGCAAGTTATGCCAATGTAGTTTGTTATAAATGTGGAAAACCAGGCCACATTATTAGAAATTGCCCGAACCAGGAGAACACGAATGGACAAGGCCGTGGAAGAGTTTTCAATATTAATGCGGTAGAGGCACAGGAAGACCCGGAGCTTGTTACGGGTACGTTTCTTATTGACAATAAATCTGCTTACGTTTTATTTGATTCGGGTGCGGATAGAAGCTATATGAGTAGAGATTTTTATGCTAAATTAAGTTGTCCATTGACGCCTTTGGATAGTAAATTTTTACTCGAATTAGCAAATGGTAAATTAATTTCAGCAGATAATATATGTCGGAATCGAGAAATTAAACTGGTTAGCGAAACATTTAAGATTGATTTGATACCAGTAGAGTTAGGGAGTTTTGATGTGATAATCGGTATGGACTGGTTGAAAGAAGTGAAAGCGGAGATCGTTTGTTACAAAAATGCAATTCGCATTATACGAGAAAAAGGAAAACCCTTAATGGTGTACGGAGAAAAGGGCAACACGAAGCTACATCTTATTAGTAATTTGAAGGCACAAAAACTAATAAGAAAAGGTTGCTATGCTGTTCTAGCACACGTCGAGAAAGTACAAACTGAAGAAAAGAGCATCAATGATGTTCCCATTGCAAAAGAATTTCCCGATGTATTTCCGAAAGAATTACCGGGATTACCCCCACATCGATCCGTTGAATTTCAAATAGATCTTGTACCAGGAGCTGCACCAATAGCTCGTGCTCCTTACAGACTCGCACCCAGCGAGATGAAAGAACTGCAAAGCCAATTACAAGAACTTTTAGAGCGTGGTTTCATTCGACCAAGCACATCACCGTGGGGAGCTCCTGTTTTGTTTGTCAAGAAGAAAGATGGTACATTCAGGTTGTGTATCGACTACCGAGAGTTGAACAAACTTACCATCAAGAACCGCTACCCACTACCGAGAATCGACGACTTATTTGATCAACTACAAGGCTCGTCTGTTTATTCAAAGATTGACTTACGTTTCGGGTATCATCAAATGCGGGTGAAAGAAGATGATATTCCAAAGACTGCTTTCAGAACACGTTACGGTCATTACGAGTTTATGGTCATGCCGTTTGGTTTAACTAATGCACCAGCTGTGTTCATGGACCTTATGAACCGAGTGTGTGGACCATACCTTGACAAGTTTGTCATTGTTTTCATTGATGACATACTTATTTACTCAAAGAATGACCAAGAACACGGTGAACATTTGAGAAAGGTGTTAGAAGTATTGAGGAAGGAAGAATTGTACGCTAAGTTTTCAAAGTGTGCATTTTGGTTGGAAGAAGTTCAATTCCTCGGTCACATAGTGAACAAAGAAGGTATTAAGGTGGATCCGGCAAAGATAGAAACTGTTGAAAAGTGGGAAACCCCGAAAACTCCGAAACACATACGCCAGTTTTTAGGACTAGCTGGTTACTACAGAAGGTTCATCCAAGACTTTTCCAGAATAGCAAAACCCTTGACTGCATTAACGCATAAAGGGAAGAAATTTGAATGGAATGATGAACAAGAGAAAGCGTTTCAGTTATTGAAGAAAAAGCTAACTACGGCACCTATATTGTCATTGCCTGAAGGGAATGATGATTTTGTGATTTATTGTGACGCATCAAAGCAAGGTCTCGGTTGTGTATTAATGCAACGAACGAAGGTGATTGCTTATGCTTCTAGACAATTGAAGATTCACGAACAAAATTATACGACGCATGATTTGGAATTAGGCGCGGTTGTTTTTGCATTAAAGACTTGGAGGCACTACTTATATGGGGTCAAAAGTATTATATATACCGACCACAAAAGTCTTCAACACATATTTAATCAGAAACAACTGAATATGAGGCAGCGTAGGTGGATTGAATTATTGAATGATTACGATTTTGAGATTCGTTACCACCCGGGGAAGGCAAATGTGGTAGCCGATGCCTTGAGCAGGAAGGATAGAGAACCCATTCGAGTAAAATCTATGAATATAATGATTCATAATAACATTACTACTCAAATAAAGGAGGCGCAACAAGGAGTTTTAAAAGAGGGAAATTTAAAGGATGAAATACCCAAAGGATCGGAGAAGCATCTTAATATTCGGGAAGACGGAACCCGGTATAGGGCTGAAAGGATTTGGGTACCAAAATTTGGAGATATGAGAGAAATGGTACTTAGAGAAGCTCATAAAACCAGATACTCAATACATCCTGGAACGGGGAAGATGTACAAGGATCTCAAGAAACATTTTTGGTGGCCGGGTATGAAAGCCGATGTTGCTAAATACGTAGGAGAATGTTTGACGTGTTCTAAGGTCAAAGCTGAGCATCAGAAACCATCAGGTCTACTTCAACAACCCGAAATCCCGGAATGGAAATGGGAAAACATTACCATGGATTTCATCACTAAATTGCCAAGGACTGCAAGTGGTTTTGATACTATTTGGGTAATAGTTGATCGTCTCACCAAATCAGCACACTTCCTACCAATAAGAGAAGATGACAAGATGGAGAAGTTAGCACGACTGTATTTGAAGGAAGTCGTCTCCAGACATGGAATACCAATCTCTATTATCTCTGATAGGGATGGCAGATTTATTTCAAGATTCTGGCAGACATTACAGCAAGCATTAGGAACTCGTCTAGACATGAGTACTGCCTATCATCCACAAACTGATGGGCAGAGCGAAAGGACGATACAAACGCTTGAAGACATGCTACGAGCATGTGTTATTGATTTCGGAAACAGTTGGGATCGACATCTACCGTTAGCAGAATTTTCCTACAACAACAGCTACCATTCAAGCATTGAGATGGCGCCGTTTGAAGCACTTTATGGTAGAAAGTGCAGGTCTCCGATTTGTTGGAGTGAGGTAGGGGATAGACAGATTACGGGTCCGGAGATTATACAAGAAACTACCGAGAAGATCATCCAAATTCAACAACGGTTGAAAACCGCCCAAAGTCGACAAAAGAGCTACGCTGACATTAAAAGAAAAGATATAGAATTTGAAATTGGAGAGATGGTCATGCTTAAAGTTTCACCTTGGAAAGGCGTTGTTCGATTTGGTAAACGAGGGAAATTAAATCCAAGGTATATTGGACCATTCAAGATTATTGATCGTGTCGGACCAGTAGCTTACCGACTTGAGTTACCTCAACAACTCGCGGCTGTACATAACACTTTCCACGTCTCGAATTTGAAGAAATGTTTTGCTAAAGAAGATCTCACTATTCCGTTAGATGAAATCCAAATCAACGAAAAACTCCAATTCATCGAAGAACCCGTCGAAATAATGGATCGTGAGGTTAAAAGACTTAAGCAAAACAAGATACCAATTGTTAAGGTTCGATGGAATGCTCGTAGAGGACCCGAGTTCACCTGGGAGCGTGAAGATCAGATGAAGAAGAAATACCCGCATCTATTTCCAGAAGATTCGTCAACACCTTCAACAGCTTAAAATTTCGGGACGAAATTTATTTAACGGGTAGGTACTGTAGTGACCCGAACTTTTCCATGTTTATATATATTAATTGAGATTGATGTTTACATGATTAAATGTTTCCAACATGTTAAGCAATCAAACTTGTTAAGACTTGATTAATTGAAATAGGTTTCATATAGACAATTGACCACCCAAGTTGACCGGTGATTCACGAACGTTAAAACTTGTAAAAAAACTATATGATGACATATATATGGTTATATATATAGTTAACATGATATTATGATAAGTAAACATATCATTAATTATATTAACAATGAACTACATATGTAAAAACAAGACTACTAACTTAATGATTTTGAAACGAGACATATATGTAACGTTTATCGTTGTAACGACATTTAATGTATATATATCATATTAAGAGATATTCGTACATCATAATATCATGATAATATAATAATTTAAAATCTCTTTTGTTATTATAAACATTGGGTTAACAACATTTAACAAGATCGTTAACCTAAAGGTTTCAAAACAACACTTACATGTAACGACTAACGATGACTTAACGACTCAGTTAAAATGTATATACATGTAGTGTTTTAATATGTATTTATACACTTTTGAAAGACTTCAATACACTTATCAAAATACTTCTACTTAACAAAAATGCTTACAATTACATTCTCGTTCAGTTTCATCAACAATTCTACTCGTATGCACCCGTATTCGTACTCGTACAATACACAGCTTTTAGATGTATGTACTATTGGTATATACACTCCAATGATCAGCTCTTAGCAGCCCATGTGAGTCACCTAACACATGTGGGAACCATCATTTGGCAACTAGCATGAAATATCTCATAAGATTACAAAAATATGAGTAATCATTCATGACTTATTTACATGAAAACAAAATTACATATCCTTTATATCTAATCCATACACCAACGACCAAAAACACCTACAAACACTTTCATTCTTCAATTTTCTTCATCTAATTGAACTCTCTCAAGTTCTATCTTCAAGTTCTAAGTGTTCTTCATAAATTCCAAAAGTTCTAGTTTCATAAAATCAAGAATACTTTCAAGTTTGCTAGCTCACTTCCAATCTTGTAAGGTGATCATCCAACCTCAAGAAATCTTTGTTTCTTACAGTAGGTTATCATTCTAATACAAGGTAATAATCATATTCAAACTTTGGTTCAATTTCTATAACTATAACAATCTTATTTCAAGTGATGATCTTACTTGAACTTGTTTTCGTGTCATGATTTTGCTTCAAGAACTTTGAGCCATCCAAGGATCCATTGAAGCTAGATCCATTTTTCTCTTTTACAGTAGGTTCATCCAAGGAACTTAAGGTAGTAATGATGTTCATAACATCATTCGATTCATACATATAAAGCTATCTTATTCGAAGGTTTAAACTTGTAATCACTAGAACATAGTTTAGTTAATTCTAAACTTGTTCGCAAACAAAAGTTAATCCTTCTAACTTGACTTTTAAAATCAACTAAACACATGTTCTATATCTATATGATATGCTAACTTAATGATTTAAAACCTGGAAACACGAAAAACATCGTAAAACCGGATTTACGCCGTCGTAGTAACACCGCGGGCTGTTTTGGGTTAGTTAATTAAAAACTATGATAAACTTTGATTTAAAAGTTGTTATTCTGAGAAAATGATTTTTATTATGAACATGAAACTATATCCAAAAATTATGGTTAAACTCAAAGTGAAAGTATGTTTTCTAAAATGGTCATCTAGACGTCGTTCTTTCGACTGAAATGACTACCTTTACAAAAACGACTTGTAACTTATTTTTCCGACTAGAAACCTATACTTTTTTTGTTTAGATTCATAAAATAGAGTTCAATATGAAACCATAGCAATTTGATTCACTCAAAACGGATTTAAAATGAAGAAGTTATGGGTAAAACAAGATTGGATAATTTTTCTCATTTTAGCTACGTGAAAATTGGTAACAAATCTATTCCAACCATAACTTAATCAACTTGTATTATATATTATGTAATCTTGAGATACCATAGACACGTATACAATGTTTCGACCTATCATGTCGACACATCTATATATATTTCGGAACAACCATAGACACTCTATATGTGAATGTTGGAGTTAGCTATACAGGGTTGAGGTTGATTCCAAAATATATATAGTTTGAGTTGTGATCAATACTGAGATACGTATACACTGGGTCGTGGATTGATTCAAGATAATATTTATCGATTTATTTCTGTACATCTAACTGTGGACAACTAGTTGTAGGTTACTAACGAGGACAGCTGACTTAATAAACTTAAAACATCAAAATATATTAAAAGTGTTGTAAATATATTTTGAACATACTTTGATATATATGTATATATTGTTATAGGTTCGTGAATCAACCAGTGGCCAAGTCTTACTTCCCGACGAAGTAAAAATCTGTGAAAGTGAGTTATAGTCCCACTTTTAAAATCTAATATTTTTGGGATGAGAATACATGCAGGTTTTATTAATGATTTACAAAATAGACACAAGTACGTGAAACTACATTCTATGGTTGAATTATCGAAATTGAATATGCCCCTTTTTATTAAGTCTGGTAATCTAAGAATTAGGGAACAGACACCCTAATTGACGCGAATCCTAAAGATAGATCTATTGGGCCTAACAAACCCCATCCAAAGTACCGGATGCTTTAGTACTTCGAAATTTATATCATATCCGAAGGGTGTCCCGAATGATGGGGATATTCTTATATATGCATCTTGTTATTGTCGGTTACCAGGTGTTCACCATATGAATGATTTTTATCTCTATGTATGGGATGTGTATTGAAATATGAAATCTTGTGGTCTATTGTTACGATTTGATATATATAGGTTAAACCTATAACTCACCAACATTTTTGTTGACGTTTTAAGCATGTTTATTCTCAGGTGATTATTAAGAGCTTCCGCTGTCGCATACTTAAATAAGGACAAGATTTGGAGTCCATGCTTGTATGATATTGTGTAAAAACTGCATTCAAGAAACTTATTTTGTTGTAACATATTTGTATTGTAAACCATTATGTAATGGTCGTGTGTAAACAGGATATTTTAGATTATCATTATTTGATAATCTACGTAAAGCTTTTTAAACCTTTATTGATGAAATAAAGGTTATGGTTTGTTTAAAAATGAATGCAGTCTTTGAAAAACGTCTCATATAGAGGTCAAAACCTCGCAACGAAATCAATTAATATTGAACGTTTTTAATCAATAAGAACGGGACATTTCATTAGTTGACTCACATGGGCTGCTAAGAGCTGATCATTGGAGTGTATATACCAATAGTACATACATCTAAAAGCTGTGTATTGTACGAGTACGAATACGGGTGCATACGAGTAGAATTGTTGATGAAACTGAACGAGGATGTAATTGTAAGCATTTTTGTTAAGTAGAAATATTTTAATAAGTGTATTGAAGTCTTTCAAAAGTTTATAAATACATATTAAAACACTACATGTATATACATTTTAACTGAGTCGTTAAGTCATCGTTAGTCGTTACATGTAAGTGTTGTTTTGAAACCTTTAGGTTAACGATCTTGTTAAATGTTGTTAACCCAATGTTTATAATATCAAATGAGATTTTAAATTATTATATTATCATGATATTATCATGTATGAATATCTCTTAATATGATATATATACATTAAATGTCTTTACAACGATAATCGTTACATATATGTCTCGTTTAAAAATCATTAAGTTAGTAGTCTTGTTTTTACATATGTAGTTCATTGTTAATATACTTAATGATATGTTTACTTATCATAGTATCATGTTAACTATATATATATCCATATATATGTCATCATATAGTTTTTACAAGTTTTAACGTTCGTGAATCACCGGTCAACTTGGGTGGTCAATTGTCTATATGAAACATATTTCAATTAATCAAGTCTTAACAAGTTTAATTGCTTAACATGTTGGAAACATTTAATCATGTAAATATCAATCTCAATTAATATATATAAACATGGAAAAGTTCGGGTCACTACATATAACTCATTGTTAAAATACCTAATGAGATACATACTTATAATAAAATCATGTTAACTATATATATAACCATATATATGTCATCGTATAGTTTTTACAAGTTTTAACGTTCGTGAATCACCGGTCAACTTGGGTGGTCAATTGTCTATATGAAATCTATTTCAATTAATCAAGTCTTAACAAGTTTGATTGCTTAACATGTTGGAAACACTTAATCATGTAAATAACAATTTCATTTAATATATATATAAACATGGAAAAGTTCGGGTCACTACAACTTTAGAGTAATATTTGAATGAAAGCATGAGTTAAGGTAATATAATGACACTTGATCAACGTGATTATATTATAGTAAGTCATGCTGAGTTTCTAAATGGAACGTGATGATGGTAATACTTGATCAACATTACCATCACCACGAACCGTGTTACTTGACTTGTATTCATCACGAACCATGTTACTTGATTCAAATTCATAATGAAACCGAACTCGACCCAAGAAGGGCATTCATAAAACTACCTACGTATCATTCTCGAATAAATCTTTAATCTTATCATTTTCTTCGATGAAACATTCGTAGACAACTAAAATCTTTCTATTAAGAATCTAAGTTCAATTTCTGGTACTCAAACATTCTCCATTTCAATTCCAACTATCATCACTCAAATGTCGGGATGAAATTTCTTTAACGGGTAGGTACTGTAATGACCCGTAAATTTTTGTCAAATTTTAAACCAAACTCTCGATACAATTTAATATATTTTTACACGGTAAACAAAAGTCTGTAATGTGGAGTCTCAAAAATTTTGAACTTTTTTCTTGTAATCATGACTTTCGACCATTCCCGACGATTCACGAACAATTGTGTGTAAATATATATATAAATTCTATATATAAGTGATATCATTTATATTGTAATATATATAATATTTATAAATATTAAATATTACATATATTATATAATTAGTAAATATGATATAATTAATAAATTGTAATATTAATATATTAAATTTAAATTATAAAATAAAATAATTGTTATAGTATTTTTATTACTAATATTATTATCATGAATAATATTAATATTATTATAATCAGTATTATTAATTATTAATACCATTATTATTATAATTGATAATAAAATAATAATTTTAGTCATAATTATATTTATTACTATTATGATTACTAAAAATTATTATTAGTATTTCATTATTTTATACATTTATCATTATTACTTTTATCATTATTAATGTAAATATCAGTATTATTAAGTATTTTATTATTAATATTATTAGTATTTCTATTATTATTAATCAGTATTATTAATATAATTATTATTAATTGGAATTATTATTATTATTACTTCTATGATTATTAATTGTTATATAGTTTATAAATTTATATATACAGATATAGACAATGAATCAGTTTCATATCCATATCAACAATCAAATCTGTACAAGTCACCATCCCTTTTTATATTTTTCTTCTTCTTCTTTTCCCTCTGTCTTTTACTTCTGCAAATTACAGAATCAGTTGCACGTATCAATCATACTGTATTATAATTTGTTTTCTGTCTGCAATCTGGTACAAACGATTCTAATTTGGCTCATTAATAAACAAATTCAGTACAAATCAATTGTTGCTACAAAACAAATTCCAACGAATCTAGTACTGTAATAATATCTCATATACATTCAATATAAGTGTCGATGACAAGAATCACAAATACAGATAACTAAAATTTGTTACACGTCGAGATCAATTCACATTACAAAACAAAATTTTGTTACCTATCGATATTAAACAATCAAATATATATATTTTATCTGTACCCGATTTATTCTTCTGTCGATCCAATCCAAGCTACGAAATAATCTGTAATCGAATATTGTGCTGTATATATCGTACGAATCTATTACACTTCACTTTCTGCTTTATATATTTTTGTTTGTTCTTCTTGGCTCGAATATATCTATCGAACTCTTCACTGATATAAAACAACCCATTACTCCTATAAAACCAACAACGAGAGACACAAACCACAACAAACGCACTAAGATCACATTATCATCTATAAAATATTTTTTTATTCTTCGTCGTGAAAACAACAAAACAATTTCATCACATCAACCGCCGTGAATCAACCATCTTTCTTTAACAAAAGACACCACCTCTAGCATCCGCCGTCACCTAGACCTTTAACCACAGAGATCACTGCTGCACCATTTGAGCACCCCACCATCTTGAATCATAAATCAACCGCCACCATTGCCACCTTAAACTATCACAACTATCACCTAGACCACCCGACTATCTCTATTGAAACCACCTCTCTATAATCACCGTGAACCACCTCCATTGCCACCATCATGCTTATTCGTTTTATTGCTGCTGTGTTGCCAACAACTTGCTACAGCATTTACTCGTTTTCTGTTTAGATATCAAAATGATGTTACGTTGTTTAGAGATACCAAGTATCAAATATATTCAAATATATATTTATATTATGGAGATCAATTTATGAAATTACCGAGAAGAAAGGAGAACACGTCTTCTTTATATACAATAACATAATAAAGGCAAAGATGGGATCCACCGTTAGTGAATGATTGATGGCACGATATCGAATACTGTTTAACAAATTGGTAAGGTTTAATATTCGAATTTATAAAAAAAAAGAGAAAACTTAATGGTGGCCGACATGTTGGTGGAATGATTATTTATTAAGGGCCCAAATTCGATTTCCACAAATTGAAACAATTTTTTTCTTGACTATTATATTACTCCATATTATGGCGGATCATTTGATTTCGATGCCATAAAGTTCCATTATTAGACTTAAGTACAAATAAAGATGATGAACAAGTGGAATATGGTGATGGGATAATGGGGTCAAGAGGGGACCAATTCTTAATGATAATAAATTTGTTTATTTAATTCAAGTTGCTAAACACAAGACCTAAATTGATACTTAAGATTATTAATGATAATAAAGAGGATCGTAATATGTTAATGGCAGGAGATGATTAAGATAGTAAATTAAGAATATGATACATAGATGATGTTGAATAAGATGATGAAGAAGGAACACGATAATGATGATGATTACCAATCTATTGCTTTTCCTTTTTTCTCTGGCTCCACCATTATAACCAATCCAAGTATTATCACCATTATTAGTAACTGCGTTTTAAAATAAAAGGAGAAAGAAAACAACGGTGGGCTGTTATAATCCGAATGCATATTGAGTTGTGTAAAGTGATTGTTGTTATTGGGCCTGCACACAAATCGTAGCCCAGTAAATAAAAGCCATCATTATTACCTAAATTAGGATACGTGATGTTATTTAGGATACGAAGATGGGGATAAAACAAAGCGGTTACGATGATGATTTATTAGTTTATGAGGAGATGATTCGAAAACGATAATCATGAGGTAAGGATTAGATGATGATGACAAAGTTACGATGTGATAATGATAATGGAGAGTTAATGGTATGATCGTGCTATAAATGATATCGTGATTATGTTAACGATATGAAAATGGTATGATGATACATGATATTGATGATGTTTTTGTGAAGATTATGATCATAATGATTAGAATGTTATGATTAAGTGATGATGAAGGTTTAGCTTAATAATGTAATTTGATGAAGATGAAAAATCGTTTCGTACGGTTTAAAAAAAACGCGTGTTACAATTAGAAAAGCAATAGTAGAGCAGTGATTAGGGGTGTTGGTGTTTAACAAGAGGTCGTGGGTTCGATCCCGGGCTGCGACATTATTTTTTTTAAAGCTATTTCTCTAAGGTAGTATACTTATTATTCCTTTTATTTTTATTATTTTTATTATTATTATTATTATTATTATTATTATTATTATTATTATTATTATTAATAATATTATTATTGATATTATTATTATTATATCATTATTATGATTAAAGATAAATATTATTATCACCATTAATATTATTATTATTATTATTATTATTATTATTATTATTATTAACATTATTATTATTATTATTATTATTATTATTATTATTATTATTATTATTAATTATTAATATCATTATCATGATTTATAAACATACATGATTATTATCATTATTTTGATTATCATTAATAATATTATTATTATTATCATGGTTATTATTACTATAATTATTTTTATTAATAAGTATTATTACTATTATTATTATTATTATAAGATAATACAACTTTTATTTATTATTATTATTTTACCAAATAACAATTAGTTACATAAAACTTTAATTAATACATATAACATATAATTTAACAAGTATATCATTAATAATATATATATTTGTTCGATTACCATTACATGTGTTAATATATATACAAATGATATAGGTTCATGAATCCGAGGCCAACCCTGCATTGTTCAGTACCGTCGTATGCATATTTTTACTACAAAATATCGTATCGTGAGTTCATTTACTCCCTTTTACTCTTTACAATTTTAGAACTGAGAATACATGAGCTACTTTTACAACTGCTTTATTAAATGATTTTGAAATACATTTTGAACTGCGAATACATGAAATGCTATTATAAATGTTTGACGAGATAGACACAAGCAAAACATTCCTCGAATGAATTATGTGGACGTGATAATTGCCACCATTGAATTATGTGGACGTGATAATTGCCACAATTGATATGAATATTTTTCCCCTGATTATTATTGCTTGGTAACCTAAGAATTAGGGAACATCACTAATTTTGAGAATTAGTGCAAGCCTAATTGACGCGAATCCTAAAGGTAGCTACCGGGTTTAACACCCCCACCCAGAATGTTCACTAGACGGAAGGGCTAGTGGGCGTGGTGTTTAGTACTTCGAAGTTTATATGATTATTATACAGACGAGATGTTCTGTTTTGGGGATATTACTATGCGCATTATATGTTAAGGTCGGTTACCAAGCCAAGCTATGAAAGCAATGAAAAGTGAATGTTATGTATCGAGAGAATGATTTTATACATAGGTTATGTGTATGTTATTTTTTGTGCACGAGATATGTGTACGGTTACTAAGATTTATGAAAGATGATTTCGTACACGAGAAAGGTGTACTGTATTTAAAAGATATCGCATGTACATTACACGTGGGTATAGGATTCGGGCCCATTTGTACCATGCAGCATTTAAATCATGTGGTCTATCAAAATGATGAATTTTATTGTTTTATGATAAACTTATGAACTCACCAACCTTTTGGTTGACACTTTAAAGCATGATTATTCTCAGGTATGAAAGAAATCTTCCGCTATACATTTGTTCATATTACATGGAGTCGTTCATGGCATATAGAGGTCAGAAGCTCGCAATGGGACCAACTGTTGAAGACTTCGTCCAGATGGATTTGGACGGGTCACTACAAGATGGGTTTACAAGGTAAAAGGAATTCGGTGGTGGGGTTTGTGATGTTAACATAATTAAGATTATACACACAAATTTGCAGCAAGTGATGAATAATTTCGGTATCCACTCACAACTTACTTTTCGATTAAAATCATCTTCTATCATTATCAACTTGAACTTTTTCATCATACCTAGTGCCACATGCCCAACCAATTTATATTACGGCCCATGTTGATTTAATTATAATGGAAGTTGCAATGATGTCGATCAAATAAAGTAATCGTGTCCTAAACACATGTAGTGTGGGTTAACAAAACAGCTGGAAATTTCACTTGGTGGGGTTTCAATTAAGCATAAAAAGAAACAATAGCACTCAATCCTTCATAATCATCATCGTATATTAATATCATTAATTAATATTTTACCAAATCGCCATTATTATCATTGTTTCATTGCTGTGTTAAAAACAAAAAATTGAAGCAGAAGTTGTAACAAAGAAATAGTTGCAGGTGGTGTTGGTGTGGTCGATGATGATGAGTTGTTTTGAGTGATAATGGAAGTGAAGGGTTTACTCAAGATGAAGGTGGTGTTAGTTACTGGGTTGGTTGTGACTTTGTGAAGATAAAAACATAAAAGAAGCTGCAATAGAAAGACAATGATAGTGATGATCTTATTCGAACAGCAGAAGGTTAAATTGGGTTTTGTATGGGTTTAATAAACTCGAACAAAGTGGAATAACAGTTGAAATTTGCAGTAAACAAATGGTGATGATTCGGTAGAGGTGGTGGTATTAATGATTAAGCTCGACAAACAAGAGAAGGAAAACGTAAGTGCTTTCGACTACTAGTAATTTACGAGGAGTCTCATGGCCAAGGTGGTGGTGTTTCATGATACAACAAAAAGGGTATCGGCTCTTGGTGGCTTAAGGGTTGTAGAGGGTAACGATGGAAGACCATTGTGATGGTGGCCAAGAGTTAAGGATGGTTGAGTTCGAAAAGAAAAACGATACAGAAATCAAGATAAGTTTTGTTTGTGTTGATAGTAATAGTTATAGAAGATGCCGGACAATCGAATAATAATTCAACAACTGAGATTTCGTATTATTGTTATATAGAGAAGATGTATCTATAATAATATAGATAGAGAGAAGAGAAGAGGAATCACAATTAAGTGATGTATGGCGTCGACAGAGATATTCGCACCAGGAAGAAGAAAACAAAGAAAATATAAAGTTGATACTGACCTTCAATAGATTTTGTTTATATTACACCCGTGATTGACAAACAATTCAATCAGAAGAAAGATTAAATAAAGTGAAAGGGATTGGAAACAGAATTTGGTTGTATCTGAAATCAAATTCGTTCTAGTACAGATTTTAGAGGCAGAATCAAAGATCACCTACAGATTGATAATGACCTGAAACAGAATACGTATACCATTGTATTTAATCGTATTTTTATATATTTGTCTGTATATGTAATTATATATATAACTGTATTTTATACATATGCATTTATACATATGATTTTCTATATCTGTTAATATATCTGTATATATTTATATCTGTGTTTATAAAGTATAAAATCAATATTTATACTAATTAATAAAAATTGTAATTATAATACTTATTATTAATTATAGAAATAGAATTTACTAATAATAATATTAAATATAGAAATACCTATAATAATAATAAAAGTAAAAATATAATGATATTAGTAATAATAATATAACAAATTTCATATCCTTATATTATATTGTTAAAAATAATAATATTAGTAATAACGTAACAAATCAAATGTATCAAATTTCATATAATATTATTAATGATACTGTTATTAATATTTATATTATTATTAATATTTATAATGATAATGAAAGTATTAATTTTAATACATCAACTATATTTTAATTTGTATTATATATTATTAATTACATAATATACTCATATATAATATGATAACCTTTATTAAATATTTAGTATTTACGAATTATATATATATATTATAATATTCATATAATAATAATTAATCATAGAAATCATATATATTTATATATAGATTCATTTTAAATTTACACTTATTTATTTTGTATTCTATTTTACATATTTAATTCTAATATTTAAATTATATTTTATAATTTCAAATTAATATACATATACTTACATTTACATATACATATTTATTTACAAACAATTGTTCGTGAATCGTCCGGAATGGTCAAAAGGGAAAATGCATTCATGTAACTGTTCCAAAATTTTCGAGACTCAACATTACAGACTTTGTTTATCGTGTCGGAAACATATAAGATTAAGTTTAAATTTGGTCGGAAATTTCCGGGTCGTCACAGTACCTACCCGTTAAAGAAATTTCGTCCCGAAATTTGATCGAGGTCGTCATAGCTAACAATAAAAATATTTTCATGATGAATATGAGTTAATAAATAGAGTTTTATTACCATAGAGTAATATGGATAAAATAATTCGATTACTCGAAGAGTACGAGTGAAGTTATCACGAAAGAGTGAAATGAATAAATGTAGGTTCGTCTTAACCGGTGACGTAGTCACTATTGATTTCCAGAATTCAAGGGATTTAGAGGAAATCTTAGTAATAAGATTTGATTTTTCGATAAATAAGGAAATTAGGATCCTCTTTGATTATTGCGATAATCTGCTTCGATTGCTTTGTTGGATATTTCACTATAAATCCTCCCCCTCCATTTCCTTTATATTTTAGAGTTCCATACTTTTGTTTTCTCTTCCCGGCTTTAAGTCAAGCGAATAATGGTCCAGAATTCGTAGGTATGAAGTTTTGATTAATCATAATATTCTAAGAAGAAAGGAAAAGTAATAGTACGATTTGATTTGTCAAATTACCATAATATCCGGGAAGGATAGAACTATCAAGTAATTATGTTCTTGATATGTTTAGAGGTTAAATAGAATGAAAGAGTTATGTAACATGGCACATGATGAGGTTAATGTCTGTAAATCATCACGTTCCATTAGAAATTCAGCATGACTTACTGTAATATAATCACGTTGGCCGGGCATCATTATATTATAATAACTCATGCTTCAATTCCCAACACTACTCCAGGAATTCATTCCTAATTTAAACTTAAATTTTACAGAAGGGTAGAAACTAAAACAGTTTCTTTTATGATGTAACATAGATAGCACGAGGAGATAGATAATTTCAGACAAAGATATTTATGAAGGTATATTCAGAAATATCAAAGATATTTATAACGAAGGATACGATGATATCTTAGAATTTTAAAATATCTAGAATCAAAGGATATTGCAGAACTTTTCCGCAAGGATTTAGAATAAGTAAGGATCAAGGTATTCGCTAAAGATTTCATCGGATACGAATCATCTGGATTCTTTAAGTACATGTTTAATCCTTGTGATTTGTCCATAGTCTCCTTCAGGGTTAACTCAATCCATTTTTCAGTACTAAATTCTCTATTGAGTGTTTCCAACACTCCATTCGTTATCATCAACTTTTGGCCATTAAGACCATCTACAACCTTTGCTGCTTCATCAGCATTTAGTGTCACCATATTCAATTCATTGGTTATCAATCCGAGGTGTTTTCAAAAGTTTCGAAGGATTTGAGTGAAGATTGTAATTGTCAAGATACAAAAGATTGTTTAAGATTAAATTAAGTGGCAAACTTGGAGAAATGTTTAGTTTCATATGTTATAATCAATATTTTAATACGTTGTAATTGTCCAATGTTAGTAATCCAATATTTGTAGTCCAACAGTCCGATATATAATCTTAAAATTTTAAATATTTAAGATTAGAAGATGATGAAGGAATTTTACGTAATTAATTAATTAGTTACTAATAAATTTTATTTTTTCCATTATTTTCTTCATTATGCCACTTGTCAAATCTTGACTTGGATTCTGATCGGTCAAAATCCGAATATGAAATTGAATTTGAATGATAATAGTTATTCTTTTGATGAACGGATATGTATATGTGTGGTTGTGTGTAGGATAGTAAATGGCAGTTGAATCGGATTTGAAGGATGTACAGTGTAACATGTTAATGTGATATCTAAATATTCCTCGGTGAAATGTCCCGTTCATATTGATTATAAACGTTCCATATTAATTGATTTCGTCGCGAGGTTTTAACCTCTATATGAGACGTTTTTCAAAGACTGCATTCGATTTTAAAACAAACCATAACCTTTAAAATATTACGACGATTATCAAATAATGATAATCCAGAATATAGCGTTTTTCACACGACCATTACATAATGGTTTACAATAATATTACACATCAACATAAGTCTTCGAATGCAGTTTTTAAACAATATTATTCAAGCATGGACTCCAAATCTTGTCCTTAATTTAGTATGCAACAGCGGAAGCTCTTAATAATCACCTGAGAATAAACATACTTAAAATGTCAACAAAATTGTTGGTGAGTTATAGGTTTAACCTACATATTATTAAATCATAATAATAGACCACAAGATTTCATTTTTATAACACATCTCTTATAAGGCATTTCGTAAACTGCATAGAGATAAAAATCATTCATATGTTGAACACCTGGTAACCGACGTTAACTTAATGCATAGAATATCCCCAAAACAGAACCTCTCATCTGTATAATAATCTCGAAGTACTAAACCATCCATAACCTAAATGGGGGTTGTTAAGCCCAATAGATCTCTCTTTAGAATTCACGTCAGTTAGGGGCCATTTCCCTAATTCTTAGGCTACCAGACTTGAAGGGTGATATTTGGTTTAATAATCCAACCATAGAATGTAGTTTTGCGTACTTGTGTCTATTTTGTAAAACATTTATAAAGCTGCATGTATTCTCATCCCAAAATATTAGATTTTAAAAGTGGGACTATAACTCACTTTCACAGATTTTTACTTCGTCGGGAAGTAAGACTTGGCCACTGGTCAATTCACGAACCTATAACAAATATGTACATATATATCAAAGTATGTTCAAAATATATTTACAACATTTTTTAATACGTTTTAATGTTTTAAATATTTTCAGTCAGCTGTTCTCGTTAGTAACCTACAACTAGTTGTCCATAGTTAGATGTACAGAAATAAATTGATATATATTATCTTGACCCAATCCACGACCCAGTGTATACATGTCTCAGGCTAGATCATAACTCAAAATATATATATTTTTGGAATCAACCTCAACCCTGTATAGCTAACTCCAACATTACTGCATATAGAGTGTCTATGGTTGTTCCAAATAATATATAGATGGGTCGATATGATATGTCAAAACATTTGCATACGTGTCTATGGTATCCCAAGATTACATAATATATTAGAATACATGTATAATACAATATAAGTTAGCTAGGATATGATTTGTATAGATTTGTTACCAATTTTCACGTAGCTACAACAAGTAAAAACATCCAATCTTGTTTTACCCATAACTTCTTCGTTTTAAATCTGTATTGAGTTAATCCAATTGCTATGGTTTCATATTGAACTTAAGTTTATGAATCTATACTGAAAAAGTATAAGTTTATAGTTGGAAATACAGGTTACAAGTCATTTTTGTAAAGGTAGTCATTTCAGTCAAAAGAACGACGTCTAGATGACCATTTTGGAAAACATACTTTCATTTTGAGTTTAATCATGATTTTTGGATATAGTTTCATATTCATAAAAAAAATAATTTTCCCAGAAGAACAACTTTTAAATCAAAGTTTATCATAGTTTTTAATTAACTAACCCAAAACAGCCCGCAGTGTTACTACGACGGCGTATATCCAGTTTTACGGTGTTTTTCATGTTTTCAGGTTTTAAATCATTAAGTTAGCATATCATATAGATATAGAACATGTGTTTAATTGATTTTAAAAGTCAAGTTAGAAGGATTAACTTTTGTTTGCGAACAAGTTTAGAATTAACTAAACTATGTTCTAGTTATTACAAGTTTAAACCTTCGAATAAGGTAGTTTTATATATATGAATCGAATGATGTTATGAACATCATTACTACCTCAGGTTTTGTGGATAAACCCACTGGAAATGAGAAAAATGTATCTAGCTTCAAAGGATCCTTGGATGGCTTGAAAGTTCTTGAAGTAGAATCATGACACGAAAACAAGTTCAAGTAAGATTTCCACTCGAAATAAGATTGTTATAGTTATAGAAATTGAATCAAAGTTTGAAAATGAGTATTACCTTGTATTGTAAAGATATCTTACTGTAAATAAGTAAGATTTCTTGAGGTTGGATGATTACTTTACAAGATTGGAAGTAAGCTAGCAAACTTGGAAGTATTCTTGATTTTATGAAACTAGAACTTATAGAATTTATGAAGAACACTTAGAACTTGAAGATAGAACTTGAGAGAGATCAATTTTTATGAATAAAATTGATGAATGAAAGTGTTTGTAGGTGTTTTTGGTCATTGGTATATGGATTAGATATAAAGGATGTGTAATATTTTTTACATGTAAATAAGTCATGAATGATTACTAATATTTGTGTAATTTTATGAGATATTTCATGCTAGTTGCTAAATGATGGTTCCCACATGTGTTAGGTGACTCACATGGGCTACTAAAACCTGATCATTGTAGTGTATATACCAATAGTACATACATCTAAAAGCTGTGTATTGTACGAGTACGAATACGGGTGCATACGAGTAGAATTGTTGATGAAACTGAACGAGGATGTAATTGTAAGCATTTTTGTTAAGTAGAAGTATTTTAATTAGTGTATTAAAGTCTTTCAAAAGTGTATAAATACATATTAAAACACTACATGTATATACATTTTAACTGAGTCATTAAGTCATCGTTAGTCGTTACATGTAAATGTTGTTTTGAAGCCTTTAGGTTAACGATCCTGTTAAGTGTTGTTAACCCATTATTTATTATATCAAATGAGAAGTTAAATTATTACATTATCATGATATTATGATATATTAATATATCTTAATATGATATATATACAATTAAATGTCGTTACAACGATAATCGTTACATATATGTCTCGTTTGGAAATCATTAAGTTAGTAGTCTTATTTTTACATATGTAGTTCATTGTTAATATACTTAATGATATGTTTACTTATCATAATACCATGTTAACTATATATATATATCCATATATATG
The DNA here is from genome assembly GCF_046630445.1 of Rutidosis leptorrhynchoides. Classification (NCBI taxonomy): domain Eukaryota; kingdom Viridiplantae; phylum Streptophyta; class Magnoliopsida; order Asterales; family Asteraceae; genus Rutidosis; species Rutidosis leptorrhynchoides. The sequence continues at coordinate 400,573,207 of NC_092333.1, forward strand.
ACATCATATAGTTTGTACAAGTTTTAATGTTCGTGAATCACCGGTCAACTTGGGTGGTCAATTGTCTATATAAAACCTATTTCAATTAATCAAGTCTTAACAAGTTTGATTGCTTAACATGTTGGAAACACTTAATCATATAAATATCAATTTCATTTAATATATATAAATATGGAAAAGTTCGGGTCACTACAGTACCTACCCGTTAAATAAATTTCGTCCCGAAATTTAAAGCAGTTGGAGGTGTTGACGTATCTTCTGGAAATAAGTGTGGGTATTTCTTCTTCATCTGATCTTCTCGTTCCCAAGTGAACTCAGGTCCTCTACGAGCATTCCATCGAACCTTAACAATTGGTATATTGTTTTGCTTGAGCCTTTTAACCTCACGATCCATTATCTCGACGGGTTCTTCAATGAATTGTAGTTTTTTATTGATTTTAATTTTGTCTAAAGGAATAGTGAGATCTTCTTTAGCTAAGCACTTCTTCAGATTCGAGACGTGAAAGGTATTATGTACATTGGCTAGTTGTTGAGGTAATTCAAGTCGGTAGGCTACTGGTCCGACACGATCTAAAATCTTGAATGGTCCATTGTATCTTGAATTTAGTTTCCCCCGTTTACCAAATTGAACAACGCCTTTCCAAGGCGAAACCTTAAGCATGACCATCTCCCCAATTTCAAATTCTATATCTTTCCTTTTAAGGTCCGCGTAGCTCTTTTTCTAACGACCCGTCCTAATCCATCCGGACGAATACATTACATTTGGTTACATCGCGAGGTACTTGACCTCTATATGATACATTTTACAAATATTGCATTTGTTTTTGAAAATACAATCTTTCATTACATCGAAAGTTGACGGTATGCATACCATTTCATAATATATCTAACTATAATTGACTTAATAATAATCTTGATGAACTCAACGACTCGAATGCAACGTCTTTTGAAATATGTCATGAATGACTCCAAGTAATATCTTTAAAATGAGCAAATGCACAGCGGAAGATTTCTTTCATACTTGAGAATAAACATGCTTTAAAGTGCCAACCAAAAGGTTGGTGAGTTCATTAGTTTATCATAATCATTCATTTCCATCATTTTAATAGACCACAAGATTTTTATTTTTAGTTCTCATGAATATACGTCCCATGCATAGAGACAAAAATATCATTCATATGGATTGAACACCTGGTAACCGACATTAACAAGATGCATATAAGAATATCCCCTATCATTCCGGGAAATCCTTCGGACATGATATAAAATAACATCGAAGTACTAAAGCATCCGGTACGTTGAATGAGGTTCATCGGGCCCATAGATCTATCTTTAAGATTCGCGTCAATTAGTAGATCGGTTTACTAATTCTTAGGTTACCAAGCAAAAAGGGGCATATTCGGCTTCGATCATTCAACCATATAATGTAGTTTTGATTACTTGTGTCTATTTCGTAAAACAGTTATAAAAGTAGCGCATGTATTCTTAGTCCCAAAAATATATATATTGCAAAAGCATTTAAAAAGGGAGTAATGAAACTCACCATACTGTATTTTGTAGTAAAAATACATATGACGACATGAAACAAGTGTAAGGTTGGCCTCGGATTTACGAACCTATATAAAGTATATATATTAACACATTGTAATATATTAAGATTAATATTATTCTATATAATTGTATTAATACTTTTAATATGTTATAATACTTATTTGATATATAATTTAATTGATGTTATATTATATTAGTTAATATATTAAACATAATATTATATTTTATTAGTATACTTATGATATATGCAATAAATAGATTTTTTTTATGTAAATGTCTTTCGTTTGTAAAAATACTAATTATTATGATACTAAAATAATGATAACAATAATAATAATAGTTAGGGTTAATGATAATAATAATAATAATAATAATAATAATAATAATAATAATAATAATAATAATAATAATAATAATAATAATAATAATAATAATAATAAAAATAAAAATAATAATAATAATAATAATGATAATAATGAAACTTATAATAATAATGCTTATAGTAATGATAATTAGTATTAATGATAATTTCAACAATAATAGTAACTTCAATAAAAATGATGTTTTGGTAATAATGATAATTATAAAGAAAAATGATAATTTTAATAATCATTAATAAAAATGTTAAAAATACTAATTTTAATAATAATGTTATTATTTTTTTTTAAACAAAAAAAATAATTGTTCTAATAATGATAATAATAATATTAATAATACTACTTATATTAATAATATTAATTATAATAATATTTTTAATAATAATAATAATTATTATATAATTAATAATAAATGTAATAATTATAATTATAATTATAATTTATACCTAATAAAGGTATACGCGTTTGTTTGTTCCCAAAACAGATCGAGAATAGCAGAGCCAGAGTAATCGTAGAGAGGGAGAAAAATTGGCATCACAATCGCAAAAATCACTCAACAATCATCATCATCATCAAATCGAGATCGTAAAAGCAGAATATATCACGGTTCATGGACTTTTGGTTCTTCAATCGATTGATCGAGGCCTTTGGTTCTTCAATCGATCAATCGATCAATTGTTCAATCAACAATTATCGAGGTATAACAGGTAATCGATTCAATCTTCATCGTATCCTAATTATTATCGTATCATACTCGTAATTCATCTCTGTTTGTTATTGTTTCATCATCATCATCATCCCGTAAATCACTATTCATTATCTTTTTTTTTTCATGATTTTTGGTTCTGGGTTTGTTGTGAGATCGACGAAAAGGCTGCAACAGGTAATAGTAGTGATGGTTGTTTTGGTTAGGTTAGTTTTCGAATACTAATTAGAAACTAACAGCTAGTAGTCTCGTAAATTAGATTTGTGAGCTTTGATGATAGTATTATTGTGGGTTGTGGGTTTGTTTCGAATCAATCAGGAGGTAACATCATACTAGTAGTATTCCTTTGCGGTTTGGTCAGGGCACAATAAAAATAGCAATCAACCAAGTAGTTTTTGATGGTGTTTGTGTTAAAAGAAAAGTGAAATAAAAAGGTGAGTTGTGTGGTGGTTTACGGTGACCGAAGGTTGGTTTGGTTCTTGGGTGCTAGCTAAACATAACCCAACTGCAGCGATCTGCAGCAGTTTGTTCATGATAGAAAAATAGTTTTAAGAGATAGAAGTAACAGAAAAAAATAGTTACTCACTGTGGGGTTGTGGTGGTTGTCATGTATATTTAAACATGTATCATATAGTTATATAGAGAATAGATGATTGGTTTGTTTCATTCCAAAATAACAAGTATAAACTGCAGCAGGAGTTTCATAAGAATGGGTGGTGATTGAGTGGTGTTTTGAAGATGATGGCAGGTGATTATTCTAAAGGATGTGGTGGGTTGAAGGTAGTTGTCAATGATAGTTCTTGAGGTTTCCGGATACTGATCAGAAGACGGAAATAATTTACAAGTAGTAGATGCAACTTACAGTAGTAATAAGAGGTTGACAATGTCCTTGCACTCATTCTCAGATCTTCAAACTCGTTCTTCGTCCATGAAACTCATGATTCAATCTTAAAGCCCGTTAGAAGGTGGACCTTCGTTGTTGGAAATTGAATGAAGTAGAATCGGATATGCATAGATACAGGTGATTATTTATCTATCATTATCAATTATAGATATAGTTATGTGTGTATAAAGTGTGTGTAATTGAGATTTTGTTTTTTTTATGATAATATAATACAGGTTGTTAACGGTTGTAGTTGGTCGCGGTGGTGATAGAAGAGGCGGTTAGGAGCAGAAGGCGGTTGTGAAAAAAAATGTTGTGGTAGTAGCTTGGTTTGTAGCAATACGGTGGTCCATTTGGTAAAAATGGAACAAGGCAGTTAATGTAGTGATTGGAGGAATAAGCAAGTTTTCAAGTTAATGCACGTGCATATATATATTTATAACTCAAGTTGCTTATGTGGTGTTATAGATGAATATGATGTGAAACTGAAAGTATAATATTGAAACAGTGTACCCTATTTGTATTTCAATTACACCGATGAATTATTGTTTGGTGAGGTTTTGTTAAAGTTGTTACTCTCAACATATAAAACAAAATAGACAAAAAATATGATATGTTAGTGGTGGTTGTTGGTTCATTTGTATGGTGCAGAGAAAGAAGTAAGAATCAATAGATCACTAGTTCTCACCAAGTTACTTTATATTAATTAACATGATGTAAACAGAAATGACTACGTTCAATGATTTGATGAAAAATATAAATAAAGCTCCCTTTGATTCTTTTGTCAAAAAGAAAATAAGATGTGTACCTATGTATAAATCTTGGATAGGTATGACAGCACCACGATTAATATCATAATTAAATCCTTACACAACGTGACGGATGCATGTGGGTTGTGAATTGGTTAATTATTATTCATTTTCCCATTACTTTATATTCATGTATATGCGTTTAAGGGATTAATGAAGCATACAACTAAACGTTTTCACTTAGTGTATATAGTAATTAGAATAGTGAGTTAGTGCCAATTTCTACGAGTATTGTATAAGAATTCATTTTAATAACAACATAATTATATTATTTTACATTTTAATTCAGATGATTAAAGTGCACTTTATAAATTTTAAAATATTATATAAACACTTATATTTATATAATTATATATATATATATATATATATATATATATATATATATATATATATACATATATATATATATACTCATAATTGTTCGTGAATCGTCGAGGATGGTCAAAGGTTAATTGAATATATAAACATAGTTTTAAAAATTTTCTAGACTCAACATTACATACTTTACTTATCGTATCGAAATCATATAAAGATTAAATTTAAATTTGGTCGGAAATTTCCGGGTCGTCACAGTACCTACCCGTTAAAGAAATTTCGTCCCGAAATTTGAGTAAGGTCGTCATGGCTAACCATAAAAATGTTTTCATGACGAATATGAGTTGATAAAGTAGAATTTTATTACCATATTGTAATATGGATAAAATGATTCGTTTACTCGAAGAGTACGAGTGAAGTTATCACAAAAGAGTGAAATGAAGAAATAGAGGTTCGTTGTATCTTTTGACGTAACCAGGGTTGAATTCCGGAATTCAAAGGATTCAAAAGAAAATCTTGGAAATCTATAAGATCTGATTCTTCGAGATTTAAGGAAATTAGGATCTCTTTAATTAAATGCGATGATCTGTCCCGATCACTACATCTGATATTTCCATTATAAATTTACCTTTTCCGTTCCATTAGTTTTCACCTCTTCTATACTCAATTCCCAGATTCAATAGATTGTGAAAATGCTTAATCCCATTCTAATCCTTGATATTTTTCTAATTATCACTTCTGTCATCCTTCTTTTCAATCTTCCACCAGAAGAATCTGTTTACTTCTACTATTACCTTGGGGTGATACTATTCTTAATTCTACCGTGTCTTTATATTGCTATTCGTATTAATATCCACGGTTTGTAACCTCCGTGTTGTTATTGGGCTTTATATTTTCTCTTATATTCTGGAGCTCTTTGCCTTTTTATTATCTTCTCAACCTCTAGTAAAGCGAGTAGCGGTCCAGAATTCGTAAGTACGGAACTTCGAATGAACCATGGCTAATGTTCTAAGATAGAATTGTAATAGCACGATCTTGATTGGTTAAATTACCAGAGTTCAAGAGAAAAGATATAACTTTCAAAAAAATATGTTCTTGATATGTTTATAGATTAGATAGAATGTAAGAGTCATGTAACATGGCACATGATGACGTTATAATCTGTGAATCATCACGTTCCATTAACAACTCAGCATGACTTACTGTAATATAATCACGTTGATCAAGTGTCATTATATTGTACTAACTCATGCATCAGTTACCAACATTACTTCAATAACATTCATATTTTAAGCTCGAAAGTTTACAGAATATAGAAACTAACAGTTTCTATATGATGTAACACTGATAGCACGAAGAGATTAATGATTTCAGATAAGAATAGTTATGAAAATATCTTCAGAAATATGGAGGATATTTATAATGAAAGATACGATGATATATTGGAATTTCTAATATCGAAGGATGGTGAAGAAAATTTGTTCGCAAGAGTTTGGAGTCAGAAGCAAGGTATTCGCTAAATATTTTATCAGAAACAGAATCATCAGGATTCTTAATGTACAAGTTTAGTCCTTGTGATTTGTTCAGAGACCCCTTCGTAGTTTGCTCAATCAGTTTTTTAGTTTCAAAATTTTTCTGAGCTTTGCCAGCATACAATTCTTTATCATCAACTTTTGGCTGTTGAGGTCGTTTACAGTTTTTGTTGCTTCATTCAACTTTTCAAAATTCAGGGTATTGATTCGTAGACTGGGTGCTTTTCAGAATTTCAGAATGGAATATCATGATTCTAAGAGATAAATGTTATATGTATACATTTAACTGTTGATGTAGAAATGCTGCGAGATTAAAGATGCTGATTGATGCTTCCCGGTATTTGATAGGGCAATCACCGTCACATATACTGATGAGTACATGATAGGGTTTTAATGAACATATATAATGGTTCTTCGGAGGGACTTAAGCTAATGAGTAATGAAGTTGCTGGCAAGTTTACTGCTAATGTGGTGGGATATGAACGATTCCCCGGTAACGACGACGAAAGGAGAACTTATATAACAAGGTTATAATAGAGTTTATTCGAATGAAAAGTTGAGTTTGATTTGCTGAAGCTGTGACAAAATTGACTACTTTGAAAAGGTATTGTAAAGGGATTTTCAGAAATAACAACGCCAAAGGAGCTAGCATAAATACATTTTAAACGTTCACTCAGGTTCCGAGTGTTTTCAGGTGCATAACTATATGCATCAATATTTTCTTCCGTAGCTGAAGTGCGGTTGGTTCATCCTTTCGATTGGGGTGTTTTCAAGAATCATGAAATGTTTGAACGCAGATTGGAATCGTCAAGATACAAATGAGGTTTAAGATGAAATCAAGTGGCAAACTTGAAGAAATGTTTAGTTTCATATGTTATAATCAATATTTTAATTCATTTTAATTGTCCAATGTTGGTAGTCCACAGTTGATAATCCACATTTAACAGTCCAATAATTCATATATAGCTTAATATATAATATTCGAATTAATTAATACGTATCGTGACCCGTGTACATGTCTCAGACTCGATCACAACTCAAAGTATATATATTATTTGAGAATCAACCTCAACCCTGTATAGAGAACTCGATCATTACTTCATATAGAGTGTCTATGGTGATTCTAAATAATATATATAGATGTGTCGATATGATATGTCAAAACTTTGTATACGTGTCCCGATATTTAAAGTGCGGAAAAATAAATAACAGAAATTAAATGACGATAAATAAAGTGCGTAAAGTAAATAACAGAAATTAAATGATGATGAATAAAACTGCGAGAATGTAAATTGCGATAATTAAATTGTGATAAATAAAATGTAATCCGTTAGCTAGGAACAATTAGCTAGAAACAGTTAGCGTGGATTCTTAACAAAATTTCTCATAGTTAATTTGTTTGTTTCTAACAAATTTTATTTTGTCAAATGTTTTCTTCATTATGCCACTTCTTGGATTCTGATAGGTCAAAATCCAAATATGAAATTGAATGAAAATGGTTATTCTGCGGTGAACGGATACGTATATCTGTGGTTGTAAATAGGATAGTAAATGACTGTTGAATTAGATTTGAAAGAATGTACAGTGTACTTATTAATGTGAAATTTAAATATTCCTCGAGTATTACCTACCCGTTAAAATATTTTCACCATTAACAGTTTGTACGAAAGAATTTTTAATTACAGTCTTTATTAAAAAATATATATACACATATATTTTCTTCAGATGTAATCATGGATTTAATGAGTAAAATATGATATTAAACTCATTTAATTTACCGTTAGAACAAGAATATAGAATCTCTAAAATGTAGAGACCCGTCCTAATCCATCCGGACGAAGTCCATATCGATTCACAACAGTTGATTACATCGCGAGGTAATTGACCTCTATATGATAAATTTTACAAACATTGCATTCGTTTTTAAAAGACAAACTTTCGTTACATCGACAGTTGACAGGCATGTAAAGCATTTCATAATATATCCAAATATAATTGACTTAATAATAATCTTGATGAACTCAACGACTCGAATGCAACATCTTTTGAAATATGTCATGAATGACTCCAAGTAATATCTCTAATATGAGCAAATGCACAGCGGAAGATTTCTTTCGTACCTGAGAATAAACATGCTTTAAAGTGTCAACCAAAAGGTTGGTGAGTTCATTAGTTTATCATAAAGAATCATTTCATAATTTTAATAGACCACAAGATTTCATACTTCCATTTCTCATAATCATACGTCCCATGCATAGAGACAAAAATATCATTCATATGGATTGAACACCTGGTAACCGACATTCACAATATGCATATAAGAATATCCCCATCATTCCGGGATCCTCCTTCGGACATGATATAAATTTCGAAGTACTAAAGCATCCGGTACTTTGGATGGGGCTTGTTGGGCCCAATAGATCTATCTTTAGAGTTCGCGTCAATTAGGGTGTCTGTTCCCTAATTCTTAGATTACCAGACTTAATAAAAAGGGGCATATTCGATTTCGATAATTCAACCATATAATGTAGTTTCAATTACTTGTGTCTATTTCGTAAAACAGTTATAAAAACAGCGCATGTATTTTCAGTCCCAAAAATATATATTGCAAAAGCATTTAAAAAGGAATTAATGAAACTCACGCTTATAAATATTGTAAAATAGTTATTAAAACATTGCATGTATTCTCAGCCCAAAAATATATATAAAAGGGGAATAATGAAACTCACAATACTGTATTTTGTAGTAAAAATACATATGACGACATTGAACAATGCAGGGTTGGCCTCGGATTCACGAACCTATATCAAGTATTAACACATTATAGTATAAATCAATTAAGTTTATATATTTGTTATGTATTAATTATTCTTATAATATATTATGATACTTATTTGATATTTAATTAATGTTATATCAATAATATTAGTTGAAACATAATTTTATGTAATATTAGTATATTTTATGTAATAATATATTTACATATATATCTTTTGTTTTGTAAAATTAATAATTGTAGAAATACCTAAGGATAATAATAATAATATTAATAATAATAATAATTTTTAAAAGTATAAAACTACCTTAAGAGTCAGTTTTAAAAAAATTGCACCAAGCCGGGCTCGAACCCGAGACCTCTCGTTCACTCATCAACACCCTTAACCATTCCTCCATTTCAGTTTTTCTGATTTATAATACAAACCCAAATACTTATCTATTACATGTTTCAACCCACTTCATCTTCTTCACTAAAATCTAAACAATCAAACAACTTCATTCTTAATAGTCAATCATCAAAATGGTTTTAGGACTTCTAAACAAACATGAAACAAAAAATAAAAATGTGTTCATGATATAAAAAAAATGAGAAAAAAAAAATCCTACTGCTTGCACGTAGCCAAGAAAAAAAAATTTGTTTTCAATTTTGAGTTCGTTTTGGACAATCTTTACAACATGAAACATGTTTCAAATCACTCCTAAAAACTATTTAAATCGTTAATTGAACTTAAAACATCAAAACAAGCTCTAATTTCTCCAAGAACAAAACAGTTGACTTTTGACAATTTAACTTTGACTCGCAAATTCGAATTCGTTATCAAGAATTGGAACTTGAGATTTTGCAGGAAGTTTAAGTAAATGATTCCTAACAACTCTACATTTTTAGTATTTGAAATTTGTTTCGAATTCACGTTAGTGTATATCACTGTGAAGAACTCGAGAACTTAAAAATTGATTTTTAGATTAAGAGTGTTATAGGTTATGATTACAACATGAATTGTGTTGTAAATCATTCCTATAATCTTTATGGATCATCAAATTAACTGGAGATATCAAAATAAACTTGAATTTGATTCAAGAACACTTAGTTGACTTTGAAAACCAAAACTTTGACTCTCAAATTAGAAATTAATAGAAAGAATTGAGGATTGAAAACTTATAGATAGTTTAGATAGACGATTCCTAACATGACTGCATTATTACATTTTGAAAATTTGTTTTAAATCAAAATATGGTGAAAAAGATGAATGTACAGAGTGTCGAGCTTATTTTCTGGGTTTTCTTTGTTTTCAACTCAAATTGCAGTTTGTAACTTATATAGAGTGATTAGGTACATAATTTAACAGTTAAATTGATTTCCAATTGATTTGTGAAGTAAACTTGTAACAAACTGGAGACATGAAGTACGTAAATTATTTTCATGTGAAGAAAAAGAAAAAAAATTGATAGTTACTTCTAACATAATGGGATTCCCTATTTTTATTTTTAATAAATATTAATAGTAAATACCCTAATAATATTAATAATAATTCTAATAAAATAACTAAATAATATCATAAAAATGATAATAAATAAAAATAAGAATTCATTTAAATCATAAATAAATTTTAATCTTAATTATCTTGTACATTATTACACATTTTCAATTCAAATGATTATTTTGTATTTTATTAATACAACTTAATATGCACTCTTATATTTATACATGTATATATATTTACATATTTATTTATACACAATTGTTCGTGAATCGTCGAAAATAGTCACAGGTTAAATGAATCTATATAAATAGTTCAAACATTTCGAGACTCAACATTACAGGCTTTGCTTATTGTATTGGAACATATAAAGATTAAGTTTTAATTTGGTCGAAAATTTCTGGGTCGTCACAGTACCTACCCGTTAAAGAAATTTCGTCCCGAAATTTGAGTGGAATGGTCATGGCTGACAATAAGTATGTTTTCATGACGTATCCGAGCTAGAAATTAGAGTTTTATCATCAGTGAGTAATATAGGTAAAAAAAAATTTGATTACGCGAAGAGTATAATCGAAGCTATCGCAAGAGAGGGAACTGATGACGTAGTTATGATTGATTTACGGAATTCATGGGATTTAAAGAAAATCTTCGTAATAAGATTTGGTTCTTCGGCGATATAGGAAATCAGATCTTCTTTGATTAAATGCAATAATCTGTTTCGATTGCTCTGTCGGATATTTTACTATAAATCCACTCCCTTCGTTTCCTTATTTTCACAGCTCACACCTTCCATTCTTTCTCCCCTGATTCATATTTTTAAAGCATTCATTAATATGCTCCATCCAGTTCTGATCCTTGATATACTCTTAACTTTCATATCTGTCATTCTTCTCTTTCATCTACCACCGGAGGATTATATTTACTTCTACTATTATCTTGGGGTTATAGCGTTTTTAATTTTCCCGTGTCTTTACGTGGCAATACGTATTGATATGCACGGTTTGTAATTTATGTGTTGTTGTCGAGCTTTATATTTTCTTTATATTCAAGAGTTCCATACTTTCGTCTCCTCTTCCCGACTTCAAGTCAAGCGAATAATGGTCCGAAATTCGTAGATATGGATTTTGAAATGAACATAGTTAATGTTCTAGAAGGAAATCGTAATGGCACGATCTTGATTTTTCAAATTACTAGAATATCTGAAAAGATAGAACTATTAAGGATATATGTTCTTGATATACTTGGAGATTGGGTAGAATGTAAGAGTCGTGTAACATGGCACATGATGACGTTATGATCTGTGAATCATCACGTTCCATTAGAAACTCAACATGACTTACTGTAATATAATCACGTTGATCAAGTGTCATTATATTATACTAACTCATGCATCAGTTCCCAACATTACTTCAATAACATTCATATTTCAAGCTCGAAAGTTTACAGAATATAGAAACTAACAGTTTCTATATGATGTAACACTGATAGCACGAAGAGATTAATGATTTCAGATAAGAATTGTTATGAAAATATTCTCGGAAATATCAAAGATATTTATGATGATATTTTCAGAATTTCTGAGATCGAATGTTGATGAAGAAAATCCTTTCGCAAGGATTTAGAATAAATAAGGAGCAAGATATTCACTAAAGACTTCATCAGAAACAGAATCATCAGGGTTCTTTATGTACAAGTTTAGTCCTTGTGATTTGATCAGAGTCTCCTTCATGGTTTGCTCAATTCGTTTTTCAGTACCAAACTTCCTTTTGAGCTTTTCCAACGTATCTTTTTTTTTTTTATCAAACTTTTGACTGTTAAAATCATCCATAGTTTTTGTTGCTTCATTCAACTTTTCAAAATTTAGAGCATTAATTCACAGACTGGGTGCTTTTCTGAATTTCAGAATGGAAGATCATAGTTCTAAGAGATAAATGTTATATGGATACATATAACTGTTGATGTGGAAACGTTACGAGACTCAAAATACAAATTTTCTGATTCCCGGTAATTGGTATGGCAGTTCTCGTTACAAGATGCGGATGAGTATATGATAGGGTTTCAATGAATAAATATAATGATTTGTCAGAGAGATTTAAGCCAAAAAAAACAACGAGGCTGCTGGTACGTCTTCTGGTAATATGGTGGAATATAAAAGAATTCTCCATTATAAAAAGGGTAATTGTATATATCAGGATTATAGTAAGGCTACTTCGAATGAAAAGTCGAAGTTGACTTGCTGGAGCTGTGACAAAATTGGCTACTTTGAAAAGGGATCGCAAAGTTATTTTTGCTAATAAATGTCAAAGGATCTGATGCGGCTACGTGTTAAACTTTTACTCAGTTGCCGAGAGTTTCTCAGGTGCATAACTATATGCATAAACCTTTCCTTCCGTAGATGAAGTGCGGTTGATTCATCCTATCGATTGAGGTGTTTTCAAGAATCATGAAAGGTTTGAACGCAGATTGTAATCGTCTAGATACAGATGAGGTTTAAGATGAGATCAAGTGGCAAACTTGAAGATATGTTTAGTTTCATATGTTATAATCAATATTTTAATTCATTTTAATTATCCAATGTCGACGGTCCATATTTGATAGTCCACAATTAACAGTCCGATAATACATATATAGCTTAATATATAATATCCGAATTAATTAATACGTATCGGGACCCGTGTACATGTCTCAGACTCGATCACAACTCAAAGTATATATATTATTATAGAATCAACCTCAACCCTGTATAGAGAACTCGATCATTACTGCATATAGAGTGTCTATGGTGATTCCAAATAATATATATAGATGCATCGATATGATATGTCAAAACCTTGTATACGTGTCCCGATATTTAAAGTGCGTAAAATAAATAATAGGAATTAAATAACGATAACTAAAGTGCGTAAAGTAAATAACAGAAATTAGATGACAATAAATAAAATTGCGGGAATGTAAATTGCAATAATTAAATTGCAATAAATAAAATGCGATAAATAGAATGTAATCAGTTAGCTAGGAACAGTTAGCTGGAACAGTTAGCATGGTTTCTTAACAAAATTCCATATTGTTAATTAGTCTGTTTCTAATTAATTTTTTATTGTGTCCATTATTTCTTCATTATGCCACTTGTTGGATTCTGGTAAGTAAAAATCCAAATATGAAATTGAATTTGAATGAAAATGGTTATTCTATGGTGAACGGATTCGTATATCGATAGATGTAGGTAGGATGGTAATCGACCGTTGAATCAGATTCGAAGATTGTACAATGTAACTTATTAATGTGAAATCTTAAATATTTCTCGGGTATTACCTACCCGTTAAAATATTTTTACCATTAACAGTTTGTACGAAAGAATTTTTAATCACAATCTTTATGAAAATATATTTACATATATATTTTCTTTAGATGTAATTATGGATTTAATGAGTCAATGTGATATTAAACTCATCAGATTTACGATTAGAACTATGATACATAATCTCTAAAACATTAGAGTTTACATAATCGTCATATCGAACGAAGATAAATGATGTAGAATGATTTGTGGAATGATAATTATACTCGAGGTACAGAATGAGATGTTGAGGCATGGATTGTTGAAACTTGGGTTGTTGGTGGTACTGGTGCCATTGGTACTAAGGCTGGTGATGTTACTGGTGTTGGTGATACTGTTGATGATTGCAAATTGTATACCGTGCTCTCTAAAGTTAATACTCGAGCTCGGAGTTCTCTAACTTCTTCTACTAACCCGAGTTGTTTATCAATGTGAGGTAGAGGTCGGATATCTTCTCTAGTTCCATTAATGGTAGTTTCAAGACGAAAAATTCTTGCAAATAGGGTATAAACGGTATTGCGAACAGGTTCGCCGGTGAGCGGGTCAAGTACTCCAAGGTTAGGTGGTAGATTTGATTCATGATATGGAGTACCTTCTTCCTTTCTCCATAGGGTGAGTATGTCGCGAACCCATCCCCATTTTCTCCAGTAATCACGGTAGTTGATTGGTTGGTGTGCTCCTGTCACGCTGTCTTCGGAATCAGAGGAACTTGGTCGATTCGTAGAGGCCATCTTAAACGATCTCAGGAAAGATTTTTGGTATGAAGAGTTTAGTGGCATCAATTGATAGTTAGATGGTATTCTCAATGCATAATTTGCATAGATATATATAGTACCAGGATCCCTTAAATTAAGGAGAAATTTACGAGAGATATCAGGCAAGGTCTACAGTAACAGATACACTAAGATATGAATTGTCAGATACGCTAAGATATGAATTTTGTCTATACACTATTCATGCAGTCAATGCAGTAAAATGTGTCTAGACTAAGAATAATGAGTAGGTAATTTCCTAAGGATGATAAGCAGATGTTTTCCGATAAAAATGATAAGAAAAACTTTTGACATGCAGACACGGTCGAAGTCCAGACTCACTAATGCATCCTAACGACTATCAGTTAGGCACGCTAATGCAAGACCTGGTTCGCTAAGACCACCGCTCTGATACCAACTGTAGAGACCCGTCCTAATCCATCTGAACGAAGTCCATATCGATTACAAACGATTCACAACAGTTGATTACATCGCGAGGTAATTGACCTCTATATGATAAATTTTACAAACATTGCATTCGTTTTTAAAAGACAAACTTTCGTTACATCGACAGTTGACAGGCATGTAAAACATTTCATAATATATCCAAATATAATTGACTTAATAATAATCTTGATGAACTCAATGACTCGAATGCAACATCTTTTGAAATATGTCATGAATGACTCCAAGTAATATCTCTAATATGAGCAAATGCACAGCGGAAGATTTCTTTCGTACCTGAGAATAAACATGCTTTAAAGTGTCAACCAAAAGGTTGGTGAGTTCATTAGTTTATCATAAAGAATCATTTCATAATTTTAATAGACCACAAGATTTCATACTTCCATTTCTCATAATCATACGTCCCATGCATAGAGACAAAAATATCATTCATATGGATTGAACACCTGGTAACCGACATTCACAATATGCATATAAGAATATCCCCATCATTCCGGGATCCTCCTTCGGACATGATATAAATTTCGAAGTACTAAAGCATCCGGTACTTTGGATGGGGCTTGTTGGGCCCGATAGATCTATCTTTAGAGTTCACGTCAATTAGGGTGTCTGTTCCCTAATTCTTAGATTACCAGACTTAATAAAAAGGGGCATATTCGATTTCGATAATTCAACCATATAATGTAGTTTCAATTACTTGTGTCTATTTCGTAAAACATTTATAAAAACAGCGCATGTATTTTCAGTCCCAAAAATATATATTGCAAAAGCATTTAAAAAGGGATTAATGAAACTCACGCTTATAAATGTTGTAAAATAGTTATTAAAACATTGCATGTATTCTCAGCCCAAAAATATATATAAAAAGGGAATAATGAAACTCACAATAATGTATTTTGTAGTAAAAATACATATGACGACATTGAACAATGCAGGGTTGGCCTCGGATTCTCGAACCTATATCAAGTATTAACACATTATAGTATAAATCAATTAAGTTTATATATTTGTTATGTATTAATTATTCTTATAATATATTATGATACTTATTTGATATTTAATTAATGTTATATCAATAATATTAGTTGAAACATAATTTTATGTAATATTAGTATATTTTATGTAATAATATATTTACATATATATCTTTTGTTTTGTAAAATTAATAATTGTAGAAATACCTAAGGATAATAATAATAATATTAATAATAATAATAATTTTTAAAAGTATAAAACTACCTTAGGAGTCAGTTTTAAAAAAATTGCACCAAGCCGGGCTTGAACCCGAGACCTCTCGTTCACTCATCAACACCCTTAATCATTCCTCCATTTCAGTTTTTCTGATTTATAATACAAACCCAAATACTTATCTATTACATGTTTCAACCCACTTCATCTTCTTCACTAAAATCTAAACAATCAAACAACTTCATTCTTAATAGTCAATCATCAAAATGGTTTTAGGACTTCTAAACAAACATGAAACAAAAAATAAAAATGTGTTCATGATATAAAAAAAATGAGAAAAAAAAAATCCTACTGCTTGCTCGTAGCCAAGAAAAAAAAAATTGTTTTCAATTTTGAGTTCGTTTTGGACAATCTTTACAACATGAAACTTGTTTCAAATCATTCTTAAAAACTATTGAAATCGTCAATTGAACTTAAAACATCAAAACAAGCTCTAATTTCTCCAAGAACAAAACAGTTGACTTTTGACAATTTAACTTTGACTTGCAAATTCGAATTCGTTATCAAGAATTGGAACTTGAGATTTTGCAGGAAGTTTAAGTAAATGATTCCTAACAACTCTACATTTTTAGTTTTTGAAATTTGTTTCGAATTCACGTTAGTGTATATCACTGTGAAGAACTCAAGAACTCAAAAATTGATTTTTAGATTAAGAGTGTTATAGGTTATGATTACAACATGAATTGTGTTGTAAATCATTCCTATAATCTTTATGGATCATCAAATTAACTGGAGATATCAAAATAAACTCGAATTTGATTCAAGAACACTTAGTTGACTTTGAAAACCAAAACTTTGACTCTCAAATTAGAAATTAATAGAAAGAATTGAGGATTGAAAACTTATAGATAGTTTAGATGGACGATTCCTAACATGACTGCATTATTACATTTTGAAAATTTCTTCTAAATCAAAATATGGTGAAAAAGATGAATGTACAGAGTGTCGAGCTTATTTTCTGGGTTTTCTTTGTTTTCAACTCAAATTGCAGTTTGTAACTTATATAGAGTGATTAGGTACATGATTTAACAGTTAAATTGATTTCCAATTGATTTGTGAAGTAGACTTGTAACAAACTGGAGACATGAAGTACGTAAATTATTTTCATGTGAAGAAAAAGAAAAAAAATAGATAGTTACTTCTAACATAATGGGATTCCCTATTTTTATTTTTAATAAATATTAATAGTAAATACCCTAATAATATTAATAATAATTCTAATAAAATAACTAAATAATATCATAAAAATGATAATAAATAAAAATAAGAATTCGTTTAAATCATAAATAAATTTTAATCTTAATTATCTTGTACATTATTTTACATTTTCAATTCAAATGATTATTTTGTATTTTATTAATACAACTTAATATGCACTCTTATATTTATACATGTATATATATTTACATATTTATTTATACACAATTGTTCGTGAATCGTCGGAAATAGTCACAGGTTAAATGAATCTATATAAATAGTTCAAACATTTCGAGACTCAACATTACAGGCTTTGCTTATTGTGTTGGAACATATAAAGATTAAGTTTTAATTTGGTCGGAAATTTTCGAGTCGTCACATAAAACATTAGAGATTACATAATCGTTATGTCGAATGAAGATAAATGATGTAGAACGATACGTAGAACGATGATTATACTCAAGGTACGGAATGAGATGTTGAGGTGTGTGATGTTGAAACTTGGGTTGTTGGTGGTACTGGTGTTGCCGGTGCTGTTGCTGAAGCTGGTAGGTTTTGTACCACGTTTTCCAAATTGATTACTCGAGCGCGAAGTTCGTTGACTTCTTCGATTACTCCAGGATGATTGTTGGTTAGAACGAGCGAATGAATAAGGTTTAGAATCTGAGATAGTATGTAATCATGACGAGATATTCGGGAAATGAGGGTGAAAATGGTGTTTCGGACTAGTTCACCGGTAAGTGTTTCAGGTTCTTCATCAAAACGTGAATTTGGTTGATGGAAAGGATCGCTTTCTTTTCGTCTCCATTGATTTAGTAGGCTACGAACCCATCAAATGAATTGGTTGATTCATTCTGGGACACTGCTTTCAGAGCTTTGGTGAAACTCCATATCGGAATAGTTGTCGGAATCCGAGGAATTCGAACTGGTTGAGGGATTCATCTCGTACGATCAGATGAAGGATTTTCGATAAGAAATAGATTATAGGATGTAGATTAGTACCCTGCAATACATAATTTACATATGCATATATAATACTAAAAACCCATAAGTTACGGAGGAATCTACGGAAGTTGTCAGGCAAAGTCTACAGTAACAGATATGCTAAGATATGAATTAGCAGATACGCTAAGATACGAATTTATCTATACACTGTCTATGCAATAGAGGCAGTAAGACATGTCTAGACTAAGAATGATAAGCAGGTAATTTCCTAAGGATGATAAGCCGACAATTTCCGACTAGAAATGATAAGCAAAACTTTTGACATGCAGACACGGTCGAAGTCCAGACTCACTAATGCATCTAAACAACTATCAGTTAGACATACTAATGCAAGACCTGGTTTGCTAAGACCACCGCTCTGATACCAACTCTAACGACCCGTCCTAATCCATCCAGACGAATACATTACATTTGGTTACATCGCGAGGTACGTGACCTCTATATGATACATTTTACAAACATTGCATTCGTTTTTGAAAAGACAATCTTTCATTACATTGAAAGTTGACGGTATGTATACCATTTCATAATATATCTAACAATAATTGACTTAATAATAATCTTGATGAACTCAACGACACGAATGCAACGTCTTTTGAAATATGTCATGAATGACTCCAAGTAATATCTTTAAAATGAGCAAATGCACAGCGGAAGATTTCTTTTGTACCTTAGAATAAACATGTTTTAAAGTGTCAACCAAAAGGTTGGTGAGTTCATTATTTTATCATAATCATTCATTTCCATCATTTTAATAGACCAAAAGATTTTCATTTTCAGTTCTCATAAATATATGTCCCATGCATAGAGACAAAAATATCATTCATATGGATTGAACACCTAGTAATCGACATTAACAAGATGCATATAAGAATATCCCCTATCATTCCGGGAAATCCTTCGGACATGATATAAAACAACATCGAAGTACTAAAGCATCCGGTACATTGTATGGGGTTCGTCGGGCCCATAGATCTATCTTTAGGATTCGCTTCAATTAGTAGATCGGTTTACTAATTCTTAGGTTACCAAGCAAAAAGGGGCATATTCGGCTTCGATCATTCAACCATATAATGTAGTTTTGATTACTTGTGTCTATTTCGTAAAACAGTTATAAAAGTAGCGCATGTATTCTCAGTCCTAAAAATATATATATTGCAAAAACATTTAAAAAGGGAGTAATGAAACTCACCATACTGTATTTTGTAGTAAAAATACGTATGACGACATGAAACAAGTGTAGGGTTAGCCTCGGATTCACGAACCTATATAAAGTATATATATTAACACATTGTAATATATTAAGATTAATATTATTCTATATAATTGTATTAATACTTTTAATATGTTATAATACTTATTTGATATATAATTTAATTGATGTTATATTATATTAGTTAATATATTAAACATAATATTATATTTTATTAGTATACTTATGATATATGCAATAAATAGATTTTTTTTATGTAAATGTCTTTAGTTTGTAAAAATACTAATTATTATGATACTAAAATAATGATAACAATAATAATAATAATTAGGGTTAATGATAATAATAATAATAATAATAATAATAATAATAATAATAATAATAATAATAATAATAATAAAAATAATAATAATAATAATAATAATAATAATAATAATAATAATAATAATAATAATAATAATAATAATAATAATAATAATAATAATGATAATAATGAAACTTATAATAATAATGCTTATAGTAATGATAATTAGT
The DNA here is from genome assembly GCF_046630445.1 of Rutidosis leptorrhynchoides. NCBI lineage: Eukaryota > Viridiplantae > Streptophyta > Magnoliopsida > Asterales > Asteraceae > Rutidosis > Rutidosis leptorrhynchoides. The sequence continues at coordinate 400,593,390 of NC_092333.1, forward strand.
ATTAATGATAATTTCAACAATAATACTAACTTCAATAAAAATGATGTTTTGGTAATAATGATAATTATAAAGAAAAATGATAATTTTAATAATCATTAATAAAAATGTTAAAAATACTAATTTTAATAATAATGTTATTATTTTTTTTAAACAAAAATAATAATTGTTCTAATAATGATAATAATGATAATAATAATATTAATAATACTACTTATATTAATAATATTAATTATAATAATATTTTTATTAATAATAATAATTATTATATAATTAATAATAAATGTAATAATTATAATTATAATTATAATTTATACCTAATAAAGGTATACGCGTTTGTTTGTTCCTAAAACAGATCGAGAATAGCAGAGCCAGAGTAATCGCAGAGAGGGAAAAAAATTGGCATCACAATCGCAAAAATCACTCAACAATCATCATCATCATCATCAGATCGAGATCGCAAAAGCAGAATATATCACGGTTCATAGACTTTTGGTTCTTCAATCGATTGATCGAGGCCTTCGGTTCTTCAATCGATCAATCGATCAATTGATCAATCAACAATTATCGAGGTATAACAGGTAATCGATTCAATCTTCATCGTATCCTAATTATTATCGTATAATACTCGTAATTCATCTCTGTTTGTTATTGTTTGATCGTCATCATCCCGTAAATCACTATTCGTTATCTTTTTTTTTCATGATTTTTGGTTCTGGGTTTGTTGTGAGATCGACGAAAAGGCTGCAACAGGTAATAGTAGTGATGGTTGTTTTGGTTTGGTTGGGTTTCGAATACTAATTTGAAACTAATAGCTAGTAGTCTCGTAAATTAGATTTGTGAGCTTTGATGATAGTATTGTTGTGGGTTGTGGGTTTGTTTCGAATCAATCAGGAGGTAACATCATACTAGTAGTATTCCTTTGTGGTTTGGTCAGGGCACAATAAAAATAGCAATCAACCAAGTAGTTTTTGATGGTGTTTGTGTTAAAGGAAAAGTGAAATAAAAAGGTGATTTGTGTGGTGGTTTACGGTGACCGAAGGTTGGGTTGGTTCTTGGGTGCTAGCTAAACATAACCCAACTGCAGCGGTCTGCAGCAGTTTGTCCGTGACAGAAAAATAGTTTTAAAAGATAGAAGTAACAGAAAAAAAAATAGTTACTCACAGTGGGGTTGTGGTGGTTGTCATGTATATTTAAACATGTATCATATAGTTATATAGAGAATAGATGATTGGTTTGTTTCATTCCAAAATAACAAGTATAAACTGCAGCAGGAGTTTCATAAGAATGGGTGGTGATTGCGTGATGTTTTGAAGATGATGGCAGGTGATTATTCTAAAGGATGTGGTGGGTTGAAGGTAGTTGTCAAGGATAGTTCTTGGGGTTTCCGGATACTGATCAGAAGACGGAAATAATTTACAAGTAGTAGATGCAACTTACAGTAGTAATAAGAGGTTGACAATGTCCTTGCACTCATTCTCAGATCTTCAAACTCGTTCTTCGTCCATGAAACTCATGATTCAATCTTAAAGCCCGTTAGAAGGTGGACCTTCGTTGTTGGAAATGGAATGAAGTAGAATCAGATATGCATAGATACAGGTGATTATTTATCTATTATTATCGATTATAGATATAGTTATGTGTGTATAAAGTGAGTGTAATTGAGATTTTGTTTTTTTATGATAATATAATACAGGTTGTTAACGGTTGTAGTTGGTCGCGGTGGTGATAGAAGAGGAGGTTAGGAGCAGACGGCGGTTGTGAAAAAAAATGTTGTGGTAATAGCTTGGTTTGTAGCAATATGGTGGTCCATTTGGTAAAAATGGAACAAGGCAGTTAATGTAGTGATTGGAGGAATAAGCAAGTTTTCAAGTTAATGCACGTACATATATATATTTATAACTCAAGTTGCTTATGTGGTGTTATAGATAAAAATGATGTGAAACTGAAAGTATAATATTGAAACAGTGTACCCTATTTGTAATTCAATTACACCGATGAATTATTGTTTGGTGGGGTTTTGTTAAAGTTGTTACTCTCAACATATAAAACAGAATAGACAAAAAATATGATATGTTAGTGGTGGTTGTTGGTTCATTTGTATGGTGCAGAGAAAGAAGTAAGAATCAATAGATCGCTAGTTCTCACCAAGTTACTTTATATTAATTAACATGATGTAAACAGAAACGACTACGTTCAATGATTTGATGAAAAATACAAATAAAGCTCCCTTTGATTCTTTTGTCAAAAAGAAAATAAGATGTGTACCTATATATAAATCTCGGATATGTATGACAGCACCACAATTAATATCATAATTAAATCCTTACACAACATGACAGATGCATGTGGGTTGTGAATTGGTTAATTATTATTCATTTTCCCATTACTTTATATTCATGTATATGCGTTTAAGGGATTAATTAAGCATACAACTAAACGTTTTCACTTAGTGTATAAAGTAATTAGAATAGTGAGTTAGTGCTAATTTCTACGAGTATTGTATAAGAATTCATTTTAATAACAACATAATTATATTATTTTACATTTTAATTCAGATGATTAAAGTGCACTTTATAAATTTTAAAATATTATATAAAAACTTATATTTATATATATATATATATATATATATATATATATATATATATATATATATATATATATATATATATATATATATATATATATATATACTCACAATTGTTTGTGAATCGTCGAGGATGGTCAAAGGTTAATTGAATATATAAACATAGTTTTAAAAATTTTCTAGACTCAACATTACATACTTTTCTTATCGTATCGAAATCATATAAATATTAAGTTTAAATTTGGTCGGAAATTTCCGGGTCGTCACACTTTTGTCGACTCTGAGTGGGTTTCAACCGTTGTTGAATTTGGATGATTTTTTCTGTAGTTTCTTGGATTATCTTCGGACCCGTAATCTGTCTATCCCCCAATTCATTCCAACAAATTGGAGATCTGCACTTTCTACCATAAAGTGCTTCGAACGGTGCCATTTTGATACTCGAGTGGTAACTGTTGTTGTAGGAAAATTCTGCTAATGGTAGATGTTGATCCCAACCGTTTCCAAAATCAATAACACATGCTCGTAGCATGTCTTCAAGAGTCTGTATCGTCCTTTCGCTCTGCCCATTGGTTTGTGGATGATAGGCAGTACTCATGTCTAGACGAGTTCCCAATGCTTGTTGTAATGTCTGCCAAAACCTTGAAACAAATCTGCCATCCCTATCAGAGATAATAGAGATTGGTATTCCATTTCTGGAGACGACTTCCTTCAAATACAGTCGTGCTAACTTCTCCATCTTGTCATCTTCTCTTATTGGCAGGAAGTGTGCTGATTTGGTGAGACGATCAACTATTACCCAAATAGTATCAAAACCACTTGCAGTCCTTAGCAATTTAGTGATGAAATCCATGGTAATGTTTTCCCATTTCCATTTCGGGATTTCGGGTTGTTGAAGTAGACCTGATGGTTTTTGATGTTCAGCTTTGACCTTAGAACACGTCAAACATTCCCCTACATATTTAGCAACATTGGATTTCATACCTGGCCACCAAAAATGTTTCTTGAGATCTTTATACATCTTCTCCATTCCAGGATGTATTGAGTATCTGGTTTTATGAGCTTCTCTAAGTACCATTTCTCTCATATCTCCAAATTTTGGTACCCAAATTCTTTCAGCCCTATACCGGGTTCTGTCTTCCCGAATATTAAGATGCTTCTCCGATCCTTTGGGTATTTCATCCTTTAAATTTCCCTCTTTTAAAACTCCTTGTTGTGCCTCCTTTATTTGAGTAGTAAGGTTATTTTGAATCATTATATTCATAGATTTTACTCGAATGGGTTCTCTGTCCTTTCTACTCAAAGTGTCGGCTACCACATTCGCCTTCCCCGGGTGGTAACGAATCTCAAAGTCGTAATCATTCAATAATTCAATCCACCTGCGCTGTCTCATGTTCAGTTGTTTCTGATTAAATATATGTTGAAGACAATTGCGGTCGGTATATATAATAATTTTGACCCCATATAAGTAGTGCCTCCAAGTCTTTAATGCAAAAACAACAGCGCCTAATTCCAAATCGTGTGTCGTATAATTTTGCTCGTGAATCTTCAATTGTCTAGACGCATAAGCAATTACCTTCGTTCATTGCATTAATACACAACCGAGGCCTTGCTTTGAGGTGTCACAATATATCACAAAATCATCATTCCCTTCAAGCAATGACAATATAGGTGCAGTAGTTAACTTTTTCTTCAACAATTGAAACGCTTTTTCTTGTTCATCCTTCCATTCAAATTTCTTCCCTTTATGCGTTAATGCAGTCAAGGGTTTTGCTATTTTGGAAAAATCTTGGATGAATCTTCTATAGTAACCAGCCAGTCCTAAAAATTGGCGTATATGCTTCGGAGTTTTAGGGGTTTCCCACTTTTCAACGGTCTCAATCTTTGCCGGATCCACCTGAATACCTTCTTTTTTCACTATGTGACCGAGGAATTGAACTTCTTCCAACCAAAATGCACACTTTGAAAACTTAGCGTACAGTTTTTCTTTCCTCAACAACTCTAGCACTTTTCTCAAATGTTCTTCATGCTCTTGATCATTCTTTGAGTAGATAAGTATGTCATCAATGAAAACAATGACAAACTTGTCGAGATATGGCCCACACACATGGTTCATGAGGTCCATGAACATAGCTGGTGCGTTAGTCAATCCAAACGGCATAATCATAAACTCGTAATGACTATAACGCGTTCTGAAAGCAGTCTTCGGAATATCGTCCTCCTTCACCCGCATTTGATGATACCCAGAACGTAAATCAATCTTCGAATAAACTGACGAGCCTTGTAATTGATCAAATAAGTCGTCGATTCTCGGTAGTGGGTAACGGTTCTTGATGGTAAGTTTGTTCAACTCTCGATAGTCGATACACAACCTGAATGTACCATCCTTCTTTTTGACAAACAAAACAAGAGCTCCCCATGGTGATGTACTTGGTCGTATGAAACCACGCTCTAGAAGTTCTTGTAATTGGCTTTGAAGTTCCTTCATTTCGCTGGGTGCGAGTCTGTATGGAGCACGAGCTATTGGTGCAGCTCCCGATACAAGATCTATTTGAAATTCAACGGATCGGTGTGGAGGTAATCCCGGTAATTCTTTCAGAAATGCATCGGGAAATTCTTTTGCGACGGGAACATCATTGATGCTCTTTTCTTCAGTTTGTACTTTCTCGACGTGTACTAGAACAGCATAGCAACCCTTTCTTATTAACTTTTGCACCTTCAAATTACTAATAAGATTTAGCTTCGGGTTGCTCTTTTCTCCGTACACCATTAAGGGTTTTCCTTCTTCTCGTACAATGCGAATTGCATTTTTGTAACATACGATCTCTGCTTTCACCTCTTTCAACCAGTCCATGCCGATTATCATATCAAAACTCCCTAACTCTACTGGTATCAAATCAATCTTAAATGTTTCGCTAACCAGTTTAATTTCTCGATTCCGACATATATTATCTACTGTAATTAATTTACCGTTTGCTAATTCTAGTATAAACTTATTATCTAAAGGCGTTAATGGATAACTTAATTTAGCACAGAAATCCTTACTCATATAGCTTCTATCCGCACCCGAACCAAATAAAACATAAGCAGATGTATTGTCAATAAGAAACATACCCGTAACAAGCTCCGGGTCTTCCTGCACTTCAACCGCATTAATGTTGAAGACTCTTCCTCGGCCTTGCCCATTATTATCCCCCTGATTTAGACACATATTTTTGTAATGGCCCTTCTTCCCACATCCGAAACAGGTAATGTTTGCATAACTTGTTCCGGCATTATTTGTTCCCTTAACCATTGATCCGTAGATTTTGCACTTTGTTGCACCATGGCCCTTTCTATTACACTTAGTACACACTGCTGTACAGAGCCCAGTTGGATGGTATCCTTCACATCTCTGGCAAAATTTCTGCCTCTTGTTGTTATTGTTGGGATTGTTGTTGTTGCGGTTGTTATTGTTGTTGAAACGGTTATTGTAGTTGTTGCTGGGGTGGTTGTTGTTGTTGTTGCGTTTGTTGTTGCAAAAATTGGTGCGATTGTAGTTATGATTGTTGGGTTGATTATTGAAATTGTGACCCTTGTCACTGGTTTCTTCCTATTTCCTCTTGACTTGTTTCGTATTGGCTTCTTCGACCGCCTGTTCTTTAATCCTTTCCTCAATTTGATTTATAAGTTTATGAGCCATTCGACTTGCCTTTTGTATGGAGGCGGGCTCTTGTGAACTTATATCCTCTTGGATCCTTTCTGGTAACCCTTTTACAAATGCGTCGATTTTCTCTTCTTCATCTTCGAACGCTCCCGGACACAATAGGCACAACTCTGTGAATCGTCATTCGTACGTGGTAATATCAAACCCTTGTGTTCGTAACCCTCTAAGCTCTACCTTGAGCTTATTGACCTCGTTTCTGGGACGGTACTGCTCGTTCATTAAGTGTTTGAATGCCTACCATGGTAGTGCGTAAGCAGCATCTTGTCCCACTTGTTCGAGATAGGTATTCCACCATGTTAACGCAATACCTGTGAAGGTATGCGTGGCGTACTTTACCTTATCTTCCTCAGCACATTTGCTTATAGCAAAAACAGATTCGACCTTTTTGGTCCATTGTTTCAGTCTGACTGATCCTTCAGTTCCATCAAATTCCAGAGGTTTACAGGCAGTGAAAGCCTTGTAGGAGCATCCTACACGGTTTCCTTTGGAGTTAACTCCACTGCTAGACCCTGAGTTATTGTTGTTTTGAATTGCAGCCTGTACTGCGGCTATATTTGCTACAAGGAAAGCACGGAAGTCTTCCTCACTCATGTTCAAGTTTTGACGAGTAGTCGGTGCCATTTCCTTCAAAAATAGCCAAAAGAATTAAGTTAATCATATAGAATATTAAGAGTAGTCAATAGTATTCCGTAGCATAATATGAACTCATTTATAAAAGCTTTTTCTTCATATTAGCATTTTATAAGTTTTAATTCGGGTAATACCTACCCGTTAAGTTCATACTTAGTAGCTAACATACAATTCAACTACTACAATTCTATATGAAAACTGATTATAATAATATTTCACATTCAAACTTTTATACAATATTTTGCAAACTTACAATACCGCTATTTTACATATAGCATGAAATATAGCACATAAAAACTCTGATACAAAATAGTTGCGAAGACAATTCTAGTTAATATGCAAGTCGTTCAACAAAGGTAATAAAGACACGTAATTCATACGTCCAGAAACAAGTCATGCATTCTGGTTTTACTATGACTACTTCCCATCCTTGGTATTGTGGAACATAACCGTTGTGATTGTTTACAAGACAGCATGTTGAAATGTCGTCAAAAGGACGAGGGTTTCGTAATGTCCAACAGCCCCGTAATAATCTAAAAACCTTGTTTCTCATCTCAACTACCGAGTCCATCACTTGTGGGAATGTTTTATTTAAAAGTTGCAACCCAATGTTCTTTTTCTCAATTTGATGAGAAGCGAACATTATTAACCCATAAGCATAACATGCTTCTTTATGTTGCATGTTAGAAGCTCTTTCTAACTCACGAAATCCTATGTTGGGATATGTTGAGTCAAAATAGGTTCATAACCCGTAGCGTAAAATTGAATTTGGGTTCCCCGCATTTAACGCTTTAAAGAAAACACGGCGTAACTTACGGTCTCCCCAATGTGATATACCCCACCTATCAAAGGAAAGCCTTTTATAAACTACGGCATTTCTGGAAAGTCTTTCAAATGTTTGACAAGTTAATTTCGCCATAACTAAATGTGCTGATGAATTCTGACCGACTCTAGACAAGATTTCCTCAATCATATCCTCTGGTAGGTCTTCTAAAATATTCGGTTGTCTACCCTTAACGTCCACTTTGTTTTTATACTGTAAAATAGACAAGGATTAGATTCGTAAAAGATAGTTAACAAACAATACAAGCAATTTTTACATAGAACATAAAAGTACAAGCACACTATATTACATATATTATACAACATGATTACAACTCTTTAATCCGACTCACTCGTTTCTTCTTCTTCGGACTTGGTTCGTTTTGCTAATTTCCTAGGGATATATGATGCTCCCCTAATACGAGCTGTCGTTTTCCACAATGGTTTAGAAAAACCTAGTGGTTTAGAGGTTCCCGGGTCATTGTTACATTTTAGGAAATACGGATGTTGCCGATACATATAAAGTTCATCAGGGTTGGAATCGGGTTTCTCTATTTTTATACCTTTTCCCTTATTATTTTCTTTCGCTTTATTAAATTGGGTCGAGGTAATTTCTATAACATCATCGGAATCCTCATCGGGATCCGATTCATCAGAAAATTGATAATCATCCCAATATTTTGCTTCCTCGGCGGAAACACCATTGACCATTATTAACTTTGGTCCGTTAGTTGAGGATTTTCTTTTATTTAATCAATTTATTATAGGTATCAATATTTCTTCTTCCGGAACCTCTTCTTCTTTCGGTTCCTCCTCTTCTGATTTCTCTTCTTCCGGTTCCTCTTCTTCCGGTTCCTCTTCGGGAATTTGTGAATCTTCTCAAATTATATTCGACTTTTCATTATTATTAGGTGAGTTGATGGGATTTGTACTAGTGGTAGACATTTATCACACAATATCAAACACATTAAGAGGTTAATATATCACATAATATTTACATGTTAATAATATATAATTTCCAACAAAAGTGTTAAGCAATCGTTTTTAAAGAAAAAACGGTCGAAGTCCAGACTCACTAATGTATCCTAACAAACTCGATAAGACACACTAATGCAAATTTCTGGTTCTCTAAGACCAACGCTCGGATACCAACTGAAATGTCCCGTTCATATTGATTATAAACGTTCCATATTAATTGATTTCGTCGCGAGGTTTTGACCTCTATATGAGACGTTTTTCAAAGACTGCATTCGATTTTAAAACAAAGCATAACCTTTAAAATATTACGACGATTATTAAATAATGATAATCTAGAATATAGCGTTTTTCACACGACCATTACATAATGGTTTACAATAATATTACACATCAACATAAGTCTTCGAATGCAGTTTTTAAACAATATTATTCAAACATGGACTCTAAATCTTGTCCTTAATTTAGTATGCAACAGCGGAAGCTCTTAATAATCACCTGAGAATAAACATGCTTAAAACGTCAACAAAATTGTTGGTTAGTTATAGGTTTAACCTGCATATTATTAAATCATAATAATAGACCACAAGATTTCATTTTTATAACACATCTCTTATCAGGCATTTCGCAAACTGCATAGAGATAAAAATCATTCATATGTTGAACACCTGGTAACCGACGTTAACTTAATGCATAGAATATCCCCAAAACAGAACCTCTCGTCTGTATAATAATCTCGAAGTACTAAACCATCCATAACCTGAATGGGGGTTGTTAAGCCCAATAGATCTATCTTTAGGATTCGCGTCAATTAGGGGCCATTTCCCTAATTCTTAGGCTACCAGACTTGAAGGGTGATATTCGGTTTAATAATCCAACCATAGAATGTAGTTTTACGTACTTGTGTCTATTTTGTAAAACATTTATAAAACTGCATGTATTCTCATCCGAAAATATTAGATTTTAAAAGTGGGACTATAACTCACTTTCACAGATTTTTTCTTCGTCGGGAAGTAAGACTTGGCCACTGGTCGATTCACGAACCTATAACAAATATGTACATATATATCAAAGTATGTTCAAAATATATTTACAACATTTTTTAATACGTTTTAATGTTTTAAATATTTTCAGTCAGCTGTCCTCGTTAGTAACCTACAACTAGTTGTCCATAGTTAGATGTACAGAAATAAATTGATATATATTATCTTGACCCAATCCACGACCCAGTGTATACACGTCTTAGGCTAGATAATAACTCAAAGTATATATATTTTTGGAATCAACCTCAATCATGTATAGCTAACTTCAACATTACTGCATATAGAGTGTCTATGGTTGTTCCAAATAATATATATAGATGGGTCGATATGATATGTCAAAACATTTGTATACGTGTCTATGGTATCCCAAGATTACATAATATATTAGAATACATGTATAATACAATATAAGTTAGCTAGGATATGATTTGTATAGATTTATTACCAATTTTCACGTAGCTACAACAAGTAAAAATATCCAATCTTGTTTTACCCATAACTTCTTCGTTTTAAATCCGTTTTGAGTTAATCCAATTGCTATGGTTTCATATTGAACTTAAGTTTATGAATCTATACAGAAAAAGTATAAGTTTATAGTCAGAAATACAGGTTACAAGTCATTTTTGTAAAGGTAGTCATTTCAGTCAAAAGAACGACGTCTAGATGGCCATTTTGGAAAACTTACTTCCATTTTGAGTTTAATCATTATTTTTGGATATAGTTTCATATTCATAAGAAAAATCATTTTACCAGAAGAACAACTTTTAAATCAAAGTTTATCATAGTTTTTAATTAAATAACCCAAAACAGCCCGCGATGTTACTACGACGGCGTATATCCAGTTTTACGGTGTTTTTCGTGTTTTCAGGTTTTAAATCATTAAGTTAGCATATCATATAGATATAGAACATGTGTTTAGTTGATTTTAAAAGTCAATTTAGAAGGATTAACTTTTGTTTGCGAACAAGTTTAGAATTAACTAAACTATGTTCTAGTGATTACAAGTTTAAACCTTCGAATAAGGTAGTTTTATATATATGAATCGAATGATGTTATGAACATCATTAATACCTAAGGTTTGTGGATAAACCCACTGGAAATGAGAAAAATATATCTAGCTTCAAAGGTTCCTTGGATGGCTTGAAAGTTCTTGAAGTAGAATCATGACACGAAAACAAGTTCAAGTAAGATTTCCACTCGAAATAAGATTGTTATAGTTATAGAAATTGAATCAAAGTTTGAAAATGAGTATTACCTTGTATTGGAAAGATATCTTACTGTAAATAAGTAAGATTTCTTGAGGTTGGATGATCAATTTACAAGATTGGAAGTAAGCTAGCAAACTTGGAAGTATTCTTGATTTTATGAAATTAGAACTTATAGAATTTATGAAGAACACTTAGAACTTGAATATAGAACTTGAGAGAGATGAATTTGATGAAGAAAATTGATGAATGAAAGTCTTTGTAGGTGTTTTTGGTCGTTGGTATATGGATTAGTTATAAAGGATGTGTAATTTTATTTACATGTAAATAAGTCATGAATGATTACTAATATTTTTGTAATTTTATGAGATATTTCATGCTAGTTGCCAAATAATGGTTCTCACATGTGTTAAGTGACTCACATGGGCTGCTAAGAGCTGATCATTAGAGTGTATATACCAATAGTACATACATCTAAAAGCTGTGTATTGTACGAGTACAAATACGGGTGCATACGAGTAGAATTGTTGATGAAACTGAACGAGGATGTAATTATAAGCATTTTTGTTAAGTAGAAGTATTTTAATAAGTGTATTGAAGTCTTTCAAAAGTGTATAAATATATATTAAAACACTACATGTATATACATTTTAACTGAGTGGTTAAGTCATCGTTAGTCGTTACATGTAAATGTTGTTTTGAAGCCTTTAGGTTAACGATCCTGTTAAGTGTTGTTAACCCATTGTTTATTATATCAAATGAGATGTTAAATTATTACATTATCATGATATTATGATATATTAATATATCTTATTATGATATATATATACAATTAAATGTCGTTACAACGATAATCGTTTCATATATGTCTCGTTTCGAAATCATTAAGTTAGTAGTCTTGTTTTTACATATGTAGTTCATTGTTAATATACTTAATGATATGTTTAATTATCATAATACCATGTTAACTATATATATATATCCATATATATGACATCATATAGTTTTTACAAGTTTTAACGTTCGTGAATCACCGGTCAATTTGGGTGGTCAATTGTCTATATAAAACCTATTTCAATTAATCAAGTCTTAACAAGTTTGATTGCTTAACATGTTGGAAACACTTAATCATATAAATATCAATTTCATTTAATATATATAAACATGGAAAAGTTCGGGTCACTACACTCGGGTATTACCTACCCGTTAAAATATTTTCACCGTTAACAGTTTGTTCAAAAGAATTTTTAATTACAATCTTTATGAAAATATATATACATATATATTTTCTTCAGATGTAATCATGGATTTAATGAGTTAATATGATATTAATCTCATTTGATTTATCGTTAGAACTAGAATACATAATCTCTAAAACATTAGAGGTTACATAGTTCCCATGCAGAACGAAGATAAACGGTGTAGAATGTCATGTAGAACAAGATTGTACTTGAGGTACAGATAGTGAGGTTGAGGCTTGTGATGTGAATGTTGAGGCTTGTGTTGTTGGTGTTGATGCTGGTGGTGCTGTTGATGTCGGTGATGTTGCTGAAGCTGGTAATTTTTGCACCTTAATTTCCAAAGCCACTACTCGAGCGCGAAGCTCGTTGACTTCTTCTATTACTCTGGAATGATTGGCGGTTGGAACGAGTGGATGGATAAGGTTTAGAATTGTAGATATTACGTAATCGTTACGAGATATCCTAGAAATGAGGGTTAATATGGTGTTTCGGACATGTTTGCCGGTAAGTGCTTCAGGATCTTCACCAAGAGGTGAATTTGGTTGGTGGAAAGGATCGCCTTCTTCTCATCTATGTTGATTAAGTCAACTACGAACCCATCCCCAATTTATCCAGAATTGGTGATGACTGATTTGTTGATCCATTCCGGTTATACTGCTTTCGGAGCTCAAGTGTGTTTCCATATCGGAATAGCTGTCGGAATCCGAGGAACTTGAACTAGTGACAAGTTCCATTTCGTACGATTGAATAAAGGATTTTTGATATGAAATGAGTTCTGGCTATCGAATGATATTCTAATTATATAGAATATCTATGTATATAGAACAAAGGATTTCGTAGATTACGGAGGGATTTACAGAATATGTCAGGCAAAGTTTTACAGTAACAGATACGCTAAGATATGGATTAGCAGATACGCTAAGATATGAGTTTTGTCTATACACTTATCATGCAGTCAATGCAGTAAGATGTGTCTAGACTAAGAATAATGAGCAGATAATTTCCTAAGGATGATAAGCAGGTAATTTTCGACACGAAACGATAAGCAAAACTTTTGACATGCAGACACGATCGAAGTCCAGACTCACTAATGCATCTAAACAACTATCAGTTAGACACACTAATGCAAGACCTGGTTCGCTAAGACCACCGCTCTGATACCACCTGTAGTGACCCGTCCTAATCCATCTGGACGAAGTCTTCAACGGTTGGTCCCATTGCGAGGTTCTGACCTCTATATGCCATGAATGACTCCATGTAATATGAGCAAATACACAGCGGAAGATTTCTTTCGTACCTGAGAATAAACATGCTTTAAAGTGTCAACCAAAAGGTTGGTGAGTTCATAAGTTTATCATAAAATAATAAAATTCATCATTTTGATGGACCACAAGATTTAAATCCTACATGGTACAAATGGGCCCGAATCCTATACCCACCTGTAATGCACATGCGATATCTATTAAATATAGTACACCTTTCTCGTGTACGAAATCATCTTTCATAAATCTTAGTAACCGTACACATATCTCGTGCACAAAAATAACATACACATAACCTATATATAAAATCATTCTCTCAATACATAACATTCACTTTTCATTGCTTTCATAGCTTGGCTTGGTAACCGACCTTAACATATAATGCGCATAATAATATCCCCAAAACAGAACATCTCGTCTATAAAATAATCCTATAAACTTCGAAGTACTAAACACCACCCCCACTAGCCCTTCCGTCTAGTGAACATTCTGGGTGGAGGTGTTAAACCCGGTAGCTACCTTTAGGATTCGCGTCAATTAGGCGTGCACTAATTCTCAAAATTAGTGATGTTCCCTAATTCTTAGATTACCAAGCAATAATAATCAGGGGAAAAATATTTATATCAATTGTGGCAATTATCACGTCCACATAATTCAATGGTGGCAATTATCACGTCCACATAATTCATTCGAGGAATGTTTTGCTTGTGTCTATCTCGTCAATCATTTATAAAAGAATTTCATGTATTCGCAGTTCAAAATGTATTTCAAAAGTATTTAATAAAGCAGTTGTAAAAGTAGCGCATGTATTCTCAGTCTCAAAAATGTAAAGAGTAAAAGGGAATCAAATGAACTCACAATACGATATTTTGTAGTAAAAATATGCATACGACGGAACTGAACAATGCAGGGTTGGCCTCGGATTCACGAACCTCAAAGAAGTATCCCTAAAAAAATACCCAAGTCTGGGTTTGAACCCGCAACCTCCCGCTAACCCTATAACAAACCAAACCACTCCTCCAACCTTGCCTTTCTGATTAAACTCATATTTATTTTTATATAACCCATCATTCTCTATCATTCGGCCCAATCATAAATTTGAAATATATCTCGGTCCAATGGAAACCACAGCCCAACAGGCTCAAACAATCCTAAGAGCCCAGCTTTAAAAAAAAAATCAGTCGCCTTGTCTAGTTTCGAACCTGGGACCTCCCGTATAACTCAAATACCCCTAACCACTTGAGCTAATCTGTTTTTCTGTTTAGTACATGGATTAAAATTTATATAACCTTTCTAACAGTCTGTTCCTCTTCTTCTTCTTGAAACCCATTTCGTGATCATCTTTCTTGACATTTCACTGTAATATGATCATCACGAAATCATCATTTCATTATCTAAAACGTATCATCAATCATCATCATCATGTCATAATCTTAATCATAATCATAACGCGATCATATACATCACCATCCTTATTATCTTATGATATCATTATCAAAATCATCATTAACACATCATAATCAAAACATCATTATCTTAATCATCTTAATCTATCCCTCCTTCATTTCAATCATTATCGTTCGTCCAGGAAGTTATAATAATTATCCTCATAGTTCTTGCTGGTTAACCGGAATAAAACATGACCATTATTGTATTTCAAATCATCATCTTCATCGTGATTATTCACTGTAACATCATCATCATAACATCCTAACCCATTATCATCATCCTAACATCACGGCTTCACCAACATACACGTATCATATGCATAACATCAATCCATTGTAACTACCATGAATTATTATTATACTTAATATTTCATTTGATTAGATATAAAATGCAAAATCCATCAACATTTAAATATACCTTCTAGGCCCACAGACATGTTCCTATCATGACTTTTCTTTTATATTTTGAAATTCATCATGTCCTCATCTAAATACTTATTCTCTTATTTACTTGTAATCGGCCCTACAGCATAAAATAATTGACCACGGGGTTTACTTCATGGTAAATGTCGACCATATGGAAGAAAAAGAAAAAGAGCTCAACCTAAAAATCAGATGGGTTTACGAGGTAAAAGGAATTCGTTGGTGGGGTTTGTAATGTTAACATAATTAAGATTATACACACAAATTTGCAGCAAGTGATGAATAATTTCGGTATCCACTCACAACTTACTTTTCGATTAAAATCATCTTCTATCATTATCACCATGAACTTTTTCATCATACCTAGTGCCACATGCCCAACCAATTTATATTATGGCCCATGTTAATTTAATTATAATGGAAGTTGTTGTGATGTCGATCAAATAAAGTAATCATGTCCTAAACACATGTAGTGTGGGTTAACAAAATAGCTGGAAAGTTTCACTTGGTGGGGTTTCAATTAAGCATAAAAAGAAACAATAGCACTCAATCCTTCATAATCATCATCGTATATTAATATCATCAATTAATATTTTACCAACTCACCATTATTATCATTGTTTCATTGCTGTATCAACAATAGAAAATTGAAGCAGAAGTTGTAACAAAGAAATAGTTGCAGGTGGTGTTGGTGTGGTCGATGATGATGAGTTGTTTTGAGTGGTGATGGAAGTGAAGGGTTTACTCAAGATGAAGGTGGTGTTAGTTACCGGGTTGGTTGTAACTTTGTGAAGATAAAAACATAAAAGAAGCTGCAATAGAAAGACGATGATAGTAATGATCTTATTCGAACAACAGGAGGTTAAATTGGGTTTTGTATGGGTTTATTAAACTCGAACAAAGTGGAATAACAGTTGAAATTTGCAGTAAAGAAATGGTGATGATTCGGTGGAGGTGGTGGTATTAATGATTAAGCTCGACAAATAAGAGAAGGAAAACGTAAGTGCTTTCGACTACTAGTAATTTACGAGGAGTCTCATGGCCAAGGTGGTGGTGTTTCATGATACAACGAAAAGGGTATCGGCTCTTGGTGGCTTAAGGGTTGTAGAGGGTAACGATGGAAGACCATTGTGATGGTGGCCAAGAGTTAAGGATGGTTGAGTTCGAAAAGAAAAACGTTGCAAAAATCAAGATAAGTTTTGTTTGTGTTGATAGTAATAGTTATAGAAGATGTCGGACAATCGAATAATAATTCAACAACTGAGATGTCGTATTATTGTTATATAGAGAAGATGTATCTATAATAATATAGATAGAGAGAAGAGAAGAAGAATCACAATTAAGTGATGTATGGCGTCGACAGAGATATTCGCACCAGGAAGAAGAAAACAAAGAAAATATAAAGTTGATACTGACCTTCAACAGATTTTGTTTATATTACAACCGTGATTGACAAACAATTTAATCAGAAGAAAGATTAAATAAAGTGAAAGGGATTGGAAACAGAATTTGGTTGTATCTGAAATCAAATTCGTTCTAGTACAGATTTTAGAGGCAGAATCAAAGATCACCTACAGATTAATAATGACCTGAAACAGAATACGTATACCATTATATTTAATCATATTTTTATATATTTGTCTGTATATGTAATTATATATATAACTATATTTTATACATCTGATTTTCTATATCTGTTAATATATCTGTATATATTTATATCCGTGTTTATAAAGTATAAAATCAATATTTATACTAATTAATAAAAATTGTAATTATAATACTTATTATTAATTATAGAAATAGAATTTACTAATAATAATATTAAATACAGAAATACCTATAATAATAATAAAAGTAAAAATATAATGATATTAGTAATAATAATATAACAAATTTCATATCCATATATTATATTGTTAAAAATAATAATATTAGTAATAACGTAACAAATCAAATGTATCAAATTTCATATAATATTATTAATGATACTGGTATTAATATTAATATTATTATTAATATTTATAATGATAATGAAAGTATTAATTTTAATACATCAACTATATTTTAATTTGTATTATATATTATTAATTACATAATATAATCATATATAATATGATAACCTTTATTAAATATTTAGTATTTATGAATTATATATATATTATAATATTCATATAATAATAATTAATCATAGAAATCATATATATTTATATATAGATTCATTTTAAATTTACACTTAATTATTTTGTATTCTATTTTACAAATTTAATTCTAATGTTTAAATTATATTTTATAATTTCAAATTAATATACATATACTTACATTTACATATACATATTTATTTACAAACAATTGTTCGTGAATCGTCGGGAATGGTCAAAAGGGCAAATGCATTCATGTAACTGTTCCAAAATTTTTGAGACTCAACATTACAGACTTTGTTTATCGTGTCGGAAACATATAAGATTAAGTTTAAATTTGGTCGGAAATTTCTGGGTCGTCACATCTGCACCTACTCCAATTCCAACTCCATTACTGACAGTCAATGATCCAGCTTAAGATTCAGATCAAGATGTTGATCCAGTGTACGATACTTGTAGATCTGATATTTCAAGTGAAAGTTCTGATAATCCTGAAGATATTGGTGATACTACGAATCTACATCATGAGATACCTGTTCCTGCACAACCAATTCCCAGAACTACGGCTGCTCATCCTAGAGAGAATATTATTGGAGATCCAAATGCATGTGTTAGAACAAGAAGGCAAGTTCAGTTTGATGGTCAAGTTACTACCCATATGACAGCTGCTGCTGCATACTACGAGTACTCATGTCATATTTCTAGAATAGAGCCAAAGATAATAAAAGAAGCCTTGAAGCATGTTGATTGGGTCATGGCAATGCAAGAAGAGATTCAGCAATTCAATCGTTTGGATTTTTAGAAGCTAGTTACTAAGCTGCATGGAGCTAAAGTAATTGATCTCAAATGGGTTTGGAAGTGCAAGTTTAATGAAGATGGCAATGTTATCCGTAACAAAGCAAATTAGTCGCTAAAGGTTATCAGCAAGATCCTAAATTCGATTATGATGAAGTTTTTGCTCATGTTGCCAGATTAGAAGCTATTCGCATTTTCTTGACTTTTGCTTCATTTATGAAGTTCAAAGTGTTTCAAATGGATGTCAAGAGTGCATTTCTTTATGGCAAGCTTAATGAAAGAGTATATGTCAGTCAACTACCGGGTTTTGAAGATCATCTTCATCCTGACAAAGTTTACCGTTTACGAAGAGCCCTATATGGTTTACATTAAGCTCCACGTGATTGGTATGGACGTCTGTCAAGTTATCTGATTGAAAAAGGTTATCAAATGGGCACGGTAAATTGTACTCTGTTCACGAAAGTTAAAGATGATGATATTATCTTAGTTCATATTTATGTGGACGACATTATTTTCGGTGCTACTAAGCAGGAACTCGTTGATGAGTTTGAGCAGGTAATGAAGGACGAATTCTAAATGAGCAAATTGGGTCTCTTACACTACTTTCTTGGTTTGCAAGTCGAACAGACTGATAATGAAATTTTTCTTCATCAGGCAAAGTACGTAAATGATATAGTCGAACGTTTCAGTATGACTCAAGAATGTCCTGTGTCGACCTCGCTAGCTGTGAATCACGGTATTTCGTTAGAATGTGAGGGGGAGCCTGTTGATCCTACATACTATCGAGCAATCATCAGATCGCTCATGTATCTCACTGCATCTAGGCTGGATGTTATGTTCGCAACATGTCTGTGTGCTCGTTATCAAGTTAATCTGAATACAGTTCATCTTACAGCTGCCAAAAGAATCCTACATTATCTGTTACATTCTCCAAATCTCGACATCTGGTATTCGAACAAAGACAAGTTTGATCTTGTAGCATATAGTGATTCAGAATATGCAGGTTGCAAAATCAATAACAAATCTACATCAGGAGGATGTCAATTTTTAGGTGAAAGGCTGATGACCTGGCAATGCAAGAAACAAACTGCAGTTGCACTTTCCACGTGTGAAGCTGAATATATTGTTGCTGAAAGTTACTGTTCGTAAGTTGTTTGGATTCAACAACAACTTCGCGATTATGGACTAAGAATCTCTTTCTCTCCTCTTTATATTGATAATACTGTTGCTATTGCAATTACTAAGAATCCTGTGCAACACTTTAAGACTAAACACATAGGTGTTAAGTATCATTTTCTTAGAGATTGCCATGAGAAAAAGATAATTGAGGTTAAGAGAATAGGTACTAAGGACCAGAGGGCTGACCTTTTTACTAAGGCTTTTGATAAACCTAGGTTCTTGCTACTTTTAGAGATGAATGGCATTGGTGATCGAGACAAAGTAATTTCGGATGTTGATTGTGAGGTTTAATCAAACATTTAGACTTTGCATGTAGGATGCATGACATATAGATTTTAATTTCTTATTATCTGTACTGCATATTTTTGCTTTCTGTCTGCATTTTCTTGCATGATTTCTTTCATTATTGCATGCTAGTCTGTAGCTATTTTCTGTTTCTTTTGTTTAAAATGCTAAAAGACAAAAAGATTTTATGTTTTAGTATTTTAGGGGGAGTATATATTTCAACAGAAAATACCTAAAAAGTGTAAAATGCCTCATCAGAAAACCCTAAAAAGTTGAAAATTCCGAAAATGAGCTAGTTTTGATTAATTTATGGGAGATGAAGAAATTACTGTACTGAGAATTGATATATTTGATTAGTAAGGACTGATTTGAACGTTTATATTTATCTGTTGTGTGATGTACTGACAGATGTGACTTATGAATTCTTGGCATTAGACAATCATAATAAGAATAATGATCATCTAAGATTCAGAAGTCATGGATGATCTGTAGCGTTTGAAGGTAGTCACCTAATTATCTCTGAAACTGTATCTAATGATAATTGTTGAGGAACTCAACAGTCAGTTGAGGGTATCCCCTATCATAATTGATAATCACTAGAAAAGGTTGGGGGTGGATTTAAGTTTGAGGATTATCTGTTTGGCTGGTTCATACCACGTTGTCACGGGCCTAAGACTTAATAATCGAAACTAAACCCCAAAAATATCAGAGAAAATTAATTTATGTCGAAGTAAGTGTCCCTTCTCACTTAAGGTCGAAAAGTATAATTCCTTATTGCGGATCGTTGAAGCATTTAAGGGAGAACACCTTCGAGTGATCTGAGCACACAACAAAGAAACATGAGTTCATGCATAAAAATGGAAAATCCATTCATGATGGCGTTCAAAATCAATATATCAAAAGACAGCGACATGCTGAAAAAGAAATATCAAAAGAAAATCAAAGTCAAAAATAATTGGCGTAACAAGATAGCAAAGTCCTGAAAGTATGAAGAATGCTGATTCATGATGTGCTCATAAAGAACTCAGATCATTCTTAGTGTGATGCCCCCGCGCAGCTTGAATTGTTTAATCACAACGTTCACACTGAACTATCAAGATTCTTGTCTTCTGCAATTTAGAGTTATACCTATTAAGACTGTAAGTTAGAAAGATACTTACCTAGATATACTCTAAATAATATATAAATGAAAGTTTAACTTTCGATTCCGTTTTCCATGTCAACTTGAACATAAAGAAGTTAAGGGCCTTGAGATTTATTTCGTGTGACGACTGGTCATCAAGCAAGTCTGCTTTAACTGTAGACCAATCCCCGCAGTAAATAATGCGCCTATTCGGATAATCCAATATACTCTAAGATCTACCGAACCAACTAGATTGAAGATTGTCAACACATTGGTAGAAGCTAAAGGCTGGCAGGGTTATTCAAAATGTCGTGAGAACCATCATGTTCAATTTGATTGAAGTACATGGATAGAGATAACGGAAAGTTACGCGTAATGAATTGACAACCTAATAAAAACGCACAATAATAAATGATGAAAGAATCAAGGATTAATGAACTTAGCTTGATCTCAAAAATCTTTGCTCTATAATGTTCTAGTAATTAATGCCAACATGATTGTCGAAGTGTCCAGAAGGAGTCTGTTCATGTTTAATGAGGATTGATATCAGTAATTGCATGATAATAGACATAGACTGGATAATTAGGAATGAACAATAGAAGTCGATTCAATATGTCAGTTCTGATCCATTTTTAAAATTGTTAATCAACTTGCTCAAAAAAAGAATGTGGATTTGTATGTGCTTGTTTATTTGTCTGTTAAATAGTTTGCATTGAAAACTGTAAAACAACAAAAAGATTTTGGTTTGCATGTTATTGCATTTCATGATAGAATGTCTTTCCTTTGCATATTTTTAGTTGCATGACATTATATCTCAGAAAATTCATAAAGATTTTATCTTTTCTTTATTTTCTGATTATCCTCTGAAAATACATTGACATCTGAAAGAACCTTGTCAAGATCAAGATATTTTTTGGCCACCAAATCCACAAGATAGAAGTTTGTAGAGCTTGTGTTTGTTTGAAGGATTTTAATGATTTAAGGTTTTAGTGAATTTAAGGTGACATTACACAGTAGGACTTACTCCTGTGAAACAGAATGTTTAGAGTAATAACCTCGTTTTGGTTAGGATTTTTCATCCGCCTAAGTGTTAATGATCATTACTTGATGGATTAGTGATTTATGACTCAAATTGATAGTGCTAGTTAGCTCTAAGATTGCCAAACGAGTCAAAATCCTAAGTTAAGTGAAAATTTGAAATTGCCTAAGTGGCTAACTCGCACGATTGATGTGTGAACCGTACGAGTAACCACACGAGGGAGGTTAACCGTACGGATGGCCCTGTTCTAGATTTATCCTAAGACATCTGGGTCACACGCACGAGTGATTCTGTGAGACACGCGGTTGATGATGAGCCGTGTGCTCAACCGTATAGTTGAGCACGAGAGTATAAATATAGGGTGCTGAGCACAGTCGCTCACTCTTGTATACTCTACCCACTTTTTCTCTCAAAAATCGTTCATCAGCAATCAAGTTTTCCACTGTAGGTTTTGTTAATCATTGAAAGCCGACCTCAGCGCCACCAAATAGGTACAATTTCATCAATGTTTAGTAGGTTAATTTGTTGTTTGAATGTGTCAAAACCCTAAGGGTTTGTAAGTCGAATTTCATGTTATTGAAGTATGTTTAGGATGCTATTTGTTATTGTTTTAAGTTAAATGCTATCTATACTTGCTATTGTGATGTAAATCGGTCCCTAAAACACTCAAACATGTAATCCCGTCGATTTAAAAAATTCATTTAATAATGGTTTCGTCATACATGCATGAGTGAAATCACTCGCACGCATAGGACTTGACTCGCATGAGTCAGTACGCGGTTAAGGCTTAACCGTGTGAACCTTTGAGCCCACTCGTTTGATTTCATTTGACTGCTCACTCGCTTGACAAAGCTGACACGTGTGATTAACTGCACGAGTCACCACACGATTGACTCGCTCTCTTATAAATATTGCCTCAACCGTGTACATTGTCTGAAACCATGTTATTGCTCAAACGTGTCAACAGTGACACGAGCGACCATGTTACTCGCACGACTGAGCTCTCAGCCGCACGTGTGATAGTATCACTCGCGCGTTTTGTCCTGTTTAATGAGTTATGACAATTTTTTGCAAATACTTTGATGTCTTATGATATATGAGTTGTATTTCTAATATCTCTGTTGATATTTCAGTTTGTTAAGATATTACCGATGGCTGAACAACAAGTCAATGTTACAGTTGTTAACCTAGAAGGTTAGGGGGAGTAAGTAAATCCTCAAGTGAATCCTGTTAACACACCTGCTTAACAAGAGATTATTCTAGAGAAGGGTGAGCTCAACAATCAAGTCGCTCTCTATGACACTACTCTCGAGAGGGGTTATTATTTTAAAGAGATTGTGGCTTTTCTTCAGCGATCAAGGATACATACTGCTATTTCTACTCCATGCACGGCTTACCACAGCCACCAAAGGGAATTCTGGAGAAATGCGGCACTTGATTTGTCAGAAGCTGAGACTAAGCTGGTCAATACTGTTCAAGGGCATGAGATCGTTGTTTTTAAGACTGTGATAAGGAGGATTTTAAGTTTTAATGATGAGAACTGCTCCCATATGACGATCAATCGAGAAAGAATCCACAGATGCTTCAAGAGATGTGCATATTCTGGTTATATTTCTGGTAAATCTGAACTGATGAAGACTCTTCTGCCTCCATAGTTTCGATATCTTGCTCATGTGATAATGCACTGCTTGAGTGGACGTAAAGCTGGTTTTGATAAGCTGAATGAGAAAGTGCAGAGCATGTTTGTGGCACTTGTCCTAAGGGCTCCGTATGATTTCTCAGGATTCGTCTTCTATTACTTCAAAGCAAATCTTTTCAGTTCTACACAGAGATATCTTATCTACGCTCGTTTTCTTCAATTGATTATCAATAACGCTGCACCAGATCTACCAAAGCTTGAAGAGGATATTATTCACCTAAAACCAATGAATCCGATAAGTTTTCAGAGAATGGAGGAAACAAGAAACGAGGATTTTAAACCTAATTTTAAGAGAAAGCTTGTTTTTCATCTGATTAAGGAGAATTATAGATGTCCAGCTGGCAATGCTTGGAGAAATGAGGATTCCGACTCTAACTATGAAGTTACTGATGAGGAGGAAGGTGGAGATGATAATCAAAGAGCAACTGGTGAAGCTCAAAGAGGAAATGATGATAATGTTGATGTTAATGAAGGTGATGATGATGAAGCAACAGAGGAAGATGTTAGTTTGATTCAAAGGAAGAGAAAAGGTAAAGAACCGATGACTTCTAAACAGCCAAAGCAGAAGGAGAGGAGAACCAAACACAATTATGACTCATCTTAGAGGTTATCTCAGGGAGGTTCTAGACAACAAGCTCAGAAACAACCTTCCAGTTTCATGAAGGACGCTAGAGCCGCTGTTACCTCACCGAGACCCGCCACCACAACACCTCAGGTCACATCATCAGAATTCAAGACACAGTAAAATCTTCTGTTATCATTGATCACTAAGATTACTAATCTCGAGAATCAAGCCATCAAAGAGAAGAAAGTTAGTGAAGCAAAGATTGAGTCGTTAGTGGAAGATAACAAAAGGTTGTGGAATCGTATGAATCGTCAGAAGGGAAAGACTGAGAAGTCGAAGAAAAATATTGTGGCTATTAAGAGTGAAAACATGTTGAAGTTGAAGGAGATGAATGATAAGATCAAACAAATTACCTCTGGTAAGACTAATTTGATAACGGATGGAGGTGAATATTCCTCTAATTTAGGAGGTGATGAGGAAAAAGATGATGAAGAAGATGCTGGCACTGCAGGACCCTCTTTTGAAATTCTGTTAGTGATACCTATTCGAAGCTTTAATGAATATGGTGAGGTCTTTACTGCTGAATATTATATGAACTATTCAAATGTTTTTAATGATGCGAAAAAGGGGAAGTTCCACCAAGTGATTTCCTAGTGGAACAACTTGCTACTCTAGCATACGATAGTGAAAATGATACAGTGAATACAAAGACAGTTGAAGCTAAAGTCAAGGCTCTACAAGAAGAGCCAGCTGCTAATGTCCCTCTCGAATCAATCCAAAATATTGACTTAAGTGATTTTGATAATTTGTTTGTGGATGAAAAGAGTGAAGATTCTGTTGGTAAATATAATGTGAAATAGGATGTGATAATTGAGTCCGAGGATGAATTGATGACAGAATCTGAGAATGAAGATGAAGAAGAAGAAGAAGAAGTTGACATTGTTATGCCTTCGCTCGAGCCCTACTCGAATCCCACTCAATACTTTAAGTGACTTTTTCAATTTGAGTAGTGAGGTGAAAACAAAGAGGTCGAATGAATTAGAAAAGGCGAGGAAGGTATACAAGGAGTAAATCAAAGAAGTTAATGTTTTGATGGAAAGGAATAAGAGAATCCGACATGAGAAACTGCTCGTTGAGAAAGAAAGAAAGAAAAGAGATTGAGCTAAAGAAGAAGAAACTCCGAGCCGAACAAGCTAAAGCCGAGGTATGGAATGAGATTAATAAGTGGTTCGAACGTGATAGGGTTAAGGTGAATAGAAACGTTGAAGAAGACGAGATTCGTCAGATTTGATGGAAACAAAATGTTGTTAACCCTGATCAGATAAACAAGCCAGAACTCGAGCCAAATTTTGTCAGTTTCTATGAAAAGGGAAAGACAACAAAGAAGTATGTCAAGGGTAAAATTCTGAGCTGGGGATACTTCAAAGAGATAAATTGTTTTGCGATCAAGAGGGAAGGAGGAGTTGATTATATGGCAAGACCGAGTCACTTCAGAACTCTACCTTACTTTGAGATCATACAACTTGCGAAGATGAAGATGTTGAACGCTGAGGATAGTGACCTTTCCAGATTGTTTCAGAGAAAACTCATATATGAGTACAAAACAGGGAAATGGGATATCTTTAAGTCAACAGCCACCAGGTTCTCCATGCACCCAACAAAGTTGAATTCGAAAGGTGGACCTGTTCGAGTTGTTAAGTTCCGTCCAGCCAAGTATATGAAACAATCTCCTTTGATGCCCTTACGCAAGGATATATGTAAAAACTTCAGATGGTGGTTCTATGATGAATTGTCGGAGGAAGCAGTGATATTGACTGCAATTAAGAAAGAAGATGAAAGCATTCAGTTTGACAATGTGAGGATTCTGGATCCTATGTGGCTGAGAAACTTATCGAGATTTGATGTGGAGACACTTCACCGCCATCACATTACTTTCAGAGATGATAAAAAGGAGGAAGCTATGAGATATCAATGTGTGATTGATGTCTTCCATGCCTACCTCAATAGAGAAAGTGATGCTCAAAGCGCGAACCAAGCTCAGGCCAACTGAATCCTATCAAATACTGTGTTACTAGTTTGTATTTTGTTTTTGATGTTTTTATGTGAGAGAGAGAATCTGGATGTGTATTTGATCTTAAACTGATGTTAGTTTTTGACTTATTTGTATTTCACGGACGTTTACTTTATTGTAATCGATGTTCTAGGTCCTAGGGGGAGTTGTTGATGCATTTTCTTTAAGTCTCTAGACATGTACCTTACGTTTGTGAACAGTACTTTAGTTTATGGGCTACCATGATCGCTCGTTATTATCCTATCTGTGTTTATATGTGGTTACAGGTACTGCAAGAACGCGAAAAGGATGTTTGACTATTTTAGACTCAGTCAGACGTACGAGTGAAGGCTCACTCGTACGGCTGATAAGCTCATATGCACGGTTGAGCTGAGCTGAGTTACAAATCTAATCTGAGTATACATACACGAGTGAGTGATCACCCGTACGGCTGAGGCAGCCCACTCGTACGAGTGACAGCTGACTCGCACGGTTGAATCAACAGCAGGGGTATATAAGTATATATTCTTCATTTTAGGTTAAGCCTCTCTCATTACACACACATTACTCAGATCTGGTAGCCTTATCCGATTCTCTCTCAACCCAAATCACTCAAGTGGTAAATAATAGCTCTAGGCATTAATCTAATCACACATCAATTTTTGTGGTTTGACTTAATTAATACCAAAAAGCACAATATTCACTAGAATGGTTTGATTCACTAATTCCGCCTTTGTGTGAATTAAACCTGTTGATTTCAAAGTTCCTAGTCATGTTTCATCATTACCGGCTCCGGGATGAATCGAATACCTTGACTTATGGGCTTCGTCTAGAATAAGGCTTCGTAAATCCCCATAACTAGGCACCTAAATTCTTTCAGCGAAATATCGAAGTCCAGTCTCCTTAACCTCGAATTGAGAGACGAGAATGTTCAAGCGTTCGTGAGAAATATTTTCATCTTTGAGAGCCTCATCTTGGGCTACACATATTTGGCTATTGAGATTTGTGTGGATGGTGATGTTCAAGGCTCGGAAATGAAGAGGTACCATCATTTCCTTTTAGCTCAAGGCATCAGCTACTACGTTTGTCTTCCCGGGATGGTAACGAAGTTCACAATCGTAATCGTTCAATGTTTCGATCCACCATCGTTGTCTCATATTCAGTTTCTTCTTATCGAAAATGTGTTGGAGGCTTTTGTTGTTGGTGAAGATGGTACTTTTGGTTACGTAAAGATAGTGTCTCCACAGTTTGAGTGCAAAGACAATGGCTCCAAGTTCGAGATCGTGAGTCGTGTAGTTTCATTCGTGAATTTTCAATTGTGGAGAGGCATAAGCAATAACTTTCTTCCGTTGCATCAATACACACCCAAAACCATGTTTCGAGGCATCGCATTATACAATAAAGTCATCATTGCCTTCGAGAAGGGATAAGATAGGTGCGGTGGTTAACTTCCGCTTCAGGGATTGGAATGCCGACTCTTGTTCAGCCGCCCAAACGAATTTCTTCCCTTTATGAGTTAACACGGTTAAAGGACGTGCAATCAAAGAGAAACCTTCGATGAATCTACGATAATAATAGGTGTAACGACCCTAGAATTTCCAACATTTATTTATTAATAATTACTATTATTAATACGTATGATTAAACGAATGTATGTTATTACATTTACATGTTGCCTTGATTGCCCGTACTTGACTTTTAAGAGCCCGAAACGTCTTTGTGACACCCGGAACTTTCACGAATAATATTTTTAGATATTATTTACATTCATGATTAAATTTATTAATAATTTTAATTAACTAAGTCTATTAGTTAGTTACTTGGGCTTTAATTGGTTTAACTTGTGATTTATTTGAACTTGGGCTTTGTTAGTGTAATGGACTCATGTTATTGGACTTCCAAGCCCACCCTACATTATTAATGGACTTAGTTAGCCCATGTCCTATACTTGTAAGTATCAATTAGATGGAGACTACTTAGTTTAATACTTGAAAGAATCTAGTTAGCTTGTTATCCCCATGCATGACCATTCATTAACCACCTTTATGAAGCTTTACATTCTAGTGACCACAAAACTTCTCCTTTCCCCCCATTTTCTGCTGAAAAACTGCAGCCCCTAAGCTCCCTTTAGGAGTGTTTTGTTTCATTTTCTTGTTTACTACTTCACTCACAAATCCTCTCAAAAACACACACAAAATCCTCTCAACTTTTCCTCTCTTTTTCTCTCTAGATTGTAAGCATTATGAACTTCTTTTCTTCCTTTTCTTTTCTTACAAAACTAAATTTATACACCTTAAATCATCATCATCTTTGTTGTTTGATTACTTGTTAGTTATAGTTGTTTACTTCTTGTTGTTACATACTTGTTACAAGAATCAACTTTCTAGTTAGATTCTTCTTTTATCTTGTAATTACAAGAACACTCAAGAACATAGCTTACTAGTTATGATTCTACATATACTTTCTTAAAAGATTGCAAGTTCATGTGTTGATTAAACTCATACTTGAAGTTCATGAAGTAAACTTTAAAGTTTACTTTCTAAAGATCAAACTTTGGTTTGAATCTTTAAAGTATGAACAACCATGAACAAACTACATGTTTACTTAGTTACTTCTTCATTTATTGCACTTTAATTTCATGTAGTTAGTTTATTTTCAAATTTAGAGTTCAATATTTCTATTATAGTTCATGTAAGTGTCAAACCTAAGACTTTGATGTAACTTTGGTTCATCAAACTACATGCAACTCTTAAGTGAGTTGTGCTTCATGTCTTAGACTTGCACTAGGGTTATGATGGTCAAGACTTGGTTAAGATGATGTATATACATCAATG
The DNA here is from genome assembly GCF_046630445.1 of Rutidosis leptorrhynchoides. NCBI lineage: Eukaryota > Viridiplantae > Streptophyta > Magnoliopsida > Asterales > Asteraceae > Rutidosis > Rutidosis leptorrhynchoides. The sequence goes on from NC_092333.1 coordinate 400,622,439, forward strand.
AGTTGTACACTTGAAGCTATATGCATCAAGGATGAGAACCATGATGAACACCAAGCACCAAGACCACCGGAACCCCTTTTAAACTCACTGTTCTGTCCAAAACCTACTGACCTGATGATTCTGGAACAGACCAGTAGACCTGGGCTGTTCTAACCTTGATTTTTAGATAGAACTTTTCGAGTAGATAACTTTTCATATAAGACTCGTCTTAATCCGAGTTACGGTTTAGAGTCTACGGCCCTCCGAGCGTCACTATGTCCATTTACTTTTCTGTTTTCTGTGTACAGTTTCTGTTTTTCTGGTTTCTGTAACAGACCAGTACACCTGGGCTACTGTAACCTTGATTTTCAGATAGCTCAGTTCGTGTAGATAACTTCTCATATAGGACTCATCTTAATCCGAGTTACGGTTTAGGATTTATGGACCTCCGATCGTCACTATGTCCTTTAACGTTGTGCAGAAATTTCTGACCTACTCGCACTTAGACCGTCGCCACGGTCAAACCAAGACGAGTTTGCTTCTGTAAATTTTACCAAACTTAAGGGACTCATAGACGGAGCCATGGCCACTGGTCTCACCTTAATTCAGTAAGGGTAGAGGCCGTGGTGACTGACTGAAGTCAGACTTTGTTGAAAACTACTTTCATAAACGAAACTTACTTTACGCCTTTTGTTTAATGATGATTGATGATGACCCTTAAGACCTTAAATACATACTTTTAAACCTATTAAGATGATTTACTGACTTAGTACTATTTGACTTAGGTTGAGGACTTCGGACCATTTACTTGCACACCTTTCCCGACTACTACTTTACCGCTACATATCATTGTGAGTTATAGCATTCCCTTTTTACTTTAACTTATTTTGGGAACTGAGAATACATGCGGATTTTATGTTTTACATACTAGGCACGAGTACTTAAACTTATATATGTGTGGGTTATAAAACGGCATAAACATTCCCTTTAGCTCGGTAACGTTTAATCATTGGTTTTTGAACCGTGAACGCGAATCTTAGATATGGATCCATAGGGTTTGACATCCCCACTCGGGCTAGTCGCGCTAGCAGTCAACGAGTGTTTAATACTTCGTAAACATACGCACTCGCCAAGTGTACTTTCAGGGGGTATTTTAAACGTTAAGTTAGTTACCAAGTGCCCACGGTTAACATATACTTTATCATACTGTTTTGAAACGCTCTTTGTAGCACTGAAATCTCGTGGCCTACCTTACATACTGTTATACTTAAACTATAGCTCACCAACCGTTGTGTTGATGTTTTTAAGCATGTATTTCTCAGGTGCTTGAGGTTGCTTCCGCTATGTACTAGTCGTCCTGTAGAACCCGCTGCTTAGAGTTGTCCACGCATGAACTACTTTACTTTGCATTCAAGCATTCGTACTTTTGAACTATGTTATGTAACGACCTTTGGGGTCACGTACACTTATTTATTTGCTTCTACTTAGTGAAGCAGGCTTTTGAAATGTAAAACATTTGATGTCGGTTATGACATCACCTTTTTATCATGAATGCAACTTCTTTAATTACAGCATATAGTACTTAACCTTGTAATGATCCTGTTGTTGATGATTCGTACATGATGGTTTTGTACGGGGCATCACATTTGGTATCAGAGCATTGGTTGTAGGGAATTAGGTTGCATTATTGAGTCTAAGACCGACCCGAGTAGGATTCACTAATAGGACTAATCTACAACTTGCTAGTTTCTGCGGAACTTGCTGCATGCTGCTGCTTACTGTTACTGCTATATGCCATATGCTATTACATGATTTCACTACTGCATGATGCTACTTGCTTTCGATTGCATGCTACTTTCATACGAATTACTGTTATTGCCATGCTAGTTACTGTTATACATGATTTAAACTGTTGGCCTATTATTTGCTTGCTTTATGACATACTGACATGGAAAATTTATTTTTCCTTGTTCAGATGTCGGATGTTCCACCTGCTGGCATTTCGGGCAGTACAGACTCAGACCCCGTTGCCCTACCTACTGCTACACCTGCTGCTGCTACTGCCGATACACCGGCCCCGACACCCACTAGTGATCCCGGCGCTTCTACTTCCGGAGCTGGTACTAGTGCACCTGCCCCAGTGTCTGCTCCCGGACCCTCAAGGTCACAGCCCCGCATTGGTGGTATTGAGATCCCCGCGGAGTTCGGGGAAGGGCCGTTTCGTAACCACATGCGCACACCTTGCCGACGCACTCCCGACGGACGTTTAGTCGTGATTCCGCCAGGCAGACACAGACAGATATTGGCCGCCTTCGGACGCTTCGGATTACCAGCTCAGCCACCAGTGTCACCGCCACACGATTCGGATGACTCATCATCCGCCGATTCTTCATCATCAGACGACTCCAGCGATGATGAGGATCCTGCTGATAGACCTATTCAGGCACCCTCCACCCCCGCCGAGGAAGCGGTACCGTTTCGACGGCACCGTCATTCCAGGGGTGAATGGAGGTCGTGCTTTTACTGACGCATTTGGCCATCGTCGTAGGGTTACTGCTCGTAAACGAGTTGTGCCATACCCTGCCGACCCACAGATACGTAAGGTTCCCCGTTACGTATTAACTATTCCTGGAACCGTACCACCTAGATTTAGATACGGACCACTTACATCTAGGGACGTACCGTCTACATCCGGAGCCGGACCATCTACATCAGCACCACCGGCACCACCTGCACCACCCGCACCACCCGCCCCACCTGCACCGCCTGCCCCACCAGCTCCCTCTAACGAGGAACTGATGAGGGAGACTGAGACTCTCCGAGCTCGAGTCACTGAGCTCGAGGAGCAGTTGGCTCGAGGAGCAGTTCACCCGCCTTCACCGTAGGACCTTGTATTTAGATTTCATGATGTAATCTAGATATAGTTTCATGTATTTCATATGTATTGTACGAACTTATTCAGATGTATGAAACTTATTATTATTAATGAATGGAACTTTGCATTATTTAATTCTTGCACGATATTCTATTTACATTGTTGTACGATGATTCTGTGGTATTTGTACCTAGATGCATTATTTAATAACATGTGATGTTTTGATTCCATGTTGGTCACTATATACTGTATTACTACTACTTGCATGCTGGATTTTGACTTGGGTCAAAATTTTTGTTTAGAATGTCATGGCTAATGGAAGATCCACACCTACTGCCGCCCAGATTGAGGACATGATCAACGAACGGGTCACTGCAGCCCTAGCAGAAAGAAATCTCGAAGCTCCACCGCCACCACCACCTGTTATTCCACCCGTTCGAAATGGGTGTACATACAAGGAATTCCAGAGCTGCAAACCGCATAACTTCAGCGGCACCGAGGGACCAGTTGGTCTCACCAGATGGTTCGAAAAACTTGAATCAGTATTCCGAGTTAGCAACTGTTCGGAGGACAATAAGACCAAGTTTGCATCTTGCACGCTATCAGACGGCGCACTAACGTGGTGGAACACGTTAGCTCAAGCGAAAGGTATCGATGAGGCGTATGCTACGCCATGGGAGGAATTCAAGGGGGCTATGATTGATGAGTATTGTCCGAGAACCGAAATTCAGAAGATGGAAATTGAATTCATGCAGTTGAAGGCCGTAGGGAACGACCTTAACAGTTACAATCGTAGGTTTTTGGAGTTAGCACTGATGTGTCCAACCATGGTCACCCCCGAATTCAAGCGCATGGAGAAATACTTCTCGGGACTTCCTAAGTCCATCAAAGGAAATGTCACCTCATCCAAACCACCGAATGTTCCCGAAGCAATGCGCATGGGGCATACTCTCCTGAATCAAATCATCCTTGACGAGCCGAAGAAGGCTATGTTTGAAGCCGGTAGTAGTGAAAAGAGGAAATGGGACAACAACCATAACAACCACAACAACCACAACAACAATAACAACAACAGGGGTAGAAACTATGATCAAAACCCGGCGAAGCGACATGAAGGGTTCAGGCAAAACAACAACAACCTCAACCCCAACAACAACAACTCCAACCCGAACTACAAGGGCACGCTACCACAATGCAAGAGGTGCTACAAGCACCACACCGGATATTGTAATGCAGTTTGTGAGAAGTGCAAGAAGAGCGGGCACATCGGTAGAGACTGCAAGACAACCACAATGACAGGGAGGCCGAACACCAACGGGCCGAAAAAGTGTTACGAATGCGGACAGACGGGCCATTTCAGAAATGAGTGCCCGAACAAACGAAAGGATGGCGGACCACCGCGTGCTAGAGCTTTTAATGTTAATGCAAGGGATGCACGCGATAACCCCGACTTGGTGACAGGTATATTCAAAATCAACAATCTTTTAGCTTCTGTCTTGTTTGATACTGGTGCGGATAGAAGTTATGTATGTAGACATTTTTGCGATAAGATTAATTGGTCATTAGTCCCGTTAAAAGAAAGTATGCTTGTCGAGGTCGCCAATGGAAAACTTGAAAAGGTTGACCATATTAGTCGTGGAGCTATTATCAACATAGCTGGTGCAGATTTCGAAATTGATTTGATACCTATCAAACTGGGAAGTTTTGACGTGATCGTCGGTATGGATTGGTTGAGCAAGGTAAAGGCCGATGTTATTTGTGGAGATAAAGCACTTCGCATACCACAAGGAGATGGCGAACCACTGGTTATCTATGGAGAGAGATGTACCTCGAAGTTGAACCTCATTAGTTGCGTGAAAGTGAAAAAGATTATGAAGAAGGGACGCTTTGCTGTCCTAGCACATGTGAAAGCGGTAGAAACTGAGGTGAAGAGCGTGAACGACGTTCGAATTGTGAACGAATTTTCTGATGTCTTCCTAGAGGAATTGCCTGGATTACCACCGCCGAGAGCCGTAGAATTTCAGATTGATTTAGTGCCAGGAGCTGCACCTGTAGCTCGCGCACCTTATAGACTCGCACCTTCAGAGATGCAAGAATTACAGAGTCAACTACAAGAGCTGTTAGATCGAGGGTTTATCCAACCAAGTTTCTCGCCTTGGGGCGCACCTGTTCTGTTTGTGAAGAAGAAGGATGGATCCTTTCGTATGTGTATCGACTACCGTGAGCTCAACAAATTGACTATCAAGAATCGGTATCCTCTTCCACGAATTGACGATCTTTTTGATCAACTACAAGGATCGAGTGTCTACTCAAAGATCGATTTGCGATCCGGCTATCACCAGTTGAGGGTGAAGGAAAGTGATGTGATGAAAACTGTATTCAGGACCCGTTATGGTCATTATGAGTTTCTCGTGATGCCATTCGGCTTAACAAATGCACCTGCCGTGTTCATGGACCTCATGAATCGTGTCTGCAAGCCTTACTTGGACAAGTTTGTTATCGTCTTCATAGATGATATCCTCATCTACTCTAAGAGCGAAGAAGAACATGAGCAACACCTCCGATTAGTGCTTGAACTCTTAAGACAAGAGCAACTTTACGCCAAATTCTCCAAGTGTGAATTTTGGTTGAAGGAAGTACAATTTTTGGGTCATGTTGTAAGCGACCAGGGTATCAAAGTTGATCCCGCCAAGATTGAAGCCATCAGCAAGTGGGAGACCCCCACTACTCCGACGCATATTCGCCAATTCCTAGGTCTCGCCGGTTACTATTGAAGATTCATCGAAGGATTTTCTCTGATTGCGCGTCCTTTGACCGCGCTGACTCACAAGGGCAAGAAGTTCATTTGGGAACCCGCACACGAATCAGCATTTCAAACTTTGAAGAAGAAGTTAACCTCCACACCTATCCTATCACTTCCTGAAGGCAGTGACGACTTTGTTGTTTATTGTGATGCATCGAAGAGTGGTTTTGGTTGTGTACTGATGCAACGATCAAAGGTTATTGCCTATGCCTCCCGCCAATTGAAGATTCACGAGCGGAACTACACTACACATGATCTTAAACTTGGAGTCGTTGTCTTTGGGCTCAAATTGTGGAGACATTATTGGTATGGAACTAAGAGCACTATTTTCACCGATCACAAGAGTCTCCAGCACATCTTCGATCAGAAGCAACTGAATATGAGACAGTGTCGATGGATTGAGACGCTCAACGACTACGATTGTGAACTCCGTTATCACCCCGGCAAGGCCAATGTTGTAGCTGACGCTTTAAGCCGAAAGGAGAGGACGTCACCTCTTCGTGTTAGGGCTCTGAACATCACCATTCATTCGAACCTCAACAACCAGATCAGAGTAGCCCAAGTTGAGGCTCTCAAGGAGGAGAACATATCTCACGAACATTTGAACATACTTGTCTCTCGATTCGAGGTTAGGGAGTCTGGACTCCGATGTTATGCCGGAAGAATTTGGGTACCTTATTATGGAGATCTACGAAACCTGATACTTGATGAAGCACACAAATCGAGATATTCGATTCACCCCGGTGCGGGCAAGATGTACCACGACCTTAAAGAATAGTATTGGTGGCCGAATCTTAAGAAGGACGTTGCGACTTATGTTGGTAAGTGTTTGACTTGCTCGAAGGTTAAAGCCGAGCATCAGAGACCTTCTGGGTTACTTCAACAGCCGGAAATCCCACAATTGAAGTGGGAAAGGATCACAATGGATTTCATTACTAAGCTGCCGAAGACGGTGGGCGGATACGATACTATTTGGGTTATTGTTGACCGCCTTACCAAATCTGCACACTTCCTAGCGATGAAGGAAACTGATACAATGGAAAGACTTGCTCAGCTGTACATCAAGGAGGTTGTATCACGACACGGTGTACCTTTATCGATCATCTCCGATCGAGATCCCCGTTTTGCTTCTAGATTTTGGCGTTCCTTGCAAGAAGCCATGGGAACTCGTCTCGACATGAGTACTGCTTATCACCCTCAGACTGACGGGCAAAGTGAACGCACGATTCAGACCTTGGAGGACATGTTGCGTGCATGTGTCATTGATTTTGGAAAGGCCTGGGAAAGACATTTGCCACTCGCCGAATTCTCATACAACAGCAGTTATCACTCTAGCATTAATGCTGCACCTTTTGAAGCATTGTATGGCCGTAAGTGCCGATCTCCTATTTGTTGGGCCGAAGTAGGCAAAAAGCAAATCACCGGACCCGAGGTAGTCCACGAAACCACGGAGAAGATTGCTCAGATCCAAGCTAGACTTAAGACTGCCCGTGATCGTCAGAAGAGTTATGCCGATCTTAAACCTAAAGACTTTGAATTCAACGTTGGTGATCGTGTAATGTTAAAGGTTGCACCTTGGAAAGGTGTGATTCGTTTTGGAAAACGTGGAAAGTTAAACCCACGATACATTGGTCCTTTTGAGATCTTGGAACGTGTTGGACCCGTTGCTTACCGAATAGATCTACCAGCACAATTGAGCTCAGTTCATCCTACCTTCCATGTGTCAAACTTGAAGAAGTGTCTTGCTGCACCTGAACTTATCATACCACTTGAGGAACTTACGATTGACGACAAACTCCACTTTGTGGAAGAACCAGTTGAGATTATGGATCGTGAGATCAAAACTTTGAAACGCAACAAGATTCCGATCGTTCGAGTACGATGGAATGCCAAACGAGGACCTAAGTTTACTTGGGAACGAGAGGATCAAATGATGCGGAAGTATCCTCATCTTTTCCCGACTCCTCCATCTACCTCAGCTTAAATTTCGGGACGAAATTTTCTTTAACAGGTGGGTAATGTAACGACCCTAGAATTTCCAACATTTATTTATTAATAATTACTATTATTAATACGTATGATTAAACGAATGTATGTTATTACATTTACATGTTGCCTTGATTGCCCGTACTTGACTTTTAAGAGCCCGAAACGTCTTTGTGACACCCGGAACTTTCACGAATAATATTTTTAGATATTATTTACATTCATGATTAAATTTATTAATAATTTTAATTAACTAAGGCTATTAGTTAGTTACTTGGGCTTTAATTGGTTTAACTTGTGATTTATTTGAACTTGGGCTTTGTTAGTGTAATGGACTCATGTTATTGGAATTCCAAGCCCACCCTACATTATTAATGGACTTAGTTAGCCCATGTCCTATACTTGTAAGTATCAATTAGATGGAGACTACTTAGTTTAATACTTGAAAGAATCTAGTTAGCTTGTTATCCCCATGCATGACCATTCATTAACCGCCTTTATGAAGCTTTACATTCTAGTGACCACAAAACTTCTCCTTTCCCCCCATTTTCTGCTGAAAAACTGCAGCCCCTAAGCTCCCTTTAGGAGTGTTTTGTTTCATTTTCTTGTTTATTACTTCACTCACAAATCCTCTCAAAAACACACACAAAATCCTCTCAACTTTTCCTCTCTTTTTCTCTCTAGATTGTAAGCATTATGAACTTCTTTTCTTCCTTTTCTTTTCTTACAAAACTGAATTTATACACCTTAAATCATCATCATCTTTGTTGTTTGATTACTTGTTAGTTATAGTTGTTTACTTGTTGTTGTTACATACTTGTTACAAGAATCAACTTTCTAGTTAGATTCTTCTTTTATCTTGTAATTGCAAGAACACTCAAGAACATAGCTTACTAGTTATGATTCTACATATACTTTCTTAAAAGATTGCAAGTTCATGTGTTGATTAAACTCATACTTGAAGTTCATGAAGTAAACTTTAAAGTTTACTTTCTAAAGATCAAACTTTGGTTTGAATCTTTAAAGTATGAACAACCATGAACAAACTACATGTTTACTTAGTTATTTCTTCATTTATTGCACTTTAATTTCATGTAGATAGTTTATTTTCAAGTTTAGAGTTCAATATTTCTATTATAGTTCATGTAAGTGTCAAACCTAAGACTTTGATGTAACTTTGGTTCATCAAACTACATGCAACTCTTAAGTGAGTTGTGCTTCATGTCTTAGACTTGCACTAGGGTTATGATGGTCAAGACTTGGTTAAGATGATGTATATACATCAATGAGTTGTACACTTGAAGCTATATGCATCAAGGATGAGAACCATGATGAACATCAAGCACCAAGACCACCGGAACCCCTTTTAAACTCACTGTTCTGTCCAAAACCTACTGACCTGATGATTTTGGAACAGACCAGTAGACCTGGGCTGTTCTAACCTTGATTTTTAGATAGAACTTTTCGAGTAGATAACTTTTCATATAAGACTCGTCTTAATCCGAGTTACGGTTTAGAGTCTACGGCCCTCCGAGCGTCACTATGTCCATTTACTTTTCTGTTTTCTGTGTACAGTTTCTGTTTTTCTGGTTTCTGTAACAGACCAGTACACCTGGGATACTGTAACCTTGATTTTCAGATAGCTCAGTTCGTGTAGATAACTTCTCATATAGGACTCATCTTAATCCGAGTTACGGTTTAGGATTTATGGACCTCCGATCGTCACTATGTCCTTTAATGTTGTGCAGAAATTTCTGACCTACTCGCACTTAGACCGTCGCCACGGTCAAACCAAGACGAGTTTGCTTCTGTAAATTTTACCAAACTTAAGGGACTCATAGACGGAGCCATGGCCACTGGTCTCACCTTAATTCAGTAAGGGTAGAGGCCGTGGTGACTGACTGAAGTCAGACTTTGTTGAAAACTACTTTCATAAACGAAACTTACTTTACGCCTTTTGTTTAATGATGATTGATGATGACCCTTAAGACCTTAAATACATACTTTTAAACCTATTAAGATGATTTACTGACTTAGTACTATTTGACTTAGGTTGAGGACTTCGGACCATTTACTTGCACACCTTTCCCGACTACTACTTTACCGCTACATATCATTGTGAGTTATAGCATTCCCTTTTTACTTTAACTTATTTTGGGAACTGAGAATACATGCGGATTTTATGTTTTACATACTAGGCACGAGTACTTAAACTTATATATGTGTGGGTTATAAAACGGCATAAACATTCCCTTTAGCTCGGTAACGTTTAATCATTGGTTTTTGAACCGTGAACGCGAATCTTAGATATGGATCCAGAGGGTTTGACATCCCCACTCGGGCTAGTCGCGCTAGCAGTCAACGAGTGTTTAATACTTCGTAAACATACGCACTCGCCAAGTGTACTTTCAGGGGGTATTTTAAACGTTAAGTTAGTTACCAAGTGCCCACGGTTAACATATACTTTATCATACTGTTTTGAAACGCTCTTTGTAGCACTGAAATCTCGTGGCCTACCTTACATACTGTTATACTTAAACTATAGCTCACCAACCGTTGTGTTGACGTTTTTAAGCATGTATTTCTCAGGTGCTTGAGGTTGCTTCCGCTATGTACTAGTCGTGCTGTAGAACCCGCTGCTTAGAGTTGTCCACGCATGAACTACTTTACTTTGCATTCAAGCATTCGTACTTTTGAACTATGTTATGTAACGACCTTTGGGGTCACGTACACTTATTTATTTGCTTCTACTTAGTGAAGCAGGCTTTTGAAATGTAAAACATTTGATGTCGGTTATGACATCACCTTTTTATCATGAATGCAACTTCTTTAATTACAGCATATAGTACTTAACCTTGTAATGATCCTGTTGTTGATGATTCGTACATGATGGTTTTGTACGGGGCATCACAATAGGCGAGGCCTAAAAATTGACGAATATGAGTAGGAGTAGTGGGGGTTTCCCACTTGCTAATGGCTTCGATTTTTGCGGGCTCGACTTAGATACCTTGATCGCTCACCACATGACCAATAAATTAAACTTCCTTTAACCAAAATTCATACTTGGAGAATTTGGCATAGAATTGTTCTTGTCTCAAGAGTTCAAGCACGAGTCAGAGGTGTTGTTCGTGTTCTTTTTCACTTTTAGAATAGAATAAGATATCATCTATGAATACGATAACGAATTTATCTAGATACGGCTTGGACACGCGGTTCATAAGATCCATAAACACGGTAGGTGCGTTAGTCAAACCAAATGGCATCACAAGAAATTCATAATGACCATAACGAGTTTGGAACGCAGTCTTGGGGACATCGCCCTCCTTCACCCTCAACTGGTGATAACCTGATCGTAGATCAATCTTGGAGTAAATGCTTGATCCTTGCAGCTGATCAAATAGATCATCAATCCTTAGGAGGGGATACCGGTTCTTGATTGTCAACTTGTTTAGTTCGCGATAATTGATACACACACGGAAAGATCCGTCCTTCTTCTTCACGAACAAAACAGGAGCGCCCCAAGGTGAAGAGCTGGGTTGAATAAATCCACGTCTAGCAATTCTTGTAGTTGACTCTGCAACTCTAGCATCTCAGTTGGTGCAAGTCGATAAGGTACGCGAGCTACAGGTGCAGCTCCTGGCACTAGATCGATCTGAAACTCCACTGATCGCTGTGGGGGTAATCCCGGTAACTCTTTTGGAAAAACTTCTGGAAATTCACTTACGATTGGCACATCCTTCACGCCTTTCTCCTCAATCTCCAATTTCTTCACATGTGCCAAGATAGCAAAACGCCCTTTTCTCATGACCTTTTGTGCCTTTATACAGCTAATAAGGTTCAGCGTTGGGCTACATCTCTCCCCATAAACTATCAATGGCTCACCATTCTCGTGGGGTAAATGAATAATCTTCTCTCCATGGACAACTTTTGCTTTAACTTTTGACATCCAGTCCATACCGACTATCACGTTAAAGCTTCCCAACTTAATGGGTATTAAATCAATCTTAAAATCCACACCAGCTAAGTTTATTATACTTCCGCGAAAAATTTGATCAACTTTCTCAAATTTTCCATTAGCTACCTCAACAAGATAATTCTCATCCAAGGGAACTAATGACCAATCTAACTTAGAGCAAAAATGTCTACACATATAACTCCTATCGGCACAGTATCAAACAAGACAGAAGCTAATAGTTTATTAACAGTGAATGTACCTATAACCCTCGGGGGCATCTCTAGCATTCAAGTTGAAGACTCTTCCACATGCAGGCCCGCCATCCTTCTTCTTGTTAGGACATTCATTCTTAAAGTGACCCTGCTGGCTACATTCAAAGCACTTCCTTGGTGCATTCGGATTCGCTTTCACAGCTGGAGTGTTGATCCTACAATCCTTACCGACGTGTCCAGTCCTCTTGCACTTCTCACACACCACATTGCAGTACCCAGTATGATGCTTATATCATCTCTTGCACTGAGGAAGACTACCTTTGTAGTTTGGGTTAGGGCTCCTTCCCTCATTGTTTCCCTAAAGTTCTCGTACCTCTTAACTAGATTCTGATCAAAACCTTTACCCTTGTTTCCATCCCATTTATGCTTCTCATTACTTGCTCCAGATTCTGATTTCAACTTCTCTGGCTCTTGGCGGATAACTTGATCCATCAAGGTGTGCGCCATGCGCATAGCTTCCTGGACAGTCCCTGGTTTGGAAGAAGTGACATTCCCCTGGATGTCCTTGGGAAGTCCCCACAGATACCGCTCCAACTGCTTGTACTCAGGATTAACCATTATGGGGCACATTAAGGCTAACTCCAAGAATCTCCGATCATAGCCATCAAGGTCAGTTCCTGAAACCTTCAATCCCCAAAACTCCATCTCCATCTTCTGAATTTCGGTTCTGGGGCAGTACTCCTCTATCATAGCCCTCTTAAACTCCTCCCAAGGTGTTGCATATGCTTCATCAATTCCCCGAGCCTGGGCGAATGTGTTCCACCACGTCAAAGCGCTATCTGACAACGTGCAGGAGGCGTACTTAGTCCTGTTCATGTTGGAACAGTTGCTTACCTGAAATACGATTCTAGCTTCTCAAACCATCTTGTTAACCCAACTAGACCTTTCGTTCCACTGAAGGTCTGTGGCTTGCAACTCATGCACTCTTTGTAAGTGCACCCGTTCTGAGCAATTCGGTTAGCCATTGTAGCTTGTGCAGGGTTGGCATCCGCCATAGCTGCGGCTACTCGAGCAGCCACCATTTCCTCAATTTGTGCTGCAGTGGGTAATTCTCGTGGACCCCTTCCGTTTGACATTGATCTTCCAAACAAAAATTTTGACTCAAGTCAAAATCTGTTACCCAATAAGTAATAACGCTATAGTAATATGGTAATCAACTATTCACCCAACACAATACATGTTAACTAAGCATGAAAAACTAGTTACAGATATCATAAAACCAACATGCAATAATCATATGGAAAACGTAGCACAATAAACAAACAACATTAAGTTCCATTCATAATAAGAAAGAGTTGCATACAACTTCATAAGTTTCTGACAGTACACTAATGAAAACATGAAACTACTAATAGAAATACATAATGAAATCTAATACAATAGTCATATGGTGATGGTGAATAAATGACTCCCATCATGTGGGACACCTGGTCCTCGAGCTCAGTCACACGAGCACTTAGGGCACGCACTTCCCTCATCAGCTCCTCGATGGTCTCGTCTGGAGACAAACTATCTGAGTCATCTGAAGGTGGTGCAGGTACAACATGTGCGGGAAAATGTGTCTGGCCGGTGGTCATGATGTGATGTCTGCCAAGTAGAACTGGCACAACCCGCCCGTCGGCGGTGTGTCTGACCCAATGTCCACGTTCGTTAAGAAATGGACGGCCCCCGTTTATCCCAGGGATCACGGTACTATCGGAATGATACTGTGGTCCTGGAAGTCTAGGGCTGGGTGGAGCTAGGATCTCCTCGGGATCCTCGTCACTATCAGAGATGACCATCAGGTCAGGCGAGTGACTACTATCCCCAGAAGACGAGTCGCCAGAGTCATCGAAGGGTAGTGGTGACGGAATAGGTGAGTCAGCAATAATAGTCGGTTAAGTAGCAGACGAGTCCGAATCACTCTCGAAGTCAATAATCAAAGGCGGTATGTCCGACATCTGAACAAGGAAAAATAACTTTTTCCATGTCAGTAAGATATATAGTGTGACGACCTGGAAATTTTCGACCAAATTTAAACTTAATCTTTAAATGTTTCCGACACGATAAGCAAAGTTTGTTAAGTTGAATCTCAAAAATTTTAAACTGTGTTCTTACATTCATTTAACCTCGACCAAACCCCGACGATTCACGAACCATTATAATTGGATAGGAATATATATGTATATATATATATATATATATATATATATATATATATATATATATATGTATGTATATATATTATAACTTGAAAACGTTAACAAAGTATTAGGTATAATACTTTACATGATCGTATTTGCCGACGGAATTAAAAGTTGATACCAAATGATTAAGTTATCAGATACATTGTGATATAATTACGGGTCTCTGTAGTGAGGTCCACTTTAATTTGAGAAATCGTTCCTTTTTAACAGTATTCGGAATAATTGGTAAAGTGTTTTTACAAATATGAACAAAGTGTCAATTAACGGGAACTAGACATGGGTTAGTGGAATTTCCTGTTCGATTTCCTATATATGCGTTGACTAGTTAATTTTCATTTTATTTAGGGTGAAAGTGAAATTTCGGGAATATAGATAGCTTAGAAAATGGATAGTGACAAGTTAAATAAATCGACATTTTACATTAAGATGATTTCATACCATTGGACTTTACCCCACGCTTCATCAACAAATGGTAAATTAAAAATTTGAAACTTATTATGAGTATATATATAATTTTACTTTTCTAAAATGTTTTATGATATAACGATTTCCATTATTTTAACCTTTTAACAAAATGATTCATAAATATATTTAGTTTTGGAAAACAAAAGTTTCATATTTATTTAATTTAGTTTCAAACGTACTAAAACGTTTTCAGTTTAAAAAGAACTTTATTATTAAAACGTTGTATAAGACAAATTGTTTATGAATATAAAATTTGAAAGACTTAATTAAAGCTTTGTATTATAAATTTGCAAATATATTTTTTTATTGTTTTAAAAAGATAAAAGTATTACTAAATATTAATTTCGAAATGATTTTAAATATAATTAGTTTTGAAAACCAAATAAACATTTCAAATTTATATTTCGAAATGAAAGTATATATATATTTTAAAATTTAATAAGATTTAATATATTAATTTAGTTATAAAATGTTTATTTAATACCATCATATATATATATATATATATATATATATATATATATATATATATATATATATATATGATGGTATTAAATGAAGCAAATGACCAAAACACTCAAGCGAACAAGTTATATTTCGAGTGATATAGTTTATGGATGATTTAAGTCTAATTATTGACTAAGGTACTTGTCACGAAATGTAAAGTGCTAGTTTTCTAAGCATACAAAATGACGTTCAAATAACCAGAACCGAGACATAAGTCGAACGTTAACGTACAAGTTTTTAGAACTAAATTTACAAGTTAGCTATGCTCGTGAATATATAATATATATATATATATATATATATATATATATATATATATATATATATATATATATATATATATATATATATATATATAATTATAAAGATTTAATATATAAATATATATAATATTATTATAAAAGTGTCGGCAGGAAAATTTAAAGATCATGAGCTGGAATAAAGGCCCATGCGATCACATGGCCTTTTGCCTTAGACCTCATGCGATCGCATGAGGGTAGGTGAAGGTGAGGTTCTATAAATTGATCGAATTCTGCTCTGGTCTCATTCATTTTCATATACTCCGTAATCATTTACTTATTTATATTATTATTATTATTATTATTATTATTATTATTATTATTATTATTATTATTATTATTATTATTATTATTATTATTATTATTATTATTATTATTATTATTATTATTATTATTATTATTATTATTCTTAGCAGTGTTAATATTAGTATTATTCGTATTAGTTATACATAAAATACTATGATGAGGTCCTGCCCAAGTATTTACAAAACGAGTTTTTCGAGCGGGATAGAGCTAAGGAAATTATGGGTTATAGCTATGGAGGTTATGGGTATTGCTCGAGAGTTTTGATCATGAATCTACTGTTTATCATTTTCGTTGCATCCCCGTACTTTCCTGTTGTGAGGACCCGTCCTTATCGCCCTGGACGAAGTCATCAACATCTGGTCCCATTGCAAGGTACTGACCTAAATATGCCATGAATGACTTCAAGTAATATCTTTCAATTGAGCAAATGCACAGCAGAAGACTTAATTCGTACCTGAAAATAAACATGCTTAAAAGTGTCAACCAAAAGGTTGGTTGGTTCATAGGTTTATCATAAAAAATCATTTCAATATATTAATAGACCACAAGATTTCATAATCATAAACATAATACACTCGCAAGTGTATGTAAAGCATTCTTAGTGGTTGAGCACTTGATAACCATACTTAACTATTAATCAACGTCGCATATTCTCTTTATTATGAAATCTCACTACACTGTACCAAGTGTAGCCTACAAAACGAAGTACTGTGCAACCGTTGAATAGTCGTCCAGTCCGGTTGGGGTTGTCAGGCCCGATAGATTTATCAACAGGATTCACGTTTACAATACCCATGTAAATAGTAGTTACCAAGCTACAGGGAAGTATGCCAGCGGTACAACTCAACGTAAAATATATTTTCAATTACTTGTGTCTATTTCGTAAAAATTTATAAAAGCAGCGCATGTATTCTCAGCCCAAAAATATATATTACAAAAGCAATGAAAAAGGGAGCAAATGAAACTCACCAAATGTATTTTGTAGTAAAAATACATATGTCTATATTGAACAATGTAGGGTTGGCCTCGGATTAATGAACCTATATCATGTATATATGAATTAACACATATAATTACAATTAACAAGTTTATATATTAATTTTATTAATATACTTATTATATTAATAATTTATATGTTATATTGGTAAATAAATTAATAATTAATATTTATACAACATATTCCTATTAAAGTATTTTAATTAGGATATAATATATGTTATAATATTATATATAAATGCTTAAAAATGTATTAAAATTAATATTTATATATACGATTCAACTTAAAATATCTTTATAAATTATTTGTAACATAATTATAATAACATTTTATTAGAACAAAATAGTATCTAATATAGTTGTAAAAATATATAAATGTCTTTTAGTTTGTAAAGAAAATAATATTTACGATAATAATGTTAATAATAATAATAATAATAATAATAATAATAATAATAATAATAATAATAATAATAATAATAATAATAATAATAATAATAATAATATAATAATAATAATAATAATAATAATAATAATAATAATAATAATAATATAATAATAATAATAATAATAATAATAATAATAATAATAATAATAATACTAATACTAATAATAATAATAATAATAATAATAATAATAATAATAATAATAATAATAATAATAATAATAATAATAATAATAATAATAATAATAATAATAATAATAATAATAATAATAATAATAATAATAATAATAATAATAATAATAATAATAATAATAATAGAAAACTACCTCAAAGAAGTAGCCCTTAAAAAATAATGCTCAAGTTCAGGTTTGAACCCGCAACGTCCCGCTAACCCAATAATATCCTTAACCATTGAGCTCCTAGTTCGATCTTGGTTTAAACCCCATATTTATTTTATTTAACCCATATTTCCAGCCTTAACTATATCTCTAACATAAGAAAAAAAATAAATGTCGCCCCCAAATAACACAACACCAAACCACCCTACTACTATTACATTTCTGATTTATAGCACTAATTTAATCTATTTAACCGTCTCATTTCTGTTTTCATCTTCATCACTTAGCATCATCATTAATGTGATCATCATAAACTAATCAACTAACTATCATCATCTTCTTAACATCGTGACATCACCTCGTAAATCATCATCCTGTATCCTCATTTTATCACAATCGTAATCATCATACACCATAACCTCATCCTCATCACACCCTAAATATCTCATGATTATCTTGTGTCAAACATGTCATCATCTTTAATACCTCACGGTTTCATTATCATTAGGATCATTCACGATCCCTATCACCTATCATATTCAATATCTCGATCACTATTATCTTTTCATTCATTTTTATTTTACTACAATCATCAAAATTCTCGTCTACTTGTCATCATTATGATGATCAAAAGAAAATAGAAACAAAGTATAGCAATAGTAGCATTTTATAACCTTGAATCCAGCCCACGTTTATAACCTTGCAATCTGACCCAAATATTAAATTAATTAAGCCTAAATAACAGTCCAACAACATGATTAAATGGATCCTTCCACTAGTTCTCGGCCTAAGAAGCAATTACATGGCCAAAATATAAATATTTAAAGATCCGTTTCTTGTTTATTATAATGGAATGGCCCCTTTTTTTTTAAAAGTATATGGTGAGCTGGATACAGCAACAAACAATATCATTATCATATTACTCACCAACATGGAATCATCATCTTAATATTGTAATTCTCATCATTAATTAACATCACCATCGCCACTTATCATCATTCTTTGTTTCATGGATGTTTAAACAGGATAACACAACAGACGCTGCAGTATATAACGAAATATTGTGGTGTTTTGTGATGGACTTTGGTTGGTTTTGATCGTCCAAAACAGAAAACAGATGCCCATCAGAATTTTACGAATTGATAGAAGATATAAAGAAGAGAGAGAAAGGGAAGAAAGGTGGTGGTTTGCAGCTGCATATAGTAGCTGTTTTGATCGATTAAGGAGCATAAAGTAGTAGCAGGTGACAGTCTGGGTTTCCAGGTTACAAACGAAAATAATAGTCAAGAAGAAAGGAGGTGTTAGCTGGGTGTGGTTCAAGGTGTTGGCTACGGTTTGGGTGGTGTAGATTTGTGGGTTGGTGTTTGATTGAATATAATAGATGACTGTCTTGAGTGGCGGTTTTGATCCAATGAAGAGGGTGGTGATAGAGTGATCAAATTGTGAGGGTGATGACTTGTTGTAACTGTTTTCTTGGTTCTCTATCAGAATAGATGTAGCAGGAAACAGTGATGGATGTTGGTGTTTATGTTCTCGATTGTAGCATCAGTTTAAAGGTGACATTGAGATGGTGTTGGGCTATACCGGAAACAGGAAACACAGCTGCAGTAGTTGCAGGTTTGGGTGGTTCAAAGTGGTTTGGATGTTGATTTCGCCGGACAGGAATAGGAGGGAGATAGAGGTTATCAAGGGTAGAGGATGGTTGATCCTTTATGTGTTTGTTTATGAAGTATATGTGTATGCATATATAATGTAATGAAGACAACAAGGACAAATTTTACACAGTAATCCCAATTCAACTTTTAATATCACGGGTGTTTAATATTGGTGTCTTATTTGTGCTTTGTTTGTTCATATACACATAGATGATATTTATATTTATATGTATATAATAGTAATAGAGATAATAATACATTATAATCTAATGACGTAATAGAAAACGTGCAGAGATAGAGATGTAATGAATTGATGGGAAGAAAACAGAAAATCAATCATATGTTCAATTATATATAGTGAAGCATAGTAACTAATTTAAAAAATCTCGTGAATCAATGATTGATTAATTAGTGTAGGTGATCAACAAGGAATCTCGGACAAACAGAAAGATACAAATAACTAAAAGAACAGATAGCGATATCAAATAATAACGCGTATATATTACCATATACATATAATATTAATCATGTATAGAATTCATATATATAATATATGGATTTACTTAATAACAACATTATTATCTTGCATATTATTTTACGTACTTGATTCTAATGTTTCAGTTATATTTTATCATTTCCAATTATTATATATACTTTTGTTATATTATATTATATGTATACATTTATTTACATACAATTGTTCGTGAATCGTCAGGCAGGGTTAAAGGGGTAACTGATTACATGAATATAGATTTCAAACTTTCGAGACTCAACATTACAGATTTTTGCTTATCGTGTCGAAAACATATAAAGATTAAAGTTTAAATTTGATCGGAAATTTTCGGGTCATTACAGTATCTACCCGTTAAAGAAATTTCGTCCCCGAAATTTGAGTGAGGTGGTTATGGCTATCCTTAAAAATGTTTTCATGACAAATTTGAGCTGATAATTAGAGTTTTATTACTGTTGAGTAATAATGATAAGATAATTCGATTACTCGAAGAGTGCGAGTGAAGCTATCACTAAATAGTGAAATGAGAAAGGTAAGTTTCGTCATAACTTTTGACATAGTCACTGTTGAATTCTGAAATTCAAGAAATTTAAGGAAATCTTCTAATCAGCAGGAAAATGTAATAGCACGATCTATTAGTAACGTTGGAATTACGGAAGAACATAAATATCAAGGAAATATTTCCGTGATATGCTTAGAGATTAAGTAGAATGAAAGAGTTGTGTAACATGGCACATGATGATGGTACTGAGAATCATCACGTTTCATTAGAAACTCAGCATGACTTACTGTAATATTATCACGTTGGCCAAGCGCATTATATTATACTAACTCATGCTTCAATTCCCTACACTTCTCCAGAACCATTCTTAAATTAAACTCGAATTTTACAGAATATAGAAACTAAAACAGTTTCATTTATGATGTAACATAGATAGCACGAGGAGATAGATAATTTCGGACAAAGATATTTATGAAGATATCTTCAGAAATATCGAGGATATTTATAATGAAAGATATGATGAAATCTTAGAATTTAAAATATTTAAGATCGGAAGATGATGAAGAAATTTATCCGCAAGAATTTAGAATAAGTAGAAGCGAGGTATTCGCTAAAGAGTTCATCAGATACAGAATCATCTGGATTCATTAAGTACAGGTTTTAGTCCTGGTGATTTGTCCATAGCCTCTTTCATAGTTTTGCATAATCCGCTTTTCGGTACTCAATTTTTCTATTGAGCGTTTCCAACACTCCATTCTTTATCATCAAACTTTTGGCCATTAAGACCATCTGCAGTTTTGCTGCTTCATCATCATTCAAAGTTATCATAACTGAATTGTTGGTTATCAATCCGAGGTATTTTAAGAATTTCAAAGGATTTGAATGGAGATTGTAATCGTCAAGATACAAATGAGTTTTAAGATGAAATCAAGTGGCAACTTGAAGAATTATTTAGTTTCATATGTTATAATCAATATTTTAATTCATTTTAATTGTCCAATGTCATTAGTCCACGGTCGATAATCCACAGTTAACAGTCCAGTAATTCATATATAGTTTAATATATTATATTCAAATTAATTAATACGTGTCGTGACCCGTATACGTCTCAGACTCGATCACAACTCAAAGTATATATATTATTGTAGAATCAACCTCAACCCTGTATAGAGAACTCGATCATTACTGCATATAGAGTGTCTATGGTTATTCCAAATAATATATATATATATGCGTCGATATGATATGTCAAAACCTTGTATATGTGTCCCGATATTTAAAGTGCGAAAAAAATAAATAACAGAAATTAAATGACGATAAATAAAGTGCGTAAAATAAATAACAGAAATTAAATAACGATAAATAAAATTGCAAGAATGTAAATTGCGATAATTAAATTGCGATAAATAAAATGTAATCAGTTAGCTAGGAACAATTAGCTAGGAACAGTTAGCGTGGATTCTTAACAAAATTCCTCATAGTTAATTTGTTTGTTTCTAACAAATTTTATTTTGTCAAATGTTTTCTTCATTATGCCACTTGTTGGATTCTGATAGGTCAAAATCCAAATATGTAATTGAATGAAAATGATTATTCTGCGGTGAACGGATACGTATATCGGTGGTTGTAAGTAGGATAGTAAATGACTGTTGAATCAGCTTTGACGAATGTACAGTGTAACTTATTAAGGTTAAATCTAAATATTCCTCGGGTATTATCTACCCGTTAAAATATTTTCACCATTAACAGTTTGTACAAAAGAATTTTTAATTACAATCTTTATGAAAACATATATACGTATATATTTTCTTCAGATGTAATCATGGATTTAATGAGTCAATATGATATTAAACTCATTTGATTTACCGTTAGAACAAGAATATATAATCTCTAAAACATTAGAGATTACATAATCGCCATGTCGAACGAAGATAAATGAGGTAGAATGTTACGTAGAACGAAGATAATCGATGTAGAACGATATGTAGAACGAAGATCATACTCGAAGTACAGATGGTGATATTGAGGTGTGTGATGTTAAGGCTTGTGTTATTGGTGGTACTGGTGCCGATGCTGATGGTACTGTTGGTGCCGGTGATGCTGCTGGTGCTTGTAAGTTTTGCACCATATTCTCCAAAGCCACTACTCGAACGCGAAACTCGTTTACTTCTTCCGTTACTCCGGGATGATTGGCGGTTGGAACGAGGAGATGAATAAGATTTAGAATTCGTGTTATTATATAATCGTTACGAGATATTCTGGAAATGAGAGTGAAAATAGTGTGTCAGACTGGTTTGCCGGTAAGTGCTTCAGGTTCATCGCCAAGAGATGAATTCGGTTGGTGGAAAGGATCGCCTTCTTCTCGTCTCCATTGATTAAGTCGACTGCGAACCTATCAGATGAATTGGGGATGACTGATTGGTTGATTCATTCTGGTTACACTGTCTTCGGGGCTTGAGTCAAAATCCATTTCGGAATAGCTGTCGGAATCTGAGGTATTCGAACTGGTTGAGGGATTTATCTCGTACGATCAGATAAAGTATTTTAGATAAGAAATAGATTATAAGATGTAGATTAGCACCCTGCAATACATAATTTACATATGTATATATAATACTAAAATCCCATAAGTTACGGAGGTATCTACGGAAGCTGTCAGGCAAAGGTAACAATAACAGATACGCTAAGATATGAATCTATCTATACATTGTCTATGCAATAGAGGCAGTAAGGCATGTCCAGACTAAGAATGATAAGCAGATAATTTCCTAAGGATGATAAGCAGATGATTTCCGACTAAAAATGATAAACAAAACTTTTGACATGCAGACACGGTCGAAGTCCAGACTCACTAATGCATCTAAACAACTATCAGTTAGACACACTAATGCAAGACCTGGTTCACTAGGACCAACGCTCTGATACCACCTGTGGGGACCCGTCCTTATCCCCCTGGACACATCTGGTCCCATTGCAAGGTACTGACCTAAATATGCCATGAATAACTCCAAGTAATATCTTTCAATTGAGCAAATGCACAGCGAAAGACTTAATTCGTACCTGAGAATAAACATGCTTAAAAGTGTCAACCAAAAGGTTGGTGGGTTCATAGGTTTATCATAACAATCATTTCAATATATTAATAGACCACAAGATTTCATAATCATAAACATAAAACACTCGCAAGTGTATGTAAAGCATTCTAAGTGGTTGAGCACTTGGTAACCATACTTAACTATTAATCAACGTCGCATATTCTCTTTATTATGAAATCTCACTACATTGTACCAAGTGTAGCCTACAAAACGAAGTACTGTGCAACCGTTGAATACTGGTCGTCCAGTTCGGTTGGGGTTGTCAGGCCCGATAGATTTATCAACAGGATTCACGTTTACAATACCCATGTAAATAGTAGTTACCAAGCTACAGGGAAGTATGCCAGTGGTACAACTCAACGTAGAATATATTTTCAATTACTTGTGTCTATTTCGTAAAAATTTATAAAAGCAGCGCATGTATTCTCAGCCCAAAAATATATATTGCAAAAGCAATGAAAAAGGGAGCAAATAAAACTCACCAAATGTATTTTGTAGTAAAAATACATATGTCTATATTGAACAATGTAGGGTTGGCCTCGGATTTATGAACCTATATCATGTATATATGTATTAACACACATAATTACAATTAACAAGTTTATATATTAATTTTATTAATATACTTATTATATTACTAATTTATATGTTATATTGGTAAATAAATTAATAATTAATATTTATGCAACATATTCCTATTAAAGTATTTTAATTAGGATATAATATATGTTATAATATTATATATAAATGGTTAAAAATGTATTAAAATTAATATTTATATATACGATTCAACTTAAAATATCTTTATAAATTATTTGTAACATAATTATAATAACATTTTATAAGAACAAAATAGTATCTAATATAGTTGTAAAAATATATAAATGTCTTTTAGTTTGTAAAGAAAATAATATTTATGATAATAATGTTAATAATAATAATAATAATAAGAATAATAATAATAATAATAATAATAATAATAATAATAATAATAATAATAATAATAATAATTATATAATAATAATAATAATAATAATAATAATAATAATAATAATAATAATAATAATAATAATAATAATAATAATAATAATAATAATAATAATAATAATAATAATAATAATAATAATAATAATAATAATAGAAAACTACCTCAAAGAAGTAGCCCTTAAAAAATAATGCTCAAGTTCAGGTTTGAACCCGCAACGTCCCGCTAACCCGATAATATCCTTAACCATTGAGCTCCTAGTTCGATCTTGGTTTAAACCCCATATTTATTTTATTTAACCCATATTTCCAGCCTTAACTATATCTCTAAAATAAGAAAAAAAATAAATGTCGCCCCCAAATAACACAACACCAAACCACCCTACTACTATTACATTTCTGATTTATAGCACTAATTTAATCTATTTAACCTTCTCATTTATGTTTTCATCTTCATCACTTAGCATCATCATTAATGTGATCATCATAAACTAATCAACTAACTATCATCATCTTCTTAACATCGTGACATCACCTCGTAAATCATCATCATGTATCCTCATTTTATCACAATTGTAATCATCATACACCATAACCTCATCCTCATCACACCCTAAATATCTCATGATTATCTTGTGTCAAACATGTCATCATCTTTAATACCTCACGGTTTCATTATCATTAGGATCATTCACGATCCCTATCACCTATCATATTCAATATCTCGATCACTATTATCTTTTCATTCGTTTTTATTTTACTACAATCATCAAAATTCTCGTCTACTTGTCATCATTATGATGATCAAAAGAAAATAGAAACAAAGTATAGAAATAGTAGCGTTTTATAACCTTGAATCCAGCCCACGTTTATAACCTTGCAATCTGACCCAAATATTAAATTAATTAAGCCTAAATAACAGTCCAACAACATGATTAAATGGATCCTTCCACTAGTTCTCGGCCCAAGAAACAATTACATGGCCAAAATATAAATATTCAAAGATCCGTTTCTTGTTTATTATAATGGAATGGCCCCTTTTTTTTAAAAGTATATGGTGAGCTGGATACAGCAACAAACAATATCATTATCATATTACTCACCAACATGGAATCATCATCTTAATATTGTAATTCTCATCATTAATTAACATCACCATCGCCACTTATCATCATTCTTTGTTTCATGGATGTTTAAACAGGATAACACAACAGACGCTGTAGTTTATAACGAAATATTGTGGTGTTTTGTGATGGACTTTGGTTGGTTTTGATCGTCCAAAACAGAAAACAGATGCCCATCAGAATTTTACGAATTGATAGAAGATATAAAGAAGAGAGAGAAAGGGAAGAAAGGTGGTGGTTTGTAGCTGCATATAGTAGCTGTTTTGATCGAGTAAGGAGCATAAAGCAGTAGCAGGTGATGGTCTGGGTTTCCAGGTTACAAAAGAAAATAACAGTCAAGAAGAAAGGAGGTGTTAGCCGAGTGTGGTTCAAGGTGTTGGCTACGGTTTGGGTGGTGTAGATTTGTGGGTTGGTGTTTGATTGAACATAATAGATGACTGTCTTGAGTGGCGGTTTTGATCCAATGAAGAGGGTGGTGATAGAGTGATCGAATTGTGAGGGTGATGACTTATTGTAACTGTTTTCTTGGTTATCTATCAGAATAGATGTAGCAGGAAACAGTGATGGATGTTGGTGTTTATGTTCTCGATTGTAGCAGAAGTTTAAAGGTGACATTGAGATGGTGTCGGGCTATACCGGAAACAGGAAACACAACTGCAGTAGTTGCAGGTTTGGGTGGTTCAAAGTGGTTTGGGTGTTGATTTCGCCGGACAGGAATAGGAGGGAGATAGAGGTTATCAAGGGTAGAGGATGGTTGATCCTTTATGTGTTTGTTTATGAAATATATGTGTATGCATATATAATGTAATGAAGACAACAAGGACACATTTTACACAGTAATCCCAATTCAACTTTTAATATCACGGGTGTTTAATATTGGTGTCTTATTTGTGCTTTGTTTGTTCATATACACATAGATGATATTTATATTTATATGTATATAATAGTAATAGAGATAATAATACATTATAATCTAATGACGTAATAGAAAACGTGCAGAGATAGAGATGTAATGAATTGATGGGAAGAAAACAGAAAATCAATCATATGTTCAATTATATATAGTGAAGCATAGTAACTAATTTAAAAAATCTCGTGAATCAATGATTGATTAATTAGTGTAGGTGATCAACAAGGAATCTCGGACAAACAGAAAGATACAAATAACTAAAAGAACAGATAGCGATATCAAATAATAACGCGTATATATTACCATATACATATAATATTAATCATGTATAGAATTCATATATATTATATATGGATTTACTTAATAACAACATTATTATCTTGCATATTATTTTACGTACTTGATTCTAATGTTTCAGTTATATTTTATCATTTCCAATTATTATATATACTTTTGTTATATTATATTATATGTATACATTTATTTACATACAATTGTTCGTGAATCGTCAGGCAGGGTTAAAGGGGTAACTGATTACATGAATATAGATTTCAAACTTTCGAGACTCAACATTACAGATTTTTGCTTATCGTTTCGGAAACATATAAAGATTAAAGTTTAAATTTGATCGGAAATTTCCGGGTCATAACACCTGCAATATTGAATCACAATATTGATACGTGAGCATTCATATCTTATCTTTTATATATTAATAGTGTATCACTGACTAGTGCTCGAGTATATATGTTTATGCATGCTTGTATACTTAATTTCATCGTTATATAGTTTATGATAAATCACGAATTTGATACATATGCTACTAAAATAAGGTATATGATGTGCATGTCGTTGGAAAGCTGGCGAAAAATTAATAACATTTCATTTAGATATCGTATGGTTTCGATGAACGGATTAAAGGATATGGTCAACTGAATTATCGTTAATTCTAATATTATTATTATTATTATTATTATTATTATTATTATTATTATTATTATTATTATTATTATTATTATTATTATTATTATTATTACTATCGTCGTTATGGTTATTGTTATTATTATTATTATCTAATAACTATTATAATTATTATTATTATTATCTTTTTTAATAGAAATATCATTGTTATTATAAAATATCAATATTATTATCATTTTAGTATTATTATTACTAAAAATTATCATTTTGAATAGAATTATTATTTTTATATAAAATATTATTATTATTAGAGTTAATATTAAAAAGTATCGTTATTATTAAATATATCATAATTAGAATTATCATTTTATTATAATTAATATCATTATTAATAAATATAAATATTGTTATTATTATTATTATTATTATTATTATTATTATTATTATTATTATTATTATTATTATTATTAGAATAATAATAATTATTATTATTACAAAATAATACAACTTTTACTCATTATTATTATTATCAATATTATTTTATCAAATAAATATGTAATACAATGATATTTTTACCACATGTAATATAATTACATTAATAATATATACCACTATATTTTTATGATATTAAGTGAACTTTATAAATTTTATTATTTAAGATATATAAAAGTATATTTTAATATAAATTTTTGTATTATTTACTTTGATAAAATTTAATAAATATATTTAAATATATAAAATGACTATATTTAAGTTATATAATAAACATGTATAGATTTTGGAAGTCATTTTGAGTCAAGTTGATTTTTGTTGACTTTTGCATATCGGTCTCGAGCATTAGGATTGTGATACACTACGCCTTGACTTAAATTGTTAGACAGATATTGACCAACATATAAATATATATAATTAATATAGGTTCGTGAATCCGAGGCCAACCCTGCACTTGTTCAATGCCGTCATTTACATTATTGCTATGAAATACAGTATTGTGAGTTCGTTTGCTCCCTTTTTACTAAATGCTTTTGCAATATATATTTTTGGGACTGAGAATACATGAAATGCTTTTGTAAATGTTTGACATGATAGACACAAGCAAAACATTCCTCGAATGAATTATTATACAAACAGAAGTTCTGTAAGTTATTATATCGAATATTTCCCCCTGATTATTATAGCTTGGTAACCTAAGAATTAGGGAAATGGCCCCTAATTTACTCGAATCCTAAAGGTAGCTATCGGGTTTAACACCCTCACCCAGAATATTCACTAGACAGAAGAGCTAGTGGGCGTAGTGTTTAGTACTTCAAGGTTTATATATTTATTACAAACTGAAAGTTCTGTTTATTTTGGGGATATTCATGATGCGCATTAAATGTTAAGGTCGGTTATCAAGCAAAGGTTACATATAGGAGGAATGATTTTATACACAGGTTATGTGTATGTTATTTTTGTACCTGAGAAATGTGTACTGTTATTAAAATTCATGAGGCAACCTACGGGGGAGAAAAGGATACGAACCTACTCAGCCAAGCATTATGAAAAATGGTTTCGTACACGAGATAGGTGTACTGTATTTAAATCTTGTGGTCTATCAAAATTACTGGATTTTATGGTTTTTTGATAAACTTATGAACTCACCAACCTTTTGGTTGACAGTTTCAAAACATGTTTATTCTCTGGTATGAAAGAAATCTTCCGCTGTGCATTTGCTCATTTTAAAGATAATACTTGGAGTCATTCATGGCATATTTCAAAAGACGTTGCATTCGAGTAGTTGAGTTCAACAAGATTATTAATAAATCATTTATTGTTTGGGTATATTATGAAATGGTATGCATGTCTGTCAACTTTCGATGTAATGAAAGTTTTTCTTTTGAAAACGAATGCAATGTTTGTAAAATAAATCATATAGAGGTCAGAACCGCGCAATGTAATAAACTATTGTGAATCGTTTATAATCGATATGAACAGGTCCTTTCAGTTGGTATCAGAGCGGTGGTCTTAGCGAACCAGGTCTTGCATTAGTGTGTCTAACTGATAGATATTAAAATGCATTAATGAGTCTGGACTTCGACCGTGTCTGCATGTCAAAAGTTTTGCTTATCATTTCTTGTCAGAAATTACATGCTTATCATTCTTAGTCTAGACACATCTTACTGCATTGATTTCATGAATAGTGTATAGACAAAATTCATATCTTAGCGTATCTGCTAATTCATACCTTAGCGTATCTGTTACTATAAACTTTGCCTGACATATTCCGTAAATTCCTCCGTAATCAATGAAATCTTTTGTTCTATAAATATATATATATATATATATAAATATATATATATATATATATATATATATATATATATATATATATATATATATATATATATATTCTATGTAATTAGAATACCATCCGATAGCCGGAAATCATTTCATATCGAAAAATCCTTTATTCAATCGTACGAAATGGAACTTGCCACTAGTTCAAGTCCCTCGGATTCCGATATGGAGTTTCACTCGAGCTCAGAAAGCAGTGTGACCGGAATGGATCAACCAATTAGCCATCATCTATTCTGGATGAATTGAGGATGGGTTCGTAGCATACTTAATCATTGGAGATAAGAAGAAGGCGATCCCTTCCATCCACCACATTTCCCTCTTGGCAAAGAACCTGAAGCACTTACCGGCAAACCTATTCAAGACACCCTTTTCTCTCTCATTTCCAGAGTATCTCGTCACGATTATATACTATCTCAAATTCTGAATCTTATTCATCCGCTCGTCCGAACCGACAATCATCCCGGTATAATAGAAGAAGTCAACGAGCTTCACGCTCGAGTGTTGGCTTTGGAAAATATGGTGCAAAGATTACAAGCACCGTCAACAACACCAATACCACCAACAACATCTACATCGCAAGCCTCAGTACCACAAGCACCAGCAGCAACACTGGCATCAACTGTACCACCATCATCAACATCAACAGTACCATTACCACCACCAACAACAACATCTGCATCACAATCTGTCCCACGAGCATCAACGTGATACGCACCATAGATACCAAGGAGTACCAACAGCAACAAATGATGAAGTATTGATTCATCACTTCGTTGAAGAAATATTCTGCACAGAATATGTAGTTTCTAAAAGTTTTAGAGATTACTTATTCTAATTCTAACCGTAAACCAATTGAGTGAATAGAAATGATAGAAGTGAGAGTAGAAACCCTGAGAAGTATAGTGCGTAACTTACAAACTAGACTTGTTATATAAATAGCACCAGCAGTACCGTCAGCATCACCAGCACCGTCAGTGCCGTTAGCATCATCAGCACCAACAACACCTACAACATCACAAGCACCGCCAGTTCCATAATCACCGCGAACATCATCACTAATCAACAACGAGTATATTGTATCAACGAGTTATGAAGTATTAACTCATTTCCTCTAAATAATTTATATGTATATCTTATATATATAAATTTTGAAATCATAATAAATCTTTTTATACTAAGCTATTACGTGTGAATCTTAACTGGTAGGTACTACTCGGTTAATTCATGTTACTAATATGCTATGATGTACATCCATCGTTAAAGATTTAACAATCGTTAACTATAATCTCTGCTTCAACTTAATAGATTCCATTTCATAATAACCCAAGAGTATTACTCTGATACAAGTTTGATTTTACACCTTCATTTTCGATGTACTCGAAACTTTCTAGAAAACATCATTCGTGCCTTGCGAAGTTCATAAGAATTCCACAAACACCAACATCATTCATCAAAGAAATATCAATGGATGAATAACGAAGTAGTAATTCATAATTTCATTCAAGTGGAAGAAATACTCAGCGAAGGCTACGTAATTTCTAAAGTTTTAGGGATTTCTCATTAATAATTCCAACTGTAAATTAAATGAGTTTAATTTAATATTAACTCATTAAATCTGTATTACATCTGAAGAAAATATACATGTATTTTCATAAAGACTGTAATAAAATTCCCTTGTACAAAATATTACTTGTGAAAATTTTAACGGGTAGGTAATACCCGAGAGATATATAAATTCACAATTAATATGTTACATTCTTCGATTCTGATTCAGCAAATCATCAACTATACTCACTACTTTCACAACGATGTACATTCGTTCATAAAAATCAAAACAACCATTTTCATACAACTCCAATTACATATTCTGATTTTGACAGATCAGGAGACATCACTCTTAGATACTTACATCTTTCAAAATCATACTTTGAATCCAAACGATACTAGAACATCACTTTTATTCATAAAACACAGAAAGATATTTGAATCATTCAAGAATCACGACGATTGCATCATACGGATATTGACAATGACAACCGGCATTCAAAACCTTCAAAATTCTTGAAAACACCTCAACTAAGGAACAATCGAGAGAATCAACTAATCTCACGTTATCAACGGAAAGAAGGATTTAAGCGTATAGCGATACACCTGGAAAACTCTCGAAACCAAAAGTAACAGCTTAACACATATCTATGTCAGATCCTTTGGCATTTATTACCAAAAATAACTTTGCAATCCCTTTTCAAAGTAGCAAATTTTGTCACAGCTTCAACAAGCCGATTTTGACTTTTCATTCGAATTAACCTTATCATAACCTTGATATATACGGTTACCCTTTTCATCATTGTTACTGGGGAACCTTTTATATCCCACCACATTAGCAGTAAACTTACCAACAACTTCATTACTCATTGGCTTAAGTCTTTCCGAAAAAACCATTACATTAGTTCATTAAAACCCAATCATATACTCATCCGTATCTTGTAACAAGAATTGCCATACCAATTACCAAGAATTAGTAATCAGTATTTCGAATCTCACATCATTTCTACACCAACAGTTATATGTATACATATAACATTTATTTCTTAGAATTATGATCTTCAATTCTGAATTTCTGAAAAGCACCCAGTCTGCGAATCAATTCTCTGAGTATTAAAAGAACTGATAAAGCAGCAAAAACTATAGATGACTTTAACAGTCAAAAGTTTGATGATAAAGAAGGATATGTTGGAAAAGGTCAAAAGAAAATTTGGTACTAAAAACGGATTGAGCAAACCATGAAGGAGGATGTGGACAAATCACAAAGACTAAACCTGCCTTCAAAGAATCCAAATGATTCAGTATCTGCTGAAGTCATTAACAAATACCTTGCTCCTGACTCTAAACCTTTACGGATAAATCTTCTTCATCATCCTTCGATATTAGAAATTCTAAGATATCGTCGTATCTTTTATTGTAAATATCCTCGATATTTCTGAAGATATTTTCATAACTATTCTTATCTGAAATCATTTATCTCTTCGCACTATCAGTGTTACATCATAAAGGAAACTATTTAGTTTCCATATTCTGTAAACCTTCGAGTTTAAATTATGAATGTTTTGAAGTTATGTTGGGAATTGAAGCATGAGTTAGTATATTATAATGACACTTGATCAACGTGATTATATTATAGTAAGTCATGCTGAGTTTCTAATGAAACATGATGATTCACAGACCATACCGTCATCATGTGCCATGTTACACGACTCTTACATTCTACTGAATTTCTAAACAAATTAAGAACATATTTCTTGATAGTTCTATCTTTACCAGTGACTTCTGGTAATTTAACCCATCAAGATCTTGTTATTACAATTTATTTCTTAGAACATTAATTATGTTCATTCAAAACTCCATACCTACGAATTCTGGACCATTACTTGCTTTGCTTAAAGTCGAGAAGAGAAAACAAAAGCATAGAGTTTCGAAATATATATAGGAGTATAAATCGCAGCAAATAGGAGAGATTAACCGTGGATGTCAATAATTATAGAAAGACAGATGCAAGGAAGGATTATAAAAACCACCACCCCAAGAGCGAAGTAGAAGTAAACAGATTCCTCCGGTGGGAGTTGGAAAAGAAGAATAATTGTTGCGATAGTCAAAAATATATCAAGGATCAGAACGGGATTGAGCATATTTTGGAAGTATGAATTAAAGATGAAAGTATAAAAGATGGGAGATGTGAAAATAAGGATACGAAGGAGGTAGATTTATAGTAAGATATCAGATAAAGAAATCTAGACAGATTAACGCATTAAATCAAAGAGGATCATAAATTCCTTAATTACCGAAGAATCAAATCTTATATAGATTACAAAGATTTTCTCTAATCCGAAGATCAACCGTGATGACGTCAAAAGATAAGGTGAATCACTATTTTCTCATTTTACTCTTTTACGATAGCTTCACTCATATGCTTCGAGTAATCGAATTATTTTATCCATATTTCTCAACCATGATAAAACCCTATGTATCAACTCATATTCGTCATAATAACATTCCTATTGTTAGCCTTAACGACCTCGATCAAATTTCAGGACAAAATTTCTTTAACGGGTAGGTACTGTGACGACCCGAAAATTTTCGATCAAATTTAAACTTAATCTTTAAATGTTTCCGACACGATAAGCAAAGTTTGTTAAGTTGAATATCAAAAATTTTAAACTGTGTTCTTACATTCATTTAACCTCGACCAAACCCCAACGATTCACGAACCATTATAATTGGATAGGAATATATATGTATATATATGTATATATATTATAACTTGAAAAACGTTAACAAAGTATTAGGTATAATACTTTACATGATCGTATTTGCCGACGAAATTAAAAGATGATACCAAATGATTGAGTTATCAGATACATTGTGATATGATTACGGGTCTCTGTAGTGAGCTCCACTATGATTTGAGAAATCGTTCCTTTTTAACAATATTCGGAATAATTGGTAAAGTGATTTTACAAAAATGAACAAAGTGTCAAGTAATGGGAACTGGATAAGGGTTAGTGGAATTTCCAGTTCGATTTCCTATATATGCGTTGAATAGTTAATTTTCATATTATTTAGGGTGAAAGTGAAATTTTGGGAATATAGATAGCTTAAAAAATGGATAGTGACAAGTTAAGTAAATCGACATTTTACATTAAGATGATTTCATACCATTGGACTTTACCCCACGCTTCATCAACAAATGGTAATTTTAAAATTTGAAACTTATTATGAGTATATATATAATTTTACTTTTCTAAAACGTTTTATGATATAACGATTTTCATTATTTTAACCTTTTAACAAAATGATTCTTAAATATATTTAGTTTTGGAAAACAAAAGTTTCATATTTATTTAATTTAGTTTCAAACGTACTAAAACGTTTTTCAGTTTAAAAAGAACTTTAGTATTAAAATGTTTTATAAGACAAATTGTTTATGAATATAAAATTTGAAAGACTTAATTAAAGCTTTGTATTATAAATTTGCAAATATATTTTTTTATTGTTTTAAAAAGATAAAAGTATTACTAAATATTAATTTCGAAATGATTTTAAATATAATTAGTTTTGAAAACCAAATAAACATTTCAAATTTATATTTCAAAATAAAAGTATATATATATTTTACAATTTAATAAGATTTAATATTAATTTAGTTATAAAACGTTTATATATATTGTCATAACCCGTCCTTAACCATAAGAACGCGTTAGATAACGTATGATTTCATTGCGAGGTATTGACCTCTATATGAGACATTTTTGAAAGAAAACTGCATATATTATACATTACAAACCATAACCATTATTTTTGTTACAAGCTTAAGACAATAAAAAGAAGATTAACGTTTAGCGATAATCTTCGACTTACAAACTTTACAAATGATGACAACAACACGGTTTCTAGCATATTTTACAATACAACATCTCGGATATGCAGTTTTATTTTTGACACAAACATGCGTACGCAAGATCCTGGTTAGATCCAACATGATGCAGCGGAAGCTTTAGAAATCACCTGAGAATAGACATGTTTTAAAAAGGTCAACATAAAGTTGGTGAGATATAGGTTTAATGCCGGCAGCAATATATATATAGACCACAAGATTTCGTATATAACAGTTTAATAAAAGTATTCTAAGTGGTTGAGCACTTGGTAACCATACTTAACATTTTCACGTCGCATATTCCCTTTAATATGAAATCTTACTACCCCGTACCAAGTGTAGTCACAAAACGAAGTACTGTGCAACCGTTGAATACTGGTCGTCCAGTCCGGTTGGGGTTGTCAGGCCCGATAGATCTATCAACAGGATTCGCGTTTACAATACCGCTGTAAATATTAGTTACCAAGCTACAGGGAAGTATGCCAGTGGTACAACTCAACGTAGAACATATTTTTCAGTTACTTGTGTCCATATCGTAAAACATAAAATACATGTATTCTCATCCCGAAATATTTAGAGTTTAAAAGTGGGACTATATACTCACACTTGTCTTGATGATATATATATTTTGACTCGGTCTTCCGGTTGATATCACGAACCTATCCATATATAATATATCAATATGTTTTCATTTTAAAACAAACGTTATATATATATATACTTGTTATACTTTTAATACTTAGAATAATTCCTTAGTCCGTAGTTAGCATTTCTTTGTTAGTAACTCAATTTTAATGGTTCATTTTTAGATGTTTAATATACCCGCAATGAAATAAACCAAACCCCCAACGAAATAAATAAAACCCCAACGTATATGAATTGGTCGAGATTAATCTTGACCCACGGTACCGGTGTTGTCAAATGACGTATTGCGTACATAAAGTACCGGTGTTGTCAAATGACGTGTTGCGTACAAACATGGGATCTTATGATTAATCTGCTCGTGTTGCTTATGGGTGATCCTGAACCATATGAAATTGAATTATGAGTACATATATATAAAATATCATGTTATCTTATAAAGATGTGATTTTATGTAAATTTTTCCAATGAATCCCGAAGTCAATTAAGTCTTGGATAACCAATTTTGTTTCGGTCATAGTTTCTTCGTTACAAGTCCGTTTTCGTTGATTCAAATTGCCATCTTCTTGGATCGAGTTCTTCTTTAAGACTATGAACTGTAAATACCTTGGTTTGTATTCAAAATCATACGGCATAGGTGAAAGTTTAGTGAAACATATGAAGTTAAACATTTTTGTTACAACAAAATCATTTAATGACCATTTTTCCAAAAATACTTATACTTTGAAAAACCAAGTTTTACCTTGTTAAATTAACATATAAATAAGTTATATTACATGTCTTGAAGTATTTTAAAAGTTAAGTTAGAAGGATCTATTTAGTTTGCAAACAAGTTTGAAAACATTCAAACTATGTTCTTGTTGTTAAACTTTTGTACCACAAAATAAGATAGCTATATATATATGAATTGAATAAGGTTATGAACATAGATTCTACCTCAAGTTCCTTGGATAAGTTTGCTGTAAAAGAGGAGTAAGAAGCTAGAATCAAAAGGGTGATAGAAGTGGATGAAAGATTGGAAGTAAGTTGGTGTTCTTGGAGGGTTTTCTTGAAGTGTTTTTGTATGGTTTTCTTATGGTGTTTTAGTATGGTTTTTGAAGCTAGATCTTCTTGGAAACTTTGCTGAATTGATTAAGGG
Organism: Rutidosis leptorrhynchoides; assembly: GCF_046630445.1. Lineage (NCBI taxonomy): Eukaryota > Viridiplantae > Streptophyta > Magnoliopsida > Asterales > Asteraceae > Rutidosis > Rutidosis leptorrhynchoides. The sequence continues at coordinate 400,659,098 of NC_092333.1, forward strand.
TTTTAAGGCTTCAAAGTATGTGTGTGTTTTGCTAGAGAATTTGAGATAAAATGAATCAAAATGATGGAGTACTCATACTCCTTAAAAACGTGGGAATGGGGGGACAAGGACAAAAATTTCAAGTTATGATTTCATGTATCTAGCCTTATTTGTGTCCAAGTTAAATTACCTAGCTCTAAGGGCAGTAACAAGAGTAGGTTTGGTGGTGATTTGATGTGTATTTACTATTAGTAAATACGTATAGAAGCTAGGTATGATACGAGTATAAATACTCTAGGTATACGTATAGAAATTTTGTGAAAAATGGAATGAGAATTCAAATATAGCTATCTTTTGTGAATACACTTATATGGTTTTATGTATTTAAGTCTTTAAAAGTGATTAAATACATTACTTATACAATATATGTATAAACATTATATGTCTTAAGTATTTATGTCAAATAACGTTACGTATAGTTATCGTTTTGAAAACTTAAGTTAGTAGTTTCAAAATACACATATAACTTGTTGTTATTAATACAAAATGAGATATTAAAACATTTATTTATCATGTTAAATATGTATATATACATTTATATACATAAACGTATAATTATCATATATTGTATAGTTCGTGATATCATCGGTCAAACTAGATGGTCAAACGTTGTGTAAAACTCTTTTCGGAAATATAAGTCTCGACAATTTGGATTGCTTAACATGTTGGTAAGGTTTAATTTATGTAAATATCAATCTTATAAGTATAGAATGATCGAAAAAGTGCGGGTCGTTACATTACCTCCCCGTTAAATAAATTTCGTCCCGAAATTTTAAAATTGTACCTATTTTGCGTCATCGAGAAACAAGTGCGGATACTTTCGTTTCATCTGATCCTCTCATTCCCAAGTAAACTCGGGACCTCTTCGAGCATTCCAACGAACCTTAACGATCGGTATGTTGCTCTGCTTGAGCTGTTTAACTTCACGGTCCATGATTTCGATTGGTTCTTCGACGAATTGTAGTTTCTCGTCGACATGGATTTCTTCAAGAGGAATGGTGAGGTCTTCCTTTGCAAGACACTTCTTCAGGTTTGAGACGTGAAAGGTATTATGTACTCCAGCGAGTTGTTGCGGTAACTCGAGCCGATAAGCTACCGGTCCAATGCGTTCGATGATCTTAAACGGGCCTACGTACCTTGGGTTCAGTTTACCCCTTTTTCCAAAACGTATCACACCTTTCCAAGGTGACACCTTTAGCATAACCATGTCCCCGACCTGAAACTCTAATGGTTTCCTTCGGACATCGGCGTAGCTCTTTTGGCGACTGCGGGCTGTTTTTAATCTCTCCTTGATTTGCACTATCTTCTCAGTCGTTTCATGTATGATCTCGGGACCAGTTAAATGTCGATCTCCTACTTCATTCCAACAGATAGGAGATCTACACTTCCTTCCGTACAATGCTTCGAATGGCGCAGCTCCAATGCTCGCATGATAACTATTATTATACGAGAATTCTGCTAACGGTAGATATTTATCCCATCCGTTTCCAAAATCAATCACACATGCCCTGAGCATGTCCTCGAGAGTCTGAATTGTCCTTTCACTCTGCCCGTCGGTTTGCGGATGATATGCGGTGCTCATATCCAAACGAGTTCCTAGTGCCTCCTGTAGTGATTGCCAAAACTTTGAGGTAAATCTACTGTCACGATCGGATATAATGGAAATAGGTATTCCATGCCTTGAAACAACTTCCTTTATATACAATCGTAATAGTTTCTCCATTCTATCTGTTTCCTTTATAGGCAAGAAATGTGCAGACTTGGTGAGACGATCAACAATCACCCAAATGGTGTCGTATCCCCAGGCAGTCTTTGGTAACTTCGTGATGAAATCCATGGTAATACCATCCCATTTCCATTCTGGGATTTCTGGTTGTTGAAGTAACCCTGACGGCTTTTGATGTTCTGCTTTGACTTTGGAACAAGTCAAACATTCCCCAACATATGTTGCAACGTCGGTCTTTAAGTTAGGCCACCAATAACGTGTCTTAAGATCTTGATACATCTTTCCAACTCCAGGATGTATCGAGTATCTTGTCTTATGTGCCTCGTTCAATATCAATTTCCTTAATCCACCCAACTTCGGTACCCAAATACGATTTGCAAAATATCTAATTCCATCTTCCCGTACAACAAGTTGTTTCTCGTACTTTTTCATTATTTCATTCTTTATGTTTTCTTCATTGAGTGCTTCTCGTTGAACTTCTTTGATTTGTGAGTTGAGATTCATACGAATTTTTATGTTCATTGCTCGAACTCGAATTGGTTCTCGTTCTTTTCTGCTTAAAGCATCAGCCACCACATTCGCCTTCCCGGGATGATAACGAATTTCACAATCATAGTCGTTTATTAACTCGACCCACCTACGTTGCCTCATGTTCAATTGTTTCTGATCAAAAATATGTTGAAGGCTTTTATGATCAGTAAACACAGTGAATTTAACCCCATACAAGTAGTGTCTCCACATCTTCAATGCAAACACGACTGCTCCCAATTCTAGATCATGCGTCGTATAATTCTGCTCGTGAATCTTCAATTGTCGGGATGCAAATGCAATTACTTTCTTTCGTTGCATAAGAACACAACCAAAACCTTGTCGCGAAGCGTCACAATATATTTCAAAATCATCGTTCCCTTCTGGTAACGATAAAATAGGCGCCGTAGTTAACTTCTTTTTCAGTATTTGAAATGCGTTCTCCTGCTCCGAGGTCCATTCATATTTCTTCCCTTTTTGCGTTAACGCTGTCAACGGCTTAGCTATTCGGGAAAAATCTTGAATAAACCTTCTATAATAACCGGCTAAACCCAAAAATTGGCGTATCTGTGTTGGTGTCTTAGGAGTCTCCCATTTTTCAATGGCTTCAGTTTTTGCTGGATCAACCTGAATTCCTTCGCTATTAACAACGTGACCAAGAAATTGCACTTCTTTCAACCAAAAAGCACACTTAGAAAATTTAGCATATAGCTGTTCTTTTCTTAACAACTCCAATATCAACCTTAAATGCTCTTCATGCTCTTGCTCACTCTTGGAATAGATAAGAATATCATCAATGAAAACGATAACAAACTTATCTAAATACGGACTACAAACTCGATTCATGAGGTCCATGAATACAGCTGGCGCATTCGTCAATCCAAACGGCATAACCAAAAATTCATAATGACCATAACGTGTCCGAAAAGCAGTTTTCGGAATGTCCTCTTCTTTAACGCGTAGTTGATGATAGCCCGATCTTAAGTCGATTTTCGAATAAACACATGATCCTTGCAATTGATCAAATAAGTCATCAATTCTCGGTAGTGGATATCGATTCTTGATAGTTAACTTATTTAATTCACGATAGTCTATACACATCCTAAAAGATCCATCTTTCTTCTTAACAAACAAAATTGGAGCTCCCCACGGTGAAGTACTCGGTCGTATGAATCCACGGTCCAGTAATTCTTTTAACTGACTTTGAAGTTCTTTTAACTCGGACGGTGCAAGTCTATATGGAGCACGAGCCACTGGTGCAGCTCCTGGTACTAAATCTATTTGAAATTCTACCGATCTAAATGGAGGTAATCCCGGCAATTCTTCCGGAAAAACTTCAGGAAAATCTCTTGCCACAGGCACGTCGTTGATGCACTTTTCTTTCTTTTCGACTTTATTAACATGTGCTAAAATAGCGTAACATCCCTTTTCTAAACACTTCTTGGCTTTCAAACAGCTAATGAGTTTTAGCTTTGAATTACCCTTCTCTCCATAAATCATCACCGGTATTTTATCCTTACCAGGAATACGAATTGCCTTCTTGGCACACACAACTTCCGCTCCTACTTTGGACATCCAGTCCATGCCGACTATTACATCAAAACCTCCTAATTCCACGGGTATTAAGTCGATTTTAAACGTTTCTCCGGCTAGATTTATTTCACAACCACGACAAATTTTATCGGCTTTAATTAGTTTACCATTAGCTAACTCAATCAAGTACTTAGCATCTAGAGGTAATGATGAACAATTCAATTTAGTGTAAAAATTTCTACACACATAACTTCTATCGGCGCCAGTATCAAATAAAATAGATGCTGATAAGTTATTAATGGTAAACGTACCCGTAACAAGCTCCGGGTCTTCACGTGCCTCTCTAGCATTAATAACAAACGCTCTTCCACGTGCAGGTCCGCCATTCTTCTCTTGATTCGGGCACTGACTCTTATAGTGACCTTGTTTTCCACAACCAAAACAAGTAACGGTAGCCAAAGCAGTTCTATTTGCGTTGGTGGCAGGAGTCTTGTTACCATTTGCATTTGTAACGAGAGCCTTACAATCTTCAGCAAGATGACCCTGTCGATTACATTTGGTGCACAACACACTACAGTAACCAAAGTGATGTTTGTGACAACGGTTGCATAAAGGACTTTGTCCTTTGTAACCAAAGCCTGAACCGCTACCCGCACCTTTCGGGGTTTCTGGTTTCTTAAAAGATTGCTGTTGGTAACCTCGATCATAATTTCCGTTCCACTTCCTTTTGTTACTCGATACCTTCACCTCAGTAGTGAATGCTTTCTTATCCAGAATGACCTGATCCATTAACTCGTTCGCCATGGTTATAGCTTCATGAATTGTCTTAGGTTTCGACGCCGTAACGTTTGCCTTGACCTTTCTGGGCAAACCACCTTTGTACATTTCAATCTTCCGTGCTTCGGTTGGAACCAATTCAGGACATAGTAAAACCAATTCCATGAATCGCTGATTGTAGTTGGTGATTTCAGTACCAACCACCTTCAAACTTCGTAACTCATCTTCTAACTTAATAACCTCATTCCTTGGACAATACTCGGTGATTATCATTGCTTTGAATTCTTCCCATGGAGTATCATAAGCTACATCTCCTCCTACCGCCTTCACATAATTCTTCCACCATGTGAGTGCACTATCTTGTAAAGTGCATGATGCAAACTTGGTCATGTCTTTTTCATCACAACCACTGATTTTAAACACCGTCTCCATCTTTTCTATCCATCGGGTTAAACCGATCGGTCCTTCCGTTCCACTGAATGATGATGGCTTGCAAGCTTGGAACGTCTTGTAGGAGCATCCTACACGAGGATTTGGATTAACTGCAGCAGCTCTTGCAGCCTCAACCCATAACATTCTGTCGTTCACTCGCTGGTTGATGAGTTCCTCGAGTTCTTGTTCCGTCATTCGATTCAATCGCGCCATTTCCTAATGAAAGAAAATAATTATTCACATGGAATATTATAGATGTAGTGTGTATTTATAGTACATTTATAGCTTGTTAATAATATGAACCAGGTATTATTATAAAAGCCTTTTCTTCTTATTAGCGTTTTATAATTATATCTTGGGTAGTACCTACCCGTTAATGTTCATACTTAATAGCTTAGTACAGAATCAATTACTACAATCTAAATAATACTTAACCATGGAAAATTATTGCATTTCATACTTCGCTATTTTACATATGCTTACATCAAACTTTAAACAAACCACACTAATAATATTATACAAAACATTATGTGATTCCATGGTTTAATACGGCAGCGCATCATTTGGTCTATTTCCCAAAACATTTATGTCCAGGGAATCCCCCAACGCGAATCCTAGCTGTCTCCCTACGTTTTGGCTGAGGTGCCGAAGAACTAGATGCGGGGATAGCACTAATAGGAATAGCGGGGATAGGGGTGGTAGTGTTGAGTGGAATTGGTGCCACATCATTCTCATTAAACTCGGGATTTGGATTTTCTAATTCATTAGCCTTTCGTTTCTTTCCTAGTTCGAACTCGTCTTTTGTAATTTCCTGTATTTCTTCCTCGGGTTCACTTTCCTCCTCGGGTTCACTTTCCTCCTCGGGTTCACTTTCCTCCTCGGGTTCACTTTCCGATATTTCAATAGTTGGTTCATCCGGAAATTGTGAGTCTTCCCCAAAAATACCACTTTCGTCATCGGATATGTTAATGATTGAAACACAATCTGAAGGTTCTGATTCGGAGTCGCTGAATGTGATAATAAGTTTCGAGCCCGACATCTAACACATAACAACTAACCCATTAGTACTTACATAATATTTACATATAAATTTTTAACCAACAGTGATAAGCAATGGTTTTTTTTTTTTTTTTTTAAAAATCAGACCCGGTCAAAGTCCAGACTTTACTAATGTATCCTAACGACTTCTCGGTTAGACACACTAATGCAAACCTGGTTCGCTAAGACCAACGCTCTGATACCACATGTCATAACCCGTCCTTAACCATAAGAACGCGTTAGATAACGTATGATTTCATTGCGAGGTATTGACCTCTATATGAGACATTTTTGAAAGAAAACTGCATATATTATACATTACAAACCATAACCATTATTTTTGTTACAAGCTTAAGACAATAAAAAGAAGATTAACGTTTAGCGATAATCTTCGACTTACAAACTTTACAAATGATGACAACAACACGGTTTCTAGCATATTTTACAATACAACATCTCGGATATGCAGTTTTATTTTTGACACAAACATGCGTACGCAAGATCCTGGTTAGATCCAACATGATGCAGCGGAAGCTTTAGAAATCACCTGAGAATAGACATGTTTTAAAAAGGTCAACATAAAGTTGGTGAGATATAGGTTTAATGCCGGCAGCAATATATATATAGACCACAAGATTTCGTATATAACAGTTTAATAAAAGTATTCTAAGTGGTTGAGCACTTGGTAACCATACTTAACATTTTCACGTCGCATATTCCCTTTAATATGAAATCTTACTACCCCGTACCAAGTGTAGTCACAAAACGAAGTACTGTGCAACCGTTGAATACTGGTCGTCCAGTCCGGTTGGGGTTGTCAGGCCCGATAGATCTATCAACAGGATTCGCGTTTACAATACCGCTGTAAATATTAGTTACCAAGCTACAGGGAAGTATGCCAGTGGTACAACTCAACGTAGAACATATTTTTCAGTTACTTGTGTCCATATCGTAAAACATAAAATACATGTATTCTCATCCCGAAATATTTAGAGTTTAAAAGTGGGACTATATACTCACACTTGTCTTGATGATATATATATTTTGACTCGGTCTTCCGGTTGATATCACGAACCTATCCATATATAATATATCAATATGTTTTCATTTTAAAACAAACGTTATATATATATATACTTGTTATACTTTTAATACTTAGAATAATTCCTTAGTCCGTAGTTAGCATTTCTTTGTTAGTAACTCAATTTTAATGGTTCATTTTTAGATGTTTAATATACCCGCAATGAAATAAACCAAACCCCCAACGAAATAAATAAAACCCCAACGTATATGAATTGGTCGAGATTAATCTTGACCCACGGTACCGGTGTTGTCAAATGACGTATTGCGTACATAAAGTACCGGTGTTGTCAAATGACGTGTTGCGTACAAACATGGGATCTTATGATTAATCTGCTCGTGTTGCTTATGGGTGATCCTGAACCATATGAAATTGAATTATGAGTACATATATATAAAATATCATGTTATCTTATAAAGATGTGATTTTATGTAAATTTTTCCAATGAATCCCGAAGTCAATTAAGTCTTGGATAACCAATTTTGTTTCGGTCATAGTTTCTTCGTTACAAGTCCGTTTTCGTTGATTCAAATTGCCATCTTCTTGGATCGAGTTCTTCTTTAAGACTATGAACTGTAAATACCTTGGTTTGTATTCAAAATCATACGGCATAGGTGAAAGTTTAGTGAAACATATGAAGTTAAACATTTTTGTTACAACAAAATCATTTAATGACCATTTTTCCAAAAATACTTATACTTTGAAAAACCAAGTTTTACCTTGTTAAATTAACATATAAATAAGTTATATTACATGTCTTGAAGTATTTTAAAAGTTAAGTTAGAAGGATCTATTTAGTTTGCAAACAAGTTTGAAAACATTCAAACTATGTTCTTGTTGTTAAACTTTTGTACCACAAAATAAGATAGCTATATATATATGAATTGAATAAGGTTATGAACATAGATTCTACCTCAAGTTCCTTGGATAAGTTTGCTGTAAAAGAGGAGTAAGAAGCTAGAATCAAAAGGGTGATAGAAGTGGATGAAAGATTGGAAGTAAGTTGGTGTTCTTGGAGGGTTTTCTTGAAGTGTTTTTGTATGGTTTTCTTATGGTGTTTTAGTATGGTTTTTGAAGCTAGATCTTCTTGGAAACTTTGCTGAATTGATTAAGGGTTTTAAGGCTTCAAAGTATGTGTGTGTTTTGCTAGAGAATTTGAGATAAAATGAATCAAAATGATGGAGTACTCATACTCCTTAAAAACGTGGGAATGGGGGGACAAGGACAAAAATTTCAAGTTATGATTTCATGTATCTAGCCTTATTTGTGTCCAAGTTCAATTACCTAGCTCTAAGGGCAGTAACAAGAGTAGGTTTGGTGGTGATTTGATGTGTATTTACTATTAGTAAATACGTATAGAAGCTAGGTATGATACGAGTATAAATACTCTAGGTATACGTATAGAAATTTTGTGAAAAATGGAATGAGAATTCAAATATAGCTATCTTTTGTGAATACACTTATATGGTTTTATGTATTTAAGTCTTTAAAAGTGATTAAATACATTACTTATACAATATATGTATAAACATTATATGTCTTAAGTATTTATGTCAAATAACGTTACGTATAGTTATCGTTTTGAAAACTTAAGTTAGTAGTTTCAAAATACACATATAACTTGTTGTTATTAATACAAAATGAGATATTAAAACATTTATTTATCATGTTAAATATGTATATATACATTTATATACATAAACGTATAATTATCATATATTGTATAGTTCGTGATATCATCGGTCAAACTAGACGGTCAAACGTTGTGTAAAACTCTTTTCGGAAATATAAGTCTCGACAATTTGGATTGCTTAACATGTTGGTAAGGTTTAATTTATGTAAATATCAATCTTATAAGTATAGAATGATCGAAAAAGTGCGGGTCGTTACATATATATATATATATATATATATATATATATATATATATATATATATATATATATATATATATATATATCAACCCAAACCAAACCACGTTCGAACCCGCTTAAAGTATCACAAAAAAAAAAAAAATTCATTTTGTTGAACAGCTATTGGCGCGGCGCGCCAACCTTCTGCGCGGCGCGCAAAAAGGCCTGGACAGGCTGCTATCCCCAAAAGTCAAAAACATGAAAATGTTTGACCACTTCCCGACGTATTTAGACAAAACGCTTTTCACAACCTATTCATATATGAAAAACTTACGCTTACAACACAATAACCACGGTTAACCAAATCTTCGCAAGGGAATGACTTCGCGAAACAAGTCATCGATGTTCATAACAACCGTTAGATTCCAAACACGGCTATGGCATGCTAACCCCCCGAGGTGTTCCAAAAACGGCTATGGCATCACCCCCAAGTGTTCCAAAAACGTCTATGGCATCACTTGATCAATGTGTGAGTAAAACACGGCTATTACTCACAATCATGTGCACAAACACGGCTATGTGCAACAATTAATATGGGCAACAACATGGGAGTAAAACACGGCTATTACTCGCCACCGTATGCACAAACACGGCTATGTGCATAATTATCAATTGGACAAAACCGCTATGTCCCACAACTATGGTCACAAAACGGCTATGTGACACCATTACTACGGGCAACTAAATCATATGCATACATACATAGATATTCCACTCACAATATTAACCCTTCACCATTGGGGTTATATAATCCACATCACACGCCCATGTGATAACGTACACACAAAGTGTGCACCTCGCCAAGGTAGTCAACGAAAATGCACAACCGTGCCAATTGGACCTATACAAAAGTCCAACAATTCCACCTATATGAGAAGTGAGCTCTATAACCGAGAACCCCTTCACCCGACCCGCACCCATCCTACACATACATATGCATATAGGATATTAACACTCACCTTGTCGTCTTGAAGAATGCCACCGAATAATCCGCAATCGCCGATGGAATGTACCTATTCCATTTATCACATAACAAGTAACACAATTAGGGTGGATATACAAATCAACCCAAATTGACTACTAGTGCAATTTCGACCCAAATGCACTTCCAAGCACAAATCGCGCCCAAACTAACCAATAATCACTAACACAAGTGAGAATGGTCCTAATATGCCAATCAAACCCAATCATAGGTGTTAAACATCTATCTTGCCCAAAATGACACTTAAACCCTAATTTGACCCATAAGAAGTCAATATCACGCCATTAGCAAGTTTTGACACCAAAACATATTTAACTCGGTTTTATACTTCAACTTAATCCATTTTGAGTTTATAAACCTTATTAAATCGACAATTGGGTCATAATCATCACCAAATCCTAATTTTGACTCTAGTCAAAATTAGTCAACCCAAATTCACTTAAAGTGGTTCCAACACTTCCATAATCACTAAACTTAGTGATTAAACTCAAGATTAAAGCCTAATCAATGCCAAATCGTCAACCAACCCAAAACCCGCCAAGTGACAAGAATAACTAGTCATCATAAACCCATTTCATCATCTAAGAGGGTTTCACTACAAATCAAACTCAAACCCTAACTTGAATAACAAATCTAACAAATGTAATTCGGAGTTTGAACTTACCAATACCACCAAAATGATGCCGTTGACGAGTAGATCAACTTTAAAACCCGAGCTTTGGTGAGAATCCAACTCCTTCTTCTCCAAATCAAGCTCTCTCTCACTAAAAGTGGGTTTCTCTCACTAGGGTTTGAAGAGAGTGTTTTTGTGGGTGAAATGTGATCCAAAATGATCAATGGATCAGTTTTGATGACCCCAAATTGACCCCTAGTGAAAATACCAAAGTACCCCTCATTTAAACCTTTTAAAAAAGCTGAAAATTGCATCAGACGGGATCGGAGTGCCCCTCCAAATGGTGGAGCGCCGCTCCAACCTACAGGTCAGTTTTCAGAAACTTGTTTTGGCCATAACTTTTTGACCGTAGCTCCGTTGTCGATGAATCAAATATCGTTGGAAACGTAATAAGATTTTCTTTCCAATGGTAGGGCTTTGAAACATCAACACAAACTTTTTTTGGGGTTGAAAAGATACGTACACACCTTGTCACTTCAGACAACGTTCAGTTTCTTGGACGTTCGAGCAAGCAACACGTACATGCTTCGTACACCTCATACACGCATCGTACACCATAAATACATTATGTACCATAAATATTTGGGTCTTACAACTCTCCCCCACTTAAACTCGATCACGTCCTCGTGATCCTCGTCACTTAACCATCCGGACCTACACTCAAAGGTCCTCAACATATGTTCCAATCCGACTTTCTTAGGCAATCCTTCCCAATGAATCGCCTTTAACAACTAAATCGTCACCCGCGATTTAACAAAACCACCATCCGAGCACTAAAACCTGCTCTTTTCTCCATATTGGGAAAAACTCAACCAATCTCGTACCGAGATATCAATTCCTTAGCGTACCTTTACCAAGGACAACGCTAAAAGCGACTAAGTCTCAACCTAAAGTCAACAATTCGAACGTTGAAGATCGAACTACATGAATCCTTACGGATTACACTTACCACTAAACATCCTTTGTAGTGCACAATATAACCAATGCGCCACTATCCTAACATCATAAGCAACGGCTAAAACCAAAAGCGCCCAAAACGACTATGGCAACGCTAAACCCAAGGTGAACAAAAATCGACTATTGTTACACCCGTAACAACATGTGAGCGAAACACGGCTATCGCCTCACTAATCCCACAACATGGTCCTTACGACCCCACCATTGGCATATAAAACAACCAATAGATCACACATCCAACAACATGAAGGCTGGCAGAAAACTACACGCGACCCACTTCCCAAATCTCAACACCGGATGAAGTCAGCGGACCCCGTCAACGGTCATGCTTCACCGATATAACACTACACCCATGATGAAGTCAGCGGACCCCGAAGGTCATGCTTCACCAATCAACGATCTCATGATGAAGTCAGCGGACCCCGAAGGTCATGCTCCACCAATCAACGATCCCATGATGAAGTCAGCGGACCCCAAAGGTCATGCTTCACCAATCAATGATCTCATGATGAAGTCAGAGGACCCCGAAGGTCATGCTTCACCAGTCAACGATCCCTTTTGGCCTCGAACAACTAGTAGCGTAACATCGCGCTCTGCTATGCCATAGTGAATCCTAACGGATACCACTAACCATTAACACAATCGAGCAAGAACCTCCTATATCAAACATAGGCACAAAACAATAATTCTCTAAAAGAGGATCCGATACGCACATCCCTTAACCGAGGGATTTCACATTGCTCACCATACCCGTCCATTATCTCTCAACGAGATTTACCACATTACTACCTTGGTGATATTTCAAATCCAAAATCATAAGTCCAATTTAGCCGAAATTGAACCCTACCACTAATCAACCAAATCTAGGTCCCGACACAAATTTCGGATCTACCAAAAGCATTGTCCGAAATCCCACACTATAACCTCCTCGTGCGGGTGTGTAACTCCCCTACTTGGAACTACGTTCCATAACCGCATCTCGTACACCCGAACAATGCTACCAAAGGTAGACTTTACCAATAATTGGGTTCACACGGCCCATCACCACGTCTTGCTTCAACTTTGAGCATACCAAGGATCCTAAACTATCCTTAAACACTTCGAACGAAAAGTGTACCACAAATTACACGAACTATACACTTGCAATCATCCAATTTCTTTAGTTTGTCGAATTTCACCTGATCACTCATGAACCTAAGGGTTTCACTTCGGTACCCTAAGTACAATGTAACTGCAACACAATCGGAGTCGAACACCATGCTAGTAGGTATAAAAAGGCACCTAATGTCGCGTCACATAGACTCCTTTACCAACATGCATCGAGATCAACACTCGATTTCAAGAATTTCAATCCACCCGACGAACCTCATGGTTCATCAACTTCTACGCGAAAGCGAACACGCGCTTAACGACCGAACACCAAAACCCATTTCCATAGTTTGGTAGAAACATTTCCCAAATACTAAGGGATGCTTGGTTGCACCAAGTCTTACGCCCTTCGCCTGACAATCCAAAGTCACCATAGGGTACTTCCATTAGGAACGTCACCCATATCAATAACATGCACAACACAATTGAGACCTTAAGGGTCTCACTCGAACGAGCTTAACGACCCGGTAACAACCAAAATGCCTAAGCGCCCAAGGATTCGCACCATAGAGTCAAGGCACAACACACCACTTATACGCTCAACTGAGAGCAAACCGGAGCCATAAACGTAAACCCTCCGCTCGCTACGAATTATCTCCAACGGAGAATAAAGTTAAGCTAAGACTTACGCACTTACCGCATGTTATTACAAGCGAACAACATATAATTTCGTACTAAAAGTACCTGATGTAGCGCTGTTGGGCTTCCGTGCTCCACTTCCCATCATGTATTCGCGCTCTAACCTCCTAACCCGATCGTCATGCGATTCGGAACACTCTGACTTCCGGTGTCCCTCCATTCGGCAAATGAAACACCTGATTGAGCCTAAAGGCACCACCATACAATCTTGTGCCAAATGACCCCGTTCCCCACACATAAAGCACGTAAGCTTGTAACCCTTCTTACTCTTCTTCTTCACATTCCTGACGCCTTCAGGCGTACTTCGTGCCCTCTTACCATGAGCACCATGTAATCCTAACCTTGCAAGTACATCTTCATCATCACTACCTCGAGGTTTGGGAAACCTCTTTTCAAACTCTTCCTTTACAACTTTAGTCACTTGGTCTCGGACCATTTCTGTCATTTGTCCTTCGACCAACTCATTGGTTACTTCCCCAACTTTTCCGGTGAAAACTGAGACATACTGTTCAAACACGGCCTCAATCTTTAACATTAACTCATCCTTCTCTTTGTGAATAGGCTCACTCGTTCCGCATCCATCTTCTGTTTTCATTCTAAGGAATGCAAATGATTAGTTCACGAACGTATAAACCACACTCACAACACCGCCCCATCTTGCTAAACACTCATCGTACATCACTTGTTAGACACGATTTGCACCCGTAATAAGGTTTACAAGTCCTTATTACGCATACACGCTGTATCAACTTGTTAGTACAACGACCGCCTCGCTCGATGATATAAGCAAACACAAACAAAATTCTACGCGATAAAAACACACGTGAGAATTATTATCACAACACAATAATATATTAATAATATCCACATTACTAATATAAACGTTAGTCCACCTACAACAAGGCACTAACTATAACCCATTCCGACCCGTAATCCTACAAGTCCCGCAACAATTAAGCACACACAAAAGTCTAAGTCTAGGCACCTATCTCAAGTCACCTAAATCCCTTAGACCATGCCCTGATACCACTTGTAACAACCCAAACCAAACTACGTTCGAACCCGCTTAAAGTATCACACACACAAAAATTATTTTGTTGCACAGCTATTGGCGCGGCGCGCCAACCTTCTGCGCGGCGCACAAAAAGGCCTGGACAGGCTGCTGTCCCCAAAAGTCAAAAACATGAAAATATTTGACCACTTCCCGATGTATTTAGACAAAATGATTTTCACAACCTATTCATATATGAAAAACTAACACGTTCCATTCATAAAATAAGTTTTACGAGGCCGGGCCCACATCGGCCGTTTTACGACTTTCATACGAAAATACAAGTTTTCAATCACATGATTTGTAATACAAAATAAAGACCGAGCATGGTGATTGGGGATACGCTACCCAATCCTAATCAATCCAAAAGCAAGCCTTCTAAAGCAACTACGCGAGTCACTAGTTCCCACGCTTACCCGAGCCACCTCATCCAAGCAAATCTATAAAAGAAAAGTAAACAACGAGAGGGTAAGCTAACGCTTAGTGAGTGAGAATATACTACATACATATATATGCATAAAATGGACACGCCACACAAATAACCAAATACCGCATACCGGAGCATCCAAGCATAAAGGCAAGCTAGCCTAAGCATACCGTAAGATCACTAAGCAACGAGCTAAAGATACATCAACAAAATATAAGTTCACCAACAACGATGTGAACAATGCCAATAAGCTACACCCAGAGGGTTAGCTACATCACTACAATACAACATTATACGTATACAATATATATATATATATATATATATATATATATATATATATATATATATATATATATATATATATATATATATATATATATATATCGAATAACATAATTTTCTTACGCTTACAACACAATAACCACGGTTAACCAAATCTTCGCAAGGGAATGACTTCGCGAAACAAGTCATCGATGTTCATAACAACCGTTAGCTTCTAAACACGGCTATGGCATGCTAACCCCCCGAGGTGTTCCAAAAACGGCCATGGCATCACCCCCAAGTGTTCCAAAAATAGCTATGGCATCACTTGATCAATGTGTGAGTAAAACACGGCTATTACTCACAATCATGTGCACAAACACGGCTATGTGCAATAATTAATATGGGCAACAACGTGGGAGTAAAACACGGCTATTACTCGCCACCGTATGCACAAACACGGCTATGTGCATAATTATCAATTGGACAAAACCGCTATGTCCCACAACTATGGTCACAAAACGGCTATGTGACACCATTACTATGGGCAACTAAATCATATGCATACATACATAGATATTCCACTCACAATATTAAACCTTCGCCATTGGGGTTATATAATCCATATCACACGCCCATGTGATAACGTACACACAAAGTGTGCACCTCGCCAAGGTAGTCAACAAAAATGCACAACCGTGCCAATTGGACCTATACAAAAGTCCAACAATTCCACCTATATGAGAAGTGAGCTCTATAACCGAGAACCCCTTCACCCGACCCGCACCCATCCTACACATACATATGCATATAGGATATTAACACTCACCTTGTCGTCTTGAAGAATGCCACCGAATAATCCGCAATCGCCGATGGAATGTACCTATTCCATTTATCACATAACAAGTAACACAATTAGGGTGGATATACAAATCAACCCAAATTGACTACTAGTGCAATTTTGACCCAAATGCACTTCCAAGCACAAATCGCGCCCAAACTAACCAATAATCACTAACATAAGTGAGAATGGTCCTAATATGCCAATCAAACCCAATCATAGGTGTTAAACATCTATCTTGCCCAAAATGACACTTAAACCCTAATTTGACCCATAAGAAGTCAATATCACGCCATTAGCAAGTTTTGACACCAAAACATATTTAACTCGGTTTTATACTTCAACTTAATCCATTTTGAGTTTATAAACCTTATTAAATCGACAATTGGGTCATAATCATCACCAAACCCTAATTTTGACTCTAGTCAAAATTAGTCAACCCAAATTCACTTAAAGTGGTTCCAACACTTCCATAATCACTAAACCTAGTGATTAAACTCAAGATTAAAGCCTAATCAAGTCCAAATCGTCAACCAACCCAAAACCCGCCAAGTGACAAGAATAACTAGTCAGCATAAAACCATTTCATCATCTAAGAGGGTTTCACTACAAATCAAACTCAAACCCTAACTTGAATATCAAATCTAACAAATGTAATTCGGAGTTTGAACTTACTAATACCACCAAAATGATGTCGTTGACGAGTAGAACAACTTTAAAACCCGAGCTTTGGTGAGAATCCAACTCCTTCTTCTTCAAATCAAGCTCTCTCTCTCTCACACACACTAAAAGTGGGTTTCTCTCACTAGGGTTTGAAGAGAGTGTTTGTGTGGGTGAAATGTGATCCAAAATGATCAATGGATCAGTTTTGATGACCCCTAGTGAAAAGACCAAAGTACCCCTCATTTAAACCTTTTAAAAAAGCTGAAAATTGCATCAGACGGGATCGGAGCGCCGCTCCAAATGGTGGAGCGCCGCTCCAACCTACCGGTCAGTTTTCAGAAATTTGTTTTGGCCATAACTTTTTGATCGTAGCTCCGTTTTCGATGAATCAAATATCATTGGAAACGTAATAAGATTTTCTTTCCAATGGTAAGGCTTTGAAAAATCAACACAAATTTTATTTGGGGTTGAAAAGATATGTACACACCTTGTCACTTCAGACAATGTCCAGTTTCTTCGACGTTCGAGCAAGCAACACGTACATGCTTCGTACACCTCATACACGCATCGTACACCGTAAATACATTATGTACCATAAATATTTGGGTCTTACAATATATATATATATATATATATATATATATATATATATATATATATATATATATATATATATATATATATATATATATATATATATATATATATATATATATATATATATATATATATATATATATATATATATAACCAGACGTTGATTTAATGAAGTAAATGACCAAAACACTCAAGCGAACAAGTTATATTTCGAGTGATATAGTTTATGGATGATTTAAGTCTAATTATTGACTAAGGTACTTGTTGCGAAATGTAAAGTGCTAGTTTTCTAAGCGTACAAAATGACGTTCGAATAACTGGAACCGAGACATAAGTCGAACGTTCACGTACAAGTTTTCGGAACTAAATTTACAAGTTAGCTATGCTAGTGAATATAATATAATATATATATAATTATAAAGATTTAATATATAAATATATATAATATTATTATAAAAGTGTCGGCATGAAAATTTAAAGATCGTGAGCTGGAATAAAGGCCCATGTGATCGCATGGCCTTTTTCCTTAGACCCCATGTGATCGCATGGGGGTAGGTGAAGGTGAGGTTCTATAAATTGATCGAATTCTTCTCTGGTCTCATTCATTTTCATATACTCCGTAATCATTTACTTATTTATATTATTATTATTATTATTATTATTATTATTATTATTATTATTATTATTATTATTATTATTATTAACATTAATATTCTTAGTAGTGTTAATATTAGTATTATTAGTATTAGTTATACATAAAATACTACAACGAGGTCATGCCCAAGTATTTTCAAAACGAGTTTTTTGAGCGGGATAGAGCTAAGGAAATTTTGGGTTATAGCTATGGAGGTTATGGGTATTGCTCGGGGGTTTTGATCGTGAATCTAGTGTTTATCATTTCCGTTACGTCTGCGTACTTTCCTGCAATATTGAATCACAATATTGATACGTGAGCATTCATATCTTATCTTTTATATATTAATAATGTATCCCTAACTAGTGCTCGAGTATATATGTTTATGCATGCTTGTATACTTAATTTTGTCGTTATATAGTTTATGATAAATCACGAATTTGATACATATGCTACTAAATAAGGTATATGATATGCATGTCATTGAAAAGCAGGCGAAAAATTAATAACTTTTCATTTAGATATCGTATGGTTTCGATGAACGGATTAAAAGATATGGTCAACTGAATTATCGTTAATTCTAATATTATTATTATTATTATTATTATCGTCGTTATGATTATCGTTATTATTATTATTATCTAATAACTATTATTATTATTATTATTATCATTTTTAATAGAAATATCATTGTTATTATAAAATATCAATATTATTATCATTTTAGTATTATTATTACTAAAAATTATCATTTTAAATAGAATTATTATTTTTATATAAAGTATTATTATTATTACAGTTAATATTAAAAAGTATCGTTATTATTAAATGTATCATAATTAGAATTATCATTTTATTATAATTAATATCATCATTAATAAATATAAATATTGTTATTATTATTAGTAGTAGAATAATAATGATTATTATTATTACAAAATAATACAACTTTTACTCATTATTATTATTATCAATATTATTTTATCAAATAAATATGTAATACAAAGATATTTTTACCACACGTAATATAATTACATTAATAATACATACCACTATATTTTTATGATATTAAGTGAACTTTATAAATTTTATTACTTAAGATATATAAAAGTATATTTTAATATAAATTTTTTTATTATTTACTCTGATAAAATTTATTAAATATATTTAAATATATAAAACGACTATATTTAAGTTATATAATAAACATGTATAGATTTTGGAAGTCATTTTGAGTCAAGTTGTTTTCTGTTGACTTTTGCATATCGGTCTCGAGTATTAGGATTGTGATACACTACGACTTGACCTAAATTGTTAGACAGATATTGACCAACATATAAATATAAATAATTAATATAGGCTCGTGAATCCGAGGTCAACCCTGCACTTGTTCAGTGCAGTCATTTGCATTATTGCTACGAAATACAGTATTGTGAGTTCATTTGCTCCCTTTTTACTAAATGCTATTGCAATATATATTTTTGGGACTGAGAATACATGAAATGCTTTTATAAATATTTGACACGATAGACACAAGCAAAACATTCCTCGAATGAATTATTATACAGACAGAAGTTCTGTAAGTTATTATATCGAATATTTTCCCCTGATTATTATAGCTTGGTAACTTAAGAATTAGGGAAATGGCCCCTAATTGACGCGAATCCTAAAGGTAGCTACCGGGTTTAACACCCCCACCCAGAATGTTCACTAGACAGAAGAGCTAGTGGGCGTGGTATTTAGTACTTCGAGGTTTATATATTTATTACAGACTAAAAGTTCTGTTTATTTTGGGGATATTCATGATGCGCATTAAATGTTAAGGTCAGTTATCAAGCAAAGGTTACATATAGGAGGAATGATTTTATACACAGGTTATGTGTATGTTATTTTTGTACACGAGATATGTGTATTGTTATTAAAAATCACGAGGCAACCTATGGGGGAGAAAAGGAAACGAACCTACTCTGCCAAGCATTATGAAAAATGGTTTCGTACACGAGATAGGTGTACTGTATTTAAATCTAGTGGTCTATTAAAATTACTAGATTTTATTATTTTATGATAAACTTATGAACTCACCAACCTTTTGGTTGACACTTTCAAAACATGTTTATTCTCAGGTATGAAAGAAATCTTCCGTTGTGCATTTGCTCATTTTAAAGATAATACTTGGAGTCATTCATGGCATATTTCAAAAGACGTTGCATTCGAGTAGTTGAGTTCAACAAGATTGTTAATAAGTCATTTATAGTTTGGGTATATTATGAAATGGTATTCATGCCTGTCAACTTTCGATGTAATGAAAGTTTGTCTTTTGAAAATGAATGCAATGTTTGTAACATGTATCATATAGAGGTCAGAACCTAGCAATGTAATCAACTATTGTGAATCGTTTATAATCGATATGAACGGGCCCTTTCATATAGCAAGCACGTAATCAGACATAATGACAACAGCAGCCTAGATCGTCAATAGCAGTACATAGCATGGCAATAATAATAGTATCATACAGAAGTATCATGCAATCAAAAGCAGATAGTTGCATGTAGTAGTGAGAATAAACAATAGCATATGGCAATAACATATAAGAGTAATAGTAAGCAGTAGCATGCAGCAGTTCCGTAGAAACAAGTAAAAGAGCAAGTTGTAGATTAGTCCTATTAGTGAATCCTAATCGACTCGGTCAAGACACACTTATGCAACCTAATTCCCTACAACCAATGCTCTGATACCAAATGTGATGCCCCGTCCAAAACCTCTATGGTACGGATCATCAACAACAGGTCCATTAAACGGTATAACACTATATGCTGTTTTAAAACAAAGTTTTGCATTCATAAAAAGATAACATTTTCCCAATGACAAATGTTTAATAAGAGTAACATGCTTCTACGGATAGAAAGCATTAATAAAAGTATGTGACACTTAGGTCGTTACAAATCATAGTTCAAATAAAACATAAGTTGTGAATGCAAAAATAAAAGTTCCATGACTGAGACATCTCTAAGCATTGCAGCGGAAGTCTAACACAGCAAGTCTATAACAGCAGTCTATTACATCAGAAGCAAACTCGTCTAAGCACCTGAGAAATAACATGCTTAAAAAATCAACACGAATGTTGGTGAGCTATAGTTTTATTGTAATCAATAATGTAATGTAGACCACGAGATTTCGTATTCGAAACAGTATGAAAAGTATATGCTTAACCGTGGGCACTTGGTAACTAACTTAATGTAAAATAATATATCACCCCCTAAAAGTACACTTGGCAAGTGCGTTAAAACAGATGAAGTATTAAACACCCGTTAAATGCTAGCGCGACTAGCCCGAGTGGGGATGTCAAACCCTATGGATCCATATCTAAGATTCGCATTCACCGGTTCATAAACCAATGTCTAAACGTTACCGAGCTAAGGGGAAAATTTGTGCCGTTATATCACCCACACATATATATAAAGTTTAAGTACTCGTGTCTATTATGTAAATCATATAAAGCGCATGTATTCTCAGTCCCAAAAATAGTTAAAGTAAAAAAGGAGCTATAACTCACAGTGAATGTGAAACGACCCGTCCATATTACTATAAACGTAGTACATTATTCAATGGTCCCATAGCAAGGTATTTGACCTCTATATGATACGTTTTAGAAAAATATTGCAATCGTTTCATAAAAAGCACACCATTATTATACATAATGCATGTTTTAAACAAGTGGGCGATTATTTAAGAAATAATCCCCATGATACATCGGTTACCAAATACTACACACATGACATAACAGTCGAATATAATACATAACAAAGGTTTTATTGAATGCAACACTTCATTTAAACAAAAGCATGAGACTATATGCACAGCTTGCTCAGATAATGCAACAGCGGAAGATTTTCTTAAGGACCTGAGAATAAACATGCTTAAACAGTCAACACAAAGGTTGGTGAGATATATAGGTTTAGCATCGATATAAATATAGACCACAAGATTTCATAGTTATAAATATATGTACACTCGCAAGTGTATAAAATTATTCTATAAGTTGTTGAGCGCTTCGGTAACCATACTTAACCATAAATGTAGCATATTCCCTTTATTATGAAAACTCCCTACACTGTACCAAGTGTAGTAAGAACGAAGTACTATGCAACCGTTTACGATACTAGAGCGACTAGCCCGATTGGGGTTGTCAAACCCGATAGATCTATCAATAGGATTCGCGCTTACATGTTCTTACAACATGTAAATATTAGTTACCAGGCTATTAGGGAAGATATGCAAAGTGGTACAACTCAACGTAGAATATATTTTAAGTACTTGTGTCCATGGCGTAAAACATAAAATACATGTATTCTCATCCTAAAATATTTGTAGAGTTTAAAAATGGGACTATATACTCACAGTAGTAAAAGTATATTAATAATAAGTTTTCAGCTTATTAAAAATATGGGCGTCGTCCTTGGATTCACGAACCTATAACAATAATAATGATTCAGATAATAATACGACATGTGAATAAAATAAAAAAAGTTCATAGAATACTTATATATTAATTTTTAACATTTTTATGTTAGTAGTCCTTTGTTAGTAGTCCAAAATAGTCCGAAATGTCCAATAGTCCAATAATCGGTATATATATATAATCCTAGAATTACCCCACGACGTATTGTATACGTATTGTCTTTGCATCAACCCAGAGACGTATTGTATACGTATTGTCTTAGAATATATCAAAACGTATTGTATACTTATTGTCTTAGGAATTATCAAAACGTATTGTATACTTATTGTCATGGAATGTACCAAGATTATTATATATATATATATACAATCTCGGAATGAACTAAGATTATAATATTTTGTTATAATAATGATAACATGTCCAAATGTATATAGGATATAGGAAAAGTTAGCAAGAATATGGTTAATATATTTTTTTACAATATAAATTTCGTCCATACAACGTTAATTTTAGCAGATTTTGTTTTGCTCGCCAAATTTTCATTACAACTCCGTTTAAAGTGAATCAAACTGCTATAGATTCCTTAAGAAGTTAATTTTTCAAAAACAATTCGAAAAGTTCAGCCCATGTATTAATATTCAGAGTTTTAACCTCTTTTTGTGCCGGTGGACAGATTTGGAAGAATCCAGGCACCCACCCAATATATGATTTTTGATAAAATACTTCCACTTTGTCTAAAATCATGAAAAAAAAATACTGGAAGTCTTATTTACATATATTAACATATTTCCAAAGTCTTAGCCTCAAACTCAAAGTCTAAGATAGATTTTTAATTCCCAACCCAAAACAGCCCGCTTTTCACCCAATGGAGATTAAACGATATATGTTAAGTTTCAAGGTGTTCTTCATATGTACAAGTTATAAGTTCTTATATTAAGTTAATATAACATCGTAATACATATAAATAAGTGTTATTAGAGTTAAGTTAGAAATATTAGATTAGTTCTTCAAACAAGTTTAGAATCAACTAAACTATGTTCTAGTTTACAAACTCTTATATAGATAGCTATAAACATATGAATTGAACAAGAGTTAAAGTAGAGTTTTTACCTCAAGTTTAGAATGTAAATTTGCTGAAAAGAAGTAGTAGAATAAAACTTGAGAGAGTTCTTGCAAGTGTGTGTGAAAATTGGAAGTAAAATTTGGAAAATGAATGTGTAAAAATGAGTTAGAAATGGTGCTTATTTATAGGCTTGAAAATTTGGCTTTTAGTGAAAATATTAAGTATAAGTTAAAATGTATTAAGTCATAGATGACATATTAAATTGATTAGGTCATGGATGACATATTACACAAATAATTGCAGATTTCTATTGGTATATACCAATAGTAAATTCTTCTAGAAGCTGTGTATAATATGGGTAAAAATACCGTATGAATGCGAGTAGAATTCTTGAGAAAATTGAACAAAAATACGAGTATAGCTATCCTTTATATGTATTGGTATATTATAAAGTGTATTTAATACTTGTAAGGATGTATTTACACTCGTAATACCTTATATGTAAATACTTTTTAACATAAGTTAATTACGTCGTTTAAATAGTAACATATATATTGTTCAAAAACTCTTTAAATTAGTAGTATGAAAATATATATATATATATATATATATATATATATATATATATATATATATATATATATATATATATAACACTTTGTTAATATACTTAATGAGATATTTAATTATCATATTTTCAAGTTAAATATATATAAATCCATATATATATACACAATAATTAAACAATTAAACAACTAAATCAAGTTATGACGTTCGTGAATCGTCGGAATAAAAGGGTGACCAAAAGCTTGTGTAAAACTCTTTCCGGAGGTTCAAGACTTATTAAAATTCATTTCTTATCAAGTCGGAATTATTAAATCATGTAAATAGTATAATCAAGTAGTCGGAAAAATCCGGGTCGTTACAGTACCTACCCGTTAAAGAAATTTCATCCCGAAATTTGATCGAGATCGTCATGGCTGACAATAAGTATGTTTTCATGATGAATACGAGTTAAAAATGTAGAGTTTTATCATCAGTGAGTAATATGGATAAAATAATTCAATTATGTGAAGTGTATGAGTGAAGCTATTGCAAAATAGTGAAATGAGGAAAGTAAATATTCGTCTTAACTTTTGACGTCATCACGGTTGATTTCTGGATTAAAGAAAATATGTGTAATCTTAATAAGATTTGATTCTTCAGTAATTAAGGAAATTAGAATTTTCTTCGATTAGGTGCGTAATCTGCCTCGATTGCTATATCTGATATTTCGCTATAAATTAACACCCCTTGGTTCCCTTATTTCCACATCTCTCATCTTCTATACTTTCTTCCTTAATTCATACTTCCAAAACATTCGTCAATATGCTCCATCCGGTTCTAATCCTTGATATACTCCAAACTTTTATATCCGTCATTCTTCTTTTTCATATGCTGCCGAAAGAATCTATTCACTTCTACTATACTCTTGGTTTTATAGTGTTTTTAGTTCTCCCGTGTCTTTTCGTTGCAATACATATTGATATACACAGTTTGTAATTTATGTATTATCGTCGGGCCTTATATCTTTCCTTATTTTTTGGAGTCCCTGCTCCTGTTTTTTCATAATCATTGACATCTACGGTTAATGGTCTTTTCTGTTTGATGCGATTTATACCCCCTTTCTATTTCAGAGCTTCATGCTTTTGATTTCTTTTCATAAGTAATGGTCCAGAATTCGTAGGTATGGAGTTTCGAATTATCATAATATACAAAGTAGAAAGGAAAGGTAGTAGCACAATTTGATTTGTCAAATTACCAGAATATCCAAAAAAGACCGAATCATCAAGAAAATATTTTCTTGATATTTTTTAGAGGTTAAATAGAATGCAAGAGTCGTGTAACATGGCACATGATGACGTTATGATCTGTGAATCATCACATTCCATTTAGAAACTCAGCATGACTTACTGTAATATAATCACGTTGATCAAGTGTTATTATATTATACTAACTCATGAATCAGTTCCCAACACTACTTCAAAAACATTCATATTTTAAACTCGAATGTTTCAGAATTTAGAAACTAAAATAGTTTCTTTTATGATGTAACGCAGATAGCGCGAAGAGGTAAATGATTTCGGATAACAATTGTGACGCCCCGTACTAAATCATCATGTACGGACCATCATCAACAGGATCATTACAAGGTTAAGTACTATATGCGTTTTCAAAACAGAGTTTGCATTCATTAATAAAAGTGACGTCATAACATACGTCAATTGTTTTACAAATCAAAAGTATGCTTCACTAAGTAGAAGCATTAAATAAGTGTACGTGACCATAATGGTCGTTACATAACATAAGTTCATAAGTAAAAAGTTTGAATGCAAGATAAGTAGTCATGCGAATACAACTCTAGGCAGCGGGTTCTACAGCACAACAAGTATGATAGCGGAAGCGACTTCAAGCACCTGAGAAAATACATGCTTAAAAGGTCAACACAAAGGTTGGTGAGCTATAGTTTAAGTATAACAGTAATGTAAGTAGGCCACGAGATTTCAGTGCTACAACGAGCGTTTCAAAAGTATGTAAAAGTATATGCTTAACCGTGGGCACCCGGTAACTAACTTAACGTTTAATGTACCCCCTTAAAGTGCACTTGGCAAGTGCGTATAACGTCGAAGTATTAAACACTCGTTAAATGCTAGCGCGACTAGCCCGAGTGGGGATGTCAAAACCCTATGGATCCATATCTAAGATTCGCGCTCACGGTTCAAAAACCAATGATTAAACGTTACCGAGCTAAAGGGAATGTTTCTGCCGTTATATAACCCACACATATATAAAGTTTAAGTACTCGTGCCTAGTATGTAAAACATAAAATCCGCATGTATTCTCAGTTCCCAAAATAAGTTAAAGTACAAAGGGAATGCTATAACTCACAATGATTAGTAGTAACGGTAAGGTAGTAGTCGGAAAGTGGTGTGCAAGTAACGGTCCAAACGTCCTCAACCTAAGTCAAATAGCACTAAGTCAATAAGTCGTCTCAAAAGTTTTACAAGTACGTAATTAAGGTCATAAGGGACATCATCAATCATCATTAAACAAAAGGTAACAAGTAAGACTCGTTTATGAAAGTCGTTTAAAACAAAGGCTGATTTCGGTCAGTCACCACGGCCTCTACACAAACCGAACAGAGGTGAGGCCAGTGGCTATGGCTCTGTATATGAGTTGCTTAAGTGTGGTTAAATTTACAGAAGCTAACTCGTCTTCGTTTGACCGTGGCAACGGTATAAGTGCGAGTAGGTCTGAAATTTCTGCACAACGTTAAACGGACATAGTGACGATCGGAGGGCCATAAATCCTAAACCGTAACTCGGATGAAGACGAGTCCTAAATGAAAAATTATCTACTCGAAAAGTTCTATCCAAAAATCACGATGGGATCAGCCCAGACCTACTGGTATGGTCCAGAAACAGCTGAACAGACCCTGTTGGACAGAAACAGTGGGTTTTGGAGAGTTCCGGTTGTCTCGGTGCTTGATGTTCATCATGGTTCTCATCCTTGATGCGTATAGCTTCAAGTGTACAACTCGTTGATGTGTTAACATCATTTTGACCAAGGTTTGTCCATCATAACTCAAGTGCAAGTGTTGTAAGTGTTTTGATGAACCAAGGTTACATCAAGGCTTAGTTTCAACACTTACATGAACTTTAGAAGTAAAAACAAGTTATAAACTTAAATCAACAACTAGTGAAGTGTATGTAAGCTTTATAGCTTTTGTTTATGACAAATTTTGAAGACCATAAGCTAGATAACTTAGATCTTTCAAAGGTATTTGAAGTTGTAACTAGTAAGTTACACTTCCATGTTCTTGAAACTTATAAGTTAACTTTTAAGTTCAAGAGTATTATGAGATCAAGACTAACTAGTAGCACTTGACCAACAAACCAACAACCAAGTAATCTAAGTGCATAAAAGTAAAGAAACAAGTTAATTAAACAAGTAGCTAGTTCAAGTGTTGTTCATACTTTAAATATTCAACCAAAGTTGATCTTTAAGTAAAGTAAACCTCAAGTTTACTTCCATGACTTGCAAGTATGATTTTAACAACAAAGAACTCATAACCTATGAAACAAATAAAGTAGAAAACTAATTAAACAATAAAATGATTCATAGTTGCTCATACTTTTAAAGATTCAACCCAAGTTGATCTTTAAGTGAAGTAACTTCAAAGTTACTTCAAGAACTTACAAGTAAAGAGTTTATACAACTATGAACTTTAATTCTTTGAAACAAAATATGTAGAACATAACTAGATAGATTATGTTCTTGAATGTTCTTGTTGTAACAAGAAAAAGATGAAGAAATCAAACTATTAAGTTTGCTTCTTGAAACATGAAAGTAAGTAAGTAAGCAACTTAGTAACTAACAAGTAATCAAAGACAAGTAACCTTTAAACAACAAGGAACTACAAATGATGTTGATGAATGATTTTGGCCACGGTTTTAGAAAGAAAAAAAAAAGAGGAAGAAAAGTCTTCAAGTAACTTACAAATTAGAGAGAAAAAGGAGAGAAAGTTTGAGAGAATTTGTGTGTGTTTGAAATGAGAGAGTATGAAGTAAAATGAAATGAAGATTTTTGAAACAAAACTCTCCTAAAGGGAGAGCTTGGCCGACGGTTTGGGGAAGCTAGGGGAGGAGGGATTTAACCACTAGTTTATTACATGTAAAGCCTTGTTAAAGTTGGATAAAATGGGTGCATGCATGGGGATTATGGCAACTAGATTCCATTTACAAGTTAACTATCTAGTTCCATGCTAAACTAATACTTACAAGTATTAACATGGGCTAGTTAATCCATAATATAAGTAGGGTGGGCTTAGAAGCCCAAGTCAAGAGTCCATTATACTAATAAAGCCCAAGTGCAAGTAGTTTAACAATTAAATCCAATTAAAGCCCAAGTACTTAACTAATCACCTTAGTTAATTAAAATGATTAATAAAATTAATCATGGATGTAAATAATATCTTAAAATATTATTCGTACAAGTTCCGGGTGTCACAAAGACGTTTCGGGCATTTAAAGTTCAAGTACGGGCAATTAAAGCAACATGTAAATGTAATAACATACATTCGTTTAATCAAGCGTATTAATAATAATAATTATTAATAAATAACGTTGGAAAAACCAGGGTCGTTACATTACCCACCTGTTAAAGAAAATTTCGTCCCGAAATTTTAAGCTGAATCTGAAGGTGATGGAGGAGGTGGGAAAAGGTGAGGATACTTCTGTCTCATGCGGTCCTCTCGTTCCCAAGTAAACTCAGGTCCTCGTTTGGAATTCCATCGAACTCGGACGATCGGAATCCTATTGTGTTTCAACTCCTTGACTTCTTTTTCCATGATTTCAACAGGCTCTTCCACAAAGTGGAGTTTGTCATCGATAGTAAGTTCCTCCAATGGTATGATAAGTTCAGGTGGAGCAAGACACTTCTTCAAGTTTGATACATGGAAGGTAGGATGAACTGAGCTCAATTGTGCTGGAAGATCAAGACGATAAGCAACGGGTCCAACACGTTCCAAAATTTCAAATGGACCAATGTACCGCGGGTTTAACTTTCCGCGTTTTCCAAAACGAATCACACCCTTCCAAGGTGCAACCTTCAACATAACACGATCACCAACGTTGAATTCAAAGTCTTTACGTTTAAGATCAGCATAACTCTTTTGGCGATCACGGGCTACCTTGAGTCTGTTTTGAATCTGAGCAATATTTTCCGAGGTTTCATGGACTATCTCAGGCCCGGTGAGTTGCACTTCACCTAGCTCGGCCCAACAAAGAGGAGAACGGCACTTGCGGCCATACAACGCTTTAAAAGGTGCAGCTTTAATGCTCGAGTGATAACTGTTGTTGTACGAGAATTCGGCGAGTGGCAAATGCCTTTCCCAGGCCTTTCCAAAATCAATAACACATGCACGTAGCATGTCCTCCAAGGTTTGAATTGTTCGTTCACTTTGCCCGTCAGTCTGAGGGTGATATGCAGTGCTCATGTCGAGACGAGTTCCCATGGCTTCTTGTAGAGAACGCCAAAATCTAGAAGCAAAACGAGGGTCGCGATCGGAGATGATTGATATAGGTATACCGTGTCGTGATACGACCTCTTTGATATAAAGTTGAGCAAGCCTCTCCATTGTATCGGTCTCTTTCATTGCTAAGAAGTGTGCAGATTTTGTAAGACGATCAACAATAACCCAAATGGTATCATATCCGCCCACCGTCTTTGGTAGCTTGGTGATAAAGTCCATAGTTATCATCTCCCACTTCCATTGTGGGATTTCCGGTTGTTGAAGTAACCCAGAAGGTTTTTGATGCTCGGCTTTAACTTTTGAGCAAGTCAAACACTTACTAACATAAGATGCAACATCTTTCTTGAGATTGGGCCACCAATACTGTTCTTTAATATCATGATACATCTTGCCCGCTCCGGGATGAATCGAATATCTAGACTTATGAGCTTCATCAAGTATGAGACTCCGTAGATCTCCATAACGTGGTACCCAAATTCTTCCGGCATAACATCGGAGTTCGGATTCCCTAACTTCGAATTTGGAGACGAGGATGTTCAAATACTCATACCGCAAGTGCTTCTCTATGAGAGCCTGTTCTTGGGCTTCTCGGATTTGGTTCTGGAGATTGGAATGAATCGTGATGTTCAATGCTCGAACACGAAGAGGTGCCGATCTCTCCTTTCGGCTTAATGCGTCAGCAACAACGTTGGCTTTACCCGGATGATAGCGAAGTTCACACTTGTAATCATTTAGTGTCTCAATCCATCTTCGTTGTCTCATATTCAAATGTTTCTGATCGAATATATGCTGGAGACTCTTGTGATCGGTGAAGATAGTGCATTTAGTCTCATACAGATAGTGCCTCCACAATTTGAGTGCGAAGACAACGGCTCCAAGTTCAAGATCGTGTGTGGTATAGTTTCGTTCGTGGATCTTAAGTTGACGAGAAGCATAGGCGATGACCTTCATGCGTTGCATTAGTACACAACCATAACCAGTTTTCGAGGCGTCGCAGTAAACAACAAAATCGTCATTACCCTCAGGAAGTGATAAGATAGGTGCGGTGGTTAACTTCTGTTTCAAGAATTGAAATGCCTTCTCTTGTTCGTCTCCCCAAACAAATTTCTTTCCTTTGTGAGTGAGTGCGGTTAACGGACGTGAAATCAGAGAGAAACCTTCGATAAACCTTCGGTAGTAACCGGCAAGACCCAAAAATTGGCGGATGTGAGTCGGAGTAGTGGGGGTCTCCCACTTACTGATCGCTTCTATCTTGGCGGGATCAACTTTGATGCCCTGGTCACTCACAACATGACCCAAAAACTGAACTTCCTTCAACCAGAATTCACACTTAGAAAACTTCGCGTAGAGTTGCTCTCGTCTCAAGAGCTCAAGTACTAATCGGAGATGATGCTCGTGTTCTTCTTCGCTCTTAGAGTAGATGAGGATATCATCAATGAAGACTATAACAAACTTGTCCAAGTACGGCTTGCAAACACGGTTCATAAGGTCCATAAATACAGCAGGTGCATTGGTTAGACCGAATGGCATTACAAGAAACTCATAATGACCATAGCGGGTTCTAAATGCAGTTTTCATCACGTCGCTTTCTTTCACCCTCAACTGGTGATAGCCCGATCGCAAATTGATCTTTGAGTAAACACACGATCCTTGCAGTTGGTCAAAAAGATCGTCAATCCGTGGAAGAGGATACCGATTCTTGATTGTTAATTTGTTAAGCTCACGGTAGTCGATACACATTCGGAAGGATCCATCCTTCTTCTTCACAAACAATACAGGTGCGCCCCACGGCAAAGAACTTGGTTGAATAAACCCTCGATCAAGTAACTCTTGTAGTTGGCTTTGCAATTCTTGCATCTCGGAAGGTGCAAGTCTATAGGGTGCGCGAGCTACAGGTGCAGCTCCTGGCACTAAGTCAATCTGAAACTCTACTGCCCTCGGTGGCGGTAATCCAGGCAGTTCTTCGGGAAAGACATCGGAAAACTCGTTCACAATACGCACATCTTCCACTTTCTTCTCCTCGGTTCCTACGGTTTTCACATGAGCTAGGACAGCAAGGCGTCCCTTCTTCATTATCTTTTGCGCTTTCACACAACTAATGAGGTTCAGTTGTGAGGTACATCTCTCGCCATAAATGGTTAGTGGCTCACCGTCTCCTTGGGGTATACGAAGAGCTTTGTCTCCACAAATAATCTCGGCTCTAATCTTAGTCAACCAATCCATACCAATAATAACATCAAAACTTCCCAACTTAATGGGAATCAAGTCTATCTCAAAGTCTACACCGGCTATGTTGATAATAGCCCCTCGGCCAATTTGGTCCACTTTTTCAAGTTTTCCGTTGGCTACCTCGACAAGCATACTTTCCTTTAAGGGAACTAACGACCAATCTAACTTATCACAAAAATGTCTACACACATAGCTCCTATCGGCACCAGTATCGAATAGGATAGAAGCTAAAAGATTGTTGATTTTGAATATACCTGTTACCAAGTCGGGGTTGTCGCGTGCATCTCTTGCATTAACATTGAAGGCTCTAGCACGTGGTGGTCCGCCATCCTTACGCTTGTTAGGACACTCGTTTCTGAAATGGCCCGTCTTTCCACATTCATAACACTTCTTAGGCCCATTGTTGTTGTGGTTTGGCTTCACATTCAAAGTGGTAACCTTGCAATCCTTGCTAACATGTCCAGATCGTTGGCACTTCTCACAGATAACATTGCAATACCCAGTGTGGTGCTTGTAGCACCTATTGCATTGTGGTAAGGTTCCTTTGTAGTTTGGATTGGTGCGGTTGTTGTTGTTGGGGTTGGTGTTGTTGTTGTGCATGTTGTTGTTTTGCCTGAACCCTTCATGTCGTTTTGCCGGGTTTTGATCATAGTTCCTACCCCTGTTGTTGTTGTGGTTGTTGTCCCATTTCCTCTTTTCACCACTACCAGTTTCAAACTTAGCCTTCTCCGGCTCGTCCAGGATGATTTGATTCAAGAGAGTATGCGCCATGCGCATTGCTTCGGGAACGCTTAGTGGCTTGGATGAGGTAACATTACCCTTGATGGACTTAGGAAGTCCCGAGAAGTATTTCTCCAAACGCTTAAATTCGGGGGTGACCATGGTTGGACACATAAGAGCCAATTCCAAAAACCTACGGTTGTAGCTGTTAAGGTCGTTCCCTACGGTTTTCAATTGCATAAATTCGATTTCCATCTTTTGAATCTCGGTTCTCGGACAGTATTCCTCGATCATAGCACATTTAAATTCTTCCCAAGGCGTAGCATACGCCTCATCAATTCCTTGCGCTTGGGCCATGGTATTCCACCATGTAAGCGCGCCATCAGAAAGTGTGCAAGATGCAAATTTCGTTTTGTTAGCCTCAGAACAATTGCTAACCCTGAATACCGATTCCAACTTTTCGAACCATCTGGTGAGACCGACGGGTCCCTCAGTGCCACTGAAGTAGTGTGGCTTGCAGCTTTGAAATTCCTTGTAAGTACACCCATCTCGGACGACAGGTGGATTGACAGGCGGTGGTGGTGGAGCTTGGGGTTGTCTTTCAGCTAGTGCAGCAGCGACTCGCTCGTTAATCATTTCCTCAATTTGTGCCGCGGTAGGGGTAGATCTCCCGTTGGCCATGATGTTCTATACAAACATTTTGACTCAAGTCAAAATCCATTATGCAAATAATAATAGTACATTATATAACAACCAACATGAAAACAGCACAACACATGTTGATTAAATAACGCAAGCAAATATAAGTACCACAAAACCATGAGATGATAACGTAAATAGAACACTTGCGCAAGAAGTAAGCAACACAAATTCCATTCATTAATGATAATAAGTTCATACATTACAATAAGTTCGTACATTACATAAGTGAAATATGAAATTACAAAAGAGATTACAATACAGAATCTAGTACAAAGTCCTACGGCGATGGTGGGTACAAGATGTCCAAAACATGAGCCAACTGCTCCTCGAGCTCAGTAACTCGAGTCTGGAGAATCTCAATCTCCCGCCTCATTTCCTCATTAGAGGAAGATGGTGGGGCAGGTGGTGCTGGCGGTGCAGGTGGAGCCGGTGGTGCTGAAGTGGATGGTCCGGCTCTGGGTGGAGACGGTAATATCTGTGGGTCGGCGGGGTACGGCACCAGCCGTTTACGAGCAGTGATCCTACGACGCCGACCATAAGCGTCAGTGACAGTATGACCAGGA
This sequence comes from Rutidosis leptorrhynchoides, assembly GCF_046630445.1. Classification (NCBI taxonomy): domain Eukaryota; kingdom Viridiplantae; phylum Streptophyta; class Magnoliopsida; order Asterales; family Asteraceae; genus Rutidosis; species Rutidosis leptorrhynchoides. The sequence goes on from NC_092333.1 coordinate 400,692,851, forward strand.
ATTATGCCAGCGAAGCGATACCGCTTCTTCGGCGGGGTAGAAGGTGCCTGAATCGGTCGGTCAGCGGGATCCTCCTCATCACTGGAGTCGTCAGATGAGGTGTCGTCTGAAGAAGCATCGGTGGAAGAACCGTCGTCTGAATCATGCGGTGGTGGCGCGGGTGGCTCAACATATCCGAAAGCGGCCAACATCTGTCGGTGTCGGCCTGGCGTAATCACGGCTAAGCGGCCGTCGGCAGTGCGTCGGCAAGGTGTGCGCCAGTGATTACGGAAGGGACCTTCCCTGAACTCCGCGGGGATCTCCATGCCACCAATGCGAGCCAGTTGCCTCGGAGGTCTGGAAGAAGATGCCGGGATAGGCACACTAGAGCTAGCTCCAGAACTAGAGGCGCCGGGGTCGCCAGTGGGTGTCGGGGCCGGAATATCGGCAGCAGCAGCAGCAGGTGCAGCAGTAGGTGGAACAACGGGGTCTGAGCCTGTGCTGCCCGGAATGTCAACAGGTGGAACGTCTGACATCTGAACAAGGAAAAGTAAATTTTCCCTGTCAGTAAGCACGCAAATACTAGGCCAACAGTTTAAAATCATGTGTAACAGTAAGTAGCATGGCAATATCGGCAAATCGTATGAATGTAGCATGCAATCGGAAGCAAGTAGCATCATGCAGTAGTGATATCATATAGTAGCATACGGCATATAGCAGTAAAAGTGAGCAGCAGCATGCAGTAAACACAGCGGAAACAAGTAAACTAGCAAGTTGTAGATTAGTCCTATTAGTGAATCCTACTCGGGTCGGTCTTAGACTCACTAATGCAACCTAATTCCCTACAACCAATGCTCTGATACCAAATGTGACGCCCCGTACTAAATCATCATGTACGGACCATCATCAACAGGATCATTACAAGGTTAAGTACTATATGCATTTTCAAAACAGAGTTTGCATTCATTAATAAAAGTGACGTCATAACATACGTCAATTGTTTTACAAATCAAAAGTATGCTTCACTAAGTAGAAGCATTAAATAAGTGTACGTGACCATAATGGTCGTTACATAACATAAGTTCATAAGTAAAAAGTTTGAATGCAAGATAAGTAGTCATGCGAATACAACTCTAGGCAGCGGGTTCTACAGCACAACAAGTATGATAGCGGAAGCGACTTCAAGCACCTGAGAAAATACATGCTTAAAAGGTCAACACAAAGGTTGGTGAGCTATAGTTTAAGTATAACAGTAATGTAAGTAGGCCACGAGATTTCAGTGCTACAACGAGCGTTTCAAAAGTATGTAAAAGTATATGCTTAACCGTGGGCACCCGGTAACTAACTTAACGTTTAATGTACCCCCTTAAAGTGCACTTGGCAAGTGAATATAACCTCGAAGTATTAAACACTCGTTAAATGCTAGCGCGACTAGCCCGAGTGGGGATGTTAAAACCCTATGGATCCATATCTAAGATTCGCGTTCACGGTTCAAAAACCAATGATTAAACGTTACCGAGCTAAAGGGAATGTTTCTGCCGTTATATAACCCACACATATATAAAGTTTAAGTACTCGTGCCTAGTATGTAAAACATAAAATCCGCATGTATTCTCAGTTCCCAAAATAAGTTAAAGTAAAAAGGGAATGCTATAACTCACAATGATTAGTAGTAACGGTAAGGTAGTAGTCGGAAAGTGGTGTGCAAGTAACGGTCCAAACGTCCTCAACCTAAGTCAAATAGCACTAAGTCAATAAGTCATCTCAAAAGGTTTACAAGTACGTAATTAAGGTCATAAGGGTCATCATCAATCATCATTAAACAAAAGGTAACAAGTAAGACTCGTTTATGAAAGTCGTTTAAAACAAAGGCTGACTTCGGTCAGTCACCACGGCCTCTACACAAACCGAACAGAGGTGAGGCCAGTGGCTATGGCTCTTTATATGAGTCGCTTAAGTGTGGTTAAATTTACAGAAGCTAACTCGTCTTCGTTTGACCGTGGCAACGGTATAAGTGCGAGTAGGTCTGAAATTTCTGCACAACGTTAAACGGACATAGTGACGATCGGAGGGCCATAAATCCTAAACCGTAACTCGGATGAAGACGAGTCCTAAATGAAAAATTATCTACTCGAAAAGTTCTATCCAAAAACCACGATGGGATTATCCCAGACCTACTGGTCTGGTCCAGAAACAGCTGAAGAGACCCTGTTGGATAGAAACAGTAGGTTTTGGAGAGTTCCGGTTGTCTCGGTGCTTGATGTTCATCATGGTTCTCATCCTTGATGCGTATAGCTTCAAGTGTACAACTCGTTGATGTGTTAACATCATTTTGACCAAGGTTTGTCCATCATAACTCAAGTGCAAGTGTTGTAAGTGTTTTGATGAACCAAGGTTACATCAAGGCTTAGTTTCAACACTTACATGAACTTTAGAAGTAAAAACAAGTTATAAACTTAAATCAACAACTAGTAAAGTGTATGTAAGCTTTATAGCTTTTGTTTATGACAAATTTTGAAGACCATAAGCTAGATAACTTAGATCTTTCAAAGGTATTTGAAGTTGTAACTAGTAAGTTACACTTCCATGTTCTTGAAACTTATAAGTTAACTTTTAAGTTCAAGAGTATTATGAGATCAAGACTAACTAGTAGCACTTGACCAACAAACCAACAACCAAGTAATCTAAGTGCATAAAAGTAAAGAAACAAGTTAATTAAACAAGTAGCTAGTTCAAGTGTTGTTCATACTTTAAAGATTCAACCAAAGTTGATCTTTAAGTAAAGTAAACCTCAAGTTTACTTCCATGACTTGCAAGTATGATTTTAACAACAAAGAACTCATAATCTATGAAACAAATAAAGTAGAAAACTAATTAAACAATAAAATGATTCATAGTTGCTCATACTTTTAAAGATTCAACCCAAGTTGATCTTTAAGTGAAGTAACTTCAAAGTTACTTCAAGAACTTACAAGTAAAGAGTTTATACAACTATGAACTTTAATTCTTTGAAACAAAATATGTAGAACATAACTAGATAGATTATGTTCTTGAATGTTCTTGTTGTAACAAGAAAAAGATGAAGAAATCAAACTATTAAGTTTGCTTCTTGAAACATGAAAGTAAGTAAGTAAGCAACTTAGTAACTAACAAGTAATCAAAGACAAGTAACCTTTAAACAAAAAGGAACTACAAATGATGATGATGGATGATTTTGGCCACGGTTTTAGAAAGAAAAAAAAAGAGGAAGAAAAGTCTTCAAGTAACTTACAAATTAGAGAGAAAAAGGAGAGAAAGTTTGAGAGAATTTGTGTGTGTTTGAAATGAGAGAGTATGAAGTAAAATGAAATGAAGATTTTTGAAACAAAACTCTCCTAAAGGGAGAGCTTGGCCGACGGTTTGGGGAAGCTAGGGGAGGAGGGATTTAACCACTAGTTTATTACATGTAAAGCCTTGTTAAAGTTGGATAAAATGGGTGCATGCATGGGGATTATGGAAACTAGATTCCATTTACAAGTTAACTATCTAGTTCCATGCTAAACTAATACTTACAAGTATTAACATGGGCTAGTTAATCCATAATATAAGTAGGGTGGGCTTAGAAGCCCAAGTCAAGAGTCCATTATACTAATAAAGCCCAAGTGCAAGTAGTTTAACAATTAAATCCAATTAAAGCCCAAGTACTTAACTAATCACCTTAGTTAATTAAAATGATTAATAAAATTAATCATGGATGTAAATAATATCTTAAAATATTATTCGTGCAAGTTCCGGGTGTCACAAAGACGTTTCGGGCATTTAAAGTTCAAGTACGGGCAATTAAAGCAACATGTAAATGTAATAACATACATTCGTTTAATCAAGCGTATTAATAATAATAATTATTAATAAATAACGTTGGAAAAACCAGGGTCGTTACAACAATAGTTATGAAGATATCTTCAGAAACATCGAAGATATTTATAATGAAAGATATGATGATATCTTAGAATATCTAAGATCAGAGGATGATGAAGAATATTATTCGCAAGAGTTGAGAGTAAGGAGCAAGGTATTCGCTAAAGACTTCAGCAGGCACTGAATCATTTGGATTCTTTGAAGGCATATTTAGTCTTTGTGATTTGTCCACAGTCTCCTTCACGGTTTGCTCAATCCGTTTTCCAATTCCAAACTTTCTCTTTTTCTGAGCTTTGCCAACACACTATTCTTTATCATCAAACTTTTGACTGTTACGGTTGTCTACAGTTTCTGCTGCTTCATTCAGCTTTTTCAAAATTCAGGGTATTGATTCGTAGACTAGGTGCTTTTCAGAAATTCAGAATTGAAGATCAAAATTTCCAGGAGTTAAACATTATATGTATACATATAATTGAAGTGAAAACGCTGCAAGATTCGAGATTGATGATTGATGATTCCCGGTAATTGGTATGGCAATTATTGTTACAGGATGTAGGTGAGTACATGATGGGGTTTCATGAATAATATAGATATTTTTCAGAGAGACTAAAGCCGAAGTTGCTGGTACATCTGCTGATAATATACTGGAATATAAAAGGTTCTCCGGTGATGATGGCGAAAGGGCAACGTATATATTGAGGTTATAATACGGCTAATCCGATTGAAAAGTCAAAGTTGACTTGCTGGAGCCGTAACAAAACTGGCTACTTTGAAAAGGAATTGCAAAGTTATTTTCGGCAACACCAACACTAATGGCTCACGGATTTGTGTTAAATCGGGAGTTTTCCAGATGCATGATTGTGGATAACATGTGGTTGGATCATCATCTCGATTGTTTCTTTATTGAGGTGTTTTCAAGAATCATGAAGGGTTTGAATGTAGATTGCAATGAATTTTTTAATATCACAAAAATTGTTTTATGGGTTTAATGAATAGAAGTGATGTTTTAGCAGAGTTTTGAAGTTAAAGTATAGCTTTGAAAGATGTAGAGATTTAAGAGTGATGTCTCCCGTTGAGTCTTGACTTGGATTCTGATCTGTCAAAATTAGAATATGAAATTAAATTTGGATTAGAACGGTTGTTTTGATTTCTTTGAAAGAATGTATATAGTTATGAAAGTAGTGAGTATAGTTGATAATTGCTGAATCAGATTCGAAGAATGCAATATATTAATTGTGAATTTATATATCTCTCGGGTATTACCTACCCGTTAAAAGTTTCACAAGTAATATTTTGGTACAGGAGAATTTTTATTAGAGTCTTTATGAAAATATATGTATATTTTCTTCAGATGTAATACAGATTTGATGAGTTAATATTAAATTAAGCTCATTTGATATTCGGCTGGAATTAGAAATGAATAATCTCTAAAACAATAGAGATTACATAATCTTCGCGGAGTATTTCACTAATGTAATCAATACTTTATTATTTATTCTTATTGACATTCCTTGGTGACGGATGTTGATGCTTGTGAATTCTTGCGAACTTCGTAAGATATGAATGATGTTTTCTAGAAAGCTTCAAGTATATCTAAGTGTAAAATCAAACATGTAATTGAATAATACAGTTAGTTTATTATGAAACGGAATTCATGGAGTTGAAACAGAGGTCGTAGTTAATGATGGTTAAGTTGTTAAGGAAGGATGTACATCGTAGCATATTAGTAATATGAATTTAACCGAGTAGTATCTACCCTTATTTAATTCATACATAATAGCTTAGTACGGAAACATATATTTTGATCTCAAAATTCATATATATATAAAATATACATATAATTTCTTCAGGGGGAATGAGTTAATACTTAATAACGTGTTGATACAATATACGCGTTGTTGATTTGTGATGATGTTGATGATTATGGAATTGGCGGAGCTCGTAGTGCTACAGGTTTTGCCGGTGTTGGTGATACTGATGGTGATACTGGTGGTACTACCGGTGGTGCTTGTATAACATGTCTAGCTTGTAAACCACGCACCATTCTTGTCAGGGTTTCTACTCTTCCTTCTATCATTTCAGTCCACTCATCTGATTTATGGTTAAGGTTGGAATAGATAAACTCTAAGACTTTAGAGATTACATAATCGCCGCAGAATTTTTCTCCAATGAAGTTATGAATCAATACTTCATCGTTGATTTTTATTAGTACTCCTTGGCATCTATGGTGCGTATGACGTTGATGCTCGAGGTACAGATTGTGACGTTGAGGTATGGGATGCGGATGTTGTTGTTGATGGTGGTAATGGTACTGTTGATGTTGCTGATGGTGGCACTGTTGATGCTGGTGATGCTGCTGGTGCTTGTAATCTTTGCACCATATTCTCCAAAGCCACTACCCGAGTGCGAAACTTGTTGACTTCTTCTATTACACCATCATGTTCGGACGAGCAGATGAATAAGATCTAGAATGCGAGATAGTATATAATCGTGACGAGATACTCTGGAAATGAGAGAGAAACTGGTGTTTCGGACAGGTTCGCCGGTAAGTGCTTCAGGTTCTTCGCCAAGAGGGAAATGTGGTGGATGGAAGGGATCACCTTCTTCTTATCTCCAATGATTAAGTAGACTGCGAACCCATCCCCAATTCATCCAGAATAGATGATGGCTAATTGGTTGATCCATTCCAGTCACACTGGTTTCGGAGCTCGAGTGAAACTCCATATCGGAATCTGAGGGACTTGAACTATTGGCGAGTTCTATTTCGTACGATTGAATAAAGGATTTTTCGATATAAAATGATTTCCGGCTATCGGATGGTATTCTAATTACATAGAATATATATATATATATATATATATATATATATATATATATATATATATATATATATATATATATATATATATATATAGAACAAAAGATTTCATAGATTACGGAGGAATTTACGGAATATGTCAGGCAAAGTTTACAGTAACAGATACGCTAAGATATGATTTAGCAGATATACTAAGATATGAATTTTGTCTATACACTATCTGTGCAATAATTGCAGTAAGACACGTCAAGACTTAAGATGATAAACAGGTAATTTCCGACAAGAAATGATAAGCAAAACTTTTGACATGTAGACATGGCCGAAGTCCAGACTCACTAATGCATCCTAACAACTATCAGTTAGACACACTAATGCAAGACCTAGTTCGTTAAGACCACCGCTCTGATGCCAACTGAAACGACCCGTCCATATTACTATAAATGCAGTACGTTATTCATTGGTCCCATAGCGAGGTATTTGACCTCTATATGATACGTTTTAGAAAAATATTGCATTCGTTTCATAAAAAGCACACCATTATTATACATAATGCATGTTTTAAACAAGTGGGCGATTATTTAAGAAATAATCCCCATGATACATCGGTTACCAAATACTACACACATGAAATAACAGTCGAATATAATACATGACAAAGGTTTTATTGAATGCAACACTTCATTTAAACAAAAGCATGAGACTCCATGCACAGCTTGCTCAGATAATGCAACAGTGGAAGACTTTCTTAAGGACCTGAGAATAAATATGCTTAAACAGTCAACATAAAGGTTGGTGAGATATATAGGTTTAGCATCGATATAAATATAGACCACAAGATTTCATAGTTATAAATATATGTACACTCGCAAGTGCATAAAAGTATTCTATAAGTTGTTGAGCGCTTCGGTAACCATACTTAACCATAAATATAGCATACTCTTTATTATGAAATCTCCCTACACTGTACCAAGTGTAGTAAAAACGAAGTACTATGCAACCGTTTATGATACTAGAGCGACTAGCCCGGTTGGGGTTGTCAAACCCGATAGATCTATCAATAGGATTCGCGCTTACATGTTCTTACAACATGTAAATATTAGTTACCAAGCTATTAGGGAAGATATGCAAAGTGGTACAACTCAACGTAGAATATATTTGAAGTACTTGTGTCTATGGCGTAAAACATAAAATACATGTATTCTCATCCCAAAATATTTGTAGAGTTTAAAAATGGAACTATATACTCACGGTAGTAAAAGTATATTAATAATAAGTTTTCAGCATATTAAAAATATGGCCGTTGTCCTTGGATTCACGAACCTATAACAATAATAATGATTCAGATAATAATACGACATGTGAATAAAAATAAAACAAGTTCATAGAATACTTATATATTAATTTTTAACATTTTTATGTTAGTAGTCCTTTGTTAGTAGTCCAAAATAGTCCGAAATGTCCAATAGTCCAATAATCGGTATATATATAATCTTAGAATTACCCCACGACGTATTGTATACGTATTGTCTTTGCATCAACCCAGAGATGTATTGTATGCGTATTGTCTTAGAATATATCAAAACGTATTGTATACTTATTGTCTTAGGATTTATCAAAACGTATTGTATACTTATTGTCATGGAATGTACCAAGATTATTATATATATATATATATATATATATATATATATATATATATATATATATATATATATATATATATATATATATATATATATACAATCTCAGAATGAACTAAGATTATAATATTTTTTTATACTAATGATAACATGTCCAAATATATATAGGATATAGGAAACGTTAGCAAGGATATGGTTAATATAGTTTTTTTACAATATAAATTTCGTCCATACAACGTTAATTTTAGCAGATTTTGTTTTGCTCACCAAATATTCATTACAACTCCGTTTAAAGTGAATCAAATTGCTATGGATTCCTTAAGAAGTTAATTTTTCAAAAACAATTCGAAAAGTTCAGCCCATGTATTAATATTCAGAGTTTTACCCTCTTTTTGTTCCGGTGGACAGATTTGGAATAATCCCGGCATCCACCCAATATATGATTTTTGATAAAATACTTTCACTTTGTCTAAAATCATGGAAAAAAATACTGGAAGTCTTATTTACATATATTAACATATTTCCAAAGTCTTAGCCTCGAACTCAAAGTCTAAGATAGGTTTTTAATTCCCAACCCAATACAGCCCGCTTTTTACCGAATGGAGATTAAACGATATATGTTAAGTTTCAAGGTGTTCTTCATATGTACAAGTTATAAGTTCTTATATTAACTTAATATAACATCATAATACATATAAATAAGTGTTATTAGAGTTAAGTTAGAAATATTATATTAGCTCTTCAAACAAGTTTAGAATCAACTAAACTATATTCTAGTTTATAAACTCTTATATAGATAGCTATAAACATATGAATTGAACAAGAGTTGAAGTAGAGTTTTTACCTCAAGTTTAGAATTTAAAGTTGCTAAAAAGAAGTAGTAGAACAAAACTTGAGAGAGTTCTTGCAAGTGTGTGTGAAAATTGGAAGTAAAATTTGGAAAATGAATGTGTAAAAATGAGTTAGAAATGGTGTTTATTTATAGGCTTGAAAATTTGGCTTTTAGTGAAAATATTTAGTATAAGTTAAAATGTATTAAGTCATGGATGACATATTAAATTGATTAGGTCATGGATGACATTTTACACAAATAATTGCAGATTTCTATTAGTATATACCAATAGTAAATACTTCTAGAAGCTGTGTATAATACGAATGCGAGTAGAATTCTTGAGAAAATTGAACGAAAATATGAGTATAGCTATCCTTTATATGTATTGGTATATTATAAAGTGTATTTAATACTTTTAAGAATGTATTTACACTCGTAATACATTATATGTAAATACATTTTAACATAAGTTAATTTCGTCGTTTAAATAGTAACATATATATTGTTCAAAAACTCTTTAAATTAGTAGTATGAAAATATATATATAACACTTTGTTAATATACTTAATGAGATATTTAATTATTATATTTTCAATTTAAATATATATAAATCCATATATATACACAATAATTAAACAATTAAACAACTAAATCAAGTTATGACGTTCGTGAATCGTCGAAATAAAAGGGTGACCAAAAGCTTGTGTAAAACTCTTTCCGGAGGTTCAAGACTTATTAAAATTCATTTCTTATCAAGTCAGAATTATTAAATCATGTAAATAGTATAATCAAGTAGTCGGAAAAATTCGGGTCGTTACATAATGTGCGGTAAAGTCGATATGAAAAAGTAAGCAAGTAGTAAGTTGGTCCAACGGTCCTCAACCTAAGTCAAAGGTTACTAATTCAGTAAATTGTCCCAAAAGGTTTAAAAGTAAATTGGTTAAGTCTTAAGTATCATCATTATCATCATACGTAAAAGGTAAAGTAAGTTTTCATCAAGAATAGAGATCGAAACGAATAGCTAAATTCGTACAGCCGTTACGACCTCTATAAAAACTGAAATGACGCGCGGTCAGTGGACAAGGCTCCGTTTGTGAGTCCTGTTACTGCTATTCGAAATTCAGATCCTAACTCGATGTCGTTTGACCGTGGCGACGGTCAAAGCGCGAGTAGGTCATACATTTCAGCACGTCGTTACAAAGACGTAGTGAACTTTGGAAGACTATAAATTCTAAACCGTTCATCGGATTCAGGCGAGTCTTAAACGAAAAGTTATCTACACATCCCGAAATTTCTGGAAATCAACATTCCAGAAGCTCTAGGAGGCAGATCAGACCCTGAAAAATAGAAACAAGTGCTCCGGTGGATTTCTTGGTGTTTGATGCTCATCACGGTTCTCATCCTTGATGCGTGTAAGCCTCAAGTGTACAATCTTTGATGTTTTAGCATCACTTTGACCAAGTTTCAACCATCAACACACAATGTCAAGACTAAGAAGAAATACAACTCACTTAAGAGTTTTAAAAGGATAATGAACCAATGTTACATCACGTTCTTAGTTTCAACACAAGTACAAGTTCTATTCAAGAATTAAAGCTACAAACTTTGATCCAAATCAAACAAGCAAGACCTTAAGTTATAGAACTTAGATCCTAGCTAAACATTGAAGACCTTAGACTAGAAAGTCTAGATCTTGTATTCTATATGAAACCCTAAGTTATAGAACTTAGACTTTCAACTTTTTACAAAATCTTAAGTTGTAAAACTTAGATTCTTACAAAGTAAAATAAATGTAAGCTTATGAGCTTTTGTGTAAACAAGTTAGATGACCATAAGTTACATAACTTAGATCAAACAAAATAATGAAACCCTAAGCTAGAAAGCTTAGATTCCTAGATAATACTAATGAGACTTCAAGCAAGAAAGCTTGTATCTTTGTTTCATGAAAACACTAGTTTACAAAATTAAAGTGAAACAAATTAAAGAAGATCATAAGCTAAATAACTTGATCTCTTAACAACTTTTGTATAAACCTCAAGCTAGAAAGCTTGGATTTCTAATGTTCTTGAAGATCTTTAAAGCAAAAAAGTTAGATCTTCAAGTTTCATGAAGATCATAAACACAATTTTTGATCTTTTAATAAAAATAAAGAGATATTAAGCTATAAAACTTAGATCCAACAAAGTAATGAAGATTCAAAGCTAGAAAGCTTGAATCTTTTATATTCTTGAAGATTCTCAATCAAGGTTTGAATCTACAAGATATAACAAGATCAAAAAGCTAAAAAACTTGATCTCTTGATGATGATGAGGATTTCGTGACTTAGAAAGAAAAAGAAGGAGAAATTCATGAAAAACTTACAAGTTCTTAAACTTTTTAGTGTGAGAAAGACTAGAGAGAAAATTAGAGAGAAAGTGTGTGTGTTTTTGAGAGAAAATGAAATGGAGTGTGAAATGAGGATGAAGCTTGAATTTAAAGTGGTGGTGGTGGTGTTGTGTACCCTAGGCCGATGGTCATATGGGGTGGGGATGGGGGGACCATTGTGCTTTTCGTGTGTGGTGGTACAAAGGTGGTGCTTGCATGTTGGGATCCCATGCAACATGGTGTAGGAAATGGTACACAAAAATGCTAGTATGTTGGCTTATCTTCATGGGTTTTGTCCTACATCTTAATGGATCATAAGTCCATTAAAATAGGCTAACATAATAGTCCATTAGCTAGAGTAGGGTGGGCCTAAGTCCATTAAGGTAAAAAGTCCATTAAGACTAACTAGTGTGCATTAGTAAATCACTAAGCGTAATTAAGCAACCAATAAGCCAAGTAATTGTCATTAAGAAATAACAATTAGTTTTAAGTAGTCATAATTCTCCAATTATGACAAAAGTTTAACATGTACCTAGTACGTAGCTCGTTCTAAACGACAAGTGTCACTAACGGTCATAAAAGCATTCGAGGATCAAGTTAAGTGATTAATGTAGTGACCCGAACTTTTCCATGTTTATATATATTAATTGAGATTGATATTTACATGATTAAATGTTTCCAACATGTTAAGCAATCAAACTTGTTAAGACTTGATTAATTGAAATATGTTTCATATAGACAATTGACCACCCAAGTTGACCGGCGATTCACGAACGTTAAAACTTGTAAAAACGACTTGACGATATATATATGGATATACATATGGTTAACATGAGATTATGATAAGTAAGTATCTCCATAAGTATATTAACAATGAGTTATATACATATAAACAAGACTACTAACTTAAGGATTTCGAAACGAGACATATATGTAACGATTATCGTTGTAACGACATTTAAATGTATATATATTATATTAAGATATATTAATATATCATAATATCATGATAATATAATAATTTAACATCTCATTAGATATAATAAACAATGGGTTAACAACATTAATTGAGATCGTTAACTTAAAGGTTTCAAAACAACACTTACATGTAACGACTAACGATGACTTAACGACTCCGTTAAAATGTATATACATGTAGTGTATTTAGATGTATTAAAATACTTTTGGAAGACTTCAAGACATATATCAAAACACTCATACTTAACGAAAATGGTTACAGTTACTTTCCCATTCTTTTCTTTCATCAAGAATTCTAGTCGTATTCTTACCCGTATTATACACAGCTTCAAAACGTACTTACTATGGGTATATACCAATAGGAACTAGCATGGGATTCCACTCTTGATTATGTCATGTATGACTAATCAATTTTAACTTCTACCATGAGCTAGTCAACTAACTAGAACTCCTTTTAACCCCACTCACCACTCACCAATTAACACTCATCATTCACTCCATTTCACTTCCAAATCTCTTTCTAATTCTCTCTCAACACACCCACACTATTATGAACGTATTTTTCCAGTAGTTAATCATCATCTTCATCAAAAATCACTTCAAGAATCAAGCTATAATCATCATAGGAAGAACACTTCAAGAATACTTCAAAAATCCCTTCAAGTTTACTAATTTACTTCCAAGCTTTCTAATCCATTCCAAGTAATCATCTAAGATCAAGAAACCTTTGTTATATACAGTAGGTTATCTTTCTTATTCAAGGTAATATTCATATTCAAACTTTGATTCAATTTCTATAACTATAAACTATCTTAATTCGAGCAAAAATCTTACTTGAACTTGTTTTTGTGTCATGATCCTACTTCAAGAACTTTCAAGCCATCCAAGATCCTTTGAAGCTAGATTATTTCTTGTCACTTCCAGTAGGTTTACCTACTAAACTTGAGGTAGTAATGATGTTCATAACATCATTCGATTCATATATATAAAACTATCTTATTCGAAGGTTTAAACTCGTAATCACTAGAACATAGTTTAGTTAATTCTAAACTTGTTCGCAAACAAAAGTTAATCCTTCTAACTTGACTTTTAAAATTAACTAAACACATGTTCTATATCTATATGATATGCTAACTTAATGATTTAAAACCTGGAAACACGAAAAACACCGTAAAACCGGATTTACGCCATCGTAGTAACACCGCGGGCTGTTTTGGGTTAGTTAATTAAAAACTATGATAAAATTTGATTTAAAAGTTGTTATTCTGAGAAAATGATTTTTATTATGAACATGAAACTATATCCAAAAATTATGGTTAAACTCAAAGTGGAAGTATGTTTTCTAAAATGGTCATCTAGACGTCGTTCTTTCGACTGAAATGACTACCTTTACAAAAATGACTTGTAACTTATTTTTCCGACTATAAACCTATACTTTTTCTGTTTAGATTCATAAAATACAGTTCAATATTAAACCATAGCAATTTGATTCATTCAAAACGGATTTAAAATGAAGAAGTTATGGGTAAAACAAGATTGGATAATTTTTCTCATTTTAGCTACGTGAAAATTGGTAACAAATCTATTCCAACCATAACTTAATCAACTTGTATTGTATATTATGTAATCTTGAGATACCATAGACACGTATACAATGTTTCGACCTATCATGTCGACACATCTATATATATTTCGGAACAACCATAGACACTCTATATGTGAATGTTGGAGTTAGCTATACAGGGTTGAGGTTGATTCCAAAATATATATAGTTTGAGTTGTGATCAATACTGAGATACGTATACACTGGGTCGTGGATTGATTCAAGATAATATTTATTGATTTATTTCTGTACATCTAACTGTGGACAACTAGTTGTAGGTTACTAACGAGGACAGCTGACTTAATAAACTTAAAACATCAAAATATATTAAAAGTGTTGTAAATATATTTTGAACATACTTTGATATATATGTATATATTGTTATAGGTTCGTGAATCAACCAGTGGCCAAGTCTTACTTCCCGACGAAGTAAAAATCTGTGAAAGTGAGTTATAGTCCCACTTTTAAAATCTAATATTTTTGGGATGAGAATACATGCAGGTTTTATAAATGATTTACAAAATAGACACAAGTACGTGAGACTACATTCTATGGTTGAATTATCGAAATCGAATATGCCCCGTTTTATTAAGTCTGGTAATCTAAGAATTAGGGAACAGACACCCTAATTGACGCGAATCCTAAAGATAGATCTATTGGGCTTAACAAACCCCATCCAGAGTACCGGATGCTTTAGTACTTCGAAATTTATATCATATCCGAAGGGTGTCCCGGAATGATGGGGATATTCTTATATATGCATCTTGTTAATGTCGGTTACCAGGTGTTCACCATATGAATGATTTTTATCTCTATGTATGGGATATGTATTGAAATATGAAATCTTGTGGTCTATTATTATGATTTGATATATATAGGTTAAACCTATAACTCACCAACATTTTTGTTGACGTTTTAAAGCATGTTTATTCTCAGGTGATTATTAAGAGCTTCCGCTGTCGCATACTTAAATAAGGACGAGATTTGGAGTCCATGCTTGTATGATATTGTGTAAAAACTGCATTCAAGAAACTTATTTTGTTGTAACATATTTGTATTGTAAACCATTATGTAATGGTCGTGTGTAAACAGGATATTTTAGATTATCATTATTTGATAATCTACGTAAAGCTTTTTAAACCTTTATTGATGAAATAAAGGTTATGGTTTGTTTTAAAATGAATGCAGTCTTTGAAAAACGTCTCATATAGAGGTCAAAACCTCGCAACGAAATCAATTAATATGGAACGTTTTTAATCAATAAGAACGGGAGATTTCAATTAAGCACTTAACAGCACGTTGTAAGGTATTAACGAAAGTAATTAACATGAATAATAATCCCAGAATATAATAAAGCTCAGTACGCACAAATACGCAGTTTCGTGAAAGTAAAAAGTATAAATATAAGTCAAAAAAGTCGGGTCGTTACATTACTCACCTGTTAAAGAAAATTTCGTCCCGAAATTTTAAGCTGAGGTAGACGGCAGAGTTGGGAAAAGGTTAGGATATTTCTGCATCATCTGATCCTCTCGTTCCCAAGTGAACTCGGGTCCTCGTTTAGCATTTCAACGGACTCTGACAATTGGAATCTTGTTGTGCTTCAAAGTCTTGACCTCGCGGTGTTAGTAATATATGTATATATTACCTATCATCTATATATATATATATATATATATATATATATATATATATATATATATATATATATATATATATATATATATATATATATATATATATATATATATATATATATATATATTTATATATAATGAGATAGTGAGAAGAAATGAAATCAAAAACAGTACATGAATAATTTAGCAGCCATGAATTTGGCATCTTCTACCGACAGTTTTCCACGGAGTGCTACATCGTGCTCCGTTGTTAATTAGTGGCGGATAAAAGTCTTTGGAAAAATCTCAAATTTTTAAATTAAATTTATTTAGTTATTCAGGTCATTAAATGTTTGAAACCTGTTCAAAAAGGTGTGTCTATTATTTATTTTTAGTTCCAAGTAATAAGTACGGAGTACTAAAATTCAAGTTAACAAAGTAAAAATATTTTTAACAAGTCTAATATTTACATAACTTAATTACGGACCAACGTTTATTTTTAAATTCACATAAGTTCGTATTTAGATTTTTTATTATCGATCGAATGACAATTGAGTGTTACAGTTGTTTACTATATAGTTTCGAATATATTCAATATACTTATATATATATATATATATATATATATATATATATATATATATATATATATATATACGTTTTAAATTATAATATCATATATATTATTTTATTTTACATAATTAATTCCAACAACTAAATAATATAATATTTCAACTTAAATTTCAAATTATATATATATATATATATATATATATATATATATATATATATATATATATATATATATATATACATATCTATTTACAAGTAATTGTTCGTGAATCGTCAGAATTTGTCAAAGGTTAACTGAATTCATGAAAACAGTTCAAAATTTTTGAGACTCGACATTACAGACGTTGCTTATCGTGTCAGAAATATTAATTTATATCGAGAATTGGTTTAAAATAAGTCGAAATATTTCGGGTCGTCACAGTACCTACCCGTTAAATATATTTCGTCCCTAAATTTGACAGAGATTGTCATGGTTGACATCAAGAATGTTTTCATGACGAATATGAGTTGTAAAATAGAGTTTTATTACCATTAAGTAATATGAATAAAACAATCCGATTACTCAAAGCGTATGAGAGAAGCTATTGCAAAAGAGCGAAATGAGGAAATTAAAAGTTCATCTTAACTTTTGACGTAGTCACGGTTGATTTTCGGAATTTAAAGAATTTAAAGAAAATCTTCGTAATTTATATAAAATTTGATTCTTCGGTAATTAAGAAAATTAGGATTTTCTTTGATTAAATGCGTAATCTACCTCGATTGCTATGTCTGATATTTCACTATAAATTAACCTACTTGAAGGTTTTTCGTATGCCCGAGAGACATATTTAATTAATGTGGCGAATATGTTGTGATCCAAGTCGGGTCATACCCAATAACAAACTTACCGACACCTTATTCGTATTTGATTTTAACGATTGGTTCATTGATCAAATACGCAACACTTGAACTTTAAGAAAGATGGTTTTCTTAAATATTACTTGATGTGTATATATATATATATATAAATTATGGAATAATTTATATATATTGGATTTAATTATTTATAGGTAAATAATTAATAAGTTTATGTTACATTTTATATAAATGGACTTTATATATTAAAAATGTACATAAAATTATATGGAAGTTTTATAAATTAGATTTTATAAAATCTAACTTTTATAAAAACTAATTCTTTTATAAAACATATTCTATATTACTTGTTGAGTGAGTGGCATTGGAGTCTCAAATATGCATGCATTTGACTAGCATTTTGAGTGGCTACTTGAAGGATTCCCATGTGCATATGTACTAGGACTTCTTGGAGACTCAACACACATTCAAACACATCAAAAAGACTTCAAAAAAACTGCCCAAAACTCCCATTCAGCTGCTGTTTGGCCGTGGCCTTTTGGAAGGCAAAGAGGGTTCATTTTATTTTTTTTGCAAGTTAAATTCAAGTGTGAACAAATCCTAACCAAAGTACAAGGTGTTGGTGATAAGCTTGGGGTATAACTACTTGAGGTTTCATCCATTTGAGGCTCCATTCAACATCATCATCTTCATCATTCATTACCTAGCTTGGAATAGGTATAACTTCCTTACTATCTTGTAGTTTGTAAGTATATATCACAACTTGATCCTAATTGGGTTTTAACTTTAAAAGGTTAAAGATATACAAGTTCTAAAATGGTAATTAACATGCTTCCGCTTTGATAAGATTCTTAAAAGGTTTTAAGTATTATGAACTTGTTAAAACCCAACAATGGTATCTAGAGCCGAAGTTGTTGAAATATGCTTCGAATTGTTGCTTTAAATCCCATCAACTTTGCATTCTAAGTACATGCATGAAAGAAGAATGCAAAAATTGTTGGATTTAGGTGGGTTTAAGGAGGATGCCAAATTATTGAAGGTTCAAAAGTGGGTTTGGACTCTTCCATTTGGTAATATTTTGGTTGCATGTTAATGTTCACAATCTATGCCTAGACCTTGTGTTGATTGCATGTGTGTTTGAATGATTTGTATTATTCATTTGGTATGTAATAATTAATTCATTCATTTGGTTGTAATATTTATTATTTTGGTTATGCAATTTATTTTATATTTGGCATGTAAAATAGATTAGGTTGTATTTTCATTTTTTAGAGAAAAATGTACTAGGATATATTTTTTGTAAAAGATGAAGATGCAAGATGAAGAACTCAAGAAGAAGCATTTGGATGCAAGATTGAGTGGGAGATTTTGAAATCTCTAACTTTGTGTTATAACCCCTTAACCGTGGCATTTGTTTTCGGCTAAAAAAATGCCTACCAAAATGGCTAGATTGTGAACATCTTTGTTTTGCATGCGTGGTTGTTTTAATTTCTTACATGATTGTGGATTGTATGTTTGTATGCTACAAGTTAATCACACAAGTTAACAACAAACAAAACTAAAATTTAATTGGTTAAATTAGACGTTGTTAATCACATGCAAAACGACAATTTAAAATGGTTAAATTGAAATGGCTAAAAGGACATTAATAAACGGTCATTAAGATCATGATAAGGATCATATATATATATAAAATGGTTTATATCATGTAATTGATTTAATTACAAGACATGAAAATGGTTTTTCATAAGTACCATGCACTAAATGCATGTTGGTGTATGGTATAAAAGTTTTCTCAAACTAGAATTAACGAAAACTCAAAATCCCTTTCACTAACAAGGTAAACAAGTTAAACGCCATCCTATTGTGTGACACTTAAAAGTATTAGGGAACTCATGATGGGATAAAGGTCACCTAACCATTATGAGCAAACTAATATGATTAAGGTAAATTTCGCATGCTTGTGGGATAAAGGTCACCTAACCACATGTATGTTAAATTTACAAGTCTATACAAGTAGGACGACTTGATTTGGGAATCATGAACTTAGGGTCACCGAAGCATGAGGAACAACTAGGCGTTGATGGGATAAATATGCCATGCAAAAGGATTGCATGATCCCATACTCTAGAAGTTGCAAATGGATTGCAATTGTCATTTATTGACTACCTAGCTAAAATCAAATTGCGGGATAAAGGTCACCTAACCGAAATTTGGTTTACCGTTGGATTCTAGAATTTAATAATTCAATTTGATTTAAAGGGTATTGAATGTTAAATTAAAATCGATACTTAAACGAACTTTGTTAATTTTGTAGATGGCCGCCAATAACAACAACAACATTCCAAACGCACCACTTAACCTAAACCACCTATCATTAAGGTCTCTCTTAGAGAAAGACAAACTCAACCATACCAACTTTATGGATTGGTTCCGCAATCTTCGGATTATCCTCAAACAAGAGGATAAAATGTATGTGCTTGAGGACCCCATTCCCGATCAACCGGATGAGAATGATGTGGAGGCAATGGCCTCTTACGATAAGTATTGCCACGACTCCCTTCAAGTCTCATGCTTAATGCTTGGGACTATGATACCCGAACTCCAAAAGGATTTCGAACATCATAGTGCATACGACATGATAACGCAATTGAATGAGATGTTCCTTCAACAAGCGCGTGTCGAGCGATTCGAAACGGTTCGGGCGCTACATGCTTGTCGTATGGACGATACCCAATCGGTTTCATCTTATGTACTTAAGATGAAAAGCCTTATCGATCGTGCTAACCGTCTTAACCTAAACATATCTAATGAGTTAGCCACCGATCTTATCCTTAACTCCCTATCAAAAAGGTTTGATCAATTTGTAATTAATTACAATATGAATGGGATGGATAAGAGCATAGGTGAGCTTCACGGTATGCTTAGAACGGCGGAAACTAGCATGGGTAAAAGGGCTTTACCCGTGTTAGCAATCGATCAAGGTGGATCCAAAGGTAACACCTCTAAGCCAAAGGTGGCTAAGAGAAAAGGACCCGCCCATAAAGGCAAAGGGAAGGGGAAGATGGTTACCCCAACCATCAACAAGGCTAAGAAGCAAAAGGTAGCCGAGAAGGCAAACCCTAAGGAAGACCCATGTTTCGGTTGCGGTGAGATGGGTCATTGGAAACGAAACTGTCCGGTTTATCTTAAGGAGTTGAAGGACAAGAGGGATGCAGGGCAAACCTCAGGTAATATATATATGGTATATATAGAGCTTAGTATTACTTCTTCTAATACATGGGTATTAGACACTGGATGTGGAACTCACATTTGCAATTCATTGCAGGGGTTCAAAAGAAGTAGCAAGCAAACGGGAACATCAAGTCTCTACATGGGTAATGGAGCCAAAGTGCAAGTGAAGGCTCAAGGAGACTTTGTGTTAAAGCTTCCAAGTGGTTTGGAACTTATTTTGAATGATGTTTTGTATGCACCCGACTTATGTCTAAACATTATTTCTATTTCCCGTTTGAAACAATGTGGTTTTAATCCTAATTTTGTTAATGATGATATCCACGTTTATTTAGATAATGTGTTCTATTTCAAGGCTTCACCTTCAAATGGAATTTATGAATTGGTTCATGATGACACATCATCTAGTAGCTCAATGTACCATACAAGCACCAAGAAACTCAAAAGGGATTTGAGTGATTCCTATTTATGGCATTGTCGCCTTGGTCACATAAACAAGAACCAAATGCATACACTTCAAAGGAATGGACTTTTGAAATCAAATGAAATAGATTCGTTTGAAGTATGTGAATCTTGTTTACAAGGCAAGATGACTAAAGCACCTTTCAAAGGGACCTATGAAAGGGCTAAAGATTTATTGGGATTAATACATTCGGATGTATGTGGACCCTTTAAACCCATGACTAGGAATGGTGAAAGATACTTTGTTACTTTCATTGATGACTTTAGTCGTTTCGGATATGTCTACTTATTAAGACACAAGGACGAAACGTTTGAAGCATTCAAAGAATATCAAAACGAAGTACAAAATCAACTCAATAAGACAATTAAGGTACTACGTACCGATAGAGGAGGTGAATACCTAAGCGATGCCTTCCAAGATCATCTTAGGAGTTGTGGGATTATCTCACAACTTACTCCTCCCGGAACACCCCAACTTAATGGAGTTTCCGAAAGGAGAAACCGAACCCTAATGGATATGGTTCGATCTATGATGGCAAGAAGCTCGTTACCTCTATCATTTTGGGGTTATTGTCTAAGCTCCGCGGCTCGTATTTTAAATATGGCCCCAACCAAGAAAGTGGAACGAACTCCTCACGAGATGTGGTTTGGAAAACCTCCTTCTCTATCATACTTAAAAGTATGGGGATGTGAAGCTTATCCTAAGCGTTATGTAGCTAATAAGCTACATGCTCGATCCACAAAGTGTATCTTCATAGGATATCCCAAAGATGACATGGGATATTACTTCTATGATCCATCCGAGCAAATGGTATTTGTTGCTCGGAAAGCGGAATTCCTAGAAACCAAGTTCCTTATGGAAGGTGATGGTGAAAGGAAGATAGATCTTGTAGAGGTACAAGATCAAGCCGATGATACACAATTGGTTGGCACTAGTACTCAACATGAGGATTTTGAAAATGATCAAGTGGATGATCAAGGTACACAAGACGTTCGAAGATCTAGTAGGATTAGTAATCCTCCCGAGAGATATGGGTTTCTCGTGGATGGTTGCTATACGGTTGATTTGGATGAACCGACAAACTACGAAGATGCTTTATCAAGGATTGATAAAGATAAATGGCAGGATGCCATGAACGCCGAGATGCAATCCATGTATGAAAACCAAGTGTGGGAACTTGTTGAGCAACCTCCTAGCTCTAAGCTAGTTGATTGCAAATGACTTTTCAAGAAGAAAACCGACATACATGGAAACTTGGATACATAGAAAGCTAGACTTGTAGCAAAAGGTTTCACTCAAACTCAAGGGGTTGATTATGATGAAACTTTCTCGCCAGTGGCAATGCTAAAGTCTATTAGGATATTATTTGCCATTGCTGCTCACTACGACTATGAAATATGGTAAATGGATGTCAAAACCGCTTTCCTAAATGGATATCTTATGGAAGATGTCTATATGGTCCAGCCTGAAGGTTTTGTTGATCCAAAATATCCTAAAAGGGTATGCAAGTTAAAGAAGTCAATCTACGGATTGAAACAAGCATCTAGAATGTGGAATCATCGTTTTAATGAGGAAGCCGAGAAATTTGGCTTCATTAAAAATGGTGATGAAGCTTGTGTATATAAGAAAGCTAGTGGGAGCACTATCATGTTCCTTGTACTATATGTGGATGATATATTATTATTTGGGAATGATATTACCACAATGCAAGGAGTCAAAACTTGGCTAAAGAGTTGCTTCTCCATTAAGGATCTTGGAGATGCACAATACATATTGGGGATAGGGATCTATAGGAATAGATCCAAGAGATTGATAGGTTTAAGTCAAAGTACATACATTGATAAAATCTTGAAAAGGTTCAAGATGGAAAACTCTAAGAGAGGTTTGGTACCTATTCAAAAGGGAACCGTTCTCAGTTCATCTCAGTGTCCTGCCATGAAAGATGAACAAGAGAGAATGAAGAAAGTCCCATACGCATCTGCTATTGGGTCTATCATGTATACAATGATATGTACTAGACCGGATGTGTCATTCGCTCTAAGCTTGACAAGTAGATACCAGAATAACCCAGGAAATAGTCATTGGATTGCTGTTAAAAGTATATTGAAATACCTTAGGAGGACTAAGGATATGTTTCTAATATATGGGTCAGGTGAGGTGGAACTCGCTGTAAAAGGTTACGTGGACGCGAGTTTCCAAACTGATCGAGATGACTCTCGATCACAATCCGGTTATGTCTTCATGTTAAATGGTGGTGCGGTCTCTTGGAAGAGTTCGAAACAGGAGGTTGTTGCGTTATCCACTACAGAGTCGGAGTACATTGCCGCCTCATTGGCAGCACAGGAAGCTGCATGGATGAAGAAATTCATCGACGACTTAGGAGTGGTCCCTTCCATTCAGGACCCTCTTGAGATCTTTTGTGACAACGAGGGTGCGATTGCTCAAATCAAGGAACCTCGTGCCCATCAAAAGACTCGTCACATTGAGCGGAGATTCAACTACATAAGGGATGAAATTGAAAAAGGAAAGATATGTATTCGCAAAGTTCATACAGATCATAATGTTGCGGATCCACTCACGAAGCTTTTACATGGGCCAAAACATGAGGGACATGTTTGTGCATTAGGGCTTCTATATTCTAGTGATTGGATATGATCTATTTTATGTATTGTACCGGAACGAAATTATTCAAACTCATTAATATAACTATGGTGTTAATTTATTTGAGTTATGTTCCTATTTTGCATATTTCATCCATGAATAAGCAATTATTCTA
Source organism: Rutidosis leptorrhynchoides (assembly GCF_046630445.1). NCBI lineage: Eukaryota > Viridiplantae > Streptophyta > Magnoliopsida > Asterales > Asteraceae > Rutidosis > Rutidosis leptorrhynchoides. Next base: position 400,716,473 of record NC_092333.1, read on the forward strand.
AATTTCTGTAGTCGATCACATTTGTGGGAACAAGTGTGAGGTTTAGACTATTATGAACTCGGATTGGTATACATTCATAGGTTGAATGTGGGGCAAGGTTGCAACCAAGGTTCATAGATATTTGTGGGAAACAAATATTGGAAGACCCGCTCTCAAGAATTACTGTATAGAGCCTTTGTGGTTGATCACATGTAATCTTGAGTAAAGGCGAATATCATTGTATCCTCTGACCTGAGATACATATTGGGTTCGGATATTCACCAAGTACTGTTCCTTGATTCTTTCCTTCGCTATTCTGAAACATGGTAGTACATAAGGAAGAACTCAGGTATATTACAAAGTGTATATCTAGGACGTATGTAGTCAAGATGGAATTTGTCCCTCTTATTCGTTGAGAGTCAGATGTCTAAGGCCTGAAAAGTTAAATCTATAAGAGAGTGATCACTCTGTATCTCTTGGATTTAACATGACATCTAGGATAAAAGGATATATTGAAAGATTCACCTACATATATCAGTTCGAGTAGGGAGCTCGAAAGGGATGATGTTATTGAATGGCACAAAGTCATAACATATTAGGGGTGATGGACGGTGTGTTAGGCTGTATCCATCACTTGCATTAATTTCTTATGTTTCTCGTGCAAGTGGGAGATTGAAGGTTTTTCGTATGCCCGAGAGACATATTTAATTAATGTGGCGAATATGTTGTGATCCAAGTCGGGTCATACCCAATAACAAACTTACCGACACCTTATTCGTATTTGATTTTAACGATTGGTTCATTGATCAAATACGCAACACTTGAACTTTAAGAAAGATGGTTTTCTTAAATATTACTTGATGTGTATATATATATATAAATTATGGAATAATTTATATATATTGGATTTAATTATTTATAGGTAAATAATTAATAAGTTTATGTTACATTTTATATAAATGGACTTTATATATTAAAAATGTACATAAAATTATATGGAAGTTTTATAAATTAGATTTTATAAAATCTAACTTTTATAAAAACTAATTCTTTTATAAAACATATTCTATATTACTTGTTGAGTGAGTGGCATTGGAGTCTCAAATATGCATGCATTTGACTAGCATTTTGAGTGGCTACTTGAAGGATTCCCATGTGCATATGTACTAGGACTTCTTGGAGACTCAACACACATTCAAACACATCAAAAAGACTTCAAAAAAACTGCCCAAAACTCCCATTCAGCTGCTGTTTGGCCGTGGCCTTTTGGAAGGCAAAGAGGGTTCATTTTATTTTTTTTGCAAGTTAAATTCAAGTGTGAACAAATCCTAACCAAAGTACAAGGTGTTGGTGATAAGCTTGGGGTATAACTACTTGAGGTTTCATCCATTTGAGGCTCCATTCAACATCATCATCTTCATCATTCATTACCTAGCTTGGAATAGGTATAACTTCCTTACTATCTTGTAGTTTGTAAGTATATATCACAACTTGATCCTAATTGGGTTTTAACTTTAAAAGGTTAAAGATATACAAGTTCTAAAATGGTAATTAACATGCTTCCGCTTTGATAAGATTCTTAAAAGGTTTTAAGTATTATGAACTTGTTAAAACCCAACACTACTCTGTTCCATTAATTTTCACCACTCCTATACTTTCTTTCTCAATTCATATTTCCAAAACATTTTGAAAATGCTAAATCCAGTTCTGATCCTTGATGTTTTTCTGACTATCGCTTCTGTCATTCTTTTTTTTCATTTATCACCGGAGGAATCTGTTTACTTCTACTACCACCTTGGGGTTATAGTGTTTTTAATTCTCCCGTGTCTTTATGTTGTTATACGCATTGATATACACGGTTTGTAATTTATGTGTTGTTGTCGGGCTTTATATTTTCCCTTATATTCCGGAGTTCCATGCTTTTGTTTTCTTCCCGACTTTAAGTAAAGCGATTATGACGTCTCAGATTCGTAGTTTAAATCTTTGAATTTCGAATGAATATAACTAATGTTCTAAGAAATAAATTGTGATATCACGATTTGATTTGTTAAATTACTAGAATCACGAAGGATAGAACTATCAAGAATATATTTTTTTGATATGTTCAGAGGTTAAGTGGAATGAAAAAGTTATATAACATGGCACATGATGACGGTATGATCTGTGAATCATCACGTTCCATTAGAAATTCAGCATGACTTACTGTAATATAACCACGTTGGCCTGACGTCATTATATTATACTAACTCATGCTTCAATTCTTAACACTTCTCCAGAAATCATTCATAATTTAAACTTAAAGGTTATAGAATTTTTGAAACTAAAACAGTTTCTTTTATGACGTAATACAGATAGCACGAAGAGATAAATAATTTCGGACAAGAATAGTTACGGAGATATCTTCAGAAATATCGAAAATATTTATACTGAAAAGTACGATGATATCTTAGAATTTTAAAATATCTAGAATCAAAGGATGATAAAAAAAAGAAAAAAAATTCTGCAAGGATTTAAATAAGTAAAGAACAAGGTATTCGCTAAGGATTTCATCAGATATTGAATCATCTGGATTCTTAATGTACAGGTTTAGTCCTTGTGATTTGTCCACAATCTCCTTCATAGTTTGCTCAATCTGTTTTTCAGTTCCAAATCTGAGATTTTTCAACACACCATTCTTTATTTATAAAGCTTCTGGCCACTAAGACCATCTATAGCTTTTGCTGCTTCATCAGCTGAATCATTGGTATCAATCTGAAGTGTTTCAAGAATTTTGAAGGGTTAAACACAGATTGTAATCGTCAATATACATATGATGTTTGAGATGAAATCAAGTGGCAAACTTGAAAAAATGTTTAGTCTAATATGTTATAATCAATATATTAATACCTTTTAATTGTCCAATGTTAGTAGTCCAAATAGTCCAACAGTTTAATATATAATCTTAGAATAATCAAGACGTATTGTATACGTATTGCCTAAGACTCAATCGTGACCCATTGTACAATTATTGTCTTAGAATTAATCTATACATATTGTGTACATGTGCCTACGATTTATCTGACGTATTGCATATCTATTGTCTTAACTAACCAAGATTATATTATATTGTCTCAGGTTTAACTAAGACTAGTATATTATAAGGAAATAGTCATAACAGATATATGAACAGTTAGCTAGGATATTGTTAGCGTGGATTCTTAACAAAATTTTACATACATAATTAGTTTGTTTCTAATAAATTTTATTTTGTCCAATATTTTCTTCATTATGCCACCTATTAAAACTTGACTTGGATTCTGATCGGTCAAAATTCGAATATGAAATTGAATTTGAATGAAAATGGTTATTCTTTAGTGAACATATACGTGTATCTATGGTTATAAGTAGGATAGTAAATGATTGTTGAATCAGAATTGAGGAATGTACAGTGTAACATATTAATGTGAAATCTAAATATTTCTAGGGTATTACCTACCAGTTAAAATATTTCCATAATTAACAGTTTGTACAAAAGAATTTTTAATTAAAATTTTTATGAAAATATACTTACATATATATTTTCTTCAGATGTAATCATGGATTTAATGAGTTAATATGATATTAATCTCATCTGATTTACGGTTAAAACTAGAACAAATAATCTCTAAAACATTAGAGATTACATAATCGCCATGTAGAACGAAGATAAATGATGTAGAACGAAAATTATACTCGAGGTACATATTGTGATGTTGAGACGTGTGTTGTTGGTGGTACTGGTGCGGTTGTAGAAGGCGTAAGTCTATCTTCCGAATTGCGTACTATACTTTCCAGGGACTCCATTCTTCCTTCAAGTCTAGCACGAAGCTGTAGTGACCCGAACTTTTCCATGTTTATATATATTAAGTGAGATTGATATTTACATGATTAAATGTTTCCAACATGTTAAGCAATCAAACTTGTTAAGACTTGATTAATTGAAATATGTTTCATATAGACAATTGACCACCCAAGTTGACCGGTGATTCACGAACGTTAAAACTTGTAAAAACTATATGATGACATATATATGGATATATATATATATATATATATATATATATATATATATATATATATATATATATATATATATATATATATATATATATATATATATATATATATATAGTTAACATGATACTATGATAAGTAAACATATCATTAAGTATATTAACAATGAACTACATATGTAAAAGCAAGACTACTAACTTAATGATTTTTAAACGAGACATATATGTAACGATTATCGTTGTAAAGACATTTAATGTATATATATATATATATATATCATATTAAGAGATATTCATACATGATAATATCATGATAATATAATAATTTAAAATCTCATTTGATATTATAAACATTGGGTTAACAACATTTAACAAGATCGTTAACCTAAAGGTTTCAAAACAACACTTACATGTAACGACTAACGATGACTTAACGACTCAGTTAAAATGTATATACATGTAGTGTTTTAATATGTATTTATAAACTTTTGAAAGACTTCAATACACTTATCAAAATACTTCTACTTAACAAAAATGCTTACAATTACATCCTCGTTCAGTTTCATCAACAATTCTACTCGTATGCACCCGTATTCGTATTCGTACAATACACAGCTTTTAGATGTATGTACTATTGGTATATACACTCCAATGATCAGCTCTTAGCAGCCCATGTGAGTCACCTAACACATGTGGGAACCATCATTTGGCAACTAGCATGAAATATCTCATAAAATTACAAAAATATGAGTAATCATTCATGACTTATTTACATGAAAACAAAATTATATATCCTTTATATCTAATCCATACACCAACGACCAAAAATACCTACAAACACTTTCATTCTTCAATTTTCTTCATCTAATTGATCTCTCTCAAGTTCTATCTTCAAGTTCTAAGTGTTCTTCATATATTCTACAAGTTCTAGTTACATAAAATCAAGAATACTTTCAAGTTTGCTAGCTCACTTCCAATCTTGTAAGGTGATCATCCAACCTTAAGAAATCTTTATTTATTACAGTAGGTTATCATTCTAATACAAGGTAATAATCATATTCAAACTTTGGTTCAATTTCTATAACTATAACAATCTTATTTCAAGTGATGATCTTACTTGAACTTGTTTTCGTGTCATGATTCTGCTTCAAGAACTTCGAGCCATCCAAGGATCCGTTGAAGCTAGATCCATTTTTCTCTTTTCCAGTAGGTTTATCCAAGTAACTTAAGGTAGTAATGATGTTCATAACATCATTCAATTCATACATATAAAGCTATCTTATTCGAAGGTTTAAACTTGTAATCACTAGAACATAGTTTAGTTAATTCTAAACTTGTTCGCAAACAAAAGTTAATCCTTCTAACTTGACTTTTAAAATCAACTAAACACATGTTCTATATCTATATGATATGCTAACTTAATGATTTAAAACCTGGAAACACGAAAAACACCGAAAAACCGGATTTACGCCGTCGTAGTAACACCGCGGGCTGTTTTGGGTTAGTTAATTAAAAACTATGATAAACTTTGATTTAAAATTTGTTATTCTGAGAAAATGATTGTTATTATGAACATGAAACTATATCCAAAAATTATGGTTAAACTCAAAGTGGAAGTATGTTTTCTAAAATGGTCATCTAGACGTCGTTCTTTCGACTGAAATGACTACCTTTACAAAAACGACTTGTAACTTATTTTTCCGACTATAAACCTATACTTTTTCTGTTTAGATTCATAAAATAGAGTTCAATATGAAACCATAGCAATTTGATTCACTCAAAACGGATTTAAAATGAAGAAGTTATGGGTAAAACAAGATTGGATAATTTTTCTCATTTTAGCTACGTGAAAATTGGTAACAAATCTATTCCAACCATAACTTAATCAACTTGTATTGTATATTATGTAATCTTGAGATACCATAGACACGTATACAATGTTTCGACCTATCATGTCGACACATCTATATATATTTCGGAACAACCATAGACACTCTATATGTGAATGTTGGAGTTAGCTATACAGGGTTGAGGTTGATTCCAAAATATATATAGTTTGAGTTGTGATCAATACTGAGATACGTATATACTGGGTCGTGGATTGATTCAAGATAATATTTATCAATTTATTTCTGTACATCTAATTGTGGACAACTAGTTGTAGGTTACTAACGAGGACAGCTGACTTAATAAACTTAAAACATCAAAATATATTAAAAGTGTTGTAAATATATTTTGAACATACTTTGATATATATGTATATATTGTTATAGGTTCGTGAATCAACCAGTGGCCAAGTCTTACTTCCCGATGAAGTAAAAATCTGTGAAAGTGAGTTATAGTCCCACTTTTAAAATCTAATATTTTTGGGATGAGAATACATGCAGGTTTTATAAATGATTTACAAAATAGACACAAGTACGTGAAACTACATTCTATGGTTGAATTATCGAAATCGAATATGCTCCTTTTTATTAAGTCTGGTAATCTAAGAATTAGGGAACAGACACCCTAATTGACGCGAATCCTAAAGATAGATCTATTGGGCCTAACAAACCCCATCCAAAGTACCGGATGCTTTAGTACTTTGAAATTTATATCATATCCGAAGGGTGTCCCGGAATGATGGGGATATTATTATATATGCATCTTGTTAATGTCGGTTACCAGGTGTTCACCATATGAATGATTTTTATCTCTATGTATGGGATGTGTATTGAAATATGAAATCTTGTGGTCTATTATTATGATTTGATATATATAGGTTAAACCTATAACTCACCAACATTTTTGTTGACGTTTTAAGCATGTTTATTCTCAGGTAATTATTAAGAGCTTCCGCTGTCGCATACTTAAATAAGGACGAGATTTGGAGTCCATGCTTGTATGATATTGTGTAAAAACTGCATTCAAGAAACTTATTTTGTTGTAACATATTTGTATTGTAAACCATTATGTAATAGTCGTGTGTAAACAGGATATTTTAGATTATCATTATTTGATAATCTACGTAAAGCTTTTTAAACCTTTATTGATGAAATAAAGGTTATGGTTTGTTTTAAAATGAATGCAGTCTTTGAAAAACGTCTCATATAGAGGTCAAAACCTCGCAACGAAATCAATTAATATGGAACGTTTTTAATCAATAAGAACGGGATATTTCAGTTGGTATCCGAGCGTTGGTCTTAGAGAACCAGAATTTTGCATTAGTATGTCTTATCGAGTTTGTTAGGATGCATTAGTGAGTCTGGACTTCGACAGTGTTTACTTGAAAAATGATTGCTTAACAAATTTTGTTGGAAACTATATATTTTTAACATGTGAATATTATGTGATATATTAATCTCTTAACGCGTTTGATATTATGTGATAGATGTCTACCTCTAGAACAAGTCCCATTGACTCACCTAATAATAATGAAGAGTCAAATGTAAATTGGAATGATTCGTGGACTGATTCACAAGTTCCCGAAGAGGAACCGGAAGAAGAGTCGGAACCGGAAGAAGAATCGGAACCGGAAGAAGAATCGGAACCGGATGAAGAAATAGAACCGGTGGGGGAAATAATAAAACGGTTAAGTAAAAGAAAATCCTCAATCAACCGACCAAGGTTAATTATGGTCAATGGTGTTTCCGCCAAGGAAGCAAAATATTGGAAGGATTACCAATTCTCCGATGAATCGGATTCCGACGAGAATTCCGATGATGTTATAGAAATTACCCCAACTGAATTTAAAAAGGCAAAAGAAAATAATAAGGGAAAGGGCATAAAAATAGAGAAATCTAATTCCAACCCCGATGAACTTTATATGTATCGTCAACCCCCGAAGTCCTTAAGTTGTAACAATGACCCGGGAACCTCTAAACCACCAGGTTTTTCTAAACCAATGTGGAAAATGACGGCTCGTATTAGGGGAACATCATATATCCCTAGAAACTTGGCAAAACGATCCAAAACTGAAGAAAAAGAAACAAGCGAGTCGGAATAAGATAGTTGTATTCGTGTGGTGTAATATATGTAATATAGTGTGCTTATGCTTTATGATATATGTAAAAATTGCTTGTATTAATAAGTATTTTTTTTATGAATCTCACTCTTGTCTATTTTACAGTATAAAAACACAAAATGGATAGACAACCCAATATTTTAAGAGACCTACCCGGAGACATGGTTGATGAAATCTTGTCCAGAGTCGGTCAGAATTCTTCGGCACAACTATTTAAGGTGAGATCAGTTTGTAAGACATTCGAAGAACGTTCCAAGAATGCCTTGGTTTATAAAAGGCTTTCGTTCGAAAGATGGGGGATATCACATTGGGAAATCCATAAGTTACGATGTGTTTACTTTGACGTATATATTGCGGGGAACCCAAATGCTATTTTACGCAATGGGTTAAGAAATTATTTTGACTCAATATATCCGAATATTGGACTTCGTGATTTAGAAAAGCGGCTAACATGCAACATAAAGAAGCATGTTATGCTTACGGATTAGTAATGTTCGCTTCTCACCAAAGTGAGAACAAGAACATCGGGCTACAACTATTAAACAAAATGTTCCCACAAGTGACGGAGTCGGTAATTGGGGTAAGAAATGAGGTTTTTAGATTGTTACGGGACTGTTGGACATTACGTAACCCTCGTCCCTTTGACGACGTTACAACATGCTGTCTTATCAACGACCATAACGCTTATGTTCCACAAGACCAAGGATGGGAAGTAATCCTAGTAAAACCAGAATGCATGACTTGTTTCTGGACGTATGAATTACGTGTCTTTATTGCCTTTGCTGAACGACTTGTGTACTAGCTAGAATTATCTTCACAACCATCTTGTATCAAATTTATTGTGTGCTATATTTCATGCTATATGTAAAATAAGCGGTATTGTAAGTTTGTAAAATATTGTGTAAAAGTTTGAACGCGAAATATTATTATAATTAGTTTTTCATATAGAATTGTAGTAGTTGAATTGTATATTAGCTACTAAGTATGAACTTAACGGGTAGGTACTACCCGAATTTAAACTTATAAAACGCTAATATGAAGAAAAAGCTTTTATAAATGAGTTCATATTATGCTACGAAATACTATTAACTACTCTTAATATTCTGTATGATTAACTTGTTCCATTTGATTATTTTGAAGGAAATGGCACCGACTACTCGACACACCGTGAATATGAATGAAGAGGAATTCCGTACTTTTCTAGCTTCAAACATAGCCGCAGTACAGGCTGCGCTACATACCAACAATAACCTTGGATCTAGCAGTACAGGAAATCGTGTAGGATGCAACTACAAAGAATTCACTGCCTGCAAACCTTTAGAATTTGATGGAACTGAAGGACCGATCGGATTGAAACGGTGGACCGAGAAGGTCGAATCGGTGTTTGCCATAAGTAAGTGTACTGAAGAGGACAAAGTGAAGTACGCTACGCATACCTTCACAGGTTCTGCGTTAACATGGTGGAATACCTATCTAGAGCAAGTGGGACAAGACGATGCGTACGCACTACCGTAGTCAGCATTCAGGCACTTGATGAACGAGAAGTACCGTCCCAGAACCGAGGTCAATAAGCTCAAGACAGAACTTAGAGGGTTACGAACCCAAGGATTTGATATTACCACGTACGAAAGACGATTCACAGAATTGTGCCTATTGTGTCCGGGAGCATTCGAAGATGAGGAAGAGAAGATCGACGCGTTTGTGAAAGGATTACCGGAAAGAATCCAAGAAGATATAAGTTCACACGAGCCCGCCTCCATACAACAGGCATGTAGAATGGCTCACAAACTAGTGAACCAGATTGAAGAAAGAATTAAAGAACAGACTGCTGAAGAGGCCAATGTGAAGCAAGTCAAAAGAAAGTGGGAGGAAAACGGTGATAAGAATCACCAATACAACAACAACAGCAATTACAACAATAATCGCAACAATTATCCCAACAATCGCAACATCAATCGCAACTACAACAAACGGCCCAACAACAACAACAACAACAGCAACTATAACAATCATCCCAACAACAATAATAACCGCAACAACAACAACAACAATCAGAAGCAGCTATGCCAAAGGTGTGAAAAGTATCACTCGGGGTTCTGCACCAAATTTTGCAACAAGTGTAAAAGAAATGGTCATAGCGCGGTGAAGTGTGAGGTCTACGGACCAGGGGTTAACAGAACGAAAGGAACAAATGGTGTCGGAACGAGTAATGACGGAGCAAGTAATGTCGGAGCAAGTTATGCCAATGTAGTTTGTTATAAATGTGGAAAACCGGGCCACATTATTAGAAATTGCCCGAACCAGGAGAACACGAATGGACAAGGCCGCGGAAGAGTTTTCAATATTAATGCGGCAGAGGCACAGGAAGACCCGGAGCTTGTTACGAGTACGTTTCTTATTGACAATAAATCTGCTTATGTTTTATTTGATTCGGGTGCGGATAGAAGCTATATGAGTAGAGATTTGTGTGCTAAATTAAGTTGTCCATTGACACCTTTGGATAGTAAATTTTTACTCGAATTAGCAAATGGTAAATTAATTTCAGCAGATAATATATGTCGAAATCGAGAAATTAAACTGGTTAGCGAAACATTTAAGATTGATTTGATACCAGTAGAGTTAGGGAGTTTTGATGTGATAATCGTATGGACTGGTTGAAAGAAGTGAAAGCAGAGATCGTTTGTTACAAAAATGCAATTCGCATTATACGAGAAAAAGGAAAACCCTTAATGGTGTACGGAGAAAACGGCAACACGAAGCTACATCTTATTAGTAATTTGAAGGCACAAAAACTAATAAGAAAAGGTTGCTATGCTGTTCTAGCACACGTCGAGAAAGTACAAACTGAATAAAAGAGCATCAATGATGTTCCCATTGCAAAAGAATTTCCCGATGTATTTCCGAAAGAATTACCGGGATTACCCCCACATCGATCCGTTGAATTTCAAATAGATCTAGTACGAGGAGCTGCACCAATAGCTCGTGCTCCTTATAGACTCGCACCCGGTGATATGAAAGAACTGCAAAGCCAACTGCAAGAACTATTAGAACGTGGTTTCATTCGACCAAGCACATCACCATGGGGAGCTCCTGTTTTATTTGTCAAGAAGAAGGATGGTACATTTAGGTTGTGTATTGACTACAGAGAGTTGAACAAACTTACCATCAAAAACCGTTATCCACTGCCGAGAATTGACGACTTATTTGATCAACTACAAGGCTCGTCGGTTTATTCGAAGATCGATTTACGTTCTGGATATCATCAAATGCGAGTAAAGGAGGATGATATTCCAAAAACTGCTTTTAGGACGCGTTATGGTCATTACGAGTTTATGGTTATGCCGTTTGGATTGACTAACGCACCAGCTGTGTTCATGGACCTTATGAACCGAGTGTGTGGGTCATACCTTGACAAGTTTGTCATTGTTTTCATTGATGACATACTTATTTACTCAAAGAATGATCAAGAGCATGAAGAACATTTGAGAAAAGTGCTAGAAGTATTGAGGAAAGAAAAACTGTACGCTAAGTTTTCAAAGTGTGCATTTTGGTTGGAAGAAGTTCGATTCCTCGGTCACATAGTGAACAAAGAAGGTATCCAGGTAGACCCGGCAAAGATCGAAACTGTTGAAAAGTGGGAAACCCCAAAAACTCCGAAGCATATACACCAGTTTTTAGGACTAGCTGGTTACTACAGAAGGTTCATCCAAGACTTTTCCAGAATAGCAAAACCCTTGACTGCATTAACGCATAAAGGGAAGAAATTTGAATGGAATGATGAACAAGAGAAAGCGTTTCAGTTATTGAAGAAAAAGCTAACTACGGCACCTATATTGTCATTGCCTGAAGGGAATGATGATTTTGTGATTTATTGTGACGCATCAAAGCAAGGTCTCGGTTGTGTATTAATGCAACGAACGAAGGTGATTGCTTATGCGTCTAGACAATTGAAGATTCACGAACAAAATTATACGACGCATGATTTGGAATTAGGAGCGGTTGTTTTTGCATTAAAGACTTGGAGGCACTACTTATATGGGGTCAAAAGTATTATATATACCGACCACAAAAGTCTTCAACACATATTTAATCAGAAACAACTGAATATGAGGCAGCGTAGGTGGATTGAATTATTGAATGATTACGACTTTGAGATTCGTTACCACCCGGGGAAGGCAAATGTGGTAGCCGATGCCTTGAGCAGGAAGGACAGAGAACTCATTCGAGTAAAATCTATGAATATAATGATTCATAATAACCTTACTACTCAAATAAAGGAGGCGCAACAAGGAGTTTTAAAAGAGGGAAATTTAAAGGATGAAATACCCAAAGGATCGGAGAAGCATCTTAATATTCAGGAAGACGGAACCCGGTATAGGGCTGAAAGGATTTGGGTACCAAAATTTGGAGATATGAGAGAAATGGTACTTAGAGAAGCTCATAAAACCAGATACTCAATACATCCTGGAACGGGGAAGATGTACAAGGATCTCAAGAAACATTTTTGGTGGCCGGGTATGAAAGTCGATGTTGCTAAATACGTAGGAGAATGTTTGACGTGTTCTAAGGTCAAAGCTGAGCATCAGAAACCATCAGGTCTACTTCAACAACCCGAAATCCCGGAATGGAAATGGGAAAACATTACCATGGATTTCATCACTAAATTGCCAAGGACTGCAAGTGGTTTTGATACTATTTGGGTAATAGTTGATCGTCTCACCAAATATGCACATTTCCTGCCAATAAGAGAAGATGACAAGATGGAGAAGTTAGCACGACTGTATTTAAAGGAAGTCGTCTCCAGACATAGAATACCAATCTCTATTATCTCTGATAAGGATGGCAGATTTATTTCAAGATTCTGGCAGACATTACAGCAAGCATTGGGAACTCGTCTAGACATGAGTACTGCCTATCATCCACAAACTGATGGGCAGAGCGAAAGGATGATACAAACACTTGAAGACATGCTACGAGCATGTGTTATTGATTTCGGAAACAGTTGGGATCGACATCTACCGTTAGCAGAATTTTCCTACAACAACAGCTACCATTCAAGCATTGAGATGGCGCCGTTTGAAGCACTTTATGGTAGAAAGTGCAGGTCTCCGATTTGTTGGAGTGAAGTGGGGGATAGACAGATTAAGGGTCCGGAGATTATACAAAAACTACCGAGTAGATCATCCAAATTCAACAACGGTTGAAAACCGCCCAAAGTCGACAAAAGAGCTACGCTGACATTAAAAGAAAATATATAGAATTTGAAATTGGAGAGATGGTCATGCTTAAAGTTGCACCTTGGAAAGGCGTTGTTCGATTTGGTAAACGAGGGAAATTAAATCCAAGGTATATTGGACCATTCAAGATTATTGATCGTGTCGGACCAGTAGCTTACCGACTTGAGTTACCTCAACAACTCGCGACTGTACATAACACTTTCCACGTCTCAAATTTGAAGAAATGTTTTACTAAAGAAGATCTCACTATTCCGTTAGATGAAATCCAAATCAACGAAAAACTTCAATTCATCGAAGAACCCGTCGAAATAATGGATCGTGAGGTTAAAAGACTTAAGCAAAACAAGATACCAATTGTTAAGGTGCGATGGAATGCTCGTAGAGGACCCGAGTTCACCTGGGAGCATGAAGATTAGATGAAGAAGAAATACCCACATCTATTTCCAGAAGATTCGTCAACACCTTCAACAGCTTAAAATTTCGGGACGAAATTTATTTAACGGGTAGGTACTGTAGTGACCCGAACTTTTCCATGTTTATATATATTAATTGAGATTGATATTTACATGATTAAATGTTTCCAACATGTTAAGCAATCAAACTTGTTAAGACTTGATTAATTGAAATATGTTTCATATAGACAATTGACCACCCAAGTTGACCGGTGATTCACGAACGTTAAAACTTGTAAAAACTATATGATGACATATATATGGATATATATATAGTTAACATGATACTATGATAAGTAAACATATCATTAAGTATATTAACAATGAACTACATATGTAAAAACAAGACTACTAACTTAATGATTTTTAAACGAGACATATATGTAACGATTATCGTTGTAAAGACATTTAATGTATATATATCATATTAAGAAATATTCATACATGATAATATCATGATAATATAATAATTTAAAATCTCATTTTATATTATAAACATTGGGTTAACAACATTTAACAAGATCGTTAACCTAAAGGTTTCAAAACAACACTTACATGTAACGACTAACGATGACTTAACGACTCAGTTAAAATGTATATACATGTAGTGTTTTAATATGTATTTATACACTTTTGAAAGACTTCAATACACTTATCAAAATACTTCTACTTAACAAAAATGCTTACAATTACATCCTCGTTCAGTTTCATCAACAATTCTACTCGTATGCACCCGTATTCATACTCGTACAATACACAGCTTTTAGATGTATGTACTATTAGTATATACACTCCAATGATCAGCTATTAGCAGCCCATGTGAGTCACCTAACACATGTGGGAACCATCATTTGGCAACTAGCATGAAATATCTCATAAAATTACAAAAATATGAGTAATCAATCATGACTTATTTACATGAAAACAAAATTACATATCCTTTATATCTAATCCATACACCAACGACCAAAAACACCTACAAACACTTTCATTCTTCAATTTTCTTCATCTAATTGATCTCTCTCAAGTTCTATCTTCAAGTTCTAAGTGTTCTTCATATATTCTACAAGTTCTAGTTACATAAAATCAAGAATACTTTCAAGTTTGCTAGCTCACTTCCAATCTTGTAAGGTGATCATCCAACCTTAAGAAATCTTTGTTTATTACATTAGGTTATCATTCTAATACAAGGTAATAATCATATTCAAACTTTGGTTCAATTTCTATAACTATAACAATCTTATTTCAAGTGATGATCTTACTTGAACTTGTTTTCGTGTCATGATTCTGCTTCAAGAACTTCGAGCCATCCAAGGATCCGTTGAAGCTAGATCCATTTTTCTTTTTTCCAGTAGGTTTATCCAAGGAACTTAAGGTAGTGATGATGTTCATAACATCATTCGATTCATACATATAAAGCTATCTTATTCGAAGGTTTAAACTTGTAATCACTAGAACATAGTTTAGTTAATTCTAAACTTGTTCGCAAACAAAAGTTAATCCTTCTAACTTGACTTTTAAAATCAACTAAACACATGTTCTATATCTATATGATATGCTAACTTAATGATTTAAAACCTGGAAACACGAAAAACACCGAAAAACCGGATTTACGCCGTCGTAGTAACACCGCGGGCTGTTTTGGGTTAGTTAATTAAAAACTATGATAAACTTTGATTTAAAAGTTGTTATTCTGAGAAAATGATTGTTATTATGAACATGAAACTATATCCAAAAATTATGGTTAAACTCAAAGTGGAAGTATGTTTTCTAAAATGGTCATCTAGACGTCGTTCTTTCGACTGAAATGACTACCTTTACAAAAATGACTTGTAACTTATTTTTCCGACTATAAACCTATACTTTTTCTGTTTAGATTCATAAAATAGAGTTCAATATGAAACCATAGCAATTTGATTCACTCAAAACGGATTTAAAATGAAGAAGTTATGGGTAAAACAAGATTGGATAATTTTTCTCATTTTAGCTACGTGAAAATTGGTAACAAATCTATTCCAACCATAACTTAATCAACTTGTATTGTATATTATGTAATCTTGAGATACCATAGACACGTATACAATATTTCAACCTATCATGTCGACACATCTATATATATTTCGGAACAACCATAGACACTCTATATGTGAATGTTGGAGTTAGCTATACAGTGTTGAGGTTGATTCCAAAATATATATAGTTTGAGTTGTGATCAATACTGAGATACGTATACACTGGGTCGTGGATTGATTCAAGATAATATTTATCGATTTATTTCTGTACATCTAACTGTGGACAACTAGTTGTAGGTTACTAACGAGGACAGCTGACTTAATAAACTTAAAACATCAAAATATATTAAAAGTGTTGTAAATATATTTTGAACATACTTTGATATATATGTATATATTGTTATAGGTTCGTGAATCAACCAGTGGCCAAGTCTTACTTCCCGACGAAGTAAAAAATCTGTGAAAGTGAGTTATAGTCCCACTTTTAAAATCTAATATTTTTGGGATGAGAATACATGCAGGTTTTATAAATGATTTACAAAATAGACACAAGTACGTGAAACTACATTCTATGGTTGAATTATCGAAATCGAATATGCCCCTTTTTATTAAGTCTGGTAATCTAAGAATTAGGGAACAGACACCCTAATTGACGCGAATCCTAAAGATAGATCTATTGGGCCTAACAAACCCCATCCAAAGTACCGGATGCTTTAGTACTTCGAAATTTATATCATATCCGAAGGGTGTCCCGGAATGATGGGGATATTCTTATATATGCATCTTGTTAATGTCGGTTACCAGGTGTTCACCATATGAATGATTTTTATCTCTATGTATGGGATGTGTATTGAAATATGAAATCTTGTGGTCTATTATTATGATTTGATATATATTGGTTAAACCTATAACTCACCAACATTTTTGTTGACGTTTTAAGCATGTTTATTCTTAGGTGATTATTAAGAGCTTCCGCTGTCGCATACTTAAATAAGGACGAGATTTGGAGTCCATGCTTGTATGATATTGTGTAAAAACTGCATTCAAAAAACTTATTTTGTTGTAACATATTTGTATTGTAAACCATTATGTAATGGTCGTGTGTAAACAGGATATTTTAGATTATCATTATTTGATAATCTATGTAAAGCTTTTTAAACCTTTATTGATGAAATAAAGGTTATGGTTTGTTTTAAAATGAATGCAATCTTTGAAAAACGTCTCATATAGAGGTCAAAACCTCGCAACGAAATCAATTAATATGGAACATTTTTAATCAATAAGAACGGGACATTTCAGAAGCTCCCTGACTTCTTCCACTAATCCTACTTAATTAGTAGTCGGGAATAGAGGTTAAATCACGAACATAATTCTATGAATGCATTCTTCGAGGCGGAATATTCTGGCAAAGAGTGTGAAAATGAAGTTGCGAATTGGTTGACCGGTGAGTGCGTCAAGTTCTCCGATGTCGGGAGGTAAATTTGGTTCGCGGTAGGGTTCTCCCTCTTCATTTCTCCAGCGAGTGAGTATGTCTTAAACCCATCCCCATCTCCTCCATAAAGAAGTGTAGTCAACCAGTTGGGGCAATTCGGTCACACTACCTTTAGAGTCTTCAGAATCGCCTTCGGAACTATAGGAACTCGAACTTTGTACATGATTCATCTTACACGGTCAGCTAAAGGATTTTTGATATAAACTGATTTTCGGATATCGGATGATATTCTATTTACATAGAATACCTATATATAGTACAGAAGATCCCGTAGATTACGGAGGGACTTTCGGAAGCTGTTAGGCAAAGTTTATAGTAACAGATACGCTATGAATTTTATCTATACACTATCTATGCAGTAAATGCAGTAAAACGTGTCTAGACTTAAGAATGATAAACAGGTAATTTCTGACATGAAATGATAAGCAAAACTTTTGACATGCAGACACGGTCGAAGTCCAGACTTACTAAAGCATCTTAACAACTATTAGTTAGACACACTAATGCAAGACCTGGTTCGCTAAGACTAACGCTCTGATACCAACTGTAAAGGCCCGTCCAAATCCACCTGGACGAAGTCTTCAACATCTGGTCCCATTGCAAGGTACTGACCTTTATATGATACGTTTTACAAACATTGCATTCTTTTAAAAGACAAACTCACTTCAAAATATAACCTTTTGATACAAACTATGTTTCTCGATATGAATGACTAATCTGTCATAACAGTCTTTTTGAAATCAAACGACTTGAATGCAACGTCTTTTGAAATATGCATGAACGACTCCGAGTAACATCTTTAAAATGAGCAAATGCACAGCGGAAGATTTCTTTAATACCTAATGAAAGGACCCGTCCTAATCCATCCGGACTAAGTCCATATCGATTATAAATGATTCACAACAGTTGATTACATCGCGAGGTATTTGACCTCTATATGATACATTTTACAAACATTGCATTCGTTTTTGAAAAGACAAACTTTCATTTCAACGAAAGCTGACGGCATGCATACCATTTTATAATATATCTAACTATAATTGATTTAATAATAATCTTGATGATCTCAACAACTCTAATGCAATGTCTTTTGAAATATGTCATGAATGACTCCAAGTAATATCTTTAAAATGAGCAATTACACAGCGGAAGATTTCTTTCGTACCTGAGAATAAACATGCTTTAAAGTGTCAACCAAAAGGTTGGTGAGTTCATTAGTTTAACATAAATGATCATTTCATAATATTAATAGACCACAAGATTTCATATTTCCATTTCTCGTAAACATACATCTCATGCATAGAGACAAAATATCATTCATATGGATTGAACACTTGGTAACCGACATTCACATTATGCATATAAGAATATCCCCATCATTCCGGGATCCTCCTTCGGACATGATATAAATTTCGAAGTACTAAAGCATCCGGTACTTTGGATGGGGCTTGTTGGGCCCGATAGATCTATCTTTAGAGTTCGCGTCAATTAGGGTTTCTGTTCCTAAATTCTTAGATTACCAGACTTAATAAAAAGGGGCATATTCGATTTCGATAATTCAACCATAGAATGTAGTTTCACATACTTGTGTCTATTTCGTAAAACATTTATAAAAGCATTTCATGTATTCGCAGTTCAAAATGTATATCAAAAGCATTTAATAAAGCAGTTGTAAAAGTAGCGCATGTATTCTCAGTCCCAAAAATGTAAAGAGTAAAAGGGAATCAAATGAAACTCACCTAATGTATTTTGTAGTAAAAATACACATGACGACATTGAACAATTGTAGGGTTGACCTCGGATTCACGAACCTCAATGTATCAAGTTAAAAATAAGTAAACGCTCCGGCCCGGGCTCGAACTCGAGACCTCTCGCTTAATGCAATCACCCCTAAACCATCCAAGTAAAATTGTTATTCTGATTTAACTTATACCAAATTTCTTTTAACCTTTACTTTTCTGTTCTCCTCTTCTTCTCTTTTTTTTTTCTAAAAAGAAATGCCACAGCAGGGGCTTGAACCCTCGATCTTTCGTTCATACAGACACCCTTCAACCATCATGCTGTTTCCATTTTTCTGATCTGACTCCATAATGCATAAATATACCCTATATCTAATTGTTCCCTTTTTCTTCTTCTTTTTCCTATCAAAACCCATTTGCAACATCATCATCATAAATCAATCTGATAGTGCTCCAAATGAACATATATTTAGTAGCAATATCGTTCCAATATGTAAAGTTTTTAAATGTAATTTCCTTATTTTTAGTTGTAATAGTTAAATAAATAAGTGCGAAGACGAAAGACGCAAATCGCTCGAAAATGAAGATTTAAAGACAAAAACAAAGATTTGAAAGACCAAAACGTCCAAAAAGCTCAAATGTACAAGATACAATTCAAAAGGTTCAATTTATTGATGAGAAACGTCTAAAAATGACAAGATACAATTCAAAAGGTTCAATTTATTGATGAGAAACGTCTAAAAATGTACAAGATACAATTCAAAAGGTTCAATTTGCCATAGTTATTTTTATTTCTAGAATTTTTAGGTTTGCCGTAAAATCCCTTAAGTGTTTATTCCTTAGACTAAGATTTATGTGCTTTAGAATTTTGCGACGCCGTTTTTCGCGCTACTTTCTTATTTTTATTTTTCGACGCCTATTTTTCGACCTTTTATTTTTCGACCTTTTTCGACGCGTTTTTTTTTCTTTCTTATTTCTCGCTATTCTAGTTTTAGTATAAGATTTTTATTCTACTTCTTATCTAAATTTCTTAAAATTACGAAAATTTATTTTAAGTGGTTAAATTGATAGACATCAAAATTTTCTGGTTCGTAGTAATAGTTGGATTTGTACGTGGACCGGGTTATTGGAGCCAAACAGTACTCAATTATATTGAGACCAAACGAATCCTGCCCCTCTGCTGCATCTTTTGGCTATTCGAAACGTGGGCAAAATCAGAAAAGTCTATTAATTGGATAACTTATATAATTTTTCTTTCATTTTAAAAACTAATAGGATATTCAGTGAATGCACCTAGTAAAACGTTCACCACCTTTCATACGTTCACCACCTATAACTCGATCAAGACATCTAGCCAATATTGTCGCCGTTGATTTTTCTTTAGAATCATCATCTAGTCGACCAAGAACTCCAACTCAAATTTCCGATAATCCATCTTTTGAACCCGACCTCACAATTGAGAATCCGGAGAATATTCAGGGACAATTCCAAGATCCAGAACCACTAATCATTCCTCCTGAACCACAAACCATTAAATCAGAATCTTCTAGTGATTCGTATTCAACAAATTCAATTATGGAAAATCTGGAACCTCTAAGTATGGAAGACCGAATGAGAGCCACACGCACGGGCCAAGGTCACGCCATTATTAAGCCAGACATTAATGCGCCAGATTATGAAATCAAAGGACAAATCCTACACATGGTAACTAATCAGTGCCAATATAGTGGTGCGCCGAAGGAAGATCCAAACGAACATCTTCGTACGTTTAATAGGATCTGTACACTATTCAAAATCCGAGAAGTTGAGGATGAACAGATCTATCTCATGTTGTTTCCCTGGACTTTAAAGGGAGAAGCCAAAGATTGGTTAGAATCGTTACCTGAAGGGGCGATTGACACATGGGATGTTTTAGTTGAGAAATTTCTTAAAAGATTCTTTCCGGCATCTAAAGCCGTGAGACTTCAAGGAGAAATTGTTACGTTCACACAAAAGTCAAATGAAACTCTATATGAGGCGTGGACAAGATTTGGAAAGTTGTTGAGAGGATGTCCTCAACACGGTTTAGACACTTATCAAATAGTACAAATATTCTACCAAGGTGTCAACGTTGCTACACGAAAAGACATCGACATAACAGCTGGTGGTTCCATTATGAAGAAAACCGCAACTGAAGCTTACAAAATTATTGATAACACAGCCTCCCACTCTCATGAGTGGCACCAAGAGAAAGATATATATCGTTCATCTAAAGCGGCTAGAGCCGATTCTAGCCATAACTTTGATTCCGTTTCCGCAAAAATAGATGCTTTCGAGAGACGAATGGAAAAGATGAATAAAGATATTCACGCAATACGAATCAGTTGTGAGCAATGCGGTGGACCACACTTAATGAAAGACTGTCACATTGAACAAACGATGGAACAACGTGAGAATGTTGTCTACATGAACCAAAGGCTGGAAAATAGTTATCAGAATAATTATCAACCGCCAAGGCCAAACTTCAATCGAAATCAAAACATTCTTTACAATCCAAAAGGACCCGACAATAACTCGTATAACCAACAAGGTCCGAATAACCAACCAACTCAAAACAACACTTTCAATCAACAAAGACCTGGCTTGTATAAACCACCACAACAAACCGACGAGAAGAAGTCAAATCTGGAAGAAGTGGTATTTAAGCTAGTTGAATCTCAAACACAATTTATTGAAACTCAAACCCAAACGAATGAGAGGTTTGATCAGTCATTTAGAACTCAACAAGCTTCCATTTTGAATCTAGAAAAACAAGTAGGTACTCTTGTTAGATTGATGAGTGAAAGGGAACAAGGAAAGCTACCGAGTAATAATGAAGTAAATCCTCGGAATGAAAATGTTAACATGATATCAACAAATTCTGAAAAACCAATACCAGAAGATGGGAAAGTTTTAGATGTAAGTAACAATGAAGAAGTTACACCACCACTACCACCCGAGTATGTAAAGCCAGTGGTGGCACCATACAGACCACCCATCCCGTTTCCAAGAAAAGGAGTTGAGTATGAGCAAGTAATAGGTAATAAAGTTTGTGATACCTCTGGAAAGAAGAAGAAGAAGAATAAAAAAGTGCAAGAAACAAAAACAGTAGAAGTGAACCCGGTGAAGACAGTTCCACCAAATCCTCCACCTAGGGTAGGTGATCCGGGTGAATTTATTGTTCCTTGTCTACTTAGTGACTGTGTCATGTATGATGCACTAGCAGATTTAGGTTCAAGTGTGAGTGTTATGCCTCTTTCATTATATAAGAGATTAGGTGTAGGTGAGTTAACTCCAACGGATATGAGTGTTCGACTCCTTGATCAAACCATTAAGCACCCAGTTGGAATTGCTGACAACCTACCCGTTCAAGTAGGTAATTTAACCTTTCTAGTCGAATTCATTGTCATTGACATAGAAGAGGACTCAAACGTTCCTCTAATTTTAGGTCGACCATTCTTAGCGTCCACCGGGGCGTTATTTGATGTAAGAAAGGGTATAATGACACTTAGTAATGATGAGAAATCGATCACCTTTATGATTCGACAGTCTAAATATCCACAAACCAAAACCGTTGAACCGACAAAAACGATTGGTAAGAACCATGTTGTTTTACCAACTCCAACGGTAATGCTTAACAATAATAGAACGCCTAAGTATGGGGAAAATGAAGTAACACCTAGTGATGACTTGATAATAAAGAACCCCATAGTTGATACGAAATTAAATAACCCCGTTATTAACAGTTCAATGAAGAAACTTTTTAAACGGGTTATTGATGCTAAAAGTAAGGGAAACTTTAAGTTATATAACCGGTTAGTATCCAATCTGTCGCCTAAAGAAAAGGCGAAGCTAGTTGAATTTGTGGATATTACGGAAAAAGCTGGTCACTGGCTTAAAGCAAAAGTCACAGATATGCAAGTTGATTATGGTCCAAGAGAAATTGACGATGAAGTTAATCACAATTTCGACACCACATCTACCTAAGTGTGAGGAGATTCAAATATTCTAAAAAGAAAATGCTGTTTGGAGTTAGTTGTTCTGTTCTCGTGTAGTTCCGAGAATGGAATTCGATTGATCTTTTCCGCTAGCAGACACTAAAGAACTAGTTTTCTCCCCCCATTCTGATTTTTTTTTTATTTTGTAGGTTTTATATGAAATTAATATGCTTTTTAAATTTAAGTTTTGTGTGAATTTAAAAACAAAATTTACTTTATTTCATTAAGTAAAAAAATGATTTCTAAAATTCATCGTGAGTTAAAGATTAGGTAGTTGAACCGAAATTACTTTAACCGAGGGCGGGACGAGAAATTTTGTTATCATTATTTTTAATTTAATTGATTTAAAGTATGCCAAAAAAAAATATTAGATTTTATAAATTTTTGAACGTGGGGTAATATACCCAACTTCAAAATTATGTATGTTTGTATTTTATGTTATATACAAAACAGGGTAAAATAACGCACTTTCAAAGACTGTCATTAAGTTCAGAAAAAGGTACTAATTTTGACGACAAGAAACAAAATATCAAATGTGAAATAACAACAATATGTTTGCAAACTCGGTATTTTTAATCATTTTTCTACACTAATCACCCTCATGAATTTAAATTTTTACTGATTTCTTGCAAATGAGGGCATTGCAAGATCTCAAGTGTGGGGAAGGGTTATAAATTCTTTCGGGTTTAAACTTGTTTTAATTGCCAAATTTTGTGAAAATTTGAAAAAAATTTCAACTAAATGAATTCAAAATCATGTTTATACATATTTATGAACGATAAAACTAGGTGTTAATGCCGAAATTATTGTTACCTCGAGGACATAAATTGAGAAACAACCCAAAACGCTTGAATTCATTTAAAATGGGATAGAAGAGAATAAAAAGGCAAAGAAAAGAATAAATAAAAGCTAAGTGTGGGGAGAATGTACCAAGTTATTCAATTAAAAACTATCTATCACATTTTTGTATAAGAATTATTGCAGGTACTTTTGCTTTGGACGATGAATCAATTCCATCATTAAAAGGAAGTAAAGTCTTCCGAAAAAGACACGCGCTTCTTGATTTAGGTCATGAAGTTGTCGTCCAGACCAGCTGTAGGTTGACGAAAAATCTAGAAAAGTCATCTCTAAAATCAGCAGGAAATCCACGGACCTCAGCATCAAACAGGGTCGCCATGTGGTCAGATTTATCCTAACCATGAGAAGGATTTATCTCGCATAATGGGGGGGCACCGTGCAAATTAGCTTGATAAGACTAATGAATCAAATCCCCAGAAAGGATAATCTCCTTAAAGATCAAAAATCAGCTTTTAAGACTGATATTACTCAATCCTAGAGATTGACCTTAAAGATTGAGAATTACAAACTCATAGAATTCAATGATATCTAAACTCGAGCTTGAACGAGAAAATATTTTGATCAAAAATAAAACCGATTTGTTTTCTGAAAACCTATTTTCAATGCGTTCATTACCATTGAACGTAAAATCCTGAGAATTCATTGGAATTCATTAGGTCACCTGAACCAAATCGGGTGTCAACCGTAAGAACGGTGGTTGCATAGCATGGTCGGAGACAGGACCTTGTGTCAAACCGACAAATTATAAGGGTGAGCTTTACTATTGCTCCTACAAAGGATAGTAAAAGCATCCGACACGTTTTTGGACCATAATTAAAAGCATGTCACGGGACATTGCCTTAACAGTTTCTTGTTCATCGCTTTCCTTTACAACCGGACGGTAGTTTGCCGAAAGGTAATATACGGGACAAGTAAACTGGACGTGTTGCTTTCCTAATACAAGGTTAGCAAGTGGGTAACACAAAACCACAAGTGTTGAGCTAAAATTTTCAAATCTGAAACCCACACAACCCACAAAAATATTTTGCAAACACCGGTGAAGGGTTATTCCGGAAAACTTATCTAGAGTAAAAGCTAGATTAAATTTTCAAAAAGATCAAATGTTTTCATAAAGATCCAATTTCCTTAAGGATCTACATTTTCATAGTCATGTGGGACTGTAAACCACCTTTCAAATGTGCACTTTGCTTTGGAAACCGAAAGTAAATCGGCTATTTGATTGCAAGTGTCGTTGACCTAAACCCGAGGCAACTGTGGATGACACACCCACCTTTAACCATCATTACTGTCATTGTTTATACCGCTATATCAAAATCACTGATGTACAAAATGTGATGAATAAAAAAGTGATTCATGTATGTTTTTATTTCAAGTTCTGTATTGCTTGAGGACAAGCAACGCTCAAGTGTGGGGATATTTGATAGTGCTCCAAATGAACATATATTTAGTAGCAATATTGTTCCAATATGTAAAGTTTTTAAATGTAATTTCCTTATTTTTAGTTGTAATAGTTAAATAAATAAGTGCGAAGACGAAAGACGCAAATCGCTCGAAAATGAAGATTTAAAGACAAAAACAAAGATTTGAAAGACCAAAACGTCCAAAAAGCTCAAATGTACAAGATACAATTCAAAAGGTTCAATTTATTGATGAGAAACGTCTAAAAATGACAAGAGTACAAGTTACAAAACGCAAAGTACAAGATATTAAATTATACGAAAGGACGTTCGAAAATCCGGAACCGGTACCCGAGCCAACTATCAACGCTCGACGCAACGGAGCTGAAAGTACAAGTCAACTATGCACAAGAATATAATATAATATTTAAATAATTCATAATAAGAATAATAATAAATAATAAAAAGTTGTTAATTGAGCATAGTTAAGGGGTCATAAGTGAAAATTTTAAATCAACATTTGCCTATAAAATGGAATTCACGTAGTAATGAAAAAGAACACCTTCACTTCATTTTTCTTTCTTTCCCTCTGTAAGAATATATATATTTATATTTATAATATTAAGTTTAATTTAAGTTTAATAATAATTGGGTTATTGTAAGAAATATTTTACGGGTTTTAAAGTCGAAACTCTGCCCGTGTAACGCTACGCGATTAATCACCACTGTAAGCTATGTTCTTCCTTTTTAAATTAATGTATTGTAACTAAGTTATTATTATGCTTATTTGAGCCGAAGTAATCGTGATGTTGGGCTAAAATATTAAGAAGGGGTTATTGAACTTTGGACCATAATTAAGGTTTGGGCAAAAGACCGACACTTGTGGAAATTGAACTATTGACTATTAATAGATGGGGGGTATTGTCTAATTGAGTGACAACTCATTGGAGTCTGTCGAACCTATCTTCAAATTAATTAACCTAATAATTAATAATGATTATGGTTGTCCTATTTAGTGATGTTCATATGGAATCTGTTATAATCATTTAATTAATCAATTGGGTTGGGTAATTGATTATTCATTCTGATCAAGTGGATGAATTAATATTCATAAACTAATTAAAACAGGGGTGGATTACATACAGTGATAACTGGTGTAATTGTTGACAGAAGTGATAACTGCGTCACAGTTTAAATCCTTAATCAGTTGGAATATTTGACTTCGGGTATAAGGGTAATTTGACGAGGATACTCGCACTTTATATTTATGACCGATGGACTATTATGGATAAAAACCAGATAGACGTATCAAATAAACCAGGACAAAGGACAATTAACCCATGGTAATAAATTAAAATCAACACGTCAAACATCATGATTAAGGAAGTTTAAATAAGCATAATTCTTTTATTATATTTCTTATCGTATCTTTATTTACTGTCATTTTATTACTCGCAATTTTATTTACTGTCATTTTATTTATTGTCATTATTTTACGCACTTTAATTATCGTCATTTATCTTTACGCTTAAAATATAGAATCGACAAACCGGTCATTAAACGGTAAAACCCCCCTTTTTTATAATAATATTACTACTTATATAATTATATATATTTTGTATAAATATAGTTAAAAATATAGTAAGTATCACCAGCTCCCTGTGGAACGAACCGGACTTGCTAAAAACTACACTACTCTACGATTAGGTACACTGCCTATAATGTTGTAGCAAGGTTTAGGTATATCCCATCCGTAAATTAATAAAACTTGTGTCATATTTTGTAGTATTTTGTATTAAAAATAATACTATTTCGTACCCTCACGCTACATCATCACAATCCATGTATCAGCTATATCATTATCAATCATCATCTATACGATCATAATCATCATCTAATCACCTCATCATCATAAACATAATCGTATCATCATCATCCTGATTATCATATCGCTAATCAATCATCATCTTTAACGAATCATAATCATTATCTTTGTTGTTTATCATTGTCATCATTATATTATATCTAAACATACACCCTTATATAAGTTATCATCATAGTAGTAACACGTCACCATTATCATCTCGTTCATAATCATCATCCTAAACATCACTATCCTTAATCAACATCTTATGATATCATTATCTACCTCGTACAAGAAGCAGAATTGGCAGTTAGGATAGCCAAATCTTTACGGCCCAAACTAAAAGTCCATGGTGGAAATACAGTTGGCCCGTTACAAAAGGAGTCCAACACAAGTAGACTGCAAAGATTTCAATCGTTCTAGCTAGTTTGAAGTTCTAGTTTACAAGTCTAATTCAGTAATAAGTGGTATTTGAATTTAATAAAAGTTTTTGGTTATAAGTGGAATAATAGGGTCCACGTTCAATTCCCATATGGATTTAATCATCGACAGTTTGTAGTTGGTGGGGTTTGTGTGGAACAAAACAACATATAACAACATTTATTTATTCGATTATTCCTTTTTGATCACGCCTATCCTCCGCAACTAACTGGTTTCTGTTGTAGAGATAAAAGATAATGGGTAGATAAAGCTAAAGGGTTGTACGTGGTTTTTGTCTTGGTTCAAGTAGGAAAAGCATAGATTAATTTAAATAAACTAGGGATTGGTTGATATATACTTGGAATTCAATGGTGCGTCCCTAGCTGTCTCCCTTCCACTTTTCCTTTTGGATCGTGAAAGAAAAGGATAATATAGATCCTTGCTTTAATGGGTAAAATTGTTTCAAGACCCACTTCTTTGTTTGCCACCTTCTCACTCAAATGATTAATTAATTCAAAAATGATTATAAAATGCCATGTATTCTATAATCAAGTTGGCAAGTGAGTGTGTGTTGTTTTACCACTCGAAACAGAAACAGAAATAGGAGTAAAAAAAATGGTGATTGATTGTTTACATGTAATCATATATGTATGTTTAAAGATAGGAAGAGGTGGTTCCAAGTGGGGGTTTCATGGGTGGTTTGTTGGGCTTGATGGTAACAGAAACAAAATACATCAAACAACAAGAGAAATTTCAAGGGTTGGAAATGGTTGTTTGTTGTGCTTGATAAAAAAAAATAAATAGCCGTGACAATTTGCAGGTTGTATAAACAAGAAGCATAAATCGTTTTGTAACTGTTAAGTGGTGATGTGTGGTTTGTTTGTAGTGATCATGGGTTTGATAATGCAAGAAGAGGAAAGAAAATGAAGTGAAAAGTTGATTGTGGTTCAATGTGTCTCCCATTTGAAGGTGATCACTAGTGGTGTGGTCCTTGTAGAAGATGAACCGAAAAGAAAAAAAAAACAGTAGATATGAATTAGATTGACGAGGTTGAAGAAGGTGTTTGTTTGAATTAATTTGAAACATGAAGAATATAAGTATAGCAATAGTTGCAAGTGGTGATCGATAGTTGTTTGTGATTTGATAAAAGTGGTAGTAAGTTGAATGTGTTAATATCTTGAGAGATTCGTTTGTTTTGTAGCAATTTGGATTGAAAGGAAATAATCTCCCATCGTACAGAAATTTGAAATAAAAAAAATAAAGTCTGAACATGATTTACACTGATTTGTACTAAGGATTCGGTTGTTTAACACTTTAAAAGATTCAAACAAAAATCAAATACAGTGGTTGATTAAGATGTGAAACAGAATTTGATCCTCTATGCATATATACGAAATTATGAATATTTTAGATGTACATACCAGCATTTATATGTATATATTTATATACTTTATGTATCTGTATATGTATTTAGGTATATCAGTACTTGTATAAGTGTATATCGCTTATTTCTATATCTGTGTATTAATTTTTATAAATAAAACATAATAATGTTAATTGTACATGTAATAATTTTTATATTAATTTCGTTAATAATAGTGAAACTAATAATAATAATATTATTAATAATAACTAGTCAAAGACCCGCGAAATATATATATTTCTACTAGTACATATTTAATTATGTTTTAGATAGCAAGTAACATAAATATATTAATTATATATATTGAAACAATAATCTCAGATTACATCTTTAATACTTTGTTACCGTTGACAAATTATGTTTAAAGTCATTATCATTCAATATACTCCCAATAATTAATTAAACATTTTTAAATAACAGTTTTTAGATTATCTTAAGTTATATTTCATAATAATTAAATCGCATAATAGTTTAATTTATAATATATTTATTTACATATATTCTTATTTATATATATACATTTCTATTTACAATTAAAGGTTCGTGAATCGTCGAGAGCAGTCGAAGGTAAATGAACTCATGAACACAGTTCAAAGTTTTTGAGATTTTAATATTACAGACTTTGCTTATCGTGTCGAAATCATATAAAGATTAAGTATAAATTTGGTCGGAAATTTTCGGGTCGTCACAGTACCTACCCGTTAAAGAAATTTCGTCCCAAAATTTGAGTGTGGTTGTCATGGTTAACAACAAATATGTTTTCATGATGAATATGAGTTGATAAAATAGAATCTTATCATCATTGAGTAATACAGATAAAACAATTCGATTATTTGAAGCGTACGAGTGAAACTATCACAAAAGAGAGAAATGAATAAATACATGTTTGACTTAACCGGTGACGTAGTCACGGATGATCTCCGGAATTCAGGGGATTTAAAAAAAAATCTTCATAATAAGATTTGATTCTTCAGTAATTAAGAAATTAAGATCTTCTTCGGTTAAATGATAGGATCTGTTTTGATTGTATTGTCGAATATCTCACTATAAATCTACTCTCTTTGTTTCCTTTAAAATTTGGAGTTCCATCCTTTTGTTGTCCCTTCTCGACTTCAAGTCAAGCGAATAATGGTTCAAAATTTATAGATATAGAGTTTCGAATGATTATAATGTTCTAAGCAAAAAGAATGAAATCACACGATTTGATTTGTCAATTTTTCAGAATCACTGAGAATAGAACTATCAAGAATATATTTTCTTGATATGTTCAGAAGTTAAGTAGAATGAAAGAGTTTTGTAACATGGCACGTGATGACGTTAGGATCTATGAATCATCATGTCCCATTAGAAACTCAGCATGACTTACTGTAATATAATCACGTTGATCAAGTGTCATTATATTATACTACCTCATGCATCAGTTCCACAACATTACTTCAATAACATTCATATTTTAAGCTCGAAAGTTTACAGAATATAGAAACTAACAATTTCTATATGATGTAATACTGATAGCATGAAGAGATTAATGATTTCAGATAAGAATAATTATAAAAATATCTCCAGAAATATGGAGGATATTTATAATGAAAGATACGATAATATCTCGGAATATCTAAGATCAGAGGATGATAGAAACTATTGTCTGTAAGGGTTTAGAGTAAGGAGCAAGATATTCATTAAAGACTTTAGCAGACATTGAATCATTTGAATTCTTTGAAGTCAAACTTATTCTTTGTGATTTGTCCACGGCTTTCTTCATAGTTTCGCATAATTTGCTTTTCGGTACTAAATTTTCTATTGAATGTTTCCAATATAATGATACATAGGAAGCACGAGGAGGTATATAATTTCGGACGGGAATATTTATGAAAATATCCTCAAAAATATCGAAGATATTGATGATGATATTTTGGAATTTCTAAGTTCGATGGTTGATGGAGAAAGATTTTTCCGCAAGATTTTAACATGACTTCGGAGCAAGATATTCTCTAAAGATTTCAACGGATCCAGAATTATCTGGAATCTTTGAATATAGGGTATGGTCTTTGTATTTGTCCTTGATCTCCCTCATGGTTAACTCTAGCCGTTTTCCAGTTCCAACGTTTCTGAGCTTTTCCAACATATTATTCTTTATCATCAAACTTCCGATGACTAAGGTCGTTTACGGTTGCCTATAGTTTCTGCTGCTTCATTCAGCTTTTTCAACATTCAGAGTGTCAATTCGTAAACTGGGTGCCTTTTCAAAATTTCAGAATGGAAGATCATAGTTCTAAGAGATAAATGTTATATGGATACATATAACTGTTGTTGTGGAAACGTTGCGAGACTCACAATATAGAATTGCTGATTTTCGGTAATTGGTATGGCAATTCTTGTTACAAGATGCGGATAAGTACATGATGAGACTTCAATAGATAAATATAGTAATTTATCGGAGAGATTTAAACCAAGGAGCAACGAGGTTGCTGGTTACTTTACTGCTAATACGGTGGAATATAAACGGTTCTCCGGTAACGATGACGAAAGGAAAACTTATATATCGAGGTTATAATAAGGCTAATTCGAATGAAAGTCGAAGTTGATTTGCTGGAGCTGTGACAAAATTGGCTAATTTGAAAAAGGACTGCAATGTTATTTTCGGTAATAACAATGCCAAAGGAGCTAGCACATATACATGGTAAACGTTTACTCAGGTTCCGAGTGTTTTCAGGTGCATAACTATATGCACAAATCTTTTCTCTTGTAGATGAAGTGCGGTTGGTTCATCCTCTCGATTGAGGTGTTTTCAAGAATCATGAAAAGTTTGAACGGAGATTGTAATTGTCAAGATACAAATGAAATCAAGTGGCAAACTTGAAGTATTGTTTAGTTTCATAAGTTATAATCAATATTTTAATTCATTTTAATTGTCCACTGTTGGTAGTCTTCAGTTGATTAGTCCACAGTTAGTTAGGAACAGGTAGCTAGGATTTTGTCAGCGTGAATTCTTAACAAAATTTCTCATAGTTAATTTGTTTGTTTCTATCAAATTTTATTCCATCAAATGTTTTCTTCATTATGCCACTTGTTGGATTCTGATAAATCAAAATCCCAATATGAAATTGGATGAAACGGTTATTCTGTGGTGAACGGATACGTATATCAGTGGATGTAAGTAGGATTGTAAATGACTGTTGAATCAGATTCGAAGAACGTACAATGTAACTTATTAATGTGAAATTTAAATAATCCTCGGGTATTACCTACCCGTTAAAATATTTTCACCATTAACAGTTTATACAAGAGAATTTTTAATTACAATCTTTATGAAGACATATATACATATATATTTTCTTCAGATGTATTCATGGATTTAATGAGTTAATATGATATTAAACTCATTTGCTTTTCGGTTGGAACTAGAATAAATAATCTCTAAAACTTTAGAGATTACATATTCGCCATGTCGAACGAAGATAAATGATGTAGAACGATTCGTAGAACAATAATTATATTCGAGGTACAAAATGAGATGTCGAGGCATGGATTGTTGATGGTACTGGTGTTGTTACTGATGGTTCTGTTGATGCCGGTGATGTTGCTGAAGCTGGTAAGTTTTGCACCATGTTCTCCAAATTGATTACTCGAGCGCGAAGCTCGTTGACATCTTCGATTACCCCGGGATGATTGTCGGTAGGAACTAGCGAATGAATAAGGTTTAGAATCTGAGTTATGATATAGTCGTGGCGAGATATTTGGGAAATGAGGGTGAAAGGGTGTTACGAACAGGTTCACCGGTAAGTGCTTCAGGTTCTTCGCCAATAGGGCAATGCGGCGGATGGAAAGGATTACCTTCTTCTTGTTTCCAATGATTGAGAAGGCTACGAACCCATCCCCAATTCATCCAGAATAGATGATGACTGATTGGTTGATCCATTCCGGTCACACTGCTTTCGGAGCTTGAGTGGGATTCCATTTCGGAATCCGAGTGACTTGAACTAATGACGAATTCCATTTCATACGATTGAATAAAGAATTTTGAGATATGAAATGATTTTCTGGCTAATGGATGATATTCATAATTACATAGAATACCCATATATATAGAACAAAAGGTTTCGTAGATTACGGTGGAATTTACGGGATACGCCAGGTAAGGTTTACAGTAACAGATACGCTAAGATATGAATCTTGTCTATACACTATTCATGCAATCAATGCAGCAAGACGTGTCTAGACTAAGAATGATAAGCAGATAACTTTCGGCACAAAATGATAAGCAAAACTTTTTGACATGCAGACCAGGTCGAAGTCCAGACTCACTAATGCATCCTAACGACTACTAATTAGACACACTAATGCAAGACCTGGTTCGCTACGACCACCGCTCTGATACCAACTGAAAGGACCCGTCCTAATCCATCCGGACTAAGTCCATATCGATTATAAACGATTCACAATAGTTGATTACATCGCGAGGTATTTGACCTCTATATGATACATTTTACAAACATTGCATTCGTTTTTGAAAAGACAAACTTTCATTTCAACGAAAGTTGACGGCATGCATACCATTTTATAATATATCTAACTATAACTGATTTAATAATAATCTTGATGATCTCAACGACTCTAATGCAACGTCTTTTGAAATATGTCATGAATGACTCCAAGTAATATCTTTAAAATGAGCAATTACACAGCGGAAGATTTCTTTCGTACCTGAGAATAAACATGCTTTAAAGTGTCAACCAAAAGGTTGGTGAGTTCATTAGTTTAACATAAATGATCATTTCATAATATTAATAGAGTTCATTAGTTTAACATAAATGATCATTTCATAATATTAATAGACCACAAGATTTCATATTTCCATTTCTCGTAAACATACGTCCCATGCATAGAGACAAAATATCATTCATATGGATTGAACACCTGGTAACCGACATTCACATTATGCATATAAGAATATCCCCATCATTCCGGGATCCTCCTTCGAACATGATATAAATTTCGAAGTACTAAAGAATCCAGTACTTTGGATGGGGCTTGTTGGGCCCGATAGATCTATCTTTAGAGTTCGCGTCAATTAGGGTTTCTGTTCCCAAATTCTTAGATTACCAGACTTAATAAAAAGGGGCATATTCGATTTCGATAATTCAACCATAGAATGTAGTTTCACATACTTGTGTCTATTTCATAAAACATTTATAAAAAGCATTTCATGTATTCGCAGTTCAAAATGTATATCAAAAGCATTTAATAAAGCAGTTGTAAAAGTAGCGCATGTATTCTCAGTCCCAAAAATGTAAAGAGTAAAAGGGAATCAAATGAAACTCACCTAATGTATTTTGTAGTAAAAATACACATGACGACATTGAACAATTGTAGGGTTGACCTCGAATTCACGAACCTCAATGTATCAAGTTAAAAATAAGTAAACGCTCCAGCCCGGGCTCGAACTCGAGACCTCTCGCTTAATGCAATCACCCCTAAACCATCCAAGTAAAATTATTATTCTGATTTAACTTATACCAAATTTCTTTTAACCTTTACTTTTCTGTTCTCCTCTTCTTCTCTTTTTTTTTTCTAAAAAGAAATGCCACAGCAGGGGCTTGAACCCTCGATCTTTCGTTCATACAGACACCCTTCAACCATCATGCTGTTTCCATTTTTATGATCTGACTCCATAATGCATAAATATACCCTATATCTAATTGTTCCCTTTTTCTTCTTCTTTTTCCTATCAAAACCCATTTGCAACATCATCATCATAAATCAATCCATGTATCAGCTATATCATTATCAATCATCATCTATACGATCATAATCTTCATCTAATCACCTCATCATCATAAACATAATCGTATCATCATCATCCTGATTATCATACCGCTAATCAATCATCATCTTTAACGAATCATAATCATTATCTTTGTTGTTTATCATTGTCATCATTATATTATATCTAAACATACACCCTTATATAAGTTATCATCATAGTAGTAACACGTCACCATTATCATCTCGTTCATAATCATCATCCTAAACATCACTATCCTTAATCAACATCTTATGATATCATTATCTACCTCGTACAAGAAGCAGAATTGGCAGTTAGGATAGCCAAATCTTTACGGCCCAAACTAAAAGTCCATGGTGGAAATACAGTTGGCCCGTTACAAAAGGAGTCCAACACAAGTAGACTGCAAAGATTTCAATCGTTCTAGCTAGTTTGAAGTTCTAGTTTACAAGTCTAATTCAGTAATAAGTGGTATTTGAATTTAATAAAAGTTTTCGGTTATAAGTGGAATAATAGGGTCCACGTTAAATTCCCATATGGATTTAATCATCGACAGTTTGTAGTTGGTGGGGTTTGTGTGGAACAAAACAACATATAACAACATTTATTTATTCGATTATTCCTTTTTGATCACGCCTATCCTCCGCAACTAACTGGTTTCTGTTGTAGAGATAAAAGATAATGGGTAGATAAAGCTAAAGGGTTGTACGTAGTTTTTGTCTTGGTTCAAGTAGGAAAAGCATAGATTAATTTAAATAAACTAGGGATTGGTTGATATATACTTGGAATTCAATGGTGCGTCCCTAGCTGTCTCCCTTCCACTTTTCCTTTTGGATCGTGAAAGAAAAGGATAATATAGATCCTTGCTTTAATGGGTAAAATTGTTTCAAGACCCACTTCTTTGTTTGCCACCTTCTCACTCAAATGATTAATTAATTCAAAAATGATTATAAAACGTCATGTATTCTATAATCAAGTTGGCAAGTGAGTGTGTGTTGTTTTACCACTCGAAACAGAAACAGAAATAGGAGTAAAAAAAATGGTGATTGATTGTTTACATGTAATCATATATGTATGTTTAAAGATAGGAAGAGGTGGTTCCAAGTGGGGGTTTCATGGGTGGTTTGTTGGGCTTGATGGTAACAGAAACAAAATACATCAAACAACAGGAGAAATTTCAAGGGTTGGAAATGTTTGTTTGTTGTGCTTGATAAAAAAAATAAACAGCCGTGACAATTTGCAGGTTGTATAAACAAGAAGCATAAATCGTTTTGTAACTGTTAAGTGGTGATGTGTGGTTTGTTTGTAGTGATCATGGGTTTGATAATTCAAGAAGAGGAAAGAAAATGAAGTGAAAAGGTGATTGTGGTTCAATGTGTGTCCCGTTTGAAGGTGATCACTAGTGGTGTGGTCCTTGTAGAAGATGAACCGAAAAGAAAAAAAAACAGTAGATATGAATTAGATTGACGAGGTTGAAGAAGGTGTTTGTTTGAATTCATTTGAAACATGAAGAATATAAGTATAGCAATAGTTGCAAGTGGTGATCGATAGTTGTTTGTGATTTGATAAAAGTGGTAGTAAGTTGAATGTGTTAATATCTTGAGAGATTCGTTTGTTTTGTAGCAATTTGGATTGAAAGGAAATAATCTCCCATCGTACAGAAATTTGAAATAAAAAAAATAAGGTCTGAACATGATTTACACTGATTTGTACTAAGGATTCGGTTGTTTAACACTTTAAAAGGTTCAAACAAAAATCAAATACAGTGGTTGATTAAGATGTGAAACAGAATTTGATCCTCTATGCATATATACGAAATTATGAATATTTTAGATGTACAAACCAGCATTTATATGTATATATTTATATACTATATGTATCTGTATATGTATTTAGGTATATCAGTACTTGTATAAGTGTATATCGCTTATTTCTATATCTGTGTATTAATTTTTATAAATAAAACATAATAATGTTAATTGTACATGTAATAATTTTTATATTAATTTCGTTAATAATAGTGAAACTAATAATAATAATATTATTAATAATAACTAGTCAAAGACCCGCGAAATATATATATTTCTACTAGTACATATTTAATTATGTTTTAGATAGCAAGTAACATAAATATATTAATTATATATATTGAAACAATAATCTCAGATTACATCTTTAATACTTTGTTACCGTTGACAAATTATGTTTAAAGTCATTATCATTCAATATACTCCCAATAATTAATTAAACATTTTTAAATAACAGTTTTTAGATTATCTTAAGTTATATTTCATAATAATTAAATCGCATAATAGTTTAATTTATAATATATTTATTTACATATATTCTTATTTATATATATACATTTCTATTTACAATTAAAGGTTCGTGAATCGTCGAGAGCAGTCGAAGGTAAATGAACTCATGAACACAGTTCAAAGTTTTTGAGATTTTAATATTACAGACTTTGCTTATCGTGTCGAAATCATATAAAGATTAAGTTTAAATTTGGTCGGAAATTTCCGGGTCGTCACACCTGAGAATAAACATGTTTAAAAGTGTCAACCAAAAGGTTGGTGAGTTCATAAGTTTATCATAAACACTAAAATTCAGTAATTTTTGATAGACCACAAGATTTAAATATGCTTGGCACAAATATGTCCGTATCCTATACCCACCTTTAATGTCCATACGATTTCTTTTAAATACAGTACACCTATCTCGTGTACGAAATCATTTTTCAAAATTCTTAATAACCGTACACATATCTCATGTACAAAATATCATACACATAACATGTGTATAAAAATCATTCTCTCTATATATAACCTTGCTTGGTAACCGACCTTAACATATAATGCGCATAAAGAATATCCCCAAAACATACAGGCATAAAGCAATCAGTATGATAAATACAGAATCTCTCGTCTGTTTAATATAATAACCTCAAAGTACTAAAGCAGTTCAAATTCTCTGACTGGGGCTGGTCAGTGCCCGTAGATCTACCTTTAGGATTTGCGTCAATTAGGGTGTCGTTCCCTAATTCTTAGGTTACCAAGCTATAAACATCAGGGGAAATATTTGGTATAATAACCTACAGAACCTCTCGTCTGTATAATAATTTATTCGAGGAATGTTTTGCTTGTGTCTATCTCGTCAAACATTTATAAAAGCATTTCATGTATTCTCAGTCCAAAAATATATATTGTAAAAGCATTTAATAAAAAAGGAGCAAATGAAATCACAATACGATATTTTGTAGAAAAATATGCATACAATGGAACTGAAAATGCAGGGTTGGCCTCGGATTCACGAACCTATATCATTTATATATATATATATATATATATATATATATATATATATATATATATATATATATATATATATATATATATATATATATATTAACACATATAATTGTAATCTAATATATATATTATTTTTAATAAATTATATGTTTCATTAATAAATTAATTACATTTATTTATTTTATATACTTCAAATAATTAATATTTTTTTATAAAAATCTTAATATAGTTATGTTATATATATTAAGTATTTTTTTGTAACTAATATTTATTTGATAAAATAATATTATCAAAAAAAGTTGTATTTAATTATAATAATACTAATAGAAATTATACCTAATAATAATAATAATTATAGTAATAATAATGATAATAAGAATAATAATAGTAATATTCATAAAAATAATAATAATGATAATAAAAATAATGATAATTCTAATAATAATAATAATAATAATAATAATAATAATAATAATAATAATAATAATAATAATAATAATAATAATGATAGTTTTAATGATAATAAAAATGATAATTTTAATAAAATGATAATTTTAATAATCATGATAATATTAATACTTATATAATAATAATAATAATAATAATAATAATAATAATAATAATAATAATAATAAAAATAATAATAAAAATAATAATAATAATAATAATAATAATAATAATAATAATAGTAATAATAATAATAATAATAATAATAATAATAATAATAATAATAATAATAATAATAATAATAATAATAATAATAATAATAATAATAATAATAATAATAATAATAATAATAATAATAATAATAATACCTTAAATAACAAGCTTCCAAAAAAATAAAACTGTCAATGCCCGGGCTCGAACCCGTGACCTTTCGTTCAACAAAAACACCCCTAAACAATTGAACTGCTGGTTACTTTCTGATTATAACTCGCGTTTTTAATTATTTAACCCATACGAAATGATTTATCATCTTCATCATATTTCTATCATCATCATCAATATTCATTTAACATAATCATCAACATCTTTTCTTATCATCTAATCATCATCATTAATATCATAATCATAATCCTAATCATCATCTAATGATCTTCACTATATATATCATCATCGTTATCATCTTCCCCAACATCATCGATTATCATCATCATTGACTTATATCATATATCGTTATCATCACACAACATCACCTAGATTAAAGGACTGATAAGGATCGAAAAAGAGGTGTTCTTGGCTACTGTTTACAGCAGAAAATTGGAACAGAAACAGTGGTTATTTGGAGTAGCAAAAACACGATCATTAGTGGCGGTTTAGAGTTGAATTTCGAAAGTGTTGGGTCTGTTTCGAAAGGCTGCCACAGCGGCAACAAAGAAACTGCAGCAGTAGCCTTTTATCGTGGTTAAGGTGGTAATGTAGTGGTAGTTTCGAAGGGCTACAGGGAGAAAAGAAAGAAAATAGCGAATTGGGTGATGGTTTGGTGTTTGGGCTTCGGTTTAAAACCGAAAACGATAAGTAGCAGTAGAAACTAGCAGGAGCAGTTAAATTTTTGGTGGTTTAGGCTGTAGGAACAGCTTTAGTGATGGTGGTGGTGGGTTGGTGGTGCTCAGACAGAGAGAAAAACAGGATGGTAGCAGTAACAGTGTTCGAAGGATAGAAAAACAGCAATTTTGTTTTACATGGTGGCTGTTTTGGTTGTCACGAATAAGAAGGAAGAAGAAAAGGAAAACATGAAACAGAAACAACGCTTTGCAGCAGCTATAGTCTGTTTTAATGGTGATGGGTTGGTTGTCGATTGCTGCAAAAACAGAAAGGAACGAAAGGGTGGTTGTATGCGGCTATGATTGGACAGACAGGAAGTAGAACAAGTAGCAGCGTAGCCAAAACAGTGATCATAGCAGTAGCGAGTACTTGATGGTGTTTCATGGTGTTCTTGGTGGTAAACGCGTTCGATGATGGAAGGTGATGGAGGATAGGGGTTGATGATGGTGTTCGTGGGTGGTGTTGTAGGGTGACGGTTATGGTAGTGATCAAAAGTGGTAGGTGTTTTCAAGGTTGTGGGTGGTTGTTGATGGTGGAAGAAGGAGTAGAAGATGGTATCGGGTGTTGTGTATTTTGAATGAAGTGAATGTATATGTATATATATATATATATATAAAAAGAGAAAGAGGTGGGATAGTGGGAAGAAATGAAATCAAAAACAGTACATGAATAATTTAGCAGCCATGAATTTGGCATCTTCTACCGACAGTTTTCCACGGAGTGCTACATCGTGCTCCGATGTTAATTAGTGGCGGATAAAAGTCTTCGGAAAAATCTCAAATTTTTAAATTAAATTTATTTAATTATTCTGGTCATTAAATGTTTGAAACCTGATCAAAAAGGTGCATCTATTATTTATTTTTAGTTTCAAGTAATATGTACGGAGTACTAAAATTCAAGTTAACAAAGTAAAAATATTTTTAACAAGTCTAATATTTACATAACTTAATTACGGACCAACGTTTATTTTTAAATTCACATAAGTTCGTATTTAGACTTGTTTAATATCGATCGAATGACAATTTAGTGTTACAGTCGTTTACTAAATAGTTTCGAATATATTCAATATACTTTACTTATATATATAGATACGTTTTAAATTATAATATCATATATATTATTTTATTTTACATAATTAATTCCAACAACTAAATAATATAATATTTCAACTTATATTTCAAATTATTATTATTATTATTATTATATATATATATATATATATATATATATATATATATATATATATATATATATATATATATATATATATATATATATATATATATATATTTACAAGTAATTGTTCTTAAATCGTCAGAATTTTTTAAAGGTTAACTGAATTCATGAAAACATTTCAAAATTTTTGAGACTAGACATTACAGACGTTGCTTATCGTGTTGGAAATATTAATTTATATCGAGAATTGGTTTAAAATAAGTCAAAATTTTCCGGGTCGTCACACTAACACAAATCAATGATGGAATTTCCCATGCATCCTTGATAGCTTTCAGTCCAAGGGACATTAAAACTGTCATTGCTGCATATTCTCATTTTTGCCAATGTTGTTAAGAAAGAACACGGAAAAATTAGCAATCTCTATCTTTTCTTTGAAAAAAAGATAACTAAAATAGATATGATAGTAAAAGGGTAAAGACTTGCTTTATCATATTGCATGGCCAACAATACAGCAAGAAAAAATGTTGATCGAATAGAGATTGGGTTACTTTGTGGATACATTAGGCCAAAAATACATGGCCACATCCTTTTACCTATTTTTACTTGACCCACCCATTTAGTCACCTTTCTAATAAACTACGATGAAGATATAGGGGTGAACAATCTAAATTACATGGTTGCGTTAAATAAACTCGTTTGTGCCACTTTAGGCCACTTAATAACGTAGATAATAGGAATTAACAAAATAATCTAATGATCATTAAACAATTTAATCAAAGAAAATAACTAACCTTTTGCATGATTGCAAAAATATCAGTACACTTAAATCTACAAATGGTTGTAATTATCATCACTAATCTTCAAAGATACATTACACCATCAGAATTTGTTGTCTCTACTATGTGACCCATTTTGTAGTATGCTTCAACTGAAAAACCTTCAAAAAAATTATTTATCTATGCGAATGAATTGAAATACCTTCAGAAAGTCAACCAAAAACGCTCATAATATGGTATTGTAGGCTCAATGACAGGTTTGGCTATAAGATTAGATGTGTTGCCTCATTAGAAACTGTAAAGTACGCATATATTACGCATAACGACTCAAAATGAATATGCCATACCTGAGCTATAATATAATATTACCTAATCATTTTGAATAATCATATTACAGAAAATGTAGTAACATGTAAACATAAAAAAGAACAATCTCAAGCATTATCAAACCTGAAACAAATAAGAAGACCCATGATATTACCTAATGTCATATAAAATACTACATGTACCTCTTCACTAAAGTGTGTGTTGTACTTATGCCTAGTTCAACCTTGCAACTTTAGACTTTTATTAAGTCACATCATCAGATTTCACATTGTCGACAAAACGTAGTTCAATTAGTCTAATAAATTGCCACATTTGGGCACAAAGTAATTTTTTAAAAATAATAAATAAACAAAAACAACAAACATCAGTAAGACATTTTATCAAACACCTTATGTTCTTATTAATATTGATATAAGACTTTTTTATTCAGTTGGTCCCTCTATTATACCCCAAATCGCTACTTTGGTCCCTCGGTTTTTAATTTGGCAATCAGCGTCCCTTAATTATTTTAATTTTGCAATCCGCGTCCCTTCGTCAAATTTCTGTTAAAAAGGTCCGTTAACCCTTGTCATGTGCAATGCATGTGAGGGTAAAATCGTCTTTTTACTCTTTTCTTCACTAAACAAGGGACCACCGTCGCAAAAAATCTAATTTTTATTTTTTTAATTTATAATTATATAACCAAAAAAAAATATATCAAATTCACATTTCCAATATTCGGAATCACAAATCAAATTCCAAAACACATAAACACATTCTGATACATCTTTCCAATTTCTAAAATTATAAATAAACCGACTTAAATGAGCCGCCTCTCTCGCTAAATCAACTTGTGACATCATAAAAACAGCAAATTGTTGTATACTTTCATCAAGTCTTAACCATTTTAAAGTTGGAATAAATGTAGATAATTTAGCAAATAAATTAAGTAATATAAAATCCCTTCTAATTGCTTCACTAACTCCAGTCTATGGTAGGAACGTTGAAACATGAGTGCCAGTTGGGTCTCATGATTACTCAATTCAGGAAAACGGGTTTTATAGTTTGAATGAATGGAATGTATTGTCCTTCTA
Organism: Rutidosis leptorrhynchoides; assembly: GCF_046630445.1. Taxonomy (NCBI): domain Eukaryota; kingdom Viridiplantae; phylum Streptophyta; class Magnoliopsida; order Asterales; family Asteraceae; genus Rutidosis; species Rutidosis leptorrhynchoides. The sequence continues at coordinate 400,759,392 of NC_092333.1, forward strand.
ACATTTGCAAGAGCCAACAACCTGCATAGATTAACATATTATAAGTTCCTAATAACATTACTAGCCCTGATCATCTTTCATAATTACCGCTTAACCCTTCTGAATTCTTATCCCTTCAGTTACATAGGTAGCTTAATCAATATAAAAAGGACAAAACTGAAACCTGATATTTGAATCTTCCTGATTCGAGGAGCATTGCTAATAAGCTAAAAAGCTAAATTGAATGATCATTAAAGTACTACACTATTTTACATATTAGGTGAATATTATAGACACTATTTAAAACAGCAAAAATGCACAAATTGTATATTAACACGCACATACACCACTTGATGAGATAAATACAGTCAATCAAATCTAAACCCTAACTTTTCAACCTACAACCACCATATTCAGCTAAAAAATGTAAACAATTAAATAATTGATTGATTAGGTTCAAATAAACATCATAAATCTACAAACTATCAATTAATTTGTGTATTAAAGGTTGAATTACCTTGCGAACGCCATGTAAATCAGATGAAAATAGGTGAAATGGCCGTAGGATACAAGCCAACATTTTCACCAGCTGAATCAATAAATCATTTTCGCCGGTGTTGTAACCGTGGTTGTCGCCGGCGGCGGAACATGAAGGTTGTGAGACCACCCCCTATGGTTAGTTACCCGTCCGTTACCCGCTCGTTACCCGTCATTACCCATAATGAACCATAGGCGCGAGCTAGTTACCCGCTTCCACCATGGATTTAACGGAAGTATGAAGGTTGGTTATAGTAATTGTGGGTCTCAATGGCTTTTTATTGTTTGGACTTAATGCTTTATTGCTTGTACATTGTATATTAAGAGGAGTATTTTTTTAGCCATTATAGGGAGTGTTTAGTTATGGGTTAGTTATAGAATATTAGTGTTGATGTGGCGCTGATGTGGAAGGTTAAGAGGATAAATAGTTTAGTTACGACAGGGAGTGGCCTGATGATGTTGCAGTGGAAATTTAATGATCAGAGGTTGATTGTGTCGCGAGTTCGTCAAATTCGTGGGCCGTTCAACGAATGACGCTTGTCCCCTCTTTTTAACATTGCATTCTCTCGAATGAAAAGGATGGAAAAGAAAAGAGTAATTAAATGAAAAGATACAAAGTAATAATAATAATTTACTAAAAATATATAAACAATAAGATTTTTTGTGCCGGTGGTCGATTTTACCCTCACATGCATTGCACATGACAAAGGTTAACGGACCTTTTTAACAGAAATTTGACGGAGGGACGCGGATTGCAAAATTAAAATTATTAAGGGACGCTGATTGCCAAATTAAAAACCGAGGGACCAAAGTAGCGATTTGGGGTATAACAGAGGGACCAACTGAGCAAAAAAGTCTTGATATAATAAATGGATTTGAGTTCCTCATAATTCCCAGTAGAACGGTACTATTAGGTTGATATATAGACTCCGTCAAAGACTATATTGAATCATATAGTAAATCATATTCTGATATAAATTTGAACCTCCAATTTCTCCATTTCTACAGATAACATACCTCACATTCTCGGTGGATTCGTGCTTTGAAAAGGAACCAACTCTTACAGTGCTAACTGGATTGAATCGAAACATATCTTTGAATCGACTCTTACAGTGTATCACTGCCTAAGATTGAATCGAAACCCTATTCTTGCTTTCTTCTTCATTTGCTTAATAGAATATTCCAGCATCAAATTCTAATTTCTAATGTATAAAGAGAAATTACAAAAATAATTTTTTAACAGCGAGACCCAGAAACAAATGCAAGAGCAATTCAATCATTAATTGCACAAATCTTCACGTTTTATGGAGGCCTTCGTAATTGATAGTTCCATCTGCTCTCTCTCCAACCCACTTTCCCAACTTTTAACCCAACTTTCAACCAACTACAGTGACCCACCTTCCACCAATCACCACCGTTTAAACCACCATTCACCACCCTATAACCACCATCAAAACCACCAGTTTCCACCCTGTAACCATGGTTTATTCTCAAAACTTCCAACCCACTTTCCCAAACTCTATCCCATTTAACCCTAATTTTCAATCTCAATTCTTCAAAAATCAACAACCCTTTTCCACCCAAAAACCCTCCTTCACTAAGAAATCTACCATCTTTATTGGTGGAATTTCGAAATTTTCAAATCCAACCACTATCAAAAACGCCTTTCAATCTTTTGGTATTATTCAAGGTATTTCTTGGAAACATGGCAGAAGTTACGCTTTTGCAAAGTTCAATAATGTTAATACGGCTACAAAAGAGGTTTCGGTTATGAACGGAAAAACCCCGAATGGTAGAAGGATTAATGTGGGGTTCGCTAAATTGGAGATGATTATTAAAGAATCCATGGAGATGAAGTCCAACAACTGTAAAAGGCTTCATAAACAGGACATTATTCTTACTGTTAATGAAGATGTCCAGGACAGTTTAAAGAGATCCGCAATAATTATTGACAAGGTGCCAATGAAAGCTGTTAAACTCTTTAAATGGCTAAGAAGTAGAAATATTTCAATTGTTTCAGTTTGCACTTGGGGCGTGTTTGGTTACATTGTAGAGTGCAAAGATGCGGAAAGCTTCAATCGTATGATAATGGGTCCAACGATAAACAAACTGGAGTTCTTAAAAGTCCAACCAATGGATCAACGTCTCCTCAAATACTCCAGGTTTACTCGACTGGAAATCAAGGGCTGCCCTTTTGAATGCTCGTCTATTAATTCATTAAATTTGATAACAGGGACGTTTGGTGATGTTATATGGGTTGACCCTAATTCCACAAACTCGAAACACGACGAGTCCTTATTCTGTATTGTTGAGGTTAAAGATCCGGCACCTATAAACCAATATGTCACGGTTAATCTTACGAATACAGAATCGTGTAAGGTATGGGTCCAAGATTTTAACGAAAGGGTGAATATTGAAGCTGTATCAGATGAGGTTATTCAGGAGTACAACTCTCTTATTGAGTGCAATGTGTGTCCAATATCTTCTTCTATTGAAAAGGAAGATTCAGTTCAACAGGTATATGATACCGGCAGCCCTACGCCTGAAATGATCTCTTCTCCAATACGTAATAACCGTGATGATGACAATAATTTTGAAAACACAAAAGTCAATGAGGCTATAGCCGTTGATGAGGACTGTTGTATCAATGAAGCAAGTGATGTGGTGAACACGCCTGCTGCAAAAAGTGTTAAAAAGGACAAAGCTGTAGACTTACACCTTTCATTAGAAAAGGCCCAAAAAGCACTTTCTACCCACAAGTTCAAAAAGAAAGGTACTTCCATTACCATTTCTGCTTTTCCCAACCTTGGTAATATGGATTTAAATTTAAATTCCGATATTGGTGGTGCCCAAGGGACTGATTCTATTCCCAAAACAGTGTTTGACTACAATGAAAAAGAATTCCCAATCCTATCTCCTAACACCTTGAAACTTAACCAATCAAAAAAGAACACCTTTGTCAATTCTCAGATTGCTTCAAATACAAACACAAACTCAGTTTCTCCAATCAAAGTATAAACTAACAAATCAAGTGTTGATAACAAATGTCAAACTTTCTGTGATGCAATTCGAAAGAGAGGTGTGAAAATTAAACTTGCCAAAGAAAACAGTAAGATCACCAATTCTGTGTCAAAAAAAGCAGGTGTTAGTAAGACCCATGTAGAAAATGAAGGTTCATTATTTAAATCTCCAATTTTTGATACTGTAAGTGAAATTAGAAGTAACAGTGTTGATCAGGGCACGAGTTCAACTGTGCAGCCACACGATAATCACAAATCAGTGGCTCCAAAAACTTCGTACAAAGAAGAACTCAAAAATTTTGGCATTTTTATGGGGAAAACGGCGGCGGAGGAGTTGCCATCCAAATTGTCAAAGCCATGAGGTTAGCCTCGTGGAACACCCGCGGCCTCGGGAACATTGACAAAGGTCGTATGGCGGGTTCAATGGTAAACCACTTCCAAGTTCAATTCCTAGCAATTCAAGAAACCATGGTTAAAAAAGTCTCACAACCCATTTTGAACTCTATATGGAAACATTCTATGTTTCAAGAGGTTCAAGTAAGTTCATCCGGACGATCGGGAGGTCTCCTTTCAATATGGCGGGAGGATTGTTTTTCCTTGTTGGATCATTGGAGTAATAGATTTTGGATTGCCACTCTTTTAAGGTATACTTCTAACCAAAGAATTATCCTTATTATTAATGTATATGCCCCTCAAAGTGAACACGATAAGTTGTTTGTTTGGAAGCAATTATCTTCTATCGCTAATCAATGGTCGGGTCCTTTATGTTTCATGGGAGATTTTAACTCGGTATGTAATTAGGATGAAAGATTCCGAGAGGTTATTGATCATATGGCCATTTCAAATTTCAACGACTTCATTAACTCCTCTAATATGATTGATCAAATTATTTGTAATGAGGAGTTTACTTGGGAAGGTCCGGATGGTAAGATGTCACGTATTGATAGAGTTTTGGTTAATGGGCCATGGATGCAACTTTTTCCGGACTCCATTTTGTTAGCTGGGGCTCCTAAGTTATCAAATCATAGGCCTATCATTTGGGGTAAAAAAATGCAAGATTGGGGTCCAAAACCCTTTCGTTTCAATAACCTATGGTTGAGTCAGCATGGGTTTGTTGATATGTGCAAACAACATTGGGATTCAGTGTCTTTTGAAGGGTGGGTGGCTTTTATTTTACAAAAATCGTTCGTCAAATCAAGCTCAAAGTCTTTTTGTGGGCTACTTCGTTCAAGTTGTGTTATACTCATCAATCTTATGTATGGGATATCAATCCCGGGCTTTTGTGTCATTCAAGTTGATAGTCTTTTGTAATAGGCTTGTTATTAGTTTGTTAACAGATTGGTCGTTCGTCTGTATTACTTTGTACTTGTTCTTTTCATCATTTTGATGAAAGAGCTTTGTTATTTATAAAATGTTCTTCTTCGCCAAAAAAAAAATTGCTAGGAAATGAAAAAAAATCAAAATTATTAAACAAACTCACAATATTATAGCATATAACACATCTTCATTGCTGCTATAAAACTCGCAACTCCTCAATACAAACCCTAAAATTAAAAAAACAAAAAGTAATAAACACCACATATAATTTTGAAAGAAATCAAAACCCAGTGATATTACCTCACTTAAAGCTCCATCGAATCATCAATTCATCAAATCACCATTTCAAGTGAACCAACTAAGATCTGTTGGAAGCTTCGACGAGCCCAACACACCCACTATAGAGGATCTAGACTATACAAGACTCACTACACCAACACTTTGGCGTTGTTTAGCCTTTAATTTTATAAATCCTTAGTGCACAATGTACTTAGGCGACAGTGTCGACCATATATCTTTAGGCGGTATAACCGACCATGTATTACTTAGGCGGCAGAGCCGACCATATAATAAGAACAATAAAAGTGCACTAAGAACTTAAACACAAACTAAGGCTTGATCGGGAAACTTAACAAAAACACTTATATTAAATTATAATTACAATATTACTTACAGGCTTTCTCTTCTCTACTTTTGCTAACTCACACTCTTCTTCTCTTCTTCACAACTCACTTCTTATTTCACTCTTACTCACAACTCTCACAACTTACTTCACACTCTACAAATGAAATCCTCACCCTTATTTATACTACTCCATGGAAGTTTCTAGAAACTAGATATTTCCATGGATATATATAAATATCTAGATATTTTTATACATAAATATCTAGATATTTCTTACACACATAAATATCTAGATTTTTCTTTACATTTTAATATCTAGATATTTTTCATATACATATTAATATCTAGATATTTTACCCATATATATATACTAATTCCATATTATTCTAAATTTGCATTGTATTTTAACACTCCCCCTCAATGCAAATTTTCTTCCAACGATGTCTTGCAGACCATTCCAAGTGCTTCTCTGAATTTTGTAAACTTCGGTTTACTTAGGCTCTTGGTGAATATATCTGCAACCTGTTCATCTGTCTTTGTTGGCATCATCTTGATCTCTCCTTCAAAGACCTTCTCGCGAACATAGTGATAGTGCACTTCTATATGTTTTGTTCTCGCATGAAAGACTGGATTTTCTGCTAGACGAATAGCTGATAGGTTATCGCAGAAAAGCTTTACTTGATAATCTGTTGATTGATGAAGATCTTCCATTAGTTGCTTCAACAACATAATTTCTTGTGTTGCTGATGCTGCCGATCGATATTCTGCTTCAGTGCTTGACAAGGATACTGTTGGTTGTCTCTTGCTGCACCATGATATTACTCCCGATCCAAGACTAAACATGTATCCAGTTGTTGACCGTCGTGTATCATAGTCTCCAGCGTAATCGGCGTCACAATATCCAGTCACGTGACATTCTTTTGTTTTCTTGTATAAAATACCAAAGTTGATAGTGCCTTTAACATACCTTAAGATGCGTCGTACAACATCAAGGTGAGGCTTCTTCGGATTGCTCATGTATCGACTAACCACTCCAACTGCATAAGATATGTCTAGCCGGCTTAGTGTGAGATAAATAAGACTTCCGACCATCTTTCGATACATGGTAACATCTTGAAGACTTTTTCCTTCATCTGCTCGTAGTTTTGTATTCGGATCCATCGGAGTTGAGATAGGTTTGCAATTAAGCATTCCGTACTTTTGTAAAAGATCTCGCGCATATTTCTGTTGTCCCAGAAATAATCCTTCTCTTTTCTGCTCTATTTCGAGTCCAAGAAAATGTTTGAGTTCTCCAAGCTCCTTCATACGAAATCTGATAGACAGATTCTCTCTTGTTCTTTGGATCTCCTCATAGTGATCTCCCGTGATTATTAAGTCATCACATATACTAGCACTATGGCTAGTTTTCCTTGATCTTGTTTCACAAATAAACTAGAATCTGAAGGAGCAACTGTGAAACCACTTTGTACCAAGAACTCGCCAATCTTCCCGTACCAAGCTCTTGGAGCCTGCTTCAAGCCGTATAGTGCTTTCTTTAATTTGCAGACATGGTCAGGATGGGACTTGTTCTCAAAGCCTCTTGGTTGCTCCATATAAATGTCTTTGTCAAGTTCTCCATGTAAGAAAGCGTTCTTGACATCCATCTGCCACATCTTCCAAGATTTGCTAGCGGCTAAAGCTAGTAGAGCTCGAATTATTGTGATCTTCGCCACTGGACTAAACGTTTCTTCATAATCCAGCCCATATTGTTGAGAAAAACCTCTAGCAACAAGTCGAGCTTTATACCTTTCAATGGAGCCATCTGATCGAGTCTTCACCTTGTAAACCCATTTACAAGATATTGGTTTTACATCTTTTGGCTTTGGAACTAAACTCCATGTCTGGTTTTCTTTTAGTGCATTAATTTCTTCTTCCATCGCTTTCTGCCATTCTCGATTTTGCGCTGCTTCTTCATAAGTAGAAGGCTCAATAGGTATTGATTCATCCACATGAGCAGCATTGGCATACCTTGGATTAGGTTGCCTCGGCCTTGTTGATCTCCGTAATTCTTGCACATGCTCCTCGGCATCCATTTGGCTTGGATGAACCTCTTCGGATGTAGATTGATGTACCCCAGTTTTCCATGGACTCGTTTCCTTAGAGTACGATCCATCTCCTTCTTTAATTGGATCCGATATGTGCTCTTTATGTTCTTCTTTCTCTTCTGGAACTTCTTCTAATCCATGAGATTCTGGAAGCTCTATCTTTTGAGGTGACCACCATGAAGAAGCTTCATCAAATACCACATTTCTTGAAGTATGACACTTTCCAGTATTTGGATCACAACATCTCCATCCTTTTCTTGATTCATCATAACCGACAAAAATGCATCGGATTGCCTTCTTATCAAATTTGCTTTGTAGATGGTCTGGTACGAAGACGTAGCATACACATCCAAAAACCTTGAGATGGTTGACGGTTGGCTTGATCTTCCATAATCTTTAATATGGTGAAATATATCCCAACTTTGTTTGTGGGAGTCTGTTAATCACGTATGAAGCCGTCCTCATACATTTGGCCCAAAATCTACCTGGTACATTCTTACCATGAAGCATACTTCGACAAGTTTCGGCAAGGTGGCGATTTTTGCGTTCCGCCACTCCATTCTGCTGTGGAGTATTAGGGCAAGTTAATTGCCTTCTGATCTTGTGCTTCTCAAGATAGATATTGAACTCGGTTGATAAATATTCTCCTCCATTATCTGTGTGTAAGCATCGAATCTTAGTATTGATCTCACTTTCTACCTTGTTCTTGAACTCTTTTAACTTCTGAAAAGTCTCCGACTTTTCCTTCATGAAGTAAACCTATACATACCTTGAGAAGTCATCAATGAATGTCACCATATACTTCATACCTCCAAGTGATGTTTGTTTCACTGGGCCGAAGACATCTGAGTGTATGAGCTCTAGTGGTGTCTTGGACTGATGCGCTGACTCCTTGAATGGCAATTGGTGAGCTTTGCCAAATTGACATCCAGCACATATTGTATCTGTTCAGATATCAATTTGAGGAAGCCCATTTACTATGCGTTTCACCATCATGTCCTTTAACTTATTGTATCCCACATGCCCAAGACGTTCATGCCACAGATCAGCCGTCTCATTCTTTCGAGTCTTATCCACATATGCTGTTTCAGCAGATAGTACATAGACCGACTCTATTCTTCTTCCTTGCATAATTGGATTGCCAACCACCTTCACTCTCTTGAATACGGACACATCTTCTGGTCCAAAGAGCACATAATTCCCTTCTGCTGTCAATTGTGGTACTAACAGTAAATTCTTCTTTAGGCCAGGGACAAGATACACATTCTCGAGTTGAAGCTTATAAGATCCACCTTCACTTGGAATTATTGTCTTTCCAATGTGAGAAATAGACAACCTTGAATTGTCGGCTGTCAACACGAATCTCTTTCCTTTGTAATCCTCCATTTCTTGCAGCTTCGTCTCATCGTTGGTCATATGATTTGAGCACCCAGAATCGATGATCCAATCATCTTTGTAGTTTATTTTTGACTTTAAAGTTGTTGTAAGAGCTTGATCATCTATGTCAGCTTCAACAGAGAGTCCAGCTTCTGCATCCCATGTTTCCTCATTAATGGTTGCTTCGAATGTGACCTCTTTCTTCTCATCTCTTGCGGCGGACACATTTCCTTCGAAAGTTCGCCTTCTGGGGAATCTACAATCTCGAGCAAAATGACCCTTCTTGCCACAATTGAAGCATTCACCATTCTTTCTCTTATCATTTTCTCCATATTGTTGGCGATGATCTCTTCTTCCTTGTTGAGCTCCCCCTGAAGCGTTGCCTTTTGATTTTGGGTGACCCTTCCACCCATATGTCTTACTTTCTTCCATCGTCTCTTGTCTTCGAGATGTTGCTTTCTTCTTATTGGTGAAGAGTGCATCTTCTCCGTCTTTTATTATTACTTCATTCATCTGCTTGGCTAACGCCTCTTGATTAGCCAATAAATTCTCCAGCTCTATTACTGATGGTTGAGTAGGCCATCCTCTCACAGCGGCTATAAATCCATTATACTCGGATCTTAAGCCATGGATGATAATTCTCTTCATCCTTGCATCACTCACTTTCTCTTCAGGAGCAAGTTGAGATATCTCACGACAAATAGATTTCACCTTGGTGAAATACTGAGAAATAGATAGACTTTCTTGTGAGATACCTGCGAGCTCATTTTCCAAGAGCTGGAGGCGTGCTTCATTCTTCTTTGAAAATAATTTTTCAAAAGTTTCCCAAGCTGCCTTTGGTGTTTTCTCGTCACGGATGTGCTCCAATAGATCCTCCTCGATTGTAGTCTTCAATATAAATAAAGCCTTCCTGGCCTTGATGTGCCATTTTCTTAAGGCTTCAGCATTTTCTTTCGGTGGAGGCGTTGTGTCACTGCCAGCAACTATTTCCCATAAATCATGTCCTTGTAGGTAGGATTCTATACAAGTCCGCCAATAACCATAGTTGTGGTTATTGAGACTCTTGATTCCATTGCTCGTACTTGCAAGATCTGCCATCATGACGTCCAACGTCCAATAAGCTTGGTCCTAGACCAATGAGCTTTCACAGTTCCTAACTGTGCTCTGACAGAATTTCCCTTAGGGATTTGGTGTTAACAAGATGATGTAAACGTCCAACGTTTACCGATGAGTACCTCCACTAGCAATGGTCCCGAACGACCCGCTCTGATACCAATTGTTGGAAGCTTCGACGAGCCCAACACACCCACTATAGAGGATCTAGACTATACAAGACTCACTACACCAACACTTTGGTGTTGTTTAGCCTTTAATTTTATAAATCCTTAGTGCACAATGTACTTAGGCGACAGTGTCGACCATATATCTTTAGGCGGTATAACCGACCATGTATTACTTAGGCGGCAGAGCCGACCATATAATAAGAACAATAAAAGTGCACTAAGAACTTAAACACAAACTAAGGCTTGATCGGGAAACTTAACAAAAACACTTATATTAAATTACAATTACAATATTACTTACAGGCTTTCTCTTCTCTACTTTCGCTAACTCGCACTCTTCTTCACAACTCACTTCTTATTTCACTCTTACTCACAACTCTCACAACTTACTTCACACTCTACAAATGAAATCCTCACCCTTATTTATACTACTCCATGGAAGTTTCTAGAAACTAGATATTTCCATGGATATATATAAATATCTAGATATTTTTATACATATAAATATCTAAATATTTCTTACACACATAAATATCTAGATTTTTCTTTACATTTTAATATCTACATATTTTTCATATACATATTAATATCTAGATATTTTACCCATATATATATACTAATTCCATATTATTCTAAATTTGCATTGTATTTCTCTTCTCGAACTCACACTCTTCTTACTTCCTCACAACTATCACTTCTAACTCTTCTTCACTTCTTACTTCTTCTCTACTTCACACTTCACTTACTCACACCTTACTTCACAAATGAAATCACCACCCATATTTATACTACCCCATTGAACATTCTAGAAACTAGATATTTCCATGGATAAATATCTAGATATTTCTCACCTACAAATATCTATATTATCTAGATTTTTCTACATATAAATATCTAGATATTTCTTTTACATATTAATATCTAGATATTTTCTTATACATATTAATATCTTGATATTTTTCCATACATATTTACAAATTCCATATTATTCCAAATTTGCATTGTATTTTAACAAGATCTAAAACCCATTTCAAACAAATAAAAACGCTAAGATATAGTCAAGATCAATAAATATTCAAATCATTTTTTTAAGATTCAAACATAAGCTAAACGTTACAACAAATTATAATCAAAATATAAGCAAAGTATCGCAAGATTACCATACTTTAAGCCAAAACACAAAAATCTTGAAGCTTCAAGCGGGTTTGCATAAAAATCTGAAAGGAATTATTACAAACAGGTGTAAAGCATAAAGAAAAACCCACCATTGAATCTATCTCATAATCAAATGAAAGTTAAAATCATAATGAAAATGACTTTTTAGTTTTGTAGTGTCGAGATGTCTGCAGGCACATGTTTTTTTTTTTGTAATTTCCTGTATGTAATAATTGTTGCAAACTAAACTTGATTGTGGGCTATCTGGATTTGAGCTTGCAAATATACAAATATTTTGGATCAAGATTATAACCCATTATGTAGAAACTTCTTGTAATATGTAGTAGTGAAAGTGTGTAGAATGTGTGTAGAATAATCTTGTAAAATATCTAAGTCTAGAATTATCATGAGAATACTTAGAAAATATCTAGATATTAGATGATGAAGTATTCTAGACTAGTCCATGGTGTAGTATAAATAGATGAATTCACCTCTCATTTGTAATCAAGCAACAAAGCAAAGCAATTCAATAAGCAATAAAAGAAAAGCTTTCAAGATCAATCAAACATCTAAATCATCAATCCTCTCCTCCACAAATAATATACACATAACCTCCTATTTCCAACAAATTGGTATCAGAGCTTGGTTCAACAAGATGATGGCCAATAATGTCATCACGTTTCCTCGCCTCACAAAGGATAATTATGATCGATGGAGCATCCAAATGAAGACCTTCCTAGGTGGACAAGACTTATGGGAGATTGTGGAGGAAGGCTATGAGGAACATGCAGAAAAAGGTCCTCTCAGCAAGGAAAAAAAAATTAATGAAGACGAACGATCAAAAAGCTCTTTCTATCATCCAACAAAGTGTAGATGATGGAGCTTTTGAGAAAATTGCAAGTGCAACCACCGCCAAGAAAGCATGGGAGATCCTGGAGAATTCTTATAAGGGAGTTGATAAGGTGAAAAAGGTTCGACTACAAACACTACGAGGTGAGTTCGAATCTTTAAATAAGAAAGACTCAGAATCAATTTCTGATTATTTTACAAGAGTCTTGGCGGTTGTCAATCAATTAAAGAGGAATGGTGAAACTCTAAGTGATGTAAGAGTCATTGAGAAGATTCTTAGATCATTAGATTCAAAATTCGACTATATAGTCGTAGCCATTGAAGAATCTAAAGATCTAGAATCAATGACTATCGATGAACTCATGGGTTCACTACAAGCTCATGAAGAGAGGTTTAATAAGAAAAGTAAAGAGCCTTTGGAGCAAGCTTTACAAGCGAAACTCTCTTTCAAGGAAGAGAGCAGTGAAAAGACTCATCAAACGAGTCAACGAGGTCGTGGCCAAGTACGTGGCCGAGGACGAAGACAAGGATATATCAAACGTGGAGGTTATAGTTCTTACAGAAATGAAGAAAGAAGTCAAAATTTTCACCCGACAAGAGGTCGCGGAAGAGGCGACACAAGTAGAAGGCCAAGGTATGACAATTCTCAAACAAAATGCTATAATTGTCATAAATTTGGCCACTATGCTTCGGAATGCGGGAAGTCAAACAATTACGTGCAAGAAAGAGCAAATTTAGTGCAAGAAGATACCGAAGCCGTGAAAAACACTTTGTTACTAGCATGCAAAGGTGAAGATAACGGAGAATCAAATTTGTGGCATCTCGACACGGGTGCAAGCAACCATATGTGCGGTGACAAAAACATGTTTGTGGAGTTAGACGAGATAATTAGTGGAAATATCACCTTCGGAGATTTCTCTAAAGTCCCGGTTAAAGGCAAAGGTAAGATTCTCATCCGCTTGAAAAATGGAAGGCATCAATTTATCTCTAACGTGTATTATGTGCCCAATATGAAGACGAATATACTGAGTATTGGACAACTCTTAGAGAAAGACTATGATATTCACATGATAAATCGTACCCTTTCTTTAAGAGACCAAAAAGGAGGTTTGATTGCTAAGGTGCCAATGTCAATGAATAGGATGTTCATGCTAAATATTCAACATGACATTCCAAGATGTTTAAAAGCATGTTTCAAAGTTAAATCTTGGCTTTGGCACATGAGATACGGGCACTTAAATTTTGGAGGCTTAAAATTATTATCAAGTAAAGGAATGGTGAAGGGTTTACCTCCAATTAATCATCCGGATCAAATATGTGAGGGATGCCTTCTAGGAAAGCACTTCCGAAACAGTTTTCCAACAGAAGCTTCTAGTAGAGCGAAGAAACCTCTAGAACTTATTCACACGGATGTGTGTGGACCCATAAGCTCACCGTCTTTTGGTAAAAATAGATATTTTCTTCTATTCATTGATAATTTTAGTCGAAAGACATGGGTCTATTTTCTAAAAGGGAAGTCGGAAGTTTTTGGAATGTTCAAGAAGTTTAAAGCGTTTGTGAAAAATCAAAGTGGTCTCACCATAAAGGCGATGAGATCCGATCGTGGAGGAGAGTTCACATCCAAGGAATTCAAGGAATTTTGCGACAACAATGGGTTACGACGTCCTCTAACTCTTCCGTATTCACCTCAGCAAAATGGTGTTGTCGAAAGAAAGAATAGGACCATTCTTGATATGGCTCGGAGTATGTTAAAAAGCAAAAGGATGCCTAAGGAGTTTTGGGCTGAGGCAGTAGACTGTGCGATCTATCTAGCAAATCGTTCGCCCACTAGAAGTGTCAAGAACAAAACGCCCATTGAAGCTTGGAGTGGAAGGAAGCCTGGCATCTCACAACCTTCAAGTGTTCGGAAGTGTGGCATATGCTCATGTGCCAGATCAGAAGAGGACGAAGCTCGATGATAAAAGCGAGAAACTCATATTCGTGGGCTATGACTCAAGTTCGAAGGGTTACAAGCTATACAATCCCAAGAATGGTAAATTAATCTCAAGTCGAGACGTGGTGTTCGATGAAGAAGCAACATGGGATTGGAATGTTCCCGAAGAGGAGAACTACGACTTTCTCCCTTATCCATTTGAAAGTACTGCAAGGAATGAAGAATATCTAGAAGTTCAAGAACCTTCTAGTACAACATCTCCGCACTCTCTACGTACTCCAACCAGTACACCTAATGAAGTGACACCAACATCAGGAGGAGAATCAAGTAGGCTACAACATCACACAAGGAGCATTGAGGAGTTGTACGAGGTAACACAGCCTATGGAGGATCTATCATTGTTCTGCCTTCTTGCCTATTGTGAGCCAATAAGCTATGAAGACGCAACAAAAAGTCAAAAGTGGAAACATGCCATGGATGAGGAGATTCAAGCAATCCAGAGGAATGATACGTGGGATCTTGCTACTCTACCAAAGGGACATAAGGCTATTGGTGTAAAATGGGTGTACAAGGCCAAGAAGAATTCCAAAGGTGAAGTTGAAAGATATAAGGCAAGGTTGGTGGCGAAGGGATATAGTCAACGAGCCGGCATAGACTATGAAGAAGTATTTGCTCCCGTCGCTCGTCTAGAAACTATAAGATTAATAATCTCACTTGCGGCTCAGCATAATTGGAAGATTTATCAAATGGATGTCAAATCTGCGTTCCTTAATGGCCACTTAGAAGAAGAAGTCTATATAGAACAACCTTTGGGATACATCGTGAAAGGCCAAGAGAATAAGGTGCTGAAATTGAAAAAGGCCTTATATGGGTTGAAGCAAGCGCCTCGAGCATGGAATAGCAGGATAGACAAGTATTTCCAGCAAAATGACTTTACAAAATGCCCACATGAGCATGCTCTCTATACCAAAGTAAGCAAGGAAGGAGATGTTATGATTGTGTGCCTATATGTGGATGACTTGATATTCACTGGCAGTAATCCCAAAATGTTTGAGGAGTTCAAGAAAGCAATGGTTCTGGAGTTCGAGATGACCGACATTGGACTTATGGCTTACTATCTTGGGATCGAGGTAAAACAAAAAAAAGAAGGAATATTCATATCCCAAGAAGGTTATGCGAATGAGGTGCTCAAAAAGTTTAAGATGAATGACTGCAAGTCAATGAACACACCAGTGCATTGCAATCTCAAATTGTCAAAAGATGATGAAGGATACTTGGTGGACCCAACACAATATAAGAGTTTAGTTGGAAGTCTGGGGTACCTAACCTGCACGAGGCCAGATATTCTTTACGGAGTTGGACTAGTAAGTCGATACATGGAAACACCTACAATAAATCACTTGAAGGCGGCCAAGAGGATACTTCGCTACATCAAAGGTGCGATTGACTATGGCCTGTTTTATTCGCCTTCTGATTACTTCAAGCTAATTGGATACGGTGATAGTGATTGGGCTGGAGACAAAGATGATCATAAGAGTACGAGTGGTTTCGTGTTCTATATGGGAGACACGGCGTTCACATGAAGCTCGAAGAAGCAACCCATTATGACTCTGTCAATGTGTGAAGCCGAGTTTGTAGCAGCAACATCATGCACCTGTCATGCAGTATGGTTGAGGAAGTTACTAAATGAACTTAAGTTTTTCCAAAAGGAAGCTACAGAGATATATGTGGATAACAAGTCTGCAGTTGCTCTAGCAAAGAATCCAGTCTTCCATGATAGAAGCAAACACATTGATACAAAATACCATTTCATCAGGGAGTGTGTTGCAAATAAAGAGGTGCAGATAAAGTACACGAAGTCATTCGACCAAGTTGCTGATATTTTCGCAAAGCCTCTAAAACACGAGACTTTTCAGAGATTACGGAATATGCTCGGAGAAAGATTTGTTAAAATATATAAATAAAAAAACCTTTGTCAAAATAAAGTAACATACTTGAATTCGAAAGTACTGGTAATCTCGTATCTGGTATGTTTTTGCCTATTGTGAATCAGGCATCGCCAATGTCATCTGGTGGCTTATTTCCACAACTCGTTTATAGTGATCTTCCATGGAAAACAGACGTTTTTAAAATCATGATATCCTAATGTTTATATTCTTCTCCAAAAAATGTGCCTTCGACAACCCAAACTATGTAGTGTTGTTGGATGGTTTCAATATCGAGGCCCTTGAGCTTCACCACGAATTCAACATGCTCTTTTAGTGTGTGAAGCACCCTCAACCTGTACAATTTTGAAATATGAAATCTAGGACCGTTCGTAATAGTTATTGAGTAATTTATATTGCAGGGGTCCAAATGGGCGGGTCATTTGACCTCCCAACTCTTTGTCTACCTCATTTTTTTTCTCTCTTGTTAAAACAGGGGATCTTTTACGTAGACATTATGAGTTTCATTAACACGTATAAAAGTATTGAATATATCGCTAAATTTTCAAGATTAGAATTGCAAACTTCAGCCCATTCACTTGTGAGTGGGTTGGCTTGGGTCATAATTTATCTTAGTAGTCAGTGGTTAAAATACGAATCCAAAAACGTTAGCTAGTACGGTAAAGGGTCAAACGGGTCAAAAGATGCCCAAATGGTATATCTAATGAAAAATATCCCATAACAAAGTTATCCATTTTAACCTATCATCCAACTATGCCATTATGTGTAAATAAGAATGTACTCACCAGCTGAGCTATAAAAAAAACCGTGAGTAAAAGTCCAGGAGGTTCAATGAAAGACCAGCTCCCTGATCGTGTAACGAAAATGAGTGCCTGATTGATGATACTAACTTGGAGACAAAGAGCTGACATAAGTTCATATTCTTCGTCTATGAACGATTTCACAACTAACCGTTCCTGAAAAACACCGCCATTGATACAACCCTAGTGGCAAAAATCTCTTTTAGCTTCCATGAATCGAGAATAGGCGAAGGCTTAACCTTATCCTTAGAGATGGTCATAATGGTTCCATCGTTAAGATTGCAATGATCAAAACCATAATAGGCAAGAAATCGAATTTCTAAATAACAGCAATTAGCATGAAACCAAGCACGATACGAATGGTGATCGAGACAGTATAAATGGTGTAGTTTTTCATCCTTTAAAAGATAGCTCGACTGGTCAAAACAACGCTTACAATTGTTGAAAATAGGAGGTTATGTATATTATTTGTGGAAGAGAGGATTGATGATTTAGAAGTTTGATTGATCTTGAAGGCTTTGTTTATTACTTGATTTGCTTATTGAATTGCTTTGTTTGATTACAAATGAGGGGTGAAGCCCTCTATTTATACTACTCAATGGAGTAGTCTAGATCACTCCATCATCTACTACTATCTAGATATTTCCTAGTATTTCTAGACCTAGATATTTTACAAGATTATTCTACACACATTCTACACACTTTCAATACTACATATTACAAGAAGCTTCTACATAATGGGCTATAATCTTGATCCAAAATATTTGTATACTTGCAAGCCCAAATCTAAAACACATAGCCCAAAATCAAGTTTAGTTTCCAACAGCCCCCCTTAAACTTGATTTCGTCACTCCGAGCATATTCCGTAATCTCTGAAATGTCTCGTGTTTTAGGGGCTTTGTGAAAATATCAGCAACTTGGTCAAGTGACTTCGCGTACTTTATCTGCACCTCTTTATTTGTAACACACTCCCTTATGTAATGGTATTTTGTATCGATGTGTTTGCTTCGATCATGGAAGACTGAATTCTTTGCTAGAGCAATCGCAGACTTGTTATCCACATATATCTCTGTAGGTTCCTTTTGAAAAAACTTAAGCTCATTTAGTAACTTCCTGAGCCATATTGCATGACAGGTTCACGATGTTGCTGCAACAAACTCGGCTTCACACGTTGACAGAGTCACAATGGGTTGCTTCTTCGAGCTCCATGTGAACGCCGTATCTCCCATATAGAACACGAAACCACTCGTACTCTTACGATCATCTTTGTCTCCAGCCCAATCACTATCACTGTATCCAACTAGCTTGAAGTGATTAGAAGGCGAATAAAACAGGCCATAGTCAATCGTACCTTTGATGTAGCGAAGTATCCTCTTGGCTGCCTTCAAGTGATTTATTGTAGGTGCTTCCATGTATCGACTTACTAGTCCAACTCCGTAGAGAATATCTGGCCTCGTGCAGGTTAGGTATCTCAGACTTCCAACCAAACTCTTGTATTGTGTTGGGTCCACCAAGTATCCTTCATCATCTTTTGTCAATTTGAGATTGCAATTCACCGGTGTGTTCATTGTCTTGCATTCATTCATCTTAAACTTCTTGAGCACCTCACTCGCATAACCTTCTTGGGATATGAATATTCCTTCTTTCTTTTGTTTTACCTCGATCCCAAGATAGTAAGCCATAAGTCCAATGTCGGTTATCTCGAACTCCCGAACCATTGCTTTCTTGAACTCCTCAAACATTTTTTTGTCACCGCACATATGGTTGCTTGCACCCGTGTCGAGATACCACAAATTTGATTCTCCGTTATCTTCACCTTTGCATGCTAGTAACAAAGTGTTTTCCACGGCTTCAGTATCTTCTTGTGCAAAATTTGCTCTTTCTTGCACGTAATTGTTTGACTTCTCGCATTCCGAAGCATAGTGGCCAAATTTATGACAATTATAGCATTTAGTTTGAGAATTGTCATACCTTGGCCTTCTACTTGTGTAGCCTCTCCCGCGACCTCTTGTCGGGTGAAAATTTTGACTTCTTTCTTCATTTCTGTAAGAACTATAACCTCCACGTTTGATATATCCTTGTCCTCGTCCTCGGCCACGTACTTGACCACGACCTCGTTGACTCGTTTGATGAGTCTTTTCACTGCTCTCTTCCTTGAAAGACAGTTTTGCTTGTAAAGCTTGCTCCAATGGCTCCTTGTTATTCTTATTGAACCTCTCTTCATGGGCTTGTAGTGAACCCATGAGTTCATCGATAGTCATTGATTCTAGATCTTTAGATTCTTCGATGGCTACGACTATATAGTCGAATTTTGAATCTAATGATCTAAGAATCTTCTCAATGACTCTTACATCACTTAGAGTTTCACCATTCCTCTTTAGTTGATTGACAATCACCAAGACTCTTGTAAAATAATCGGAAATTGATTCTGAGTCTTTCTTATTTAAGGATTCGAACTCACCTCGTAGTGTTTGTAGTCGAACCTTTTTCACCTTTTCAACTCCCTTGTGAGAATTCTCCAAGATCTCCCATGCTTTCTTGGCGGTGGTTGCACTTGCAATTTTCTCAAAAGCTCCATCATCTACACTTTGTTGGATGATGGAAAGAGCCTTTTGATCGTTCGTCTTCATTAATTTTTTCTCCTTGCCGAGAGGACCTTTTTCTGCAGGTTCCTCATAGCCTTCCTCCACAATCTCCCATAAGTCTTGTCCACCTAGGAAGGTCTTCATTTGGATGCTCCATCGATCATAATTATCCTTTGTGAGGCGAGGAAATGTGATGACATTGTTGGCCATCATCTTGTCGAACCAAGCTCTTGATACCAATTTGTTGAAAATAGGAGGTTATGTATATTATTTGTGGAAGAGAGGATTGATGATTTAGAAGTTTGATTGATCTTGAAGGCTTTGTTTATTACTTGATTTGCTTATTGAATTGCTTTGTTTGATTACAAATGAGGGGTGAAGCCCTCTATTTATACTACTCAATGGAGTAGTCTAGATCACTCCATCATCTACTACTATCTAGATATTTCCTAGTATTTCTAGACCTAGATATTTTACAAGATTATTCTACACACATTCTACACACTTTCAATACTACATATTACAAGAAGCTTCTACATAATGGGCTATAATCTTGATCCAAAATATTTGTATACTTGCAAGCCCAAATCTAAAACACATAGCCCAAAATCAAGTTTAGTTTCCAACAACAATTACACTAAGTCCAGGTCTGCATCAGTGGTATCAGCAACAACTATACCAATACCAGCCCGTTAACGTTTACACCATCTCCTTTCATTCCACAAATATGCTTTCGCTACTGTAGTTTCTTCACAATCGCGTATTTATGTTCTGCATTACATACAAGCTATAAGCTTCAGATGTAGCTAAGCGTAAATCAGTGGATGAATATGTATATGTAGAAGAATATTTAGATGCATTATTTAATATATATGTCGTAATGACACATAACTGACAAATATGTCAATTCAAGTAACTCCAATCTCCTAACGGGTCAAATGAATTGGACTAAAACATCTAATATATCAAAAATTTATCCATAAATGTTTTCAAATACATAAAATTACTATCGGTATACTCATAGTTAACACATTAAAGGAGTAATAAGTTGTCTGATCTGTTTTGACTCACACTAAAAAGATACTTGTTTTGACCCGTTAGCCATCCCGCCCATTTTGCCATCATAACATAACAAGACTGAATATAAGTCGTTTACCAGGGAAAACTACAGCAAAATCATCAACCTTCTCGAGATAGCCGAATCTTTGTTTTGACCAAGAAGTGAAGAAGATGGATACATGTTCGTTCCCACTCTAAGTCTGCGGCCCGTTTCCTTTCCGATAAGCTAACTGATCACCAGTGATCATTTCCACATTGACACCAAGGTGTAGGACAAATCACCTATTAAATAAAATCATTAAAACTTCTATTTCTAAAACTCATAAAAATAAAAACCAATACCAAATATCCTACCTTAACACTTATTTTATAAGCATTGGTTCATGTTATTATTGTGTGCCTGATTTGAGGATGAGCGACAAAATCCTTCATCCCACAATCAAACACAAAATTGAAACCTAAACTCTAAACCCTACACCCTAGATCTAAACCCTGAACCCTAATATAAACCCTAAAAACTCTAAACCCTAACCCTAAACCCTATGGCCTAAAATATAAACCCTAAACCCTAAATCTAAACCCAAAACCCTACATATTGTAATAAATTACTTTCAATGATAACACAAATAAATAATATAACATTTCAAATGTTTAAAAATATAAAAACAAAACCCACCCATATTGACACATATAATAAGAACATATGAAATGAGGTGGATAATTCATATATGTGACAATTTTAATGGTTGATATCGAACTGGGTAAAAACTTGGGTTGACTTTGAATCAACAAAGAGTCAAATGAGTAACTCTTTAGAAAACAGTCAACACGCCAAATGAGAATGGGTAATCTCTCCTAAATTACTACTACTATATTTCAACAATACAGTTTAGATGAATCTTATATGATTCATTAATTAATTCTTAAAAATTTAGACGATAATGGACAAAAGGTGTTAACTGGTCAACCTAACTGAGTCCTGCAATATCAAAAAACAAAACTGTAAGGATAATTTACTTGTAATATCTCTGAAAAGTTGCAGGATCTTGACTGAGGCCTTGAAAAAAATGAATTTTATAGCTGCAGGATTAGTTAACAAAATTGTAATATCTTGTGTTACTTGAAATTTCCTCTTCCAGTTCTAGAAAGTTTGGTTTTAATATAGTTGACTTAAAAAAATGTAATTATTCAATCTGGTACTTCAATAGCACACACTATAAATAACACACGATTAAGTAAAACATAATAAATACAACTTGTAACCAATACTGTTACCTGAAACGTATATGGCAGAAGCTGTGTGTAAACCGCCAATGGCTGCACAAAGGTTGCTCCTGTTAAAGTTTTACACCTGTTGTAGTTTTCTTGAACATTACATATGTTTGGATTAACTGCCATCCCTATAAACAAACAAACGGTATATATTATTAGATAATTATATGTAATTATGAATAGAGCGAAAGAAGAATACGAAGTTTAAGTAACACCAACCTATAAAAGATGATCTTGTGAGGCTTCTGTCCAGTTGCTCTCCTGAATCCAATATATTAAAATTTGCCCAAACCTTAATCTTTAAGCTAAATAAAGCTTTACATATCCACATAGGATTGCGGCTACCAAATCATTAAAACTATAAAAAAAATTGCATTAACGACTTTAGAATTTAAGCATGTTTGAACATGAAAAATCATCAATTAATTGTTACCGCAATGCATCAAGAGAACTTCAGAAGTATTGCACTCCTCTTTCACTCGCATGATGCCTCAAGTTACTTCAGGTCCTTCACAACAATGACTTCCTTGATATAAGAAGTAAAATTGTAAAAAAAAGCTTATTAAGAACGTAACAAGAACGCATTTGCCTATTATACATATTTCTTCAAGACATGGATATAACTGTAGCACATCGAATCCACATAAATAATAATAAAAAAAATTATGAATTCAAATCAAAGTAAAGTAAACATAAACAAAATTAATAAAACATATCATAGAAGTTGCGAGTTTTAATTGGGTGCTTGTCAAATACGATTGATATTTCAAATCCGTTTACGATTGGAGGCATCGATGCAGTTTGTAACCCTAGAAAAGAATATATTGAAGGCTATTAGACAATAAGTTGGTGAATATATTGAAGGGTATTTGAAGAATACATATCTCCCAATTGAACGAAGAAGCTAAGGTGTTTTTTATTAGAATGGTATTTTAGTAACGTAGTGTATGTAAAATTGATTTATTAGTTAATTTTTTTAGGGGATGATTAAGGACCGTTAGATCAAAGGGTATTATAATGCCGTTAGATCAAAGGGTATTATAATGTAATTTTCTAATCTAATGGTAATTAATGGGGTTTTGAAAACATTTATTAGCTAATCGAGACTTTCTTTTAATGTATATAGTGATATTTTTTTATTAAAAAAATAAAATTGTACTATGAAATCAACAAGGATGCTTGTGAATTTTTCTTTATATTTTTGATTCTTTTAATACTTGGGAAACACTTATTTATGATGTCATCCAAAGTGTGTTTTTTTATAAATATATAGATACTAGATTTAAGAGTCCGTGCGTTGCACGGTAGATCTATAAAATAGTTTTGGAAAACATCGATTACTTGTATTATATAGTTACAATGACGAAACATCATTATTGGCACTATTTGTATTGAAACCAAATTTATTGTAAATTTAATGATCGTAAACGCTAAGAATGAAGACAAGTTCTAATGCAACAATCAAATTTTGTAAGTGGTTTCCAAGTTTCATTCTCTACTACTGCATTCCCAAAAAACTATACAACATAATTTTCTTAGATAACATAATTTTCTTAGCTTTACATATTAAAGTGTGGTGGCGTTAGACAATGCATATCAGCATATGCCACAAAAACTATACAACAAAGTTAACTTTAACTGCAGTTATTACATACTTAATTGCATGCCACAAGGTTGTTAAAGATTGACTCTTTACAAAGCAATGGTGGCTAAGAGGAGTTTCTCCTCTAGATGAAAAAGGCCTTCTATCGATCATGATTATAGTTATATCATCGATTCGCCACACGGTTGTTAAAGACGGACTCTTTACATACTCGATTCACCTTAACTTTCTCATAATACTCGGAAATCCTACGAAAAATTTCCACTATAAGGTAATAAGGTTCTTTAAAGCATGGCATAGGACAACATATTCCATTATTGAAAGTTTTTTCAAAATGAATATATAAAATGGATAAACAAATTCAGGATAAGGAAAAACTATAAATTTGAATTTACCGAGACTAAATGAAGTTCTAAGGACCTAACGAAATGGTATAATTAAGCATTATAGCAAACACATAATTAAGCATTATAGCAAACACGTGGAGGACATGTTGTGACGATCCGGAAATTTTCGACTAAATTTAAACTTAATCTTCATATGATTTCGATACGATAAGCAAAGTATGTAATGTTGAGTCTAAAAAATTTTGAAACGATGTTCATATAATCAATTGACCTTCGACTGCTCTCGACGATTCAATAACAATTAATTGTAAATATATATATATATATATATATATATATATATATATATATATATATATATATATATATATATATATATATATATATATATATATATATATATATAATAAGTAGAAATATAATTTGAGGTATTATATATTGTAAGTTAATTATGTAAAATAAAATAAGGATATTATAATAATTATTATTTAAAACATATATTTATATAAATAAAGTATATTAAAAATAAATATTAAATGAATGTAATACTTGTTTGATGTTTCGATAGATTTTAAGCAAGTTAAGTTCAAACTTATATGATTTTAAAATAAACGGTGATCCGAAAATGAGTTATATGAACTATAGGTTTGTTAAAAATACAATTAGGGACTATTTGATTAATTTTAAAACTTTTTATATTTTACTTAGGGTTGGGAGTGAATAATATCATTTTTATTTAATAATTAATGCTCGAATTTTATACCATAATGACCAAAATAAATAAATATAGTTAACTTAAAAATATGAGATTTTTTCGAGGACTTTTATCCGCCACTAATTTACAACGGAGTACGATATTCCAGTCCGTGATGAACTGTCGGCATAAGAATACAATATTGATGGTTACAGTGTTGAGCCTTGTGCACGTTTATTTATCCATGAGTTATTTATTAGTTTACTATTAGGCTTTATAATTTATATATATATATATATATATATATATATATATATATATATATATATATATATATATATATATATATATATATATATATATATATATATATGTCATACATATATACCTATACTCTATGATAAACCGCAAGCCACCTTCTCCGTCGATTGAAACCTCATGCCGGACCACCAACGACGGACCACCATCGCCGGACAACCATCATCAATAACACCCTCACCACTTTTATAAACCCATCACCTTTTAATCACCAAACCTACCACCTACGACGGCTGTGGACAGCCGATTACTAACCTTGAACACCACAACTACGGTCACCTTTCCACGACCCCCAACTGACCACCACCAACTGCAACAACCACCGCCATCTTCGTAAACCACCATCATTCGCCGGAAAAACCCAAAACCATTGCAACCGTGATATATATATATATATATATATATATATATATATATATATATATATATATATATATATATATATATATATATATATATATTTTATTTTTTTTGTTTTGTTTTCGGATCACCTCAATCCACCCTCATGAGACGACCCGTCCGAATCCATAAGGACGAATACAATAACATATGATTACATCGCGAGGTATTTGACCTTTATATGATACATTTTACAAACACTGCATTCGTTTTTAAAAGACAAACTTTCATTACATCGAAAGTTGAAGGCATGCATACCATTTCATAATATAACCAACTATAATTGACTTAATAATAATCTTGATGAACTCAACGACTCAAATGCAACGTCTTTTGAAATATGCCATGAATGACTCCAAGTAATATCTCTAAATAAGCAAATGCACAGCGGAAGATTTCTTTCATACCTGAGAATAAACATGCTTTCAAGTGTCAACCAAAAGGTTGGTGAGTTCATAAGTTTATCGTAAACAATAAAATTCATCATTTTGATAGACCACAAGATTCAAATACAGTACATATATCTCGTGTACGAAATCATTTTCATAAATCTTAGTAACCATACACATATCTCGTGTACAAAATATCATACACATAACCTGTGTATAAAATCATTCTCTCGATACATAACATTCACTTTGCATTTATTGCTTGGCTTGGTAACCGACCTTAACATATAGTGCGCATAAATAATATCCCCAAAACAGAACATCTCGTCTGTATAATAATCATATAAACTTCGAAGTACTAAACACCACGCCCACTAGCTCTTTCGTCTTGTGAACATTCTGGGTGGGGGTGTTAAACCCGGTAGCTACCTTTAGGATTCGTGTGAATTAGGGCCATACCCGATTCTAATTCTTAGGTTACCAAGCAATAATAATCATGGGAAAATATTCGCATCAATTGGTGGAAATTATCATGTCTACATAATTCAATAATAATCCACAGAACTTCTATCTGTATAATAATTCATTCGAGGAATGTTTTACTTGTGTCTATCTCGTCAAACATTTATAAAAGCATTTCAAGTATTCGCAGTTCAAAATATATTTCAAAAACATTTAATAAAATAGTTATAAAAATAGCGCATGTATTCTCAGTCCTAAAAATGTAAAGAGTAAAAGGGAGCAAATGAACTCACGATACGATATTTTGTAGCAAAAATATTCATACGACGATACTGAACAATGCAGGGTTGGCCTCGGATTCACGAACCTATATCATTTGTATATATATTAACACATATAATGGTAATCAAATAATTCCATCTATTAATTATAAAATGTTTATATATATAGTGTTGTAATTTATATAGAATTTGTACTAAATTTCAATATGTATATTTTATTTATATATTATATCTTAAATTATATGTTTTATATATATATATATATATATATATATATATATATATATATATATATATATTTATTTATTTATTTTGTGTATATATATTAAAATTGTTAATATGTTTAATATATAATTATAGGTAATATTAATATAGTTATAGTATATGTAATAAGTATATTTTTATGTATAAAATCTTTATTTGTTATAATATAATAATAATAATAATAATAATAATAATGAAAATGACAATTTTTAATAAAAATGATAGTTTGAATAATAATGAAAATTTTATTAATAATGATACTACTAATAATATTCTTAATGATAATACTAATACTAATGTTAATAATAATAATAATAATAATAATAATAATAATAATAATAATAATAATAATAATAATAATAATAATAATAATAATAATAATACTAATAATAATACTAATCTTAAAATCATGTTAATACTTGATACTAATAATAATAATAATACTAATTATAATAATAATAATATTAATAAAGAAAATAATAATAATAAAATTAGTAATAATAATGATAACAGTAATTATAATAATAACTAAATCATAATTTTTCTACTAATTATAATAATAATGATAATAATATTATAAACATGATAATAATCCTAATATTAATGATAATAATAATAATAATAATAATAATAATAATAATTATTATTATTATTATTATTATTATAATAATAATAATTATAATTATAATAAAATTAATAAATAGAGTAAGATTACTACCTCAAAGAAATAGCCTTAAAAAAAATAAACACCATCGCCCGGGCTCGAACTTGTGACATCCCGCTTCCCGATGGCTCCCCTAACCATCTGCCCTGCTTAGTTTTTCTGATCTATATACTAAACTAAATGTATATAACCCCAAACTTTCCTGCTGCCTTTTCTTCATTAAAGTAAACAGACGGATATCACAACTCAAATTCGTTGCCTAACCCACTAATCAAAGTAAGCCCATGGCCCAATCACTAAAATAAGTTTACGGCCCAATAGATCTAATTAGAACCCACGTATACCACTTAAATCAAATAGCAGCGTTGATTGAAAAGGGTTTCCTGTAGATTGGGATATCAACGAAAGAAAAGAAAAAGAAAACGGCTGTCAAATTTATTCAGCGTTTATCACGTTTTGTCACCGGGTACCCCATAACTGTATCTTTATCTTTTTCGTTTCTAATCATCTTCATCGTTTTCACTGTAGTAGCAAGATGGGTGTTCTAATGTTTGGGTTCCAATGGGTTTTGGTTTAATTGCTATAACTGTCACGACCCTACTTTTTCCGTTATCTTTTACCGTTTATTATTTAACGTCCGTTAATTGTTATTCATGCCACATCATTTCTATGATCTATATTATTATTTTTGTAATAATATATTAATTATTATGTGTTATGTGAATATTTGTATTCATATTTTAAGTTGTACGTTTCTACGTGTCGTGGATTTCTATCCGGCGAATCTTTTCGGTTTTCAAACCAACGGTCAAACTTTTGGGATTTTTAAATCCAAATTATTTTAAATATGATATTTTGATGTCATATGATCATAAATAGTGTTTATATATTTTATTTGTCGCGTATATGTTATCTCTCCGAAATTTTAATCGCGTAACGGTGTTTTCACGTTTCGGGCTTCGTTCGGGCATTCGGGCCACAAGACTTCTTTAATTTATCAAATTTGGGCCAAAAACGGGCCCACACCATCAAAATTTCGGCCAAAATGGGAGCCCCCTCCCCATTTTTCATTTTCCCATTTTCAATTTCACTTCCTCATTTTTTTTCCCTAAACCTAACCCTAGCAAACATCCTCTCTTCCTCCCTCACTTATTTGGAATGACTTTTTACCATCATCATCAGCTAAATCGTCCAACAACATGAAACAATCAATTGTTCATCATTTCTCAAGATCATCTACATAATCGGATTCACCGTTTCGCGTTCTACATCATCCTTCTTCTTGATTTTTGATTTGGGTATAATCATGAACGCTAACTTTTCAATTCTTATTTATTTTTATTTATTTTGATCTTATATTGATGCTATAGTGCTTATATATTATTGTATTGTTGATTGTATGCGTAGAAATGCTCGTTAATTCATGTTTTCGGTTTGATTAATTTGGGACAGCAGCATTTTCGTTCATTTCTGTTTATTTAACTGATATAAAAGTGAAATTAAAGTATATAGATGAGTTTCTCTCATCAAGACATTAATTTTAGACTCCGGATTCATGTCATTTCGATTTTTGGAACTCTAGATATGATTAAAATGGTGTTTTGTTGGGATTAAATTGTGAAAATGATTTGAACCAGGTTTGTTCCAACTTTGTGACCACTTTTGGAGTCTTTAGGGTGTACTAGTATGTTAGGATTGATGATGGGATAAACTTTCATGTTCGGGTCATATAAATCTGAGCCACGGATAACCCGTTATGACTAAAACGTGTTTTGAAACGAATTAAAGTTCCAAGTTGTGTAATGACTGATCATCACGATTTGGTTACTATTCTTGGTGTGTTCTTGAGTGCACCAATGTGTCGGGTGGTTTGATTAGGAGGATATATATATATAAGGCTCGCCGAAAATCGACACCCGGGGCTCAAGATACGACCCGATGAACTTTTAATTAAAACGTATGGTTAATTATTAAAACTTATGATATAAATAATGATTTTCATTATTATTAAATTACTTATGATATAAAAATTAATTATTATAATTTAAGACTTATGATATATATTTATTATATCATTATTTAATTACTTATGATTTAATTAAACTTTTAATTAAACTTATGATTAATAATACTTTTATTATTAATGGAAAATACTTATGATAAGTATTAAACTTATATTATGAGATTATTATTATAAGACTTATAATAAGGATTAATTAATTATTTAATTATTATAAGGCTTAGTTATTATGTAATTATAATTTAATTATTAAATATTTATAGTTTAATAATTATAATTAGAAACTTATGATATGATTAATAATTCATTATTAATTAATAATACTTATGATATGATTTAAAACTTATTATTAATTAATAATACTTATATTATGACCAATATTTAATTAATTAATTAAATATATATGTTATATTAATTATATCATTTAAACTTATGTTAACTTTATTAATTCATTTTAATTTAATTAAACTTATGTTATGACATAATTATACATCTTTAACTTTAATTAACATTATAACTTATATTATTATTACAACTTACACTTTTAAAATTAATGTTGACTATGTTTGACCAAGGTTGACTTTTGAGTTAACTTTCGGTTGACTTTGACTTTCTGTTGACTTTTGTTGACTTTCTAATTAAGGAAACCTTCCTAACTCAAAAACTTTCTAAAAATAGAAACTTTCTAAATATGGAAACTTTCTAAATTTGGAAACTTTCCAAAAATAGAAACTTTCCAATAATAGAAACTTTCCAAAAATAGAAACTTTCCAAAAATAGAAACTTTCCAAAAATAAAAACTTTCCAAAAATGGAAACCTGCTAAAAATAGAAACTTTCTAAAAATAGGAAGTGTGTGTCCGTACGCTGTTTCGATCAAACCGATGCTTGTTGAGTATTGTTCTATTTCTACTTGCAACAAGTACTATAGCTATCATACTAAGACTTGACCTAAGTTAGTTATTTATATCGACCTGCTTTATTTATAGGTCGGAGTTGTGATCATTCTTGATCACTTACTTCATTTGCTGTTCGCATTTTTGTGTGGTTACTTCTTTTGCTTTAAGGTGAGTTATAGTCCCATTTTCTATTTTAAATCTTTTGGGATGAGAATACATGCAATTTATTTTATATTTTGGACACAAGTGGAAGTTGGTTTAAATTATTCATTGTGAGTTGAACAAAAATATTCCCTAGTCTAGTAACTGTAATCACTGGTTTCTACTGGTGAACGCGAATCCTACGGATAGATCTATCGGGTTTGAAAACCCCATTTCGAGCTAGTCGCGCTAGCAATTTATAATCGTAATGTTTAGTACTTCGTATTTTGTTGAAGATACACTTGTTCGGTGTATATTATTTATTGTGTTTGGCAAGGGTAAATAAATGGTTAAGTGGTTACCAGGTGGCTCACGGTAAATGGAATAATGTTTTTATATGTTTTCTAGCATATAATTTTGTGGTCCGAAAAGGAGTTTTTATGTTTTCAAACATAAATTTTTATTGTTTAAATTAAATATTGTTTGCAATATTAAACCTATAATTCATTCAACATTTTTGTTGACAGTTACTCGCATGTTTTATTCTCAGGTCCATGATTGATTGCTTCTGCTGTGCTTAGAGAGTCTGCATATTTATGATGGCAGCTTTTGTTAAACATTAACTTGCATTCTATTTTGATACGTTTAATAGTGGATGCTGTTGACTTGGTTTTGATTAACTTTTAGTTAAGAAATAATGTATTGTTTTTCTAAACTTACATATTTTGGTAGGTTTCCTTTATAGGGAATTATTTTTAAATAAAGAATGCAAGGTTATTTATCAAATTCATATAGAGTTATGATCAAGTTATGGGACCAAGATAACGATGGTCGTCAAGTGTACTTTGACGGGTCGTTAAAGTTGGTATCAGAGCTCTGGTTGTACGAAATTAGGCTGCATTGGTGTCGTTACCCGATTCAATAGGGTGCATTAGTGAGGAACTCCCATTCCGATTTAAACGTATTCTCTCATACATACATCTCTCACTGGTATGTATATTGTTATCATACATACATCTCTATTATATTCTGAATCCGGGAGGAACTCCCATTCCGATTTAAACGTATTCTCTCACTCATGCGAACTTATCCTTATAAGAACACGTCGGGTTGTGAAACCGAGGGATGTCATTCTTGACTTCTGAAATTCTCGATATTCCTATGTCATCTTTTATGGTTGTGTGTTTGACGTTTGAGTTATATTACGCGAGATGTCATTCTTGACTTCTAAGGGCTCGGCATTTCAATGTCAGCTATTATGTTTAGGTATATAATATTCTTGTTATATTACGTGCCTTTGTGCCGTTGTGCCTTTGTGCTTTGGGTTGCGAACCAAAAATGTCATTCTTGACTTTTAAAGATTTTTGGTACTTCGAAGACATTTCTATGTCATCGTTACCCCTATTCGTTACTTATGATGTTTTGTTTCTTGTGCTATCCTTAGCACATTGTTTAAGAAATTGTTTTAGAAAAATTGTGTGGAAATCCGAGGTTGATCGCATGTCCTGACCTCATGTAGTGCTATTGGAATGGAACTATGAATTAGTGAAATATAATGGCGTCAGGCCAACGTGATTATATTACGTTAATTTATAAAGAAGTCCCAATATTGTGACATGAGGAATAGAAAGCGAGTCAAAGAAATTTTTTTTTACACCACTCATTCAGAAATTCTGATGTATTACATGGGTAGGGAAAATATTCATTATCTTATTCGTTGATATACGAGGAGCTCGTTTTAACCAGATTATCTATCTCATGCTCTATCCTTCATAACTCGCTTGTTAGCAACAGCTTCGCTCGGGAACAGTTTTGGCCCAAGGACTTCTGTCCTGATAATAGTCAAAATAACATTTAACTCATTGGTTTTCATGACCTCGTAACATTTGTTGGTCAAATGTCGCACGACGATTCAAGTCATTTACTCAATCTTTCACGATCTTACTTCAACTTGTAACCTCTGAAATACAGATACTCTGTTTATCATCGAGAGGTTTACACATTCATTTAATTGGGCGGTTCTCACGAGATTTATGGGCGAATAGAAGTAATGAAATATTTTGTCATGTATTCAATTTATAAAATCATATATGTACGTATGGATTCAAATGAATAAATTTACCCTTACCTATTTTGGCTAGTATACACTAAATTATACCTTCGAAATTATCTTAAAACCACTCCTTTATTGAGTTGTTTAACTGAGTCAAATTGTTTTATATAAAATGGTACACGTTGTACATATTTCTAAATTTACTAAGAACTTCATTCCATTTATGGGGTCACATCAGACGTTTAAAGCTTTCTCAAAACTTCTTTGATTGATTATATTAGAATTTTCGCATTACTCTACAGAGTGTTTGGATCACAGTTCTTCTCATCCTTCGTTTAAGGATAAAATTTACCATTAAGTTCATTGATAGAAACTCTTACACCACTTTGGATGCCGGTTTTATAAAATTTGTTGGAAGGTCCTTGCGCTCATAAAAATTTCCCTCTTATGGTTGGACATGGCCGAAACGCGGACCAATAAATCAATTTTCTGGGGTACACTCGGTGGTCACCCTATTGTAGAAAAGGCGCTAGGTGGGTTTCTACCCCAACTGTTTTTATAGTGGGTATCATGGATATATATTACACTAGACCGTTTGAGGAGTTTCTACTCTTAATATTCGCTGTCAGCCACAACACCCTCGTAAACATCAATCCTAGGATTCAATATTTTGAGGTGCACAAAATTATTTTTGGAGATTCATCTCACCTAGAGTCGGCCATTCTTTATAACTCATGATTCACGTTCTTTTCATCCTCATATAAATTTAAAAATATGGATGAATCCTATATTTCCTCACTCATTGTACAATGAAGTTCACTCTCGTTGAATTATCACACCTTTCGTACGTCTTCCTTTCGAAAATGTAATGAAAATTTACTTTGAAGTCCATGATCCTCGTTATTTCCTTTGAGAGAATTGCCTTATATATCTATGCTACTGATGTGACTACTCCATATATTTCTTCCTTCATTGTTGCAACTGTATTTCATTCGTCCCAGTTCGTTTCCTTAGGGAGCTCCTGTTTTGTTTGTTAAGAAGAAAGGTGGTTCGTTTCGATGGTGTATTAATTATCGCGAGTTGAACAAGCTTACAGTTAAGAATCGTTACCCTCTTCCGAGAATTGATGATCTGTTCAATCAATTTCAAGGTTCATCCGTTTATTCTAAGATTGATCTTCATTCCGGTTATCACCAATTGCGCGTTAAAGAAAATGATATTCCGAAAACCACTTTCCGAACCCGTTATGGTCACTACGAATTTCAAGTTATTCCGTTCAGATTGACTAACGCACCTGCAGTGTTCATGGACCTCATGAGCCGTGTGTGTAGTCCTTATATGGACAAGTTCGTTATCGTTTTCATCAATGATATTCTTATCTATTCCAAGAGTGATCAAGAGCACGAAGAGCATTTGAAGTTTATGCTGGATTTGTTAAGAAAAGAAGAATTGTATGCTAAGTTTTCCGAGTGCGCATTCTGGTTAAGAGCAGTTCAATTCCTTGGACATGTTGTTAGTAAACAGGGAATCCAAGTTGATCCTGCCAAGATTGGGGCAATTGAGAAGTGGGGAATTCCGAAGACTCCTACTCAAATTCATCAGTTCCTAGGTTTGGCAGGCTATTATAGAAGGTTCATTCAAGATTTTTCACGAGTAGCGAAACCTCTGACTGCTTTAACGCATAAGGGGAAGAAGTACTAGTGAAAGAGTGAACAAGAGTCTGCTTTCCAAACTCTAAAGGAGAAGTTAACTTCTGCATCGATATTATCACTACCTGAGGGTAATGATGATTTTGTTATCTGTTGTGATGCTTCATGTCAAGACATTGGTTGTGTTTTGATGCAGCGAAAGAAAGTCATTGCTTACACGTTACGTCAGTTGAAGATTCATGAACAGAATTATACATCCCATGATTTGAAATTGGGAGCTGTTGTGTTCGCACTCAATAATTGGAGACATTACTTATATGGGGTCAAAAGTACAGTGTACACTGATCACAAGAGTCTTCAACATATTCTTGACCAAAAACAGCTAAATATGAAGCAGCGATGACGGGTTGAGACGTTGAATGATTATGATTGTGAACTTTTATATCATCCGGGGAAGACCAATGTTTTGGCCGCTGCGTTAAGTCGAAAAGAAAGAATTGAACCTCGCAGGTTTAGAGCCTCAAACATGACCATTCGAACAAACCCGCAAGGCAGATTTTAGCAGCTCAGCAAGAAGCCTTGAAGGAGGAGAATTTTGTAACGGGAAGGTCTGAGGCTTGAGTAAATAGTTAGAGGTACTAACCGATAGTACTCAGTATGTTGCGGGACGTCTTTGGGTTCCGAAGTTTAGTGATCTCCGACAACTTGTTCTAGATGAGGCTCATAAGTCTAGGTACTATATTCATCCTGGTTCAGGAAAGATGTATCATGACCTTAAGGAGCGGTATTGGTGGCCTAATTTGAAAGCTGATGTGGCTACGTATGTGGCTAAGTGTTTGAACTGTGCTAAGGTTAAAGCTGAACATCAGAAACCGTCCGGACTTCTGGTGCGACCTGAAATTCTCGAGTGGAAGTGGGAATGTATTATGATGGACTTATTGAGAAGTTACCGAGAGTTGTGGTTGGTTATGATACCATTTGGGTGATTGTTGACGGACTCACTAAGTCAGCTCATTTCTTGCCAATTAAGGAAACAGATTCGAAGGAGAAGCTTACTCATTTGTATTTGAAGGAGATTGTTTCTAGACATGGTGCTCCCGTATCTATTATTTCAGACCGAGACAGTCGATTTACATCGAGGTTTTGGCAGTCCTTACAAGATACTTTGCGAACTAAATTAGATATGAACACTGCTTATCATCCATAGTCAGATGGTCAGAGTGAAAGGACCATTCAAACGTTGGAAAACATGTTACGAGCATGCATCATTGATTTTGGTAATGGTTGGGATAAGTACTTGCCACTGGCTGAATTTTCTTATAATAACAGCTATCATGCAAGTATTAAGCCGCACCTTTTGAAGCTCTGTATGGTAGAAAGTGTATGTCTCCTGTCTGCTGGAATGAGGTTGGGGATGCTCAACTCACAGGTCCAGGAATTATTCATGAGACTACCGAGAAGATCGTACAGATTTAGAAAAGTTTAAGAACTGCTAGAAGTTGGCAAAAGAGCTATGCCAATAAGAGAAGGAACAATATTGAATTTCAGGTCGGTGATCGTGTTATGTTGAAGGTATCACCTTGGAAGGGCGTGATACGTTTTGGTAAAAAGGAAAGTTAAATCCTCGATTTGTTGGACCGTTTAAGATTATCGAAAGAATTGGACTAGTGGCGTATCGTTTGAAATTGCCACAAGAGCTTAGCGCTTTTCATAGCGTTTTTCATGTATCGAATTTGAAGAAGTGTTTGGCCGAGGCCAATGAAACCATTCCTCTTGATGAACTTCATGTTGATAAATAACTCCATTTTATTGAGGAACCTGTCGAGATTATGGATCGAGAGGTTAAGACTCTTAAACAAAGTGGAATTCCTATCGTCCGAATGAGATGGAATGCCAGACGCGGACCCAAGTTCACTTGGGAACGTGAAGATAAGATGAGGCAGAAGTACCCGCATTTATTTCTAGATGATGAGTCAACCCCTGCACTTGCTTAAATTTCGGGACAAAATTTCCGTAACGGGAAGGTACTGTCACGACCCTACTTTTTCCATTATCTTTTACCGTTTATTATTTAACATCCATTAATTGTTATTCATGCCACGTCATTTCTATGATCTATATTATTATTTTTGTAATAATATATTAATTATTATGTTTTATGTGAATATTTGTATTCATATTTTAAGTTGTACGTTTCTACGTGTCGTGGATTTCTATCCGGCGAATCTTTTCGGTTTTCAAATCAACGGTCAAACTTTTGAGATTTTTAAATCCAAATTATTTTAAATATGATATTTTGATGTCATATGATCATATATAGTGTTTATATATTTTATTTGTCGCGTATATGTTATCTCTCCGAAATTTTAATCGCGTAACGGTGTTTTCACGTTTCGGGCTTCGTTCGGGCATTCGGGCCACAAGACTTCTTTCATTTATCAAATTTGGGCCAAAAAGGGGCCCACACCATCAAAATTTTGGCCAAAATGGGAGCCCCCTCCCCATTTTTCATTTTCCCATTTTCAATTTCACTTCCTCATTTTTTTCTCCCTAAACCTAACCCTAGCAAACATCCTCTCTTCCTCCCTCACTTATTTGGAATGAATTTTTTCCATCATCATCAGCTAAATTGGCCAACAACGTGAAACAATCAATTGTTCATCATTTCTCAAGATCATCTACATAATCGGATTCACCGTTTCGCGTTCTACATCATCCTTCTTCTTGATTTTTGATTTGGGTATAATCATGAACCCTAACTTTTCAATTCTTATTTATTTTTATTTATTTTGATCTTATATTTATGCTATAGTTCTTATATATTATTGTATTGTTGATTGTATGCATAGAAATGCTCGTTAATTCATGTTTTCGGTTTGATTAATTTGGGACAGCAGAATTTTCGTTTATTTCTGTTTATGTAACTGATATAAAAGTGAAATTAAAGTATATAGATGAGTTCCTCTCATCAAGACATTAATTTTAGACTCCGGATTCATGTCATTTCGATTTTCGGAACTCTAGATATGATTAAAATGGTGTTTTGTTGGGATTAAATTGTGAAAACGATTTGAACCAGGTTTGGTCCGACTTTGTGACCACTTTTAGAGTCTTTAGGGTGTACTAGTGTATTAGGATTGATGATGGGATGAACTTTCATGTTCGGGTCATCTAAATCTGAGCCACGGATCACCCGTTATGACTAAAACGTGTTTTGAAATGAATTAAAGTTCCAAGTTGTGTAATGGCTGATCATAATGACTTGGTTACTGTTATTGGTGTGTTCTTGAGTGCACCAATGTGTCGGGTGGTTTGATTAGGCAGATATATATATAAGGCTCGCCGAAAATCGACATCCGGGGCTCAAGATACGACCCGATGAACTTTTAATTAAAACTTATGGTTAATTATTAAAACTTATGATATAAATAATGATTTTCATTATTATTAAATTACTTATGATATAAAAATTAATTATTATAATTTAAGACTTATGATATATATTTATTATATCATTATTTAATTACTTATGATTTAATTAAACTTTTAATTAAACTTATGATTAATAATACTTTTATTATTAATGGAAAATACTTATGATAAGTATTAAACTTATATTATGAGATTATTATTATAAGACTTATAATAAGGATTAATTAATTATTTAATTATTATAAGGCTTAGTTATTATGTTATTATAATTTAATTATTAAATACTTATGGTTTAATAATTATAATTAGAAATTTATTATATGATTAATAATTCATTATTAATTAATAATACTTATGATATGATTTAAAAATTATTATTAATTAATAATACTTATATTATGACCAATATTTAATTAATTAATTAAATATATATGTTATATTAATTATATCATTTAAACTTATGTTAACTTTATTAATTCATTTTAATTTAATTAAACTTATGTTATGACATAATTATACATATTTAACTTTAATTAACATTATAACTTATATTATTATTACGACTTACACTTTTAAAATTAATGTTGACTATGTTTGACCAAGGTTGACTTTTGAGTTGACTTTCAGTTGACTTTGACTTTCTGTTGACTTTTGTTGACTTTCTAATTAAGGAAACCTTCCTAACTCAAAAACTTTCTAAAAATAGAAACTTTCTAAATATGGAAACTTTCTAAATTTGGAAACTTTCCAAAAATAGAAACTTTCCAATAATAAAACTTTCGAAAATAGAAACTTTCCAAAAATAGAAACTTTCCAAAAATGGAAACCTGCTAAAAATAGAAACTTTCTAAAAATAGGAAGTGTGTGTCCGTACGCTGTTCTGATCAAACCGATGCATGTTGAGTATTGTTCTATGTCTACTTGAAACAAGTACTATAGCTATCATACTAAGACTTGACCTAAGTTAGTTATTTATATCGACCTGCTTTATTTATAGGTCGGCATTGTGATCATTCTTGATCACTTACTTCATTTGCTGTTCGCATTTTTGTGTGGTTACTTCTTTTACTTTAAGGTGAGTTATAGTCCCATTTTCTATTTTAAATCTTTTGGGATGAAAATATTTGCAATTTATTTTATATTTTGGACACAAGTGGAAGTTGGTTTAAATTATTCATTGTGAGTTGAATAAAAATATTCTCTAGTCTGGTAACTGTAATCACTGGTTTCTACTGGTGAACGCGAATCCTACGGATATATCTATCGGGTTTGACAACCCCATTTCGAGCTAGTCGCGCTAGCAATTTATAATCGGAATGTTTAGTACTTCGTATTTTGTTGTAGATACACTTGTTCGGTGTATATTATTTATTGTGTTTGGCAAGGGTAAATAAATGGTTAAGTGGTTACCATGTGGCTCACGGTAAATGAAATAATGTTTTTATATGTTTTCTAGCATATAATTTTGTGGTCCGAAAAGGAGTTTTTATGTTTTCAAACATAAATTTTTATTGTTTAAATTAAATATTGTTTGCAATATTAAACCTATAATTCACTCAACATTTTTGTTGACAGTACTCACATGTTTTATTCTCAGGTCCATGATTGATTGCTTCCGCTGTGCTTAGAGAGTCTGCATATTTATGATGGCAGCTTTTGTTAAACATTAACTTGCATTCTATTTTGATACGTTTAATAGTGGATGCTGTTGACTTGGTTTTGGTTAACTTTTAGTTAAGAAATAATGTATGGTTTTTCTAAACTTACATATTTTGGTAGGTTTCCTTTATAGGGAATCATTTTTAAATAAAGAATGCAAGGTTATTTATCAAATTCATATAGAGTTATGATCAAGTTGTGGGACCAAGATAACGATGGTCGTTAAGTATACTTTGACGGGTCGTTAAAATAACAGAAGTAGAAAACAGTAGTTTTTGTTCGTAACAGAAAGATTAAACAGAAACCAAGAAAAGAAAAATAATAATGATGATGGTGCTTCGGTGTGGGTTGTGATTTCATGGTGGTTTATGATGAACACAGGAGACGATAAATGTGGTGTTCTTTCGGTTTATGTTTGGTTCGAATGAAACAACAACAAAACAGTAGCAGCATGAACTTGATAGTGCGGCTGCACTGTAGCAGCCTGTTTGTTTATTTTTGACGAGCAATAGAGGGAAAAGAAACATATCAGTAGTAGTTTCAAGTAGCAAAAATATAGTTGTAGGTTAGTTTTTGTAGCTTAACAGTGGTGGTTGGGTGTCGGTTTATGGTGGTAAAAAAATAGTATCTCAGACGCATGAAATATAGCGGTTTGAGCTGTCATTTAACATTGTAACAGTAGCAACAATGTAACGTAGCAGTAACAGGTCTTTAATGGAGGGTTGTGATGGGTGTTGGTTTAAAAGAAAACAGAAACAGATGGTGTAGTTCTTAATGGTGGAAGGTTCGAACAAAGCAGCTATTATGATCATCATGGTGGTTGAGTGGTGGTTTGAACAGAACAGATACATACGGTAGTAGCTAGATTGAATGGTGTTATATTCTTGGTGGTTTAGTGATCGGTTAAGAGTGAGGTTTGATGAAGATGATGACCTTCGTACTGGATAGCAACAATAACAGAAGTGTATAGAAGTTGCAGTGATTAAATGAGTGTTTGACGTGTTCAATACATCCCGGAGCGGGGAAGATGTATAAAGATCTCAAGAAACACTTTTGGTAGCCGGGTATGAAAGCCGATATTGCTAAATATGTAGGAGAATGTTTGACGTGTTCTAAGGTCAAAGCTGAACATCAGAAACCATCAGGTCTACTACAACAACCTGAAATCCCGGAATGGAAATGGGAAAACATTACCATGGATTTCATTACTAAATTGCCAAGGACTGCAAGTGGTTATGATACTATTTGGGTAATAGTTGATCATCTCACCAAGTCAGTACACTTCCTGCCAATGAGAGAGGATGACAAAATGGAGAAGTGATTTTATTTAAAGGAGGTTGTCTCCAGACATGGAATACCCGTCTCTATTATCTCTGATAGGGATGGTAGATTTGTTTCAAGGTTCTGGCAGACATTGCAACAAGCATTGGAGACTCGTCTAGACATGAGTACTGCCTATCATCCACAAACTGATGGGCAGAGCGAAAGGACGATACAAACGCTTGAAGACATGCTACGAGCATGTGTTATTGATTTCGGAAACAGTTGGGATCGACACCAACCGTTAGCAGAATTTTCCTACAACAACAGTTATCATTCTAGTATTGAGATGGCGCCATTTGAGGCACTTTATGGTAGAAAGTGCAGGTCTCCAATTTGTTGGAATGAAGTGGGGGATAGACAGATTACGGGTCCAGAGATAATACAAGAAACTACCGAGAAAATCATCCAAATTCAACAACGATTGAAAACCGCCCAGAGTCGAAAAAAGAGCTACGCGGACAGTAAAAGAAAAGATATAGAGTTTGAAATTGGAGAAATGGTCATGCTTAAGGTTTCACCTTGGAAAGGCGTTGTTCGATTTGGTAAACGGGAGAAACTAAATCCAAGGTACATTGGACCATTCAAGATTATAGATCGTGTCGGACCAGTAGCTTACCAACTGGAGCTACCTCAACAACTCGCAGCTGTACATAACACTTTCCACGTCTCGAATTTGAAGAAATGTTTTGCTAAAGAAGATCTTGCTATTCCGTTGGACGAAATCCAAATCAATGAAAAACTTCAATTCATTGAAGAACCCGTCGAAATAATGGATCGTGAGGTTAAGAGACTTAAGCAAAACAAGATACCGATTGTTAAGGTTCGATGGAATGCTCTTAGAGGACCCGAGTTCACCTGGGAGTGTGAAAATCAGATGAAGAAGAAATACCCGCATCTATTTCCAGAAGATTCGTCAACACCTTCAACAGCTTAAAATTTTGGGACGAAATTTATTTAACGGGTAGGTACTGTAGTGACCCGAACTTTTCCATGTTTATATATATATTAATTGAGATTGATATTTACATGACTAAATGTTTCCAACGTGTTAAGCAATCAAACTTGTTAAGATTTGATTAAATGAAATAAGTTTCATATAGACAATTGATCACCCAATTTGAGCGGCAATTCACGAACGTTACAAAATTGTAAAAACTACATGTTGTGGTATATATGGACATATATATATGGTTGACATGAGATTATGATGAGTAAGTATCTCACTAAGTATATTAACAATGTGTGATATACATAAGAAATGAGATTACTAAGTTAAGAAACTCGAAATGATATATATAACGATTATCGTTATGATAACGTCTACTAAATACATATGTATCATATTAAGATATTGATACACTATATTTAACATGATAAAATGTTATGTAAATATATCATTAAGTGTATTAACAATGAACTACATATGTAAAAATAAGACTACTAACTTAATGATTTCGAAACGAGACATATATGTAACGATAATCGTTGTAACGACATTTAACTGTATATATATCATACTAAGATATATTATATATCATAATATCATGATAATGTAACAATTTAACATCTCATTTGATATAATAAACAATGGGTTAACAACATTTAACAAGATCGTTAACCTAAAGGTTTCAAAACAACATTTACATGTAACGACTAACGATGACTTAACAACTCAGTTAAAATGTATATACATGTAGTGTTTTAATATGTATTCATACACTTTTGAAAGACTTCAAGACACTTATCAAAATACTTCTACTTAACAAAAATGCTTACAATTACATCCTCGTTCAGTTTCATCAACAATTCTACTCGTATGCACCCGTATTCGTACTCGTACAATACACAACTTTTAGATGTATGTACTATTGGTATATACACTCCAATGATCAGCTCTTAGCAGCCCATGTGAGTCACCTAACACATGTGGGAACCATCATTTGGCAACTAGCATGAAATATCTCATAAAATTACAAAAATATGAGTAATCATTCATGACTTATTTACATGAAAACAAAATTACATATCCTTTATATCTAATCCATATACCAACGACCAAAAACACCTATAAACACTTTCATTCGTCAATTTTCTTCATCTAATTGATCTCTCTCAAGTTCCATCTTCAAGTTCTAAGTGTTCTTCATAAATTCCATAAGTATAGTTTCATAAAAATCAAGAATACTTCCAAGTTTGCAAGTCTACTTCCAAGCTTTCTAATCCATTCCAAGTAATCATCTAAGATCAAGAAATCTTTCTTATTTATAGTAAGATATCTTTCTAATACAAGGTAATACTCATATTTAAACTTTGATTCAATTTCTATAACTCTAACAATCTTATTTCGAGTAGAAATCTTACTTGAACTTGTTTTCATGTCATGATTCTGCTTCAAGAACTTTCAAGCCATTCAAGGATCCTTTGAAGCTAGATCCATTTTTCTCATTTTCAGTAGTTTTATCCAGAAAACTTGAGGCAGTAATGATGTTCATAACATCATTCGATTCATACATATAAAGCTATCTTATTCGAAGGTTTAAACTTGTAATCACTAGAACATAGTTTAGTTAATTCTAAACTTGTTCGCAAACAAAAGTTAATCCTTCTAACTTGAATTTTAAAATCAACTAAACACATGTTCTATATCTATATGATATGCTAACTTAATGATTTAAAACATGGAAACACGATGAACACCATAAAATCGGATATACGCCGTCGTAGTGAAACCGGAGGCTGTTTTGGTTTGGATAATTAAAAACTATGATAAACTTTTATTTAAAAGTTGTTCTTCTGGGAAAATGATTTTTCATATGAACATGAAACTATATCCAAAAATCTTGGTTAAACTCAAAGTGAAAGTATGTTTTCCAAAATGGTCATCTAGACGTCGTTCTTTCGACTGAAATGACTACCTTTACAAAAACGACTTGTAACCTGTATTTCTGACTATAAACTTATAATTTTTCTGTATAGATTCATAAACTTAAGTTCAATATGAAACCATAGCAATTTGATTCACTCAAAACGTAAGTTAAAATGAAGAAGTTATGGGTAAAACAAGATTGGATATTTTT
Organism: Rutidosis leptorrhynchoides; assembly: GCF_046630445.1. Classification (NCBI taxonomy): domain Eukaryota; kingdom Viridiplantae; phylum Streptophyta; class Magnoliopsida; order Asterales; family Asteraceae; genus Rutidosis; species Rutidosis leptorrhynchoides. The sequence continues at coordinate 400,802,885 of NC_092333.1, forward strand.
GATCTTTTTAGCTACGGGAAATGTTTAACAAATCTATACAAATCATATCCTAGCTAACTTATATTGTATTATACATGTATTCTAACATATTATGTAATCTTGGGATACCATAGACACGTATGCAAATGTTTTGACATATCATATCGACCCATGTATATATATTATTTGGAACAACCATAGACACTCTATATGCAGTAATGTTGGAGTTAGCTATACAGGGTTGAGGTTGATTCCAAAAATATATATACTTTGAGTTGTGATCTAGCCTGAGACGTGTATACACTGGGTCGTGGATTGATTCAAGATAATATATATCGATTTATTTCTGTACATCTAACTGTGGACAACTAGTTGTAGGTTATTAACGAGGACAGCTGACTTAATACACTCAAATCTTTAAAACATAATAAAAATAGTTGTAATTATATTTTGATCATACTTTGATATATATGTACATAATTTTATAGGTTCGTGAATCGATCCGTGGCCAAGTCTTATTTCCGAGGAAGGAAATATCTGTGAAAGTGAGTTATAGTCCCACTTTTAAAATCTAATATTTTTGGGATGAGAATACATGCAGGTTTTATAAATGATTTACAAAATAGACACAAGTACGTGAAACTACATTCTATGGTTGAATTATCGAAATCGAATATGCCCCTTTTTATTAAGTCTGGTAATCTAAGAATTAGGGAACAGACACCCTAATTGATGCGAATCCTAAAGATAGATCTATTGGGCCTAACAAACCCCATCCAAAGTACCGGATGCTTTAGTACTTCGAAATTTATATCATATCCGAAGGGTGTCCCGGAATGATGGAGATATTCTTATATATGCATCTTGTTAATGTCGGTTACCAGGTGTTCACCATATGAATGATTTTTATCTCTATGTATGGGATGTGTATTGAAATATGAAATCTTGTGGTCTATTGTTACGATTTGATATATATAGGTTAAACCTATAACTCACCAACATTTTTGTTAACGTTTAAAGCATGTTTATTCTCAGGTGAATACTAAGAGCTTCCGCTGTTGCATACTAAAATAAGGACAAGATTTGGAGTCCATGTTTGTATGATATTGTGTAAAAACTGCATTCAAGAAACATATGTCATTGTAATATATTTCTATTGTAAACCATTATGTAATGATCGTGTGTAAACAGTATATTTTAGATTATCATTATTTGATAATCTACGTAATGCTTTTGAAACCTTTATTGATAAAATAAAGGTTATGGTTGTTTTAAAAATGAATGCAGTCTTTAAAAAACGTCTCATATAGAGGTTAAAACCTCGCAACGAAATCAATTAATATGGAATGTTTATAATCAATATGAACGGGATATTTCAGTTGGTATCCGAGCGTTGATCTTAGAGAACCAAAAAATTTTCATTAGTGTGTCTTATCGAGTTTGTTAGGAAGCATTAGTGAGTCTGGACTTCGACCGTGTTTTCTTTAAAAATGATTGCTTAACATTTTTGTTGGAAACTATATATTATTAACATGTAAATATTATGTGATATATTAATCTCTTAACATGTTTGATATTGTGTGATAGATGTCTACCTCTAGCACAAATCCCATTGACTCACCTAATAATAATGAAGAGTTGAATATATATTGGCAAGATTCACAAGTTCCCGAAGAACCGGAAGAAGAGGAAACGGAACCGGAAGAAGAGGAACTGGAAGAAGAGGAACCGGAAGAAGAGGAACCAGAAGAAGAAGAGGTTCCGTGAAAGGACCCGTTCATATACATTATAAACGATTCACAATAGTTGATTACATCGCGAGGTATTTGACCTCTATATGATACATATTACAAACATTGCATTCGTTTTTAAAACACAAACTTTCTTTACATCGAAAATTGACAGGCATGCATACCATTTCATAATATCCACTATCCAATTATAAATTAACTTAATAGTAATCTTTGATGAACTCAATGACTCGAATGCAACGTTCTTCGAAATATGCCATGAAATACTCCAAGTAATGTCTTTAAAACAAGCAAATGCACAGCGAAAGATTTCTTTTATACCTGAGAATAAACATGCTTTAAAGTGTCAACCAAAAGGTTGGTGAGTTCATTAGTTTATCATAATCATTCATTTTCATCATTTTAATAGACCACAAGAATTTCATTTCCAGTTCTCATAAATATATGTCCCATGCATAGAGACAAAAATCATTCATATGGATTGAACACCTGGTAACCGACATTCACAATATGCATATAAGAATATCCCCATGATTCCGGGATCCTCCTTCGGACATGATATAAATTTCGAAGTACTAAAGCATCCGGTACTTTGGATGGGGCTTGTTGGGCCCGATAGATCTATCTTTAGAGTTCGCGTCAATTAGGGTGTCTGTTCCCTAATTCTTAGATTACCAGACTTAATAAAAAGGGGCATATTCGATTTCGATAATTCAACCATAGAATGTAGTTTCACGTACTTGTGTCTATTTCGTAAAACATTTATAAAAATTGCGCATGTATTCTCAGCCCAAAAATATAAAGGGTAAAAAGGTAAATGAAACTCACCATACTGTATTTCGTAGTAAAAATACATATAACGTCATTGAACTAGTGCAAGGTTGACCTCGGATTCACGAACCTAAATTAATTATATATAATTATATGTTGGTCAATATTTGCCTAACAATTAGGTCAGGTCATAGTGTACCACAATCCTAATGCTCGAGACTAATATGCAAAAGTCAACAAAAGTCAGTTTAAATCAAAATGATTTCCAAAATTTATACATGATTATAATATATTTTAAATATCGTCGTTTTATATTTTTAAATATTTTTAAAAGATTTATTAGAGTAAATAATATAATTCATTTATTAATAAATAAAATTTTATATTAAAATTTATATAATAAAATATACTTTTATATATATTAAGTAATAAAATTTATAGGGTTTATTTAATATCATAACGATAATATGATAGGTATTATTAAAGTAATTTATTACACGTAGTAAAATATGTTTGTATTACATATTTATTTGATAAAATAATATCTATAATGTTAGTAAGTAAAAGTTGTATTATTTTGTAATAATAATTATTATTATAAAAATATCAATATTTATAATTACTAATATGATATTATGATAAAACAATAATTCTAATTATGATAACTTTAATATTTACGATAATTTTTAATATTATCTTTAAAATAATAATTCTATTTAAAATGATAATAAAAATGATATTTTATAGTAACAATGACATTTCTATTAAAATGATAATTTTTGTTAAAATGATAGTTTTGATACTAACGATACTTTTAATAATAATAGTAATGATAAAAATAATAAGAACGATAATTTTATCTAAATCAATATCTTATAATATTTTAATTTTATCATGATACTCTTACTTATTATTTCCTAATCGTTTCGTTTAATAGCTTTTAATCGTCTTTTATATCGTGTTCATAATAATGATAATAATAGTAATCAAAATAATTAGGTGTTACTAATATTAGTTTTAATTACAATAATACTAATAATGATAATTACTATGACATTATTAACGATAATGATAATATAATAATAACAATAACAATAACCATTTTTAAATAATGATATATATATTAATAATGATAATAATAATAATAATAATAATAATAATAATAATAATAATAATAATAATAATAATAATAATAATAATTAGATAATAATAATAATAATAATAATACTAATTATAACTTTAATGATAATAACGATAGTAATAATAATAAAAATAACAATTTTTAATGATAAATCCTTTTATTGATAAAGATAATAATAATAATAATAATAATAATAATAATAATAATAATAATAATAATAATAATAATAATAATAATAATAATAATAATAATAATAATAATAATAATAATAATAATAATAATAATAATAATAATAATAATAATAAGATAAAACTAGAACGACGATAATAACGACGATAATAATAATCATTTTTAATAATAATACAAACATTCGATGGACTATAACTTCAAATACGTTCATCGAAATCATTCGATATCTAAATGAAAAGTTCTTAATTTTTCGCTAGCTTTCCAACGACATGCATATCTTATACCTTATCTCAGTCGCATATATAACTAATTCAGGATTCAACATAATCTAACTAAAGGCAATATCAAAAGTATAAACATGCATAATCCTATATACTCGAGCACTAGTCAGGGATACACTATTAGTATGTAAAAGTTAAATTATGAGTACTCACGTATCAATATTGAGATTCAATATTGCAGGAAAGGTACGTAGACGCAACGGAGATGATAAACACTATATTGACCTCACGAGCATAGCCATGAACCATAACCAACACCTCCATAGCTATAACCCATAATTTCCTTAATCCAATCCCACTCAAAAAACAATTTCGGAATCACTCGGACAGCACTCTGACGTAATATTTTATGTATACTAATAATATCTTGAAATAATACGGAGTAAATATATATATGTAAATCGATTAAGAGAGTTTAGAGAAAAATATTTTCAAGTTTCTATGAAATAATGAAACCTATTGAATTCTATTTATAATAGATTTTTGAATTATTAAAGTGAATTATTAAAGTATGAATTATTAAAGTGAATTATTAAAGTATGAATTATTAAAGTGAATTATTAAAGTATGAATTATTAAAGTGAATTATTAAAGTATGAATTATTAAAGTTAAAGTAAAAATAAAGTAAAGGTAAAGTTTAAGTATAGTAAAAGTATAAAACTATGTATGTATAATACGCGTATAAATATATATAATATTAATTTAAATCGTTATATATATTTAATAAAATAAAATATAAATATCGTTATCTTTATCATACTGGTTAAGTAATGAGTTGTCAAAAGTGGTTCTAGATATTTATAAAAGTTATATACGTTTTAATAATAAAGTTCTTTTTAAACTGAAAACGTTTTTGTACGTTTGAAACTAAATCAAATAAATATAATAATTTTGTTTTCCAAAACCAAATATATTTTTAAGAATCATTTTGTTTAAAGGTTAAAATAATGGAAATCGTTATATCATAAAACGTTTTAGAAAAGTAGAATCATATATATTCATAATATGTTTCAAGTTTTTAAATTACAGTCTGTTGGTGAAGCATGGGATAAAGTTCAAAGGTTAAATAAACGTATGAAATCATCTTAATGGAAAATGTCGAGTTACTTAACTTGTCGATATCCAACATCTAAGTTAGTTACACTTCACGTTGTTACTTATAAATCACTTTACCATTTTTTGAATGTTGTCAAAAAGAATAGATTTCTTAAATCACAGTGGACCTCATAACATAGACCCGTAATCATATCACAATGTATCTGATAAATCAATCATTTGATATTATCTTCTAATTCCATCGATAAACATATTGAAACAAATACGTTCATGTAAAGTATTATACGTTTAATACTTTATTAATATTCTCAAGTTATAATATATATATATATATACATATTTATTTATATATAACGGTTCATGAATCGTCGGAATTTGGTCGAGGTTATAATGAATGTATGAACACAATTTAAAATTCTTGAGATTTAACTTAACAAACTTTGCTTATCGTGTCAGAATAATATAAAGATAAAGTTTAAATTTGGTTGGAAATTTCCGGGTTGTCACAGTACCTACCCGTTAAAGAAATTTCATCCCGAAATTTGAGTGTAAAGGTCGTGAATGATAATAAGTATGTTTTCATGATGCATACAGGCTGAAAATTAGAGTTTTATCATCAGCAAATAATTTGGATAACCAATCCATTTATATGAAGAGTACGAATGAAGCTAACATAGAAGAGTGAAATGAGTAAGTGTAGATTCATCTTATCATTTGACGTAGATATGGTTGATTTCTAGATTTCAAGGGATTTGAAGAAAATCTTTGTAATAAGATTTGATTCTCCTGTAACAAAGGGAATTAGGATCCGCTTTAAATGCGATCATCCATTTTAATTGTTCTGTCGGAGATTTTCTTATAAATTCACCTCCTTCGTTTTCTTACAACTCACACCTTCTGTTGATGCATTTTATGCAAGTCCCTAGACATCTACCCACGTCCATTGCAGGTACAACAGTTTACAGGCCACCATGATCGTTCGTTATTATCCCATCCGTGTTTGTTTGTGGTTACAGGAACTGCAGGAACGAGATTTGGATGTTTGACTATGTTAAACTTAGTCAGACGTCCGAGTGAAGCCTCACTCGTATGGCCGACAGGCTCATACGCACGGTTGATGCTGAGCTAAATCACAATTACAACCTAAATGAGAAGAAACGAGTGAGAGATCACCCGTACGGCTGATGAAGCCAACTCGTATGTGTGATGGATGATTCGTACGGGTGAGTCAACAGCAGGGGTATATAAAGTCTTATGTTCTTCATTTTAGGTTAAGCCTCTCATTTGTTACACACACTCAGATCTGGTGAGCTCCTCTGATTCTCTCTTAGCCCAAATCACCCAGGTGGTGAATAATAGCTCTAGGTGCTGATCTAATCACACTTGATTTAGTTGTGGTATTACTAAATTAATCCCAAACAGCTTAACCTATTCACTAGAGGTTTTGATTCACTTATTCCATCATTGTGTGAGTTAAATCTGTTGATTTCTAAGTTCCTAGTCATGTTTCATCACCTTCTATTCTTTCCCCCTCAACTCATATTTTAAAGTATTCATCAATATGCTCCATCCAGTTCTGATTCTCGATATACTTCTAACTTTCATATCGGTCATTCTTCTTTTTCATCTACTGCCGGAAGAATCTATTTACTTCTACTATACTCTTAGGTTTATAGTCTTTCTAGTTATCCCGTGTCTTTATATTGCTATATGCATCGATATATATGGTTTATAACTTTCGGTTTGTCGTTGGGCTTTATATCTTCCCTTATATTTCAAAGTCTCTGTTTCTATCTTCTATAATCATTGTCATCCACAGTTAATGCTCTCTTTTATTTGCTGCAATTTATACCCCAATTTCTATTTCGGAGTTTTGTCCTTTCGTTTCTTCTTCTTGCGATTAAGCACCGCTTGTAATGGTCCAGAATTTGCAGATATGAATTTTGGAATGAACATTGTTAATGTTCTAGGAAGAAAATTGTAATGGCACGATCTTGACTTGTCAAATTACCAGAATACCTCAGAAAAAGCCGAATCATCAAGAAATATTTTCTTGATATTTTAGAGGTTAAATAGAATACAAGAGTCATATAACATGGCACATGATGATGTTATGATCTGTGAATCATCATGTTCCATTTAGAAACTCAGCATGAATTACTGTAATATAGTCACGTTGATCAAGTGTCATTATATTATACTAACTCATGCTTCAGTTTCCAACACTACTTCAAAAACATTCATATTTTAAACTCAAAGATTTACAGAGTATAGGAACTAAACAGTTTCCTTTTTTAGGTAATACAGATAGCGTAAAGAGATAAATGATTCCAGATAAGAATAGTTATGAAAATATCTTCAGAAATATGGAGGATATTTATAATGAAAGATACGATGATATCTTAGAATTTCTAATATCAGAGGATGATGAAGTATATTGTCTGTAAGGGTTTAGTGTCAGGAGCAAGGTATTCGTTAATGACTTCAGCAGACACTGAATCATTTGGATTCTTTGAAGGCAGGTTCAGTCTTTGTGATTTGTCCACAGCCTCCTTCATACTTTGCTCAATCCGTTTTCCAGTTCCAAAACTTCTCTATTTCTGAGCTTTGCTAATACACTAATCTTTATCATCAAACTTTTTACTGCTAAGGTCGTTTACAGTTTTTGTTGCTTCATCAGCATTTCGAGAACTAGTTCGCGGTTCAGAGTGTTTTTCAGAAACTTCACATTCGAAGTATGTAAGCCTTGGAAATAGACGTTGTGTATAACTGTTGGCGTCAACATGCTGTGAGATTTCAAAATACTGATTGCTAATTCCCAATGATTCGTATGGCAATTCTCGTTACAAGAGGCAGATGAGTAAATGATGAGGTTTCGATAAATATAATGATTCTTCGGAATGCCCAAGATCAGTGAAGTTGTTGGTAAGTTTATTGCTAATGTGGTGGAATATGAAAGGTTCTCCGGTAACAAAAGGGTAATCACATATATCAAAATTATGATAAGGCTACTCCGAATGAAAAAATCGAAGTTGTCTTGCTGGAGCTGTGATATAATTTGCTACTTTGCAAAGGAATTGCAAGGTTATTTTTGCTAATAAATGCCAAAAGATCTGACACAGATATGTGTTGAATTATGACTTTGGTTTCGGGAGCTTTTTAAGTACATAACTGTGGGTAATATGTGGTTGGATCATCATCTCGATTGCTCATTATTTGAAGTGTCTTCAGAGATTTTCGAAGGGTTTGAACACAGATTGTAATCGTTTGTATACATTTGATGTTCTAACACACTTTTGAAGTCAAAGTATAGCTTTGAAAGATATAGGAATCTAAAAGTGATGGTACCGGTTATATCTCAAATTGAATTCTGAGATTTTAAAATCAGAATATGTAATTGGGTTTGAATGAGTATGGTTGTTTTGATTTCTATGAAAGAATGTATATTATTGTGAAAGTAGGAAGTATAATTGATAATTTGCTTAATCTGATTCGAAGAATGTAACATATTAATTGTGAATTTTTATATATCTCTCGGGTATTACCTACCCGTTAAATTTTTTTTCACAATTAATATTTTGTACATAAGAATTTTATTACAGTCTTTATGAAAATATATATGTATATATTCTCCTCAGATGTAACATAGATTTTAATGAGTTAATACTAAATTAAACTCATTCGATTTACGGTTGGAACTAGAATTGAATAATTCCTTTAAGGCTTTAGAGGTTACATAAGTATTTCTTCAATAATATTGAAATTATGAATCAATACTTCATTATTTGTTGAGATGTGATGTTGGTTTTCGTTAAATTCTTGTGAACTTCGCAAAGTACGAATGATGTTATCTGAAAAGTTTCGGTTACATCAATGATAAAGTGTAAAATCAAATATATACTTGATTTATTAGGAATTGGAATTTGTTGAATTGAGACAGAGATTGTAGTTAACGATGGTTAAGTCGCGGGCGAGGGATGTACATTATTGCATATTTGTAATATGAATTAACCGAGTAGTTAAGATTCACACACAATAGCTTAGCACGGAAAGATTTATTTTTTATTTCAAAAAATATATATATATATATAAAATATATATATAATTTCTTGAGAGGGAATGAGTTAATTCTTCATAACTTGTTGATACAATATACACGTTATTGATTCGTAATGATGTCCATAGTGATTCTTGAACTGACGGAGTTTGTGATGTTATAAGTGTTGTTGATTCTGATGTTGACTGTACTGACGATGCTGGTGACGTTGATGGTACTGTTGATGCTGTTGGTAAAACAAGTTTAACTTGTTAATCACACACCATTTTTGTCAGGGTTTCTACTCTTCCTTCTATCATTTTGGTTCGCTTAACTGATTTATGGTTAGGGCTAGATTAGATAATCTCTAAGACTTTAGAGATTATATAATCGCCGCGAAATGTTTCTCCAATGAAGTTATGAATTAATACTTCGTCAGTTATTGTTGTTGGTACTCCTTGGTATCTATGGTGCGTATGACGTTGATGCTCGTGGGACAGATTGTGAAGTTGAGGTTTACAACTCGGTTGTGGTTGGAGGTGGTAATGGTACTGTTGGCGTTGATGATGGTGGTACTGGTTATGCTGCTGGTGATGCTGCTAGTGTTTGTAATCTCTGCACCATATTCTCCAAAGCCACTACCCGAGCGCGAAGTTCGTTGACTTCTTCTATTATTCCAGGATGATTGTCGGTCGAAACGAGCGGATAAATAAAATCTAGAATTTGATGTAGTATATAATCGTGACGAGATACCCTGGAAATGAGAGAGAAAATGGTGTCTCGAACAGGTTCGCCGGTAAGTGCTTCAGGATCTTCGCCAAGAGGGCAATGTGGTGGATGGAAAGGATCGCCTTCTTCTTGTTTCCAATGATTGAGGAGGCTATGAACCCATCCCCAATTCATCCAGAATAGGTGATGACTGATTGGTTGATCCATTCCGGTCACACTGCTTTCGGAGCTTGAGTGAGATTCCATTTCGGAATCCGAGTGACTTGAACTGATGACAAATTCCATTTCGTACGATTGGATAAATGATTTTTCGGCTATCGGGTGGTATTCTATTTACATAGGATATCTATATATAGAGATCAAAAGATTTCATAGATTACGGAGGAATTTGCGGGATATTTCAGGCAAAGTTTAAAGTAACAGATACGATAAGATATGATTTAGTAGATACGCTAAGATATGAATTTTATCTATACACTACTTATGCAATTAATGTAGCAAGACGTGTCTAGACTAATAATGATAAGCAGGTAATTTCCTATGGATGATAAGCAGATGATTTCCGACTAGAAATGATAAGCAAAACTTTTGACATGCAGACACGGTCGAAGTCCAGGCTCACTAATGCATCCTAACGACTTATCAGTTAGACACACTAATGCAGACCTGGTTCGCTAAGACCACCGCTCTGATACCAACTGAAAGGACCCGTTCATATACATTATAAACGATTCACAATAGTTGATTACATCGCGAGGTATTTGACCTCTATATGATATGTGAAGACCCGTCCTAATCCATCCGGACGAAGTCCATATCGATTATAAACGATTCACAACAGTTGATTACATCGCGAGGTACTTGACCTCTATATGATACATTTTACAAACATTGCATTCGTTTTTGAAAAGACAAACTTTCATTACATCGAAAGTTGACAGGCATGCATACCATTTCATAATATATCCAACTATAATTGACTTGATAATAATCTTGATGAACTCGACGACTCGAATGCAACGTCTTTTGAAATATGCCATGAATGACTCCAAGTAATATCTATAAAATGAGCAAATACACAGCGGAAGATTTCTTTCGTACCTGAGAATAAACATGCTTTAAAGTGTCAACCAAAAGGTTGGTGAGTTCATTAGTTTAACTTAAACAATCGTTTCCATCATTTTAATAGACCACAAGATTTCAGATTTCATTTCTCATAAACATACGTCCCATGCATAGAGACAAAAATATCATTCATATGGATTGAACACCTGGTAACCGACATTAACAATATGCATATATAAGAATATCCCCATCATTCCGGGATCCTCCTTCGGACATGATATAAATTTCGAAGTACTAAAACATCCGGTACTTTGGATGGGGCTTGTTGGGCCCGATAGATCTATCTTTAGGATTCGCGTCAATTAGGGTGTCTGTTCCCTAATTCTTAGATTACCAGACTTAATAAAAAGGGGCATATTCGACTTTGATAATCCAACCATAGAATGTAGTTTCACGTACTTGTGTCAATTTCGTAAAACAGTTATAAAAGTTGCGCATGTATTCTCAGCCCAAAAATATAAAGGGTAAAAAGGCAAATGAAACTCACGATACTGTATTTTGTAGTAAAAATACATATGACGTCATTGAACAATGCAGGGTTGGCCTCGGATTCACGAACCTATATCAATTGTGTATATATTAATACGTATAATGTAAGTTACAAAATTTCATTTATTAATATGTATTATTTATATATTATAGTTTTGTAGAATTTATTCTAACCTTTATTTTAAAACGTATACTTATATTATATTTTAAGTTATATTTTATATATATATATATCTATTTTATGTATATATATCTATAATGATTTACGTTTATATAAATAGTGACATTAATATATTTATATACATATATTTGTGGTTAGTATTGTATTTATGAAATTTTATTAGTTTGTTATGTGAATTATTAATACAATCCTAGTATATACCATAAGTATATATATAGTGTACAAAAGATTTATTTGTTAAAATAATAATTTAGATAATAATGATTTACTAATAATAATAATAATTTTATTAATAATGATAATACTAATAGCAAAAAAAATAAAAATGATAACTGTTAATGATACTAATAATAATAACTCTAAAATAATATTAATACTAATACCATACTTATGTTAATAATAAGGGTTCTAATATTTATAAAATGATAAATGATAATCATAATAATACTAGTAAATATTAATGATGATACTGATAAATATGATATTATTAATTGTAAATGTACTGATGATACTATTATTTATAAACCGGTACAAATTCTAATATTGATGATAATAATATATTTTTATTTCCTTCATAATAATAATAATGATAATCATAATCATAATCCTAATGATGATAAAATACTAAAATGATAAGTTTATTACTAATAATAATATTATTAATACCTATCATAATAATAATAGTAATGTCTATAATACTTTCAAATATGATAACAAGTATGATACTAATAATAACAATAACAATAACAATCAAAACAATCACAATAATAATAATAATACTAATAATAATTAATATATAATAACAATAATAAAATTAGAAAAGAAAACTACCTCACATGAAAAGAGTTTCAAAAAAAAAAAAGAAACTACCGTCCTCTGGACTCGATCTCGTGACCACATGCTCACACGCAAACACTCTCGACCATCCCACCAATTCTGATTCTCTGTACTAATATCGAATTTAAATTTTATATATAAACTGTTTTTCTTCTATTCCTCTTCTTCTCCACAAGTCTCATGGATTCAACAAAACATCAATAACCAAAAAAAAAAAAAAAAAAAAAATCGGGGTTCCCTTTAAAGCTTCAAAACATTACAGAAAAAAAAATAATTTGGGTTCTAAAATAAAAAAAAAAATTACTAAAGGCCTACTGCAGCGTCGGTTCTTGGAACAAAACAAAAAAAATTGATTTCGTAATAGATAACATTATAGATAATGTTTATAACACGAAATAGTTTTCTAAACATGTATAAAAACTACTGGAATCGTCAATTTGATCAGAAACATATACACGAACGCGAATTTGTCTCAAGAACAATTGTTGACTTTTTTTAAACTAAACTTTGACTTCAAAATTCAAGATCGATATAAAGATTTGAGAGTTGAGATTTTGCAGATAGATTCAAAGAAAGATTTCTAACCTTTCTGCATTTTTAGATTTTGAAACTTTATTCGAAATTGAATTAAGAGAAAAAAAAATTGGAGCGTGCAGAGAAGAAGAAAAAAAAAATATCGCTGTGCTCTTTAATCCCATTGGATTTCCTTTTTATTTGATTTGCAATTATACATAATCATGTTGTAATAATAGAGATCGGTTGATAAAAAATGGAGAAAATGTCAACACAGGTTCACGAGTTGGGAGCAGGAAAGAAACAAAAAAACTAATAATAATAGAGATAAAGGATACAGAGGTCACGCGTATAATATAGATCCCTACTGTGTTTTTTTAATTAATAATAATAATATATAATAACAATACTATTAATATCTAATAATATTAATAAAATTAATAATAATGATAAATATAATATTAATGATAATAATAATTGTAAAAATGATAATAATAATAATAATAATAATACCATACTAATTATGATAATATTAATATTTTATCGATAATAATAATATTAGTAATAATAATCTAATTTATACATCCAATTTCATCTTTATATGATATAAAGTGATATTATGAATACAAATATTGATATTTGACGATACAAATAACATTACTACAACAACTATATTTGTATTTAAATTTAATTTATTAATATCATCTATTATTATGTAATATTTAATAATTATGTAATATGTATTGTAACATATACTGAATATTATATATTTATGCATTTTAATATAAATATATTATAATATTTATTTACATACTAATTATATTATACTTATGTATGTAATTATGAAAAATATAAATGTTTTATATATGTAAGTATTATATATATTTATTAAAATAGTACATTATTTCATCATAGATATATTATAAATTTCTACATATACATAATATAATAATTATGTATAAAATCATATATATATATATATATAGTTATATTTATGTATATATGTATACTACCATATATATAAAATCATGTTTTAAATGTTGAGTAGATGATTAATTATGTATATTAAACAATTAACTACAAAGTATAACATTGTACATTTAATATTTTGATAACGTTGGTAAAATATGTTTGAATCATTTATATACAATATACTATATATATTCAAAATGAAAATCTTTAGTTATTAAATGTTATCTTTTATAATAACAAAATTACTTAATAGTTCATTAATACTAATATAATTAGTTTTATATATAATTATTTATATTTACATTCTTAGTTACAATTAAAGGTTCGTGAATCGTCGGAAATAGTTAAAGGTCAAATGTTATCATGAAATAGTTCAAACATAATGAGACTCGGTTTAATAGACTTTGCTTATCGAGTCGAATCATATAAGATTATGTTTAAATTTGGTCGGAAATTCCCGGGTCATCACAGTACCTACCCGTTAAAGAAATTTCGTCCCGAAATTTGAGTCAGGTCGTCATAGCTAACAATAAATATGTTTTCCTGACGAATATGAGTTGATAAC